>NC_090932.1:1679765444-1681121944 GCF_040938575.1 Ambystoma mexicanum
TCAGGCAGAGCCTCAGCTCTTGCACCTCTCAGTTCAGGCAGAGCCTCAGCCTTGCCCCTCTCCGTTCAGGCAGAGCCTCAGCCTCTGCACCTCTCCTTTCAGGCAGAGCCTGAGCCCTTGCCCCTCTCAGTTCAGGCAGAGCCTCAGCACTTGCAACTGTCAGTTCAGGCAGAGCGTCAGCCCTTGCACCTGTCAGTTCAGGCAGAGCCTCAGCCCCTGCACCTGTCAGTTCAGGCAGAGCCTCAGCCCTTGCCTCTCTCCGTTCAGGAAGAGCCTGAACCCCTGCACCTGTCAGTACAGGCAGAGCCTCAGCCCTTGCACCTGTCAGTTCAGGCAGAGCCTCAACCCCTGTACCTGTCAGTTCAGGCAGAGCCTCAACCCCTGCACCTCTCAGTTCAGGCAGATCCTCAGACCTTTCCCCTCTCCGTTCAGGCAGAGCCTGAACCCCTGCACCTGTCAGTTCAGGCAGAGCCTCAGCCCTTGCACCTGTCAGTTCAGGCAGAGCCTCAACCCCTGCACCTGTCAGTTCAGGCAGAGCCTCAGCTCTTGCACCTCTCAGTTCAGTCAGAGCTTCAGCACTTGCACCTCTCAGTTCAGGCAGAGCCTCAGCCTTGCCCCTCTCAGTTCAGGCAGAGCCTCAGTCTCTGCACCTCTCCGTTCAGGCAGAGCCTCAGTTCCTGCACCTCTCCGTTCAGGCAGAGCCTCAGCTCCTGCACCTCTCAGTTCAGGCAGAGCCTCAGCCCTTGCCCCTCTCAGTTCAGGCAGGGCCTCTGCCCTTGCACCTGTCGGTTCAGGCAGAGCCCCAGCCTTGCCCCTCTCAGTTCAGGCAGAGCCTCAGTCCTTGCCCCGCTCAGTTCAGGCAGAGCCTCAGCACCTCTCCGTTCAGGCAGAGCCTCAGCCTTGCCCCTCTCAGTTCAGGCAGAGCCTCAGCCTCTGCACCTCTCCGTTCAGGCAGAGCCTCAGCTCTTGCACCTCTCCATTCAGACAGAGCCTCAGCCTTGCCCCTCTCAGTTCAGGCAGACCCTTAGCCTCTGCACCTCTCCGTTCAGGCAGAGCCTCAGCTCCTGCACCTCTCAGTTCAGGCAGAGCCTCAGCCCTTGCCCCTCTCAGTTCAGGCAGGGCCTCAGCCCTTGCACCTGTCAGTTCAGGCAGAGCCTCAGCCTTGCCCCTCTCCTTTCAGGCAGAGCCTGAGCCCTTGCCCCTCTCAGTTCAGGCAGAGCCTCAGGACTTGCAACTGTCAGTTCTGGCAGAGCGTCAGCCCTTGCACCTGTCAGTTCAGGCAGAGCCTCAGCCCCTGCACCTGTCAGTTCAGGCAGAGCCTCAGCCCTTGCCTCTCTCCTTTCAGGCAGAGCCTGAACCCCTGCACCTGTCAGTACAGGCAGAGCCTCAGCCCTTGCACCTGTCAGTTCAGGCAGAGCCTCAACCCCTGTACCTGTCAGTTCAGGCAGAGCCTCAACCCCTGCACCTCTCAGTTCAGGCAGAGCCTCAGACCTTTCCCCTCTCCGTTCAGGCAGAGCCTGAACCCCTGCACCTGTCAGTTCAGGCAGAGCCTCAGCCCTTGCACCTGTCAGTTCAGGCAGAGCCTCAGCTCTTGCACCTCTCAGTTCAGTCAGAGCTTCAGCACTTGCACCTCTCAGTTCAGGCAGAGCCTCAGCCCTTGCCCCTCTCAGTTCAGGCAGAGCCTCAGCCTTGCACCTCTCAGTTCAGGCAGAGCCTCAGCCCTTGCCCCTCTCAGTTCAGGCAGAGCCTCAGCCTTGCACCTTTCAGTTCAGGCAGAGCCTCAGCCTCTGCACCTCTCCGTTCAGGCAGAGCCTCAGCCCTTGCACCTCTCAGTTCAGGCAGAGCCTCAGCCCTTGCACCTCTCAGTTCAGGCAGAGCCTCAGCCTTGCCCCTCTCAGATCAGGCAGAGCCTCAGCCTCTGCACCTCTCCGTTCAGGCAGAGCCTCAGCTCTTGCACCTCTCAGTTCAGGCAGAGCCTCAGCCTTGCCCCTCTCCGTTCAGGCAGAGCCTCAGTCTCTGCACCTCTCCTTTCAGGCAGAGCCTGAGCCCTTGCCCCTCTCAGTTCAGGCAGAGCCTCAGCACTTGCACCTCTCAGTCCAGGCAGAGCCTCAGCTCTTGCACCTCTCAGCTCAGGCAGAGCCTCAGCCTCTGCACCTCTCAGTTCAGGCAGGGCCTCAGCCCTTGCCCCTCTCCGTTCAGGCAGAGCCTCAGCCCTTGCAACTGTCAGTTCAGGCAGAGCCTCAGCCCTTGCACCTGTCAGTTCAGGCAGAACCTCAGCCCCTGCACCTGTCAGTTCAGGCAGACCCTCAACCCCTGCACCTCTCAGTTCAGTCAGAGCCTCAGCCCTTGCCCCTCTCCGTTCAGGCAGAGCCTGAACCCCTGCACCTGTCAGTACAGGCAGAGCCTCAGCCCTTGCACCTGTCAGTTCAGGCAGAGCCTCAACCCCTGCACCTGTCAGTTCAGGCAGAGCCTCAACCCCTGCACCTCTCAGTTCAGGCAGAGCCTCAGACCTTTCCCCTCTCCGTTCAGGCAGAGCCTGAACCCCTGCACCTGTCAGTTCAGGCAGAGCCTCAGCCCTTGCACCTGTCAGTTCAGGCAGAGCCTCAACCCCTGCACCTGTCAGTTCAGGCAGAGCCTCAGCCCTTGCACCTCTCTGTTCAGGCAGAGACTCAGCTCTTGCACCTCTCAGTTCAGGCAGAGCCTCAGCCCTTGCCCCTCTCAGTTCAGGCAGAGCCTCAGCCTCTGCACCTCTCAGTTCAGGCAGAGCCTCAGCTCTTGCACCTCTCAGTTCAGTCAGAGCTTCAGCACTTGCACCTCTCAGTTCAGGCAGAGCCTCAGCCTTGCCCCTCTCAGTTCAGGCAGAGCCTCAGTCTCTGCACCTCTCCGTTCAGGCAGAGCCTCAGCTCCTGCACCTCTCCGTTCAGGCAGAGCCTCAGCTCCTGCACCTCTCAGTTCAGGCAGAGCCTCAGCCCTTGCCCCTCTCAGTTCAGGCAGGGCCTCTGCCCTTGCACCTGTCGGTTCAGGCAGAGCCCCAGCCTTGCCCCTCTCAGTTCAGGCAGAGCCTCAGTCCTTGCCCCTCTCAGTTCAGGCAGAGCCTCAGCACCTCTCCGTTCAGGCAGAGCCTCAGCCTTGCCCCTCTCAGTTCAGGCAGAGCCTCAGCCTCTGCACCTCTCGGTTCAGGCAGAGCCTCAGCTCTTGCACCTCTCCGTTCAGACAGAGCCTCAGCCTTGCCCCTCTCAGTTCGGGCAGACCCTTAGCCTCTGCACCTCTCCGTTCAGGCAGAGCCTCAGCTCGTGCACCTCTCAGCTCAGGCAGAGCCTCAGCCCTTGCCCCTCTCAGTTCAGGCAGAGCCTCAGCCTCTGCACCTCTCAGTTCAGGCAGAGCCTCAGCCTCTGCACCTCTTCGTTCAGGCAGAGCCTCAGCTCTTGCACCTCTCAGTTCAGGCAGAGCCTCCACCTCTGCACCTCTCCGTTCAGGCAGAGCCTCAGCTCTTGCACCTCTCAGTTCAGGCAGAGCCTCAGCCTTCCCCTCTCAGTTCATGCAGAGCCTCAGCCTCTCCACCTCTCTGTTCAGGCAGAGCCTCAGCCTCTGCACCTCTCCATTCAGGCAGAGCCTCAGCTCTTGCACCTCTCAGTTCAGGCAGAGCCTCAGCCTTGCCCCTCTCAGTTCAGGCAGAGCCTCAGCCTCTGCATCTTTCCATTCAGGCAGAGCCTCAGCCTCTGCACCTTTCCATTCAGGCAGAGCCTCAGCCTCTGCTCCTCTCTGTTCAGGCAGAGCCACAGCTCTTGCACCTCTCAGTTCAGGCAGAGCCTTAGCCTTGCCCCTCTCAGTTCAGGCAGCGCCTAAGCCTCTGCACCTCTCTGTTCAGGCAGAGCCTCAGCCTTGCCCCTCTCGGTTCAGGCAGAGACTGAGCCCCTGCACCTCTCAGTTCAGACAGAGCCTCAGCTTTTGCAGCTCTCAGTTCAGGCAGAGCCTCAACCTCTGCACCTCTCCGTTCAGGCAGAGCCTCAGCTCCTGCACCTCTCAGTTCAGGCAGAGCCTCAGCCCTTGCCCCTCTCAGTTCAGGCAGGGCCTCAGCCCTTGCACCTGTCAGTTCAGGCAGAGCCTCAGCCTTGCCCCTCTCAGGTCAGGCAGAGCCTCAGCCTCTGCACGTCTCCATTCAGGCAGAGCCTCAGCTCTTGCACCTCTCAGTTCAGGCAGAGCCTCAGCCCTTGCCCCTCTCAGTTCAGGCAGAGCCTCAGCACCTCTCCGTTCAGGCAGAGCCTCAGCTCTTGCATCTCTCAGTTCAGGCAGAGCCTCAGCCTCTGCACCTCTCCATTCAGGCAGAGCCTCAGCCCTTGCACCTCTCAGTTCAGGCAGAGCCTCAGCCTTGCCCCTCTCAGGTCAGGCAGAGCCTCAGCCTCTGCACGTCTCCATTCAGGCAGAGCCTCAGCTCTTGCACCTCTCAGTTCAGGCAGAGCCTCAGCCCTTGCCCCTCTCAGTTCAGGCAGAGCCTCAGCACCTCTCCGTTCAGGCAGAGCCTCAGCTCTTGCATCTCTCATTTCAGGCAGAGCCTCAGCCTCTGCACCTCTCAGTTCAGGCAGAGCCTCAGCTCTTGCACCTCTCAGTTCAGGCAGAGCCTCAGCCTTGCCCCGCTCAGTTCAGGCAGAGCCTCAGCCGCTGCACCTCTCCGTTCAGGCAGAGCCTCAGCTCTTGGACCTCTCAGTTCAGGCAGAACCTCAGCCTTGGCCCTCTCCGTTCAGGCAGACCCTCAGCCTCTGCACCTCCCCGTTCAGGCAGAGCCTCAGCTCTTGCACCTCTCAGTTCAGGCAGAGCCTCACCCCTTGCCCTTCTCAGTTCAGGCAGAGCCTCAGCCCTTGCCCCTCTCAGTTCAGGCAGAGCCTCAGCCCTTGCCCCTCTCAGTTCAGGCAGAGCCTCAGCCTCTGCACCTCTCAGTTCAGGCAGAGCCTCAGCTCTTGCACCACTCAGTTCATGCAGAGCCTCAGCTCTTGTACCTCTCAGTTCAAGCAAAGCCTTAGCCCTTGCCCCTCTCAGTTCAGGCAGAGCCTCAGCCTCTGCACCTCTCTGTTCAGGCAGAGCCTCAGCTCTTGCACCTCTCAGTTCAGGCAGAGCCTCAGCCCTTGCCCCTCTCAGTTCAGGCAGAGCCTCAACCTCTGCACCTCTCAGTTCAGGCAGAGCCTCAGCTCTTGCACCACTCAGTTCAGACAGAGCCTCAGCTCTTGCACCTCTCAGTTCAGGCAGAGCCTCAACCTTGCCCCTCTCGGTTCAGGCAGAGCCTCAGCCTCTGCACCTCTCCGTTCAGGCAGAGCCTCAGCTCCTGCACCTCTCCGTTCAGGCAGAGCCTCAGCCCTTGCCGCTCTCAGTTCGGGCAGGGCCTCTGCCCTTGCACCTGTCGGTTCAGGCAGAGCCTCAGCCTTGCCCTCTCAGTTCAGGCAGAGCCTCAGTCCTTGCCCCTCTCAGTTCAGGCAGAGCCTCAGCAGCTCTCCGTTCAGGCAGAGCCTCAGCTCTTGCACCTCTCATTTCAGGCAGACCCTCAGCATTGCCCCTCTCAGTTCAGGCAGAGCCTCAGCACCTCTCCGTTCAGGCAGAGCCTCAGCTCTTGCACCTCTCAGTTCAGGCAGAGCCTCAGCCTTGCCCCTCTCAGTTCAGGAAGAGCCTCAGCCTCTGCACCTCTCCGTTCAGGCAGAGCCTCAGCTCTTGCACCTCTCCGTTCAGACAGAGCCTGAGCCTTGCACCTCTCTGTTCAGACAGAGCCTCAGCCTTGCCCCTCTCAGTTCAGGCAGACCCTCAGTCTCTGCACCTCTCAGTTCAGGCAGAGCCTCAGCTCTTGCACCTCTCAGTTCAGACAGAGCCTCAGCCCTTGCCCCTCTCAGTTCAGGCAGAGCCTCAGCCTCTGCACCTCTACGCTCAGGCAGAGCCTCAGCTCTTGCACCGCTCAGTTCAGGCAGAGTGTTAGGGAGAATTCTCTGTTTAGGCTGAATTTCCCTACCTAGTGAGTCCCCCAGCAGCTTTGCTGGATTTCTGGGGTTTAATTTTTTTCTCCTGCCAAGAGTGAGACTCTTTTACCCTCACTCTTGGACATGTTGAAGTGTGTTTTCTTGGTTAAACCTTGTGTTGAATGGGCTATGGGGTCTTTTACTCCATAGGGCCTCATGTATTTTTGTGATATGGGTCACACAGCACCCTCTGTGCCGTGACCCAGGGGTGTCCTAGGGACTCCCCAACATAGACTCCATACCCTGGGACTGACTACTGTCTCCCAGGGCATGTAAAGTCACCAAAGACTTTGCTAGTCTTGAATCCTGAACAGAACCAGTACAAACCATCATATTGTGGACGTACTGGCTGGGGCAATTCGATTGCCCCAGGGTCTGTTAGTCGAGGGGGCACGTCTCCGTCCCCCCTGATCGAGTTTTGGCTGGTGGCAGTGGAAACTACTTTTTATATTCGACCGCGAATATTTCCCTATGGGATTTCCCATTGTTTTAGGCTAACACATTTAATTATTTATTTACGGTAGCCTTAAACATACCGCCGGTTTATATATTTATTTTTATAACTCCGGTTGGGACTTTTTGCCAAAACTTGATTCTAAAATGGCGTTGGTGTTCGCCTCTGTAACTCTGACCCAAAGTGGAGCCCTTTGTTCCACTTTTGGCGGGCTTCTCCACAGAAGCCCTCCAAAGTGGTGCCACTCTGTCTGGGGTACTTAGGAGGGGTGGAGGGGGATTTAGGCACCCTGGACTGAGTTACCTTGGTAACTCAAGTCGCACTCCGTCCTGATTGGCCCAAGTGGTGAGCCGCCCGGCTCACCACTTAGCATGTTTGAGTGACAGCTAGGCTGGGTGAATGGGGGTTTGCTGCATAAAAGCAGGGCTTTGGGGACTGGGACTTCAGAAGTCGCCACAGGACCAAGAATCCGACGAGGGAAGAGCTGAGCCGACCTGCTTCGACGACACCACCCGGTGGAGCCCTGCTGAACCGTCTCACCACTTTTTCCCGACGACCGAGGAGAACTCTTAACGGAGTGGCTCCTTCCCTTGACTGGTGGGGACAACCAGTTTTCGCCTTCTTTCCGTCCTTTTGAGGTATCTCGTGGCCGCCTTGCCTGTGCCAAGCACCCCGGCATCCGGAATACCACACTTTACCCCCATACCGCGAAAGTCGGTACCAACCCTTGAACCGGAGGACTCCGCGGCTGGTTTCTTCCCGGGCAGTGCTACGACCTTTCTCTTCTGCTCTTCAGCGAGATATTCTTCTCCCCTGACCGACGTCGAGCCTTGCTGTCGCTGCCTGGAACAACTGCCCCCGCTGGAGGATCCTTTCCGCTTAAGGTACTGTGTTCCGCCTGGCTTCCCTTGCTACCGACTGTACGGGGTAGATTTAGTCCCCGGCTTTCGAACCTGGGAGTGCCTGGGACACTTTGGCTAAACTTTCTGAGCCACTCTAAACTCTTTTTGACTCTTTGCAAGACTTTGAATCTCTAACTAACAGTGTGATCTTGGGCACATTTTCGCTCCGGCTACTCTAAGAGTGGGCCCTGCCTAGTGACTTTTGCTCACCTGTGACTTTATTCTTCGTTAAGCCTATTGCAAGTGTTCTGGACCTTAGAGTGGTGTGTCTAACCTATTTCTGCTTTTTCTCTCCCTTTCTTGGAAACTACTAGAGTGTCATCTAACGTTAAGCACTCACCTCTGTTTTAATTAAGTGGTGTTAACCTAGAGTTGTCTAGATAGGAGAAAGGATTGAATTTACTTTCAGTATAACTGTGTTGAAGTGCTTTTACTATATTTTTGCTAGAGTGTTTTTTAACTTATGTGTATTTTAAATAAATAACTATATACTTTTGAAACCAAGCTCTGGTCAGTGTTTGCTTGTGCTATTGTGTTTTGGTACATATTGTGTATACTTTACATACTGCCTAACTCTTCTTGAGAGAAGTCTGACTGCTCAGCCACAGCTACCAGGTAAATCTGGGTGGTACAGACTGCTACCAAAGGGGTTTACTGCTCTACCTGTAGTCTTAAATCTTTTGCAGTGTTCCCCAAGGGAACTGCACAGGTTTCTGCCTAACACTGGTGTACAGCGGTGGGATTTGTATTGAGTATACATTTTATTGTGCTTTAGATACCTTAGTGCAACTAACCACAAAGCTTAGCACTGAAAAAGTAAAACCTCTAACATGTCAGTTATAGAAAGCTATAGTCAAGAGTCCCTTGCAGCCAAAACTGCTGATTGTTTAAGAGTGCTCTGTAAACATAAGGATCTCCTGACTAAGGGCAAGAAAATGGAGCTGATTGAAAGATTGTTAGCTAACCAAAGTCTGGGTGATGGTTCAGAGGAACCTACCACTCCAGCAACTGTAGATGACAGTGTTGAAGTTAACATGGAACAAAATGTTGATGTTTCTGAGGAAGAGTCAGAAGAGGAGGGTGAGGCTGTTGTAACTGTCCCCCCTAGGCCTCTGCCTGCTCTACCTGCTGTGCCTACTGGACCTTTACCAGGTCCCACATTTAGTCCTCAGTACTTTGAACTGGAGAAAATGAAGCTAGAATTGGAGTATAAGAAACTTAATGCTCAAACTGACAAAGAACTAAGGCTAAGGGAAATGGAGCTCAAGTATGACTTAGAAATGAAGAAATTATCTGTTGAGAATGTTTCTCTCTCTGGCTCCTCTAGAAGTTCCAGTCCTAAAAGACCCCGGATGCCTAAAGAATTGGTTGGTATGTATGAGCCTAAGTTGGATGTGTTGGATTGGTTGTCTCTGTTTGAATATAATCATGGGCTCCAGAACATCACAGGAAATGACTTACTCACCTGGTTGTTCTCTAGGCTTCCCCCTGTTGCAACTGATGTGGTAATGGAGATGGGGGAGGAGGATAGGAAGGACTATGAATGTGTGAAACTAGCTTTGATAGCTAGGTTTGGGAAGACCCCTTCCCAGTATCTTAAGAGGTTTAGAAGCCTCAAAAAGCATGATGGTACCCCTTGGGCTACCTGGGTGAGTGAATGTTTGAAAAACTTAGAGGGATGGATTAAGGGTTACAAGGTGAACACTTATGAGGGGATGAGAAATCTCTTTATGTTGGAGTCAATTTATGATGCCTGCTCTCCTGAGCTCAGACAGCACTTGGCTGATTCACAGGAATTGGATCCTAGGAAGCTAGCTAAGGCTGCTGACTTGTGGGTTGCCAACAGGGCCACTCACAAGGATTCTGGGGTAACTCAGAAGAAGGATGGGGAGAAACAGCCTAAAAAGGACCCCAAAGAGAATTCTAATACCTCCCATACCCAAGAGGGCCACAAACAACCAAATAACCAGGGTAAGCCCCAGGGTAAACCGAATCAGGCTAGTGTACCTTCTGGCCACAAGCCAGAAGGAGGTCAGAGCAAGCCACCCTTCCAGAGAGCATTTGGACAATGCTATGTCTGTCAGGGTACTGACCATATCAAAGGAGATCCCAAGTGCAAGGGTAAACCTGCAGGGATCAGCACAGTCTCCTTAGCCTTCACTCCTGAGGATGAAGTACAGATGGCTAGTGCCCACTTTGAACTCTTTGCTGAAGAACCCTTGGGTCTTCAAGCAACTGTAAACTTAGAGCCTATGGGTCTGGTTAGTCCCCAGAATAGGGTTGTGTATAACTCCCTACCTGTTAACTCTAAGGTGTATTATGTGGACAGTGTTCTTGTCAATGGCCAGGATACTCCTGCCAGGAGAGACACTGGGGCCAGCAGAACAGTAGTGGATGAAAGCTTCTTTCAACCTGAGGATGTGGCCAAAGCACCCAAAGGTCCCACTAAGATGTCTGGAGGCCCTGTCCAAATGGTTCCTATTCTACCAGCCCTCATTCAGTGTAACAACATGACAGTGAGGATCCCTGTCAGTGTTCAGACTGAGGTACCTGGGAAGGTCCTGTTAGGGAATGACCTAAGAACTCTAGGAGTAGTGTCACATACCCCCAGGCCTCCCAGTATGGAGAAGCAGAACTTAACCAAATTGGCTAGAAAGGCTACCTTGAAGGACCCTTCCAAGCCTGTGGGACCCTCTACTGAGAACCCCACTACAAGCCCTGGTGTTAGTAAGTTGACCTCTAACCCAGGCACATTTCAGGATAGTATGCTAGGAACATGGGTGCCCCAACCAAGCTCCATCATTGTTCCCCTAGTCTCAGAGTCTCTGACTCCCCCTGCTTCTGAGGAAGAGGTGGATAGACCAACTAGGCCCCTATCTGGACCTGAGAGAACTGGTAATTCTCAGTGCTGGTGGAAAACCAGAAAAGAAAAGTCTAAGGCCAAAAACCTTCAGACTGTTGGACCTTCTACTGAAGACCCCAACTCAAATCCTAATGTTAGGGGGGAAACTCCTAAAATAGGTAAGGGTAGATCTAAGAGGAAGGGGAAGCAGGTGCAGTGCCTAACCCCAACCCCTCCAACCAAGAGGCCTAAGACCCAACCTGCTCCCACAAGAGAGGTGGTGAGGAACCTTGGAGGCCCCTCTAGATCTCAGGGAATCCTTTATAAGGACCCCTTGAAAAAGCCTAACATAGGTTCAGAAGTTGTACCAACTTCTGAGGGACTGGTCAACCAGATCCCCTATAACAAAAAGACTGATGTTCCTCAAAGGGTTTGTAGGTCCTTTAGCTTGCAAAAGAAAACCTTTGAGTTCTCCCTTAAGCATAGGTCAAGGTGTCACCATCAAAATGCTGATGGACTCTCTAGGATGTATATCATCGACTAGAGGTATGAGGTTCATCCAGGAGTGGATTAAATCCTCCTGTCCCTTAGTCTGGGGGGGGCGAGTGTTAGGGAGAATTCTCTGTTTAGGCTGAATTTCCCTACCTAGTGAGTCCCCCAGCAGCTTTGCTGGATTTCTGGGGTTTAATTTTTTTCTCCTGCCAAGAGTGAGACTCTTTTACCCTCACTCTTGGACATGTTGAAGTGTGTTTTCTTGGTTAAACCTTGTGTTGAATGGGCTATGGGGTCTTTTACTCCATAGGGCCTCATGTATTTTTGTGATATGGGTCACACAGCACCCTCTGTGCCGTGACCCAGGGGTGTCCTAGGGACTCCCCAACATAGACTCCATACCCTGGGACTGACTACTGTCTCCCAGGGCATGTAAAGTCACCAAAGACTTTGCTAGTCTTGAATCCTGAACAGAACCAGTACAAACCATCATATTGTGGACGTACTGGCTGGGGCAATTCGATTGCCCCAGGGTCTGTTAGTCGAGGGGGCACGTCTCCGTCCCCCCTGATCGAGTTTTGGCTGGTGGCAGTGGAAACTACTTTTTATATTCGACCGCGAATATTTCCCTATGGGATTTCCCATTGTTTTAGGCTAACACATTTAATTATTTATTTACGGTAGCCTTAAACATACCGCCGGTTTATATATTTATTTTTATAACTCCGGTTGGGACTTTTTGCCAAAACTTGATTCTAAAATGGCGTTGGTGTTCGCCTCTGTAACTCTGACCCAAAGTGGAGCCCTTTGTTCCACTTTTGGCGGGCTTCTCCACAGAAGCCCTCCAAAGTGGTGCCACTCTGTCTGGGGTACTTAGGAGGGGTGGAGGGGGATTTAGGCACCCTGGACTGAGTTACCTTGGTAACTCAAGTCGCACTCCGTCCTGATTGGCCCAAGTGGTGAGCCGCCCGGCTCACCACTTAGCATGTTTGAGTGACAGCTAGGCTGGGTGAATGGGGGTTTGCTGCATAAAAGCAGGGCTTTGGGGACTGGGACTTCAGAAGTCGCCACAGGACCAAGAATCCGACGAGGGAAGAGCTGAGCCGACCTGCTTCGACGACACCACCCGGTGGAGCCCTGCTGAACCGTCTCACCACTTTTTCCCGACGACCGAGGAGAACTCTTAACGGAGTGGCTCCTTCCCTTGACTGGTGGGGACAACCAGTTTTCGCCTTCTTTCCGTCCTTTTGAGGTATCTCGTGGCCGCCTTGCCTGTGCCAAGCACCCCGGCATCCGGAATACCACACTTTACCCCCATACCGCGAAAGTCGGTACCAACCCTTGAACCGGAGGACTCCGCGGCTGGTTTCTTCCCGGGCAGTGCTACGACCTTTCTCTTCTGCTCTTCAGCGAGATATTCTTCTCCCCTGACCGACGTCGAGCCTTGCTGTCGCTGCCTGGAACAACTGCCCCCGCTGGAGGATCCTTTCCGCTTAAGGTACTGTGTTCCGCCTGGCTTCCCTTGCTACCGACTGTACGGGGTAGATTTAGTCCCCGGCTTTCGAACCTGGGAGTGCCTGGGACACTTTGGCTAAACTTTCTGAGCCACTCTAAACTCTTTTTGACTCTTTGCAAGACTTTGAATCTCTAACTAACAGTGTGATCTTGGGCACATTTTCGCTCCGGCTACTCTAAGAGTGGGCCCTGCCTAGTGACTTTTGCTCACCTGTGACTTTATTCTTCGTTAAGCCTATTGCAAGTGTTCTGGACCTTAGAGTGGTGTGTCTAACCTATTTCTGCTTTTTCTCTCCCTTTCTTGGAAACTACTAGAGTGTCATCTAACGTTAAGCACTCACCTCTGTTTTAATTAAGTGGTGTTAACCTAGAGTTGTCTAGATAGGAGAAAGGATTGAATTTACTTTCAGTATAACTGTGTTGAAGTGCTTTTACTATATTTTTGCTAGAGTGTTTTTTAACTTATGTGTATTTTAAATAAATAACTATATACTTTTGAAACCAAGCTCTGGTCAGTGTTTGCTTGTGCTATTGTGTTTTGGTACATATTGTGTATACTTTACATACTGCCTAACTCTTCTTGAGAGAAGTCTGACTGCTCAGCCACAGCTACCAGGTAAATCTGGGTGGTACAGACTGCTACCAAAGGGGTTTACTGCTCTACCTGTAGTCTTAAATCTTTTGCAGTGTTCCCCAAGGGAACTGCACAGGTTTCTGCCTAACACAGAGCCTCAGCCTCTGCACCTCTCCGTTCAGGCAGAGCCTCAGCTCTTGCACCTCTCAGTTCAGACAGAGCCTCAGCCTTGGCCCTCTCAGTTCAGGCAGAGCCACAGCCTCTGCACCTCTCCGTTCAGGCAGAGCCTCAGCCTCTGCACCTCTCCGTTCAGGTAGAGCCTCAGCTCTTGCACCTCTCAGTTCATGCAGAGCCTCAGTCTTGCCCCTCTCAGTTCAGGCAGAGCCTCAGCCTCTGCACCTTTCCGTTCAGGCAGAGCCTCAGCCTCTGCACCTCTCCGTTCAAGCAGAGCCTCAGCTCTTGCACCTCTCAGTTCAGGCAGAGCCTCAGCCTTGCCCCTCTCAGTTCAGGCAGAGCCTCAGCCTCTGCTCCTCTCCGTTCAGGCAGAGCCTCAGCTCTTGCACCTCTCAGTTCAGGCAGAGCCTCAGCCTTGCCCCTCTCAGTTCAGGCAGAGCCTCAGCCTCTGCACCTCTCCGTTCAGGCAGAGCCTCAGCTCTTGCACCTCTCAGTTCAGGCAGAGCCTCAGCCTCTGCACCTCTCCATTCAGGCAGAGCCTCAGCCCTTGCACCTCTCAGTTCAGGCAGGGCCTCAGCCTTGCCCCTCTCAGTTCAGGCACAGCCTCAGCCTGTGCACCTCTCCGTACAGGCAGATTCTCAGCTCTTGCACCTCTCAGTTCAGGCAGAGCCTCAGCCTTGCCCCTCTCCGTTCAGGCAGAGCCTCAGCCTCTGCACCCCTCCGTTCAGGCAGAGCCTCAGCCTCTGCACCTCTCTGTTCAGGCAGAGCCAGAGCCCTTGCCCCTCTCAGTTCAGGCAGAGCCTCAGCTCTTGCACCTCTCAGTTCAGGCAGAGCCTCAGCTCTTGCACCTCTCAGTTCAGGCAGAGCCTCAGCCTTGCCCCTCTCAGTTCAGGCAGAGCCTCAGCCTCTACACCTCTCCGTTCAGGCAAAGCCTCAACTCTTGCACCTCTCAGTTCAGGCAGAGCCTCAGCCCTTGCCCCTCTCAGTTCAGGCAGAGCCTCAGCACCTCTCCGTTCAGGCAGAGCCTCAGCTCTTGCACCTTCCAGTTCAGGCAGAGCCTCAGCCTTGCCCCTCTCCATTCAGGCAGAGCCTCAGCCCCTGCACCTCTTCGTTCAGGCAGAGCCTGAGCCCTTGCCCCTCTCAGTTCAGGCAGAGCCTCAGCTCTTGCACCTCTCAGTCCAGACAGAGCCTCAGCTCTTGCACCGCTCAGTTCAGGCAGATCCTCAGCCTCTGCACCTCTCAGTTCAGGCAGAGCCTCAGCCCTTGCCCCTCTCCGTTCAGGCAGAGCCTCAGCCCTTGCACCTGTCAGTTCAGGCAGAGGCTCAGCCCTTGCACCTGTCAGTTCAGGCAGAGCCTCAGCTCTTGCACCTCTCAGTTCAGGCAGAGCCTCAGCCTTGCCCCACTCCGTTCAGGCAGAGCCTCAGCCTCTGCACCCCTCCGTTCAGGCAGAGCCTCAGCCTCTGCACCTCTCCGTTCAGGCAGAGCCTCAGCTCTTTCACCTCTCAGTTCAGGCAGAGCCTCAGCCTTGCCCCTCTCAGTTCAGGCAGAGCCTCAGCCTCTGCACCTCTCAGTTCAGGCAGAGCCTCAACCTTGCCCCTCTCGGTTCAGGCAGAGCCTCAGCCTCTGCACCTCTCCGTTCAGGCAGAGCCTCAGCTCCTGCACCTCTCCGTTCAGGCAGAGCCTCAGCCCTTGCCGCTCTCAGTTCGGGCAGGGCCTCTGCCCTTGCACCTATCGGTTCAGGCAGAGCCTCAGCCTTGCCCTCTCAGTTCAGGCAGAGCCTCAGTCCTTGCCCCTCTCAGTTCAGGCAGAGCCTCAGCAGCTCTCCGTTCAGGCAGAGCCTAAGCTCTTGCACCTCTCATTTCAGGCAGAGCCTCAGCATTGCCCCTCTCAGTTCAGGCAGAGCCTCAGCACCTCTCCGTTCAGGCAGAGCCTCAGCTCTTGCACCTCTCAGTTCAGGCAGAGCCTCAGCCTTGCCCCTCTCAGTTCAGGAAGAGCCTCAGCCTCTGCACCTCTCCGTTCAGGCAGAGCCTCAGCTCTTGCACCTCTCCGTTCAGACAGAGCCTGAGCCTTGCACCTCTCTGTTCAGACAGAGCCTCAGCCTTGCCCCTCTCAGTTCAGGCAGACCCTCAGTCTCTGCACCTCTCAGTTCAGGCAGAGCCTCAGCTCTTGCACCTCTCAGTTCAGGCAGAGCCTCAGCCCTTGCCCCTCTCAGTTCAGGCAGAGCCTCAGCCTCTGCACCTCTCCGCTCAGGCAGAGCCTCAGCTCTTGCACCGCTCAGTTCAGGCAGAGCCTCAGCCTCTGCACCTCTCCGTTCAGGCAGAGCCTCAGCTCTTGCACCTCTCAGTTCAGACAGAGCCTCAGCCTTGGCCCTCTCAGTTCAGGCAGAGCCTCAGCCTCTGCACCTCTCCATTCAGGCAGAGCCTCAGCCTCTGCACCTCTCCGTTCAGGCAGAGCCTCAGCTCTTGCACCTCTCAGTTCATGCAGAGCCTCAGTCTTGCCCCTCTCAGTTCAGGCAGAGCCTCAGCCTCTGCACCTTTCCGTTCAGGCAGAGCCTCAGCCTCTGCACCTCTCCGTTCAGGCAGAGCCTCAGCTCTTGCACCTCTCAGTTCAGGCAGAGCCTCAGCCTTGCCCCTCTCAGTTCAGGCAGAGCCTCAGCCTCTGCTCCTCTCCGTTCAGGCAGAGCCTCAGCTCTTGCACCTCTCAGTTCATGCAGAGCCTCAGCCTCTGCACCTCTCAGTTCAGGCAGAGCCTCAGCCTCTGCACCTCTCCGTTCAGGCAGAGCCTCAGCTCTTGGACCTCTCAGTTCAGGCAGAACCTCAGCCTTGCCCCTCTCCGTTCAGGCAGACCCTCAGCCTCTGCACCTCCCCGTTCAGGCAGAGCCTCAGCTCTTGCACCTCTCAGTTCAGGCAGAGCCTCACCCCTTGCCCTTCTCAGTTCAGGCAGAGCCTCAGCCCTTGCCCCTCTCAGTTCAGGCAGAGCCTCAGCCCTTGCCCCTCTCAGTTCAGGCAGAGCCTCAGCCTCTGCACCTCTCAGTTCAGGCAGAGCCTCAGCTCTTGCACCACTCAGTTCATGCAGAGCCTCAGCTCTTGTACCTCTCAGTTCAAGCAAAGCCTTAGCCCTTGCCCCTCTCAGTTCAGGCAGAGCCTCAGCCTCTGCACCTCTCTGTTCAGGCAGAGCCTCAGCTCTTGCACCTCTCAGTTCAGGCAGAGCCTCAGCCCTTGCCCCTCTCAGTTCAGGCAGAGCCTCAACCTCTGCACCTCTCAGTTCAGGCAGAGCCTCAGCTCTTGCACCTCTCAGTTCAGACAGAGCCTCAGCTCTTGCACCTCTCAGTTCAGGCAGAGCCTCAACCTTGCCCCTCTCGGTTCAGGCAGAGCCTCAGCCTCTGCACCTCTCCGTTCAGGCAGAGCCTCAGCTCCTGCACCTCTCCGTTCAGGCAGAGCCTCAGCCCTTGCCGCTCTCAGTTCGGGCAGGGCCTCTGCCCTTGCACCTGTCGGTTCAGGCAGAGCCTCAGCCTTGCCCTCTCAGTTCAGGCAGAGCCTCAGTCCTTGCCCCTCTCAGTTCAGGCAGAGCCTCAGCAGCTCTCCGTTCAGGCAGAGCCTCAGCTCTTGCACCTCTCATTTCAGGCAGAGCCTCAGCATTGCCCCTCTCAGTTCAGGCAGAGCCTCAGCACCTCTCCGTTCAGGCAGAGCCTCAGCTCTTGCACCTCTCAGTTCAGGCAGAGCCTCAGCCTTGCCCCTCTCAGTTCAGGAAGAGCCTCAGCCTCTGCACCTCTCCGTTCAGGCAGAGCCTCAGCTCTTGCACCTCTCCGTTCAGACAGAGCCTGAGCCTTGCACCTCTCTGTTCAGACAGAGCCTCAGCCTTGCCCCTCTCAGTTCAGGCAGACCCTCAGTCTCTGCACCTCTCAGTTCAGGCAGAGCCTCAGCTCTTGCACCTCTCAGTTCAGACAGAGCCTCAGCCCTTGCCCCTCTCAGTTCAGGCAGAGCCTCAGCCTCTGCACCTCTACGCTCAGGCAGAGCCTCAGCTCTTGCACCGCTCAGTTCAGGCAGAGCCTCAGCCTCTGCACCTCTCCGTTCAGGCAGAGCCTCAGCTCTTGCACCTCTCAGTTCAGACAGAGCCTCAGCCTTGGCCCTCTCAGTTCAGGCAGAGCCACAGCCTCTGCACCTCTCCGTTCAGGCAGAGCCTCAGCCTCTGCACCTCTCCGTTCAGGTAGAGCCTCAGCTCTTGCACCTCTCAGTTCATGCAGAGCCTCAGTCTTGCCCCTCTCAGTTCAGGCAGAGCCTCAGCCTCTGCACCTTTCCGTTCAGGCAGAGCCTCAGCCTCTGCACCTCTCCGTTCAAGCAGAGCCTCAGCTCTTGCACCTCTCAGTTCAGGCAGAGCCTCAGCCTTGCCCCTCTCAGTTCAGGCAGAGCCTCAGCCTCTGCTCCTCTCCGTTCAGGCAGAGCCTCAGCTCTTGCACCTCTCAGTTCAGGCAGAGCCTCAGCCTTGCCCCTCTCAGTTCAGGCAGAGCCTCAGCCTCTGCACCTCTCCGTTCAGGCAGAGCCTCAGCTCTTGCACTTCTCAGTTCAGGCAGAGCCTCAGCCTCTGCACCTCTCCATTCAGGCAGAGCCTCAGCCCTTGCACCTCTCAGTTCAGGCAGGGCCTCAGCCTTGCCCCTCTCAGTTCAGGCACAGCCTCAGCCTCTGCACCTCTCCGTACAGGCAGAGCCTCAGCTCTTGCACCTCTCAGTTCAGGCAGAGCCTCAGCCTTGCCCCTCTCCGTTCAGGCAGAGCCTCAGCCTCTGCACCCCTCCGTTCAGGCAGAGCCTCAGCCTCTGCACCTCTCTGTTCAGGCAGAGCCAGAGCCCTTGCCCCTCTCAGTTCAGGCAGAGCCTCAGCTCTTGCACCTCTCAGTTCAGGCAGAGCCTCAGCTCTTGCACCTCTCAGTTCAGGCAGAGCCTCAGCTTTGCCCCTCTCAGTTCAGGCAGAGCCTCAGCCTCTGCACCTCTCCGTTCAGGCAAAGCCTCAACTCTTGCACCTCTCAGTTCAGGCAGAGCCTCAGCCCTTGCCCCTCTCAGTTCAGGCAGAGCCTCAGCACCTCTCCGTTCAGGCAGAGCCTCAGCTCTTGCACCTTTCAGTTCAGGCAGAGCCTCAGCCTTGCCCCTCTCCATTCAGGCAGAGCCTCAGCCCCTGCACCTCTTCGTTCAGGCAGAGCCTGAGCCCTTGCCCCTCTCAGTTCAGGCAGAGCCTCAGCTCTTGCACCTCTCAGTCCAGGCAGAGCCTCAGCTCTTGCACCGCTCAGTTCAGGCAGATCCTCAGCCTCTGCACCTCTCAGTTCAGGCAGAGCCTCAGCCCTTGCCCCTCTCCGTTCAGGCAGAGCCTCAGCCCTTGCACCTGTCAGTTCAGGCAGAGCCTCAGCCCTTGCACCTGTCAGTTCAGGCAGAGCCTCAGCTCTTGCACCTCTCAGTTCAGGCAGAGCCTCAGCCTTGCCCCACTCCGTTCAGGCAGAGCCTCAGCCTCTGCACCCCTCCGTTCAGGCAGAGCCTCAGCCTCTGCACCTCTCCGTTCAGGCAGAGCCTCAGCTCTTGCACCTGTCAGTTCAGGCAGAGCCTCAGCTCTTGCACCTCTCAGTTCAGGCAGAGCCTCAGCCTTGCCCCACTCCGTTCAGGCAGAGCCTCAGCCTCTGCACCCCTCCGTTCAGGCAGAGCCTCAGCCTCTGCACCTCTCCGTTCAGGCAGAGCCTCAGCTCTTGCACCTCTCAGTTCAGGCAGAGCCTCAGCCTTGCCCCTCTCAGTTCAGGCAGAGCCTCAGCCTCTGCACCTCTCAGTTCAGGCAGAGCCTCAACCTTGCCCCTCTCGGTTCAGGCAGAGCCTCAGCCTCTGCACCTCTCCGTTCAGGCAGAGCCTCAGCTCCTGCACCTCTCCATTCAGGCAGAGCCTCAGCCCTTGCCGCTCTCAGTTCGGGCAGGGCCTCTGCCCTTGCACCTGTCGGTTCAGGCAGAGCCTCAGCCTTGCCCTCTCAGTTCAGGCAGAGCCTCAGTCCTTGCCCCTCTCAGTTCAGGCAGAGCCTCAGCAGCTCTCCGTTCAGGCAGAGCCTCAGCTCTTGCACCTCTCATTTCAGGCAGAGCCTCAGCATTGCCCCTCTCAGTTCAGGCAGAGCCTCAGCACCTCTCCGTTCAGGCAGAGCCTCAGCTCTTGCACCTCTCAGTTCAGGCAGAGCCTCAGCCTTGCCCCTCTCAGTTCAGGAAGAGCCTCAGCCTCTGCACCTCTCCGTTCAGGCAGAGCCTCAGCTCTTGCACCTCTCCGTTCAGACAGAGCCTGAGCCTTGCACCTCTCTGTTCAGACAGAGCCTCAGCCTTGCCCCTCTCAGTTCAGGCAGACCCTCAGTCTCTGCACCTCTCAGTTCAGGCAGAGCCTCAGCTCTTGCACCTCTCAGTTCAGGCAGAGCCTCAGCCCTTGCCCCTCTCAGTTCAGGCAGAGCCTCAGCCTCTGCACCTCTCCGCTCAGGCAGAGCCTCAGCTCTTGCACCGCTCAGTTCAGGCAGAGCCTCAGCCTCTGCACCTCTCCGTTCAGGCAGAGCCTCAGCTCTTGCACCTCTCAGTTCAGACAGAGCCTCAGCCTTGGCCCTCTCAGTTCAGGCAGAGCCTCAGCCTCTGCACCTCTCCGTTCAGGCAGAGCCTCAGCCTCTGCACCTCTCCGTTCAGGCAGAGCCTCAGCTCTTGCACCTCTCAGTTCATGCAGAGCCTCAGTCTTGCCCCTCTCAGTTCAGGCAGAGCCTCAGCCTCTGCACCTTTCCGTTCAGGCAGAGCCTCAGCCTCTGCACCTCTCCGTTCAGGCAGAGCCTCAGCTCTTGCACCTCTCAGTTCAGGCAGAGCCTCAGCCTTGCCCCTCTCAGTTCAGGCAGAGCCTCAGCCTCTGCTCCTCTCCGTTCAGGCAGAGCCTCAGCTCTTGCACCTCTCAGTTCAGGCAGAGCCTCAGCCTTGCCCCTCTCAGTTCAGGCAGAGCCTCAGCCTCTGCACCTCTCCGTTCAGGCAGAGCCTCAGCTCTTGCACCTCTCAGTTCAGGCAGAGCCTCAGCCTCTGCACCTCTCCATTCAGGCAGAGCCTCAGCCCTTGCACCTCTCAGTCCAGGCAGGGCCTCAGCCTTGCCCCTCTCAGTTCAGGCACAGCCTCTGCCTCTGCACCTCTCCGTACAGGCAGAGCCTCAGCTCTTGCACCTCTCAGTTCAGGCAGAGCCTCAGCCTTGCCCCTCTCCGTTCAGGCAGAGCCTCAGCCTCTGCACCCCTCCGTTCAGGCAGAGCCTCAGCCTCTGCACCTCTCTGTTCAGGCAGAGCCAGAGCCCTTGCCCCTCTCAGTTCAGGCAGAGCCTCAGCTCTTGCACCTCTCAGTTCAGGCAGAGCCTCAGCTCTTGCACCTCTCAGTTCAGGCAGAGCCTCAGCCTTGCCCCTCTCAGTTCAGGCAGAGCCTCAGCCCTTGCCCCTCTCAGTTCAGGCAGAGCCTCAGCACCTCTCCGTTCAGGCAGAGCCTCAGCTCTTGCACCTTTCAGTTCAGGCAGAGCCTCAGCCTTGCCCCTCTCCATTCAGGCAGAGCCTCAGCCCCTGCACCTCTTCGTTCAGGCAGAGCCTGAGCCCTTGCCCCTCTCAGTTCAGGCAGAGCCTCAGCTCTTGCACCTCTCAGTCCAGGCAGAGCCTCAGCTCTTGCACCTCTCAGTTCAGGCAGATCCTCAGCCTCTGCACCTCTCAGTTCAGGCAGAGCCTCAGCCCTTGCCCCTCTCCGTTCAGGCAGAGCCTCAGCCCTTGCACCTGTCAGTTCAGGCAGAGCCTCAGCCCTTGCACCTGTCAGTTCAGGCAGAGCCTCAGCTCTTGCACCTCTCAGTTCAGGCAGAGCCTCAGCCTTGCCCCACTCCGTTCAGGCAGAGCCTCAGCCTCTGCACCCCTCCGTTCAGGCAGAGCCTCAGCCTCTGCACCTCTCCGTTCAGGCAGAGCCTCAGCTCTTGCACCTCTCAGTTCAGGCAGAGCCTCAGCCTTGCCCCTCTCAGTTCAGGCAGAGCCTCAGCCTCTGCACCTCTCAGTTCAGGCAGAGCCTGAGCCCTTGCCCCTCTCAGTTCAGACAGAGCCTCAGCTCTTGCCCCTCTCAGTCCAGGCAGAGCCTCAGCTCTTGCACCTCTCAGTTCAGGCAGAGCCTCAGCCTCTGCACCTCTCAGTTCAGGCAGAGCCTCAGCCCTTGCCCCTCTCCGTTCAGGCAGAGCCTCAGCCCTTGCACCTGTCAGTTCAGGCAGAGCCTCAGCCCTTGCAGCGATCAGTTCAGGCAGAGTCTCAGCCCTTGCCCCTCTCCATTCAGGCAGAGCCTCAGCCCTTGCACCTGTCAGTTCAGGCAGAGCCTCAGCCTCTGCACCTCTCCGTTCAGGCAGAGCCTCAGCCTCTGCACCTCTCCGTTCAGGCAGAGCCTCAGCCTCTGCACCTCTCGTTCAGGCAGAGCCTCAGCCCTTGCCCCTCTCAGTTCAGGCAGACCCTCAGCCTCTGCATCTCTCCGTTCAGGCAGAGCCTCAGCTCTTGCACCTCTCAGTTCAGGCAGAGCCTCAGCCTCTGCACCTCTCCGTTCAGGCAGAGCCTCAGCCCTTGCACCTCTCAGATCAGGCAGAGCCTCAGCCCTTGCACCTCTCAGTTCAGGAAGAGCCTCAGCCTTGCCCCTCTCAGATCAGGCAGAGCCTCAGCCTCTGCACCTCTCCGTTCAGGCAGAGCCTCAGCTCTTGCACCTCTCAGTTCAGGCAGAGCCTCAGCCTTGCCCCTCTATAACAGTGGCATGCTTGGGGAAGTGGGGATAACCCTGATAAGCAAGGCAGTGTTCACAGCTTTGGCAACAGATGGACAAAGTGAGGCAGAATGTCCTTAATAATGCAAAGCAGGAATTGGATGCCCAGGGGCGGCAGACAAGTTTGAACATGGCCGCAGAGACATCAAATGGAGAGACAGTAGACAATGTAGACCAAGAAGTGGCAGGCAAGGATTCTGTAGGAGAATGCGGATTGAATAACTGAACAGAGGAGGAGTTGATTTTGGACCTAATTTAATCCACAAAAAAGAGGGACAAGGAATCTCATGGGTCCTGCGTAAGTGGGACAGGATCAGGTGCAGCTGAGGAAAGACTCCATACAATTGTAAACAACTCTTTGGCGTAGATACAGGAGGTCTCAATAAGTGAGACATTGTGAATCTGTTTGGCACTGAGAATGGTACGATGATACTGCGCAGTGGCCTGCCATAGGGCAAGTTTAGCAGTAACAGTCTGCGCTTCAAAGGGAGCGCCCGAAATTTATCAGTGAAACAACGCTGGGATGGATAGTAAACCAAACTGACAATATATATTATATATGAGAAAAAGTACCCTCTATCATACATTAAAAAGATAATGATGTTGAACAAACAGAGAATGATATTATTTTCCATATTCTGAACTCGACCCTTTTGTAAGTAGCATTCAAAGTAATGTCAGTTTAAGGAAATCTCATATTGGTTAAAATGGCCTACCAAGCCGCTTATTGTCTGCTATACTGCTAATGTACGAGGGAAATAATGCTGTAATTGGGTGGGGCTTAGGAAGGAGACTACCAAACCTATCCAAGTAGAAAAGGGTGTTCTCTAGGGTTGCGTTTTGGCCACCACCCTCTTTTTTGTTATACATTAATGTCCTGATAAGTAAACTGGTAAATGTGCCCTCTGATTGATAGGGAGAATTCTCATTCTATGGCTAAATTCCCTTACCTATAGAGTCCCCCAGCAGCTTTGCTGGATTTTAAGGTTTTTTTTTCTCCTGCTAAGAGTGAGGCTCTTTTTCCCCACTCTTAGACATTTTTGCTATGTGTGTTCTAGGCTATTTTTGTGTTTAATGTCTATGGGGTTTCTCTCACCTACATAGAAACCATCTTTACTCAGATGTGTTACACAGCACCCTCCGTGCAGTGACACGGGGGTGTCGTAGCGACCCCCAAACATAGACTCCATACCCTGGGACTGACTACTGTCTCCCAGGGCATGTAAAGTCTCCATTGACTTTACTAGTCAATTTTTGTGAACTAAACCAGTACAACCCATCTTACTATGGAGGTACTGGGAAGGGTTAATAGATTTTCCCTTGTGTTCATTTTCGAGAGGGTACCGTACAGTCCCTCTCTCAAAAGTTTCTGGCTGGTGGCAGTGGTTACTACCGTAAATATTAAACCGTGAATATTTTCCTATGGGATTTTCCCATTGTTCGAGGCTACCACATTCTCTGACAGCCTCTAACATACCGCCGGTGTATTTTAATATTAACTTTACTCTGGTAGGTTTTATTTGCCAGAACTTTTATATAACTTCTTTCTCGTGTCTTTCTCTAAACTCCTAACCCAGGTCAGGGATCCTTTGTTCGTCCTTTTGGCGGGCTTCTGCCAAGAAGCCCTCCTTTCGGCGCCACTGAGTCTGGGGTGGATCCATTGTGTGGGAGGGGGAGTAGGACCCCTGGACAGGGTTGCCTCAGCAACCCATGTCACACTCTATCCTGATAGGCTGGAAGGTCTCCCACCAAGATGACCACTCCACTGTGTGAGTGACAGCTAGGCTGTATAAATGGGCTCTTTTTGCATAAAACAGGGTCCTGAGGACTGAAGAGCAAGACGTCGCCACTGGAACTCAGAAGCCGAAGAGGAGAGAAGCTAAAGACATCTGCAACGACTGAACCACCGGTGAAGCCCTGCTGCAGCGTCTCACCACTTTTCTCCACACAACGAGAGAAGATCTTCATCTGCAAGAGCCTTCTTCCCTTGAGCTGGTGGGGCCAACCAGTTTGCCAATCGCCTTCCTGGACCTGCCCTGGTCGAATCACCAGTACCCTTTACTTGGAGACCGGGTAGCCAGGCACCCGTCCACCCGGACCGCGATTTAAAGGAGCATACCTTTTATTCGTCGGGCAGCACCGCGGCTGGTTTCATCCCTGGGTAGTGCAGTAACACGAACCGTCCTCCGCGACGAGAGCCTCTCTTCCTCTGCTGGATCCCCCTAACTGCAGGAACTACCAGGAACAACCGCCACCGCAGGAGCCACTTCAGGAGCCACTTCTTCATTTATAAGGTATATTGTTCTGCAAGGCTGCCCTTTCTTCGTGGTAGAGCTAAAGGTGTTTTAAATCCTTTACCTACCTGTTGGGTTGGCCGCCCCTCTCTCTTAACATTGTCTTTCACCTTCTGCATCCACCTTTTCAACCTCGTTAACCAAAGACTTGACTGCAGAACGTTTTGCTCCTGGGCCCTTGCCCTGTACCACTGACTCTGGCACAGGCCTACAGACTCTGGCTACATTTGTTAGAATTGTATTCACTAGATTGCTTCTCAGCTAGAACTGTGTTGGTACACCTACTTCTTATAAACACCCCTTCCATCCCACTTTTAAACCTTGTGCCATGTTGCTCAGTTTTCATTTAAGTATTTGCTATACTGATGTACTGCCTTGCCTAAACTGGTTCACAAACCCATGGGAAGTGTTGCTGGGGCCTATAAGAAGATATTTCTATATGACTTGTGTTTTCATTCCCTTGGAAGAAATTGCTAGAGTGCCATTTGTGTTTGGTTTTCACTGTGCCATTTTGCTCAGTTTTCACTCTTGCTCAAACTTGTCTACAATTTAACTAGGGAGTTGTGTATACTTTCTTTGACTGAATTTAACTTACTTAAGAACCGTGATAAAGGTGTTTTATTAGTAGTGTACAAAATAAATATATATTCCTTTTTAATACAAAGCTTTGGTCAGTGTTTCCTTGTTCCAAAGTGCTGAAGGCCTATTGTGTAAACCCTGAATACTGCTCATCTCCCTCTTGAGATAAGTCTGACTACTCAGCCACAGCTACCAACTAAATCTTTGTGGTACGGACTGATACCAAAGGGGATTTATTGCTCACACCTGTAGTCCTAATCTTCTGTAGTGCTCCCTAAGGGAACTGCACAGGATTCTGCCTAACACTGATGCCCCGGCTCTGGCTGGAGACAAAATCCCTGTTTTATTGTTGGCGTATGATGCGATTCTAAATTGTCCTCTGGGTGAAAAATGCAACTGCATTTGTTCTCATAGGTTTGTGAGGGGGTAGGGTTACCATTTAACATAGAAGATACATTCATTAATGTCTACCTAATGGCCCTGTCATGGTCCAAGGCCCTCAGGCCAATCTCCTCCTCTTTGATAGGCGCTTCCCTCGCCTCATCAATTTCCTTTCATCTCCTGCTGTCCCCTCCTCTCCCCCCTTGGCTACCTTGCCCTCACTCTCCTCCTCCTCCTCCTCTGCCCCTCCGAGGGCTCTTTCTCCTCCACAGGGCATACCTCCGATCTGTACCCCTCCCCAGAAGGTCTTTAAGGCTGGCAACCTTCTTCATATTGCCACTCTCAACTCTTGCTCTGCCGTCAAACACTCCTCTGACATCTGCCACCTCCTTGAAGAACTAGACCTTGATGTCCTTGGTCTTACTAAGACATGGTTCACGGCCAGCTCAGTCACGAGCTTATACACTCTCCTCCCTGATGGCTACAAGATCCTCTCAGCACCCAGATCCTCCCGGTGGGGGGGTAGCCCTGATCTTTCCTGAGTGGATTCCTGCCTCTATCATTCCCACTCAGACTTACTTCTCTTTTGAATGCCTTGGCTGTAGGCTTTCTCTCTCGCCTACCCATTCTCTTACTGTGGTTACCATCTACCGGCCTCCTGGTCAAATCACCTCATTTCTCTCTGAGTGGGCAGACCTCTCCTCCTCCCTCCTGGCCTCTACCACTCAACTCCTCCTTTCTTCAGATGTAAAAGGCCCAAGTCAAGCAGGCTGCCTTATATGGTGCAGAGCTCTGGGGCCACTCGAACTGTAGGAAATTGGGGACATTTGAGAATGGTTTAATAAAGAACGCCCTAAGACCCCGTGTGGGACATCCACAATCTTAATCGACGGGGAGATTGCTCTACCTGCCACAGGGGCCATTGTGACCCTAATACCCAATTTACATTGAATAAGATTGTGGAGCAGAGTGGAGCTACATACGTTTATTGACATTTTGGGGGCAGCCAGGAGCTTTGTGTATGAAGTGGTTTTCGTGTGTCAAAAGTTGGCTGCGTTTGATAGGTCATAGTGATCTCTGGCAGTGTCCTGCTGACATTGGGGGTAACGCTAAACAAATCATCGAAGCAACCTACCAGCAGAAAATGGATCAGGACTTCTTGAGATCTGTATTCACTTCTGCAATGATAATCTATTTGGAGAATAAGAGCAGCAGGGGATATAAATCATATTTGGATATTATGAGACCTAGGTTGCTGTATACTAAATAAAGGTTCAACATCCTAGCATCCTACCAGTGGCAGCAATACGGAATGCACGGGTTACGACGGAATCAAATAAATGTCTATACTGCCTGCATAGGGTCGAATCACTGGAGCACTTCCTTCTAGCATGCCCCTTCTATCTTTCATATAGAAGGATGCATCTGAGGCCAAGATTTCAATGGTTTGGTAACAGATCATCAAGTCAAGCAATGTTAATTTGAAGAAGGTCTGATGATGCTCCAAATGTCTCTAAGGAAGGCATGTTATCAACAGTAAAACAGACACACGTGACCATAATTCAAGGGTGTTTATTGAACTTCAAAAAGGGTTTGAGAAACGCCCATCTAATCCTAAATCTACAGATGGGAGCAAGCTACGACCATCAAATAATACCGCAGGTCCTAGTGGTGTCTCGTCAAAATAAAAGTGCCTATACTAATAAACCTATTGCCAATCCTTACCTCTAAATACAAATAATGTGGAAACAATGTTTTGTAAAAGAAAGAAGTGTTCAAGAAATAATATGTCAGGAATTTCAAGCCTTTGGCTTCCCTTCACCACGTTTTCAGCACAGGATATGATGGTAAAGTCAAGCTTAGCACAGTCTCTGGCTTCTCTAGAATGAGAGTGCAGCTGAAACGTTAGCACCAGGGCCTGATACGACGAACAAACAGTAAGTTATTTTCCTCTCGGAATTTCACACATGCTCAATTTCTCAGGTGATTATATACAGCTAGTGGTGAAAAGACGTGCTCTGAGGAATGCAATTAGGCTCCTTAAGAATAACCCCTTGGCCGATATAGACACATTCATCAAGAAACTGAAAAACCAATATAAATATTGGCTTTGTTGGAATCGGTTTCTATGGTCCAACAGAATGCAGAAAGAATGCTTAAAGCCATCAGTAAGAAAGATTTGTGCGCAGTATGGAATTTGATTAAATCTAATGGTAACACTCAGACAAATGATCAATCAAACGCTGTCTCGGAGGATAAATGGACAAACCATTTTGAAAGGTTATACTCCGAACCGGGTTCCTTAGAATTACAGATCTTTAAATCACAGCCAGTCTGGAATTTGGATCACGACTTGGAGGTAATAGTCACCTTGATAAAGAAAGCTAGTACCTCTCATGCCCCAGGACCAGATGGCCTATCAAACGTAATTTTCTCAGTTCAGGCAAAGCCTCAGCCCTTGCACCTCTCAGTTCAGACAGAGCCTCAGCCCCTGGACTGTCAGTTCAGGCAAAGCCTCGGCCCTTGCACCTCTTAGTCCAGGCAGAGCCCCAGCCCTTGCAGCTGTAAGATAAGGTGGGGCCCCAGCCCTTGCACCTGTCAGATCAGGGAGGACCTCAGCCCTTGTACCTGTCAGTCAGGCAGAGCCTCAGCCCTTGCACCTGTCAGTTCAGGAAAAGCCTCAACCCTTGCACCTGTCAGCTCAGGTAGAACCTCAGCCGTTGCAACTCTGTTTTTTTTTTTTTTTTTTTTTATTGTATATGGTTTACAAAAAACCTTTACAAATAGAACAAACTTTATAATTAAAAAAAACAAAATAGTAAAAAAAGAAAGAGATAAACATTCATTGCTTTGCATTTGCATTTGAAAAAAGAAGAAAAAGAAAATACCCGCTAAAGAAATACGAAATAACAGATTTACATAAGTTGCAAGAGTTAGCAAATTTTACAGAAAAGGGACAGACAATAGATAATCAACCGGTTTCAGATTTGAAATTTGATTGTCTAAGATTAGTCAAATCAATATAAAGTACTAGTTACAGAGAATAACAGATAGAATAAATACAAGGTATAAAATATGAAATACATTGCTCATATTAAAAAACACTGTGCTCCTATAGTAAAAAAATTCATAGTTCCAAGAATAGGAGCAAAAATCAGACCAAAGGGGCATATAGGTCAAGGGCTCTGATAAAGCCCGCCACAGCCAGACCAACCTTGATGTTCGAGATTGAGAGACATTGTGACCAAATCCAATTGTCTACCCCAAGTCGCCCCATAACATTAAAAATGCCTAGATATTTGTCCCTTAAAGAGGTCAAAGCCTTGCAATCAAGAATGAGATGCCGAGAAGTTTCAGTGACCCCCAAAAGTTTGCAAAAACGACAGGTGGGATCCAAATCAGAAAACTTCTTCCTTTTACGTAGGACTTCCCGAGTGGGAAGAAGGTTCCATCTGAGTTTTATAAGAAGAGAGCGGTAGTGTCTATTAGGAAATTGGAACAAAATAAAGGACATCACACCTCTCTTCTTATGATCAAATTGAAGATCACTCAGTGAGGAATAACCATGAAGTTTTTCGATAGTGTTACTCCAATCATGGCTGAACAGAGACTCCTTTACCTTGTTAGGGTTTGTAAGTAATGTGTCCCTGTCGGAGGATATATCCATCAGGGTCTTATCGCAGAGAGTGGAGAAAAGATGGAGATATATGTTGTGGCCCGAATGTGTCTGGGAAAAAATCATGTGGCCCACATCAGCATATAAAGTATCGGGTCTGGGGGAAAGCAAGGCTGAGAACAATGAGAGAACCTTCCAAAGAATCCTAACTCGTAGAGAAACCAGACCCAACTCATATCTAATGGCAACAGTAGGAATTGAATTGGGCAGTTTTAAAACTTTCCTCCAGTAAATGCCTTCAAGAGAGTCCCAGAAGGGCAGAAGTGTAAGGTAATGGAGTTCCATACCATACAATAACTTTGGAGTCACCTTACCCTTGAAAAAGTCTACCACAGGTTTAAGGGAAAACGTACAATATTTATTCTCCAAAGTACGTGATTGGGAGATGAGAGGGAGCAGTTTCTGTCTAAGAAATCGTCTCAGTTCTATCACCGATGGTTGGGCCAAGATCAAAAAGCCCAAATAGACGATTTTGTTAACTCGAGAAATGTTTGTTCCCCCCATTTTCCATACTTTGTTGTTTCGGGTTCTCCCCTTTGAGAATTCCATGATACGTGTTTTACCAGGATTGATCTTCAGCCCATTTAGCAGTGCATACTGTTCAAATTTACACAGGAGCCTCTGCAGGCCCACTTTGGTCTGGTCGAACAAGAGAAAGTCATCGGCATATGCCAACCATGAGAATCTCAGGTCCCCAAGTTTAGCACTCACCATGCCTGCATTTTTCAGGAAGTTATCCACATCCGCCAAATAGAGGATAAATAGACAGGGAGCTAACGAGCAACCCTGTCTCACCCCGATACGCGTCCTAATCCTCCTAGAGAGAGTACCAGCCAAATCGAGCCTGATGTGTACCCCCGAGTTTTCATAGAGGGCCATAATGAGAGAAAGGAGGCCCGCCGGGATGCCCCATTTAGTTAATTTTTCCCATAATCTGGATCTAATGACCAGATCAAATGCATTGGATAAATCAATTGAGGCGACATACAAAGGACCATCAGATTTTCCCCAGGAAGAGGTCTGAAGGGCAGTTATAATAAGACCATTGAGATTGGTAGAGTGGCCGGCCCTGAAGCCAGTTTGGTATTTGGGGAGAATATGATTGTCCCTAATCCATATGTTAAGATGGGAGAGGAGCAGAGAAGCAAAAAGCTTACAGTCCGCGTCTATAAGAGAGATCGGTCTATAATTCTTTACCTCAGAGCGTAAGCCTCTCTTAAAGATTGGGACAATATGGGCCGTATGCCAACTCATAGGGACCTTCCCGGAATTTACTACGTCCTGAAAAAGCAGGAAGGGTAGATTGGCCCAAATCTCGGGCTCGGCTTTGAATGTATTGTTCGTAAGGCCATTTGGGCCTGGCGCCCTAGATTTCTTAGCCTTAGAAATAAGACAGAACACTGTCTCCAGATCAAAAACTGGTTTCCATGTGTCATTCGATGGGTAAATCATCAATGCATCCGAAGCCAAGTCTTCCTCCCCAATATCAAAAAGTTTAGAGTAATAGTCAAACCATTTGGCCTCTGGGATTGCATTAAGCTGATCAGCCATCAATGTGTTATCAAGGCTGGAAACCGAAGCCCAAAAAGCCCTCACATCTCGTTTTATTAGTACTGCAAGCATATACTGTGCGTCATTTTGAATCATAGTAATTTTTCTATGCTTACAGTAGTTTTTGTATTTTTGACGAATGGTTTTAATTTTTGTTGTTTTATCTGCCCAATCCATATCTAGGGCTTGAACATCCCTAATAAGTTTCTTAGTAAGGGCCTTAACATTGGCCAATTGTTGGTCGAAACTATGGTTGTGAGATTTTTTGAAGACCCCTTTCCTTAGCTGGCCATAAATACTACTCTGTAAGACATTAAGAAAACTATCAAAAGAAGAAGTGTTAAAGACTGCTATTTTCCAGCAGAGCGAGGTGTGGTTAAGGGAAGAGATCAGTTTATTATTAAGAACACTGATGTTAAAAGGAGACCACCTTATCCCTGTCCCTTGCCTAACAGTATAAAGCTGAGTGGGTCCACCCTCCGGCAGAAGCTTGGTGAAAAAGGGGCATAGAAATTGAACCCGGAGAATACCATGATCGCTCCATGAATTAAAGGACACCTCGACATTAGAAGAAAATGGAATCAGGGAATGGTCGACAAAGACGTAGTCTAAGGTGGAAAATGAGGACGATCTACGCCAGGTTGGGCAGGAAGGATTAGTAGCATCATAATGGCTGTTAAGACAAGTTAGGCCAATTGAATCCAAAGCCAGATTCCAAGATCGGCCCCATGTAAGTTTTAGTCCTATACGTGGGTCGTCTTCCATAACCAAACCCAGGTCATCATAAATGGATTCCAGACAAAGAGTGCAGTCTGAATTTAGATCGCCCGCCAAAATGAGTTTGCCCATGGGGTGCAGATATCTCCAGGCAAGGATTGTATCAGTTAACTTCTCCAGAAACAATTCGAGAGGAGAGATTCCCGTATGCCAGTAAACATTGACCAAAAGAAAGTAACAATTAGAATCCGGAAAAAACACCTCTAAGGCCATAAAGCCAAAAGGTGTATCCGAAAGCTCCTTAGCAACAGAGCCGAAGGAGGTTCTTACCCCTATAATGAGTCCCCCCGATGCGCGGCCTCCCAGGCTAGGTTTGGCACATTGAGAGAAAATATCGAATCCATCAAGAACTGGAGTTGAAAGTAGCCAAGTTTCTTGGAGAAAAAAACAATGCGAAGCCTTAATCACGGCAACCGTTTCTAGGTTCGTGAACAGATGGGAATTACCTCTAGAGTTCCAAGAAAAGAAACTGAAGCTATTTAGATGGCGGGCCTTCGAAGAGGATTCTGATTTAGCGGGAATTAAGTCATTTCCATAAGCCTGCGGTGACATGTGCCCAGCTCGCGGAGTCTCCATTAGATTTGGGCAAAAAATGCCTCCGTTGGGGTGGGGGAGTTCTTTCTGGATGGTAGACCATTGTAAGATTACCTCTATATTCAACCCCCTCTCCGTTATTTTTGGCAAATTGAGAAGAGTCCACTATTTTTGCTTCAAATCCTAGTTGCTTCAACCCTTCCATATGCCCCATGATCAAGTTTAAAACTACCTTCGATCTAAGAATAATATTACTAACATCTACCCGATCATGGAAAGGGAATAAAATGCAATCTATGTCATAGCTAGAGATAAGCGAAAGCGAAGGAAGTTGGTGAAAGATTTTAAGTATGTTACCACGATTTAAACAGATTGGCATATCTTCGCCCCAAAGACTGGAAAGCTGTATAACATCACCAGAACCTTTTGTTGTAGCAGACACAGGTAAGGACTCAGTAATTTTTTTGGTAAAGTGAACAAGGGGGTCAGCCACCAGATCACAACCCCTTGCCCCTCTTAGTATAGTCCTATTGTGGTTGACATTTGGCCCCAGTGGAAATCTTTCCCAAGATTTGGAAACGTTCTTATTATGGGCAAAGTCAAACCCAGAGGGGACCGCTTCTCGAGCCGCAGACATACGCATATTTGAGATGCTAAGAGAAGCAAGGTTAAAAGGGGGGAGAGTCGATAAGACATTGTCTGATCGATCTGTCATATCTCCATCCCTCTTAATGCAGTCCATATTAACATGGGGCTCCTCAGGAGCAGACAAGAATGCCGGGTCAGAAGGAGAGAGCCGAGTAGTAGGAACCTCGTCCTGTGACAAGCTTACGTTGGAATTAGACACTGTCACCTTGCTGATCTTGGGAACAAGTAGTGACTGAAATAAATGTTTAACCATATCAATGTTAACCATATTAACAGTCGGCGTAGTTAGAGAAGTGTCCGGATAATTCAGGCTTTTTCCAGAAGTAGACTCCAGAGAAGTAGAGGGGAGAATTGCTTCTGGGGCAGAGTCCATAGCCTCCGCTGCAACAATATCAGTAGGCAGTGCTACAGGGTTGGTACTAGTGGATGCTGGTACGGTAAGAGGTGTTATCCGAATGCTAGAAACTGCAATTTCACCAGTACCCACAGTCCTTGGCCCCGCATCTATAGAAGCAGAGGTATTAATCAACATACCCACCGCATCCGTTAAAACAGATGCAGGTGGTAAAATAGGTGGAGCATTGGTGGTAACTGGAGTGGTCACATGAATGGAAGGGGGGATTGGTTCAACAGAGTTATCAGTCCCCTGTGGAACTGCAACAGTGGTTGAAGGGACTAAAGAGTTTGCCATAAAGAGGTTTTTAAAAAATTGATTAGTATACGAAGTAATCTTTTTGACATTCTTCTGATTTTTAGTTTTCTTCATTTGTTGGCTCATTTTCCTTTTCTTTCCTAGACAGGGGGGGACTTTTGGACAGGAATTTTCCTCTGGGGGCTCAGAGGAAATTGCTGCGATTTCTGGAGTTAGGCTAATCATGTTTTCTCCTAAGGATGCAATATGGTCACCTTTAGAACGGACGGCCGACTCTGCAGTCCCACCTGCACATGAACGATCTTGTATAGAGGGTTTGAGGGATACCCTTGGCAGATCCTCCTGTACTTTGTCCTCTCCTCTTTCCGTAGAGAATACAGTCGGGACACTGGGAAGTATATCTGTAGGGTCGTCATCCTCTCGCAAACCATCAGAGGCAGCTCGGGGAGTCATAGAGGAAGGGCCCCGGGAATCAGGATCTAGTGGTTGGAGAACCAGAAGACCCGGGGCCGCATTGGGGTCCACCCCTAAAGTAGTTGCCGTAGTCCCCGTAGGCCCCTGATGTAAATCGTGTATAGGGGCCAAAGGTGGATTGATGGAGGTAGGGTCAAGACCTTGAGTGTTCAAAAATTGATTTTCTTCTTTTATAATTTTTACTAAATCTTCAAATCTATCTAGGCCCTCCAGCCTAGAATATATTTCAGAAAGTATACGTGAATGGGATGTAACCTCTGACCAGATGTTATCATAGAGACTCACAAAGGAACTCAGAACCATATTCAACGCAGAGATAGTTGGATGAGAGAGTTTAATTCTATCATCAACATCTTTAAGGGTATGATGTAGAATAGACTCACTGGGCGGATCAGTTTTGAAGTCCGGAAGAAGACCTCTTTCTTTTAACCAGTTTTGTTTTTCAGTATACTCGTCAATAAAGTTAGTGAGATCTGAAGGGGAACCTGCCCATGATTCATCACAAATTTGTTGTGTTACATTATTTGTTTTGTTAAGATGGGAGTCCAAGTGGCTATCAGCAATAGCCTTATCTGCACATTCTATGATACTGATATCGTCAATATCCTGGACTGAGAGATCTTCAATATCCAGTTTCTTAGCTACGTTAATTAAGTTAGTGTGGGCCGGGGTATGTACTGGAGGAAGAAGGTAAGGAGATTTAGCCAGAGTGCTAGAAACAGATTTCTTACCAAAAAAATGTGTGATGTTTTTCCCCTGGATTGGATTCCCCTGAGTACCTAGATTAATTTTTATTTTTGATATTGAGTTACGGGGTTTGTTGAGAGGGGTTTTGAACGGCAAAGGGATCCCATTAGGGGAGAAGGGAATTCCCACCACACTAGTAGAAAGGTTAACGTGAGAAGAGGATGTGTGCTTAATATCACTAAGTAATACTTTGGATCCTAAAGAGGGTTGAATGTGAGAGATAACAACGCTCCCACTGTCCTTCTTCTCTAATAGTTGTGGTACAGTAACTTCTGATTCATCCACCAAGACTGGGGGTATGGGCATACTAGGATTCAGTGAGGCAGTCATTGGAAGAGGGATATTAGGCAAAGGGTTGTTGTCATATGCCATATTGCTTTTTGTCTTTGAGAAACTGACCCCGACCAAAAGATTGGAGGCAAGAGTAGCAGCTAGACGTTCTTCCTGAGTATCTATAGAAATGTCATGTATTCCATTGAAAATACAGTTATTATGAGCTGTGTTACGTAAAGTGATACCCATAGCATTGCAAACCTCAGGCCTCTCTCTCACATGAATTTGGGCCTGGGCTATGTCCCTTAAAAGGAGAGGGTTATAATGGGCCAGAAGTGGAGCATCATCAGAACTCCCCATAGCAATAGGAATGGGGGTTTCTGGCACAATAACTGTAGATGGCATGGAGGGTATACTGACAATGGGCGGAGGGGACAAAGGAGGTGAGACCTCCATAGCAGTCTGACTTCTAAGTCCCTTACGTGTCATTCAGATAAAACCTCAACCTGACAGTAGGCAGAATGAGAAAGAAAATAGAAGTTATGTCAGAGAAGGTACCCAGAAATACACTAGAAATAAGCCTAGATGTCAGGGGAAGTTAGACATAGAGACACACAGTAAAAAAATACTAGGCAATTTTTAAATTTTAAAAATGCAAGTGTTAGAGTATGGCACAAATAGCGAAAATCAAACTCTGAAAGACCAGTATATTGTCTAAAAACCCTATGAAGTATATATGTACCCTAGCATTAAGAGCGAATTAAAATAAAAAGCAATGTTACACACTCAATTAAATAAAAGTTTTAGTAAATGAGTTGTGTCAGCGTAATAGTCATTTTCTGGGAAGGGAACGCCCGACGGCTTGTGGAGCTGCCAGAGTCCGACTCTCCACCCCAAACCCTCGTAGTAAGAATACAACTTCAATTGGGTTGGCTTGGGAAGGGCCGGAACAGTGTACTCACAGATCACAGCCAAACAGCAAAACAGTATCTCCAGCCCTTACAGTCTCCAGGGCTTAACGCCGCAAGGGCGGCTGAGCCGGCAACTTGTGCAGGCTGGCAGTCACGTGCTGTGTCACGTGTTCAGGAAGGGGTCCGCCCCCTCCAGGAAGCAGAATGGGCTGCAAGAGCTCTGCTCGCAGTGCAGCTGTGAGGGATGGACCTTGCAAGCACGAGCGTTCGAAGGAGAATGAAACGCTCCTTCCAATCAGCAGGAAATACGCCGCAAGGGCGGCTGAGCCGGCAACTTGTGCAGGCTGGCAGTCACGTGCTGTGTCACGTGTTCAGGAAGGGGTCCGCCCCCTCCAGGAAGCAGAATGGGCTGCAAGAGCTCTGCTCGCAGTGCAGCTGTGAGGGATGGACCTTGCAAGCACGAGCGTTCGAAGGAGAATGAAACGCTCCTTCCAATCAGCAGGAAATACGCCGCAAGGGCGGCTGAGCCGGCAACTTGTGCAGGCTGGCAGTCACGTGCTGTGTCACGTGTTCAGGAAGGGGTCCGCCCCCTCCAGGAAGCAGAATGGGCTGCAAGAGCTCTGCTCGCAGTGCAGCTGTGAGGGATGGACCTTGCAAGCACGAGCTCAGCCTCAGCCCCTGCACTGTCAGTCAGACAAAGCCTCAGCCCTTGCACCTCTCAGTTCAGGCAGAGCCTCAGCCCTTGCACCTCTCAGTTCAGGCAGAGCCTCAGCCTCTGCACCTCTAAGTTCAGGCAGAGCCTCAGCCCTTGCACCTGTCAGCTCAGGCAGAGCCTGAGCCCTTGCACCTCTCAGTTCAGGCAGAGCCTGAGCCCTTGCACCTCTCAGTTCAGGCAGAGCCTCAGCCTCTGCCCCTCAGCCTCTCCCCTCTCAGTTCAGGCAGAGCCTTGGCCCCTACCCCTCTCAGTTCAGGCAGAGCCTCGGCCCCTGCACCGCTCCGTTCAGGCAGAGCCTCAGCTCTTGCACCTCTCAGTTCAGGCAGAACCTCAGCCTTGCCCCTCTCAGTTCAGGCAGAGCCTCAGCCTCTCCACCTCTCCGTTCAGGCAGAGCCTCAGCCTCTGCACCTCTCCGTTCAGGCAGAGCCTCAGCTCCTGCACCTCTCAGTTCAGGCAGAGCCTCAGCCTTGCCCCTCTCAGTTCAGGCAGAGCCTCAGCCTCTGCACGTCTAAGTTCAGGCAGAGCCTCAGCTCTTGCACCTCTCAGTTCAGGCAGAGCCTCAGCCCTTGCCCCTCTCAGTTCAGGCAGAGCCTCAGCACCTCTCTGTTCAGGCAGAGCCTCAGCTCTTGCACCTCTCATTTCAGGCAGTGCCTCAGCCTTGCCCCTCTCAGTTCAGGCAGAGCCTCAGCCTCTGCGCCTCTCCGTTCAGGCAGAGCCTCAGCTCTTGCACCTCTCAGTTCAGGCAGAGCCTCAGCCTTGCCCCTCTCAGTTCAAGCAGAGCCTCAGCCTCTGCACCTCTCCATTCAGGCAGAGCCTCAGCTCTTGCACCTCTCAGTTCAGGCAGAACCTCAGCCTTGCCCGTCTCAGTTCAGGCAGACCCTCAGCCTCTGCACCTTTCCGTTCAGGCAGAGCCTCAGCTCTTGCACCTCTCAGTTCAGGCAAAGCCTCAGCCCTTGCCCCTCTCAGATCAGGCAGAGCCTCAGCCCTTGCCCCTCTCAGTTCAGGCAGAAACTCAGCCTCTGCACCTCTCAGTTCAGGCAGAGCCCCAGCCTCTGCACCTCTCTGTTCAGGCAGAGCCTCAGCTCTTGCACCTCTCAGTTCAGGCAGAGCCTCAGCCTCTGCACCTCTCCGTTCAGGCAGAGCCTCAGCCCTTGCACTTCTCAGTTCAGGCAGAGCCTCAGCCTTGCCCCTCTCAGTTCAGGCACAGCCTCAGCCTCTGCACCTCTCCGTTCAGGCAGAGCCTCAGCTCTTGCACCTCTCAGTTCAGGCAGAGCCTCAGCCTTGCCCCTCTCCGTTCAGGCAGAGCCTCAGCCTCTGCACCTCTCAGTTCAGGCAGAGCCTCAGCCTCTGCACCTCTCCGTTCAGGCAGAGCCTCAGCCTCTGCACCTCTCCATTCAGGCAGAGCCTCAGCTCTTGCACCTCTCAGTTCAGGCAGAGCCTCAGCCTTGCCCCTCTCAGTTCAGGCAGAGCCTCAGCCTCGCACCTCTCAGTTCAGGCAGAACCTCAGCCTCTGGACCTCTCAGTTCAGGCAGAGCCTCAGCCTCTGCACCTCTCCGTTCAGGCAGAGCCTCAGCTCTTGCACCTCTCAGTTCAGGCAGAACCTCAGCCTTGCCCCTCTCAGTTCAGGCAGAGCCTCAGCCTCTCCACCTCTCCGTTCAGGCAGAGCCTCAGCCTCTGCACCTCTCCATTCAGGCAGAGCCTCAGCTCCTGCACCTCTCAGTTCAGGAAGAGCCTCAGCCTTGCCCCTCTCAGTTCAGGCAGAGCCTCAGCCTCTGCACGTCTAAGTTCAGGCAGAGCCTCAGCTCTTGCACCTCTCAGTTCAGGCAGAGCCTCAGCCCTTGCCCCTCTCAGTTCAGGCAGAGCCTCAGCACCTCTCCGTTCAGGCAAAGCCTCAGCTCTTGCACCTCTCATTTCAGGCAGTGCCTCAGCCTTGCCCCTCTCAGTTCAGGCAGAGCCTCAGCCTCTGCGCCTCTCCGTTCAGGCAGAGCCTCAGCTCTTGCACCTCTCAGTTCAGGCAGAGCCTCAGCCTTGCCCCTCTCAGTTCAAGCAGAGCCTCAGCCTCTGCACCTCTCCATTCAGGCAGAGCCTCAGCTCTTGCACCTCTCAGTTCAGGCAGAACCTCAGCCTTGCCCGTCTCAGTTCAGGCAGACCCTCAGCCTCTGCACCTTTCCGTTCAGGCAGAGCCTCAGCTCTTGCACCTCTCAGTTCAGGCAAAGCCTCAGCCCTTGCCCCTCTCAGATCAGGCAGAGCCTCAGCCCTTGCCCCTCTCAGTTCAGGCAGAAACTCAGCCTCTGCACCTCTCAGTTCAGGCAGAGCCCCAGCCTCTGCACCTCTCTGTTCAGGCAGAGCCTCAGCTCTTGCACCTCTCAGTTCAGGCAGAGCCTCAGCCTCTGCACCTCTCCGTTCAGGCAGAGCCTCAGCCCTTGCACTTCTCAGTTCAGGCAGAGCCTCAGCCTTGCCCCTCTCAGTTCAGGCACAGCCTCAGCCTCTGCACCTCTCCGTTCAGGCAGAGCCTCAGCTCTTGCACCTCTCAGTTCAGGCAGAGCCTCAGCCTTGCCCCTCTCCGTTCAGGCAGAGCCTCAGCCTCTGCACCTCTCAGTTCAGGCAGAGCCTCAGCCTCTGCACCTCTCCGTTCAGGCAGAGCCTCAGCCTCTGCACCTCTCCATTCAGGCAGAGCCTCAGCTCTTGCACCTCTCAGTTCAGGCAGAGCCTCAGCCTTGCCCCTCTCAGTTCAGGCAGAGCCTCAGCCTCGCACCTTGTTAGGCAGAAACCTGTGCAGTTCCCTTGGGGAACACTGCAAAAGATTTAAGACTACAGGTGGAGCAGTAAACCCCTTTGGTAGCAGTCTGTACCACCCAGATTTACCTGGTAGCTGTGGCTGAGCAGTCAGACTTCTCTCAAGAAGAGTTAGGCAGTATGTAAAGTATACACAATATGTACCAAAACACAATAGCACAAGCAAACACTGACCAGAGCTTGGTTTCAAAAGTATATAGTTATTTATTTAAAATACACATAAGTTAAAAACACTCTAGCAAAAATATAGTAAAAGCACTTCAACACAGTTATAATGAAAGTAGATTCAATCCTTTCTCCTATCTAGACAACTCTAAGTAAACACCACTTAATTAAAACAGAGGTGAGTGCTTAACGTTAGATGACACTCTAGTAGTTTCCAAGAAAGGGAGAGAAAAAGCAGAAATGGGTTAGACACACCACTCTAAGGTCCAGAGCACTTGCAATAGGCTTAAAGAAGAATAAAGTCACAGGTGAGCAAAAGTCACTAGGCAGGGCCCACTCTTAGAGTAGCCGGAGCGAAAATGTGCCCAAGATCACACTGTTAGTTAGAGATTCAAAGTCTTGCAAAGAGTCAAAAAGAGGTTAGAGTGGCTCAGAAAGTTTAGCCAAAGTGTCCCAGGCACTCCCAGGTTCGAAAGCCGGGGACTAAATCTACCCCGTACAGTCGGTAGCAAGGGAAGCCAGGCAGAACACAGTACCTTAAGCGGAAAGGGTCCTCCAGCGGTGGCAGTTGTTCCAGGCAGTGGCAGCAGGGCTCGACGTCGGTCAGGGGAGAAGAAGTTCTCGCTGAAGAGCAGAAGAAGAGGGTCGTTGCACTGCCCGGGAAGAAACCAGCCGCGGAGTCCTCCGGTTAAAGGGTTGGTACCGACTTTCGCGGTATGGGGGTAAAGTGTGGTATTCCGGTTGCCGGGGTGCTTGGCACAGGCAAGGCGGCCACGAGATACCTCAAAGAACGGAAAGAAGGCGAAAACTGGTTGTCCCCACCAGTCAAGGGAAGGAGCCACTCCGTTAAGAGTTCTCCTCGGTCGTCGGGAAAAAGTGGTGAGACGGTTCAGCAGGGCTCCACCGGGTGGTGTCGTCGAAGCAGGTCGGCTCAGCTCTTCCCTCGTCGGATTCTTGGTCCTGTGGCGACTTCTGAAGTCCCAGTCCCCAAAGCCCTGCTTTTATGCAGCAAACCCCCATTCACCCAGCCTAGCTGTCACTCAAACATGCTAAGTGGTGAGCCGGGCGGCTCACCACTTGGGCCAATCAGGACGGAGTGCGACTTGAGTTACCAAGGTAACTCAGTCCAGGGTGCCTAAATCCCCCTCCACCCCTCCTAAGTACCCCAGACAGAGTGGCACCACTTTGGAGGGCTTCTGTGGAGAAGCCCGCCAAAAGTGGAACAAAGGGCTCCACTTTGGGTCAGAGTTACAGAGGCGAACACCAACGCCATTTTAGAATCAAGTTTTGGCAAAAAGTCCCAACCGGAGTTATAAAAATAAATATATAAACCGGCGGTATGTTTAAGGCTACCGTAAATAATTAATTAAATGTGTTAGCCTAAAACAATGGGAAATCCCATAGGGAAATATTCGCGGTTGAATATAAAAAGTAGTTTCCACTGCCACCAGCCAAAACTCGATCAGGGGGGACGGAGACGTGCCCCCTCGACTAACAGACCCTGGGGCAATCGAATTGCCCCAGCCAGTACGTCCACAATATGATGGTTTGTACTGGTTCTGTTCAGGATTCAAGACTAGCAAAGTCTTTGGTGACTTTACATGCCCTGGGAGACAGTAGTCAGTCCCAGGGTATGGAGTCTATGTTGGGGAGTCCCTAGGACACCCCTGGGTCACGGCACAGAGGGTGCTGTGTGACCCACATCACAAAAATACATGAGGCCCTATGGAGTAAGAGACCCCATAGCCCATTCAACACAAGGTTTAACCAAGAAAACACACTTCAACATGTCCAAGAGTGAGGGTAAAAGAGTCTCACTCTTGGCAGGAGAAAAAAATTAAACCCCAGAAATCCAGCAAAGCTGCTGGGGGACTCACTAGGTAGGGAAATTCAGCCTAAACAGAGAATTCTCCCTAACACTCGCCCCCCCCAGACTAAGGGACAGGAGGATTTAATCCACTCCTGGATGAACCTCATACCTCTAGTCGATGATATACATCCTAGAGAGTCCATCAGCATTTTGATGGTGACACCCTGACCTGTGCTCAATGGTGAAATCAAACCCTTGCAGGCAGATTGACCATCTCAATAGTTTTGGATTTTCCCCTTTCATTTGCATTAACCATCTCAAGGGTTGGTGGTCAGTCTGAATAACAAAAGTAGAACCATACAAGTATGGCCTAAACTTCTTCAGTGCCCACACAATAGCAAAGCATTCTCTTTCGATAGTTGCCCACCTTGTCTCAGGATCCTTCAGTTTCCTACTGATGAAGCAAATGGGGTGCTCCCTACCCTTCTCATCCAGTTGGCTTAGAACTGCACCTATACCTACATTGGAAGCATCAGTTTGTACAATGAAAGGTTGGTGGTAGTCAGGAGCTCTCAATACTGGAGCCTGGCAAAGAGCTCTCTTCAGTTTTTCAAAGGCCTGATTGCACTCCTCATTCCATTTTACCTTTTTAGGGAATTTGGGAGAGGAGATTACATTCAGTGGAGAAGCTATGGTCCCATAGTTCTCAATGAAATTCCTGTAATACCCAGTGAGGCCTAGAAAAGCTCTCACTTGGGTTTGAGTAGTTGGTGTTGTCCAATTTTGCACAGCTTCAATCTTGCTGGGCAAAGGCCTTATTTCTCCACCTCCTACCTCATGTCCAAGGTAGACCACTTTACTTTGACCAATCTGGCACTTACTGGCTTTGATTGTCAAATGGGCCTGTTTCAGAGCCTGCAACACATGTCCTAGGTGGTTCACATGTTCTTCCCAGGAGTGGCTGAAGACTGCAATGTCATCCAAGTATGCCATGCAGAAATCTTCCATCCCAGCCAGAACTTGGTTCACCATCCTTTGGAATGTGGCAGGTGCATTTTTCAGTCCAAAAGGCATGACCTTAAACTGGTACAAGCCAACTGGGGTTGAGAATGCAGTTTTCTCCTTGGCATGGTCTGTCAGGGCTATTTGCCAATAGCCTGACGTCAGGTCAAATGTGCTGAGGTACTTGGCTGCACCAAGTTTATCCACCAACTCATCTGTCCTGGGCAAAGGGTGGGCATCAGTCTTGGTGACTGCATTTAGAGCTCTATAGTCCACACAGAATCTCAAGTCTTTGGATCCTGCCTTTGGTACTAACACAACTGGGCTAGACCATGGACTAGTAGAGGGTTCTATTACCCCGAGATCAAGCATCTTCTTGACCTCTCCTTTGATGTGGGCTCTGATATGTTCTGACATTCTGTATCCTCTGCTTTTGACTGGCAGACAGTCACCAGTGAGTATCTCATGCTGGCCCCAAGGGGTCAAGCCTGGTGACAGTGAGAACAGGGAGGCAAACTGATTTAACATAGATTTGCACTCCTCTTGTTGCTCAGGTGTCAGGTCTGAAGAGAGATTGACTCCTTCAACTTTTTCATCTAAAGGTACACCTCTGAGGAGATCAGGGAGAGATTCACTCTCTTCCTCCTCTGCAGCTGAAGCTAGGAGCAAGGCTCCTACATCAGGTCTGGAGATGTAGGCTTTTAGTCGGTTGGTGTGGAAGACTCTAGGAGCTTCCCTGGGTCTGCCCAGATCCACCAGATAGTTGACCTCTCCAAGTTTTCCCACAACCTTGAAGGGTCCCATCCATTTGTCTTGCAAGGCCCTCTGCCTTGTTGGGAGCATAACTAGAACTAGCTGGTCTTGAGTAAACTCAACCATGTTAGCCTTCTGGTCGTGCCAATGTTTGACCAGGGCTTGACCAGCTTTCAAGTTGTCACTTGCTTCTGCCATCATGTGTGACATTCTCCTCCGGAGACCTATCACATAGTCAGTCACTCTGACTGGCTTGAGGGGAGGAGCACCTTCCAACCCCTCCTTAATCAGGGCCAATGGACCTCTGACTGGATGGCCATAGAGAAGCTCAAAGGGAGAATAACCTACTCCCTCCTGAGGGACTTCTCTATAAGCAAAGAGAAGGCATGGCAGTAGAAGGTCCCACTTTTTCTTAAGGGGTTCTTCCAAAGCACCTATCATGCTCTTCATGGTTCTGTTAAACCTTTCAACCAACCCGTTTGTCTGAGGGTGGTAGGCGGTTGAGAACTTGTAGGTAACTCCACAGGTTTTCCACATGGCCTTCATGTAGTGGGACATAAAGTTTGACCCCCTGTCAGAGATTACCTCCTTAGGAAACCCCACCCTGGTAAAAATACCAAGGAGGGCCTTAGCCACAGCCGGAGCTGTAACAGTCCTCATAGGAATGGCCTCCGGGTACCTAGTAGCATGGTCTACTACAACAAGGATAAACCTGTTGCCTGAGGAGGTTGGAGGATCAAGGGGACCAACAATGTCAATCCCTACCCTCTCAAATGGGACTCCCACAACTGGGAGAGGCACTAAAGGTGCCACATTCTTGGAACCAACCTTACCAGAAGTCTGGCAGGTATGGCAGCTCTTACAATATCTATCTACTTCGGCCCCCATCTTTGGCCAATAAAAGTAGAGTGAGAGCCTTTCCTTGGTCTTCTTGAAACTCAAGTGGCCAGCCAAAGGTATCTCATGGGCTAGTTGTAAGAACTGTTGTCTGTTTTCCTGTGGGACTACAAGGCGTTTGTAGTCTCCAGGTTCAGACTCAGTGGGTTCACTGTAGAAGAGGCCATCTTCCCAGTGCAACCTATACTTCCCAGGCTCTTGCCCATCAGCTTGAGAAGCTGCCTGGTGGCGGAGACCCTCCAGAGTTGGACATTCTCTTTGCCCCTTACGAAAAGCTGCCCTGCTAGGCCCACCTTCTGCCAGTAAAGACTGCAGCTCAGGATGGTCCTCAGGGTCCAAATCTCCAATAAGGTTGGGGCCTCCTTCTAGCTCTTCCTCAGAGTCTAGCTCAACCACACAGGGTTGTACCTCCCTCTCAGCCTCAGCTGGAGGTGGAGTTACAGGTGTAACTTTGGACAACCTAGGGGAAGTCCTTGTTGGAAGCACTGGAGTGCTTGCTGCTGGCTTTTTCCTAGGAGTCTTGGGTTGCCCCTTTGCTCCTGATCTGGTAGTTACTGCAGTAAGTTGCTCCAGTGGTAGAGGAGTGATTTCTGTCATCATCTCCTGAGATAACCCTCTCAGGGTTTTCTCCCTTGCAGGTTTTGTGAGTTCCTGAAACCTTTTGCTAGGAGGTCTGGGGGTATGAGATACAACTCCAAGAGCTTTGAGGTCATTACCCAACAGAACCCTACCTGGCACTTCACATTGTACACTGACAGGTATTTTTACAGCCATATCATTACATTGGATGAGAACTGGTAACTGGGGACACATCTGCACAGGCCCACCAGCTAACTTGGTGAGGCATTTGGGTGCCTTAGCAACATCCTCTGCCTTGAAAAATGATTCATCCACCACAGTTATGCTGGCTCCAGTGTCCCTAATGGCAGGAGTCTCCTGACCATTCACCTGGACACTGTCCTTATAATACTCTTTAGTATTATCTGGGATAGAGTTATAGACATCTAAATTCTGTTGCTCCCACAACCCCAGAGAGACTAAAGAAACACTAGCTGAGACTCCAGTGGGTTCATCAGCTAGTAATAGAAAGTTTCCACTTGCCATGGGTACTTCCTCTTCTGGAGCGAAGGCTAAGGAGGCAAGCTGGACCCCTGAAGGTTTACCCTTACATCTGGGATCTCCTTTCACATGGTCAGTAGCCTTACAAACAAAGCATGAGCCAAAGGCTCGCTGGAATGGAGGCTTGTTCTGACCTCCTTCTGGTCTGGGACCAGAAGGTACACTAGCCTGATTTGGTTTCCCTTGTGGCTTACCCTTATAGTTTTGTTTGGGGCCCTCTTTGGAATTTGTAGTATTAGAATTCTCTTTGGAGTCCTTCTTAGACTGTTTTTCCCCATCCTTCTTCTGAGTTACCCCAGAATCCTTGTGAGTGGCCCTGTTGGCAACCCACAAGTCAGCAGCCTTAGCTAGCTTCCGGGAATCTAATTCCCTGGAATCAGCCAAGTGTTGTCTGAGCTCAGGAGAGCAGGCATCATAAATAGTCTCCAACATAAACAAATTCTTCATACCTTCATAAGTGTTCACCTTGTAACCCTTAATCCATCCCTCTAAGTTTTTCAAACATTCATTCACCCAGGTAGCCCAAGGGGTACCATCATGCTTTTTGAGGCTCCTAAACCTCTTAAGATACTGGGAAGGGGTCTTCCCAAACCTAGCTATCAAAGCTAGTTTCACACATTCATAGTCCTTCCTATCCTCCTCCCCCATCTCCATTACCACATCAGTTGCAACAGGGGGAAGCCTAGAGAACAACCAGGTGAGTAAGTCATTTCCTGTGATGTTCTGGAGCCCATGATTATATTCAAACAGAGACAACCAATCCAACACATCCAACTTAGGCTCATACATACCAACCAATTCTTTAGGCATCCGGGGTCTTTTAGGACTGGAACTTCTAGAGGAGCCAGAGAGAGAAACATTCTCAACAGATAATTTCTTCATTTCTAAGTCATACTTGAGCTCCATTTCCCTCAGCCTTAGTTCTTTGTCAGTTTGAGCATTCAGTTTCTTATACTCCAATTCTAGCTTCATTTTCTCTAGTTCAAAGTACTGAGGACTAAATGTGGGACCTGGTAAAGGTCCAGTAGGCACAGCAGGTAGAGCAGGCAGAGGCCTAGGGGGGACAGTTACAACAGCCTCACCCTCCTCTTCTGACTCTTCCTCAGAAACATCAACATTTTGTTCCATGTTAACTTCAACACTGTCATCTACAGTTGCTGGAGTGGTAGGTTCCTCTGAACCATCACCCAGACTTTGGTTAGCTAACAATCTTTCAATCAGCTCCATTTTCTTGCCCTTAGTCAGGAGATCCTTATGTTTACAGAGCACTCTTAAACAATCAGCAGTTTTGGCTGCAAGGGACTCTTGACTATAGCTTTCTATAACTGACATGTTAGAGGTTTTACTTTTTCAGTGCTAAGCTTTGTGGTTAGTTGCACTAAGGTATCTAAAGCACAATAAAATGTATACTCAATACAAATCCCACCGCTGTACACCAGTGTTAGGCAGAAACCTGTGCAGTTCCCTTGGGGAACACTGCAAAAGATTTAAGACTACAGGTGGAGCAGTAAACCCCTTTGGTAGCAGTCTGTACCACCCAGATTTACCTGGTAGCTGTGGCTGAGCAGTCAGACTTCTCTCAAGAAGAGTTAGGCAGTATGTAAAGTATACACAATATGTACCAAAACACAATAGCACAAGCAAACACTGACCAGAGCTTGGTTTCAAAAGTATATAGTTATTTATTTAAAATACACATAAGTTAAAAACACTCTAGCAAAAATATAGTAAAAGCACTTCAACACAGTTATAATGAAAGTAGATTCAATCCTTTCTCCTATCTAGACAACTCTAAGTAAACACCACTTAATTAAAACAGAGGTGAGTGCTTAACGTTAGATGACACTCTAGTAGTTTCCAAGAAAGGGAGAGAAAAAGCAGAAATGGGTTAGACACACCACTCTAAGGTCCAGAGCACTTGCAATAGGCTTAAAGAAGAATAAAGTCACAGGTGAGCAAAAGTCACTAGGCAGGGCCCACTCTTAGAGTAGCCGGAGCGAAAATGTGCCCAAGATCACACTGTTAGTTAGAGATTCAAAGTCTTGCAAAGAGTCAAAAAGAGGTTAGAGTGGCTCAGAAAGTTTAGCCAAAGTGTCCCAGGCACTCCCAGGTTCGAAAGCCGGGGACTAAATCTACCCCGTACAGTCGGTAGCAAGGGAAGCCAGGCAGAACACAGTACCTTAAGCGGAAAGGGTCCTCCAGCGGTGGCAGTTGTTCCAGGCAGTGGCAGCAGGGCTCGACGTCGGTCAGGGGAGAAGAAGTTCTCGCTGAAGAGCAGAAGAAGAGGGTCGTTGCACTGCCCGGGAAGAAACCAGCCGCGGAGTCCTCCGGTTAAAGGGTTGGTACCGACTTTCGCGGTATGGGGGTAAAGTGTGGTATTCCGGTTGCCGGGGTGCTTGGCACAGGCAAGGCGGCCACGAGATACCTCAAAGAACGGAAAGAAGGCGAAAACTGGTTGTCCCCACCAGTCAAGGGAAGGAGCCACTCCGTTAAGAGTTCTCCTCGGTCGTCGGGAAAAAGTGGTGAGACGGTTCAGCAGGGCTCCACCGGGTGGTGTCGTCGAAGCAGGTCGGCTCAGCTCTTCCCTCGTCGGATTCTTGGTCCTGTGGCGACTTCTGAAGTCCCAGTCCCCAAAGCCCTGCTTTTATGCAGCAAACCCCCATTCACCCAGCCTAGCTGTCACTCAAACATGCTAAGTGGTGAGCCGGGCGGCTCACCACTTGGGCCAATCAGGACGGAGTGCGACTTGAGTTACCAAGGTAACTCAGTCCAGGGTGCCTAAATCCCCCTCCACCCCTCCTAAGTACCCCAGACAGAGTGGCACCACTTTGGAGGGCTTCTGTGGAGAAGCCCGCCAAAAGTGGAACAAAGGGCTCCACTTTGGGTCAGAGTTACAGAGGCGAACACCAACGCCATTTTAGAATCAAGTTTTGGCAAAAAGTCCCAACCGGAGTTATAAAAATAAATATATAAACCGGCGGTATGTTTAAGGCTACCGTAAATAATTAATTAAATGTGTTAGCCTAAAACAATGGGAAATCCCATAGGGAAATATTCGCGGTTGAATATAAAAAGTAGTTTCCACTGCCACCAGCCAAAACTCGATCAGGGGGGACGGAGACGTGCCCCCTCGACTAACAGACCCTGGGGCAATCGAATTGCCCCAGCCAGTACGTCCACAATATGATGGTTTGTACTGGTTCTGTTCAGGATTCAAGACTAGCAAAGTCTTTGGTGACTTTACATGCCCTGGGAGACAGTAGTCAGTCCCAGGGTATGGAGTCTATGTTGGGGAGTCCCTAGGACACCCCTGGGTCACGGCACAGAGGGTGCTGTGTGACCCACATCACAAAAATACATGAGGCCCTATGGAGTAAGAGACCCCATAGCCCATTCAACACAAGGTTTAACCAAGAAAACACACTTCAACATGTCCAAGAGTGAGGGTAAAAGAGTCTCACTCTTGGCAGGAGAAAAAAATTAAACCCCAGAAATCCAGCAAAGCTGCTGGGGGACTCACTAGGTAGGGAAATTCAGCCTAAACAGAGAATTCTCCCTAACACACCTCTCAGTTCAGGCAGAACCTCAGCCTCTGGACCTCTCAGTTCAGGCAGAGCCTCAGCCTCTGCACCTCTCCGTTCAGGCAGAGCCTCAGCTCTTGCACCTCTCAGTTCAGGCAGAACCTCAGCCTTGCCTCTCTCAGTTCAGGCAGAGCCTCAGCCTCTCCACCTCTCCGTTCAGGCAGAGCCTCAGCCTCTGCACCTCTCCATTCAGGCAGAGCCTCAGCTCCTGCACCTCTCAGTTCAGGAAGAGCCTCAGCCTTGCCCCTCTCAGTTCAGGCAGAGCCTCAGCCTCTGCACGTCTAAGTTCAGGCAGAGCCTCAGCTCTTGCACCTCTCAGTTCAGGCAGAGCCTCAGCCCTTGCCCCTCTCAGTTCAGGCAGAGCCTCAGCACCTCTCCGTTCAGGCAAAGCCTCAGCTCTTGCACCTCTCATTTCAGGCAGTGCCTCAGCCTTGCCCCTCTCAGTTCAGGCAGAGCCTCAGCCTCTGCGCCTCTCCGTTCAGGCAGAGCCTCAGCTCTTGCACCTCTCAGTTCAGGCAGAGCCTCAGCCTTGCCCCTCTCAGTTCAAGCAGAGCCTCAGCCTCTGCACCTCTCCATTCAGGCAGAGCCTCAGCTCTTGCACCTCTCAGTTCAGGCAGAACCTCAGCCTTGCCCGTCCCTGTTCAGGCAGACCCTCAGCCTCTGCACCTCTCAGTTCAGGCAGAGCCTCAGCCCTTGCCCCTCTCAGATCAGGCAGAGCCTCAGCCCTTGCCCCTCTCAGTTCAGGCAGAAACTCAGCCTCTGCACCTCTCAGTTCAGGCAGAGCCCCAGCCTCTGCACCTCACTGTTCAGGCAGAGCCTCAGCCCTTGCACTTCTCAGTTCAGGCAGAGCCTCAGCCTTGCCCCTCTCAGTTCAGGCACAGCCTCAGCCTCTGCACCTCTCCATTCAGGCAGAGCCTCAGCTCTTGCACCTCTCAGTTCAGGCAGAGCCTCAGCCTTGCCCCTCTCCGTTCAGGCAGAGCCCCAGCCTCTGCACCTCTCAGTTCAGGCAGAGCCTCAGCCTCTGCACCTCTCCATTCAGGCAGAGCCTCAGCCTCTGCACCTCTCCATTCAGGCAGAGCCTCAGCTCTTGCACCTCTCAGTTCAGGCAGAGCCTCAGCCTTGCCCCTCTCAGTTCAGGCAGAGCCTCAGCCTCGCACCTCTCAGTTCAGGCAGAGCCTGAGCCCTTGCCCCTCTCAGTTCAGGCAGAGCCTCAGCTCTTGCACCTCTCAGTCCAGGCAGAGCCTCAGCTCTTGCACCTCTCAGTTCAGGCAGAGCCTCAGCCTCTGCACCTCTCAGTTCAGGCAGAGCCTATGCCCTTGCCCCTCTCCGTTCAGGCAGAGCCTCGGCCCTTGCACCTGTCAGTTCAGGCAGAGCCTCGGCCCTTGCACCTCTCAGTTCAGGCAGAACCTCGGCCCTTGAACCTTTCAGTTCAGGCAGAGCCTCAGCTCTTGCCCCTCTCAGTTCAGGCAGAGCCTCAGCCCTTGCCCCTCTCAGTTCAGGCAGAGCCTCAGCCTCTGCACCTCTCAGTTCAGGCAGAGCCTCAGCTCTTGCACCGCTCAGTTCAGGCAGAGCCTCAGCTCTTGTACCTCTCAGTTCAAGCAAAGCCTTAGCCCTTGCCCCTCTCAGTTCAGGCAGAGCCTCAGCCTCTGCACCTCTCTGTTCAGGCAGAGCCTCAGCTCTTGCACCTCTCAGTTCAGACAGAGCCTCAACCTCTGCACCTCTCAGTTCAGGCAGAGCCTCAGCTCTTGCACCTCTCAGTTCAGACAGAGCATCAGCTCTTGCACCTCTCAGTTCAGGCAGAGCCTCAACTTTGCCCCTCTCGGTTCAGGCAGAGCCTCAGCCTCTGCACCTCTCCGTTCAGGCAGAGCCTCAGCTCCTGCACCTCTCCGTTCAGGCCGAGCCTCAGCCCTTGCCGCTCTCAGTTCGGGCAGGGCCTCTGCCCTTGCACCTGTCGGTTCAGGCAGAGCCTCAGCCTTGCCCTCTCAGTTCAGGCAGAGCCTCAGTCCTTGCCCCTCTCAGTTCAGGCAGAGCCTCAGCAGCTCTCCGTTCAGGCAGAGCCTCAGCTCTTGCACCTCTCATTTCAGGCAGAGCCTCAGCATTGCCCCTCTCAGTTCAGGCAGAGCCTCAGCACCTCTCCGTTCAGGCAGAGCCTCAGCTCTTGCACCTCTCAGTTCAGGCAGAGCCTCAGCCTTGCCCCTCTCAGTTCAGGAAGAGCCTCAGCCTCTGCACCTCTTCGTTCAGGCAGAGCCTCAGCTCTTGCACCTCTCCGTTCAGACAGAGCCTGAGCCTTGCACCTCTCTGTTCAGACAGAGCCTCAGCCTTGCCCCTCTCAGTTCAGGCAGACCCTCAGTCTCTGCACCTCTCAGTTCAGGCAGAGCCTCAGCTCTTGCACCTCTCAGTTCAGGCAGAGCCTCAGCCCTTGCCCCTCTCAGTTCAGGCAGAGCCTCAGCCTCTGCACCTCTCCGCTCAGGCAGAGCCTCAGCTCTTGCACCGCTCAGTTCAGGCAGAGCCTCAGCCTCTGCACCTCTCCGTTCAGGCAGAGCCTCAGCTCTTGCACCTCTCAGTTCAGACAGAGCCTCAGCCTTGGCCCTCTCAGTTCAGGCAGAGCCTCAGCCTCTGCACCTCTCCGTTCAGGCAGAGCCTCAGCCTCTGCACCTCTCCGTTCAGGCAGAGCCTCAGCTCTTGCACCTCTCAGTTCATGCAGAGCCTCAGTCTTGCCCCTCTCAGTTCAGGCAGAGCCTCAGCCTCTGCACCTTTCCGTTCAGGCAGAGCCTCAGCCTCTGCACCTCTCCGTTCAGGCAGAGCCTCAGCTCTTGCACCTCTCAGTTCAGGCAGAGCCTCAGCCTTGCCCCTCTCAGTTCAGGCAGAGCCTCAGTCTCTGCTCCTCTCCGTTCAGGCAGAGCCTCAGCTCTTGCACCTCTCAGTTCAGGCAGAGCCTCAGCCTTGCCCCTCTCAGTTCAGGCAGAGCCTCAGCCTCTGCACCTCTCCGTTCAGGCAGAGCCTCAGCTCTTGCACCTCTCAGTTCAGGCAGAGCCTCAGCCTCTGCACCTCTCCATTCAGGCAGAGCCTCAGCCCTTGCACCTCTCAGTTCAGGCAGGGCCCCAGCCTTGCCCCTCTCAGTTCTGGCACAGCCTCAGCCTCTGCACCTCTCCGTACAGGCAGAGCCTCAGCTCTTGCACCTCTCAGTTCAGGCAGAGCCTCAGCCTTGCCCCTCTCCGTTCAGGCAGAGCCTCAGCCTCTGCACCCCTCAGTTCAGGCAGAGCCTCAGCCTCTGCACCTCTCTTTTCAGGCAGAGCCAGAGCCCTTGCCCCTCTCAGTTCAGGCAGAGCCTCAGCTCTTGCACCTCTCAGTTCAGGCAGAGCCTCAGCTCTTGCACCTCTCAGTTCAGGCAGAGCCTCAGCCTTGCCCCTCTCAGTTCAGGCAGAGCCTCAGCCTCTGCACCTCTCCGTTCAGGCAAAGCCTCAACTCTTGCACCTCTCAGTTCAGGCAGAGCCTCAACCCTTGCCCCTCTCAGTTCAGGCAGAGCCTCAGCACCTCTCCGTTCAGGCAGAGCCTCAGCTCTTGCACCTTTCAGTTCAGGCAGAGCCTCAGCCTTGCCCCTCTCCATTCAGGCAGAGCCTCAGCCCCTGCACCTCTTCGTTCAGGCAGAGCCTGAGCCCTTGCCCCTCTCAGTTCAGGCAGAGCCTCAGCTCTTGCACCTCTCAGTCCAGGCAGAGCCTCAGCTCTTGCACCTCTCAGTTCAGGCAGATCCTCAGCCTCTGCACCTCTCAGTTCAGGCAGAGCCTCAGCCCTTGCCCCTCTCCGTTCAGGCAGAGCCTCAGCCCTTGCACCTGTCAGTTCAGGCAGAGCCTCAGCCCTTGCACCTGTCAGTTCAGGCAGAGCCTCAGCTCTTGCACCTCTCAGTTCAGGCAGAGCCTCAGCCTTGCCCCACTCCGTTCAGGCAGAGCCTCAGCCTCTGCACCCCTCCGTTCAGGCAGAGCCTCAACCTCTGCACCTCTCCGTTCAGGCAGAGCCTCAGCTCTTGCACCTCTCAGTTCAGGCAGAGCCTCAGCCTCTGCACCTCTCAGTTCAGGCAGAGCCTCAGCCCTTGCCCCTCTCCGTTCAGGCAGAGCCTCAGCCCTTGCACCTGTCAGTTCAGGCAGAGCCTCAGCCCTTGCAGCGATCAGTTCAGGCAGAGTCTCAGCCCTTGCCCCTCTCCGTTCAGGCAGAGCCTCAGCCCTTGCACCTGTCAGTTCAGGCAGAGCCTCAGCCTCTGCACCTCTCCGTTCAGGCAGAGCCTCAGCCTCTGCACCTCTCCGTTCAGGCAGAGCCTCAGCCTCTGCACCTCTCCGTTCAGGCAGAGCCTCAGCCCTTGCCCCTCTCAGTTCAGGCAGACCCTCAGCCTCTGCATCTCTCCATTCAGGCAGAGCCTCAGCTCTTGCACCTCTCAGTTCAGGCAGAGCCTCAGCCTCTGCAACTCTCCGTTCAGTCAGAGCCTCAGCCCTTGCACCTCTCAGATCAGGCAGAGCCTCAGCCCTTGCACCTCTCAGTTCAGGAAGAGCCTCAGCCTTGCCCCTCTCATATCAGGCAGAGCCTCAGCCTCTGCACCTCTCCGTTCAGGCAGAGCCTCAGCTCTTGCACCTCTCAGTTCAGGCAGAGCCTCAGCCTTGCCCCTCTCCGTTCAGGCAGAGCCTCAGCCTCTGCACCTCTCCTTTCAGGCAGAGCCTGAGCCCTTGCCCCTCTCAGTTCAGGCAGAGCCTCAGCACTTGCAACTGTCAGTTCAGGCAGAGCGTCAGCCCTTGCACCTGTCAGTTCAGGCAGAGCCTCAGCCCCTGCACCTGTCAGTTCAGGCAGAGCCTCAGCCCTTGCCTCTCTCCGTTCAGGCAGAGCCTGAACCCCTGCACCTGTCAGTACAGGCAGAGCCTCAGCCCTTGCACCTGTCAGTTCAGGCAGAGCCTCAACCCCTGTACCTGTCAGTTCAGGCAGAGCCTCAACCCCTGCACCTCTCAGTTCAGGCAGAGCCTCAGACCTTTCCCCTCTCCGTTCAGGCAGAGCCTGAACCTCTGCACCTGTCAGTTCAGGCAGAGCCTCAGCCCTTGCACCTGTCAGTTCAGGCAGAGCCTCAACCCCTGCACCTGTCAGTTCAGGCAGAGCCTCAGCTCTTGCACCTCTCAGTTCAGTCAGAGCTTCAGCACTTGCACCTCTCAGTTCAGGCAGAGCCTCAGCCTTGCCCCTCTCAGTTCAGGCAGAGCCTCAGTCTCTGCACCTCTCCGTTCAGGCAGAGCCTCAGTTCCTGCACCTCTCCGTTCAGGCAGAGCCTCAGCTCCTGCACCTCTCAGTTCAGGCAGAGCCTCAGCCCTTGCCGCTCTCAGTTCAGGCAGGGCCTCTGCCCTTGCACCTGTCGGTTCAGGCAGAGCCCCAGCCTTGCCCCTCTCAGTTCAGGTAGAGCCTCAGTCCTTGCCCCTCTCAGTTCAGGCAGAGCCTCAGCACCTCTCCGTTCAGGCAGAGCCTCAGCCTTGCCCCTCTCAGTTCAGGCAGAGCCTCAGCCTCTGCACCTCTCCGTTCAGGCAGAGCCTCAGCTCTTGCACCTCTCCGTTCAGACAGAGCCTCAGCCTTGCCCCTCTCAGTTCAGGCAGACCCTTAGCCTCTGCACCTCTCCGTTCAGGCAGAGCCTCAGCTCGTGCACCTCTCAGTTCAGGCAGAGCCTCAGCCCTTGCCCCTCTCAGTTCAGACAGAGCCTCAGCCTTGCACCTCTCAGTTCAGGCAGAGCCTCAGCCTCTGCACCTCTCCGTTCAGGCCGAGCCTCAGCCCTTGCACCTCTCAGTTCAGGCAGAGCCTCAGCCCTTGCACCTCTCAGTTCAGGCCGAGCCTCAGCCTTGCCCCTCTTAGATCAGGCAGAGCCTCAGCCTCTGCACCTCTCCGTTCAGGCAGAGCCTCAGCTCTTGCACCTCTCAGTTCAGGCAGAGCCTCAGCCCTTGCCCTTCTCAGTTCAGGCAGAGCCTCAGCCCTTGCCCCTCTCAGTTCAGGCAGAGCCTCAGTCCTTGCCCCTCTCAGTTCAGGCAGAGCCTCAGCCTCTGCACCTCTCAGTTCAGGCAGAGCCTCAGCTCTTGCACCGCTCAGTTCAGGCAGAGCCTCAGCTCTTGTACCTCTCAGTTCAAGCAAAGCCTTAGCCCTTGCCCCTCTCAGTTCAGGCAGAGCCTCAGCCTCTGCACCTCTCTGTTCAGGCAGAGCCTCAGCTCTTGCACCTCTCAGTTCAGGCAGAGCCTCAGCCCTTGCCCCTCTCAGTTCAGGCAGAGCCTCAACCTCTGCACCTCTCAGTTCAGGCAGAGCCTCAGCTCTTGCACCTCTCAGTTCAGACAGAGCCTCAGCTCTTGCACCTCTCAGTTCAGGCAGAGCCTCAACCTTGCCCCTCTCGGTTCAGGCAGAGCCTCAGCCTCTGCACCTCTCCGTTCAGGCAGAGCCTCAGCTCCTGCACCTCTCCGTTCAGGCAGAGCCTCAGCCCTTGCCGCTCTCAGTTCGGGCAGGGCCTCTGCCCTTGCACCTGTCGGTTCAGGCAGAGCCTCAGCCTTGCCCTCTCAGTTCAGGCAGAGCCTCAGTCCTTGCCCCTCTCAGTTCAGGCAGAGCCTCAGCAGCTCTCCGTTCAGGCAGAGCCTCAGCTCTTGCACCTCTCATTTCAGGCAGAGCCTCAGCATTGCCCCTCTCAGTTCAGGCAGAGCCTCAGCACCTCTCCGTTCAGGCAGAGCCTCAGCTCTTGCACCTCTCAGTTCAGGCAGAGCCTCAGCCTTGCCCCTCTCAGTTCAGGAAGAGCCTCAGCCTCTGCACCTCTCCGTTCAGGCAGAGCCTCAGCTCTTGCACCTCTCCGTTCAGACAGAGCCTGAGCCTTGCACCTCTCTGTTCAGACAGAGCCTCAGCCTTGCCCCTCTCAGTTCAGGCAGACCCTCAGTCTCTGCACCTCTCAGTTCAGGCAGAGTCTCAGCTCTTGCACCTCTCAGTTCAGGCAGAGCCTCAGCCCTTGCCCCTCTCAGTTCAGGCAGAGCCTCAGCCTCTGCACCTCTCCGCTCAGGCAGAGCCTCAGCTCTTGCACCGCTCAGTTCAGGCAGAGCCTCAGCTTCTGCACCTCTCCGTTCAGGTGTTAGGGAGAATTCTCTGTTTAGGCTGAATTTCCCTACCTAGTGAGTCCCCCAGCAGCTTTGCTGGATTTCTGGGGTTTCTTTTTTTCTCCTGCCAAGAGTGAGACTCTTTTACCCTCACTCTTGGACATGTTGAAGTGTGTTTTCTTGGTTAAACCTTGTGTTGAATGGGCTATGGGGTCTTTTACTCCATAGGGCCTCATGTATTTTTGTGATGTGGGTTACACAGTGTTAGGGAGAATTCTCTGTTTAGGCTGAATTTCCCTACCTAGTGAGTCCCCCAGCAGCTTTGCTGGATTTCTGGGGTTTCTTTTTTTCTCCTGCCAAGAGTGAGACTCTTTTACCCTCACTCTTGGACATGTTGAAGTGTGTTTTCTTGGTTAAACCTTGTGTTGAATGGGCTATGGGGTCTTTTACTCCATAGGGCCTCATGTATTTTTGTGATGTGGGTTACACAGCACCCTCTGTGCCGTGACCCAGGGGTGTCCTAGGGACTCCCCAACATAGACTCCATACCCTGGGACTGACTACTGTCTCCCAGGGCATGTAAAGTCACCAAAGACTTTGCTAGTCTTGAATCCTGAACAGAACCAGTACAAACCATCATATTGTGGACGTACTGGCTGGGGCAATTCGATTGCCCCAGGGTCTGTTAGTCGAGGGGACACGTCTCCGTCCCCCCTGATCGAGTTTTGGCTGGTGGCAGTGGAAACTACGTTTTATATTCGACCGCGAATATTTTCCTATGGGATTTCCCATTGTTTTAGGCTAACACATTTAATTATTTATTTACGGTAGCCTTAAACATACCGCCGGTTTATATATTTATTTTTATAACTCCGGTTGGGACTTTTTGCCAAAACTTGATTCTAAAATGGCGTTGGTGTTCGCCTCTGTAACTCTGACCCAAAGTGGAGCCCTTTGTTCCACTTTTGGCGGGCTTCTCCACAGAAGCCCTCCAAAGTGGTGCCACTCTGTCTGGGGTACTTAGGAGGGGTGGAGGGGGATTTAGGCACCCTGGACTGAGTTACCTTGGTAACTCAAGTCGCACTCCGTCCTGATTGGCCCAAGTGGTGAGCCGGCCGGCTCACCACTTAGCATGTTTGAGTGACAGCTAGGCTGGGTGAATGGGGGTTTGCTGCATAAAAGCAGGGCTTTGGGGACTGGAACTTCAGAAGTCGCCACAGGACCAAGAATCCGACGAGGGAAGAGCTGAGCCGACCTGCTTCGACGACACCACCCGGTGGAGCCCTGCTGAACCGTCTCACCACTTTTCCCGACGACCGAGGAGAACTCTTAACGGAGTGGCTCCTTCCCTTGACTGGTGGGGACAACAAGTTTCGCCTTCTTTTCGCTTCTCGAGGTATCTCGTGGCCGCCTTGCCAGTGCCAAGCACCCCAGCAACCGGAACCCCACCACTTTTACCCCAACCACGAAAGTCGGTACAACCCTTTAACCGGAGGACTCCGCGGCTGGTTTCTTCCCGGGCAGTGCAACGACCTTCTTCTTCTGCTCTTCAGCGAGAACTTCTTCTCCCCTGACCGACGTCGAGCCTTGCTGCCACTGCCTGGAACAACTGCCACCGCTGGAGGATCCTTTCCGCTTAAGGTACCGTGTTCCGCCTGGCTTCCCTTGCTACCGACTGTACGGGGTAGATTTAGCCCCCGGCTTTCGACCCTGGGAGTGCCTGGGACACCCTGGCTAAACTTTTTAAACCACTCTAAACTCTTTCTAACTCTTTGCAAGACTTTGAATCCCTAATAACAGTGTGATCTTGGGCACATTTTCGCTCCGGCTACTCTAAGAGTGGGCCCTGCCTAGTGACTTTTGCTCACCTGTGACTTTGTGCTTCTTCTAGCCTACTGCAAGTGTTCTGGACCTTAGAGTGGTGTGTTTAACCCATAGCTGTTTCTTTTTATCCCTTTCCTTAACCTACTAGAGTGTCATCTAACGTTAAGCGCTCACCTCTGTTTTAATTATGTGGTGTTAACTTAGAGTTGTCTAGATAGGAGTAAGGGTTGAAACTGCTTTCATCATAACTGTGCTTGAAGTGTTTTTACTATATTTTGCTAGAGTGATTTCAACTTATGTGTGTTTAATAAATAAATAACTATATACTTTTGAAACCAAGCTCTGGTCAGTGTTTGCTTGTGCTATTGTGTCTGAGTACATATTGTGTATACTTTGCATACTGCCTAACTCTTCTTGAGGGAAGTCTGACTGCTCAGCCACAGCTACCAGGTAAATCTGGGTGGTGCAGACTGCTACCAAGTGGGTTTACTGCTATACTTGTAGTCTTAAATCTTTTGCAGTGTTCCCCAAGGGAACTGCACAGGTTTCTGCCTAACACACAGCACCCTCTGTGCCGTGACCCAGGGGTGTCCTAGGGACTCCCCAACATAGACTCCATACCCTGGGACTGACTACTGTCTCCCAGGGCATGTAAAGTCACCAAAGACTTTGCTAGTCTTGAATCCTGAACAGAACCAGTACAAACCATCATATTGTGGACGTACTGGCTGGGGCTATTCGATTGCCCCAGGGTCTGTTAGTCGAGGGGGCACGTCTCCGTCCCCCCTGATCGAGTTTTGGCTGGTGGCAGAACTACGTTTTATATTCGACCGCAAATATTTTCCTATGGGATTTCCCATTGTTTTAGGCTAACACATTTAATTATTTATTTACGGTAGCCTTAACCATACCGCCGGTTTATATATTTATTATTATAACTCCGGTTGGGACTTTTTGCCAAAACTTGATCCTAAAATGGCGTTGGCGTTCGCCTCTGTAACTCTGACCCAAAGTGGAGCCCTTTGTTCCACTTTTGGCGGGCTTCTCCACAGAAGCCCTCCAAAGTGGTGCCACTCTGTCTGGGGTACTTAGGAGGGGTGGAGGGGGGTTTAGGCACCCTGGACTGAGTTACCTTGGTAACTCAAGTCGCACTCCGTCCTGATTGGCCCAAGTGGTGAGCCGGCCGGCTCACCACTTAGCATGTTTGAGTGACAGCTAGGCTGGGTGAATGGGGGTTTGCTGCATAAAAGCAGGGCTTTGGGGACTGGAACTTCAGAAGTCGCCACAGGACCAAGAATCCGACGAGGGAAGAGCTGAGCCGACCTGCTTCGACGACACCACCCGGTGGAGCCCTGCTGAACCGTCTCACCACTTTTCCCGACGACCGAGGAGAACTCTTAACGGAGTGGCTCCTTCCCTTGACTGGTGGGGACAACCAGTTTTCACCTTCTTTTCGCTTCTCGAGGTATCTCGTGGCCGCCTTGCCCGTGCCAAGCACCCCGGCAACCGGAATACCACATTTTTACCCCTAACCGCGAAAGTCGGTACAACCCTTTAACCGGAGGACTCCGCGGTTGGTTTCTTCCCGGGCAGTGCAACGACCTTCTTCTTCTGCTCTTCAGCGAGAACTTCTTCTCCCCTGACCGACGTCGAGCCTTGCTGCCACTGCCTGGAACAACTGCCACCGCTGGAGGACCCTTTCCGCTTAAGGTACCGTGTTCCGCCTGGCTTCCCTTGCCACCGACTGTACGGGGTAGATTTAGCCCCCGGCTTTCGAACCTGGGAGTGCCTGGGACACCCTGGCTAAACTTTCTAAGCCACTCTAAACTCTTTCTAACTCTTTGCAAGACTTTGAATCCCTAATAACAGTGTGATCTTGGGCACATTTTTCGCTCCGGCTACTCTAAGAGTGGGCCCTGCCTAGTGACTTTTGCTCACCTGTGACTTTGTACTTCTTTGAGCCTATTGCAAGAGTTCTGGACCTTAGAGTGGTGTGTTTAACCTAATTCTGCTCCTTCTCCCTTCTTTTTACCTACTAGAGTGTCATCTAACGTTAAGCGCTCACCTCTGTTTGAATTATGTGGTGTTAACCTAGAGTTGTCTAGATAGGAATAAGGATTGGGACTGCTTTCCATGACTGTGTTTAGAGTGTTTTACTATATTTTTTGCTAGAGTGTTTTCAACTTATATGTTCTTGAAAATAAATAACTATATACTTTTGAAACCAAGCTCTGGTCAGTGTTTGCTTGTGCTATTGTGTCTGAGTACATATTGTGTATACTTTACATACTGCCTAACTCTTCTTGAGGGAAGTCTGACTGCTCAGCCACAGCTACCAGGTAAATCTGGGTGGTGCAGACTGCTACCAAGTGGGTTTACTGCTATACCTGTGGTCTTAAATCTTTTGCAGTGTTCCCCAAGGGAACTGCACAGGTTTCTGCCTAACATCAGGCAGAGCCTCAGCTCTTGCACCTCTCAGTTCAGACAGAGCCTCAGCCTTGGCCCTCTCAGTTCAGGCAGAGCCTCAGCCTCTGCACCTCTCCGTTCAGGCAGAGTCTCAGCCTCTGCACCTCTCCGTTCAGGTAGAGCCTCAGCTCTTGCACCTCTCAGTTCATGCAGAGCCTCAGTCTTGCCCCTCTCAGTTCAGGCAGAGCCTCAGCCTCTGCACCTTTCCGTTCAGGCAGAGCCTCAGCCTCTGCACCTCTCCGTTCAAGCAGAGCCTCAGCTCTTGCACCTCTCAGTTCAGGCAGAGCCTCAGCCTTGCCCCTCTCAGTTCAGGCAGAGCCTCAGCCTCTGCTCCTCTCCGTTCAGGCAGAGCCTCAGCTCTTGCACCTCTCAGTTCAGGCAGAGCCTCAGCCTTGCCCCTCTCAGTTCAGGCAGAGCCTCAGCCTCTGCACCTCTCCGTTCAGGCAGAGCCTCAGCTCTTGCACCTCTCAGTTCAGGCAGAGCCTCAGCCTCTGCACCTCTCCATTCAGGCAGAGCCTCAGCCCTTGCACCTCTCAGTTCAGGCAGGGCCTCAGCCTTGCCCCTCTCAGTTCAGGCACAGCCTCAGCCTCTGCACCTCTCCGTACAGGCAGAGCCTCAGCTCTTGCACCTCTCAGTTCAGGCAGAGCCTCAGCCTTGCCCCTCTCCGTTCAGGCAGAGCCTCAGCCTCTGCACCCCTCCGTTCAGGCAGAGCCTCAGCCTCTGCACCTCTCTGTTCAGGCAGAGCCAGAGCCCTTTCCCCTCTCAGTTCAGGCAGAGCCTCAGCTCTTGCACCTCTCAGTTCAGGCAGAGCCTCAGCTCTTGCACCTCTCAGTTCAGGCAGAGCCTCAGCCTTGCCCCTCTCAGTTCAGGCAGAGCCTCAGCCTCTGCACCTTCCGTTCAGGCAAAGCCTCAACTCTTGCACCTCTCAGTTCAGGCAGAGCCTCAGCCCTTGCCCCTCTCAGTTCAGGCAGAGCCTCAGCACCTCTCCGTTCAGGCAGAGCCTCAGCTCTTGCACCTTTCAGTTCAGGCAGAGCCTCAGCCTTGCCCCTCTCCATTCAGGCAGAGCCTCAGCCCCTGCACCTCTTCGTTCAGGCAGAGCCTGAGCCCTTGCCCCTCTCAGTTCAGGCAGAGCCTCAGCTCTTGCACCTCTCAGTCCAGGCAGAGCCTCAGCTTTGCACCTCTCAGTTCAGGCAGATCCTCAGCCTCTGCACCTCTCAGTTCAGGCAGAGCCTCAGCCCTTTCCCCTCTCCGTTCAGGCGGAGCCTCAGCCCTTGCACCTATCAGTTCAGGCAGAGCCTCAGCCCTTGCACCTGTCAGTTCAGGCAGAGCCTCAGCTCTTGCACCTCTCAGTTCAGGCAGAGCCTCAGCCTTGCCCCACTCCGTTCAGGCAGAGCCTCAGCCTCTGCATCCCTCCGTTCAGGCAGAGCCTCAGCCTCTGCACCTCTCCATTCAGGCAGAGCCTCAGCTCTTGCACCTCTCAGTTCAGGCAGAGCCTCAGCCTTGCCCCTCTCAGTTCAGGCAGAGCCTCAGCCTCTGCACCTCTCAGTTCAGGCAGAGCCTCAACCTTGCCCCTCTCGGTTCAGGCAGAGCCTCAGCCTCTGCACCTCTCCGTTCAGGCAGAGCCTCAGCTCCTGCACCTCTCCGTTCAGGCAGAGCCTCAGCCCTTGCCGCTCTCAGTTCGGGCAGGGCCTCTGCCCTTGCACCTGTCGGTTCAGGCAGAGCCTCAGCCTTGCCCTCTCAGTTCAGGCAGAGCCTCAGTCCGTGCCCCTCTCAGTTCAGGCAGAGCCTCAGCAGCTCTCCGTTCAGGCAGAGCCTCAGCTCTTGCACCTCTCATTTCAGGCAGAGCCTCAGCATTGCCCCTCTCAGTTCAGGCAGAGACTCAGCACCTCTCCGTTCAGGCAGAGCCTCAGCTCTTGCACCTCTCAGTTCAGGCAGAGCCTCAGCCTTGCCCCTCTCAGTTCAGGAAGAGCCTCAGCCTCTGCACCTCTAAGTTCAGGCAGAGCCTCAGCCCTTGCACCTGTCAGCTCAGGCAGAGCCTGAGCCCTTGCACCTCTCAGTTCAGGCAGAGCCTGAGCCCTTGCACCTCTCAGTTCAGGCAGAGCCTCAGCCTCTGCCCCTCAGCCTCTCCCCTCTCAGTTCAGGCAGAGCCTTGGCCCCTACCCCTCTCAGTTCAGGCAGAGCCTCGGCCCCTGCACCTCTCCGTTCAGGCAGAGTCTCAGCTCTTGCACCTCTCAGTTCAGGCAGAACCTCAGCCTTGCCCCTCTCAGTTCAGGCAGAGCCTCAGCCTCTCCACCTCTCCGTTCAGGCAGAGCCTCAGCCTCTGCACCTCTCCGTTCAGGCAGAGCCTCAGCTCCTGCACCTCTCAGTTCAGGCAGAGCCTCAGCCTTGCCCCTCTCAGTTCAGGCAGAGCCTCAGCCTCTGCACGTCTAAGTTCAGGCAGAGCCTCAGCTCTTGCACCTCTCAGTTCAGGCAGAGCCTCAGCCCTTGCCCCTCTCAGTTCAGGCAGAGCCTCAGCACCTCTCCGTTCAGGCAGAGCCTCAGCTCTTGCACCTCTCATTTCAGGCAGTGCCTCAGCCTTGCCCCTCTCAGTTCAGGCAGAGCCTCAGCCTCTGCGCCTCTCCATTCAGGCAGAGCCTCAGCTCTTGCACCTCTCAGTTCAGGCAGAGCCTCAGCCTTGCCCCTCTCAGTTCAAGCAGAGCCTCAGCCTCTGCACCTCTCCATTCAGGCAGAGCCTCAGCTCTTGCACCTCTCAGTTCAGGCAGAACCTCAGCCTTGCCCGTCTCAGTTCAGGCAGACCCTCAGCCTCTGCACCTTTCCGTTCAGGCAGAGCCTCAGCTCTTGCACCTCTCAGTTCAGGCAAAGCCTCAGCCCTTGTGTTAGGGAGAATTCTCTGTTTAGGCTGAATTTCCCTACCTAGTGAGTCCCCCAGCAGCTTTGCTGGATTTCTGGGGTTTCTTTTTTTCTCCTGCCAAGAGTGAGACTCTTTTACCCTCACTCTTGGACATGTTGGAGTGTGTTTTCTTGGTTAAACCTTGTGTTGAATGGGCTATGGGGTCTTTTACTCCATAGGGCCTCATGTATTTTTGTGATGTGGGTTACACAGCACCCTCTGTGCCGTGACCCAGGGGTGTCCTAGGGACTCCCCAACATAGACTCCATACCCTGGGACTGACTACTGTCTCCCAGGGCATGTAAAGCCACCAAAGACTTTGCTAGTCTTGAATCCTGAACAGAACCAGTACAAACCATCATATTGTGGACGTACTGGCTGGGGCAATTCGATTGCCCCAGGGTCTGTTAGTCGAGGGGGCACGTCTCCGTCCCCCCTGATCGAGTTTTGGCTGGTGGCAGTGGAAACTACGTTTTATATTCGACCGCGAATATTTTCCTATGGGATTTCCCATTGTTTTAGGCTAACACATTTAATTATTTATTTACGGTAGCCTTAAACATACCGCCGGTTTATATATTTATTTTTATAACTCCGGTTGGGACTTTTTGCCAAAACTTGATTCTAAAATGGCGTTGGTGTTCGCCTCTGTAACTCTGACCCAAAGTGGAGCCCTTTGTTCCACTTTTGGCGGGCTTCTCCACAGAAGCCCTCCAAAGTGGTGCCACTCTGTCTGGGGTACTTAGGAGGGGTGGAGGGGGGTTTAGGCACCCTGGACTGAGTTACCTTGGTAACTCAAGTCGCACTCCGTCCTGATTGGCCCAAGTGGTTAGCCGGCCGGCTCACCACTTAGCATGTTTGAGTGACAGCTAGGCTGGGTGAATGGGGGTTTGCTGCATAAAAGCAGGGCTTTGGGGACTGGAACTTCAGAAGTCGCCACAGGACCAAGAATCCGACGAGGGAAGAGCTGAGCCGACCTGCTTCGACGACACCACCCGGTGGAGCCCTGCTGAACCGTCTCACCACTTTTCCCGACGACCGAGGAGAACTCTTAGCGGAGTGGCTCCTTCCCTTGACTGGTGGGGACAACCAGTTTTCGCCTTCTTTTCGCTTCTCGAGGTATCTCGTGGCCGCCTTGCCAGTGCCAAGCACCCCGGCAACCGGAACCCCACCACTTTTACCCCAACCACGAAAGTCGGTACAACCCTTTAACCGGAGGACTCCGCGGCTGGTTTCTTCCCGGGCAGTGCAACGACCCTCTTCTTCTGCTCTTCAGCGAGAACTTCTTCTCCCCTGACCGACGTCGAGCCCTGCTGCCACTGCCTGGAACAACTGCCACCGCTGGAGGATCCTTTCCGCTTAAGGTACCGTGTTCCGCCTGGCTTCCCTTGCTACCGACTGTACGGGGTAGATTTAGCCCCCGGCTTTCGAACATGGGAGTGCCTGGAGCACCTTGGCTAAACTTTCTAAGCCACTCTAAACTCTTTCTAACTCTGTGCAAGACTTTGAATCCGTAATAACAGTGTGATCTTGGGCACATTTTTGCTCCGGCTACTCTAAGAGTGGGCCCTGCCTAGTGACTTTTGCTCACCTGTGACTTTGTGCTTCTTTGAGCCTATTGCAAGTGTTCTGAACCTTAGAGTGGTGTGTTTAACCCATAGCTGTTTCTTCTTACCCCTTTCCTTAACCTACTAGAGTGTCATCTAACGTTAAGCGCTCACCTCTGTTTTAATTATGTGGTGTTAACTTAGAGTTGTCTAGATAGGAGTAAGGGTTGAAACTGCTTTCATCATAACTGTGTTTGAAGTGTTTTTGCTATACTTTGCTAGAGTGATTTCTACTTATGTGTATTTAATAAATAAATAACTATATACTTTTGAAACCAAGCTCTGGTCAGTGTTTGCTTGTGCTATTGTGTCTGGGTACATATTGTGTATACTTTGCATACTGCCTAACTCTTCTTGAGGGAAGTCTGACTGCTCAGCCACAGCTACCAGGTAAATCTGGGTGGTGCAGACTGCTACCAAGTGGGTTTACTGCTATACCTGTAGTCTTAAATCTTTTGCAGTGTTCCCCAAGGGAACTGCACAGGTTTCTGCCTAACACTGGTGTACAGCGGTGGGATTTGTATTGAGTATACATTTTATTGTACTTTAGATACCTTAGTGCAACTAACCACAAAGCTTAGCACTGTAAAAGTAATCCTCTAACATGTCAGTTATAGAAAGCTATAGTCAAGAGTCCCTTGCAGCCAAAACTGCTGATTGTTTAAGAGTGCTCTGTAAACATAAGGACCTCCTGACTAAGGGCAAGAAAATGGAGCTGATTGAAAGATTGTTAGCTAACCAAAGTCTGGGTGATGGCTCAGAGGAACCTACCACTCCAGCCACTGTAGATGACAGTATTGAAGTCAACATGGAGCAAAATGTTGATGATTCTGAGGAAGAGTCAGAAGAGGAGGGTGAGGCTGTTGTAACTGTCCCCCCTAGGCCTCTGCCTGCTCTACCTGCTGTACCTACTGGACCTTTACCAGGTCCCACATTTAGTCCTCAGTACTATGAACTGGAGAAAATGAAGCTAGAATTGGAGTATAAGAAACTTAATGCTCAAACTGACAAAGAACTAAGGCTAAGGGAAATGGAGCTCAAGTATGACTTAGAAATGAAGAAATTATCTGTTGAGAATGTTTCTCTCTCTGGCTCCTCTAGAAGTTCCAGTCCTAAAAGACCCCGGATGCCTAAAGAATTGATTGGTATGTATGAGCCTAAGTTGGATGTGTTGGATTGGTTGTCTCTGTTTGAATATAATCATGGGCTCCAGAACATCACAGGAAATGACTTACTCACCTGGTTGTTCTCTAGGCTTCCCCCTGTTGCAACTGATGTGGTAATGGAGATGGGGGAGGAGGATAGGAAGGACTATGAATGTGTGAAACTAGCTTTGATAGCTAGGTTTGGGAAGACCCCTTCTCAGTATCTTAAGAGGTTTAGGAGCCTCAAAAAGCATGATGGTACCCCTTGGGCTACCTGGGTGAGTGAATGTTTGAAAAACTTAGAGGGATGGATTAAGGGTTACAAGGTGAACACTTATGAAGGTATGAAGAATTTGTTTATGTTGGAGACTATTTATGATGCCTGCTCTCCTGAGCTCAGACAACACTTGGCTGATTCCAGGGAATTGGATTCCCGGAAACTAGCTAAGGCTGCTGACTTGTGGGTTGCCAACAGGGCCACTCACAAGGATTCTGGGGTAACTCAGAAGAAGGATGGGGAGAAACAGCCTAAAAAAGACTCCAAAGAGAATTCTAATAATTCCTATCCCAAAGAGGGCCCCAAACCACAAAATAACCAGGGTAAGCCACATGGGAAACCTAGTCAGGCTACTATACCTTCTGGCCACAAGCCAGAAGGAGGTCAGAACAAGCCACCCTTCCAGAGAGCATTTGGACAATGCTATGTCTGTCAGGGTACTGACCATATCAAAGGAGATCCCAAGTGCAAGGGTAAACCTGCAGGGATCAGCACAGTCTCCTTAGCCTTCACTCCTGAGGATGAAGTACAGATGGCTAGTGCCCACTTTGAACTCTTTGCTGAAGAACCCTTGGGTCTTCAAGCAACTGTAAACTTAGAGCCTATGGGTCTGGTTAGTCCCCAGAATAGGGTTGTGTATAACTCCCTACCTGTTAACTCTAAGGTGTATTATGTGGACAGTGTTCTTGTCAATGGCCAGGATACTCCTGCCAGGAGAGACACTGGGGCCAGCAGAACAGTAGTGGATGAAAGCTTCTTTCAACCTGAGGATGTGGCCAAAGCACCCAAAGGTCCCACTAAGATGTCTGGAGGCCCTGTCCAAATGGTTCCTATCCTGCCAGCCCTCATTCAATGTAACAACATGACAGTAAGGATCCCTGTCAGTGTTCAGGCTGAGGTACCTGGGAAGGTCCTGTTAGGGAGTGACCTAAGAACTCTAGGAGTAGTGTCACATACCCCCAGGCCTCCCAGTATGGAGAAGCAGAACTTAACCAAATTGGCTAGAAAGGCTACCTTGAAGGACCCTTCTAAGCCTGTGGGACCCTCTACTGAGAACCCCACTACAAGTCCTGGTGTTAGTAAGTTGACCTCTAACCCAGGCACATTTCAGGATAGTATGCTAGGAACATGGGCGCCCCAACCAAGCTCCATCATTGTTCCCCTAGTCTCAGAGTCTCTGACTCCCCCTGCTTCTGAGGAAGAGGTGGATAGACCAACTAGGCCCCTATCTGGACCTGAGAGAACTGGTAATTCTCGGTGCTGGTGGAAAACCAGAAAAGAAAAGTCTAAGGCCAAAAACCTTCAGACTGTTGGACCTTCTACTGAAGACCCCAACTCAAATCCTAATATTAGGGGGGAAACTCCTAAAATAGGTAAGGGTAGATCTAAGAGGAAGGGGAAGCAGGTACATTGCCTAACCCCAACCCGTCCAACCAAGAGGCCTAAGACCCAACCTGCTCCCACAAGAGAGGTGGTGAGGAACCTTGGAGGCCCCTCTAGATCTAAGGGAATCCTTTATAAGGACCCCTTGAAAAAGCCTAACATAGGTTCAGAAGTTGTACCAACTTCTGAGGGACTGGTCAACCAGATCCCCTATAACAAAAAGACTGATGTTCCTCAAAGGGTCTGTAGGTCCGTTAGCTTGCAAAAGAAAACCTTTGAGTTCTCCATTGAACATAGGTCAAGGTGTCACCATCAAAATGCTGATGGACTCTCTAGGATGTATATCATCGACTAGAGGTATGAGGTTCATCCAGGAGTGGATTAAATCCTCCTGTCCCTTAGTCTGGGGGGGGGCGAGTGTTAGGGAGAATTCTCTGTTTAGGCTGAATTTCCCTACCTAGTGAGTCCCCCAGCAGCTTTGCTGGATTTCTGGGGTTTCTTTTTTTCTCCTGCCAAGAGTGAGACTCTTTTACCCTCACTCTTGGACATGTTGGAGTGTGTTTTCTTGGTTAAACCTTGTGTTGAATGGGCTATGGGGTCTTTTACTCCATAGGGCCTCATGTATTTTTGTGATGTGGGTTACACAGCACCCTCTGTGCCGTGACCCAGGGGTGTCCTAGGGACTCCCCAACATAGACTCCATACCCTGGGACTGACTACTGTCTCCCAGGGCATGTAAAGTCACCAAAGACTTTGCTAGTCTTGAATCCTGAACAGAACCAGTACAAACCATCATATTGTGGACGTACTGGCTGGGGCAATTCGATTGCCCCAGGGTCTGTTAGTCGAGGGGGCACGTCTCCGTCCCCCCTGATCGAGTTTTGGCTGGTGGCAGTGGAAACTACGTTTTATATTCGACCGCGAATATTTTCCTATGGGATTTCCCATTGTTTTAGGCTAACACATTTAATTATTTATTTACGGTAGCCTTAAACATACCGCCGGTTTATATATTTATTTTTATAACTCCGGTTGGGACTTTTTGCCAAAACTTGATTCTAAAATGGCGTTGGTGTTCGCCTCTGTAACTCTGACCCAAAGTGGAGCCCTTTGTTCCACTTTTGGCGGGCTTCTCCACAGAAGCCCTCCAAAGTGGTGCCACTCTGTCTGGGGTACTTAGGAGGGGTGGAGGGGGGTTTAGGCACCCTGGACTGAGTTACCTTGGTAACTCAAGTCGCACTCCGTCCTGATTGGCCCAAGTGGTGAGCCGGCCGGCTCACCACTTAGCATGTTTGAGTGACAGCTAGGCTGGGTGAATGGGGGTTTGCTGCATAAAAGCAGGGCTTTGGGGACTGGAACTTCAGAAGTCGCCACAGGACCAAGAATCCGACGAGGGAAGAGCTGAGCCGACCTGCTTCGACGACACCACCCGGTGGAGCCCTGCTGAACCGTCTCACCACTTTTCCCGACGACCGAGGAGAACTCTTAGCGGAGTGGCTCCTTCCCTTGACTGGTGGGCACAACCAGTTTTCGCCTTCTTTTCGCTTCTCAAGGTATCTCGTGGCCGCCTTGCCAGTGCCAAGCACCCCGGCAACCGGAACCCCACCACTTTTACCCCAACCACGAAAGTCGGTACAACCCTTTAACCGGAGGACTCCGCGGCTGGTTTCTTCCCGGGCAGTGCAACGACCCTCTTCTTCTGCTCTTCAGCGAGAACTTCTTCTCCCCTGACCGACGTCGAGCCCTGCTGCCACTGCCTGGAACAACTGCCACCGCTGGAGGATCCTTTCCGCTTAAGGTACCGTGTTCCGCCTGGCTTCCCTTGCTACCGACTGTACGGGGTAGATTTAGCCCCCGGCTTTCGAACCTGGGAGTGCCTGGAGCACCTTGGCTAAACTTTCTAAGCCACTCTAAACTCTTTCTAACTCTGTGCAAGACTTTGAATCCCTAATAACAGTGTGATCTTGGGCACATTTTTGCTCCGGCTACTCTAAGAGTGGGCCCTGCCTAGTGACTTTTGCTCACCTGTGACTTTGTGCTTCTTTGAGCCTATTGCAAGTGTTCTGGATCTTAGAGTGGTGTGTTTAACCCATTTCTGTTTCTTCTTACCCCTTTCCTTAACCTACTAGAGTGTCATCTAACGTTAAGCGCTCACCTCTGTTTTAATTATGTGGTGTTAACTTAGAGTTGTCTAGATAGGAGTAAGGGTTGAAACTGCTTTCATCATAACTGTGTTTGAAGTGTTTTTGCTATAGTTTGCTAGAGTGATTTCTACTTATGTGTATTTAATAAATAAATAACTATATACTTTTGAAACCAAGCTCTGGTCAGTGTTTGCTTGTGCTATTGTGTCTGGGTACATATTGTGTATACTTTGCATACTGCCTAACTCTTCTTGAGGGAAGTCTGACTGCTCAGCCACAGCTACCAGGTAAATCTGGGTGGTACAGACTGCTACCAAGTGGGTTTACTGCTATACCTGTAGTCTTAAATCTTTTGCAGTGTTCCCCAAGGGAACTGCACAGGTTTCTGCCTAACACCTTGCCCCTCTCAGATCAGGCAGAGCCTCAGCCCTTGCCCCTCTCAGTTCAGGCAGAAACTCAGCCTCTGCACCTCTCAGTTCAGGCAGAGCCCCAGCCTCTGCACCTCTCTGTTCAGGCAGAGCCTCAGCTCTTGCACCTCTCAGTTCAGGCAGAGCCTCAGCCTCTGCACCTCTCCGTTCAGGCAGAGCCTCAGCCCTTGCACTTCTCAGTTCAGGCAGAGCCTCAGCCTTGCCCCTCTCAGTTCAGGCACAGCCTCAGCCTCTGCACCTCTCCGTTCAGGCAGAGCCTCAGCTCTTGCACCTCTCAGTTCAGGCAGAGCCTCAGCCTTGCCCCTCTCCGTTCAGGCAGAGCCTCAGCCTCTGCACCTCTCAGTTCAGGCAGAGCCTCAGCCTCTGCACCTCTCCGTTCAGGCAGAGCCTCAGCCTCTGCACCTCTCCATTCAGGCAGAGCCTCAGCTCTTGCACCACTCAGTTCAGGCAGAGCCTCAGCCTTGCCCCTCTCAGTTCAGGCAGAGCCTCAGCCCCGCACCTCTCAGTTCAGGCAGAACCTCAGCCTCTGGACCTCTCAGTTCAGGCAGAGCCTCAGCCTCTGCACCTCTCCGTTCAGGCAGAGCCTCAGCTCTTGCACCTCTCAGTTCAGGCAGAACCTCAGCCTTGCCCCTCTCAGTTCAGGCAGAGCCTCAGCCTCTCCACCTCTCCGTTCAGGCAGAGCCTCAGCCTCTGCACCTCTCCGTTCAGGCAGAGCCTCAGCTCCTGCACCTCTCAGTTCAGGCAGAGCCCCAGTCTTGCCCCTCTCAGTTCAGGCAGAGCCTCAGCCTCTGCACGTCTAAGTTCAGGCAGAGCCTCAGCTCTTGCACCTCTCAGTTCAGGCAGAGCCTCAGCCCTTGCCCCTCTCAGTTCAGGCAGAGCCTCAGCACCTCTCCGTTCAGGCAGAGCCTCAGCTCTTGCACCTCTCATTTCAGGCAGTGCCTCAGCCTTGCCCCTCTCAGTTCAGGCAGAGCCTCAGCCTCTGCGCCTCTCCGTTCAGGCAGAGCCTCAGCTCTTGCACCTCTCAGTTCAGGCAGAGCCTCAGCCTTGCCCCTCTCAGTTCAAGCAGAGCCTCAGCCTCTGCACCTCTCCATTCAGGCAGAGCCTCAGCTCTTGCACCTCTCAGTTCAGGCAGAACCTCAGCCTTGCCCGTCTCAGTTCAGGCAGACCCTCAGCCTCTGCACCTCTCAGTTCAGGCAGAGCCTCAGCCCTTGCCCCTCTCAGATCAGGCAGAGCCTCAGCCCTTGCCCCTCTCAGTTCAGGCAGAAACTCAGCCTCTGCACCTCTCAGTTCAGGCAGAGCCCCAGCCTCTGCACCTCTCTGTTCAGGCAGAGCCTCAGCCCTTGCAATTCTCAGTTCAGGCAGAGCCTCAGCCTTGCCCCTCTCAGTTCAGGCACAGCCTCAGCCTCTGCACCTCTCCATTCAGGCAGAGCCTCAGCTCTTGCACCTCTCAGTTCAGGCAGAGCCTCAGCCTTGCCCCTCTCCGTTCAGGCAGAGCCCCAGCCTCTGCACCTCTCAGTTCAGGCAGAGCCTCAGCCTCTGCACCTCTCCATTCAGGCAGAGCCTCAGCCTCTGCACCTCTCCATTCAGGCAGAGCCTCAGCTCTTGCACCTCTCAGTTCAGGCAGAGCCTCAGCCTTGCCCCTCTCAGTTCAGGCAGAGCCTCAGCCTCGCACCTCTCAGTTCAGGCAGAGCCTGAGCCCTTGCCCCTCTCAGTTCAGGCAGAGCCTCAGCTCTTGCACCTCTCAGTCCAGGCAGAGCCTCAGCTCTTGCACCTCTCAGTTCAGGCAGAGCCTCAGCCTCTGCACCTCTCAGTTCAGGCAGAGCCTATGCCCTTGCCCCTCTCCGTTCAGGCAGAGCCTCGGCCCTTGCACCTGTCAGTTCAGGCAGAGCCTCGGCCCTTGCACCTCTCAGTTCAGGCAGAGCCTCGGCCCTTGCACCTCTCAGTTCAGGCAGAGCCTCAGCTCTTGCCCCTCTCAGTTCAGGCAGAGCCTCAGCCCTTGCCACTCTCAGTTCAGGCAGAGCCTCAGCCTCTGCACCTCTCAGTTCAGGCAGAGCCTCAGCTCTTGCACCGCTCAGTTCAGGCAGAGCCTCAGCTCTTGTACCTCTCAGTTCAAGCAAAGCCTTAGCCCTTGCCCCTCTCAGTTCAGGCAGAGCCTCAGCCTCTGCACCTCTCTGTTCAGGCAGAGCCTCAGCTCTTGCACCTCTCAGTTCAGGCAGAGCCTCAGCCCTTGCCCCTCTCAGTTCAGGCAGAGCCTCAACCTCTGCACCTCTCAGTTCAGGCAGAGCCTCAGCTCTTGCACCTCTCAGTTCAGACAGAGCCTCAGCTCTTGCACCTCTCAGTTCAGGCAGAGCCTCAACCTTGCCCCTCTCGGTTCAGGCAGAGCCTCAGCCTCTGCACCTCTCCGTTCAGGCAGAGCCTCAGCTCCTGCACCTCTCCGTTCAGGCAGAGCCTCAGCCCTTGCCGCTCTCAGTTCGGGCAGGGCCTCTGCCCTTGCACCTGTCGGTTCAGGCAGAGCCTCAGCCTTGCCCTTCTCAGTTCAGGCAGAGCCTCAGTCCTTGCCCCTCTCAGTTCAGGCAGAGCCTCAGCAGCTCTCCGTTCAGGCAGAGCCTCAGCTCTTGCACCTCTCATTTCAGGCAGAGCCTCAGAATTGCCCCTCTCAGTTCAGGCAGAGCCTCAGCACCTCTCCGTTCAGGCAGAGCCTCAGCTCTTGCACCTCTCAGTTCAGGCAGAGCCTCAGCCTTGCCCCTCTCAGTTCAGGAAGAGCCTCAGCCTCTGCACCTCTCCGTTCAGGCAGAGCCTCAGCTCTTGCACCTCTCCGTTCAGACAGAGCCTGAGCCTTGCACCTCTCTGTTCAGACAGAGCCTCAGCCTTGCCCCTCTCAGTTCAGGCAGACCCTCAGTCTCTGCACCTCTCAGTTCAGGCAGAGCCTCAGCTCTTGCACCTCTCAGTTCAGGCAGAGCCTCAGCCCTTGCCCCTCTCAGTTCAGGCAGAGCCTCAGCCTCTGCACCTCTCCGCTCAGGCAGAGCCTCAGCTCTTGCACCGCTCAGTTCAGGCAGAGCCTCAGCCTCTGCACCTCTCCGTTCAGGCAGAGCCTCAGCTCTTGCACCTCTCAGTTCAGACAGAGCCTCAGCCTTGGCCCTCTCAGTTCAGGCAGAGCCTCAGCCTCTGCACCTCTCCGTTCAGGCAGAGCCTCAGCCTCTGCACCTCTCCGTTCAGGCAGAGCCTCAGCTCTTGCACCTCTCAGTTCATGTAGAGCCTCAGTCTTGCCCCTCTCAGTTCAGGCAGAGCCTCAGCCTCTGCACCTTTCCATTCAGGCAGAGCCTCAGCCTCTGCACCTCTCCGTTCAGGCAGAGCCTCAGCTCTTGCACCTCTCAGTTCAGGCAGAGCCTCAGCCTTGCCCCTCTCAGTTCAGGCAGAGCCTCAGCCTCTGCTCCTCTCCGTTCAGGCAGAGCCTCAGCTCTTGCACCTCTCAGTTCAGGCAGAGCCTCAGCCTTGCCCCTCTCAGTTCAGGCAGAGCCTCAGCCTCTGCACCTCTCCGTTCAGGCAGAGCCTCAGCTCTTGCACCTCTCAGTTCAGGCAGAGCCTCAGCCTCTGCACCTCTCCATTCAGGCAGAGCCTCAGCCCTTGCACCTCTCAGTTCAGGCAGGGCCTCAGCCTTGCCCCTCTCAGTTCAGGCACAGCCTCAGCCTCTGCACCTCTCCGTACAGGCAGAGCCTCAGCTCTTGCACCTCTCAGTTTAGGCAGAGCCTCAGCCTTGCCCCTCTCCGTTCAGGCAGAGCCTCAGCCTCTGCACCCCTCCGTTCAGGCAGAGCCTCAGCCTCTGCACCTCTCTGTTCAGGCAGAGCCAGAGCCCTTGCCCCTCTCAGTTCAGGCAGAGCCTCAGCTCTTGCACCTCTCAGTTCAGGCAGAGCCTCAGCTCTTGCACCTCTCAGTTCAGGCAGAGCCTCAGCCTTGCCCCTCTCAGTTCAGGCAGAGCCTCAGCCTCTGCACCTCTCCGTTCAGGCAAAGCCTCAACTCTTGCACCTCTCAGTTCAGGCAGAGCCTCAGCCCTTGCCCCTCTCAGTTCAGGCAGAGCCTCAGCACCTCTCCGTTCAGGCAGAGCGTCAGCTCTTGCACCTTTCAGTTCAGGCAGAGCCTCAGCCTTGCCCCTCTCCATTCAGGCAGAGCCTCAGCCCCTGCACCTCTTCGTTCAGGCAGAGCCTGAGCCCTTGCCCCTCTCAGTTCAGGCAGAGCCTCAGCTCTTGCACCTCTCAGTCCAGGCAGAGCCTCAGCTCTTGCACCTCTCAGTTCAGGCAGATCCTCAGCCTCTGCACCTCTCAGTTCAGGCAGAGCCTCAGCCCTTGCCCCTCTCCGTTCAGGCAGAGCCTCAGCCCTTGCACCTGTCAGTTCAGGCAGAGCCTCAGCTCTTGCACCTCTCAGTTCAGGCAGAGCCTCAGCCTTGCCCCACTCCGTTCAGGCAGAGCCTCAGCCTCTGCACCCCTCCATTCAGGCAGAGCCTCAGCCTCTGCACCTCTCCGTTCAGGCAGAGCCTCAGCTCTTGCACCTCTCAGTTCAGGCAGAGCCTCAGCCTTGCCCCTCTCAGTTCAGGCAGAGCCTCAGCCTCTGCACCTCTCAGTTCAGGCAGAGCCTGAGCCCTTGCCCCTCTCAGTTCAGACAGAGCCTCAGCTCTTGCCCCTCTCAGTCCAGGCAGAGCCTCAGCTCTTGCACCTCTCAGTTCAGGCAGAGCCTCAGCCTCTGCACCTCTCAGTTCAGGCAGAGCCTCAGCCCTTGCCCCTCTCCGTTCAGGCAGAGCCTCAGCCCTTGCACCTGTCAGTTCAGGCAGAGCCTCAGCCCTTGCAGCGATCAGTTCAGGCAGAGTCTCAGCCCTTGCCCCTCTCCGTTCAGGCAGAGCCTCAGCCCTTGCACCTGTCAGTTCAGGCAGAGCCTCAGCCTCTGCACCTCTCCGTTCAGGCAGAGCCTCAGCCTCTGCATCTCTCCGTTCAGGCAGAGCCTCAGCCTCTGCACCTCTCCGTTCAGGCAGAGCCTCAGCCCTTGCCCCTCTCAGTTCAGGCAGACCCTCAGCCTCTGCATCTCTCCATTCAGGCAGAGCCTGAGCTCTTGCACCTCTCAGTTCAGGCAGAGCCTCAGCCTCTGCAACTCTCCGTTCAGGCAGAGCCTCAGCCCTTGCACCTCTCAGATCAGGCAGAGCCTCAGCCCTTGCACCTCTCAGTTCAGGAAGAGCCTCAGCCTTGCCCCTCTCAGATCAGGCAGAGCCTCAGCCTCTGCACCTCTCCGTTCAGGCAGAGCCTCAGCTCTTGCACCTCTCAATTCAGGCAGAGCCTCAGCCTTGCCCCTCTCCGTTCAGGCAGAGCCTCAGCCTCTGCACCTCTCCTTTCAGGCAGAGCCTGAGCCCTTGCCCCTCTCAGTTCAGGCAGAGCCTCAGCACTTGCAACTGTCAGTTCAGGCAGAGCGTCAGCCCTTGCACCTGTCAGTTCAGGCAGAGCCTCAGCCCCTGCACCTGTCAGTTCAGGCAGAGCCTCAGCCCTTGCCTCTCTCCGTTCAGGCAGAGCCTGAACCCCTGCACCTGTCAGTACAGGCAGAGCCTCAGCCCTTGCACCTGTCAGTTCAGGCAGAGCCTCAACCCCTGTACCTGTCAGTTCAGGCAGAGCCTCAACCCCTGCACCTCTCAGTTCAGGCAGAGCCTCAGACCTTTCCCCTCTCCGTTCAGGCAGAGCCTGAACCCCTGCACCTGTCAGTTCAGGCAGAGCCTCAGCCCTTGCACCTGTCAGTTCAGGCAGAGCCTCAACCCCTGCACCTGTCAGTTCAGGCAGAGCCTCAGCTCTTGCACCTCTCAGTTCAGTCAGAGCTTCAGCACTTGCACCTCTCAGTTCAGGCAGAGCCTCAGCCTTGCCCCTCTCAGTTCAGGCAGAGCCTCAGTCTCTGCACCTCTCCGTTCAGGCAGAGCCTCAGTTCCTGCACCTCTCCGTTCAGGCAGAGCCTCAGCTCCTGCACCTCTCAGTTCAGGCAGAGCCTCAGCCCTTGCCCCTCTCAGTTCAGGCAGGGCCTCTGCCCTTGCACCTGTCGGTTCAGGCAGAGCCCCAGCCTTGCCCCTCTCAGTTCAGGCAGAGCCTCAGTCCTTTCCCCTCTCAGTTCAGGCAGAGCCTCAGCACCTCTCCGTTCAGGCAGAGCCTCAGCCTTGCCCCTCTCAGTTCAGGCAGAGCCTCAGCCTCTGCACCTCTCCGTTCAGGCAGAGCCTCAGCTCTTGCACCTCTCCGTTCAGACAGAGCCTCAGCCTTGCCCCTCTCAGTTCAGGCAGACCCTTAGCCTCTGCACCTCTCCGTTCAGGCAGAGCCTCAGCTCGTGCACCTCTCAGTTCAGGCAGAGCCTCATCCCTTGCCCCTCTCAGTTCAGGCAGAGCCTCAGCCTTGCACCTCTCAGTTCAGGCAGAGCCTCAGCCTCTGCACCTCTCCGTTCAGGCAGAGCCTCAGCCCTTGCACCTCTCAGTTCAGGCAGAGCCTCAGCCCTTGCACCTCTCAGTTCAGGCAGAGCCTCAGCTCTTGCACCTCTCAGTTCAGGCAGAGCCTCAGCTCTTGCACCTCTCAGTTCAGGCAGAGCCTCAGCCTTGCCCCTCTCAGTTCAGGCAGAGCCTCAGCCCTTGCCCCTCTCAGTTCAGGCAGAGCCTCAGCCTTGCACCTCTCAGTTCAGGCAGAGCCTCAGCCTCTGCCCCTCTCCGTTGAGGCAGAGCCTCAGCCCTTGCACCTCTCAGTTCAGGCAGAGCCTCAGCCCTTGCCCCTCTCAGTTCAGGCAGAGCCTCAGCTCTTGCACCTCTCAGTTCAGGCAGAGCCTCAGCTCTTGCACCTCTCAGTTCAGGCAGAGCCTCAGCCTTGCCCCTCTCAGTTCAGGGAGAGCCTCAGCCTCTGCACCTCTCCGTTCAGGCAAAGCCTCAACTCTTGCACCTCTCAGTTCAGGCAGAGCCTCAGCCCTTGCCCCTCTCAGTTCAGGCAGAGCCTCAGCACCTCTCCGTTCAGGCAGAGCCTCAGCTCTTGCACCTTTCAGTTCAGGCAGAGCCTCAGCCTTGCCCCTCTCCATTCAGGCAGAGCCTGAGCCCTTGCCCCTCTCAGTTCAGGCAGAGCCTCAACTCTTGCACCTCTCAGTCCAGGCAGAGCCTCAGCTCTTGCACCTCTCAGTTCAGGCAGATCCTCAGCCTCTGCACCTCTCAGTTCAGGCAGAGCCTCAGCCCTTGCCCCTCTCCGTTCAGGCAGAGCCTCAGCCCTTGCACCTGTCAGTTCAGGCAGAGCCTCAGCTCTTGCACCTCTCAGTTCAGGCAGAGCCTCAGCCTTGCCCCACTCCGTTCAGGCAGAGCCTCAGCCTCTGCACCCCTCCGTTCAGGCAGAGCCTCAGCCTCTGCACCTCTCCGTTCAGGCAGAGCCTCAGCTCTTGCACCTCTCAGTTCAGGCAGAGCCTCAGCCTTGCCCCTCTCAGTTCAGGCAGAGCCTCAGCCTCTGCACCTCTCAGTTCAGGCAGAGCCTGAGCCCTTGCCCCTCTCAGTTCAGACAGAGCCTCAGCTCTTGCCCCTCTCAGTCCAGGCAGAGCCTCAGCTCTTGCACCTCTCAGTTCAGGCAGAGCCTCAGCCTCTGCACCTCTCAGTTCAGGCAGAGCCTCAGCCCTTGCCCCTCTCCGTTCAGGCAGAGCCTCAGCCCTTGCACCTGTCAGTTCAGGCAGAGCCTCAGCCCTTGCAGCGATCAGTTCAGGCAGAGTCTCAGCCCTTGCCCCTCTCCGTTCAGGCAGAGCCTCAGCCCTTGCACCTGTCAGTTCAGGCAGAGCCTCAGCCTCTGCACCTCTCCGTTCAGGCAGAGCCTCAGCCTCTGCACCTCTCCGTTCAGGCAGAGCCTCAGCCCTTGCCCCTCCCAGTTCAGGCAGACCCTCAGCCTCTGCATCTCTCCATTCAGGCAGAGCCTCAGCTCTTGCACCTCTCAGTTCAGGCAGAGCCTCAGCCTCTGCAACTCTCCGTTCAGGCAGAGCCTCAGCCCTTGCACCTCTCAGATCAGGCAGAGCCTCAGCCCTTGCACCTCTCAGTTCAGGAAGAGCCTCAGCCTTGCCCCTCTCAGATCAGGCAGAGCCTCAGCCTCTGCACCTCTCCGTTCAGGCAGAGCCTCAGCTCTTGCACCTCTCAGTTCAGGCAGAGCCTCAGCCTTGCCCCTCTCCGTTCAGGCAGAGCCTCAGCCTCTGCACCTCTCCTTTCAGGCAGAGCCTGAGCCCTTGCCCCTCTCAGTTCAGGCAGAGCCTCAGCACTTGCAACTGTCAGTTCAGGCAGAGCGTCAGCCCTTGCACCTGTCAGTTCAGGCAGAGCCTCAGCCCCTGCACCTGTCAGTTCAGGCAGAGCCTCAGCCCTTGCCTCTCTCCGTTCAGGCAGAGCCTGAACCCCTGCACCTGTCAGTACAGGCAGAGCCTCAGCCCTTGCACCTGTCAGTTCAGGCAGAGCCTCAACCCCTGTACCTGTCAGTTCAGGCAGAGCCTCAACCCCTGCACCTCTCAGTTCAGGCAGAGCCTCAGACCTTTCCCCTCTCCGTTCAGGCAGAGCCTGAACCCCTGCACCTGTCAGTTCAGGCAGAGCATCAGCCCTTGCACCTGTCAGTTCAGGCAGAGCCTCAACCCCTGCACCTGTCAGTTCAGGCAGAGCCTCAGCTCTTGCACCTCTCAGTTCAGTCAGAGCTTCAGCACTTGCACCTCTCAGTTCAGGCAGAGCCTCAGCCTTGCCCCTCTCAGTTCAGGCAGAGCCTCAGTCTCTGCACCTCTCCGTTCAGGCAGAGCCTCAGTTCCTGCACCTCTCCGTTCAGGCAGAGCCTCAGCTCCTGCACCTCTCAGTTCAGGCAGAGCCTCAGCCCTTGCCCCTCTCAGTTCAGGCAGGGCCTCTGCCCTTGCACCTGTCGGTTCAGGCAGAGCCCCAGCCTTGCTCCTCTCAGTTCAGGCAGAGCCTCAGTCCTTTCCCCTCTCAGTTCAGGCAGAGCCTCAGCACCTCTCCGTTCAGGCAGAGCCTCAGCCTTGCCCCTCTCAGTTCAGGCAGAGCCTCAGCCTCTGCACCTCTCCATTCAGGCAGAGCCTCAGCTCTTGCACCTCTCCGTTCAGACAGAGCCTCAGCCTTGCCCCTCTCAGTTCAGGCAGACCCTTAGCCTCTGCACCTCTCCGTTCAGGCAGAGCCTCAGCTCGTGCACCTCTCAGTTCAGGCAGAGCCTCAGACCTTGCCCCTCTCAGTTCAGGCAGAGCCTCAGCCTTGCACCTCTCAGTTCAGGCAGAGCCTCAGCCTCTGCACCTCTCCGTTCAGGCAGAGCCTCAGCCCTTGCACCTCTCAGTTCAGGCAGAGCCTCAGCCCTTGCACCTCTCAGTTCAGGCAGAGCCTCAGCCTTGCCCCTCTCAGATCAGGCAGAGCCTCAGCCTCTGCACCTCTCCGTTCAGGCAGAGCCTCAGCTCTTGCACCTCTCAGTTCAGGCAGAGCCTCAGCCTTGCCCCTCTCCATTCAGGCAGAGCCTCAGTCTCTGCACCTCTCCTTTCAGGCAGAGCCTGAGCCCTTGCCCCTCTCAGTTCAGGCAGAGCCTCAGCACTTGCACCTCTCAGTCCAGGCAGAGCCTCAGCTCTTGCACCTCTCAGCTCAGGCAGAGCCTCAGCCTCTGCACCTCTCAGTTCAGGCAGGGCCTCAGCCCTTGCCCCTCTCCGTTCAGGCAGAGCCTCAGCCCTTGCAACTGTCAGTTCAGGCAGAGCCTCAGCCCTTGCACCTGTCAGTTCAGGCAGAGCCTCAGCCCCTGCACCTGTCAGTTCAGGCAGAGCCTCAACCCCTGCACCTCTCAGTTCAGTCAGAGCCTCAGCCCTTGCCCCTCTCCGTTCAGGCAGAGCCTGAACCCCTGCACCTGTCAGTACAGGCAGAGCCTCAGCCCTTGCACCTGTCAGTTCAGGCAGAGCCTCAACCCCTGCACCTGTCAGTTCAGGCAGAGCCTCAACCCCTGCACCTCTCAGTTCAGGCAGAGCCTCAGACCTTTCCCCTCTCCGTTCAGGCAGAGCCTGAACCCCTGCACCTGTCAGTTCAGGCAGAGCCTCAGCCCTTGCACCTGTCAGTTCAGGCAGAGCCTTAACCCCTGCACCTGTCAGTTCAGGCAGAGCCTCAGCCCTTGCACCTCTCTGTTCAGGCAGAGACTCAGCTCTTGCACCTCTCAGTTCAGGCAGAGCCTCAGCCCTTGCCCCTCTCAGTTCAGGCAGAGCCTCAGCCTCTGCACCTCTCAGTTCAGGCAGAGCCCCAGCTCTTGCACCTCTCAGTTCAGTCAGAGCTTCAGCACTTGCACCTCTCAGTTCAGGCAGAGCCTCAGCCTTGCCCCTCTCAGTTCAGGCAGAGCCTCAGTCTCTGCACCTCTCCGTTCAGGCAGAGCCTCAGCTCCTGCACCTCTCCGTTCAGGCAGAGCCTCAGCTCCTGCACCTCTCAGTTCAGGCAGAGCCTCAGGCCTTGCCCCTCTCAGTTCAGGCAGGGCCTCTGCCCTTGCACCTGTCGGTTCAGGCAGAGCCCCAGCCTTGCCCCTCTCAGTTCAGGCAGAGCCTCAGTCCTTGCCCCTCTCAGTTCAGGCAGAGCCTCAGCACCTCTCAGTTCAGGCAGAGCCTCAGCCTCTGCACCTCTCAGTTCAGGCAGAGCCTCAGCCTCTGCACCTCTTCGTTCAGGCAGAGCCTCAGCTCTTGCACCTCTCAGTTCAGGCAGAGCCTCCACCTCTGCACCTCTCCGTTCAGGCAGAGCCTCAGCTCTTGCACCTCTCAGTTCAGGCAGAGCATCAGCCTTCCCCTCTCAGTTCATACAGAGCCTCAGCCTCTCCACCTCTCTGTTCAGGCAGAGCCTCAGCCTCTGCACCTCTCCATTCAGGCAGAGCCTCAGCTCTTGCACCTCTCAGTTCAGGCAGAGCCTCAGCCTTGCCCCTCTCAGTTCAGGCAGAGCCTCGGCCTCTGTACCTTTCCGTTCAGGCAGAGCCTCAGCCTCTGCATCTTTCCATTCAGGCAGAGCCTCAGCCTCTGCACCTTTCCATTCAGGCAGAGCCTCAGCCTCTGCTCCTCTCTGTTCAGGCAGAGCCTCAGCTCTTGCACCTCTCAGTTCAGGCAGAGCCTTAGCCTTGCCCCTCTCAGTTCAGGCAGCGCCTCAGCCTCTGCACCTCTCTGTTCAGGCAGAGCCTCAGCCTTGCCCCTCTCGGTTCAGGCAGAGACTGAGCCCCTGCACCTCTCAGTTCAGACAGAGCCTCAGCTTTTGCAGCTCTCAGTTCAGGCAGAGCCTCAACCTCTGCACCTCTCCGTTCAGGCAGAGCCTCAGCTCCTGCACCTCTCAGTTCAGGCAGAGCCTCAGCCCTTGCCCCTCTCAGTTCAGGCAGGGCCTCAGCCCTTGCACCTGTCAGTTCAGGCAGAGCCTCAGCCTTGCCCCTCTCAGGTCAGGCCGAGCCTCAGCCTCTGCACGTCTCCATTCAGGCAGAGCCTCAGCTCTTGCACCTCTCAGTTCAGGCAGAGCCTCAGCCCTTGCCCCTCTCAGTTCAGGCAGAGCCTCAGCACCTCTCCGTTCAGGCAGAGCCTCAGCTCTTGCATCTCTCAGTTCAGGCAGAGCCTCAGCCTCTGCACCTCTCCATTCAGGCAGAGCCTCAGCCCTTGCACCTCTCAGTTCAGGCAGAGCCTCAGCCTTGCCCCTCTCAGGTCAGGCAGAGCCTCAGCCTCTGCACGTCTCCATTCAGGCAGAGCCTCAGCTCTTGCACCTCTCAGTTCAGGCAGAGCCTCAGCCCTTGCCCCTCTCAGTTCAGGCAGAGCCTCAGCACCTCTCCGTTCAGGCAGAGCCTCAGCTCTTGCATCTCTCATTTCAGGCAGAGCCTCAGCCTCTGCACCTCTCAGTTCAGGCAGAGCCTCAGCTCTTGCACCTCTCAGTTCAGGCAGAGCCTCAGCCTTGCCCCGCTCAGTTCAGGCAGAGCCTCAGCCTCTGCACCTCTCCGTTCAGGCAGAGCCTCAGCTCTTGGACCTCTCAGTTCAGGCAGAACCTCAGCCTTGCCCCTCTCCGTTCAGGCAGACCCTCAGCCTCTGCACCTCCCCGTTCAGGCAGAGCCTCAGCTCTTGCACCTCTCAGTTCAGGCAGAGCCTCAGCCCTTGCCCTTCTCAGTTCAGGCAGAGCCTCAGCCCTTGCCCCTCTCAGTTCAGGCAGAGCCTCAGCCCTTGCCCCTCTCAGTTCAGGCAGAGCCTCAGCCTCTGCACCTCTCAGTTCAGGCAGAGCCTCAGCTCTTGCACCACTCAGTTCAGGCAGAGCCTCAGCTCTTGTACCTCTCAGTTCAAGCAAAGCCTTAGCCCTTGCCCCTCTCAGTTCAGGCAGAGCCTCAGCCTCTGCACCTCTCTGTTCAGGCAGAGCCTCAGCTCTTGCACCTCTCAGTTCAGGCAGAGCCTCAGCCCTTGCCCCTCTCAGTTCAGGCAGAGCCTCAACCTCTGCACCTCTCAGTTCAGGCAGAGCCTCAGCTCTTGCACCTCTCAGTTCAGACAGAGCCTCAGCTCTTGCACCTCTCAGTTCAGGCAGAGCCTCAACCTTGCCCCTCTCGGTTCAGGCAGAGCCTCAGCCTCTGCACCTCTCCGTTCAGGCAGAGCCTCAGCTCCTGCACCTCTCCGTTCAGGCAGAGCCTCAGCCCTTGCCGCTCTCAGTTCGGGCAGGGCCTCTGCCCTTGCACCTGTCGGTTCAGGCAGAGCCTCAGCCTTGCCCTCTCAGTTCAGGCAGAGCCTCAGTCCTTCCCCCTCTCAGTTCAGGCAGAGCCTCAGCAGCTCTCTGTTCAGGCAGAGCCTCAGCTCTTGCACCTCTCATTTCAGGCAGAGCCTCAGCATTGCCCCTCTCAGTTCAGGCAGAGCCTCAGCACCTCTCCGTTCAGGCAGAGCCTCAGCTCTTGCACCTCTCCGTTCAGACAGAGCCTGAGCCTTGCACCTCTCTGTTCAGACAGAGCCTCAGCCTTGCCCCTCTCAGTTCAGGCAGACCCTCAGTCTCTGCACCTCTCAGTTCAGGCAGAGCCTCAGCTCTTGCACCTCTCAGTTCAGGCAGAGCCTCAGCCCTTGCCCCTCTCAGTTCAGGCAGAGCCTCAGCCTCTGCACCTCTACGCTCAGGCAGAGCCTCAGCTCTTGCACCGCTCAGTTCAGGCAGAGCCTCAGCCTCTGCACCTCTCCGTTCAGGCAGAGCCTCAGCTCTTGCACCTCTCAGTTCAGACAGAGCCTCAGCCTTGGCCCTCTCAGTTCAGGCAGAGCCTCAGCCTCTGCACCTCTCCGTTCAGGCAGAGCCTCAGCCTCTGCACCTCTCCGTTCAGGTAGAGCCTCAGCTCTTGCACCTCTCAGTTCATGCAGAGCCTCAGTCTTGCCCCTCTCAGTTCAGGCAGAGCCTCAGCCTCTGAACCTTTCCGTTCAGGCAGAGCCTCAGCCTCTGCACCTCTCCGTTCAAGCAGAGCCTCAGCTCTTGCACCTCTCAGTTCAGGCAGAGCCTCAGCCTTGCCCCTCTCAGTTCAGGCAGAGCCTCAGCCTCTGCTCCTCTCCGTTCAGGCAGAGCCTCAGCTCTTGCACCTCTCAGTTCAGGCAGAGCCTCAGCCTTGCCCCTCTCAGTTCAGGCAGAGCCTCAGCCTCTGCACCTCTCCGTTCAGGCAGAGCCTCAGCTCTTGCACCTCTCAGTTCAGGCAGAGCCTCAGCCTCTGCACCTCTCCATTCAGGCAGAGCCTCAGCCCTTGCACCTCTCAGTTCAGGCAGGGCCTCAGCCTTGCCCCTCTCAGTTCAGGCACAGCCTCAGCCTCTGCACCTCTCCGTACAGGCAGAGCCTCAGCTCTTGCACCTCTCAGTTCAGGCAGAGCCTCAGCCTTGCCCCTCTCCGTTCAGGCAGAGCCTCAGCCTCTCCACCCCTCCGTTCAGGCAGAGCCTCAGCCTCTGCACCTCTCTGTTCAGGCAGAGCCAGAGCCCTTGCCCCTCTCAGTTCAGGCAGAGCCTCAGCTCTTGCACCTCTCAGTTCAGGCAGAGCCTCAGCTCTTGCACCTCTCAGTTCAGGCAGAGCCTCAGCCTTGCCCCTCTCAGTTCAGGCAGAGCCTTAGCCTCTGCACCTCTCCGTTCAGGCAAAGCCTCAACTCTTGCACCTCTCAGTTCAGGCAGAGCCTCAGCCCTTGCCCCTCTCAGTTCAGGCAGAGCCTCAGCACCTCTCCGTTCAGGCAGAGCCTCAGCTCTTGCACCTTTCAGTTCAGGCAGAGCCTCAGCCTTGCCCCTCTCCATTCAGGCAGAGCCTCAGCCCCTGCACCTCTTCGTTCAGGCAGAGCCTCAGCTCTTGCACCTCTCAGTTCAGGCAGAGCCTCAGCCTTGACCCACTCAGTTCAGGAAGAGCCTCAGCCTCTGCACCTCTCCGTTCAGGCAGAGCCTCAGCTCTTGCACCTCTCCGTTCAGACAGAGCCTGAGCCTTGCACCTCTCTGTTCAGACAGAGCCTCAGCCTTGCCCCTCTCAGTTCAGGCAGACCCTCAGTCTCTGCACCTCTCAGTTCAGGCAGAGCCTCAGCTCTTGCACCTCTCAGTTCAGGCAGAGCCTCAGCCCTTGCCCCTCTCAGTTCAGGCAGAGCCTCAGCCTCTGCACCTCTCCGCTCAGGCAGAGCCTCAGCTCTTGCACCGCTCAGTTCAGGCAGAGCCTCAGCCTCTGCACCTCTCCGTTCAGGCAGAGCCTCAGCTCTTGCACCTCTCAGTTCAGACAGAGCCTCAGCCTTGGCCCTCTCAGTTCAGGCAGAGCCTCAGCCTCTGCACCTCTCCGTTCAGGCAGAGCCTCAGCCTCTGCACCTCTCCGTTCAGGCAGAGCCTCAGCTCTTGCACCTCTCAGTTCATGCAGAGCCTCAGTCTTGCCCCTCTCAGTTCAGGCAGAGCCTCAGCCTCTGCACCTTTCCGTTCAGGCAGAGCCTCAGCCTCTGCACCTCTCCGTTCAGGCAGAGCCTCAGCTCTTGCACCTCTCCGTTCAGGCAGAGCCTCAGCCTTGCCCCTCTCAGTTCAGGCAGAGCCTCAGCCTCTGCTCCTCTCCGTTCAGGCAGAGCCTCAGCTCTTGCACCTCTCAGTTCAGGCAGAGCCTCAGCCTTGCCCCTCTCAGTTCAGGCAGAGCCTCAGCCTCTGCACCTCTCGTTCAGGCAGAGCCTCAGCTCTTGCACCTCTCAGTTCAGGCAGAGCCTCAGCCTCTGCACCTCTCCATTCAGGCAGAGCCTCAGCCCTTGCACCTCTCAGTCCAGGCAGGGCCTCAGCCTTGCCCCTCTCAGTTCAGGCACAGCCTCAGCCTCTGCACCTCTCCGTACAGGCAGAGCCTCAGCTCTTGCACCTCTCAGTTCAGGCAGAGCCTCAGCCTTGCCCCTCTCCGTTCAGGCAGAGCCTCAGCCTCTGCACCCCTCTGTTCAGGCAGAGCCTCAGCCTCTGCACCGCTCCGTTCAGGCAGAGCCAGAGCTCTTGCCCCTCTCAGTTCAGGCAGAGCCTCAGCTCTTGCACCTCTCAGTTCAGGCAGAGCCTCAGCTCTTGCACCTCTCAGTTCAGGCAGAGCCTCAGCCTTGCCCCTCTCAGTTCAGGCAGAGCCTCAGCCTCTGCACCTCTCCGTTCAGGCAAAGCCTCAACTCTTGCACCTCTCAGTTCAGGCAGAGCCTCAGCCCTTGCCCCTCTCAGTTCAGGCAGAGCCTCAGCACCTCTCCGTTCAGGCAGAGCCTCAGCTCTTGCACCTCTCAGTTCAGGCAGATCCTCAGCCTCTGCACCTCTCAGTTCAGGCAGAGCCTCAGCCCTTGCCCCTCTCCGTTCAGGCAGAGCCTCAGCCCTTGCACCTGTCAGTTCAGGCAGAGCCTCAGCCCTTGCACCTGTCAGTTCAGGCAGAGCCTCAGCTCTTGCACCTCTCAGTTCAGGCAGAGCCTCAGCCTTGCCCCACTCCGTTCAGACAGAGCCTCAGCCTCTGCACCCCTCCGTTCAGGCAGAGCCTCAGCCTCTGCACCTCTCTGTTCAGGCAGAGCCTCAGCTCTTGCACCTCTCAGTTCAGGCAGAGCCTCAGCCTTGCCCCTCTCAGTTCAGGCAGAGCCTCAGCCTCTGCACCTCTCAGTTCAGGCAGAGCCTGAGCCCTTGCCCCTCTCAGTTCAGACAGAGCCTCAGCTCTTGCCCCTCTCCGTCCAGGCAGAGCCTCAGCTCTTGCACCTCTCAGTTCAGGCAGAGCCTCAGCCTCTGCACCTCTCAGTTCAGGCAGAGCCTCAGCCCTTGCCCCTCTCCGTTCAGGCAGAGCCTCAGCCCTTGCACCTGTCAGTTCAGGCAGAGCCTCAGCCCTTGCAGCGATCAGTTCAGGCAGAGTCTCAGCCCTTGCCCCTCTCCGTTCAGGCAGAGCCTCAGCCCTTGCACCTGTCAGTTCAGGCAGAGCCTCAGCCTCTGCACCTCTCCGTTCAGGCAGAGCCTCAGCCTCTGCACCTCTCCGTTCAGGCAGAGCCTCAGCCTCTGCACCTCTCCGTTCAGGCAGAGCCTCAGCCCTTGCCCCTCTCAGTTCAGGCAGACCCTCAGCCTCTGCATCTCTCCGTTCAGGCAGAGCCTCAGCTCTTGCACCTCTCAGTTCAGGCAGAGCCTCAGCCTCTGCACCTCTCCGTTCAGGCAGAGCCTCAGCCCTTGCACCTCTCAGATCAGGCAGAGCCTCAGCCCTTGCACCTCTCAGTTCAGGAAGAGCCTCAGCCTTGCCCCTCTCAGATCAGGCAGAGCCTCAGCCTCTGCACCTCTCCGTTCAGGCAGAGCCTCAGCTCTTGCACCTCTCAGTTCAGGCAGAGCCTCAGCCTTGCCCCTCTCCGTTCAGGCAGATTCTCAGTCTCTGCACCTCTCCTTTCAGGCAGAGCCTGAGCCCTTGCCCCTCTCAGTTCAGGCAGAGCCTCAGCACTTGCAACTGTCAGTTCAGGCAGAGCGTCAGCCCTTGCACCTGTCAGTTCAGGCAGAGCCTCAGCCCCTGCACCTGTCAGTTCAGGCAGAGCCTCAGCCCTTGCCTCTCTCCGTTCAGGCAGAGCCTGAACCCCTGCACCTGTCAGTACAGGCAGAGCCTCAGCCCTTGCACCTGTCAGTTCAGGCAGAGCCTCAACCCCTGTACCTGTCAGTTCAGGCAGAGCCTCAACCCCTGCACCTCTCAGTTCAGGCAGAGCCTCAGACCTTTCCCCTCTCCGTTCAGGCAGAGCCTGAACCCCTGCACCTGTCAGTTCAGGCAGAGCCTCAGCCCTTGCACTTGTCAGTTCAGGCAGAGCCTCAACCCCTGCACCTGTCAGTTCAGGCAGAGCCTCAGCTCTTGCACCTCTCAGTTCAGTCAGAGCTTCAGCACTTGCACCTCTCAGTTCAGGCAGAGCCTCAGCCTTGCCCCTCTCAGTTCAGGCAGAGCCTCAGTCGCTGCACCTCTCCGTTCAGGCAGAGCCTCAGTTCCTGCTCCTCTCCGTTCAGGCAGAGCCTCAGCTCCTGCACCTCTCAGTTCAGGCAGAGCCTCAGCCCTTGCCCCTCTGAGTTCAGGCAGGGCCTCTGCCCTTGCACCTGTCGGTTCAGGCAGAGCCCCAGCCTTGCCCCTCTCAGTTCAGGCAGAGCCTCAGTCCTTGCCCCTCTCAGTTCAGGCAGAGCCTCAGCACCTCTCCGTTCAGGCAGAGCCTCAGCCTTGCCCCTCTCAGTTCAGGCAGAGCCTCAGCCTCTGCACCTCTCCGTTCAGGCAGAGCCTCAGCTCTTGCACCTCTCCGTTCAGACAGAGCCTCAGCCTTGCCCCTCTCAGTTCAGGCAGACCCTTAGCCTCTGCACCTCTCCGTTCAGGCAGAGCCTCAGCTCGTGCACCTCTCAGTTCAGGCAGAGCCTCAGCCCTTGCCCCTCTCAGTTCAGGCAGAGCCTCAGCCTTGCACCTCTCAGTTCAGGCAGAGCCTCAGCCTTGCCCCTCTCCGTTCAGGCAGAGCCTCAGCCTCTGCACCTCTCCTTTCAGGCAGAGCCTGAGCCCTTGCCCCTCTCAGTTCAGGCAGAGCCTCAGCACTTGCACCTCTCAGTCCAGGCAGAGCCTCAGCTCTTGCACCTCTCAGCTCAGGCAGAGCCTCAGCCTCTGCACCTCTCAGTTCAGGCAGGGCCTCAGCCCTTGCCCCTCTCCGTTCAGGCAGAGCCTCAGCCCTTGCAACTGTCAGTTCAGGCAGAGCCTCAGCCCTTGCACCTGTCAGTTCAGGCAGAGCCTCAGCCCCTGCACCTGTCAGTTCAGGCAGAGCCTCAACCCCTGCACCTCTCAGTTCAGTCAGAGCCTCAGCCCTTGCCCCTCTCCGTTCAGGCAGAGCCTGAACCCATGCACCTGTCAGTACAGGCAGAGCCTCAGCCCTTGCACCTGTCAGTTCAGGCAGAGCCTCAACCCCTGCACCTGTCAGTTCAGGCAGAGCCTCAACCCCTGCACCTCTCAGTTCAGGCAGAGCCTCAGACCTTTCCCCTCTCGGTTCAGGCAGAGCCTGAACCCCTGCACCTGTCAGTTCAGGCAGAGCCTCAGCCCTTGCACCTGTCAGTTCAGGCAGAGCCTCAACCCCTGCACCTGTCAGTTCAGGCAGAGCCTCAGCCCTTGCACCTCTCTGTTCAGGCAGAGACTCAGCTCTTGCACCTCTCAGTTCAGGCAGAGCCTCAGCCCTTGCCCCTCTCAGTTCAGGCAGAGCCTCAACCTCTGCACCTCTCAGTTCAGGCAGAGCCTCAGCTCTTGCACCTCTCAGTTCAGTCAGAGCTTCAGCACTTGCACCTCTCAGTTCAGGCAGAGCCTCAGCCTTGCCCCTCTCAGTTCAGGCAGAGCCTCAGTCTCTGCACCTCTCCGTTCAGGCAGAGCCTCAGCTCCTGCACCTCTCCGTTCAGGCAGAGCCTCAGCTCCTGCACCTCTCAGTTCAGGCAGAGCCTCAGCCCTTGCCCCTCTCAGTTCAGGCAGGGCCTCTGCCCTTGCACCTGTCGGTTCAGGCAGAGCCCCAGCCTTGCCCCTCTCAGTTCAGGCAGAGCCTCAGTCCTTGCCCCTCTCAGTTCAGGCAGAGCCTCAGCACCTCTCCGTTCAGGCAGAGCCTCAGCCTTGCCCCTCTCAGTTCAGGCAGAGCCTCAGCCTCTGCACCTCTCCGTTCAGGCAGAGCCTCAGCTCTTGCACCTCTCCGTTCAGACAGAGCCTCAGCCTTGCCCCTCTCAGTTCGGGCAGACCCTTAGCCTCTGCACCTCTCCGTTCAGGCAGAGCCTCAGCTCGTGCACCTCTCAGCTCAGGCAGAGCCTCAGCCCTTGCCCCTCTCAGTTCAGGCAGAGCCTCAGCCTCTGCACCTCTCAGTTCAGGCAGAGCCTCAGCCTCTGCACCTCTTCGTTCAGGCAGAGCCTCAGCTCTTGCACCTCTCAGTTCAGGCAGAGCCTCCACCTCTGCACCTCTCCGTTCAGGCAGAGCCTCAGCTCTTGCACCTCTCAGTTCAGGCAGAGCCTCAGCCTTCCCCTCTCAGTTCAGGCAGAGCCTCAGCCTCTCCACCTCTCTGTTCAGGCAGAGCCTCAGCCTCTGCACCTCTCCATTCAGGCAGAGCCTCAGCTCTTGCACCTCTCAGTTCAGGCAGAGCCTCAGCCTTGCCCCTCTCAGTTCAGGCAGAGCCTCAGCCTCTGTACCTTTCCGTTCAGGCAGAGCCTCAGCCTCTGCATCTTTCCATTCAGGCAGAGCCTCAGCCTCTGCACCTTTCCATTCAGGCAGAGCCTCAGCCTCTGCTCCTCTCTGTTCAGGCAGAGCCTCAGCTCTTGCACCTCTCAGTTCAGGCAGAGCCTTAGCCTTGCCCCTCTCAGTTCAGGCAGCGCCTCAGCCTCTGCACCTCTCTGTTCAGGCAGAGCCTCAGCCTTGCCCCTCTCGGTTCAGGCAGAGACTGAGCCCCTGCACCTCTCAGTTCAGACAGAGCCTCAGCTTTTGCAGCTCTCAGTTCAGGCAGAGCCTCAACCTCTGCACCTCTCCGTTCAGGCAGAGCCTCAGCTCCTGCACCTCTCAGTTCAGGCAGAGCCTCAGCCCTTGCCCCTCTCAGTTCAGGCAGGGCCTCAGCCCTTGCACCTGTCAGTTCAGGCAGAGCCTCAGCCTTGCCCCTCTCAGGTCAGGCAGAGCCTCAGCCTCTGCACGTCTCCATTCAGGCAGAGCCTCAGCTCTTGCACCTCTCAGTTCAGGCAGAGCCTCAGCCCTTGCCCCTCTCAGTTCAGGCAGAGCCTCAGCACCTCTCCGTTCAGGCAGAGCCTCAGCTCTTGCATCTCTCAGTTCAGGCAGAGCCTCAACCTCTGCACCTCTTCGTTCAGGCAGAGCCTCAGCTCCTGCACCTCTCAGTTCAGGCAGAGCCTCAGCCCTTGCCCCTCTCAGTTCAGGCAGAGCCTCAGCCTCTGCACCTCTACGCTCAGGCAGAGCCTCAGCTCTTGCACCGCTCAGTTCAGGCAGAGCCTCAGCCTCTGCACCTCTCCGTTCAGGCAGAGCCTCAGCTCTTGCACCTCTCAGTTCAGACAGAGCCTCAGCCTTGGCCCTCTCAGTTCAGGCAGAGCCTCAGCCTCTGCACCTCTCCGTTCAGGCAGAGCCTCAGCCTCTGCACCTCTCCGTTCAGGTAGAGCCTCAGCTCTTGCACCTCTCAGTTCATGCAGAGCCTCAGTCTTGCCCCTCTCAGTTCAGGCAGAGCCTCAGCCTCTGCACCTTTCCGTTCAGGCAGAGCCTCAGCCTCTGCACCTCTCCGTTCAAGCAGAGCCTCAGCTCTTGCACCTCTCAGTTCAGGCAGAGCCTCAGCCTTGCCCCTCTCAGTTCAGGCAGAGCCTCAGCCTCTGCTCCTCTCCGTTCAGGCAGAGCCTCAGCTCTTGCACCTCTCAGTTCAGGCAGAGCCTCAGCCTTGCCCCTCTCAGTTCAGGCAGAGCCTCAGCCTCTGCACCTCTCCGTTCAGGCAGAGCCTCAGCTCTTGCACCTCTCAGTTCAGGCAGAGCCTCAGCCTCTGCACCTCTCCATTCAGGCAGAGCCTCAGCCCTTGCACCTCTCAGTTCAGGCAGGGCCTCAGCCTTGCCCCTCTCAGTTCAGGCACAGCCTCAGCCTCTGCACCTCTCCGTACAGGCAGAGCCTCAGCTCTTGCACCTCTCAGTTCAGGCAGAGCCTCAGCCTTGCCCCTCTCCGTTCAGGCAGAGCCTCAGCCTCTGCACCCCTCCGTTCAGGCAGAGCCTCAGCCTCTGCACCTCTCTGTTCAGGCAGAGCCAGAGCCCTTGCCCCTCTCAGTTCAGGCAGAGCCTCAGCTCTTGCACCTCTCAGTTCAGGCAGAGCCTCAGCTCTTGCACCTCTCAGTTCAGGCAGAGCCTCAGCCTTGCCCCTCTCAGTTCAGGCAGAGCCTTAGCCTCTGCACCTCTCCGTTCAGGCAAAGCCTCAACTCTTGCACCTCTCAGTTCAGGCAGAGCCTCAGCCCTTGCCCCTCTCAGTTCAGGCAGAGCCTCAGCACCTCTCCGTTCAGGCAGAGCCTCAGCTCTTGCACCTTTCAGTTCAGGCAGATCCTCAGCCTTGCCCCTCTCCATTCAGGCAGAGCCTCAGCCCCTGCACCTCTTCGTTCAGGCAGAGCCTGAGCCCTTGCCCCTCTCAGTTCAGGCAGAGCCTCAGCTCTTGCACCTCTCAGTTCAGGCAGAGCCTCAGCTCTTGCACCTCTCAGTTCAGGCAGAGCCTCAGCCTTGCCCCTCTCAGTTCAGGCAGAGCCTTAGCCTCTGCACCTCTCCGTTCAGGCAAAGCCTCAACTCTTGCACCTCTCAGTTCAGGCAGAGCCTCAGCCCTTGCCCCTCTCAGTTCAGGCAGAGCCTCAGCACCTCTCCGTTCAGGCAGAGCCTCAGCTCTTGCACCTCTCAGTCCAGGCAGAGCCTCAGCTCTTGCCCCTCTCCGTTCAGGCAGAGCCTCAGCCCTTGCACCTGTCAGTTCAGGCAGAGCCTCAGCCCTTGCACCTGTCAGTTCAGGCAGAGCCTCAGCTCTTGCACCTCTCAGTTCAGGCAGAGCCTCAGCCTTGCCCCACTCCGTTCAGGCAGAGCCTCAGCCTCTGCACCCCTCCGTTCAGGCAGAGCCTCAGCCTCTGCACCTCTCCGTTCAGGCAGAGCCTCAGCTCTTGCACCTCTCAGTTCAGGCAGAGCCTCAGCCTCTGCACCTCTCCGTTCAGGCAGAGCCTCAGCTCTTGCACCTCTCAGTTCAGGCAGAGCCTCAGCCTTGCCCCTCTCAGTTCAGGCAGAGCCTCAGCCTCTGCACCTCTCCGTTCAGGCAGAGCCTCAGCTCCTGCACCTCTCTGTTCAGGCAGAGCCTCAGCCCTTGCCGCTCTCAGTTCGGGCAGGGCCTCTGCCCTTGCACCTGTCGGTTCAGGCAGAGCCTCAGCCTTGCCCTCTCAGTTCAGGCAGAGCCTCAGTCCTTGCCCCTCTCAGTTCAGGCAGAGCCTCAGCAGCTCTCCGTTCAGGCAGAGCCTCAGCTCTTGCACCTCTCATTTCAGGCAGAGCCTCAGCATTGCCCCTCTCAGTTCAGGCAGAGCCTCAGCACCTCTCCGTTCAGGCAGAGCCTCAGCTCTTGCACCTCTCAGTTCAGGCAGAGCCTCAGCCTTGACCCACTCAGTTCAGGAAGAGCCTCAGCCTCTGCACCTCTCCGTTCAGGCAGAGCCTCAGCTCTTGCACCTCTCCGTTCAGACAGAGCCTGAGCCTTGCACCTCTCTGTTCAGACAGAGCCTCAGCCTTGCCCCTCTCAGTTCAGGCAGACCCTCAGTCTCTGCACCTCTCAGTTCAGGCAGAGCCTCAGCTCTTGCACCTCTCAGTTCAGGCAGAGCCTCAGCCCTTGCCCCTCTCAGTTCAGGCAGAGCCTCAGCCTCTGCACCTCTCCGCTCAGGCAGAGCCTCAGCTCTTGCACCGCTCAGTTCAGGCAGAGCCTCAGCCTCTGCACCTCTCCGTTCAGGCAGAGCCTCAGCTCTTGCACCTCTCAGTTCAGACAGAGCCTCAGCCTTGGCCCTCTCAGTTCAGGCAGAGCCTCAGCCTCTGCACCTCTCCGTTCAGGCAGAGCCTCAGCCTCTGCACCTCTCCGTTCAGGCAGAGCCTCAGCTCTTGCACCTCTCAGTTCATGCAGAGCCTCAGTCTTGCCCCTCTCAGTTCAGGCAGAGCCTCAGCCTCTGCACCTTTCCGTTCAGGCAGAGCCTCAGCCTCTGCACCTCTCCGTTCAGGCAGAGCCTCAGCTCTTGCACCTCTCAGTTCAGGCAGAGCCTCAGCCTTGCCCCTCTCAGTTCAGGCAGAGCCTCAGCCTCTGCTCCTCTCCGTTCAGGCAGAGCCTCAGCTCTTGCACCTCTCAGTTCAGGCAGAGCCTCAGCCTTGCCCCTCTCAGTTCAGGCAGAGCCTCAGCCTCTGCACCTCTCGTTCAGGCAGAGCCTCAGCTCTTGCACCTCTCAGTTCAGGCAGAGCCTCAGCCTCTGCACCTCTCCATTCAGGCAGAGCCTCAGCCCTTGCACCTCTCAGTCCAGGCAGGGCCTCAGCCTTGCCCCTCTCATTTCAGGCACAGCCTCAGCCTCTGCACCTCTCCGTACAGGCAGAGCCTCAGCTCTTGCACCTCTCAGTTCAGGCAGAGCCTCAGCCTTGCCCCTCTCCGTTCAGGCAGAGCCTCAGCCTCTGCACCCCTCTGTTCAGGCAGAGCCTCAGCCTCTGCACCGCTCCGTTCAGGCAGAGCCAGAGCTCTTGCCCCTCTCAGTTCAGGCAGAGCCTCAGCTCTTGCACCTCTCAGTTCAGGCAGAGCCTCAGCTCTTGCACCTCTCAGTTCAGGCAGAGCCTCAGCCTTGCCCCTCTCAGTTCAGGCAGAGCCTCAGCCTCTGCACCTCTCCGTTCAGGCAAAGCCTCAACTCTTGCACCTCTCAGTTCAGGCAGAGCCTCAGCCCTTGCCCCTCTCAGTTCAGGCAGAGCCTCAGCACCTCTCCGTTCAGGCAGAGCCTCAGCTCTTGCACCTCTCAGTTCAGGCAGATCCTCAGCCTCTGCACCTCTCAGTTCAGGCAGAGCCTCAGCCCTTGCCCCTCTCCGTTCAGGCAGAGCCTCAGCCCTTGCACCTGTCAGTTCAGGCAGAGCCTCAGCCCTTGCACCTGTCAGTTCAGGCAGAGCCTCAGCTCTTGCACCTCTCAGTTCAGGCAGAGCCTCAGCCTTGCCCCACTCCGTTCAGGCAGAGCCTCAGCCTCTGCACCCCTCCGTTCAGGCAGAGCCTCAGCCTCTGCACCTCTCCGTTCAGGCAGAGCCTCAGCTCTTGCACCTCTCAGTTCAGGCAGAGCCTCAGCCTTGCCCCTCTCAGTTCAGGCAGAGCCTCAGCCTCTGCACCTCTCAGTTCAGGCAGAGCCTGAGCCCTTGCCCCTCTCAGTTCAGACAGAGCCTCAGCTCTTGCCCCTCTCCGTCCAGGCAGAGCCTCAGCTCTTGCACCTCTCAGTTCAGGCAGAGCCTCAGCCTCTGCACCTCTCAGTTCAGGCAGAGCCTCAGCCCTTGCCCCTCTCCGTTCAGGCAGAGCCTCAGCCCTTGCACCTGTCAGTTCAGGCAGAGCCTCAGCCCTTGCAGCGATCAGTTCAGGCAGAGTCTCAGCCCTTGCCCCTCTCCGTTCAGGCAGAGCCTCAGCCCTTGCACCTGTCAGTTCAGGCAGAGCCTCAGCCTCTGCACCTCTCCGTTCAGGCAGAGCCTCAGCCTCTGCACCTCTCCGTTCAGGCAGAGCCTCAGCCTCTGCACCTCTCAGTTCAGGCAGAGCCTCAGCCCTTGCCCCTCTCAGTTCAGGCAGACCCTCAGCCTCTGCATCTCTCCGTTCAGGCAGAGCCTCAGCTCTTGCACCTCTCAGTTCAGGCAGAGCCTCAGCCTCTGCACCTCTCCGTTCAGGCAGAGCCTCAGCCCTTGCACCTCTCAGATCAGGCAGAGCCTCAGCCCTTGCACCTCTCAGTTCAGGAAGAGCCTCAGCCTTGCCCCTCTCAGATCAGGCAGAGCCTCAGCCTCTGCACCTCTCCGTTCAGGCAGAGCCTCAGCTCTTGCACCTCTCAGTTCAGGCAGAGCCTCAGCCTTGCCCCTCTCCGTTCAGGCAGAGCCTCAGTCTCTGCACCTCTCCTTTCAGGCAGAGCCTGAGCCCTTGCCCCTCTCAGTTCAGGCAGAGCCTCAGCACTTGCAACTGTCAGTTCAGGCAGAGCGTCAGCCCTTGCACCTGTCAGTTCAGGCAGAGCCTCAGCCCCTGCACCTGTCAGTTCAGGCAGAGCCTCAGCCCTTGCCTCTCTCCGTTCAGGCAGAGCCTGAACCCCTGCACCTGTCAGTACAGGCAGAGCCTCAGCCCTTGCACCTGTCAGTTCAGGCAGAGCCTCAACCCCTGTACCTGTCAGTTCAGGCAGAGCCTCAACCCCTGCACCTCTCAGTTCAGGCAGAGCCTCAGACCTTTCCCCTCTCCGTTCAGGCAGAGCCTGAACCCCTGCACCTGTCAGTTCAGGCAGAGCCTCAGCCCTTGCACTTGTCAGTTCAGGCAGAGCCTCAACCCCTGCACCTGTCAGTTCAGGCAGAGCCTCAGCTCTTGCACCTCTCAGTTCAGTCAGAGCTTCAGCACTTGCACCTCTCAGTTCAGGCAGAGCCTCAGCCTTGCCCCTCTCAGTTCAGGCAGAGCCTCAGTCTCTGCACCTCTCTGTTCAGGCAGAGCCTCAGTTCCTGCTCCTCTCCGTTCAGGCAGAGCCTCAGCTCCTGCACCTCTCAGTTCAGGCAGAGCCCCAGCCCTTGCCCCTCTCAGTTCAGGCAGGGCCTCTGCCCTTGCACCTGTCGGTTCAGTCAGAGCCCCAGCCTTGCCCCTCTCAGTTCAGGCAGAGCCTCAGTCCTTGCCCCTCTCAGTTCAGGCAGAGCCTCAGCACCTCTCCGTTCAGGCAGAGCCTCAGTCTTGCCCCTCTCAGTTCAGGCAGAGCCTCAGCCTCTGCACCTCTCCGTTCAGTCAGAGCCTCAGCTCTTGCACCTCTCCGTTCAGACAGAGCCTCAGCCTTGCCCCTCTCAGTTCAGGCAGACCCTTAGCCTCTGCACCTCTCCGTTCAGGCAGAGCCTCAGCTCGTGCACCTCTCAGTTCAGGCAGAGCCTCAGCCCTTGCCCCTCTCAGTTCAGGCAGAGCCTCAGCCTTGCACCTCTCAGTTCAGGCAGAGCCTCAGCCTTGCCCCTCTCCGTTCAGGCAGAGCCTCAGCCTCTGCACCTCTCCTTTCAGGCAGAGCCTGAGCCCTTGCCCCTCTCAGTTCAGGCAGAGCCTCAGCACTTGCACCTCTCAGTCCAGGCAGAGCCTCAGCTCTTGCACCTCTCAGCTCAGGCAGAGCCTCAGCCTCTGCACCTCTCAGTTCAGGCAGGGCCTCAGCCCTTGCCCCTCTCCGTTCAGGCAGAGCCTCAGCCCTTGCAACTGTCAGTTCAGGCAGAGCCTCAGCCCTTGCACCTGTCAGTTCAGGCAGAGCCTCAGCCCCTGCACCTGTCAGTTCAGGCAGAGCCTCAACCCCTGCACCTCTCAGTTCAGTCAGAGCCTCAGCCTTGCCCCTCTCCGTTCAGGCAGAGCCTGAACCCATGCACCTGTCAGTACAGGCAGAGCCTCAGCCCTTGCACCTGTCAGTTCAGGCAGAGCCTCAACCCCTGCACCTGTCAGTTCAGGCAGAGCCTCAACCCCTGCACCTCTCAGTTCAGGCAGAGCCTCAGACCTTTCCCCTCTCCGTTCAGGCAGAGCCTGAACCCCTGCACCTGTCAGTTCAGGCAGAGCCTCAGCCCTTGCACCTGTCAGTTCAGGCAGAGCCTCAACCCCTGCACCTGTCAGTTCAGGCAGAGCCTCAGCCCTTGCACCTCTCTGTTCAGGCAGAGACTCAGCTCTTGCACCTCTCAGTTCAGGCAGAGCCTCAGCCCTTGCCCCTCTCAGTTCAGGCAGAGCCTCAACCTCTGCACCTCTCAGTTCAGGCAGAGCCTCAGCTCTTGCACCTCTCAGTTCAGTCAGAGCTTCAGCACTTGCACCTCTCAGTTCAGGCAGAGCCTCAGCCTTGCCCCTCTCAGTTCAGGCAGAGCCTCAGTCTCTGCACCTCTCCGTTCAGGCAGAGCCTCAGCTCCTGCACCTCTCCGTTCAGGCAGAGCCTCAGCTCCTGCACCTCTCAGTTCAGGCAGAGCCTCAGCCCTTGCCCCTCTCAGTTCAGGCAGGGCCTCTGCCCTTGCACCTGTCGGTTCAGGCAGAGCCCCAGCCTTGCCCCTCTCAGTTCAGGCAGAGCCTCAGTCCTTGCCCCTCTCAGTTCAGGCAGAGCCTCAGCACCTCTCCGTTCAGGCAGAGCCTCAGCCTTGCCCCTCTCAGTTCAGGCAGAGCCTCAGCCTCTGCACCTCTCCGTTCAGGCAGAGCCTCAGCTCTTGCACCTCTCCGTTCAGACAGAGCCTCAGCCTTGCCCCTCTCAGTTCGGGCAGACCCTTAGCCTCTGCACCTCTCCGTTCAGGCAGAGCCTCAGCTCGTGCACCTCTCAGCTCAGGCAGAGCCTCAGCCCTTGCCCCTCTCAGTTCAGGCAGAGCCTCAGCCTCTGCACCTCTCAGTTCAGGCAGAGCCTCAGCCTCTGCACCTCTTCGTTCAGGCAGAGCCTCAGCTCTTGCACCTCTCAGTTCAGGCAGAGCCTCCACCTCTGCACCTCTCCGTTCAGGCAGAGCCTCAGCTCTTGCACCTCTCAGTTCAGGCAGAGCCTCAGCCTTCCCCTCTCAGTTCAGGCAGAGCCTCAGCCTCTCCACCTCTCTGTTCAGGCAGAGCCTCAGCCTCTGCACCTCTCCGTTCAGGCAGAGCCTCAGCTCTTGCACCTCTCAGTTCAGGCAGAGCCTCAGCCTTGCCCCTCTCAGTTCAGGCAGAGCCTCAGCCTCTGTACCTTTCCGTTCAGGCAGAGCCTCAGCCTCTGCATCTTTCCATTCAGGCAGAGCCTCAGCCTCTGCACCTTTCCATTCAGGCAGAGCCTCAGCCTCTGCTCCTCTCTGTTCAGGCAGAGCCTCAGCTCTTGCACCTCTCAGTTCAGGCAGAGCCTTAGCCTTGCCCCTCTCAGTTCAGGCAGCGCCTCAGCCTCTGCACCTCTCTGTTCAGGCAGAGCCTCAGCCTTGCCCCTCTCGGTTCAGGCAGAGACTGAGCCCCTGCACCTCTCAGTTCAGACAGAGCCTCAGCTTTTGCAGCTCTCAGTTCAGGCAGAGCCTCAACCTCTGCACCTCTCCGTTCAGGCAGAGCCTCAGCTCCTGCACCTCTCAGTTCAGGCAGAGCCTCAGCCCTTGCCCCTCTCAGTTCAGGCAGGGCCTCAGCCCTTGCACCTGTCAGTTCAGGCAGAGCCTCAGCCTTGCCCCTCTCAGGTCAGGCAGAGCCTCAGCCTCTGCACGTCTCCATTCAGGCAGAGCCTCAGCTCTTGCACCTCTCAGTTCAGGCAGAGCCTCAGCCCTTGCCCCTCTCAGTTCAGGCAGAGCCTCAGCACCTCTCCGTTCAGGCAGAGCCTCAGCTCTTGCATCTCTCAGTTCAGGCAGAGCCTCAACCTCTGCACCTCTTCGTTCAGGCAGAGCCTCAGCTCCTGCACCTCTCAGTTCAGGCAGAGCCTCAGCCCTTGCCCCTCTCAGTTCAGGCAGGGCCTCAGCCCTTGCACCTGTCAGTTCAGGCAGAGCCTCAGCCTTGCCCCTCTCAGGTCAGGCAGAGCCTCAGCCTCTGCACGTCTCTATTCAGGCAGAGCCTCAGCCCTTGCCCTTCTCAGTTCAGGCAGAGCCTCAGCCCTTGCCCCTCTCAGTTCAGGCAGAGCCTCAGCCCTTGCCCCTCTCAGTTCAGGCAGAGCCTCAGCCTCTGCACCTCTCAGTTCAGGCAGAGCCTCAGCTCTTGCACCGCTCAGTTCAGGCAGAGCCTCAGCTCTTGTACCTCTCAGTTCAAGCAAAGCCTTAGCCCTTGCCCCTCCCAGTTCAGGCAGAGCCTCAGCCTCTGCACCTCTCTGTTCAGGCAGAACCTCAGCTCTTGCACCTCTCAGTTCAGGCAGAGCCTCAGCCCTTGCCCCTCTCAGTTCAGGCAGAGCCTCAACCTCTGCACCTCTCAGTTCAGGCAGAGCCTCAGCTCTTGCACCTCTCAGTTCAGACAGAGCCTCAGCTCTTGCACCTCTCAGTTCAGGCAGAGCCTCAACCTTGCCCCTCTCGGTTCAGGCAGAGCCTCAGCCTCTGCACCTCTCCGTTCAGGCAGAGCCTCAGCTCCTGCACCTCTCCGTTCAGGCAGAGCCTCAGCCCTTGCCGCTCTCAGTTCGGGCAGGGCCTCTGCCCTTGCACCTGTTGGTTCAGGCAGAGCCTCAGCCTTGCCCTCTCAGTTCAGGCAGAGCCTCAGTCCTTGCCCCTCTCAGTTCAGGCAGAGCCTCAGCAGCTCTCCGTTCAGGCAGAGCCTCAGCTCTTGCACCTCTCATTTCAGGCAGAGCCTCAGCATTGCCCCTCTCAGTTCAGGCAGAGCCTCAGCACCTCTCCGTTCAGGCAGAGCCTCAGCTCTTGCACCTCTCAGTTCAGGCAGAGCCTCAGCCTTGCCCCTCTCAGTTCAGGAAGAGCCTCAGCCTCTGCACCTCTCCGTTCAGGCAGAGCCTCAGCTCTTGCACCTCTCCGTTCAGACCGAGCCTGAGCCTTGCACCTCTCTGTTCAGACAGAGCCTCAGCCTTGCCCCTCTCAGTTCAGGCAGACCCTCAGTCTCTGCACCTCTCAGTTCAGGCAGAGCCTCAGCTCTTGCACCTCTCAGTTCAGGCAGAGCCTCAGCCCTTGCCCCTCTCAGTTCAGGCAGAGCCTCAGCCTCTGCACCTCTCCGCTCAGGCAGAGCCTCAGCTCTTGCACCGCTCAGTTCAGGCAGAGCCTCAGCCTCTGCACCTCTCCGTTCAGGCAGAGCCTCAGCTCTTACACCTCTCAGTTCAGACAGAGCCTCAGCCTTGGCCCTCTCAGTTCAGGCAGAGCCTCAGCCTCTGCACCTCTCCGTTCAGGCAGAGCCTCAGCCTCTGCACCTCTCCGTTCAGGCAGAGCCTCAGCTCTTGCACCTCTCAGTTCATGCAGAGCCTCAGTCTTGCCCCTCTCAGTTCAGGCAGAGCCTCAGCCTCTGCACCTTTCCGTTCAGGCAGAGCCTCAGCCTCTGCACCTCTCCGTTCAGGCAGAGCCTCAGCTCTTGCACCTCTCAGTTCAGGCAGAGCCTCAGCCTTGCCCCACTCAGTTCAGGCAGAGCCTCAGCCTCTGCTCCTCTCCGTTCAGGCAGAGCCTCAGCTCTTGCACCTCTCAGTTCAGGCAGAGCCTCAGCCTTGCCCCTCTCAGTTCAGGCAGAGCCTCAGCCTCTGCACCTCTCCGTTCAGGCAGAGCCTCAGCTCTTGCACCTCTCAGTTCAGGCAGAGCCTCAGCCTCTGCACCTCTCCATTCAGGCAGAGCCTCAGCCCTTGCACCTCTCAGTTCAGGCAGGGCCTCAGCCTTGCCCCTCTCAGTTCAGGCACAGCCTCAGCCTCTGCACCTCTCCGTACAGGCAGAGCCTCAGCTCTTGCACCTCTCAGTTCAGGCAGAGCCTCAGCCTTGCCCCTCTCCGTTCAGGCAGAGCCTCAGCCTCTGCACCCCTCCGTTCAGGCAGAGCCTCAGCCTCTGCACCTCTCTGTTCAGGCAGAGCCAGAGCCCTTGCCCCTCTCAGTTCAGGCAGAGCCTCAGCTCTTGCACCTCTCAGTTCAGGCAGAGCCTCAGCTCTTGCACCTCTCAGTTCAGGCAGAGCCTCAGCCTTGCCCCTCTCAGTTCAGGCAGAGCCTCAGCCTCTGCACCTCTCCGTTCAGGCAAAGCCTCAACTCTTGCACCTCTCAGTTCAGGCAGAGCCTCAGCCCTTGCCCCTCTCAGTTCAGGCAGAGCCTCAGCACCTCTCCGTTCAGGCAGAGCCTCAGCTCTTGCACCTTTCAGTTCAGGCAGAGCCTCAGCCTTGCCCCTCTCCATTCAGGCAGATCCTCAGCCCCTGCACCTCTTCGTTCAGGCAGAGCCTGAGCCCTTGCCCCTCTCAGTTCAGGCAGAGCCTGAGCCCTTGCCCCTCTCAGTTCAGGCAGAGCCTCAGCTCTTGCACCTCTCAGTCCAGGCAGAGCCTCAGCTCTTGCACCTCTCAGTTCAGGCAGATCCTCAGCCTCTGCACCTCTCAGTTCAGGCAGAGCCTCAGCCCTTGCCCCTCTCCGTTCAGGCAGAGCCTCAGCCCTTGCACCTGTCAGTTCAGGCAGAGCCTCAGTCCTTGCACCTGTCAGTTCAGGCAGAGCCTCAGCTCTTGCACCTCTCAGTTCAGGCAGAGCCTCAGCCTTGCCCCACTCCGTTCAGGCAGAGCCTCAGCCTCTGCACCCCTCCGTTCAGGCAGAGCCTCAGCCTCTGCACCTCTCTGTTCAGGCAGAGCCTCAGCTCTTGCACCTCTCAGTTCAGGCAGAGCCTCAGCCTTGCCCCTCTCAGTTCAGGCAGAGCCTCAGCCTCTGCACCTCTCAGTTCAGGCAGAGCCTGAGCCCTTGCCCTTCTCAGTTCAGACAGAGCCTCAGCTCTTGCCCCTCTCAGTCCAGGCAGAGCCTCAGCTCTTGCACCTCTCAGTTCAGGCAGAGCCTCAGCCTCTGCACCTCTCAGTTCAGGCAGAGCCTCAGCCCTTGCCCCTCTCCGTTCAGGCAGAGCCTCAGCCCTTGCACCTGTCAGTTCAGGCAGAGCCTCAGCCCTTGCAGCGATCAGTTTAGGCAGAGTCTCAGCCCTTGCCCCTCTCCGTTCAGGCAGAGCCTCAGCCCTTGCACCTGTCAGTTCAGGCAGAGCCTCAGCCTCTGCACCTCTCCGTTCAGGCAGAGCCTCAGCCTCTGCACCACTCCGTTCAGGCAGAGCCTCAGCCTCTGCACCTCTCCGTTCAGGCAGAGCCTCAGCCCTTGCCCCTCTCAGTTCAGGCAGACCCTCAGCCTCTGCATCTCTCCGTTCAGGCAGAGCCTCAGCTCTTGCACCTCTCAGTTCAGGCAGAGCCTCAGCCTCTGCACCTCTCCGTTCAGGCAGAGCCTCAGCCCTTGCACCTCTCAGATCAGGCAGAGCCTCAGCCCTTGCACCTCTCAGTTCAGCAAGAGCCTCAGCCTTGCCCCTCTCAGATCAGGCAGAGCCTCAGCCTCTGCACCTCTCCGTTCAGGCAGAGCCTCAGCTCTTGCACCTCTCTGTTCAGGCAGAGCCTCAGCCTTGCCCCTCTCCGTTCAGGCAGAGCCTCAGCCTCTGCACGTCTCCTTTCAGGCAGAGCCTGAGCCCTTGCCCCTCTCAGTTCAGGCAGAGCCTCAGCACTTGCACCTGTCAGTTCAGGCAGAGTCTCAGCCCCTGCACCTGTCAGTTCAGGCAGAGCCTCAGCCCTTGCCTCTCTCGGTTCAGGCAGAGCCTGAACCCCTGCACCTGTCAGTACAGGCAGAGCCTCAGCCCTTGCACCTGTCAGTTCAGGCAGAGCCTCAACCCCTGTACCTGTCAGTTCAGGCAGAGCCGCAACCCCTGCACCTCTCAGTTCAGGCAGAGCCTCAGACCTTTCCCCTCTCCGTTCAGGCAGAGCCTGAACCCCTGCACCTGTCAGTTCAGGCAGAGCCTCAGCCCTTGCACCTGTCAGTTCAGGCAGAGCCTCAACCCCTGCACCTGTCAGTTCAGGCAGAGCCTCAGCTCTTGCACCTCTCAGTTCAGTCAGAGCTTCAGCACTTGCACCTCTCAGTTCAGGCAGAGCCTCAGCCTTGCCCCTCTCAGTTCAGGCAGAGCCTCAGTCTCTGCACCTCTCCGTTCAGGCAGAGCCTCAGTTCCTGCACCTCTCCGTTCAGGCAGAGCCTCAGCTCCTGCACCTCTCAGTTCAGGCAGAGCCTCAGCCCTTGCCCCTCTCAGTTCAGGCAGGGCCTCTGCCCTTGCACCTGTCGGTTCAGGCAGAGCCCCAGCCTTGCCCCTCTCAGTTCAGGCAGAGCCTCAGTCCTTGCCCCTCTCAGTTCAGGCAGAGCCTCAGCACCTCTCCGTTCAGGCAGAGCCTCAGCCTTGCCCCTCTCAGTTCAGGCAGAGCCTCAGCCTCTGCACCTCTCCGTTCAGGCAGAGCCTCAGCTCTTGCACCTCTCCGTTCAGACAGAGCCTCAGCCTTGCCCCTCTCAGTTCAGGCAGACCCTTAGCCTCTGCACCTCTCCATTCAGGCAGAGCCTCAGCTCGTGCACCTCTCAGTTCAGGCAGAGCCTCAGCCCTTGCCCCTCTCAGTTCAGGCAGAGCCTCAGCCTTGCATCTCTCAGTTCAGACAGAGCCTCAGCTCTTGCACCTCTCAGTTCAGGCAGAGCCTCAACCTTGCCCCTCTCGGTTCAGGCAGAGCCTCAGCCTCTGCACCTCTCCGTTCAGGCAGAGCCTCAGCTCCTGCACCTCTCCGTTCAGGCAGAGCCTCAGCCCTTGCCGCTCTCAGTTCGGGCAGGGCCTCTGCCCTTGCACCTGTCGGTTCAGGCAGAGCCTCAGCCTTGCCCTCTCAGTTCAGGCAGAGCCTCAGTCCTTGCCCCTCTCAGTTCAGGCAGAGCCTCAGCAGCTCTCCGTTCAGGCAGAGCCTCAGCTCTTGCACCTCTCATTTCAGGCAGAGCCTCAGCATTGCCCCTCTCAGTTCAGGCAGAGCCTCAGCACCTCTCCGTTCAGGCAGAGCCTCAGCTCTTGCACCTCTCAGTTCAGGCAGAGCCTCAGCCTTGCCCCTCTCAGTTCAGGAAGAGCCTCAGCCTCTGCACCTCTCCGTTCAGGCAGAGCCTCAGCTCTTGCACCTCTCCGTTCAGACCGAGCCTGAGCCTTGCACCTCTCTGTTCAGACAGAGCCTCAGCCTTGCCCCTCTCAGTTCAGGCAGACCCTCAGTCTCTGCACCTCTCAGTTCAGGCAGAGCCTCAGCTCTTGCACCTCTCAGTTCAGGCAGAGCCTCAGCCCTTGCCCCTCTCAGTTCAGGCAGAGCCTCAGCCTCTGCACCTCTCCGCTCAGGCAGAGCCTCAGCTCTTGCACCGCTCAGTTCAGGCAGAGCCTCAGCCTCTGCACCTCTCCGTTCAGGCAGAGCCTCAGCTCTTGCACCTCTCAGTTCAGACAGAGCCTCAGCCTTGGCCCTCTCAGTTCAGGCAGAGCCTCAGCCTCTGCACCTCTCCGTTCAGGCAGAGCCTCAGCCTCTGCACCTCTCCGTTCAGGCAGAGCCTCAGCTCTTGCACCTCTCAGTTCATGCAGAGCCTCAGTCTTGCCCCTCTCAGTTCAGGCAGAGCCTCAGCCTCTGCACCTTTCCGTTCAGGCAGAGCCTCAGCCTCTGCACCTCTCCGTTCAGGCAGAGCCTCAGCTCTTGCACCTCTCAGTTCAGGCAGAGCCTCAGCCTTGCCCCTCTCAGTTCAGGCAGAGCCTCAGCCTCTGCTCCTCTCCGTTCAGGCAGAGCCTCAGCTCTTGCACCTCTCAGTTCAGGCAGAGCCTCAGCCTTGCCCCTCTCAGTTCAGGCAGAGCCTCAGCCTCTGCACCTCTCCGTTCAGGCAGAGCCTCAGCTCTTGCACCTCTCAGTTCAGGCAGAGCCTCAGCCTCTGCACCTCTCCATTCAGGCAGAGCCTCAGCCCTTGCACCTCTCAGTTCAGGCAGGGCCTCAGCCTTGCCCCTCTCAGTTCAGGCACAGCCTCAGCCTCTGCACCTCTCCGTACAGGCAGAGCCTCAGCTCTTGCACCTCTCAGTTCAGGCAGAGCCTCAGCCTTGCCCCTCTCCGTTCAGGCAGAGCCTCAGCCTCTGCACCCCTCCGTTCAGGCAGAGCCTCAGCCTCTGCACCTCTTTGTTCAGGCAGAGCCAGAGCCCTTGCCCCTCTCAGTTCAGGCAGAGCCTCAGCTCTTGCACCTCTCAGTTCAGGCAGAGCCTCAGCTCTTGCACCTCTCAGTTCAGGCAGAGCCTCAGCCTTGCCCCTCTCAGTTCAGGCAGAGCCTCAGCCTCTGCACCTCTCCGTTCAGGCAAAGCCTCAACTCTTGCACCTCTCAGTTCAGGCAGAGCCTCAGCCCTTGCCCCTCTCAGTTCAGGCAGAGCCTCAGCACCTCTCCGTTCAGGCAGAGCCTCAGCTCTTGCACCTTTCAGTTCAGGCAGAGCCTCAGCCTTGCCCCTCTCCATTCAGGCAGATCCTCAGCCCCTGCACCTCTTCGTTCAGGCAGAGCCTGAGCCCTTGCCCCTCTCAGTTCAGGCAGAGCCTCAGCTCTTGCACCTCTCAGTCCAGGCAGAGCCTCAGCTCTTGCACCTCTCAGTTCAGGCAGATCCTCAGCCTCTGCACCTCTCAGTTCAGGCAGAGCCTCAGCCCTTGCCCCTCTCCGTTCAGGCAGAGCCTCAGCCCTTGCACCTGTCAGTTCAGGCAGAGCCTCAGCCCTTGCACCTGTCAGTTCAGGCAGAGCCTCAGCTCTTGCACCTCTCAGTTCAGGCAGAGCCTCAGCCTTGCCCCACTCCGTTCAGGCAGAGCCTCAGCCTCTGCACCCCTCCGTTCAGGCAGAGCCTCAGCCTCTGCACCTCTCTGTTCAGGCAGAGCCTCAGCTCTTGCACCTCTCAGTTCAGGCAGAGCCTCAGCCTTGCCCCTCTCAGTTCAGGCAGAGCCTCAGCCTCTGCACCTCTCAGTTCAGGCAGAGCCTGAGCCCTTGCCCTTCTCAGTTCAGACAGAGCCTCAGCTCTTGCCCCTCTCAGTCCAGGCAGAGCCTCAGCTCTTGCACCTCTCAGTTCAGGCAGAGCCTCAGCCTCTGCACCTCTCAGTTCAGGCAGAGCCTCAGCCCTTGCCCCTCTCCGTTCAGGCAGAGCCTCAGCCCTTGCACCTGTCAGTTCAGGCAGAGCCTCAGCCCTTGCAGCGATCAGTTCAGGCAGAGTCTCAGCCCTTGCCCCTCTCCGTTCAGGCAGAGCCTCAGCCCTTGCACCTGTCAGTTCAGGCAGAGCCTCAGCCTCTGCACCTCTCCGTTCAGGCAGAGCCTCAGCCTCTGCACCTCTCCGTTCACGCAGAGCCTCAGCCTCTGCACCTCTCCGTTCAGGCAGAGCCTCAGCCCTTGCCCCTCTCAGTTCAGGCAGACCCTCAGCCTCTGCATCTCTCCGTTCAGGCAGAGCCTCAGCTCTTGCACCTCTCAGTTCAGGCAGAGCCTCAGCCTCTGCACCTCTCCGTTCAGGCAGAGCCTCAGCCCTTGCACCTCTCAGATCAGGCAGAGCCTCAGCCCTTGCACCTCTCAGTTCAGCAAGAGCCTCAGCCTTGCCCCTCTCAGATCAGGCAGAGCCTCAGCCTCTGCACCTCTCCGTTCAGGCAGAGCCTCAGCTCTTGCACCTCTCTGTTCAGGCAGAGCCTCAGCCTTGCCCCTCTCCGTTCAGGCAGAGCCTCAGCCTCTGCACCTCTCCTTTCAGGCAGAGCCTGAGCCCTTGCCCCTCTCAGTTCAGGCAGAGCCTCAGCACTTGCAACTGTCAGTTCAGGCAGAGCGTCAGCCCTTGCACCTGTCAGTTCAGGCAGAGTCTCAGCCCCTGCACCTGTCAGTTCAGGCAGAGCCTCAGCCCTTGCCTCTCTCCGTTCAGGCAGAGCCTGAACCCCTGCACCTGTCAGTACAGGCAGAGCCTCAGCCCTTGCACCTGTCAGTTCAGGCAGAGCCTCAACCCCTGTACCTGTCAGTTCAGGCAGAGCCGCAACCCCTGCACCTCTCAGTTCAGGCAGAGCCTCAGACCTTTCCCCTCTCCGTTCAGGCAGAGCCTGAACCCCTGCACCTGTCAGTTCAGGCAGAGCCTCAGCCCTTGCACCTGTCAGTTCAGGCAGAGCCTCAACCCCTGCACCTGTCAGTTCAGGCAGAGCCTCAGCTCTTGCACCTCTCAGTTCAGTCAGAGCTTCAGCACTTGCACCTCTCAGTTCAGGCAGAGCCTCAGCCTTGCCCCTCTCAGTTCAGGCAGAGCCTCAGTCTCTGCACCTCTCCGTTCAGGCAGAGCCTCAGTTCCTGCACCTCTCCGTTCAGGCAGAGCCTCAGCTCCTGCACCTCTCAGTTCAGGCAGAGCCTCAGCCCTTGCCCCTCTCAGTTCAGGCAGGGCCTCTGCCCTTGCACCTGTCGGTTCAGGCAGAGCCCCAGCCTTGCCCCTCTCAGTTCAGGCAGAGCCTCAGTCCTTGCCCCTCTCGGTTCAGGCAGAGCCTCAGCACCTCTCCGTTCAGGCAGAGCCTCAGCCTTGCCCCTCTCAGTTCAGGCAGAGCCTCAGCCTCTGCACCTCTCCGTTCAGGCAGAGCCTCAGCTCTTGCACCTCTCCGTTCAGACAGAGCCTCAGCCTTGCCCCTCTCAGTTCAGGCAGTCCCTTAGCCTCTGCACCTCTCCATTCAGGCAGAGCCTCAGCTCGTGCACCTCTCAGTTCAGGCAGAGCCTCAGCCCTTGCCCCTCTCAGTTCAGGCAGAGCCTCAGCCTTGCATCTCTCAGTTCAGGCAGAGCCTCAGCCTCTGCACCTCTCCGTTCAGGCAGAGCCTCAGCCCTTGCACCTCTCAGTTCAGGCAGAGCCTCAGCCCTTGCACCTCTCAGTTCAGGCAGAGCCTCAGCCTTGCCCCTCTCAGATCAGGCAGAGCCTCAGCCTCTGCACCTCTCAGTTCAGGCAGAGCCTCAGCTCTTGCACCTCTCAGTTCAGGCAGAGCCTCAGCCTTGCCCCTCTCCGTTCAGGCAGAGCCTCAGCCTCTGCACCTCTCCTTTCAGGCAGAGCCTGAGCCCTTGCCCCTCTCAGTTCAGGCAGAGCCTCAGCACTTGCACATCTCAGTCCAGGCAGAGCCTCAGCTCTTGCACCTCTCAGCTCAGGCAGAGCCTCAGCCTCTGCACCTCTCAGTTCAGGCAGGGCCTCAGCCCTTGCCCCTCTCCGTTCAGGCAGAGCCTCAGCCCTTGCAACAGTCAGTTCAGGCAGAGCCTCAGCCCTTGCACCTGTCAGTTCAGGCAGAGCCTCAGCCCCTGCACCTGTCAGTTCAGGCAGAGCCTCAACCCCTGCACCTCTCAGTTCAGTCAGAGCCTCAGCCCTTGCCCCTCTCCGTTCAGACAGAGCCTGAACCCCTGCACCTGTCAGTACAGGCAGAGCCTCAGCCCTTGCACCTGTCAGTTCAGGCAGAGCCTCAACCCCTGCACCTGTCAGTTCAGGCAGAGCCTCAACCCCTGCACCTCTCAGTTCAGGCAGAGCCTCAGACCTTTCCCCTCTCCGTTCAGGCAGAGCCTGAACCCCTGCACCTGTCAGTTCAGGCAGAGCCTCAGCCCTTGCACCTGTCAGTTCAGGCAGAGCCTCAACCCCTGCACCTGTCAGTTCAGGCAGAGCCTCAGCCCTTGCACCTCTCTGTTCAGGCAGAGACTCAGCTCTTGCACCTCTCAGTTCAGGCAGAGCCTCAGCCCTTGCCCCTCTCAGTTCAGGCAGAGCCTCAGCCTCTGCACCTCTCAGTTCAGGCAGAGCCTCAGCTCTTGCACCTCTCAGTTCAGTCAGAGCTTCAGCACTTGCACCTCTCAGTTCAGGCAGAGCCTCAGCCTTGCCCCTCTCAGTTCAGGCAGAGCCTCAGTCTCTGCACCTCTCCGTTGAGGCAGAGCCTCAGCTCCTGCACCTCTCCGTTCAGGCAGAGCCTCAGCTCCTGCACCTCTCAGTTCAGGCAGAGCCTCAGCCCTTGCCCCTCTCAGTTCAGGCAGGGCCTCTGCCCTTGCACCTGTCGGTTCAGGCAGAGCCCCAGCCTTGCCCCTCTCAGTTCAGGCAGAGCCTCAGTCCTTGCCCCTCTCAGTTCAGGCAGAGCCTCAGCACCTCTCCGTTCAGGCAGAGCCTCAGCCTTGCCCCTCTCAGTTCAGGCAGAGCCTCAGCCTCTGCACCTCTCCGTTCAGGCAGAGCCTCAGCTCTTGCACCTCTCCGTTCAGACAGAGCCTCAGCCTTGCCCCTCTCAGTTCGGGCAGACCCTTAGCCTCTGCACCTCTCCGTTCAGGCAGAGCCTCAGCTCGTGCACCTCTCAGCTCAGGCAGAGCCTCAGCCCTTGCCCCTCTCAGTTCAGGTAGAGCCTCAGCCTCTGCACCTCTCAGTTCAGGTAGAGCCTCAGCCTCTGCACCTCTTCGTTCAGGCAGAGCCTCAGCTCTTGCACCTCTCAGTTCAGGCAGAGCCTCCACCTCTGCACCTCTCCGTTCGGGCAGAGCCTCAGCTCTTGCACCTCTCAGTTCAGGCAGAGCCTCAGCCTTCCCCTCTCAGTTCAGGCAGAGCCTCAGCCTCTCCACCTCTCTGTTCAGGCAGAGCCTCAGCCTCTGCACCTCTCCATTCAGGCAGAGCCTCAGCTCTTGCACCTCTCAGTTCAGGCAGAGCCTCAGCCTTGCCCCTCTTAGTTCAGGCAGAGCCTCAGCCTCTGTACCTTTCCGTTCAGGCAGAGCCTCAGCCTCTGCATCTTTCCATTCAGGCAGAGCCTCAGCCTCTGCACCTTTCCATTCAGGCAGAGCCTCAGCCTCTGCTCCTCTCTGCTCAGGCAGAGCCTCAGCTCTTGCACCTCTCAGTTCAGGCAGAGCCTTAGCCTTGCCCCTCTCAGTTCAGGCAGCGCCTCAGCCTCTGCACCTCTCTGTTCAGGCAGAGCCTCAGCCTTGCCCCTCTCGGTTCAGGCAGAGACTGAGCCCCTGCACCTCTCAGTTCAGACAGAGCCTCAACTTTTGCAGCTCTCAGTTCAGGCAGAGCCTCAACCTCTGCACCTCTCCGTTCAGGCAGAGCCTCAGCTCCTGCACCTCTCAGTTCAGGCAGAGCCTCAGCCCTTGCCCCTCTCAGTTCAGGCAGGGCCTCAGCCCTTGCACCTGTCAGTTCAGGCAGAGCCTCAGCCTTGCCCCTCTCAGGTCAGGCAGAGCCTCAGCCTCTGCACGTCTCCATTTAGGCAGAGCCTCAGCTCTTGCACCTCTCAGTTCAGGCAGAGCCTCAGCCCTTGCCCCTCTCAGTTCAGGCAGAGCCTCAGCACCTCTCCATTCAGGCAGAGCCTCAGCTCTTGCATCTCTCAGTTCAGGCAGAGCCTCAGCCTCTGCACCTCTCCATTCAGGCAGAGCCTCAGCCCTTGCACCTCTCAGTTCAGGAAGAGCCTCAGCCTTGCCCCTCTCAGGTCAGGCAGAGCCTCAGCCTCTGCACGTCTCCATTCAGGCAGAGCCTCAGCTCTTGCACCTCTCAGTTCAGGCAGAGCCTCAGCCCTTGCCCCTCTCAGTTCAGGCAGAGCCTCAGCACCTCTCCGTTCAGGCAGAGCCTCAGCTCTTGGATCTCTCATTTCAGGCAGAGCCTCAGCCTCTGCACCTCTCAGTTCAGGCAGAGTCTCAGCTCTTGCACCTCTCAGTTCAGGCAGAGCCTCAGCCTTGCCCCGCTCAGTTCAGGCAGAGCCTCAGCCTCTGCACCTCTCCGTTCAGTCAGAGCCTCAGCTCTTGGACCTCTCAGTTCAGGCAGAACCTCAGCCTTGCCCCTCTCCGTTCAGACAGACCCTCAGCCTCTGCACCTCCCCGTTCAGGCAGAGCCTCAGCTCTTGCACCTCTCAGTTCAGGCAGAGCCTCAGCCCTTGCCCTTCTCAGTTCAGGCAGAGCCTCAGCCCTTGCCCCTCTCAGTTCAGGCAGAACCTCAGCCTCTGCACCTCTCAGTTCAGGCAGAGCCTCAGCCTCTGCACCTCTCTGTTCAGGCAGAGCCTCAGCTCTTGCACCTCTCAGTTCAGGCAGAGCCTCAGCTCTTGCACCTCTCAGTTCAGGCAGAGCCTCAGCCTCTGCACCTCTCCATTCAGGCAGAGCCTCAGCCCTTGCACCTCTCAGTTCAGGCAGAGCCTCAGCCTTGCCCCTCTCAGTTCAGGCACAGCCTCAGCCTCTGCACCTCTTCGTTCAGGCAGAGCCTCAGCTCTTGCACCTCTCAGTTCAGGCAGAGCCTTGGCCCCTACCCCTCTCAGTTCAGGCAGAGCCTCAGTCCCTGCACTGTCAGTTCAGGCAAAGCCTTGGCCCTTGCACCTCTCAGTTCAGGCAGAGCCTCAGCCCCTGCACTGTCAGTTCAGGCAAAGCCTTGGCCCTTGCACCTCTCAATCCAGGCAGAGCCTCGGCCCTTGCACCTGTCAGTTCAGGCAGAGCCTTGGCCCCTGCCCCTCTCAGTTCAGGCAGATCCTCGGCCCCTGCACTGTCAGTTCAGGCAAAGCCTCAGCCCTTGCACCTCTCAGTTCAGGCAGAGCCTCAGCCCCTGCACTGTCAGTTCAGGCAAAGTCTTGGCACTGGGACCTCTCAATCCAGGCAGAGCCTCGGCCCTTGCACCTGTCAGTTCAGACAGAGCCTCGGCCCTTGCACCTCTCAGTTCAGGCAGAGCCTCGACTCCTGCACCTCTCAGTTCAGGCAGAGCTTCAGCTCATGCACCTCTCAGTTCAGGTAGAGCCTCAGACCTTGCCCATCTCAGTCCAGGCAAAGCCTCAGCCTCTGCACCTCTCAGTTCAGGCAGAGCCTCAGCTCTTGCACCGCTCAGTTCAGGCAGAGCCTCAGCTCTTGCACCTCCCAGTTCAAGCAAAGCCTCAGCCCTTGCCCCGCTCAGTTCAGGCAGAGCCTCAGCCTTGCCCCTCTCAGTTCAGGCAGAGCCTCAGCCTCTGCACCTCTCTGTTCAGGCAGAGCCTCAGCTCTTGCACCTCTCAGTTCAGGCAGAGCCTCAGCCCTTGCCCCTCTCAGTTCAGGCAGAGCCTCAGCCTCTGCACCTCTCAGTTCAGGCAGAGCCTCAGCCCTTGCCCCTCTCCGTTCAGGCAGAGCCTCAGCCCTTGCACCTGTCAGTTCAGGCAGAGCCTCAGCCCTTGCACATGTCAGTTCAGGCAGAGCCTCAACCCCTGCACCTGTCAGATCAGGTGGGGCCTCAGCTCTTGCACCCGTCAGCTCAGGTAGGATTTCACCTGTCAGTTCAGGCAGAGCCTCAGCCTCAGCACCTCTCAGTTTAGGCAGAGCCTCAGCCCTTGCCCCTCTCCGTTCAGGCAGAGACTCAGCCCTTGCACCTGTCAGTTCAGGCAGAGCCTCAGCCCTTGCACCTGTCAGTTCAGGCAGAGCCTCAACCCCTGCACCTGTCAGATCATGGAGGACCTCAGCCCTTGCACCTCTCATTTCAGGCAGAGCCTCAGCCTTGCCCCTCTCAGTTCAGGCAGAGACTCAGCCTCTGCACCTCTCCATTCAGGCAGAGCCTCAGCCTCTGCACCTCTCTGTTCAGGCAGAGCCTCAGTTCTTGCACCTCTCATTTCAGGCAGAGCCTCAGCCTTGCCCCTCTCAGTTCAGGCAGACCCTTAGCCTCTGCACCGCTCCGTTCAGGCAGAGCCTCAGCTCTTGCACCTCTCAGTTCAGGCAGAGCCTCAGCCCTTGCATCTCTTAGTTCAGGCAGAGCCTCAGCCCTTGCACCTCTCCGTTCAGGCAGAGCCTCAGCCCTTGCACCTGTCAGTTCAGGCAGAGCCTCAGCCCTTGCACATGTCAGTTCAGGCAGAGCCTCAACCCCTGCACCTGTCAGATCAGGTGGGGCCTCAGCTCTTACACCCGTCAGCTCAGGTAGGATTTCACCTGTCAGTTCAGGCAGAGCCTCAGCCTCAGCACCTCTTAGTCCAGGCAGAGCCTCAGCCCTTGCCCCTCTCCGTTCAGGCAGAGACTCAGCCCTTGCACCTGTCAGTTCAGGCAGAGCCTCAGCCCTTGCACCTGTCAGTTCAGGCAGAGCCTCAACCCCTGCACCTGTCAGATCATGGAGGACCTCAGCCCTTGCACCTCTCATTTCAGGCAGAGCCTCAGCCTTGCCCCTCTCAGTTCAGGCAGAGACTCAGCCTCTGCACCTCTCCATTCAGGCAGAGCCTCAGCTCTTGCACCTCTCCGTTCAGGCAGAGCCTCAGCCTTGCCCCTCTCAGTTCAGGCAGAGCCTCAGCCTCTGCACCTCTCCGTTCAGGCAGAGCCTCAGCTCTTGCACCTCTCAGTTCAGGCAGAGCCTCAGCCCTTGCCCCTCTCAGTTCAGGCAGAGCCTCAGCCTCTGCACCTCTCAGTTCAGGCAAAGCCTCAGCCCTTGCCCCTCTCCGTTCAGGCAGAGCCTCAGCCCTTGCACCTGTCAGTTCAGGCAGAGCCTCAGCCCTTGCACATGTCAGTTCAGGCAGAGCCTCAACCCCTGCACCTGTCAGATCAGGTGGGGCCTCAGCTCTTGCACCCGTCAGCTCAGGTAGGATTTCACCTGTCAGTTCAGGCAGAGCCTCAGCCTCAGCACCTCTCAGTTCAGGCAGAGCCTCAGCCCTTGCCCCTCTCCGTTCAGGCAGAGACTCAGCCCTTGCACCTGTCAGTTCAGGCAGAGCCTCAGCCCTTGCACCTGTCAGTTCAGGCAGAGCCTCAACCCCTGCACCTGTCAGATCATGGAGGACCTCAGCCCTTGCACCTCTCATTTCAGGCAGAGCCTCAGCCTTGCCCCTCTCAGTTCAGGCAGAGACTCAGCCTCTGCACCTCTCCATTCAGGCAGAGCCTCAGCTCTTGCACCTCTCCGTTCAGGCAGAGCCTCAGCCTTGCCCCTCTCAGTTCAGGCAGAGCCTCAGCCTCTGCACCTCTCTGTTCAGGCAGAGCCTCAGTTCTTGCACCTCTCATTTCAGGCAGAGCCTCAGCCTTGCCCCTCTCAGTTCAGGCAGACCCTTAGCCTCTGCACCGCTCCGTTCAGGCAGAGCCTCAGCTCTTGCACCTCTCAGTTCAGGCAGAGCCTCAGCCCTTGCATCTCTTAGTTCAGGCAGAGCCTCAGCCCTTGCACCTCTCCATTCAGGCAGAGCCTCAGCCCTTGCACCTCTCAGTTCAGCCAGAGCCTCAGCACTTGCACCTCTCAGTTCAGGCAGAGCCTCAGCCTTGCCCCTCTCAGTTCAGGCAGAGCCTCAGCCTCTCCACCTCTCCATTCAGGCAGAGCCTCAACTCTTGCACCTTTCAGTTCAGGCAGAGCCTCAGCCTTGCCCCTCTCCGTTCAGGCAGAGCCTCAGCCCCTGCACATCTCCGTTCAGGCAGAGCCTGAGCCCTTGCCCCTCTCAGTTCAGGCAGAGCCTCAGCTCTTGCACCTCTCAGTCCAGGCAGAGCCTCAGCTCTTGCACCTCTCAGTTCAGGCAGAGCCTCAGCCTCTGCACCTCTCAGTTCAGGCAGAGCCTCAGCCCTTGCCCCTCTCCGTTCAGGGAGAGCCTCAGTCCTTGCACCTGACAGTTCAGGCAGAGCCTCAGCCCTTGCACCTGTCAGTTCAGGCAGAGCCTCAACCCCTGCACCTGTCAGTTCAGGCAGAGCCTCAACCCCTGCACCTCTCAGTTCAGGCAGAGCCTCAGCCCTTGCCCCTCTCCGTTCAGGCAGAGCCTGAACCCCTGCACCTGTCAGTTCAGGCAGAGCCTCAGCCCTTGCACCTGTCAGTTCAGGCAGAGCCTCAGCCCTTGCACCTGTCAGTTCAGGCAGAGTCTCAGCCCTTGCATCGTTCAGTTCAGGCAGAGCCTCAGTCTCTGCACCTCTCCGTTCAGGCAGAGCCTCAGCCTCTGCACCTCTCAGTTCAGACAGACCCTTAGCCTCTGCACCGCTCCGTTCAGGCAGAGCCTCAGCTCTTGCACCTCTCAGTTCAGGCAGAGCCTCAGCCCTTGCATCTCTCAGTTCAGGCAGAGCCTCAGCCCTTGCACCTCTCCGTTCAGGCAGAGCCTCAGCCCTTGCACCTCTCAGTTCAGCCAGAGCCTCAGCTCCTGCACCTCTCAGTTCAGGCAGAGCCTCAGCCCTTGCCCCTCTCAGTTCAGGCAGGGCCTCAGCCCTTGCACCTGTCGGTTCAGGCAGAGCCTCAGCCTTGCCCCTCTCAGGTCAGGCAGAGCCTCAGCCTCTGCACGTCTCCATTCAGGCAGAGCCTCAGCTCTTGCACCTCTCAGTTCAGGCAGAGCCTCCGCCCTTGCCCCTCTCAGTTCAGGCAGAGCCTCAGCACCACTCCGTTCAGGCAGAGCCTCAGCTCTTGCATCTCTCATTTCAGGAAGAGCCTCAGCCTCTGCACCTCTCAGTTCAGGCAGAGCCTCAGCTCTTGCACCTCTCAGTTCAGGCAGAGCCTCAGCCTTGCCCCTCTCAGTTCAGGCAGAGCCTCAGCCTCTGCACCTCTCGGTTCAGGCAGAGCCTCAGCTCTTGGACCTCTCAGTTCAGGCAGAACCTCAGCCTTGCCCCTCTCTGTTCAGGCAGACCCTCAGCCTCTCCACCTCCCCGTTCAGGCAGAGCCTCAGCTCTTGCACCTCTCAGTTCAAGCAGAGCCTCAGCCCTTGCCCTTCTCAGTTCAGGCAGAGCCTCAGCCCTTGCCCCTCTCAGTTCAGGCAGAATCTCAGCCTCTGCACCTCTCAGTTCAGGCAGAGCCTCAGCCTCTGCACCTCTCCGTTCAGGCAGAGCCTCAGCTCTTGCACCTCTCAGTTCAGGCAGAGCCTCAGCTCTTGCACCTCTCAGTTCAGGCAGAGCCTCAGCCTCTGCACCTCTCCATTCAGGCAGAGCCTCAGCCCTTGCACCTCTCAGTTCAGGCAGAGCCTCAGCCTTCCCCCTCTCAGTTCAGGCACAGCCTCAGCCTCTGCACCTCTTCGTTCAGGCAGAGCCTCAGCTCTTGCACCTCTCAGTTAAGGCAGAGCCTTGGCCCCTACCCCTCTCAGTTCAGGCAGACCCTCGGCCCCTGCACTGTCAGTTCAGGCAAAGCCTTGGCCCTTGCACCTCTCAGTTCAGGCAGAGCCTCAGCCCCTGCACTGTCAGTTCAGGCAAAGCCTTGGCCCTTGCACCTCTCAATCCAGGCAGAGCCTCGGCCCTTGCACCTGTCAGTTCAGGCAGAGCCTTGGCCCCTGCCCCTCTCAGTTCAGGCAGATCCTCGGCCCCTGCACTGTCAGTTCAGGCAAAGCCTCAGCCCTTGCACCTCTCAGTTCAGGCAGAGCCTCAGCCCCTGCACTGTCAGTTCAGGCAAAGTCTTGGCCCTTGCACCTCTCAATCCAGGCAGAGCCTCGGCCTTGCACCTGTCAGTTCAGGCAGAGCCTCGGCCCTTGCACCTCTCAGTTCAGGCAGAGCCTCAGCCCTTGCCCCTCTCCGTTCAGGCAGAGCCTCAGCCCTTGCACCTGTCAGTTCAGGCAGAGCCTCAGCCCTTGCACATGTCAGTTCAGGCAGAGCCTCAACCCCTGCACCTGTCAGATCAGGTGGGGCCTCAGCTCTTGCACCCGTCAGCTCAGGTAGGATTTTACCTGTCAGTTCAGGCAGAGCCTCAGCCTCAGCACCTCTCAGTTCAGGCAGAGCCTCAGCCCTGCCCCTCTCCGTTCAGGCAGAGACTCAGCCCTTGCACCTCTCAGTTCAGGCAGAGCCTCAGCCACTGCACCTCTCCGTTCAGGCAGAGCCTCAGCTCCTGCACCTCTCAGTTCAGGCAGAGCCTCAGCCCTTGCCCCTCTCAGTTCAGGCAGGGCCTCTGCCCTTGCACCTGTCGGTTCAGGCAGAGCCCCAGCCTTGCCCCTCTCAGTTCAGGCAGAGCCTCAGTCCTTGCCCCTCCCAGTTCAGGCAGAGCCTCAGCACCTCTCCGTTTAGGCAGAGCCTCAGCCTTGCCCCTCTCAGTTCAGGCAGAGCCTCAGCCTCTGCACCTCTCCGTTCAGGCAGAGCCTCAGCTCTTGCACCTCTCCATTCAGACAGAGCCTCAGCCTTGCCCCTCTCAGTTCGGGCAGACCCTTAGCCTCTGCACCTCTCCGTTCAGGCAGAGCCTCAGCTCGTGCACCTCTCAGCTCAGGCAGAGCCTCAGCCCTTGCCCCTCTCAGTTCAGGCAGTGCCTCAGCCTCTGCACCTCTCCGTTCAGGCAGAGCCTCAGCCTCTGCACCTCTTCGTTCAGGCAGAGCCTCAGCTCTTGCACCTCTCAGTTCAGGCAGAGCCTCCACCTCTGCACCTCTCTGTTCAGGCAGAGCCTCAGCTCTTGCACCTCTCAGTTCAGGCAGAGCCTCAGCCTTCCCCTCTCAGTTCAGGCAGAGCCTCAGCCTCTCCACCTCTCTGTTCAGGCAGAGCCTCAGCCTCTGCACCTCTCCGTTCAGGCAGAGCCTCAGCTCTTGCACCTCTCAGTTCAGGCAGAGCCTCAGCCTTGCCCCTCTCAGTTCAGGCAGAGCCTCAGCCTCTGTACCTTTCCGTTCAGGCAGAGCCTCAGCCTCTGCATCTTTCCATTCAGGCAGAGCCTCAGCCTCTGCACCTTTCCATTCAGGCAGAGCCTCAGCCTCTGCTCCTCTCTGTTCAGGCAGAGCCTCAGCTCGTGCTCCTCTCAGTTCAGGCAGAGCCTTAGCCTTGCCCCTCTCAGTTCAGGCAGCGCCTCAGCCTCTGCACCTCTCTGTTCAGGCAGAGCCTCAGCCTTCCCCTCTCGGTTCAGGCAGAGACTGAGCCCCTGCACCTCTCAGTTCAGACAGAGCCTCAGCTTTTGCAGCTCTCAGTTCAGGCAGAGCCTCAACCTCTGCACCTCTCCGTTCAGGCAGAGCCTCAGCTCCTGCACCTCTCAGTTCAGGCAGAGCCTCAGCCCTTGACCCTCTCAGTTCAGGCAGGGCCTCAGCCCTTGCACCTCTCAGTTCAGGCAGAGCCTCAGCCCTTGCCCCTCTCAGTTCAGGCAGAGCCTCAGCACCTCTCCGTTCAGGCAGAGCCTCAGCTCTTGCATCTCTAAGTTCAGGCAGAGCCTCAGCCTCTGCACCTCTCCATTCAGGCAGAGCCTCAGCCCTTGCACCTCTCAGTTCAGGCAGAGCCTCAGCCTTGCCCCTCTCAGGTCAGGCAGAGCCTCAGCCTCTGCACGTCTCCATTCAGGCAGAGCCTCAGCTCTTGCACCTCTCAGTTCAGGCAGAGCCTCAGCCCTTGCCCCTCTCAGTTCAAGCAGAGCCTCAACACCTCTCCGTTCAGGCAGAGCCTCAGCTCTTGCATCTCTCATTTCAGGCAGAGCCTCAGCCTCTGCACCTCTCAGTTCAGGCAGAGCCTCAGCTCTTGCACCTCTCAGTTCAGGCAGAGCCTCAGCCTTGCCCCGCTCAGTTCAGGCAGAGCCTCAGCTCTTGGACCTCTCAGTTCAGGCAGAACCTCAGCCTTGCCCCTCTCCGTTCAGGCAGACCCTCAGCCTCTGCACCTCCCCGTTCAGGCAGAGCCTCAGCTCTTGCACCTCTCAGTTCAGGCAGAGCCTCAGCCCTTGCCCTTCTCAGTTCAGGCAGAGCCTCAGCCCTTGCCCCTCTCAGTTCAGGCAGAACCTCAGCCTCTGCACCTCTCAGTTCAGGCAGAGCCTCAGCCCCTGCACTGTCAGTTCAGGCAAAGCCTTGGCCCTTGCACCTCTCAATCCAGGCAGAGCCTCGGCCCTTGCACCTGTCAGTTCAGGCAGAGCCTTGGCCCCTGCCCCTCTCAGTTCAGGCAGATCCTCGGCCCCTGCACTGTCAGTTCAGGCAAAGCCTCAGCCCTTGCACCTCTCAGTTCAGGCAGAGCCTCAGCCCCTGCACTGTCAGTTCAGGCAAAGTCTTGGCCCTTGGACCTCTCAATCCAGGCAGAGCCTCGGCCCTTGCACCTGTCAGTTCAGGCAGAGCCTCGGCCCTTGCACCTCTCAGTTCAGGCAGAGCCTCGACTCCTGCACCTCTCAGTTCAGGCAGAGCCTCAGCTCGTGCACCTCTCAGTTCAGGCAGAGCCTCAGACCTTGCCCATCTCAGTCCAGGCAGAGCCTCAGCCTCTGCACCTTGTTAGGGAGAATTCTCTGTTTAGGCTGAATTTCCCTACCTAGTGAGTCCCCCAGCAGCTTTGCTGGATTTCTGGGGTTTCTTTTTTTCTCCTGCCAAGAGTGGGACTCTTTTACCCTCACTCTTGGACATGTTGAAGTGTGTTTTCTTGGTTAAACCTTGTGTTGAATGGGCTATGGGGTCTTTTACTCCATAGGGCCTCATGTATTTTTGTGATGTGGGTTACACAGCACCCTCTGTGCCGTGACCCAGGGGTGTCCTAGGGACTCCCCAACATAGACTCCATACCCTGGGACTGACTACTGTCTCCCAGGGCATGTAAAGTCACCAAAGACTTTGCTAGTCTTGAATCCTGAACAGAACCAGTACAAACCATCCTATTGTGGACGTACTGGCTGGGGCAATTCGATTGCCCCAGGGTCTGTTAGTCGAGGGGGCACGTCTCCGTCCCCCCTGATCGAGTTTTGGCTGGTGGCAGTGGAAACTACGTTTTATATTCGACCACGAATATTTTCCTATGGGATTTCCCATTGTTTTAGGCTAACACATTTAATTATTTATTTACGGTAGCCTTAAACATACCGCCGGTTTATATATTATTTTTATAACTCCGGTTGGGACTTTTTGCCAAAACTTGATTCAAAAATGGCGTTGGTGTTCGCCTCTGTAACTCTGACCCAAAGTGGAGCCCTTTGTTCCACTTTTGGCGGGCTTCTCCACAGAAGCCCTCCAAAGTGGTGCCACTCTGTCTGGGGTACTTAGGAGGGGTGGAGGGGGATTTAGGCACCCTGGACTGAGTTACCTTGGTAACTCAAGTCGCACTCCGTCCTGATTGGCCCAAGTGGTGAGCCGCCCGGCTCACCACTTAGCATGTTTGAGTGACAGCTAGGCTGGGTGAATGGGGGTTTGCTGCATAAAAGCAGGGCTTTGGGGACTGGGACTTCAGAAGTCGCCACAGGACCAAGAATCCGACGAGGGAAGAGCTGAGCCGACCTGCTTCGACGACACCACCCGGTGGAGCCCTGCTGAACCGTCTCACCACTTTTCCCGACGACCGAGGAGAACTCTTAACGGAGTGGCTCCTTCCCTTGACTGGTGGGGACAACCAGTTTTCGCCTTCTTTTCGCTTCTCGAGGTATCTCGTGGCCGCCTTGCCAGTGCCAAGCACCCCGGCAACCGGAACCCCACCACTTTTACCCCAACCACGAAAGTCGGTACAACCCTTTAACCGGAGGACTCCACGGCTGGTTTCTTCCCGGGCAGTGCAACGACCCTCTTCTTCTGCTCTTCAGCGAGAACTTCTTCTCCCCTGACCGACGTCGAGCCCTGCTGCCACTGCCTGGAACAACTGCCACCGCTGGAGGATCCTTTCCGCTTAAGGTACCGTGTTCCGCCTGGCTTCCCTTGCTACCGACTGTACGGGGTAGATTTAGCCCCCGGCTTTCGAACCTGGGAGTGCCTGGGACACCCTGGCTAAACTTTCTAAGCCACTCTAACCTCTTTCTAACTCTTTGCAAGACTTTGAATCCCTAATAACGGTGTGATCTTGGGCACATTTTCGCTCCGGCTACTCTAAGAGTGGGCCCTGCCTAGTGACTTTTGCTCACCTGTGACTTTGTGCTTCTTTGAGCCTATTGCAAGTGTTCTGGACCTTAGAGTGGTGTGTTTAACCCATTTCTGCTTTTTTCTCTCCCTTTCTTGGAAACTACTAGAGTGTCATCTAACGTTAAGCACTCATCTCTGTTTTAATTAAGTGGTGTTAACCTAGAGTTGTCTAGATAGGAGAAAGGATTGAATCTACTTTCGTTATAACTGTGTTTGAAGTGTTTACTATATTTTGCTAGAGTGTTTTTAACTTATGTGTATTTTAAATAAATAACTATATACTTTTGAAACCAAGCTCTGGTCAGTGTTTGCTTGTGCTATTGTATGTTGGTACATATTGTGTATACTTTGCATACTGCCTAACTCTTCTTGAGAGAAGTCTGACTGCTCAGCCACAGCTACCAGGTAAATCTGGGTGGTACAGACTGCTACCAAAGGGGTTTACTGCTCTACCTGTAGTCTTAAATCTTTTGCAGTGTTCCCCAAGGGAACTGCACAGGTTTCTGCCTAACACTGGTGTACAGCGGTGGGATTTGTATTGAGTATACATTTTATTGTGCTTTAGATACCTTAGTGCAACTAACCACAAAGCTTAGCACTGAAAAAGTAAAACCTCTAACATGTCAGTTATAGAAAGCTATAGTCAAGAGTCCCTTGCAGCCAAAACTGCTGATTGTTTAAGAGTGCTCTGTAAACATAAGGATCTCCTGACTAAGGGCAAGAAAATGGAGCTGATTGAAAGATTGTTAGCTAACCAAAGTCTGGGTGATGGTTCAGAGGAACCTACCACTCCAGCAACTGTCGATGACAGTGTTGAAGTTAACATGGAGCAAAATGTTGATGATTCTGAGGAAGAGTCAGAAGAGGAGGGTGAGGCTGTTGTAACTGTCCCCCCTAGGCCTCTGCCTGCTCTACCTGCTGTGCCTACTGGACCTTTACCAGGTCCCACATTTAGTCCTCAGTACTTTGAACTGGAGAAAATGAAGCTAGAATTGGAGTATAAGAAACTTAATGCTCAAACTGACAAAGAACTAAGGCTAAGGGAAATGGAGCTCAAGTATGACTTAGAAATGAAGAAATTATCTGTTGAGAATGTTTCTCTCTCTGGCTCCTCTAGAAGTTCCAGTCCTAAAAGACCCCGGATGCCTAAAGAATTGGTTGGTATGTATGAGCCTAAGTTGGATGTGTTGGATTGGTTGTCTCTGTTTGAATATAATCATGGGCTCCAGAACATCACAGGAAATGACTTACTCACCTGGTTGTTCTCTAGGCTTCCCCCTGTTGCAACTGATGTGGTAATGGAGATGGGGGAGGAGGATAGGAAGGACTATGAATGTGTGAAACTAGCTTTGATAGCTAGGTTTGGGAAGACCCCTTCCCAGTATCTTAAGAGGTTTAGGAACCTCAAAAAGCATGATGGTACCCCTTGGGCTACCTGGGTGAGTGAATGTTTGAAAAACTTAGAGGGATGGATTAAGGGTTACAAGGTGAACACTTATGAGGGAATGAGGAATCTCTTTATGTTGGAGTCAATTTATGATGCCTGCTCTCCTGAGCTCAGACAGCACTTGGCTGATTCACAGGAATTAGATCCTAGGAAGCTAGCTAAGGCTGCTGACTTGTGGGTTGCCAACAGGGCCACTCACAAGGATTCTGGGGTAACTCAGAAGAAGGATGGGGAGAAACAGCCAAAAAAAGACTCCAAAGAGAATTCTAATAATTCCTATCCCAAAGAGGGCCCCAAACCACAAAATAACCAGGGTAAGCCACATGGGAAACCTAGTCAGGCTACTGTACCTTCTGGCCACAAGCCAGAAGGAGGTCAGAACAAGCCACCCTTCCAGAGAGCATTTGGACAATGCTATGTCTGTCAGGGTACTGACCATATCAAAGGAGATCCCAAGTGCAAGGGTAAACCTGCAGGGATCAGCACAGTCTCCTTAGCCTTCACTCCTGAGGATGAAGTACAGATGGCTAGTGCCCACTTTGAACTCTTTGCTGAAGAACCCTTGGGTCTTCAAGCAACTGTAAACTTAGAGCCTATGGGTCTGGTTAGTCCCCAGAATAGGGTTGTGTATAACTCCCTACCTGTTAACTCTAAGGTGTATTATGTGGACAGTGTTCTTGTCAATGGCCAGGATACTCCTGCCAGGAGAGACACTGGGGCCAGCAGAACAGTAGTGGATGAAAGCTTCTTTCAACCTGAGGATGTGGCCAAAGCACCCAAAGGTCCCACTAAGATGTCTGGAGGCCCTGTCCAAATGGTTCCTATTCTACCAGCCCTCATTCAATGTAACAACATGACAGTAAGGATCCCTGTCAGTGTTCAGGCTGAGGTACCTGGGAAGGTCCTGTTAGGGAATGACCTAAGAACTCTAGGAGTAGTGTCACATACCCCCAGGCCTCCCAGTATGGAGAAGCAGAACTTAACCAAATTGGCTAGACAGGCTACCTTGAAGGACCCTTCTAAGCCTGTGGGACCCTCTACTGAGAACCCCACTACAAGCCCTGGTGTTAGTAAGTTGACCTCTGACCCAGGCACCTTTCAGGATAGTATGCTAGGAACATGGGAGCCCCAACCAAGCTCCATCATTGTTCCCCTAGTCTCAGAGTCTCTGACTCCCCCTGCTTCTGAGGAAGAGGTGGATAGACCAACTAGGCCCCTATCTGGACCTGAGAGAACTGGTAATTCTCAGTGCTGGTGGAAAACCAGAAAAGAAAAGTCTAAGGCCAAAAACCTTCAGACTGTTGGCCCTTCTACTGAAGAACCCAACTCAAATCCTAATATTAGGGGGGAAACTCCTAAAATAGGTAAGGGTAGATCTAAGAGGAAGGGGAAGCAGGTACATTGCCTAACCCCAACCCCTCCAACCAAGAGGCCTAAGACCCAACCTGCTCCCACAAGAGAGGTGGTGAGGAACCTTGGAGGCCCCTCTAGATCTAAGGGAATCCTTTATAAGGACCCCTTGAAAAAGCCTAACATAGGTTCAGAAGTTGTACCAACTTCTGAGGGACTGGTCAACCAGATCCCCTATAACAAAAAGACTGATGTTCCTCAAAGGGTCTGTAGGTCCGTTAGCTTGCAAAAGAAAACCTTTGAGTTCTCCATTGAACATAGGTCAAGGTGTCACCATCAAAATGCTGATGGACTCTCTAGGATGTATATCATCGACTAGAGGTATGAGGTTCATCCAGGAGTGGATTAAATCCTCCTGTCCCTTAGTCTGGGGGGGGCGAGTGTTAGGGAGAATTCTCTGTTTAGGCTGAATTTCCCTACCTAGTGAGTCCCCCAGCAGCTTTGCTGGATTTCTGGGGTTTCTTTTTTTCTCCTGCCAAGAGTGGGACTCTTTTACCCTCACTCTTGGACATGTTGAAGTGTGTTTTCTTGGTTAAACCTTGTGTTGAATGGGCTATGGGGTCTTTTACTCCATAGGGCCTCATGTATTTTTGTGATGTGGGTTACACAGCACCCTCTGTGCCGTGACCCAGGGGTGTCCTAGGGACTCCCCAACATAGACTCCATACCCTGGGACTGACTACTGTCTCCCAGGGCATGTAAAGTCACCAAAGACTTTGCTAGTCTTGAATCCTGAACAGAACCAGTACAAACCATCCTATTGTGGACGTACTGGCTGGGGCAATTCGATTGCCCCAGGGTCTGTTAGTCGAGGGGGCACGTCTCCGTCCCCCCTGATCGAGTTTTGGCTGGTGGCAGTGGAAACTACGTTTTATATTCGACCACGAATATTTTCCTATGGGATTTCCCTTGTTTTAGGCTAACACATTTAATTATTTATTTACGGTAGCCTTAAACATACCGCCGGTTTATATATTATTTTTATAACTCCGGTTGGGACTTTTTGCCAAAACTTGATTCAAAAATGGCGTTGGTGTTCGCCTCTGTAACTCTGACCCAAAGTGGAGCCCTTTGTTCCACTTTTGGCGGGCTTCTCCACAGAAGCCCTCCAAAGTGGTGCCACTCTGTCTGGGGTACTTAGGAGGGGTGGAGGGGGATTTAGGCACCCTGGACTGAGTTACCTTGGTAACTCAAGTCGCACTCCGTCCTGATTGGCCCAAGTGGTGAGCCGCCCGGCTCACCACTTAGCATGTTTGAGTGACAGCTAGGCTGGGTGAATGGGGGTTTGCTGCATAAAAGCAGGGCTTTGGGGACTGGGACTTCAGAAGTCGCCACAGGACCAAGAATCCGACGAGGGAAGAGCTGAGCCGACCTGCTTCGACGACACCACCCGGTGGAGCCCTGCTGAACCGTCTCACCACTTTTCCCGACGACCGAGGAGAACTCTTAACGGAGTGGCTCCTTCCCTTGACTGGTGGGGACAACCAGTTTTCGCCTTCTTTTCGCTTCTCGAGGTATCTCGTGGCCGCCTTGCCAGTGCCAAGCACCCCGGCAACCGGAACCCCACCACTTTTACCCCAACCACGAAAGTCGGTACAACCCTTTAACCGGAGGACTCCACGGCTGGTTTCTTCCCGGGCAGTGCAACGACCCTCTTCTTCTGCTCTTCAGCGAGAACTTCTTCTCCCCTGACCGACGTCGAGCCCTGCTGCCACTGCCTGGAACAACTGCCACCGCTGGAGGATCCTTTCCGCTTAAGGTACCGTGTTCCGCCTGGCTTCCCTTGCTACCGACTGTACGGGGTAGATTTAGCCCCCGGCTTTCGAACCTGGGAGTGCCTGGGACACCCTGGCTAAACTTTCTAAGCCACTCTAACCTCTTTCTAACTCTTTGCAAGACTTTGAATCCCTAATAACGGTGTGATCTTGGGCACATTTTCGCTCCGGCTACTCTAAGAGTGGGCCCTGCCTAGTGACTTTTGCTCACCTGTGACTTTGTGCTTCTTTGAGCCTATTGCAAGTGTTCTGGACCTTAGAGTGGTGTGTTTAACCCATTTCTGCTTTTTTCTCTCCCTTTCTTGGAAACTACTAGAGTGTCATCTAACGTTAAGCACTCATCTCTGTTTTAATTAAGTGGTGTTAACCTAGAGTTGTCTAGATAGGAGAAAGGATTGAATCTACTTTCGTTATAACTGTGTTTGAAGTGTTTACTATATTTTGCTAGAGTGTTTTTAACTTATGTGTATTTTAAATAAATAACTATATACTTTTGAAACCAAGCTCTGGTCAGTGTTTGCTTGTGCTATTGTATGTTGGTACATATTGTGTATACTTTGCATACTGCCTAACTCTTCTTGAGAGAAGTCTGACTGCTCAGCCACAGCTACCAGGTAAATCTGGGTGGTACAGACTGCTACCAAAGGGGTTTACTGCTCTACCTGTAGTCTTAAATCTTTTGCAGTGTTCCCCAAGGGAACTGCACAGGTTTCTGCCTAACACACCTCTCAGTTCAGGCAGAGCCTCAGCTCTTGCACCGCTCAGTTCAGGCAGAGCCTCAGCTCTTGCACCTCCCAGTTCAAGCAAAGCCTCAGCCCTTGCCCCTCTCAGTTCAGGCAGAGCCTCAGCCTTGCCCCTCTCAGTTCAGGCAGAGCCTCAGCCTCTGCACCTCTCCGTTCAGGCAGAGCCTCAGCTCTTGCACCTCTCAGTTCAGGCAGAGCCTCAGCCCTTGCCCCTCTCAGTTCAGGCAGAGCCTCAGCCTCTGCACCTCTCAGTTCAGGCAGAGCCTCAGCCCTTGCCCCTCTCCGTTCAGGCAGAGCCTCAGCCCTTGCACCTGTCAGTTCAGGCAGAGCCTCAGCCTCTGCACATGTCAGTTCAGGCAGAGCCTCAACCCCTGCACCTGTCAGATCAGGTGGGGCCTCAGCTCTTGCACCCGTCAGCTCAGGTAGGATTTCACCTGTCAGTTCAGGCAGAGCCTCAGCCTCAGCACCTCTCAGTTCAGGCAGAGCCTCAGCCCTTGCCCCTCTCCGTTCAGGCAGAGACTCAGCCCTTGCACCTGTCAGTTCAGGCAGAGCCTCAGCCCTTGCACCTGTCAGTTCAGGCAGAGCCTCAACCCCTGCACCTGTCAGATCATGGAGGACCTCAGCCCTTGCACCTCTCATTTCAGGCAGAGCCTCAGCCTTGCCCCTCTCAGTTCAGGCAGAGACTCAGCCTCTGCACCTCTCCATTCAGGCAGAGCCTCAGCTCTTGCACCTCTCCGTTCAGGCAGAGCCTCAGCCTTGCCCCTCTCAGTTCAGGCAGAGCCTCAGCCTCTGCACCTCTCTGTTCAGGCAGAGCCTCAGTTCATGCACCTCTCATTTCAGGCAGAGCCTCAGCCTTGCCCCTCTCAGTTCAGGCTGACCCTTAGCCTCTGCACCGCTCCGTTCAGGCAGAGCCTCAGCTCTTGCACCTCTCAGTTCAGGCAGAGCCTCAGCCCTTGCATCTCTCAGTTCAGGCAGAGCCTCAGCCCTTGCACCTCTCTGTTCAGGCAGAGCCTCAGCCCTTGCACCTCTCAGTTCAGCCAGAGCCTCAGCACTTGCACCTCTCAGTTCAGGCAGAGCCTCAGCCTTGCCCCTCTCAGTTCAGGCAGAGCCTCAGCCTCTGCACCTCTCCGTTCAGGCAGAGCCTCAACTCTTGCACCTTTCAGTTCAGGCAGAGCCTCAGCCTTGCCTCTCTCCGTTCAGGCAGAGCCTTAGCCCCTGCACATCTCCGTTCAGGCAGAGCCTGAGCCCTTGCCCCTCTCAGTTCAGGCAGAGCCTCAGCTCTTGCACCTCTCAGTCCAGGCAGAGCCTCAGCTCTTGCACCTCTCAGTTCAGGCAGAGCCTCAGCCTCTGCACCTCTCAGTTCAGGCAGAGCCTCAGCCCTTGCCCCTCTCCGTTCAGGCAGAGCCTCAGTCCTTGCACCTGACAGTTCAGGCAGAGCCTCAGCCCTTGCACCTGTCAGTTCAGGCAGAGCCTCAACCCCTGCACCTGTCAGTTCAGGCAGAGCCTCAACCCCTGCACCTCTCAGTTCAGGCAGAGCCTCAGCCCTTGCCCCTCTCCGTTCAGGCAGAGCCTGAACCCCTGCACCTGTCAGTTCAGGCAGAGCCTCAGCCCTTGCACCTGTCAGTTCAGGCAGAGCCTCAGCCCTTGCACCTGTCAGTTCAGGCAGAGCCTCAGCCCTTGCACCTGTCAGTTCAGGCAGAGCCTCAGCCCTTGCATTGTTCAGTTCAGGCAGAGCCTCAGTCTCTGCACCTCTCCGTTCAGGCAGAGCCTCAGCCTCTGCACCTCTCCATTCAGGCAGAGCCTCAGCTCTTGCACCTCTCATTTCAGGCAGAGCCTCAGCCTTGCCCCTCTCAGTTCAGACAGACCCTTAGCCTCTGCACCGCTCCGTTCAGGCAGAGCCTCAGCTCTTGCACCTCTCAGTTCAGGCAGAGCCTCAGCCCTTGCATCTCTCAGTTCAGGCAGAGCCTCAGCCCTTGCACCTCTCCGTTCAGGCAGAGCCTCAGCCCTTGCACCTCTCATTTCAGGCAGAGCCTCAGCCTTGCCCCTCTCAGTTCAGACAGACCCTTAGCCTCTGCACCGCTCCGTTCAGGCAGAGCCTCAGCTCTTGCACCTCTCAGTTCAGGCAGAGCCTCAGCCCTTGCATCTCTCAGTTCAGGCAGAGCCTCAGCCCTTGCACCTCTCCGTTCAGGCAGAGCCTCAGCCCTTGCACCTCTCAGTTCAGCCAGAGCCTCAGCTCCTGCACCTGTCAGTTCAGGCAGAGCCTCAACCCCTGCACCTCTCAGTTCAGGCAGAGCCTCAGCCCTTGCCCCTCTCCGTTCAGGCAGAGCCTGAACCCCTGCACCTGTCAGTTCAGGCAGAGCCTCAGCCCTTGCACCTGTCAGTTCAGGCAGAGCCTCAGCCCTTGCACCTGTCAGTTCAGGCAGAGCCTCAGCCCTTGCACCTGTCAGTTCAGGCAGAGCCTCAGCCCTTGCATTGTTCAGTTCAGGCAGAGCCTCAGTCTCTGCACCTCTCCGTTCAGGCAGAGCCTCAGCCTCTGCACCTCTCCATTCAGGCAGAGCCTCAGCTCTTGCACCTCTCATTTCAGGCAGAGCCTCAGCCTTGCCCCTCTCAGTTCAGACAGACCCTTAGCCTCTGCACCGCTCCGTTCAGGCAGAGCCTCAGCTCTTGCACCTCTCAGTTCAGGCAGAGCCTCAGTCTCTGCACCTCTCCGTTCAGGCAGAGCCTCAGCCTCTGCACCTCTCCATTCAGGCAGAGCCTCAGCTCTTGCACCTCTCATTTCAGGCAGAGCCTCAGCCTTGCCCCTCTCAGTTCAGACAGACCCTTAGCCTCTGCACCGCTCCGTTCAGGCAGAGCCTCAGCTCTTGCACCTCTCAGTTCAGGCAGAGCCTCAGCCCTTGCATCTCTCAGTTCAGGCAGAGCCTCAGCCCTTGCACCTCTCCGTTCAGGCAGAGCCTCAGCCCTTGCACCTCTCAGTTCAGCCAGAGCCTCAGCTCCTGCACCTCTCGGTTCAGGCAGAGCCTCAGCCCTTGCCCCTCTCAGTTCAGGCAGGGCCTCAGCCCTTGCACCTGTCGGTTCAGGCAGAGCCTCAGCCTTGCCCCTCTCAGGTCAGGCAGAGCCTCAGCCTCTGCACGTCTCCATTCAGGCAGAGCCTCAGCTCTTGCACCTCTCAGTTCAGGCAGAGCCTCCGCCCTTGCCCCTCTCAGTTCAGGCAGAGCCTCAGCACCACTCCGTTCAGGCAGAGCCTCAGCTCTTGCATCTCTCATTTCAGGAAGAGCCTCAGCCTCTGCACCTCTCAGTTCAGGCAGAGCCTCAGCTCTTGCACCTCTCAGTTCAGGCAGAGCCTCAGCCTTGCCCCTCTCAGTTCAGGCAGAGCCTCAGCCTCTGCACCTCTCGGTTCAGGCAGAGCCTCAGCTCTTGGACCTCTCAGTTCAGGCAGAACCTCAGCCTTGCCCCTCTCTGTTCAGGCAGACCCTCAGCCTCTCCACCTCCCCGTTCAGGCAGAGCCTCAGCTCTTGCACCTCTCAGTTCAAGCAGAGCCTCAGCCCTTGCCCTTCTCAGTTCAGGCAGAGCCTCAGCCCTTGCCCCTCTCAGTTCAGGCAGAATCTCAGCCTCTGCACCTCTCAGTTCAGGCAGAGCCTCAGCCTCTGCACCTCTCCGTTCAGGCAGAGCCTCAGCTCTTGCACCTCTCAGTTCAGGCAGAGCCTCAGCTCTTGCACCTCTCAGTTCAGGCAGAGCCTCAGCCTCTGCACCTCTCCATTCAGGCAGAGCCTCAGCCCTTGCACCTCTCAGTTCAGGCAGAGCCTCAGCCTTCCCCCTCTCAGTTCAGGCACAGCCTCAGCCTCTGCACCTCTTCGTTCAGGCAGAGCCTCAGCTCTTGCACCTCTCAGTTAAGGCAGAGCCTTGGCCCCTACCCCTCTCAGTTCAGGCAGAGCCTCGGCCCCTGCACTGTCAGTTCAGGCAAAGCCTTGGCCCTTGCACCTCTCAGTTCAGGCAGAGCCTCAGCCCCTGCACTGTCAGTTCAGGCAAAGCCTTGGCCCTTGCACCTCTCAATCCAGGCAGAGCCTCGGCCCTTGCACCTGTCAGTTGAGGCAGAGCCTTGGCCCCTGCCCCTCTCAGTTCAGGCAGATCCTCGGCCCCTGCACTGTCAGTTCAGGCAAAGCCTCAGCCCTTGCACCTCTCAGTTCAGGCAGAGCCTCAGCCCCTGCACTGTCAGTTCAGGCAAAGTCTTGGCCCTTGCACCTCTCAATCCAGGCAGAGCCTCGGCCTTGCACCTGTCAGTTCAGGCAGAGCCTCGGCCCTTGCACCTCTCAGTTCAGGCAGAGCCTCAGCCCTTGCCCCTCTCCGTTCAGGCAGAGCCTCAGCCCTTGCACCTGTCAGTTCAGGCAGAGCCTCAGCCCTTGCACATGTCAGTTCAGGCAGAGCCTCAACCCCTGCACCTGTCAGATCAGGTGGGGCCTCAGCTCTTGCACCCGTCAGCTCAGGTAGGATTTTACCTGTCAGTTCAGGCAGAGCCTCAGCCTCAGCACCTCTCAGTTCAGGCAGAGCCTCAGCCCTGCCCCTCTCCGTTCAGGCAGAGACTCAGCCCTTGCACCTCTCAGTTCAGGCAGAGCCTCAGCCACTGCACCTCTCCGTTCAGGCAGAGCCTCAGCTCCTGCACCTCTCAGTTCAGGCAGAGCCTCAGCCCTTGCCCCTCTCAGTTCAGGCAGGGCCTCTGCCCTTGCACCTGTCGGTTCAGGCAGAGCCCCAGCCTTGCCCCTCTCAGTTCAGGCAGAGCCTCAGTCCTTGCCCCTCCCAGTTCAGGCAGAGCCTCAGCACCTCTCCGTTTAGGCAGAGCCTCAGCCTTGCCCCTCTCAGTTCAGGCAGAGCCTCAGCCTCTGCACCTCTCCGTTCAGGCAGAGCCTCAGCTCTTGCACCTCTCCATTCAGACAGAGCCTCAGCCTTGCCCCTCTCAGTTCGGGCAGACCCTTAGGCTCTGCACCTCTCCGTTCAGGCAGAGCCTCAGCTCGTGCACCTCTCAGCTCAGGCAGAGCCTCAGCCCTTGCCCCTCTCAGTTCAGGCAGTGCCTCAGCCTCTGCACCTCTCCGTTCAGGCAGAGCCTCAGCCTCTGCACCTCTTCGTTCAGGCAGAGCCTCAGCTCTTGCACCTCTCAGTTCAGGCAGAGCCTCCACCTCTGCACCTCTCTGTTCAGGCAGAGCCTCAGCTCTTGCACCTCTCAGTTCAGGCAGAGCCTCAGCCTTCCCCTCTCAGTTCAGGCAGAGCCTCAGCCTCTCCACCTCTCTGTTCAGGCAGAGCCTCAGCCTCTGCACCTCTCCGTTCAGGCAGAGCCTCAGCTCTTGCACCTCTCAGTTCAGGCAGAGCCTCAGCCTTGCCCCTCTCAGTTCAGGCAGAGCCTCAGCCTCTGTACCTTTCCGTTCAGGCAGAGCCTCAGCCTCTGCATCTTTCCATTCAGGCAGAGCCTCAGCCTCTGCACCTTTCCATTCAGGCAGAGCCTCAGCCTCTGCTCCTCTCTGTTCAGGCAGAGCCTCAGCTCGTGCTCCTCTCAGTTCAGGCAGAGCCTTAGCCTTGCCCCTCTCAGTTCAGGCAGCGCCTCAGCCTCTACACCTCGCTGTTCAGGCAGAGCCTCAGCCTTCCCCTCTCGGTTCAGGCAGAGACTGAGCCCCTGCACCTCTCAGTTCAGACAGAGCCTCAGCTTTTGCAGCTCTCAGTTCAGGCAGAGCCTCAACCTCTGCACCTCTCCGTTCAGGCAGAGCCTCAGCTCCTGCACCTCTCAGTTCAGGCAGAGCCTCAGCCCTTGACCCTCTCAGTTCAGGCAGGGCCTCAGCCCTTGCACCTCTCAGTTCAGGCAGAGCCTCAGCCCTTGCCCCTCTCAGTTCAGGCAGAGCCTCAGCACCTCTCCGTTCAGGCAGAGCCTCAGCTCTTGCATCTCTAAGTTCAGGCAGAGCCTCAGCCTCTGCACCTCTCCATTCAGGCAGAGCCTCAGCCCTTGCACCTCTCAGTTCAGGCAGAGCCTCAGCCTTGCCCCTCTCAGGTCAGGCAGAGCCTCAGCCTCTGCACGTCTCCATTCAGGCAGAGCCTCAGCTCTTGCACCTCTCAGTTCAGGCAGAGCCTCAGCCCTTGCCCCTCTCAGTTCAAGCAGAGCCTCAACACCTCTCCGTTCAGGCAGAGCCTCAGCTCTTGCATCTCTCATTTCAGGCAGAGCCTCAGCCTCTGCACCTCTCAGTTCAGGCAGAGCCTCAGCTCTTGCACCTCTCAGTTCAGGCAGAGCCTCAGCCTTGCCCCGCTCAGTTCAGGCAGAGCCTCAGCTCTTGGACCTCTCAGTTCAGGCAGAACCTCAGCCTTGCCCCTCTCCGTTCAGGCAGACCCTCAGCCTCTGCACCTCCCCGTTCAGGCAGAGCCTCAGCTCTTGCACCTCTCAGTTCAGGCAGAGCCTCAGCCCTTGCCCTTCTCAGTTCAGGCAGAGCCTCAGCCCTTGCCCCTCTCAGTTCAGGCAGAACCTCAGCCTCTGCACCTCTCAGTTCAGGCAGAGCCTCAGCCCCTGCACTGTCAGTTCAGGCAAAGCCTTGGCCCTTGCACCTCTCAATCCAGGCAGAGCCTCGGCCCTTGCACCTGTCAGTTCAGGCAGAGCCTTGGCCCCTGCCCCTCTCAGTTCAGGCAGATCCTCGGCCCCTGCACTGTCAGTTCAGGCAAAGCCTCAGCCCTTGCACCTCTCAGTTCAGGCAGAGCCTCAGCCCCTGCACTGTCAGTTCAGGCAAAGTCTTGGCCCTTGGACCTCTCAATCCAGGCAGAGCCTCGGCCCTTGCACCTGTCAGTTCAGGCAGAGCCTCGGCCCTTGCACCTCTCAGTTCAGGCAGAGCCTCGACTCCTGCACCTCTCCGTTCAGGCAGAGCCTCAGCTCGTGCACCTCTCAGTTCAGGCAGAGCCTCAGACCTTGCCCATCTCAGTCCAGGCAGAGCCTCAGCCTCTGCACCTCTCAGTTCAGGCAGAGCCTCAGCTCTTGCACCGCTCAGTTCAGGCAGAGCCTCAGCTCTTGCACCTCCCAGTTCAAGCAAAGCCTCAGCCCTTGCCCCTCTCAGTTCAGGCAGAGCCTCAGCCTTGCCCCTCTCAGTTCAGGCAGAGCCTCAGCCTCTGCACCTCTCCGTTCAGGCAGAGCCTCAGCTCTTGCACCTCTCAGTTCAGGCAGAGCCTCAGCCCTTGCCCCTCTCAGTTCAGGCAGAGCCTCAGCCTCTGCACCTCTCAGTTCAGGCAGAGCCTCAGCCCTTGCCCCTCTCCGTTCAGGCAGAGCCTCAGCCCTTGCACCTGTCAGTTCAGGCAGAGCCTCAGCCTCTGCACATGTCAGTTCAGGCAGAGCCTCAACCCCTGCACCTGTCAGATCAGGTGGGGCCTCAGCTCTTGCACCCGTCAGCTCAGGTAGGATTTCACCTGTCAGTTCAGGCAGAGCCTCAGCCTCAGCACCTCTCAGTTCAGGCAGAGCCTCAGCCCTTGCCCCTCTCCGTTCAGGCAGAGACTCAGCCCTTGCACCTGTCAGTTCAGGCAGAGCCTCAGCCCTTGCACCTGTCAGTTCAGGCAGAGCCTCAACCCCTGCACCTGTCAGATCATGGAGGACCTCAGCCCTTGCACCTCTCATTTCAGGCAGAGCCTCAGCCTTGCCCCTCTCAGTTCAGGCAGAGACTCAGCCTCTGCACCTCTCCATTCAGGCAGAGCCTCAGCTCTTGCACCTCTCCGTTCAGGCAGAGCCTCAGCCTTGCCCCTCTCAGTTCAGGCAGAGCCTCAGCCTCTGCACCTCTCTGTTCAGGCAGAGCCTCAGTTCATGCACCTCTCATTTCAGGCAGAGCCTCAGCCTTGCCCCTCTCAGTTCAGGCTGACCCTTAGCCTCTGCACCGCTCCGTTCAGGCAGAGCCTCAGCTCTTGCACCTCTCAGTTCAGGCAGAGCCTCAGCCCTTGCATCTCTCAGTTCAGGCAGAGCCTCAGCCCTTGCACCTCTCTGTTCAGGCAGAGCCTCAGCCCTTGCACCTCTCAGTTCAGCCAGAGCCTCAGCACTTGCACCTCTCAGTTCAGGCAGAGCCTCAGCCTTGCCCCTCTCAGTTCAGGCAGAGCCTCAGCCTCTGCACCTCTCCGTTCAGGCAGAGCCTCAACTCTTGCACCTTTCAGTTCAGGCAGAGCCTCAGCCTTGCCCCTCTCCGTTCAGGCAGAGCCTCAGCCCCTGCACATCTCCGTTCAGGCAGAGCCTGAGCCCTTGCCCCTCTCAGTTCAGGCAGAGCCTCAGCTCTTGCACCTCTCAGTCCAGGCAGAGCCTCAGCTCTTGCACCTTTCAGTTCAGGCAGAGCCTCAGCCTCTGCACCTCTCAGTTCAGGCAGAGCCTCAGCCCTTGCCCCTCTCCGTTCAGGCAGAGCCTCAGTCCTTGCACCTGACAGTTCAGGCAGAGCCTCAGCCCTTGCACCTGTCAGTTCAGGCAGAGCCTCAACCCCTGCACCTGTCAGTTCAGGCAGAGCCTCAACACCTGCACCTCTCAGTTCAGGCAGAGCCTCAGCCCTTGCCCCTCTCCGTTCAGGCAGAGCCTGAACCCCTGCACCTGTCAGTTCAGGCAGAGCCTCAGCCCTTGCACCTGTCAGTTCAGGCAGAGCCTCAGCCCTTGCACCTGTCAGTTCAGGCAGAGCCTCAGCCCTTGCACCTGTCAGTTCAGGCAGAGCCTCAGCCCTTGCATTGTTCAGTTCAGGCAGAGCCTCAGTCTCTGCACCTCTCCGTTCAGGCAGAGCCTCAGCCTCTGCACCTCTCCATTCAGGCAGAGCCTCAGCTCTTGCACCTCTCATTTCAGGCAGAGCCTCAGCCTTGCCCCTCTCAGTTCAGACAGACCCTTAGCCTCTGCACCGCTCCGTTCAGGCAGAGCCTCAGCTCTTGCACCTCTCAGTTCAGGCAGAGCCTCAGCCCTTGCATCTCTTGTTAGGGAGAATTCTCTGTTTAGGCTGAATTTCCCTACCTAGTGAGTCCCCCAGCAGCTTTGCTGGATTTCTGGGGTTTAATTTTTTTCTCCTGCCAAGAGTGAGACTCTTTTACCCTCACTCTTGGACATGTTGAAGTGTGTTTTCTTGGTTAAACCTTGTGTTGAATGGGCTATGGGGTCTCTTACTCCATAGGGCCTCATGTATTTTTGTGATGTGGGTCACACAGCACCCTCTGTGCCGTGACCCAGGGGTGTCCTAGGGACTCCCCAACATAGACTCCATACCCTGGGACTGACTACTGTCTCCCAGGGCATGTAAAGTCACCAAAGACTTTGCTAGTCTTGAATCCTGAACAGAACCAGTACAAACCATCATATTGTGGACGTACTGGCTGGGGCAATTCGATTGCCCCAGGGTCTGTTAGTCGAGGGGGCACGTCTCCGTCCCCCCTGATCGAGTTTTGGCTGGTGGCAGTGGAAACTACTTTTTATATTCAACCGCGAATATTTCCCTATGGGATTTCCCATTGTTTTAGGCTAACACATTTAATTAATTATTTACGGTAGCCTTAAACATACCGCCGGTTTATATATTTATTTTTATAACTCCGGTTGGGACTTTTTGCCAAAACTTGATTCTAAAATGGCGTTGGTGTTCGCCTCTGTAACTCTGACCCAAAGTGGAGCCCTTTGTTCCACTTTTGGCGGGCTTCTCCACAGAAGCCCTCCAAAGTGGTGCCACTCTGTCTGGGGTACTTAGGAGGGGTGGAGGGGGATTTAGGCACCCTGGACTGAGTTACCTTGGTAACTCAAGTCGCACTCCGTCCTGATTGGCCCAAGTGGTGAGCCGCCCGGCTCACCACTTAGCATGTTTGAGTGACAGCTAGGCTGGGTGAATGGGGGTTTGCTGCATAAAAGCAGGGCTTTGGGGACTGGGACTTCAGAAGTCGCCACAGGACCAAGAATCCGACGAGGGAAGAGCTGAGCCGACCTGCTTCGACGACACCACCCGGTGGAGCCCTGCTGAACCGTCTCACCACTTTTTCCCGACGACCGAGGAGAACTCTTAACGGAGTGGCTCCTTCCCTTGACTGGTGGGGACAACCAGTTTTCGCCTTCTTTCCGTTCTTTGAGGTATCTCGTGGCCGCCTTGCCTGTGCCAAGCACCCCGGCAACCGGAATACCACACTTTACCCCCATACCGCGAAAGTCGGTACCAACCCTTTAACCGGAGGACTCCGCGGCTGGTTTCTTCCCGGGCAGTGCAACGACCCTCTTCTTCTGCTCTTCAGCGAGAACTTCTTCTCCCCTGACCGACGTCGAGCCCTGCTGCCACTGCCTGGAACAACTGCCACCGCTGGAGGATCCTTTCCGCTTAAGGTACTGTGTTCTGCCTGGCTTCCCTTGCTACCGACTGTACGGGGTAGATTTAGTCCCCGGCTTTCGAACCTGGGAGTGCCTGGGACACTTTGGCTAAACTTTCTGAGCCACTCTAACCTCTTTTTGACTCTTTGCAAGACTTTGAATCTCTAACTAACAGTGTGATCTTGGGCACATTTTCGCTCCGGCTACTCTAAGAGTGGGCCCTGCCTAGTGACTTTTGCTCACCTGTGACTTTATTCTTCTTTAAGCCTATTGCAAGTGCTCTGGACCTTAGAGTGGTGTGTCTAACCCATTTCTGCTTTTTCTCTCCCTTTCTTGGAAACTACTAGAGTGTCATCTAACGTTAAGCACTCACCTCTGTTTTAATTAAGTGGTGTTTACTTAGAGTTGTCTAGATAGGAGAAAGGATTGAATCTACTTTCATTATAACTGTGTTGAAGTGCTTTTACTATATTTTTGCTAGAGTGTTTTTAACTTATGTGTATTTTAAATAAATAACTATATACTTTTGAAACCAAGCTCTGGTCAGTGTTTGCTTGTGCTATTGTGTTTTGGTACATATTGTGTATACTTTACATACTGCCTAACTCTTCTTGAGAGAAGTCTGACTGCTCAGCCACAGCTACCAGGTAAATCTGGGTGGTACAGACTGCTACCAAAGGGGTTTACTGCTCTACCTGTAGTCTTAAATCTTTTGCAGTGTTCCCCAAGGGAACTGCACAGGTTTCTGCCTAACACTGGTGTACAGCGGTGGGATTTGTATTGAGTATACATTTTATTGTGCTTTAGATACCTTAGTGCAACTAACCACAAAGCTTAGCACTGAAAAAGTAAAACCTCTAACATGTCAGTTATAGAAAGCTATAGTCAAGAGTCCCTTGCAGCCAAAACTGCTGATTGTTTAAGAGTGCTCTGTAAACATAAGGATCTCCTGACTAAGGGCAAGAAAATGGAGCTGATTGAAAGATTGTTAGCTAACCAAAGTCTGGGTGATGGTTCAGAGGAACCTACCACTCCAGCAACTGTAGATGACAGTGTTGAAGTTAACATGGAACAAAATGTTGATGTTTCTGAGGAAGAGTCAGAAGAGGAGGGTGAGGCTGTTGTAACTGTCCCCCCTAGGCCTCTGCCTGCTCTACCTGCTGTGCCTACTGGACCTTTACCAGGTCCCACATTTAGTCCTCAGTACTTTGAACTAGAGAAAATGAAGCTAGAATTGGAGTATAAGAAACTGAATGCTCAAACTGACAAAGAACTAAGGCTAAGGGAAATGGAGCTCAAGTATGACTTAGAAATGAAGAAATTATCTGTTGAGAATGTTTCTCTCTCTGGCTCCTCTAGAAGTTCCAGTCCTAAAAGACCCCGGATGCCTAAAGAATTGGTTGGTATGTATGAGCCTAAGTTGGATGTGTTGGATTGGTTGTCTCTGTTTGAATATAATCATGGGCTCCAGAACATCACAGGAAATGACTTACTCACCTGGTTGTTCTCTAGGCTTCCCCCTGTTGCAACTGATGTGGTAATGGAGATGGGGGAGGAGGATAGGAAGGACTATGAATGTGTGAAACTAGCTTTGATAGCTAGGTTTGGGAAGACCCCTTCCCAGTATCTTAAGAGGTTTAGGAGCCTCAAAAAGCATGATGGTACCCCTTGGGCTACCTGGGTGAATGAATGTTTGAAAAACTTAGAGGGATGGATTAAGGGTTACAAGGTGAACACTTATGAAGGTATGAAGAATTTGTTTATGTTGGAGACTATTTATGATGCCTGCTCTCCTGAGCTCAGACAACACTTGGCTGATTCCAGGGAATTAGATTCCCGGAAGCTAGCTAAGGCTGCTGACTTGTGGGTTGCCAACAGGGCCACTCACAAGGATTCTGGGGTAACTCAGAAGAAGGATGGGGAAAAACAGTCTAAGAAGGACTCCAAAGAGAATTCTAATACTACAAATTCCAAAGAGGGCCCCAAACAAAACTATAAGGGTAAGCCACAAGGGAAACCAAATCAGGCTAGTGTACCTTCTGGTCCCAGACCAGAAGGAGGTCAGAACAAGCCTCCATTCCAGCGAGCCTTTGGCTCATGCTTTGTTTGTAAGGCTACTGACCATGTGAAAGGAGATCCCAGATGTAAGGGTAAACCTTCAGGGGTCCAGCTTGCCTCCTTAGCCTTCGCTCCAGAAGAGGAAGTACCCATGGCAAGTGGAAACTTTCTATTACTAGCTGATGAACCCACTGGAGTCTCAGCTAGTGTTTCTTTAGTCTCTCTGGGGTTGTGGGAGCAACAGAATTTAGATGTCTATAACTCTATCCCAGATAATACTAAAGAGTATTATAAGGACAGTGTCCAGGTGAATGGTCAGGAGACTCCTGCCATTAGGGACACTGGAGCCAGCATAACTGTGGTGGATGAATCATTTTTCAAGGCAGAGGATGTTGCTAAGGCACCCAAATGCCTCACCAAGTTAGCTGGTGGGCCTGTGCAGATGTGTCCCCAGTTACCAGTTCTCATCCAATGTAATGATATGGCTGTAAAAATACCTGTCAGTGTACAATGTGAAGTGCCAGGTAGGGTTCTGTTGGGTAATGACCTCAAAGCTCTTGGAGTTGTATCTCATACCCCCAGACCTCCTAGCAAAAGGTTTCAGGAACTCACAAAACCTGCAAGGGAGAAAACCCTGAGAGGGTTATCTCAGGAGATGATGACAGAAATCACTCCTCTACCACTGGAGCAACTTACTGCAGTAACTACCAGATCAGGAGCAAAGGGGCAACCCAAGACTCCTAGGAAAAAGCCAGCAGCAAGCACTCCAGTGCTTCCAACAAGGACTTCCCCTAGGTTGTCCAAAGTTACACCTGTAACTCCACCTCCAGCTGAGGCTGAGAGGGAGGTACAACCCTGTGTGGTTGAGCTAGACTCTGAGGAAGAGCTAGAAGGAGGCCCCAACCTTATTGGAGATTTGGACCCTGAGGACCATCCTGAGCTGCAGTCTTTACTGGCAGAAGGTGGGCCTAGCAGGGCAGCTTTTCGTAAGGGGCAAAGAGAATGTCCAACTCTGGAGGGTCTCCGCCACCAGGCAGCTTCTCAAGCTGATGGGCAAGAGCCTGGGAAGTATAGGTTGCACTGGGAAGATGGCCTCTTCTACAGTGAACCCACTGAGTCTGAACCTGGAGACTACAAACGCCTTGTAGTCCCACAGGAAAACAGACAACAGTTCTTACAACTAGCCCATGAGATACCTTTGGCTGGCCACTTGAGTTTCAAGAAGACCAAGGAAAGGCTCTCACTCTACTTTTATTGGCCAAAGATGGGGGCCGAAGTAGATAGATATTGTAAGAGCTGCCATACCTGCCAGACTTCTGGTAAGGTTGGTTCCAAGAATGTGGCACCTTTAGTGCCTCTCCCAGTTGTGGGAGTCCCATTTGAGAGGGTAGGGATTGACATTGTTGGTCCCCTTGATCCTCCAACCTCCTCAGGCAACAGGTTTATCCTTGTTGTAGTAGACCATGCTACTAGGTACCCGGAGGCCATTCCTATGAGGACTGTTACAGCTCCGGCTGTGGCTAAGGCCCTCCTTGGTATTTTTACCAGGGTTGGGTTTCCTAAGGAGGTAATCTCTGACAGGGGGTCAAACTTTATGTCCCACTACATGAAGGCCATGTGGAAAACCTGTGGAGTTACCTACAAGTTCTCAACCGCCTACCACCCTCAGACAAACGGGTTGGTTGAAAGGTTTAACAGAACCATGAAGAGCATGATAGGTGCTTTGGAAGAACCCCTTAAGAAAAAGTGGGACCTTCTACTGCCATGCCTTCTCTTTGCTTATAGAGAAGTCCCTCAGGAGGGAGTAGGTTATTCTCCCTTTGAGCTTCTCTATGGCCATCCAGTCAGAGGTCCATTGGCCCTGATTAAGGAGGGGTTGGAAGGTGCTCCTCCCCTCAAGCCAGTCAGAGTGACTGACTATGTGATAGGTCTCCGGAGGAGAATGTCACACATGATGGCAGAAGCAAGTGACAACTTGAAAGCTGGTCAAGCCCTGGTCAAACATTGGCACGACCAGAAGGCTAACATGGTTGAGTTTACTCAAGACCAGCTAGTTCTAGTTATGCTCCCAACAAGGCAGAGGGCCTTGCAAGACAAATGGATGGGACCCTTCAAGGTTGTGGGAAAACTTGGAGAGGTCAACTATCTGGTGGATCTGGGCAGACCCAGGGAAGCTCCTAGAGTCTTCCACACCAACCGACTAAAAGCCTACATCTCCAGACCTGATGTAGGAGCCTTGCTCCTAGCTTCAGCTGCAGAGGAGGAAGAGAGTGAATCTCTCCCTGATCTCCTCAGAGGTGTACCTTTAGATGAAAAAGTTGAAGGAGTCAATCTCTCTTCAGACCTGACACCTGAGCAACAAGAGGAGTGCAAATCTATGTTAAATCAGTTTGCCTCCCTGTTCTCACTGTCACCAGGCTTGACCCCTTGGGGCCAGCATGAGATACTCACTGGTGACTGTCTGCCAGTCAAAAGCAGAGGATACAGAATGTCAGAACATATCAGAGCCCACATCAAAGGAGAGGTCAAGAAGATGCTTGATCTCGGGGTAATAGAACCCTCTACTAGTCCATGGTCTAGCCCAGTTGTGTTAGTACCAAAGGCAGGATCCAAAGACTTGAGATTCTGTGTGGACTATAGAGCTCTAAATGCAGTCACCAAGACTGATGCCCACCCTTTGCCCAGGACAGATGAGTTGGTGGATAAACTTGGTGCAGCCAAGTACCTCAGCACATTTGACCTGACGTCAGGCTATTGGCAAATAGCCCTGACAGACCATGCCAAGGAGAAAACTGCATTCTCAACCCCAGTTGGCTTGTACCAGTTTAAGGTCATGCCTTTTGGACTGAAAAATGCACCTGCCACATTCCAAAGGATGGTGAACCAAGTTCTGGCTGGGATGGAAGATTTCTGCATGGCATACTTGGATGACATTGCAGTCTTCAGCCACTCCTGGGAAGAACATGTGAACCACCTAGGACATGTGTTGCAGGCTCTGAAACAGGCCCATTTGACAATCAAAGCCAGTAAGTGCCAGATTGGTCAAAGTAAAGTGGTCTACCTTGGACATGAGGTAGGAGGTGGAGAAATAAGGCCTTTGCCCAGCAAGATTGAAGCTGTGCAAAATTGGACAACACCAACTACTCAAACCCAAGTGAGAGCTTTTCTAGGCCTCACTGGGTATTACAGGAATTTCATTGAGAACTATGGGACCATAGCTTCTCCACTGAATGTAATCTCCTCTCCCAAATTCCCTAAAAAGGTAAAATGGAATGAGGAGTGCAATCAGGCCTTTGAAAAACTGAAGAGAGCTCTTTGCCAGGCTCCAGTATTGAGAGCTCCTGACTACCACCAACCTTTCATTGTACAAACTGATGCTTCCAATGTAGGTATAGGTGCAGTTCTAAGCCAACTGGATGAGAAGGGTAGGGAGCACCCCATTTGCTTCATCAGTAGGAAACTGAAGGATCCTGAGACAAGGTGGGCAACTATCGAAAGAGAATGCTTTGCTATTGTGTGGGCACTGAAGAAGTTTAGGCCATACTTGTATGGTTCTACTTTTGTTATTCAGACTGACCACCAACCCTTGAGATGGTTAATGCAAATGAAAGGGGAAAATCCAAAACTATTGAGATGGTCAATCTGCCTGCAAGGGTTTGATTTCACCATTGAGCACAGGTCAGGGTGTCACCATCAAAATGCTGATGGACTCTCTAGGATGTATATCATCGACTAGAGGTATGAGGTTCATCCAGGAGTGGATTAAATCCTCCTGTCCCTTAGTCTGGGGGGGGCGAGTGTTAGGGAGAATTCTCTGTTTAGGCTGAATTTCCCTACCTAGTGAGTCCCCCAGCAGCTTTGCTGGATTTCTGGGGTTTAATTTTTTTCTCCTGCCAAGAGTGAGACTCTTTTACCCTCACTCTTGGACATGTTGAAGTGTGTTTTCTTGGTTAAACCTTGTGTTGAATGGGCTATGGGGTCTCTTACTCCATAGGGCCTCATGTATTTTTGTGATGTGGGTCACACAGCACCCTCTGTGCCGTGACCCAGGGGTGTCCTAGGGACTCCCCAACATAGACTCCATACCCTGGGACTGACTACTGTCTCCCAGGGCATGTAAAGTCACCAAAGACTTTGCTAGTCTTGAATCCTGAACAGAACCAGTACAAACCATCATATTGTGGACGTACTGGCTGGGGCAATTCGATTGCCCCAGGGTCTGTTAGTCGAGGGGGCACGTCTCCGTCCCCCCTGATCGAGTTTTGGCTGGTGGCAGTGGAAACTACTTTTTATATTCAACCGCGAATATTTCCCTATGGGATTTCCCATTGTTTTAGGCTAACACATTTAATTAATTATTTACGGTAGCCTTAAACATACCGCCGGTTTATATATTTATTTTTATAACTCCGGTTGGGACTTTTTGCCAAAACTTGATTCTAAAATGGCGTTGGTGTTCGCCTCTGTAACTCTGACCCAAAGTGGAGCCCTTTGTTCCACTTTTGGCGGGCTTCTCCACAGAAGCCCTCCAAAGTGGTGCCACTCTGTCTGGGGTACTTAGGAGGGGTGGAGGGGGATTTAGGCACCCTGGACTGAGTTACCTTGGTAACTCAAGTCGCACTCCGTCCTGATTGGCCCAAGTGGTGAGCCGCCCGGCTCACCACTTAGCATGTTTGAGTGACAGCTAGGCTGGGTGAATGGGGGTTTGCTGCATAAAAGCAGGGCTTTGGGGACTGGGACTTCAGAAGTCGCCACAGGACCAAGAATCCGACGAGGGAAGAGCTGAGCCGACCTGCTTCGACGACACCACCCGGTGGAGCCCTGCTGAACCGTCTCACCACTTTTTCCCGACGACCGAGGAGAACTCTTAACGGAGTGGCTCCTTCCCTTGACTGGTGGGGACAACCAGTTTTCGCCTTCTTTCCGTTCTTTGAGGTATCTCGTGGCCGCCTTGCCTGTGCCAAGCACCCCGGCAACCGGAATACCACACTTTACCCCCATACCGCGAAAGTCGGTACCAACCCTTTAACCGGAGGACTCCGCGGCTGGTTTCTTCCCGGGCAGTGCAACGACCCTCTTCTTCTGCTCTTCAGCGAGAACTTCTTCTCCCCTGACCGACGTCGAGCCCTGCTGCCACTGCCTGGAACAACTGCCACCGCTGGAGGATCCTTTCCGCTTAAGGTACTGTGTTCTGCCTGGCTTCCCTTGCTACCGACTGTACGGGGTAGATTTAGTCCCCGGCTTTCGAACCTGGGAGTGCCTGGGACACTTTGGCTAAACTTTCTGAGCCACTCTAACCTCTTTTTGACTCTTTGCAAGACTTTGAATCTCTAACTAACAGTGTGATCTTGGGCACATTTTCGCTCCGGCTACTCTAAGAGTGGGCCCTGCCTAGTGACTTTTGCTCACCTGTGACTTTATTCTTCTTTAAGCCTATTGCAAGTGCTCTGGACCTTAGAGTGGTGTGTCTAACCCATTTCTGCTTTTTCTCTCCCTTTCTTGGAAACTACTAGAGTGTCATCTAACGTTAAGCACTCACCTCTGTTTTAATTAAGTGGTGTTTACTTAGAGTTGTCTAGATAGGAGAAAGGATTGAATCTACTTTCATTATAACTGTGTTGAAGTGCTTTTACTATATTTTTGCTAGAGTGTTTTTAACTTATGTGTATTTTAAATAAATAACTATATACTTTTGAAACCAAGCTCTGGTCAGTGTTTGCTTGTGCTATTGTGTTTTGGTACATATTGTGTATACTTTACATACTGCCTAACTCTTCTTGAGAGAAGTCTGACTGCTCAGCCACAGCTACCAGGTAAATCTGGGTGGTACAGACTGCTACCAAAGGGGTTTACTGCTCTACCTGTAGTCTTAAATCTTTTGCAGTGTTCCCCAAGGGAACTGCACAGGTTTCTGCCTAACATCTCTCAGTTCAGGCAGAGCCTCAGCCCTTCCACCTCTCCGTTCAGGCAGAGCCTCAGCCCTTGCACCTCTCAGTTCAGCCAGAGCCTCAGCTCCTGCACCTCTCAGTTCAGGCAGAGCCTCAGCCCTTGCCCCTCTCAGTTCAGGCAGGGCCTCAGCCCTTGCACCTGTCGGTTCAGGCAGAGCCTCAGCCTTGCCCCTCTCAGGTCAGGCAGAGCCTCAGCCTCTGCACGTCTCCATTCAGGCAGAGCCTCAGCTCTTGCACCTCTCAGTTCAGGCAGAGCCTCAGCCCTTGCCCCTCTCAGTTCAGGCAGAGCCTCAGCACCTCTCCGTTCAGGCAGAGCCTCAGCTCTTGCATCTCTCATTTCAGGCAGAGCCTCAGCCTCTGCACCTCTCAGTTCAGGCAGAGCCTCAGCTCTTGCACCTCTCAGTTCAGGCAGAGCCTCAGCCTTGCCCCTCTCAGTTCAGGCAGAGCCTCAGCCTCTGCACCTCTCCGTTCAGGCAGAGCCTCAGCTCTTGGACCTCTCAGTTCAGGCAGAACCTCAGCCTTGCCCCTCTCTGTTCAGGCAGACCCTCAGCCTCTCCACCTCCCCGTTCAGGCAGAGCCTCAGCTCTTGCACCTCTCAGTTCAGGCAGAGCCTCAGCCCTTGCCCTTCTCAGTTCAGGCAGAGCCTCAGCCCTTGCCCCTCTCAGTTCAGGCAGAATCTCAGCCTCTGCCCCTCTCAGTTCAGGCAGAGCCTCAGCCTCTGCACCTCTCCGTTCAGGCAGAGCCTCAGCTCTTGCACCTCTCAGTTCAGGCAGAGCCTCAGCTCTTGCACCTCTCAGTTCAGGCAGATCCTCAGCCTCTGCACCTCTCCATTCAGGCAGAGCCTCAGCCCTTGCACCTCTCAGTTCAGGCAGAGCCTCAGCCTTCCCCCTCTTAGTTCAGGCACAGCCTCAGCCTCTGCACCTCTTCGTTCAGGCAGAGCCTCAGCTCTTGCACCTCTCAGTTCAGGCAGAGCCTTGGCCCCTACCCCTCTCAGTTCAGGCAGAGCCTTGGCCCCTGCACTGTCAGTTCAGGCAAAGCCTTGGCCCTTGCACCTCTCAGTTCAGGCAGAGCCTCAGCCCCTGCACTGTCAGTTCAGGCAAAGCCTTGGCCCTTGCACCTCTCAATCCAGGCAGAGCCTCAGCCCTTGCACCTGTCAGTTCAGGCAGAGCCTTGGCCCCTGCCCCTCTCAGTTCAGGCAGATCCTCGGCCCCTGCACTGTCAGTTCAGGCAAAGCCTCAGCCCTTGCACCTCTCAGTTCAGTTCAGGCAGAGCCTCAGCCCCTGCACTGTCAGTTCAGGCAAAGTCTTGGCCCTTGCACCTCTCAATCCAGGCAGAGCCTCGGCCTTGCACCTGTCAGTTCAGGCAGAGCCTCGGCCCTTGCACCTCTCAGTTCAGGCAGAGCCTCGACTCCTGCACCTCTCAGTTCAGGCAGAGCCTCAGCTCGTGCACCTCTCAGTTCAGGCAGAGCCTCAGCCCTTGCCCATCTCAGTTCAGGCAGAGCCTCAGCCTCTGCACCTCTCAGTGCAGGCAGAGCCTCAGCTCTTGCACCGCTCAGTTCAGGCAGAGCCTCAGCTCTTGCACCTCCCAGTTCAAGCAAAACCTCAGCCCTTGCCCCTCTCAGTTCAGGCAGAGCCTCAGCCTTGCCCCTCTCAGTTCAGGCAGAGCCTCAGCCTCTGCACCTCTCCGTTCAGGCAGAGCCTCAGCTCTTGCACCTCTCAGTTCAGGCAGAGCCTCAGCCCTTGCCCCTCTCAGTTCAGGCAGAGCCTCAGCCTCTGCACCTCTCAGTTCAGGCAGAGCCTCAGCCCTTGCCCCTCTCCGTTCAGGCAGAGCCTCAGCCCTTGCACCTGTCAGTTCAGGCAGAGCCTCAGCCCTTGCACATGTCAGTTCAGGCAGAGCCTCAACCCCTGCACCTGTCAGATCAGGTGGGGCCTCAGCTCTTGCACCCGTCAGCTCAGGTAGGATTTCACCTGTCAGTTCAGGCAGAGCCTCAGCCTCAGCACCTCTCAGTTCAGGCAGAGCCTCAGCCCTGCCCCTCTCCGTTCAGGCAGAGACTCAGCCCTTGCACCTGTCAGTTCAGGCAGAGCCTCAGCCCTTGCACCTGTCAGTTCAGGCAGAGCCTCAACCCCTGCACCTGTCAGATCATGGAGGACCTCAGCCCTTGCACCTCTCATTTCAGGCAGAGCCTCAGCTCTTGCACCTCTCCGTCCAGGCAGAGCCTCAGCCTTGCACCTCTCAGTTCAGGCAGAGCCTCAGCCTCTGCACCTCTCCGTTCAGGCAGAGCCTCAGCCCTTGCCCCTCTCAGTTCAGGCAGAGCCTCAGCTCTTGCACCTCTCAGTTCAGGCAGAGCCTCAGCCTCTACACCTCTCCAGTCAGGCAGAGCCTCAGCCCTTGCACCTCTCAGTTCAGGCAGAGCCTCAGCCCTTGCACCTCTCAGTTCAGGCAGAGCCTCAGCCTTCCCCCTCTTAGTTCAGGCACAGCCTCAGCCTCTGCACCTCTTCGTTCAGGCAGAGCCTCAGCTCTTGCACCTCTCAGTTCAGGCAGAGCCTTGGCCCCTACCCCTCTCAGTTCAGGCAGAGCCTTGGCCCCTGCACTGTCAGTTCAGGCAAAGCCTTGGCCCTTGCACCTCTCAGTTCAGGCAGAGCCTCAGCCCCTGCACTGTCAGTTCAGGCAAATCCTTGGCCCTTGCACCTCTCAATCCAGGCAGAGCCTCAGCCCTTGCACCTGTCAGTTCAGGCAGAGCCTTGGCCCCTGCCCCTCTCAGTTCAGGCAGATCCTCGGCCCCTGCACTGTCAGTTCAGGCAAAGCCTCAGCCCTTGCACCTCTCAGTTCAGTTCAGGCAGAGCCTCAGCCCCTGCACTGTCAGTTCAGGCAAAGTCTTGGCCCTTGCACCTCTCAATCCAGGCAGAGCCTCGGCCTTGCACCTGTCAGTTCAGGCAGAGCCTCGGCCCTTGCACCTCTCAGTTCAGGCAGAGCCTCGACTCCTGCACCTCTCAGTTCAGGCAGAGCCTCAGCTCGTGCACCTCTCAGTTCAGGCAGAGCCTCAGCCCTTGCCCATCTCAGTTCAGGCAGAGCCTCAGCCTCTGCACCTCTCAGTTCAGGCAGAGCCTCAGCTCTTGCACCGCTCAGTTCAGGCAGAGCCTCAGCTCTTGCACCTCCCAGTTCAAGCAAAACCTCAGCCCTTGCCCCTCTCAGTTCAGGCAGAGCCTCAGCCTTGCCCCTCTCAGTTCAGGCAGAGCCTCAGCCTCTGCACCTCTCCGTTCAGGCAGAGCCTCAGCTCTTGCACCTCTCAGTTCAGGCAGAGCCTCAGCCCTTGCCCCTCTCAGTTCAGGCAGAGCCTCAGCCTCTGCACCTCTCAGTTCAGGCAGAGCCTCAGCCCTTGCCCCTCTCCGTTCAGGCAGAGCCTCAGCCCTTGCACCTGTCAGTTCAGGCAGAGCCTCAGCCCTTGCACATGTCAGTTCAGGCAGAGCCTCAACCCCTGCACCTGTCAGATCAGGTGGGGCCTCAGCTCTTGCACCCGTCAGCTCAGGTAGGATTTCACCTGTCAGTTCAGGCAGAGCCTCAGCCTCAGCACCTCTCAGTTCAGGCAGAGCCTCAGCCCTGCCCCTCTCCGTTCAGGCAGAGACTCAGCCCTTGCACCTGTCAGTTCAGGCAGAGCCTCAGCCCTTGCACCTGTCAGTTCAGGCAGAGCCTCAACCCCTGCACCTGTCAGATCATGGAGGACCTCAGCCCTTGCACCTCTCATTTCAGGCAGAGCCTCAGCTCTTGCACCTCTCCGTCCAGGCAGAGCCTCAGCCTTGCACCTCTCAGTTCAGGCAGAGCCTCAGCCTCTGCACCTCTCCGTTCAGGCAGAGCCTCAGCCCTTGCCCCTCTCAGTTCAGGCAGAGCCTCAGCTCTTGCACCTCTCAGTTCAGGCAGAGCCTCAGCCTCTGCACCTCTCCAGTCAGGCAGAGCCTCAGCCCTTGCACCTCTCAGTTCAGGCAGAGCCTCAGCCCTTGCACCTCTCAGTTCAGGCAGAGCCTCAGCCTTCCCCCTCTTAGTTCAGGCACAGCCTCAGCCTCTGCACCTCTTCGTTCAGGCAGAGCCTCAGCTCTTGCACCTCTCAGTTCAGGCAGAGCCTTGGCCCCTACCCCTCTCAGTTCAGGCAGAGCCTTGGCCCCTGCACTGTCAGTTCAGGCAAAGCCTTGGCCCTTGCACCTCTCAGTTCAGGCAGAGCCTCAGCCCCTGCACTGTCAGTTCAGGCAAATCCTTGGCCCTTGCACCTCTCAATCCAGGCAGAGCCTCAGCCCTTGCACCTGTCAGTTCAGGCAGAGCCTTGGCCCCTGCCCCTCTCAGTTCAGGCAGATCCTCGGCCCCTGCACTGTCAGTTCAGGCAAAGCCTCAGCCCTTGCACCTCTCAGTTCAGTTCAGGCAGAGCCTCAGCCCCTGCACTGTCAGTTCAGGCAAAGTCTTGGCCCTTGCACCTCTCAATCCAGGCAGAGCCTCGGCCTTGCACCTGTCAGTTCAGGCAGAGCCTCGGCCCTTGCACCTCTCAGTTCAGGCAGAGCCTCGACTCCTGCACCTCTCAGTTCAGGCAGAGCCTCAGCTCGTGCACCTCTCAGTTCAGGCAGAGCCTCAGCCCTTGCCCATCTCAGTTCAGGCAGAGCCTCAGCCTCTGCACCTCTCAGTTCAGGCAGAGCCTCAGCTCTTGCACCGCTCAGTTCAGGCAGAGCCTCAGCTCTTGCACCTCCCAGTTCAAGCAAAACCTCAGCCCTTGCCCCTCTCAGTTCAGGCAGAGCCTCAGCCTTGCCCCTCTCAGTTCAGGCAGAGCCTCAGCCTCTGCACCTCTCCGTTCAGGCAGAGCCTCAGCTCTTGCACCTCTCAGTTCAGGCAGAGCCTCAGCCCTTGCCCCTCTCAGTTCAGGCAGAGCCTCAGCCTCTGCACCTCTCAGTTCAGGCAGAGCCTCAGCCCTTGCCCCTCTCCGTTCAGGCAGAGCCTCAGCCCTTGCACCTGTCAGTTCAGGCAGAGCCTCAGCCCTTGCACATGTCAGTTCAGGCAGAGCCTCAACCCCTGCACCTGTCAGATCAGGTGGGGCCTCAGCTCTTGCACCCGTCAGCTCAGGTAGGATTTCACCTGTCAGTTCAGGCAGAGCCTCAGCCTCAGCACCTCTCAGTTCAGGCAGAGCCTCAGCCCTGCCCCTCTCCGTTCAGGCAGAGACTCAGCCCTTGCACCTGTCAGTTCAGGCAGAGCCTCAGCCCTTGCACCTGTCAGTTCAGGCAGAGCCTCAACCCCTGCACCTGTCAGATCATGGAGGACCTCAGCCCTTGCACCTCTCATTTCAGGCAGAGCCTCAGCTCTTGCACCTCTCCGTCCAGGCAGAGCCTCAGCCTTGCACCTCTCAGTTCAGGCAGAGCCTCAGCCTCTGCACCTCTCCGTTCAGGCAGAGCCTCAGCCCTTGCCCCTCTCAGTTCAGGCAGAGCCTCAGCTCTTGCACCTCTCAGTTCAGGCAGAGCCTCAGCCTCTGCACCTCTCCAGTCAGGCAGAGCCTCAGCCCTTGCACCTCTCAGTTCAGGCAGAGCCTCAGCCTTCCCCCTCTCAGTTCAGGCACAGCCTCAGCCTCTGCACCTCTTCGTTCAGGCAGAGCCTCAGCTCTTGCACATCTCAGTTCAGGCAGAGCCTTGGCCCCTACCCCTCTCAGTTCAGGCAGAGCCTCGGCCCCTGCACTGTCAGTTCAGGCAAAGCCTTGGCCCTTGCACCTCTCAGTTCAGGCAGAGCCTCAGCCCCTGCACTGTCAGTTCAGGCAAAGCCTTGGCCCTTGCACCTCTCAATCCAGGCAGAGCCTCGGCCCTTGCACCTGTCAGTTCAGGCAGAGCCTTGGCCCCTGCCCCTCTCAGTTCAGGCAGATCCTCGGCCCCTGCACTGTCAGTTCAGGCAAAGCCTCAGCCCTTGCACCTCTCTGTTCAGGCAGAGCCTCAGCCCCTGCACTGTCAGTTCAGGCAAAGTCTTGGCCCTTGCACCTCTCAATCCAGGCAGAGCCTCGGCCCTTGCACCTGTCAGTTCAGGCAGAGCCTCGGCCCTTGCACCTCTCAGTTCAGGCAGAGCCTCGACTCCTGCACCTCTCAGTTCAGGCAGAGCCTCAGCTCGTGCACCTCACAGTTCAGGCAGAGCCTCAGCCCTTGCCCATCTCAGTTCAGGCAGAGCCTCAGCCTCTGCACCTCTCAGTTCAGGCAGAGCCTCAGCTCTTGCACCGCTCAGTTCAGGCAGAGCCTCAGCTCTTGCACCTCCCAGTTCAAGCAAAGCCTCAGCCCTTGCCCCTCTCAGTTCAGGCAGAGCCTCAGCCTTGCCCCTCTCAGTTCAGGCAGAGCCTCAGCCTCTGCACCTCTCCGTTCAGGCAGAGCCTCAGCTCTTGCACCTCTCAGTTCAGGCAGAGCCTCAGCCCTTGCCCCTCTCAGTTCAGGCAGAGCCTCAGCCTCTGCACCTCTCAGTTCAGGCAGAGCCTCAGCCCTTGCCCCTCTTCGTTCAGGCAGAGCCTCAGCCCTTGCACCTGTCAGTTCAGGCAGAGCCTCAGCCCTTGCACATGTCAGTTCAGGCAGAGCCTCAACCCCTGCACCTGTCAGATCAGGTGGGGCCTCAGCTCTTGCACCCGTCAGCTCAGGTAGGATTTCACCTGTCAGTTCAGGCAGAGCCTCAGCCTCAGCACCTCTCAGTTCAGGCAGAGCCTCAGCCCTTGCCCCTCTCCGTTCAGGCAGAGACTCAGCCCTTGCACCTGTCAGTTCAGGCAGAGCCTCAGCCCTTGCACCTGTCAGTTCAGGCAGAGCCTCAACCCCTGCACCTGTCAGATCATGGAGGACCTCAGCCCTTGCACCTCTCATTTCAGGCAGAGCCTCAGCCTTGCCCCTCTCAGTTCAGGCAGAGACTCAGCCTCTGCACCTCTCCGTTCAGGCAGAGCCTCAGCTCTTGCACCTCTCTGTTCAGGCAGAGCCTCAGCCTTGCCCCTCTCAGTTCAGGCAGAGCCTCAGCCTCTGCACCTCTCTGTTCAGGCAGAGCCTCAATTCTTGCACCTCTCATTTCAGGCAGAGCCTCAGCCTTGCCCCTCTCAGTTCAGGCAGACCCTTAGCCTCTGCAACGCTCCGTTCAGGCAGAGCCTCAGCTCTTGCACCTCTCAGTTCAGGCAGAGCCTCAGCCCTTGCATCTCTCAGTTCAGGCAGAGCTTCAGCCCTTGCACCTCTCCGTTCAGGCAGAGCCTCAGCCCTTGCACCTCTCAGTTCAGCTAGAGCCTCAGCACTTGCACCTTTCAGTTCAGGCAGAGCCTCAGCCTTGCCCCTCTCAGTTCAGGCAGAGCCTCAGCCTCTGCACCTCTCCGTTCAGGCAGAGCCTCAGCTCTTACACCTTTCAGTTCAGGCAGAGCCTCAGCCTTGCCCCCCTCCGTTCAGGCAGAGCCTCAGCCCCTGCACATCTCCGTTCAGGCAGAGCCTGAGCCCTTGCCCCTCTCAGTTCAGGCAGAGCCTCAGCTCTTGCACCTCTCAGTCCAGGCAGAGCCTCAGCTCTTGCACCTCTCAGTTCAGGCAGAGCTTCAGCCTCTGCATCTCTAAGTTTAGGCAGAGCCTCAGCCCTTGCCCAACTCCGTTCAGGCAGAGCCTCAGTCCTTGCACCTGACAGTTCAGGCAGAGCCTCAGCCCTTGCACCTGTCAGTTCAGGCAGAGCCTCAACCCCTGCACCTGTCAGTTCAGGCAGAGCCTCAACCCCTGCACCTCTCAGTTCAGGCAGAGCCTCAGCCCTTCCCCCTCTCCGTTCAGGAAGAGCCTGAACCCCTGCACCTGTCAGTTTAGGCAGAGCCTCAGCCCTTGCACCTGTCAGTTCAGGCAGAGCCTCAGCCCTTGCACCTGTCAGTTCAGGCAGAGCCTCAGCCCTTGCACCTGTCAGTTCAGGCAGAGCCTCAGCCCTTGCACCTGTCAGTTCAGGCAGAGCCTCGGCCCTTGCACCTGTCAGTTCAGGCAGAGCCTAAGCCCTTGCATCGTTCAGTTCAGGCAGAGCCTCAGTCTCTGCACCTCTCCGTTCAGGCAGAGCCTCAGCCTCTGCACCTCTCCGTTCAGGTTGAGCCTCAGCTCTTGCGCCTCTCAGTTCAGGCAGAGCATCAGCCCTTGCACCTGTCAGTTCAGGCAGAGCCTCAGCCCTTGCACCTGTCAGTTCAGGCAGAGCCTCACCCCTTGCCCCTCTCAGTTCATGCAGAACCTCAGCCCTTGCACCTGTCAGTTCAGGCAGAGCCTCAGCCCCTGCACTGTCAGTTCAGGCAAAGACTTGGCCCTTGCACCTCTCAATCCAGGCAGAGCCTCGGCCCTTGCACCTGTCAGTTCAGGCAGAGCCTTGGCCCCTGCACCTGTCAGATCAGGTGGGGCCTCAGCTCTTGCACCCGTCAGCTCAGGTAGGATTTCACCTGTCAGTTCAGGCAGAGCCTCAGCCTCAGCACCTCTCAGTTCAGGCAGAGCCTCAGCCCTGCCCCTCTCCGTTCAGGCAGAGACTCAGCCCTTGCACCTGTCAGTTCAGGCAGAGCCTCAGCCCTTGCACCTGTCAGTTCAGGCAGAGCCTCAACCCCTGCACCTGTCAGATCATGGAGGACCTCAGCCCTTGCACCTCTCATTTCAGGCAGAGCCTCAGCTCTTGCACCTCTCCGTTCAGGCAGAGCCTCAGCCTTGCACCTCTCAGTTCAGGCAGAGCCTCAGCCTCTGCACCTCTCCGTTCAGGCAGAGCCTCAGCTCTTGCACCTCTCAGTTCAGGCAGAGCCTCAGCTCTTGCACCTCTCAGTTCAGGCAGAGCCTCAGCCTCTGCACCTCTCCAGTCAGGCAGAGCCTCAGCCCTTGCACCTCTCAGTTCAGGCAGAGCCTCAGCCTTCCCCCTCTCAGTTCAGGCACAGCCTCAGCCTCTGCACCTCTTCGTTCAGGCAGAGCATCAGCTCTTGCACCTCTCAGTTCAGGCAGAGCCTTGGCCCCTACCCCTCTCAGTTCAGGCAGAGCCTCGGCCCCTGCACTGTCAGTTCAGGCAAAGCCTTGGCCCTTGCACCTCTCAGTTCAGGCAGAGCCTTAGCCCCTGCACTGTCAGTTCAGGCAAAACCTTGGCCCTTGCACCTCTCAATCCAGGCAGAGCCTCGGCCCTTGCACCTGTCAGTTCAGGCAGAGCCTTGGCCCCTGCCCCTCTCAGTTCAGGCAGATCCTCGGCCCCTGCACTGTCAGTTCAGGCAAAGCCTCAGCCCTTGCACCTCTCTGTTCAGGCAGAGCCTCAGCCCCTGCACTGTCAGTTCAGGCAAAGTCTTGGCCCTTGCACCTCTCAATCCAGGCAGAGCCTCGGCCTTTGCACCTGTCAGTTCAGGCAGAGCCTCGGCCCTTGCACCTCTCAGTTCAGGCAGAGCGTCGACTCCTGCACCTCTCAGTTCAGGCAGAGCCTCAGCTCGTGCACCTCTCAGTTCAGGCAGAGCCTCAGCCCTTGCCCATCTCAGTTCAGGCAGAGCCTCAGCCTCTGCACCGCTCAGTTCAGGCAGAGCCTCAGCTCTTGCACCTCCCAGTTCAAGCAAAGCCTCAGCCCTTGCCCCTCTCAGTTCAGGCAGAGCCTCAGCCTTGCCCCTCTCAGTTCAGGCAGAGCCTCAGCCTCTGCACCTCTCTGTTCAGGCAGAGCCTCAGCTCTTGCACCTCTCAGTTCAGGCAGAGCCTCAGCCCTTGCCCCTCTCAGTTCAGGCAGAGCCTCAGCCTCTGCACCTCTCAGTTCAGGCAGAGCCTCAGCCATTGCCCCTCTCCGTTCAGGCAGAGCCTCAGCCCTTGCACCTGTCAGTTCAGGCAGAGCCTCAGCCCTTGCACATGTCAGTTCAGGCAGAGCCTCAACCCCTGCACCTGTCAGATCAGGTGGGGCCTCAGCTCTTGCACCCGTCAGCTCAGGTAGGATTTCACCTGTCAGTTCAGGCAGAGCCTCAGCCTCAGCACCTCTCAGTTCAGGCAGAGCCTCAGCCCTTGCCCCTCTCCGTTCAGGCAGAGACTCAGCCCTTGCACCTGTCAGTTCAGGCAGAGCCTCAGCCCTTGCACCTGTCAGTTCAGGCAGAGCCTCAACCCCTGCACCTGTCAGATCATGGAGGACCTCAGCCCTTGCACCTCTCATTTCAGGCAGAGCCTCAGCCTTGCCCCTCTCAGTTCAGGCAGAGACTCAGCCTCTGCACCTCTCCGTTCAGGCAGAGCCTCAGCTCTTGCAACTCTCTGTTCAGGCAGAGCCTCAGCCTTGCCCCTCTCAGTTCAGGCAGAGCCTCAGCCGCTGCACCTCTCTGTTCAGGCAGAGCCTCAGTTTTTGCACCTCTCATTTCAGGCAGAGCCTCAGCCTTGCCCCTCTCAGTTCAGGCAGACCCTTAGCCTCTGCACCGCTCCGTTCAGGCAGAGCCTCAGCTCTTGCACCTCTCAGTTCAGGCAGAGCCTCAGCCCTTGCATCTCTCAGTTCAGGCAGAGCCTCAGCCCTTGCACCTCTCCGTTCAGGCAGAGCCTCAGCCCTTGCACCTCTCAGTTCAGCCAGAGCCTCAGCACTTGCACCTTTCAGTTCAGGCAGAGCCTCAGCCTTGCCCCTCTCAGTTCAGGCAGAGCCTCAGCCTCTGCACCTCTCCGTTCAGGCAGAGCCTCAGCTCTTGCACCTTTCCGTTCAGGCAGAGCCTCAGCCTTGCCCCTCTCCGTTCAGGCAGAGCCTCAGCCCCTGCACATCTCCGTTCAGGCAGAGCCTGAGCCCTTGCCCCTCTCAGTTCAGGCAGAGCCTCAGCTCTTGCACCTCTCAGTCCAGGCAGAGCCTCAGCTCTTGCACCTCTCAGTTCAGGCAGAGCCTCAGCCTCTGCACCTCTCAGTTCAGGCAGAGCCTCAGCCCTTGCCCAACTCCGTTCAGGCAGAGCCTCAGTCCTTGCACCTGACAGTTCAGGCAGAGCCTCAGCCCTTGCACCTGTCAGTTCAGGCAGAGCCTCAACCCCTGCACCTGTCAGTTCAGGCAGAGCCTCAACCCCTGCACCTCTCAGTTCAGGCAGAGCCTCAGCCCTTCCCCCTCTCCGTTCAGGAAGAGCCTGAACCCCTGCACCTGTCAGTTCAGGCAGAGCCTCAGCCCTTGCACCTGTCAGTTCAGGCAGAGCCTCAACCCCTGCACCTGTCAGATCATGGAGGACCTCAGCCCTTGCACCTCTCATTTCAGGCAGAGCCTCAGCCTTGCCCCTCTCAGTTCAGGCAGAGACTCAGCCTCTGCACCTCTCCGTTCAGGCAGAGCCTCAGCTCTTGCAACTCTCTGTTCAGGCAGAGCCTCAGCCTTGCCCCTCTCAGTTCAGGCAGAGCCTCAGCCTCTGCACCTCTCTGTTCAGGCAGAGCCTCAGTTTTTGCACCTCTCATTTCAGGCAGAGCCTCAGCCTTGCCCCTCTCAGTTCAGGCAGACCCTTAGCCTCTGCACCGCTCCGTTCAGCCAGAGCCTCAGCTCTTGCACCTCTCAGTTCAGGCAGAGCCTCAGCCCTTGCATCTCTCAGTTCAGGCAGAGCCTCAGCCCTTGCACCTCTCCGTTCAGGCAGAGCCTCAGCCCTTGCACCTCTCAGTTCAGCCAGAGCCTCAGCACTTGCACCTTTCAGTTCAGGCAGAGCCTCAGCCTTGCCCCTCTCAGTTCAGGCAGAGCCTCAGCCTCTGCACCTCTCCGTTCAGGCAGAGCCTCAGCTCTTGCACCTTTCCGTTCAGGCAGAGCCTCAGCCTTGCCCCTCTCTGTTCAGGCAGAGCCTCAGCCCCTGCACATCTCCGTTCAGGCAGAGCCTGAGCCCTTGCCCCTCTCAGTTCAGGCAGAGCCTCAGCTCTTGCACCTCTCAGTCCAGGCAGAGCCTCAGCTCTTGCACCTCTCAGTTCACGCAGAGCCTCAGCCTCTGCACCTCTCAGTTCAGGCAGAGCCTCAGCCCTTGCCCAACTCCGTTCAGTCAGAGCCTCAGTCCTTGCACCTGACAGTTCAGGCAGAGCCTCAGCCCTTGCACCTGTCAGTTCAGGCAGAGCCTCAACCCCTGCACCTGTCAGTTCAGGCAGAGCCTCAACCCCTGCACCTCTCAGTTCAGGCAGAGCCTCAGCCCTTCCCCCTCTCCGTTCAGTGTTAGGCAGAAACCTGTGCAGTTCCCTTGGGGAACACTGCAAAAGATTTAAGACTACAGGTAGAGCAGTAAACCCCTTTGGTAGCAGTCTGTACCACCCAGATTTACCTGGTAGCTGTGGCTGAGCAGTCAGACTTCTCTCAAGAAGAGTTAGGCAGTATGTAAAGTATACACAATATGTACCAAAACACAATAGCACAAGCAAACACTGACCAGAGCTTGGTTTCAAAAGTATATAGTTATTTATTTAAAATACACATAAGTTAAAAACACTCTAGCAAAAATATAGTAAAAGCACTTCAACACAGTTATACTGAAAGTAAATTCAATCCTTTCTCCTATCTAGACAACTCTAGGTTAACACCACTTAATTAAAACAGAGGTGAGTGCTTAACGTTAGATGACACTCTAGTAGTTTCCAAGAAAGGGAGAGAAAAAGCAGAAATAGGTTAGACACACCACTCTAAGGTCCAGAACACTTGCAATAGGCTTAAAGAAGAATAAAGTCACAGGTGAGCAAAAGTCACTAGGCAGGGCCCACTCTTAGAGTAGCCGGAGCGAAAATGTGCCCAAGATCACACTGTGAGTTAGAGATTCAAAGTCTTGCAAAGAGTCAAAAAGAGTTTAGAGTGGCTCAGAAAGTTTAGCCAAAGTGTCCCAGGCACTCCCAGGTTCGAAAGCCGGGGACTAAATCTACCCCGTACAGTCGGTAGCAAGGGAAGCCAGGCGGAACACAGTACCTTAAGCGGAAAGGATCCTCCAGCGGGGGCAGTTGTTCCAGGCAGTGACAGCGAGGCTCGACGTCGGTCAGGGGAGAAGAATATCTCGCTGAAGAGCAGAAGAGAAAGGTCGTAGCACTGCCCGGGAAGAAACCAGCCGCGGAGTCCTCCGGTTAAAGGGTTGGTACCGACTTTCGCGGTATGGGGGTAAAGTGTGGTATTCCGGATGCCGGGGTGCTTGGCACAGGCAAGGCGGCCACGAGATACCTCTAAAGGACGGAAAGAAGGCGAAAACTGGTTGTCCCCACCAGTCAAGGGAAGGAGCCACTCCGTTAAGAGTTCTCCTCGGTCGTCGGGAAAAAGTGGTGAGACGGTTCAGCAGGGCTCCACCGGGTGGTGTCGTCGAAGCAGGTCGGCTCAGCTCTTCCCTCGTCGGATTCTTGGTCCTGTGGCGACTTCTGAAGTCCCAGTCCCCAAAGCCCTGCTTTTATGCAGCAAACCCCCATTCACCCAGCCTAGCTGTCACTCAAACATGCTAAGTGGTGAGCCGGGCGGCTCACCACTTGGGCCAATCAGGACGGAGTGCGACTTGAGTTACCAAGGTAACTCAGTCCAGGGTGCCTAAATCCCCCTCCACCCCTCCTAAGTACCCCAGACAGAGTGGCACCACTTTGGAGGGCTTCTGTGGAGAAGCCCGCCAAAAGTGGAACAAAGGGCTCCACTTTGGGTCAGAGTTACAGAGGCGAACACCAACGCCATTTTAGAATCAAGTTTTGGCAAAAAGTCCCAACCGGAGTTATAAAAATAAATATATAAACCGGCGGTATGTTTAAGGCTACCGTAAATAAATAATTAAATGTGTTAGCCTAAAACAATGGGAAATCCCGTAGGGAAATATTCGCGGTCGAATATAAAAAGTAGTTTCCACTGCCACCAGCCAAAACTCGATCAGGGGGGACGGAGACGTGCCCCCTCGACTAACAGACCCTGGGGCAATCGAATTGCCCCAGCCAGTACGTCCACAATATGATGGTTTGTACTGGTTCTGTTCAGGATTCAAGACTAGCAAAGTCTTTGGTGACTTTACATGCCCTGGGAGACAGTAGTCAGTCCCAGGGTATGGAGTCTATGTTGGGGAGTCCCTAGGACACCCCTGGGTCACGGCACAGAGGGTGCTGTGTGACCCACATCAAAAAAATACATGAGGCCCTATGGAGTAAAAGACCCCATAGCCCATTCAACACAAGGTTTAACCAAGAAAACACACTTCAACATGTCCAAGAGTGAGGGTAAAAGAGTCTCACTCTTGGCAGGAGAAAAAAATTAAACCCCAGAAATCCAGCAAAGCTGCTGGGGGACTCACTAGGTAGGGAAATTCAGCCTAAACAGAGAATTCTCCCTAACACTCGCCCCCCCCAGACTAAGGGACAGGAGGATTTAATCCACTCCTGGATGAACCTCATACCTCTAGTCGATGATATACATCCTAGAGAGTCCATCAGCATTTTGATGGTGACACCTTGACCTATGTTCAATGGAGAACTCAAAGGTTTTCTTTTGCAAGCTAACGGACCTACAGACCCTTTGAGGAACATCAGTCTTTTTGTTATAGGGGATCTGGTTGACCAGTCCCTCAGAAGTTGGTACAACTCCTGAACCTATGTTAGGCTTTTTCAAGGGGTCCTTATAAAGGATTCCCTTAGATCTAGAGGGGCCTCCAAGGTTCCTCACCACCTCTCTTGTGGGAGCAGGTTGGGTCTTAGGCCTCTTGGTTGGAGGGGTTGGGGTTAGGCAATGTACCTGCTTCCCCTTCCTCTTAGATCTACCCTTACCTATTTTAGGAGTTTCCCCCCTAATATTAGGATTTGAGTTGGGGTCTTCAGTAGAAGGTCCAACAGTCTGAAGGTTTTTGGCCTTAGACTTTTCTTTTCTGGTTTTCCACCAGCACTGAGAATTACCAGTTCTCTCAGGTCCAGATAGGGGCCTAGTTGGTCTATCCACCTCCTCCTCAGAAGTAGGGTGAGTCAGAGACTCTGAGACTAGGGGAACAATGATGGAGCTTGGTTGGGGCGCCCATGTTCCTAGCATACTATCCTGAAATGTGCCTGGGTTAGAGGTCAACTTACTAACACCAGGGCTTGTAGTGGGGTTCTCAGTAGAGGGTCCCACAGGTTTAGAAGGGTCCTTCAAGGTAGCCTTTCTAGCCAATTTGGTTAAGTTCTGCTTCTCCATACTGGGAGGCCTGGGGGTATGTGACACTACTCCTAGAGTTCTTAGGTCATTCCCCAACAGGACCTTCCCAGGTACCTCAGCCTGAACACTGACAGGGATCCTTACTGTCATGTTGTTACATTGAATGAGGGCTGGTAGAATAGGAACCATTTGGACAGGGCCTCCAGACATCTTAGTGGGACCTTTGGGTGCTTTGGCCACATCCTCAGGTTGAAAGAAGCTTTCATCCACTACTGTTCTGCTGGCCCCAGTGTCTCTCCTGGCAGGAGTATCCTGGCCATTGACAAGAACACTGTCCACATAATACACCTTAGAGTTAACAGGTAGGGAGTTATACACAACCCTATTCTGGGGACTAACCAGACCCATAGGCTCTAAGTTTACAGTTGCTTGAAGACCCAAGGGTTCTTCAGCAAAGAGTTCAAAGTGGGCACTAGCCATCTGTACTTCATCCTCAGGAGTGAAGGCTAAGGAGACTGTGCTGATCCCTGCAGGTTTACCCTTGCACTTGGGATCTCCTTTGATATGGTCAGTACCCTGACAGACATAGCATTGTCCAAATGCTCTCTGGAAGGGTGGCTTGTTCTGACCTCCTTCTGGCTTGTGGCCAGAAGGTACAGTAGCCTGACTAGGTTTCCCATGTGGCTTACCCTGGTTATTTTGTGGTTTGGGGCCCTCTTTGGGATAGGAATTATTAGAATTCTCTTTGGAGTCCTTTTTAGACTGTTTCTCCCCATCCTTCTTCTGAGTTACCCCAGAATCCTTGTGAGTGGCCCTGTTGGCAACCCACAAGTCAGCAGCCTTAGCTAGTTTCCGGGAATCCAATTCCCTGGAATCAGCCAAGTGTTGTCTGAGCTCAGGAGAGCAGGCATCATAAATAGTCTCCAACATAAACAAATTCTTCATACCTTCATAAGTGTTCACCTTGTAACCCTTAATCCATCCCTCTAAGTTTTTCAAACATTCACTCACCCAGGTAGCCCAAGGGGTACCATCATGCTTTTTGAGGTTCCTAAACCTCTTAAGATACTGGGAAGGGGTCTTCCCAAACCTAGCTATCAAAGCTAGTTTCACATATTCATAGTCCTTCCTATCCTCCTCCCCCATCTCCATTACCACATCAGTTGCAACAGGGGGAAGCCTAGAGAACAACCAGGGGAGTAAGTCATTTCCTGTGATGTTCTGGAGCCCATGATTATATTCAAACAGGGACAACCAATCCAACACATCCAACTTAGGCTCATACATACCAACCAATTCTTTAGGCATCCGGGGTCTTTTAGGACTGGAACTTCTAGAGGAGCCAGAGAGAGAAACATTCTCAACAGATAATTTCTTCATTTCTAAGTCATACTTGAGCTCCATTTCCCTTAGCCTTAGTTCTTTGTCAGTTTGAGCATTAAGTTTCTTATACTCCAATTCTAGCTTCATTTTCTCCAGTTCAAAGTACTGAGGACTAAATGTGGGACCTGGTAAAGGTCCAGTAGGCACAGCAGGTAGAGCAGGCAGAGGCCTAGGGGGGACAGTTACAACAGCCTCACCCTCCTCTTCTGACTCTTCCTCAGAAACATCAACATTTTGCTCCATGTTAACTTCAACACTGTCATCTACAGTTGCTGGAGTGGTAGGTTCCTCTGAACCATCACCCAGACTTTGGTTAGCTAACAATCTTTCAATCAGCTCCATTTTCTTGCCCTTAGTCAGGAGATCCTTATGTTTACAGAGCACTCTTAAACAATCAGCAGTTTTGGCTGCAAGGGACTCTTGACTATAGCTTTCTATAACTGACATGTTAGAGGTTTTACTTTTTCAGTGCTAAGCTTTGTGGTTAGTTGCACTAAGGTATCTAAAGTACAATAAAATGTATACTCAATACAAATCCCACCGCTGTACACCAGTGTTAGGCAGAAACCTGTGCAGTTCCCTTGGGGAACACTGCAAAAGATTTAAGACTACAGGTAGAGCAGTAAACCCCTTTGGTAGCAGTCTGTACCACCCAGATTTACCTGGTAGCTGTGGCTGAGCAGTCAGACTTCTCTCAAGAAGAGTTAGGCAGTATGTAAAGTATACACAATATGTACCAAAACACAATAGCACAAGCAAACACTGACCAGAGCTTGGTTTCAAAAGTATATAGTTATTTATTTAAAATACACATAAGTTAAAAACACTCTAGCAAAAATATAGTAAAAGCACTTCAACACAGTTATACTGAAAGTAAATTCAATCCTTTCTCCTATCTAGACAACTCTAGGTTAACACCACTTAATTAAAACAGAGGTGAGTGCTTAACGTTAGATGACACTCTAGTAGTTTCCAAGAAAGGGAGAGAAAAAGCAGAAATAGGTTAGACACACCACTCTAAGGTCCAGAACACTTGCAATAGGCTTAAAGAAGAATAAAGTCACAGGTGAGCAAAAGTCACTAGGCAGGGCCCACTCTTAGAGTAGCCGGAGCGAAAATGTGCCCAAGATCACACTGTGAGTTAGAGATTCAAAGTCTTGCAAAGAGTCAAAAAGAGTTTAGAGTGGCTCAGAAAGTTTAGCCAAAGTGTCCCAGGCACTCCCAGGTTCGAAAGCCGGGGACTAAATCTACCCCGTACAGTCGGTAGCAAGGGAAGCCAGGCGGAACACAGTACCTTAAGCGGAAAGGATCCTCCAGCGGGGGCAGTTGTTCCAGGCAGTGACAGCGAGGCTCGACGTCGGTCAGGGGAGAAGAATATCTCGCTGAAGAGCAGAAGAGAAAGGTCGTAGCACTGCCCGGGAAGAAACCAGCCGCGGAGTCCTCCGGTTAAAGGGTTGGTACCGACTTTCGCGGTATGGGGGTAAAGTGTGGTATTCCGGATGCCGGGGTGCTTGGCACAGGCAAGGCGGCCACGAGATACCTCTAAAGGACGGAAAGAAGGCGAAAACTGGTTGTCCCCACCAGTCAAGGGAAGGAGCCACTCCGTTAAGAGTTCTCCTCGGTCGTCGGGAAAAAGTGGTGAGACGGTTCAGCAGGGCTCCACCGGGTGGTGTCGTCGAAGCAGGTCGGCTCAGCTCTTCCCTCGTCGGATTCTTGGTCCTGTGGCGACTTCTGAAGTCCCAGTCCCCAAAGCCCTGCTTTTATGCAGCAAACCCCCATTCACCCAGCCTAGCTGTCACTCAAACATGCTAAGTGGTGAGCCGGGCGGCTCACCACTTGGGCCAATCAGGACGGAGTGCGACTTGAGTTACCAAGGTAACTCAGTCCAGGGTGCCTAAATCCCCCTCCACCCCTCCTAAGTACCCCAGACAGAGTGGCACCACTTTGGAGGGCTTCTGTGGAGAAGCCCGCCAAAAGTGGAACAAAGGGCTCCACTTTGGGTCAGAGTTACAGAGGCGAACACCAACGCCATTTTAGAATCAAGTTTTGGCAAAAAGTCCCAACCGGAGTTATAAAAATAAATATATAAACCGGCGGTATGTTTAAGGCTACCGTAAATAAATAATTAAATGTGTTAGCCTAAAACAATGGGAAATCCCGTAGGGAAATATTCGCGGTCGAATATAAAAAGTAGTTTCCACTGCCACCAGCCAAAACTCGATCAGGGGGGACGGAGACGTGCCCCCTCGACTAACAGACCCTGGGGCAATCGAATTGCCCCAGCCAGTACGTCCACAATATGATGGTTTGTACTGGTTCTGTTCAGGATTCAAGACTAGCAAAGTCTTTGGTGACTTTACATGCCCTGGGAGACAGTAGTCAGTCCCAGGGTATGGAGTCTATGTTGGGGAGTCCCTAGGACACCCCTGGGTCACGGCACAGAGGGTGCTGTGTGACCCACATCAAAAAAATACATGAGGCCCTATGGAGTAAAAGACCCCATAGCCCATTCAACACAAGGTTTAACCAAGAAAACACACTTCAACATGTCCAAGAGTGAGGGTAAAAGAGTCTCACTCTTGGCAGGAGAAAAAAATTAAACCCCAGAAATCCAGCAAAGCTGCTGGGGGACTCACTAGGTAGGGAAATTCAGCCTAAACAGAGAATTCTCCCTAACATTCAGGAAGAGCCTGAACCCCTGCACCTGTCAGTTCAGGCAGAGCCTCAGCCCTTGCACCTGTCAGTTCAGGCAGAGCCTCAGCCCTTGCACCTGTCAGTTCAGGCAGAGCCTCAGCCCTTGCACCTGTCAGTTCAGGCAGAGCCTCGGCCCTTGCACCTGTCAGTTCAGGCAGAGGCTAAGCCCTTGCATCGTTCAGTTCAGGCAGAGCCTCAGTCTCTGCACCTCTCCGTTCAGGCAGAGCCTCAGCCTCTGCACCTCTCCGTTCAGGCAGAGCCTCAGCTCTTGCGCCTCTCAGTTCAGGCAGAGCATCAGCCCTTGAACCTGTCAGTTCAGGCAGAGCCTCAGCCCTTGCACCTGTCAGTTCAGGCAGAGCCTCACCCCTTGCCCCTCTCAGTTCATGCAGAGCCTCAGCCCTTGCACCTGTCAGTTCAGGCAGAGCCTCAGCCCCTGCACTGTCAGTTCAGGCAAAGCCTTGGCCCTTGCACCTCTCAATCCAGGCAGAGCCTCGGCCCTTGCACCTGTCAGTTCAGGCAGAGCCTGAGCCCTTGCCCCTCTCAGTTCAGGCAGAGCCTCAGCACTTGCAACTGTCAGTTCAGGCAGAGCGTCAGCCCTTGCACCTGTCAGTTCAGGCAGAGTCTCAGCCCCTGCACCTGTCAGTTCAGGCAGAGCCTCAGCCCTTGCCTCTCTCCGTTCAGGCAGAGCCTGAACCCCTGCACCTGTCAGTACAGGCAGAGCCTCAGCCCTTGCACCTGTCAGTTCAGGCAGAGCCTCAACCCCTGTACCTGTCAGTTCAGGCAGAGCCGCAACCCCTGCACCTCTCAGTTCAGGCAGAGCCTCAGACCTTTCCCCTCTCCGTTCAGGCAGAGCCTGAACCCCTGCACCTGTCAGTTCAGGCAGAGCCTCAGCCCTTGCACCTGTCAGTTCAGGCAGAGCCTCAACCCCTGCACCTGTCAGTTCAGGCAGAGCCTCAGCTCTTGCACCTCTCAGTTCAGTCAGAGCTTCAGCACTTGCACCTCTCAGTTCAGGCAGAGCCTCAGCCTTGCCCCTCTCAGTTCAGGCAGAGCGTCAGTCTCTGCACCTCTCCGTTCAGGCAGAGCCTCAGTTCCTGCACCTCTCCGTTCAGGCAGAGCCTCAGCTCCTGCACCTCTCAGTTCAGGCAGAGCCTCAGCCCTTGCCCCTCTCAGTTCAGGCAGGGCCTCTGCCCTTGCACCTGTCGGTTCAGGCAGAGCCCCAGCCTTGCCCCTCTCAGTTCAGGCAGAGCCTCAGTCCTTGCCCCTCTCGGTTCAGGCAGAGCCTCAGCACCTCTCCGTTCAGGCAGAGCCTCAGCCTTGCCCCTCTCAGTTCAGGCAGAGCCTCAGCCTCTGCACCTCTCCGTTCAGGCAGAGCCTCAGCTCTTGCACCTCTCCGTTCAGACAGAGCCTCAGCCTTGCCCCTCTCAGTTCAGGCAGACCCTTAGCCTCTGCACCTCTCCATTCAGGCAGAGCCTCAGCTCGTGCACCTCTCAGTTCAGGCAGAGCCTCAGCCCTTGCCCCTCTCAGTTCAGGCAGAGCCTCAGCCTTGCATCTCTCAGTTCAGGCAGAGCCTCAGCCTCTGCACCTCTCCGTTCAGGCAGAGCCTCAGCCCTTGCACCTCTCAGTTCAGGCAGAGCCTCAGCCCTTGCACCTCTCAGTTCAGGCAGAGCCTCAGCCTTGCCCCTCTCAGATCAGGCAGAGCCTCAGCCTCTGCACCTCTCCGTTCAGGCAGAGCCTCAGCTCTTGCACCTCTCAGTTCAGGCAGAGCCTCAGCCTTGCCCCTCTCCGTTCAGGCAGAGCCTCAGCCTCTGCACCTCTCCTTTCAGGCAGAGCCTCAGCACTTGCACATCTCAGTCCAGGCAGAGCCTCAGCTCTTGCACCTCTCAGCTCAGGCAGAGCCTCAGCCTCTGCACCTCTCAGTTCAGGCAGGGCCTCAGCCCTTGCCCCTCTCCGTTCAGGCAGAGCCTCAGCCCTTGCAACTGTCAGTTCAGGCAGAGCCTCAGCCCTTGCACCTGTCAGTTCAGGCAGAGCCTCAGCCCCTGCACCTGTCAGTTCAGGCAGAGCCTCAACCCCTGCACCTCTCAGTTCAGTCAGAGCCTCAGCCCTTGCCCCTCTCCGTTCAGGCAGAGCCTGAACCCCTGCACCTGTCAGTACAGGCAGAGCCTCAGCCCTTGCACCTGTCAGTTCAGGCAGAGCCTCAACCCCTGCACCTGTCAGTTCAGGCAGAGCCTCAACCCCTGCACCTCTCAGTTCAGGCAGAGCCTCAGACCTTTCCCCTCTCCGTTCAGGCAGAGCCTGAACCCCTGCACCTGTCAGTTCAGGCAGAGCCTCAGCCCTTGCACCTGTCAGTTCAGGCAGAGCCTCAACCCCTGCACCTGTCAGTTCAGGCAGAGCCTCAGCCCTTGCACCTCTCTGTTCAGGCAGAGACTCAGCTCTTGCACCTCTCAGTTCAGGCAGAGCCTCAGCCCTTGCCCCTCTCAGTTCAGGCAGAGCCTCAGCCTCTGCACCTCTCAGTTCAGGCAGAGCCTCAGCTCTTGCACCTCTCAGTTCAGTCAGAGCTTCAGCACTTGCACCTCTCAGTTCAGGCAGAGCCTCAGCCTTGCCCCTCTCAGTTCAGGCAGAGCCTCAGTCTCTGCACCTCTCCGTTGAGGCAGAGCCTCAGCTCCTGCACCTCTCCGTTCAGGCAGAGCCTCAGCTCCTGCACCTCTCAGTTCAGGCAGAGCCTCAGCCCTTGCCCCTCTCAGTTCAGGCAGGGCCTCTGCCCTTGCACCTGTCGGTTCAGGCAGAGCCCCAGCCTTGCCCCTCTCAGTTCAGGCAGAGCCTCAGTCCTTGCCCCTCTCAGTTTAGGCAGAGCCTCAGCACCTCTCCGTTCAGGCAGAGCCTCAGCCTTGCCCCTCTCAGTTCAGGCAGAGCCTCAGCCTCTGCACCTCTCCGTTCAGGCAGAGCCTCAGCTCTTGCACCTCTCCGTTCAGACAGAGCCTCAGCCTTGCCCCTCTCAGTTCGGGCAGACCCTTAGCCTCTGCACCTCTCCATTCAGGCAGAGCCTCAGCTCGTGCACCTCTCAGCTCAGGCAGAGCCTCAGCCCTTGCCCCTCTCAGTTCAGGTAGAGCCTCAGCCTCTGCACCTCTCAGTTCAGGTAGAGCCTCAGCCTCTGCACCTCTTCGTTCAGGCAGAGCCTCAGCTCTTGCACCTCTCAGTTCAGGCAGAGCCTCCACCTCTGCACCTCTCCATTCGGGCAGAGCCTCAGCTCTTGCACCTCTCAGTTCAGGCAGAGCCTCAGCCTTCCCCTCTCAGTTCAGGCAGAGCCTCAGCCTCTCCACCTCTCTGTTCAGGCAGAGCCTCAGCCTCTGCACCTCTCCATTCAGGCAGAGCCTCAGCTCTTGCACCTCTCAGTTCAGGCAGAGCCTCAGCCTTGCCCCTCTCAGTTCAGGCAGAGCCTCAGCCTCTGTACCTTTCCGTTCAGGCAGAGCCTCAGCCTCTGCATCTTTCCATTCAGGCAGAGCCTCAGCCTCTGCACCTTTCCATTCAGGCAGAGCCTCAGCCTCTGCTCCTCTCTGCTCAGGCAGAGCCTCAGCTCTTGCACCTCTCAGTTCAGGCAGAGCCTTAGCCTTGCCCCTCTCAGTTCAGGCAGCGCCTCAGCCTCTGCACCTCTCTGTTCAGGCAGAGCCTCAGCCTTGCCCCTCTCGGTTCAGGCAGAGACTGAGCCCCTGCACCTCTCAGTTCAGACAGAGCCTCAGCTTTTGCAGCTCTCAGTTCAGGCAGAGCCTCAACCTCTGCACCTCTCCGTTCAGGCAGAGCCTCAGCTCCTGCACCTCTCAGTTCAGGCAGAGCCTCAGCCCTAGCCCCTCTCAGTTCAGGCAGGGCCTCAGCCCTTGCACCTGTCAGTTCAGGCAGAGCCTCAGCCTTGCCCCTCTCAGGTCAGGCAGAGCCTCAGCCTCTGCACGTCTCCATTTAGGCAGAGCCTCAGCTCTTGCACCTCTCAGTTCAGGCAGAGCCTCAGCCCTTGCCCCTCTCAGTTCAGGCAGAGCCTCAGCACCTCTCCATTCAGGCAGAGCCTCAGCTCTTGCATCTCTCAGTTCAGGCAGAGCCTCAGCCTCTGCACCTCTCCATTCAGGCAGAGCCTCAGCCCTTGCACCTCTCAGTTCAGGCAGAGCCTCAGCCTTGCCCCTCTCAGGTCAGGCAGAGCCTCAGCCTCTGCACGTCTCCATTCAGGCAGAGCCTCAGCTCTTGCACCTCTCAGTTCAGGCAGAGCCTCAGCCCTTGCCCCTCTCAGTTCAGGCAGAGCCTCAGCACCTCTCCGTTCAGGCAGAGCCTCAGCTCTTGGATCTCTCATTTCAGGCAGAGCCTCAGCCTCTGCACCTCTCAGTTCAGGCAGAGTCTCAGCTCTTGCACCTCTCAGTTCAGGCAGAGCCTCAGCCTTGCCCCGCTCAGTTCAGGCAGAGCCTCAGCCTCTGCACCTCTCCGTTCAGTCAGAGCCTCAGCTCTTGGACCTCTCAGTTCAGGCAGAACCTCAGCCTTGCCCCTCTCCGTTCAGGCAGACCCTCAGCCTCTGCACCTCCCCGTTCAGGCAGAGCCTCAGCTCTTGCACCTCTCAGTTCAGGCAGAGCCTCAGCCCTTGCCCTTCTCAGTTCAGGCAGAGCCTCAGCCCTTGCCCCTCTCAGTTCAGGCAGAACCTCAGCCTCTGCACCTCTCAGTTCAGGCAGAGCCTCAGCCTCTGCACCTCTCTGTTCAGGCAGAGCCTCAGCTCTTGCACCTCTCAGTTCAGGCAGAGCCTCAGCTCTTGCACCTCTCAGTTCAGGCAGAGCCTCAGCCTCTGCACCTCTCCATTCAGGCAGAGCCTCAGCCCTTGCACCTCTCAGTTCAGGCAGAGCCTCAGCCTTGCCCCTCTCAGTTCAGGCACAGCCTCAGCCTCTGCACCTCTTCGTTCAGGCAGAGCCTCAGCTCTTGCACCTCTCAGTTCAGGCAGAGCCTTGGCCCCTACCCCTCTCAGTTCAGGCAGAGCCTCGGTCCCTGCACTGTCAGTTCAGGCAAAGCCTTGGCCCTTGCACCTCTCAGTTCAGGCAGAGCCTCAGCCCCTGCACTGTCAGTTCAGGCAAAGCCTTGGCCCTTGCACCTCTCAATCCAGGCAGAGCCTCGGCCCTTGCACCTGTCAGTTCAGGCAGAGCCTTGGCCCCTGCCCCTCTCAGTTCAGGCAGATCCTCGGCCCCTGCACTGTCAGTTCAGGCAAAGCCTCAGCCCTTGCACCTCTCAGTTCAGGCAGAGCCTCAGCCCCTGCACTGTCAGTTCAGGCAAAGTCTTGGCACTGGGACCTCTCAATCCAGGCAGAGCCTCGGCCCTTGCACCTGTCAGTTCAGACAGAGCCTCGGCCCTTGCACCTCTCAGTTCAGGCAGAGCCTCGACTCCTGCACCTCTCAGTTCAGGCAGAGCTTCAGCTCATGCACCTCTCAGTTCAGGTAGAGCCTCAGACCTTGCCCATCTCAGTCCAGGCAAAGCCTCAGCCTCTGCACCTCTCAGTTCAGGCAGAGCCTCAGCTCTTGCACCGCTCAGTTCAGGCAGAGCCTCAGCTCTTGCACCTCCCAGTTCAAGCAAAGCCTCAGCCCTTGCCCCGCTCAGTTCAGGCAGAGCCTCAGCCTTGCCCCTCTCAGTTCAGGCAGAGCCTCAGCCTCTGCACCTCTCTGTTCAGGCAGAGCCTCAGCTCTTGCACCTCTCAGTTCAGGCAGAGCCTCAGCCCTTGCCCCTCTCAGTTCAGGCAGAGCCTCAGCCTCTGCACCTCTCAGTTCAGGCAGAGCCTCAGCCCTTGCCCCTCTCCGTTCAGGCAGAGCCTCAGCCCTTGCACCTGTCAGTTCAGGCAGAGCCTCAGCCCTTGCACATGTCAGTTCAGGCAGAGCCTCAACCCCTGCACCTGTCAGATCAGGTGGGGCCTCAGCTCTTGCACCCGTCAGCTCAGGTAGGATTTCACCTGTCAGTTCAGGCAGAGCCTCAGCCTCAGCACCTCTCAGTTTAGGCAGAGCCTCAGCCCTTGCCCCTCTCCGTTCAGGCAGAGACTCAGCCCTTGCACCTGTCAGTTCAGGCAGAGCCTCAGCCCTTGCACCTGTCAGTTCAGGCAGAGACTCAACCCCTGCACCTGTCAGATCATGGAGGACCTCAGCCCTTGCACCTCTCATTTCAGGCAGAGCCTCAGCCTTGCCCCTCTCAGTTCAGGCAGAGACTCAGCCTCTGCACCTCTCCATTCAGGCAGAGCCTCAGCTCTTGCACCTCTCCGTTCAGGCAGAGCCTCAGCCTTGCCCCTCTCAGTTCAGGCAGAGCCTCAGCCTCTGCACCTCTCTGTTCAGGCAGAGCCTCAGTTCTTGCACCTCTCATTTCAGGCAGAGCCTCAGCCTTGCCCCTCTCAGTTCAGGCAGACCCTTAGCCTCTGCACCGCTCCGTTCAGGCAGAGCCTCAGCTCTTGCACCTCTCAGTTCAGGCAGAGCCTCAGCCCTTGCATCTCTTAGTTCAGGCAGAGCCTCAGCCCTTGCACCTCTCCGTTCAGGCAGAGCCTCAGCCCTTGCACCTGTCAGTTCAGGCAGAGCCTCAGCCCTTGCACCTGTCAGTTCAGGCAGAGCCTCAACCCCTGCACCTGTCAGATCATGGAGGACCTCAGCCCTTGCACCTCTCATTTCAGGCAGAGCCTCAGCCTTGCCCCTCTCAGTTCAGGCAGAGACTCAGCCTCTGCACCTCTCCATTCAGGCAGAGCCTCAGCTCTTGCACCTCTCCGTTCAGGCAGAGCCTCAGCCTTGCCCCTCTCAGTTCAGGCAGAGCCTCAGCCTCTGCACCTCTCCGTTCAGGCAGAGCCTCAGCTCTTGCACCTCTCAGTTCAGGCAAAGCCTCAGCCCTTGCCCCTCTCCGTTCAGGCAGAGCCTCAGCCCTTGCACCTGTCAGTTCAGGCAGAGCCTCAGCCCTTGCACATGTCAGTTCAGGCAGAGCCTCAACCCCTGCACCTGTCAGATCAGGTGGGGCCTCAGCTCTTGCACCCGTCAGCTCAGGTAGGATTTCACCTGTCAGTTCAGGCAGAGCCTCAGCCTCAGCACCTCTCAGTTCAGGCAGAGCCTCAGCCCTTGCCCCTCTCCGTTCAGGCAGAGACTCAGCCCTTGCACCTGTCAGTTCAGGCAGAGCCTCAGCCCTTGCACCTGTCAGTTCAGGCAGAGCCTCAACCCCTGCACCTGTCAGATCATGGAGGACCTCAGCCCTTGCACCTCTCATTTCAGGCAGAGCCTCAGCCTTGCCCCTCTCAGTTCAGGCAGAGCCTCAGCCTCTGCACCTCTCTGTTCAGGCAGAGCCTCAGTTCTTGCACCTCTCATTTCAGGCAGAGCCTCAGCCTTGCCCCTCTCAGTTCAGGCAGACCCTTAGCCTCTGCACCGCTCCGTTCAGGCAGAGCCTCAGCTCTTGCACCTCTCAGTTCAGGCAGAGCCTCAGCCCTTGCATCTCTTAGTTCAGGCAGAGCCTCAGCCCTTGCACCTCTCCATTCAGGCAGAGCCTCAGCCCTTGCACCTCTCAGTTCAGCCAGAGCCTCAGCACTTGCACCTCTCAGTTCAGGCAGAGCCTCAGCCTTGCCCCTCTCAGTTCAGGCAGAGCCTCAGCCTCTGCACCTCTCCATTCAGGCAGAGCCTCAACTCTTGCACCTTTCAGTTCAGGCAGAGCCTCAGCCTTGCCCCTCTCCGTTCAGGCAGAGCCTCAGCCCCTGCACATCTCCGTTCAGGCAGAGCCTGAGCCCTTGCCCCTCTCAGTTCAGGCAGAGCCTCAGCTCTTGCACCTCTCAGTCCAGGCAGAGCCTCAGCTCTTGCACCTCTCAGTTCAGGCAGAGCCTCAGCCTCTGCACCTCTCAGTTCAGGCAGAGCCTCAGCCCTTGCCCCTCTCCGTTCAGGGAGAGCCTCAGTCCTTGCACCTGACAGTTCAGGCAGAGCCTCAGCCCTTGCACCTGTCAGTTCAGGCAGAGCCTCAACCCCTGCACCTGTCAGTTCAGGCAGAGCCTCAACCCCTGCACCTCTCAGTTCAGGCAGAGCCTCAGCCCTTGCCCCTCTCCGTTCAGGCAGAGCCTGAACCCCTGCACCTGTCAGTTCAGGCAGAGCCTCAGCCCTTGCACCTGTCAGTTCAGGCAGAGCCTCAGCCCTTGCACCTGTCAGTTCAGGCAGAGTCTCAGCCCTTGCATCGTTCAGTTCAGGCAGAGCCTCAGTCTCTGCACCTCTCCGTTCAGGCAGAGCCTCAGCCTCTGCACCTCTCCATTCAGGCAGAGCCTCAGCTCTTGCACCTCTCATTTCAGGCAGAGCCTCAGCCTTGCCCCTCTCAGTTCAGACAGACCCTTAGCCTCTGCACCGCTCCGTTCAGGCAGAGCCTCAGCTCTTGCACCTCTCAGTTCAGGCAGAGCCTCAGCCCTTGCATCTCTCAGTTCAGGCAGAGCCTCAGCCCTTGCACCTCTCCGTTCAGGCAGAGCCTCAGCCCTTGCACCTCTCAGTTCAGCCAGAGCCTCAGCTCCTGCACCTCTCAGTTCAGGCAGAGCCTCAGCCCTTGCCCCTCTCAGTTCAGGCAGGGCCTCAGCCCTTGCACCTGTCGGTTCAGGCAGAGCCTCAGCCTTGCCCCTCTCAGGTCAGGCAGAGCCTCAGCCTCTGCACGTCTCCATTCAGGCAGAGCCTCAGCTCTTGCACCTCTCAGTTCAGGCAGAGCCTCCGCCCTTGCCCCTCTCAGTTCAGGCAGAGCCTCAGCACCACTCCGTTCAGGCAGAGCCTCAGCTCTTGCATCTCTCATTTCAGGAAGAGCCTCAGCCTCTGCACCTCTCAGTTCAGGCAGAGCCTCAGCTCTTGCACCTCTCAGTTCAGGCAGAGCCTCAGCCTTGCCCCTCTCAGTTCAGGCAGAGCCTCAGCCTCTGCACCTCTCGGTTCAGGCAGAGCCTCAGCTCTTGGACCTCTCAGTTCAGGCAGAACCTCAGCCTTGCCCCTCTCTGTTCAGGCAGACCCTCAGCCTCTCCACCTCCCCGTTCAGGCAGAGCCTCAGCTCTTGCACCTCTCAGTTCAAGCAGAGCCTCAGCCCTTGCCCTTCTCAGTTCAGGCAGAGCCTCAGCCCTTGCCCCTCTCAGTTCAGGCAGAATCTCAGCCTCTGCACCTCTCAGTTCAGGCAGAGCCTCAGCCTCTGCACCTCTCCGTTTAGGCAGAGCCTCAGCTCTTGCACCTCTCAGTTCAGGCAGAGCCTCAGCTCTTGCACCTCTCAGTTCAGGCAGAGCCTCAGCCTCTGCACCTCTCCATTCAGGCAGAGCCTCAGCCCTTGCCCCTCTCCGTTCAGGCAGAGACTCAGCCCTTGCACCTGTCAGTTCAGGCAGAGCCTCAGCCCTTGCACCTGTCAGTTCAGGCAGAGCCTCAACCCCTGCACCTGTCAGATCATGGAGGACCTCAGCCCTTGCACCTCTCATTTCAGGCAGAGCCTCAGCCTTGCCCCTCTCAGTTCAGGCAGAGCCTCAGCCTCTGCACCTCTCTGTTCAGGCAGAGCCTCAGTTCTTGCACCTCTCATTTCAGGCAGAGCCTCAGCCTTGCCCCTCTCAGTTCAGGCAGACCCTTAGCCTCTGCACCGCTCCGTTCAGGCAGAGCCTCAGCTCTTGCACCTCTCAGTTCAGGCAGAGCCTCAGCCCTTGCATCTCTTAGTTCAGGCAGAGCCTCAGCCCTTGCACCTCTCCATTCAGGCAGAGCCTCAGCCCTTGCACCTCTCAGTTCAGCCAGAGCCTCAGCACTTGCACCTCTCAGTTCAGGCAGAGCCTCAGCCTTGCCCCTCTCAGTTCAGGCAGAGCCTCAGCCTCTGCACCTCTCCATTCAGGCAGAGCCTCAACTCTTGCACCTTTCAGTTCAGGCAGAGCCTCAGCCTTGCCCCTCTCCGTTCAGGCAGAGCCTCAGCCCCTGCACATCTCCGTTCAGGCAGAGCCTGAGCCCTTGCCCCTCTCAGTTCAGGCAGAGCCTCAGCTCTTGCACCTCTCAGTCCAGGCAGAGCCTCAGCTCTTGCACCTCTCAGTTCAGGCAGAGCCTCAGCCTCTGCACCTCTCAGTTCAGGCAGAGCCTCAGCCCTTGCCCCTCTCCGTTCAGGGAGAGCCTCAGTCCTTGCACCTGACAGTTCAGGCAGAGCCTCAGCCCTTGCACCTGTCAGTTCAGGCAGAGCCTCAACCCCTGCACCTGTCAGTTCAGGCAGAGCCTCAACCCCTGCACCTCTCAGTTCAGGCAGAGCCTCAGCCCTTGCCCCTCTCCGTTCAGGCAGAGCCTGAACCCCTGCACCTGTCAGTTCAGGCAGAGCCTCAGCCCTTGCACCTGTCAGTTCAGGCAGAGCCTCAGCCCTTGCACCTGTCAGTTCAGGCAGAGTCTCAGCCCTTGCATCGTTCAGTTCAGGCAGAGCCTCAGTCTCTGCACCTCTCCGTTCAGGCAGAGCCTCAGCCTCTGCACCTCTCCATTCAGGCAGAGCCTCAGCTCTTGCACCTCTCATTTCAGGCAGAGCCTCAGCCTTGCCCCTCTCAGTTCAGACAGACCCTTAGCCTCTGCACCGCTCCGTTCAGGCAGAGCCTCAGCTCTTGCACCTCTCAGTTCAGGCAGAGCCTCAGCCCTTGCATCTCTCAGTTCAGGCAGAGCCTCAGCCCTTGCACCTCTCCGTTCAGGCAGAGCCTCAGCCCTTGCACCTCTCAGTTCAGCCAGAGCCTCAGCTCCTGCACCTCTCAGTTCAGGCAGAGCCTCAGCCCTTGCCCCTCTCAGTTCAGGCAGGGCCTCAGCCCTTGCACCTGTCGGTTCAGGCAGAGCCTCAGCCTTGCCCCTCTCAGGTCAGGCAGAGCCTCAGCCTCTGCACGTCTCCATTCAGGCAGAGCCTCAGCTCTTGCACCTCTCAGTTCAGGCAGAGCCTCCGCCCTTGCCCCTCTCAGTTCAGGCAGAGCCTCAGCACCACTCCGTTCAGGCAGAGCCTCAGCTCTTGCATCTCTCATTTCAGGAAGAGCCTCAGCCTCTGCACCTCTCAGTTCAGGCAGAGCCTCAGCTCTTGCACCTCTCAGTTCAGGCAGAGCCTCAGCCTTGCCCCTCTCAGTTCAGGCAGAGCCTCAGCCTCTGCACCTCTCGGTTCAGGCAGAGCCTCAGCTCTTGGACCTCTCAGTTCAGGCAGAACCTCAGCCTTGCCCCTCTCTGTTCAGGCAGACCCTCAGCCTCTCCACCTCCCCGTTCAGGCAGAGCCTCAGCTCTTGCACCTCTCAGTTCAAGCAGAGCCTCAGCCCTTGCCCTTCTCAGTTCAGGCAGAGCCTCAGCCCTTGCCCCTCTCAGTTCAGGCAGAATCTCAGCCTCTGCACCTCTCAGTTCAGGCAGAGCCTCAGCCTCTGCACCTCTCCGTTTAGGCAGAGCCTCAGCTCTTGCACCTCTCAGTTCAGGCAGAGCCTCAGCTCTTGCACCTCTCAGTTCAGGCAGAGCCTCAGCCTCTGCACCTCTCCATTCAGGCAGAGCCTCAGCCCTTGCACCTCTCAGTTCAGGCAGAGCCTCAGCCTTCCCCCTCTCAGTTCAGGCACAGCCTCAGCCTCTGCACCTCTTCGTTCAGGCAGAGCCTCAGCTCTTGCACCTCTCAGTTAAGGCAGAGCCTTGGCCCCTACCCCTCTCAGTTCAGGCAGAGCCTCGGCCCCTGCACTGTCAGTTCAGGCAAAGCCTTGGCCCTTGCACCTCTCAGTTCAGGCAGAGCCTCAGCCCCTGCACTGTCAGTTCAGGCAAAGCCTTGGCCCTTGCACCTCTCAATCCAGGCAGAGCCTCGGCCCTTGCACCTGTCAGTTCAGGCAGAGCCTTGGCCCCTGCCCCTCTCAGTTCAGGCAGATCCTCGGCCCCTGCACTGTCAGTTCAGGCAAAGCCTCAGCCCTTGCACCTCTCAGTTCAGGTAGAGCCTCAGCCCCTGCACTGTCAGTTCAGGCAAAGTCTTGGCCCTTGCACCTCTCAATCCAGGCAGAGCCTCGGCCTTGCACCTGTCAGTTCAGGCAGAGCCTCGGCCCTTGCACCTCTCAGTTCAGGCAGAGCCTCAGCCCTTGCCCCTCTCCGTTCAGGCAGAGCCTCAGCCCTTGCACCTGTCAGTTCAGGCAGAGCCTCAGCCCTTGCACATGTCAGTTCAGGCAGAGCCTCAACCCCTGCACCTGTCAGATCAGGTGGGGCCTCAGCTCTTGCACCCGTCAGCTCAGGTAGGATTTTACCTGTCAGTTCAGGCAGAGCCTCAGCCTCAGCACCTCTCAGTTCAGGCAGAGCCTCAGCCCTGCCCCTCTCCGTTCAGGCAGAGACTCAGCCCTTGCACCTCTCAGTTCAGGCAGAGCCTCAGCCACTGCACCTCTCCGTTCAGGCAGAGCCTCAGCTCCTGCACCTCTCAGTTCAGGCAGAGCCTCAGCCCTTGCCCCTCTCAGTTCAGGCAGGGCCTCTGCCCTTGCACCTGTCGGTTCAGGCAGAGCCCCAGCCTTGCCCCTCTCAGTTCAGGCAGAGCCTCAGTCCTTGCCCCTCCCAGTTCAGGCAGAGCCTCAGCACCTCTCCGTTTAGGCAGAGCCTCAGCCTTGCCCCTCTCAGTTCAGGCAGAGCCTCAGCCTCTGCACCTCTCCGTTCAGGCAGAGCCTCAGCTCTTGCACCTCTCCGTTCAGACAGAGCCTCAGCCTTGCCCCTCTCAGTTCAGGCAGAGCCTTAGCCTCTGCACCTCTCCGTTCAGGCAGAGCCTCAGCTCGTGCACCTCTCAGCTCAGGCAGAGCCTCAGCCCTTGCCCCTCTCAGTTCAGGCAGTGCCTCAGCCTCTGCACCTCTCCGTTCAGGCAGAGCCTCAGCCTCTGCACCTCTTCGTTCAGGCAGAGCCTCAGCTCTTGCACCTCTCAGTTCAGGCAGAGCCTCCACCTCTGCACCTCTCTGTTCAGGCAGAGCCTCAGCTCTTGCACCTCTCAGTTCAGGCAGAGCCTCAGCCTTCCCCTCTCAGTTCAGGCAGAGCCTCAGCCTCTCCACCTCTCTGTTCAGGCAGAGCCTCAGCCTCTGCACCTCTCCGTTCAGGCAGAGCCTCAGCTCTTGCACCTCTCAGTTCAGGCAGAGCCTCAGCCTTGCCCCTCTCAGTTCAGGCAGAGCCTCAGCCTCTGTACCTTTCCGTTCAGGCAGAGCCTCAGCCTCTGCATCTTTCCATTCAGGCAGAGCCTCAGCCTCTGCACCTTTCCATTCAGGCAGAGCCTCAGCCTCTGCTCCTCTCTGTTCAGGCAGAGCCTCAGCTCGTGCTCCTCTCAGTTCAGGCAGAGCCTTAGCCTTGCCCCTCTCAGTTCAGGCAGCGCCTCAGCCTCTGCACCTCTCTGTTCAGGCAGAGCCTCAGCCTTCCCCTCTCAGTTCAGGCAGAGACTGAGCCCCTGCACCTCTCAGTTCAGACAGAGCCTCAGCTTTTGCAGCTCTCAGTTCAGGCAGAGCCTCAACCTCTGCACCTCTCCGTTCAGGCAGAGCCTCAGCTCTTGCACCTCTCAGTTCAGGCAGAGCCTCAGCCCTTGACCCTCTCAGTTCAGGCAGGGCCTCAGCCCTTGCACCTCTCAGTTCAGGCAGAGCCTCAGCCCTTGCCCCTCTCAGTTCAGGCAGAGCCTCAGCACCTCTCCGTTCAGGCAGAGCCTCAGCTCTTGCATCTCTAAGTTCAGGCAGAGCCTCAGCCTCTGCACCTCTCCATTCAGGCAGAGCCTCAGCCCTTGCACCTCTCAGTTCAGGCAGAGCCTCAGCCTTGCCCCTCTCAGGTCAGGCAGATCCTCAGCCTCTGCACGTCTCCATTCAGGCAGAGCCTCAGCTCTTGCACCTCTCAGTTCAGGCAGAGCCTCAGCCCTTGCCCCTCTCAGTTCAAGCAGAGCCTCAACACCTCTCCGTTCAGGCAGAGCCTCAGCTCTTGCATCTCTCATTTCAGGCAGAGCCTCAGCCTCTGCACCTCTCAGTTCAGGCAGAGCCTCAGCTCTTGCACCTCTCAGTTCAGGCAGAGCCTCAGCCTTGCCCCGCTCAGTTCAGGCAGAGCCTCAGCTCTTGGACCTCTCAGTTCAGGCAGAACCTCAGCCTTGCCCCTCTCCGTTCAGGCAGACCCTCAGCCTCTGCACCTCCCCGTTCAGGCAGAGCCTCAGCTCTTGCACCTCTCAGTTCAGGCAGAGCCTCAGCCCTTGCCCCTCTCAGTTCAGGCAGAACCTCGGCCTCTGCCCCTCTCAGTTCAGGCAGATCCTCGGCCCCTGCACTGTCAGTTCAGGCAAAGCCTCAGCCCTTGCACCTCTCAGTTCAGGCAGAGCCTCAGCCCCTGCACTGTCAGTTCAGGCAAAGTCTTGGCCCTTGGACCTCTCAATCCAGGCAGAGCCTCGGCCCTTGCACCTGTCAGTTCAGGCAGAGCCTCGGCCCTTGCACCTCTCAGTTCAGGCAGAGCCTCGACTCCTGCACCTCTCAGTTCAGGCAGAGCCTCAGCTCGTGCACCTCTCAGTTCAGGCAGAGCCTCAGACCTTGCCCATCTCAGTCCAGGCAGAGCCTCAGCCTCTGCACCTCTCAGTTCAGGCAGAGCCTCAGCTCTTGCACCGCTCAGTTCAGGCAGAGCCTCAGCTCTTGCACCTCCCAGTTCAAGCAAAGCCTCAGCCCTTGCCCCTCTCAGTTCAGGCAGAGCCTCAGCCTTGCCCCTCTCAGTTCAGGCAGAGCCTCAGCCTCTGCACCTCTCCGTTCAGGCAGAGCCTCAGCTCTTGCACCTCTCAGTTCAGGCAGAGCCTCAGCCCTTGCCCCTCTCAGTTCAGGCAGAGCCTCAGCCTCTGCACCTCTCAGTTCAGGCAGAGCCTCAGCCCTTGCCCCTCTCCGTTCAGGCAGAGCCTCAGCCCTTGCACCTGTCAGTTCAGGCAGAGCCTCAGCCTCTGCACATGTCAGTTCAGGCAGAGCCTCAACCCCTGCACCTGTCAGATCAGGTGGGGCCTCAGCTCTTGCACCTGTCAGCTCAGGTAGGATTTCACCTGTCAGTTCAGGCAGAGCCTCAGCCTCAGCACCTCTCAGTTCAGGCAGAGCCTCAGCCCTTGCCCCTCTCCGTTCAGGCAGAGACTCAGCCCTTGCACCTGTCAGTTCAGGCAGAGCCTCAGCCCTTGCACCTGTCAGTTCAGGCAGAGCCTCAACCCCTGCACCTGTCAGATCATGGAGGACCTCAGCCCTTGCACCTCTCATTTCAGGCAGAGCCTCAGCCTTGCCCCTCTCAGTTCAGGCAGAGACTCAGCCTCTGCACCTCTCCATTCAGGCAGAGCCTCAGCTCTTGCACCTCTCCGTTCAGGCAGAGCCTCAGCCTTGCCCCTCTCAGTTCAGGCAGAGCCTCAGCCTCTGCACCTCTCTGTTCAGGCAGAGCCTCAGTTCATGCACCTCTCATTTCAGGCAGAGCCTCAGCCTTGCCCCTCTCAGTTCAGGCTGACCCTTAGCCTCTGCACCGCTCCGTTCAGGCAGAGCCTCAGCTCTTGCACCTCTCAGTTCAGGCAGAGCCTCAGCCCTTGCATCTCTCAGTTCAGGCAGAGCCTCAGCCCTTGCACCTCTCTGTTCAGGCAGAGCCTCAGCCCTTGCACCTCTCAGTTCAGCCAGAGCCTCAGCACTTGCACCTCTCAGTTCAGGCAGAGCCTCAGCCTTGCCCCTCTCAGTTCAGGCAGAGCCTCAGCCTCTGCACCTCTCCGTTCAGGCAGAGCCTCAACTCTTGCACCTTTCAGTTCAGGCAGAGCCTCAGCCTTGCCCCTCTCCGTTCAGGCAGAGCCTCAGCCCCTGCACATCTCCGTTCAGGCAGAGCCTGAGCCCTTGCCCCTCTCAGCTCAGGCAGAGCCTCAGCTCTTGCACCTCTCAGTCCAGGCAGAGCCTCAGCTCTTGCACCTCTCAGTTCAGGCAGAGCCTCAGCCTCTGCACCTCTCAGTTCAGGCAGAGCCTCAGCCCTTGCCCCTCTCCGTTCAGGCAGAGCCTCAGTCCTTGCACCTGACAGTTCAGGCAGAGCCTCAGCCCTTGCACCTGTCAGTTCAGGCAGAGCCTCAACCCCTGCACCTGTCAGTTCAGGCAGAGCCTCAACCCCTGCACCTCTCAGTTCAGGCAGAGCCTCAGCCCTTGCCCCTCTCCGTTCAGGCAGAGCCTGAACCCCTGCACCTGTCAGTTCAGGCAGAGCCTCAGCCCTTGCACCTGTCAGTTCAGGCAGAGCCTCAGCCCTTGCACCTGTCAGTTCAGGCAGAGCCTCAGCCCTTGCACCTGTCAGTTCAGGCAGAGCCTCAGCCCTTGCATTGTTCAGTTCAGGCAGAGCCTCAGTCTCTGCACCTCTCCGTTCAGGCAGAGCCTCAGCCTCTGCACCTCTCCATTCAGGCAGAGCCTCAGCTCTTGCACCTCTCATTTCAGGCAGAGCCTCAGCCTTGCCCCTCTCAGTTCAGACAGACCCTTAGCCTCTGCACCGCTCCGTTCAGGCAGAGCCTCAGCTCTTGCACCTCTCAGTTCAGGCAGAGCCTCAGCCCTTGCATCTCTCAGTTCAGGCAGAGCCTCAGCCCTTGCACCTCTCCGTTCAGGCAGAGCCTCAGCCCTTGCACCTCTCAGTTCAGCCAGAGCCTCAGCTCCTGCACCTCTCAGTTCAGGCAGAGCCTCAGCCCTTGCCCCTCTCAGTTCAGGCAGGGCCTCAGCCCTTGCACCTGTCGGTTCAGCCAGAGCCTCAGCCTTGCCCCTCTCAGGTCAGGCAGAGCCTCAGCCTCTGCACGTCTCCATTCAGGCAGAGCCTCAGCTCTTGCACCTCTCAGTTCAGGCAGAGCCTCAGCCCTTGCCCCTCTCAGTTCAGGCAGAGCCTCAGCACCTCTCCGTTCAGGCAGAGCCTCAGCTCTTGCATCTCTCATTTCAGGCAGAGCCTCAGCCTCTGCACCTCTCAGTTCAGGCAGAGCCTCAGCTCTTGCACCTCTCAGTTCAGGCAGAGCCTCAGCCTTGCCCCTCTCAGTTCAGGCAGAGCCTCAGCCTCTGCACCTCTCCGTTCAGGCAGAGCCTCAGCTCTTGGACCTCTCAGTTCAGGCAGAACCTCAGCCTTGCCCCTCTCTGTTCAGGCAGACCCTCAGCCTCTCCACCTCCCCGTTCAGGCAGAGCCTCAGCTCTTGCACCTCTCAGTTCAGGCAGAGCCTCAGCCCTTGCCCTTCTCAGTTCAGGCAGAGCCTCAGCCCTTGCCCCTCTCAGTTCAGGCAGAATCTCAGCCTCTGCCCCTCTCAGTTCAGGCAGAGCCTCAGCCTCTGCACCTCTCCGTTCAGGCAGAGCCTCAGCTCTTGCACCTCTCAGTTCAGGCAGAGCCTCAGCTCTTGCACCTCTCAGTTCAGGCAGATCCTCAGCCTCTGCACCTCTCCATTCAGGCAGAGCCTCAGCCCTTGCACCTCTCAGTTCAGGCAGAGCCTCAGCCTTCCCCCTCTTAGTTCAGGCACAGCCTCAGCCTCTGCACCTCTTCGTTCAGGCAGAGCCTCAGCTCTTGCACCTCTCAGTTCAGGCAGAGCCTTGGCCCCTACCCCTCTCAGTTCAGGCAGAGCCTTGGCCCCTGCACTGTCAGTTCAGGCAAAGCCTTGGCCCTTGCACCTCTCAGTTCAGGCAGAGCCTCAGCCCCTGCACTGTCAGTTCAGGCAAATCCTTGGCCCTTGCACCTCTCAATCCAGGCAGAGCCTCAGCCCTTGCACCTGTCAGTTCAGGCAGAGCCTTGGCCCCTGCCCCTCTCAGTTCAGGCAGATCCTCGGCCCCTGCACTGTCAGTTCAGGCAAAGCCTCAGCCCTTGCACCTCTCAGTTCAGTTCAGGCAGAGCCTCAGCCCCTGCACTGTCAGTTCAGGCAAAGTCTTGGCCCTTGCACCTCTCAATCCAGGCAGAGCCTCGGCCTTGCACCTGTCAGTTCAGGCAGAGCCTCGGCCCTTGCACCTCTCAGTTCAGGCAGAGCCTCGACTCCTGCACCTCTCAGTTCAGGCAGAGCCTCAGCTCGTGCACCTCTCAGTTCAGGCAGAGCCTCAGCCCTTGCCCATCTCAGTTCAGGCAGAGCCTCAGCCTCTGCACCTCTCAGTTCAGGCAGAGCCTCAGCTCTTGCACCGCTCAGTTCAGGCAGAGCCTCAGCTCTTGCACCTCCCAGTTCAAGCAAAACCTCAGCCCTTGCCCCTCTCAGTTCAGGCAGAGCCTCAGCCTTGCCCCTCTCAGTTCAGGCAGAGCCTCAGCCTCTGCACCTCTCCGTTCAGGCAGAGCCTCAGCTCTTGCACCTCTCAGTTCAGGCAGAGCCTCAGCCCTTGCCCCTCTCAGTTCAGGCAGAGCCTCAGCCTCTGCACCTCTCAGTTCAGGCAGAGCCTCAGCCCTTGCCCCTCTCCGTTCAGGCAGAGCCTCAGCCCTTGCACCTGTCAGTTCAGGCAGAGCCTCAGCCCTTGCACATGTCAGTTCAGGCAGAGCCTCAACCCCTGCACCTGTCAGATCAGGTGGGGCCTCAGCTCTTGCACCCGTCAGCTCAGGTAGGATTTCACCTGTCAGTTCAGGCAGAGCCTCAGCCTCAGCACCTCTCAGTTCAGGCAGAGCCTCAGCCCTGCCCCTCTCCGTTCAGGCAGAGACTCAGCCCTTGCACCTGTCAGTTCAGGCAGAGCCTCAGCCCTTGCACCTGTCAGTTCAGGCAGAGCCTCAACCCCTGCACCTGTCAGATCATGGAGGACCTCAGCCCTTGCACCTCTCATTTCAGGCAGAGCCTCAGCTCTTGCACCTCTCCGTCCAGGCAGAGCCTCAGCCTTGCACCTCTCAGTTCAGGCAGAGCCTCAGCCTCTGCACCTCTCCGTTCAGGCAGAGCCTCAGCCCTTGCCCCTCTCAGTTCAGGCAGAGCCTCAGCTCTTGCACCTCTCAGTTCAGGCAGAGCCTCAGCCTCTGCACCTCTCCAGTCAGGCAGAGCCTCAGCCCTTGCACCTCTCAGTTCAGGCAGAGCCTCAGCCTTCCCCCTCTCAGTTCAGGCACAGCCTCAGCCTCTGCACCTCTTCGTTCAGGCAGAGCCTCAGCTCTTGCACATCTCAGTTCAGGCAGAGCCTTGGCCCCTACCCCTCTCAGTTCAGGCAGAGCCTCGGCCCCTGCACTGTCAGTTCAGGCAAAGCCTTGGCCCTTGCACCTCTCAGTTCAGGCAGAGCCTCAGCCCCTGCACTGTCAGTTCAGGCAAAGCCTTGGCCCTTGCACCTCTCAATCCAGGCAGAGCCTCGGCCCTTGCACCTGTCAGTTCAGGCAGAGCCTTGGCCCCTGCCCCTCTCAGTTCAGGCAGATCCTCGGCCCCTGCACTGTCAGTTCAGGCAAAGCCTCAGCCCTTGCACCTCTCTGTTCAGGCAGAGCCTCAGCCCCTGCACTGTCAGTTCAGGCAAAGTCTTGGCCCTTGCACCTCTCAATCCAGGCAGAGCCTCGGCCCTTGCACCTGTCAGTTCAGGCAGAGCCTCGGCCCTTGCACCTCTCAGTTCAGGCAGAGCCTCGACTCCTGCACCTCTCAGTTCAGGCAGAGCCTCAGCTCGTGCACCTCACAGTTCAGGCAGAGCCTCAGCCCTTGCCCATCTCAGTTCAGGCAGAGCCTCAGCCTCTGCACCTCTCAGTTCAGGCAGAGCCTCAGCTCTTGCACCGCTCAGTTCAGGCAGAGCCTCAGCTCTTGCACCTCCCAGTTCAAGCAAAGCCTCAGCCCTTGCCCCTCTCAGTTCAGGCAGAGCCTCAGCCTTGCCCCTCTCAGTTCAGGCAGAGCCTCAGCCTCTGCACCTCTCCGTTCAGGCAGAGCCTCAGCTCTTGCACCTCTCAGTTCAGGCAGAGCCTCAGCCCTTGCCCCTCTCAGTTCAGGCAGAGCCTCAGCCTCTGCACCTCTCAGTTCAGGCAGAGCCTCAGCCCTTGCCCCTCTTCGTTCAGGCAGAGCCTCAGCCCTTGCACCTGTCAGTTCAGGCAGAGCCTCAGCCCTTGCACATGTCCGTTCAGGCAGAGCCTCAACCCCTGCACCTGTCAGATCAGGTGGGGCCTCAGCTCTTGCACCCGTCAGCTCAGGTAGGATTTCACCTGTCAGTTCAGGCAGAGCCTCAGCCTCAGCACCTCTCAGTTCAGGCAGAGCCTCAGCCCTTGCCCCTCTCCGTTCAGGCAGAGACTCAGCCCTTGCACCTGTCAGTTCAGGCAGAGCCTCAGCCCTTGCACCTGTCAGTTCAGGCAGAGCCTCAACCCCTGCACCTGTCAGATCATGGAGGACCTCAGCCCTTGCACCTCTCATTTCAGGCAGAGCCTCAGCCTTGCCCCTCTCAGTTCAGGCAGAGACTCAGCCTCTGCACCTCTCCGTTCAGGCAGAGCCTCAGCTCTTGCACCTCTCTGTTCAGGCAGAGCCTCAGCCTTGCCCCTCTCAGTTCAGGCAGAGCCTCAGCCTCTGCACCTCTCTGTTCAGGCAGAGCCTCAATTCTTGCACCTCTCATTTCAGGCAGAGCCTCAGCCTTGCCCCTCTCAGTTCAGGCAGACCCTTAGCCTCTGCAACGCTCCGTTCAGGCAGAGCCTCAGCTCTTGCACCTCTCAGTTCAGGCAGAGCCTCAGCCCTTGCATCTCTCAGTTCAGGCAGAGCTTCAGCCCTTGCACCTCTCCGTTCAGGCAGAGCCTCAGCCCTTGCACCTCTCAGTTCAGCTAGAGCCTCAGCACTTGCACCTTTCAGTTCAGGCAGAGCCTCAGCCTTGCCCCTCTCAGTTCAGGCAGAGCCTCAGCCTCTGCACCTCTCCGTTCAGGCAGAGCCTCAGCTCTTACACCTTTCAGTTCAGGCAGAGCCTCAGCCTTGCCCCCCTCCGTTCAGGCAGAGCCTCAGCCCCTGCACATCTCCGTTCAGGCAGAGCCTGAGCCCTTGCCCCTCTCAGTTCAGGCAGAGCCTCAGCTCTTGCACCTCTCAGTCCAGGCAGAGCCTCAGCTCTTGCACCTCTCAGTTCAGGCAGAGCTTCAGCCTCTGCATCTCTCAGTTTAGGCAGAGCCTCAGCCCTTGCCCAACTCCGTTCAGGCAGAGCCTCAGTCCTTGCACCTGACAGTTCAGGCAGAGCCTCAGCCCTTGCACCTGTCAGTTCAGGCAGAGCCTCAACCCCTGCACCTGTCAGTTCAGGCAGAGCCTCAACCCCTGCACCTCTCAGTTCAGGCAGAGCCTCAGCCCTTCCCCCTCTCCGTTCAGGAAGAGCCTGAACCCCTGCACCTGTCAGTTTAGGCAGAGCCTCAGCCCTTGCACCTGTCAGTTCAGGCAGAGCCTCAGCCCTTGCACCTGTCAGTTCAGGCAGAGCCTCAGCCCTTGCACCTGTCAGTTCAGGCAGAGCCTCAGCCCTTGTACCTGTCAGTTCAGGCAGAGCCTCGGCCCTTGCACCTGTCAGTTCAGGCAGAGCCTAAGCCCTTGCATCGTTCAGTTCAGGCAGAGCCTCAGTCTCTGCACCTCTCCGTTCAGGCAGAGCCTCAGCCTCTGCACCTCTCCGTTCAGGTTGAGCCTCAGCTCTTGCGCCTCTCAGTTCAGGCAGAGCATCAGCCCTTGCACCTGTCAGTTCAGGCAGAGCCTCAGCCCTTGCACCTGTCAGTTCAGGCAGAGCCTCACCCCTTGCCCCTCTCAGTTCATGCAGAACCTCAGCCCTTGCACCTGTCAGTTCAGGCAGAGCCTCAGCCCCTGCACTGTCAGTTCAGGCAAAGACTTGGCCCTTGCACCTCTCAATCCAGGCAGAGCCTCGGCCCTTGCACCTGTCAGTTCAGGCAGAGCCTTGGCCCCTGCACCTGTCAGATCAGGTGGGGCCTCAGCTCTTGCACCCGTCAGCTCAGGTAGGATTTCACCTGTCAGTTCAGGCAGAGCCTCAGCCTCAGCACCTCTCAGTTCAGGCAGAGCCTCAGCCCTGCCCCTCTCCGTTCAGGCAGAGACTCAGCCCTTGCACCTGTCAGTTCAGGCAGAGCCTCAGCCCTTGCACCTGTCAGTTCAGGCAGAGCCTCAACCCCTGCACCTGTCAGATCATGGAGGACCTCAGCCCTTGCACCTCTCATTTCAGGCAGAGCCTCAGCTCTTGCACCACTCCGTTCAGGCAGAGCCTCAGCCTTGCACCTCTCAGTTCAGGCAGAGCCTCAGCCTCTGCACCTCTCCGTTCAGGCAGAGCCTCAGCTCTTGCACCTCTCAGTTCAGGCAGAGCCTCAGCTCTTGCACCTCTCAGTTCAGGCAGAGCCTCAGCCTCTGCACCTCTCCAGTCAGGCAGAGCCTCAGCCCTTGCACCTCTCAGTTCAGGCAGAGCCTCAGCCTTCCCCCTCTCAGTTCAGGCACAGCCTCAGCCTCTGCACCTCTTCGTTCAGGCAGAGCCTCAGCTCTTGCACCTCTCAGTTCAGGCAGAGCCTTGGCCCCTACCCCTCTCAGTTCAGGCAGAGCCTCGGCCCCTGCACTGTCAGTTCAGGCAAAGCCTTGGCCCTTGCACCTCTCAGTTCAGGCAGAGCCTCAGCCCCTGCACTGTCAGTTCAGGCAAAACCTTGGCCCTTGCACCTCTCAATCCAGGCAGAGCCTCGGCCCTTGCACCTGTCAGTTCAGGCAGAGCCTTGGCCCCTGCCCCTCTCAGTTCAGGCAGATCCTCGGCCCCTGCACTGTCAGTTCAGGCAAAGCCTCAGCCCTTGCACCTCTCTGTTCAGGCAGAGCCTCAGCCCCTGCACTGTCAGTTCAGGCAAAGTCTTGGCCCTTGCACCTCTCAATCCAGGCAGAGCCTCGGCCCTTGCACCTGTCAGTTCAGGCAGAGCCTTGGCCCCTGCCCCTCTCAGTTCAGGCAGATCCTCGGCCCCTGCACTGTCAGTTCAGGCAAAGCCTCAGCCCTTGCACCTCTCTGTTCAGGCAGAGCCTCAGCCCCTGCACTGTCAGTTCAGGCAAAGTCTTGGCCCTTGCACCTCTCAATCCAGGCAGAGCCTCGGCCTTTGCACCTGTCAGTTCAGGCAGAGCCTCGGCCCTTGCACCTCTCAGTTCAGGCAGAGCGTCGACTCCTGCACCTCTCAGTTCAGGCAGAGCCTCAGCTCGTGCACCTCTCAGTTCAGGCAGAGCCTCAGCCCTTGCCCATCTCAGTTCAGGCAGAGCCTCAGCCTCTGCACCGCTCAGTTCAGGCAGAGCCTCAGCTCTTGCACCTCCCAGTTCAAGCAAAGCCTCAGCCCTTGCCCCTCTCAGTTCAGGCAGAGCCTCAGCCTTGCCCCTCTCAGTTCAGGCAGAGCCTCAGCCTCTGCACCTCTCTGTTCAGGCAGAGCCTCAGCTCTTGCACCTCTCAGTTCAGGCAGAGCCTCAGCCCTTGCCCCTCTCAGTTCAGGCAGAGCCTCAGCCTCTGCACCTCTCAGTTCAGGCAGAGCCTCAGCCATTGCCCCTCTCCGTTCAGGCAGAGCCTCAGCCCTTGCACCTGTCAGTTCAGGCAGAGCCTCAGCCCTTGCACATGTCAGTTCAGGCAGAGCCTCAACCCCTGCACCTGTCAGATCAGGTGGGGCCTCAGCTCTTGCACCCGTCAGCTCAGGTAGGATTTCACCTGTCAGTTCAGGCAGAGCCTCAGCCTCAGCACCTCTCAGTTCAGGCAGAGCCTCAGCCCTTGCCCCTCTCCGTTCAGGCAGAGACTCAGCCCTTGCACCTGTCAGTTCAGGCAGAGCCTCAGCCCTTGCACCTGTCAGTTCAGGCAGAGCCTCAACCCCTGCACCTGTCAGATCATGGAGGACCTCAGCCCTTGCACCTCTCATTTCAGGCAGAGCCTCAGCCTTGCCCCTCTCAGTTCAGGCAGAGACTCAGCCTCTGCACCTCTCCGTTCAGGCAGAGCCTCAGCTCTTGCAACTCTCTGTTCAGGCAGAGCCTCAGCCTTGCCCCTCTCAGTTCAGGCAGAGCCTCAGCCGCTGCACCTCTCTGTTCAGGCAGAGCCTCAGTTTTTGCACCTCTCATTTCAGGCAGAGCCTCAGCCTTGCCCCTCTCAGTTCAGGCAGACCCTTAGCCTCTGCACCGCTCCGTTCAGGCAGAGCCTCAGCTCTTGCACCTCTCAGTTCAGGCAGAGCCTCAGCCCTTGCATCTGTCAGTTCAGGCAGAGCCTCAGCCCTTGCACCTCTCCGTTCAGGCAGAGCCTCAGCCCTTGCACCTCTCAGTTCAGCCAGAGCCTCAGCACTTGCACCTTTCAGTTCAGGCAGAGCCTCAGCCTTGCCCCTCTCAGTTCAGGCAGAGCCTCAGCCTCTGCACCTCTCCGTTCAGGCAGAGCCTCAGCTCTTGCACCTTTCCGTTCAGGCAGAGCCTCAGCCTTGCCCCTCTCCGTTCAGGCAGAGCCTCAGCCCCTGCACATCTCCGTTCAGGCAGAGCCTGAGCCCTTGCCCCTCTCAGTTCAGGCAGAGCCTCAGCTCTTGCACCTCTCAGTCCAGGCAGAGCCTCAGCTCTTGCACCTCTCAGTTCAGGCAGAGCCTCAGCCTCTGCACCTCTCAGTTCAGGCAGAGCCTCAGCCCTTGCCCAACTCCGTTCAGGCAGAGCCTCAGTCCTTGCACCTGACAGTTCAGGCAGAGCCTCAGCCCTTGCACCTGTCAGTTCAGGCAGAGCCTCAACCCCTGCACCTGTCAGTTCAGGCAGAGCCTCAACCCCTGCACCTCTCAGTTCAGGCAGAGCCTCAGCCCTTCCCCCTCTCCGTTCAGGAAGAGCCTGAACCCCTGCACCTGTCAGTTCAGGCAGAGCCTCAGCCCTTGCACCTGTCAGTTCAGGCAGAGCCTCAACCCCTGCACCTGTCAGATCATGGAGGACCTCAGCCCTTGCACCTCTCATTTCAGGCAGAGCCTCAGCCTTGCCCCTCTCAGTTCAGGCAGAGACTCAGCCTCTGCACCTCTCCGTTCAGGCAGAGCCTCAGCTCTTGCAACTCTCTGTTCAGGCAGAGCCTCAGCCTTGCCCCTCTCAGTTCAGGCAGAGCCTCAGCCTCTGCACCTCTCTGTTCAGGCAGAGCCTCAGTTTTTGCACCTCTCATTTCAGGCAGAGCCTCAGCCTTGCCCCTCTCAGTTCAGGCAGACCCTTAGCCTCTGCACCGCTCCGTTCAGCCAGAGCCTCAGCTCTTGCACCTCTCAGTTCAGGCAGAGCCTCAGCCCTTGCATCTCTCAGTTCAGGCAGAGCCTCAGCCCTTGCACCTCTCCGTTCAGGCAGAGCCTCAGCCCTTGCACCTCTCAGTTCAGCCAGAGCCTCAGCACTTGCACCTTTCAGTTCAGGCAGAGCCTCAGCCTTGCCCCTCTCAGTTCAGGCAGAGCCTCAGCCTCTGCACCTCTCCGTTCAGGCAGAGCCTCAGCTCTTGCACCTTTCCGTTCAGGCAGAGCCTCAGCCTTGCCCCTCTCCGTTCAGGCAGAGCCTCAGCCCCTGCACATCTCCGTTCAGGCAGAGCCTGAGCCCTTGCCCCTCTCAGTTCAGGCAGAGCCTCAGCTCTTGCACCTCTCAGTCCAGGCAGAGCCTCAGCTCTTGCACCTCTCAGTTCAGGCAGAGCCTCAGCCTCTGCACCTCTCAGTTCAGGCAGAGCCTCAGCCCTTGCCCAACTCCGTTCAGGCAGAGCCTCAGTCCTTGCACCTGACAGTTCAGGCAGAGCCTCAGCCCTTGCACCTGTCAGTTCAGGCAGAGCCTCAACCCCTGCACCTGTCAGTTCAGGCAGAGCCTCAACCCCTGCACCTCTCAGTTCAGGCAGAGCCTCAGCCCTTCCCCCTCTCCGTTCAGGAAGAGCCTGAACCCCTGCACCTGTCAGTTCAGGCAGAGCCTCAGCCCTTGCACCTGTCAGTTCAGGCAGAGCCTCAGCCCTTGCACCTGTCAGTTCAGGCAGAGCTTCAGCCCTTGCACCTGTCAGTTCAGGCAGAGCCTCGGCCCTTGCACCTGTCAGTTCAGGCAGAGGCTAAGCCCTTGCATCGTTCAGTTCAGGCAGAGCCTCAGTCTCTGCACCTCTCCGTTCAGGCAGAGCCTCAGCCTCTGCACCTCTCCGTTCAGGCAGAGCCTCAGCTCTTGCGCCTCTCAGTTCAGGCAGAGCATCAGCCCTTGAACCTGTCAGTTCAGGCAGAGCCTCAGCCCTTGCACCTGTCAGTTCAGGCAGAGCCTCACCCCTTGCCCCTCTCAGTTCATGCAGAGCCTCAGCCCTTGCACCTGTCAGTTCAGGCAGAGCCTCAGCCCCTGCACTGTCAGTTCAGGCAAAGCCTTGGCCCTTGCACCTCTCAATCCAGGCAGAGCCTCGGCCCTTGCACCTGTCAGTTCAGGCAGAGCCTTGGCCCCTGCCCCTCTCAGTTCAGGCAGATCCTCGGCCCCTGCACTGTCAGTTCAGGCAAAGGCTCAGCCCTTGCACCTCTCAGTTCAGGCAGAGCCTCAGCCCCTGCACTGTCAGTTCAGGCAAAGTCTTGGCCCTTGGACCTCTCAATCCAGGCAGAGTCTCAGCCCTTGCACCTGTCAGTTCAGGCAGAGCCTCGGCCCTTGCACCTCTCAGTTCAGGCAGAGCCTCGACTCCTGCACCTCTCAGTTCAGGCAGAGCCTCAGCTCGTGCACCTCTCACTTCAGGCAGAGCCTCAGACCTTGCCCATCTCAGTCCAGGCAGAGCCTCAGCCTCTGCACCTCTCAGTTCAGGCAGAGCCTCAGCTCTTGCACCGCTCAGTTCAGGCAGAGCCTCAGCTCTTGCACCTCCCAGTTCAAGCAAAGCCTCAGCCCTTGCCCCTCTCAGTTCAGGCAGAGCCTCAGCCTTGCCCCTCTCAGTTCAGGCAGAGCCTCAGCCTCTGCACCTCTCCGTTCAGGCAGAGCCTCAGCTCTTGCACCTCTCAGTTCAGGCAGAGCCTCAGCCCTTGCCCCTCTCAGTTCAGGCAGAGCCTCAGCCTCTGCACCTCTCAGTTCAGGCAGAGCCTCAGCCCTTGCCCCTCTCCGTTCAGGCAGAGCCTCAGCCCTTGCACCTGTCAGTTCAGGCAGAGCCTCAGCCCTTGCACATATCAGTTCAGGCAGAGCCTCAACCCCTGCACCTGTCAGATCAGGTGGGGCCTCAGCTCTTGCACCCGTCAGCTCAGGTAGGATTTCACCTGTCAGTTCAGGCAGAGCCTCAGCCTCAGCACCTCTCAGTTCAGGCAGAGCCTCAGCCCTTGCCCTTCTCCGTTCAGGCAGAGACTCAGCCCTTGCACCTGTCAGTTCAGGCAGAGCCTCAGCCCTTGCACCTGTCAGTTCAGGCAGAGCCTCAACCCCTGCACCTGTCAGATCATGGAGGACCTCAGCCCTTGCACCTCTCATTTCAGGCAGAGCCTCAGCCGTGCCCCTCTCAGTTCAGGCAGAGACTCAGCCTCTGCACCTCTCCATTCAGGCAGAGCCTCAGCTCTTGCACCTCTCCGTTCAGGCAGAGCCTCAGCCTTGCCCCTCTCAGTTCAGGCAGAGCCTCAGCCTCTGCACCTCTCTGTTCAGGCAGAGCCTCAGTTCTTGCACCTCTCATTTCAGGCAGAGCCTCAGCCTTGCCCCTCTCAGTTCAGGCAGACCCTTAGCCTCTGCACCGCTCCGTTCAGGCAGAGCCTCAGCTCTTGCACCTCTCAGTTCAGGCAGAGCCTCAGCCCTTGCATCTCTCAGTTCAGGCAGAGCCTCAGCCCTTGCACCTCTCCGTTCAGGCAGAGCCTCAGCCCTTGCACCTCTCAGTTCAGCCAGAGCCTCAGCACTTGCACCTCTCAGTTCAGGCAGAGCCTCAGCCTTGCCCCTCTCAGTTCAGGCAGAGCCTCAGCCTCTGCACCTCTCCGTTCAGGCAGAGCCTCAACTCTTGCACCTTTCAGTTCAGGCAGAGCCTCAGCCTTGCCCCTCTCCGTTCAGGCAGAGCCTCAGCCCCTGCACATCTCCGTTCAGGCAGAGCCTGAGCCCTTGCCCCTCTCAGTTCAGGCAGAGCCTCAGCTCTTGCACCTCTCAGTCCAGGCAGAGCCTCAGCTCTTGCACCTCTCAGTTCAGCCAGAGCCTCAGCCTCTGCACCTCTCAGTTCAGGCAGAGCCTCAACCCTTGCCCCTCTCCGTTCAGGCAGAGCCTCAGTCCTTGCACCTGACAGTTCAGGCAGAGCCTCAGCCCTTGCACCTGTCAGTTCAGGCAGAGCATCAACCCCTGCACCTGTCAGTTCAGGCAGAGCCTCAACCCCTGCACCTCTCAGTTCAGGCAGAGCCTCAGCCCTTGCCCCTCTCCGTTCAGGCAGAGCCTGAACCCCTGCACCTGTCAGTTCAGGCAGAGCCTCAGCCCTTGCACCTGTCAGTTCAGGCAGAGCCTCAGCCCTTGCACCTGTCAGTTCAGGCAGAGCCTCAGCCCTTGCACCTGTCAGTTCAGGCAGAGCCTCAGCCCTTGCATCGTTCAGTTCAGGCAGAGCCTCAGTCTCTGCACCTCTCCGTTCAGGCAGAGCCTCAGCCTCTGCACCTCTCCATTCAGGCAGAGCCTCAGCTCTTGCACCTCTCATTTCAGGCAGAGCCTCAGCCTTGCCCCTCTCAGTTCAGACAGACCCTTAGCCTCTGCACCGCTCCGTTCAGGCAGAGCCTCAGCTCTTGCACCTCTCAGTTCAGGGAGAGCCTCAGCCCTTGCATCTCTCAGTTCAGGCAGAGCCTCAGCCCTTGCACCTCTCCGTTCAGGCAGAGCCTCAGCCCTTGCACCTCTCAGTTCAGCCAGAGCCTCAGCTCCTGCACCTCTCAGTTCAGGCAGAGCCTCAGCCCTTGCCCCTCTCAGTTCAGGCAGGGCCTCAGCCCTTGCACCTCTCAGTTCAGCCAGAGCCTCAGCTCCTGCACCTCTCAGTTCAGGCAGAGCCTCAGCCTTGCCCCTCTCAGGTCAGGCAGAGCCTCAGCCTCTGCACGTCTCCATTCAGGCAGAGCCTCAGCTCTTGCACCTCTCAGTTCAGGCAGAGCCTCAGCCCTTGCCCCTCTCAGTTCAGGCAGAGCCTCAGCACCTCTCCGTTCAGGCAGAGCCTCAGCTCTTGCATCTCTCATTTCAGGCAGAGCCTCAGCCTCTGCACCTCTCAGTTCAGGCAGAGCCTCAGATCTTGCACCTCTCAGTTCAGGCAGAGCCTCAGCCTTGCCCCTCTCAGTTCAGGCAGAGCCTCAGCCTCTGCACCTCTCCGTTCTGGCAGAGCCTCAGCTCTTGGACCTCTCAGTTCAGGCAGAACCTCAGCCTTGCCCCTCTCTGGTCAGGCAGACCCTCAGCCTCTCCACCTCCCCGTTCAGGCAGAGCCTCAGCTCTTGCACCTCTCAGTTCAGGCAGAGCCTCAGCCCTTGCCCTTCTCAGTTCAGGCAGAGCCTCAGCCCTTGCCCCTCTCAGTTCAGGCAGAATCTCAGCCTCTGCACCTCTCAGTTCAGGCAGAGCCTCAGCCTCTGCACCTCTCCGTTCAGGCAGAGCCTCAGCTCTTGCACCTCTCAGTTCAGGCAGAGCCTCAGCTCTTGCACCTCTCAGTTCAGGCAGAGCCTCAGCCTCTGCACCTCTCCATTCAGGCAGAGCCTCAGCCCTTGCACCTCTCAGTTCAGGCAGAGCCTCAGCCTTCCCCCTCTCAGTTCAGGCACAGCCTCAGCCTCTGCATCTCTTCGTTCAGGCAGAGCCTCAGCTCTTGCACCTCTCAGTTCAGGCAGAGCCTTGGCCCCTATCCCTCTCAGTTCAGGCAGAGCCTCGGCCCCTGCACTGTCAGTTCAGGCAAAGCCTTGGCCCTTGCACCTCTCAGTTCAGGCAGAGCCTCAGCCCCTGCACTGTCAGTTCAGGCAAAGCCTTGGCCCTTGCACCTCTCAATCCAGGCAGAGCCTCGGCCCTTGCACCTGTCAGTTCAGGCAGAGCCTTGGCCCCTGCCCCTCTCAGTTCAGGCAGATCCTCGGCCCCTGCACTGTCAGTTCAGGCAAAGCCTCAGCCCTTGCACCTCTCAGTTCAGGCAGAGCCTCAGCCCCTGCACTGTCAGTTAAGGCAAAGTCTTGGCCCTTGCACCTCTCAATCCAGGCAGAGCCTCGGCCTTGCACCTGTCAGTTCAGGAAGAGCCTCGGCCCTTGCACCTCTCAGTTCAGGCAGAGCCTCGACTCCTGCACCTCTCAGTTCAGGCAGAGCCTCAGCTCGTGCACCTCTCAGTTCAGGCAGAGCCTCAGCCCTTGCCCATCTCAGCCTCTGCACCTCTCAGTTCAGGCAGAGCCTCAGCTCTTGCACCGCTCAGTTCAGGCAGAGCCTCAGCTCTTGCACCTCCCAGTTCAAGCAAAGCCTCACCCCTTGCCCCTCTCAGTTCAGGCAGAGCCTCAGCCTTGCCCCTCTCAGTTCAGGCAGAGCCTCAGCCTCTGCACCTCTCCGTTCAGGCAGAGCCTCAGCTCTTGCACCTCTCAGTTCAGGCAGAGCCTCAGCCCTTGCCCCTCTCAGTTCAGGCAGAGCCTCAGCCTCTGCACCTCTCAGTTCAGGCAGAGCCTCAGCCCTTGCCCCTCTCCGTTCAGGCAGAGCCTCAGCCCTTGCACCTGTCAGTTCAGGCAGAGCCTCAGCCCTTGCACATGTCAGTTCAGGCAGAGCCTCAACCCCTGCACCTGTCAGATCAGGTGGGGCCTCAGCTCTTGCACCCGTCAGCTCAGGTAGGATTTCACCTGTCAGTTCAGGCAGAGCCTCAGCCTCAGCACCTCTCAGTTCAGGCAGAGCCTCAGCCCTGCCCCTCTCCGTTCAGGCAGAGACTCAGCCCTTGCACCTGTCAGTTCAGGCAGAGCCTCAGCCCTTGCACCTGTCAGTTCAGGCAGAGCCTCAACCCCTGCACCTGTCAGATCATGGAGGACCTCAGCCCTTGCACCTCTCATTTCAGGCAGAGCCTCAGCCTTGCCCCTCTCAGTTCAGGCAGAGACTCAGCCTCTGCACCTCTCCGTTCAGGCAGAGCCTCAGCTCTTGCACCTCTCCGTTCAGGCAGAGCCTCAGACTTGCACCTCTCAGTTCAGGCAGAGCCTCAGCCTCTGCACCTCTCCGTTCAGGCAGAGCCTCAGCTCTTGCACCTCTCAGTTCAGGCAGAGCCTCAGCTCTTGCACCTCTCAGTTCAGGCAGAGCCTCAGCCTCTGCACCTCTCCAGTCAGGCAGAGCCTCAGCCCTTGCACCTCTCAGTTCAGGCAGAGCCTCAGCCTTCCCCCTCTCAGTTCAGGCACAGCCTCAGCCTCTGCACCTCTTCGTTCAGGCAGAGCCTCAGCTCTTGCACCTCTCAGTTCAGGCAGAGCCTTGGCCCCTACCCCTCTCAGTTCAGGCAGAGCCTCGGCCCCTGCACTGTCAGTTCAGGCAAAGCCTTGGCCCTTGCACCTCTCAGTTCAGGCAGAGCCTCAGCCCCTGCACTGTCAGTTCAGGCAAAGCCTTGGCCCTTGCACCTCTCAGTTCAGGCAGAGCCTCAGCCTTGCCCCTCTCAGTTCAGGCAGAGCCTCAGCCTCTGCACCTCTCTGTTCAGGCAGAGCCTCAGTTCTTGCACCTCTCATTTCAGGCAGAGCCTCAGCCTTGCCCCTCTCAGTTCAGGCAGACCCTTAGCCTCTGCACCGCTCCGTTCAGGCAGAGCCTCAGCTCTTGCACCTCTCAGTTCAGGCAGAGCCTCAGCCCTTGCATCTCTCAGTTCAGGCAGAGCCTCAGCCCTTGCACCTCTCTGTTCAGGCAGAGCCTCAGCCCTTGCACCTCTCTGTTCAGCCAGAGCCTCAGCACTTGCACCTCTCAGTTCAGGCAGAGCCTCAGCCTTGCCCCTCTCAGTTCAGGCAGAGCCTCAGCCTCTGCACCTCTCCGTTCAGGCAGAGCCTCAGCTCTTGCACCTTTCAGTTCAGGCACAGCCTCAGCCTTGCCCCTCTCCGTTCAGGCAGAGCCTCAGCCCCTGCACATCTCCGTTCAGGCAGAGCCTGAGCCCTTGCCCCTCTCAGTTCAGGCAGAGCCTCAGCTCTTGCACCTCTCAGTCCAGGCAGAGCCTCAGCTCTTGCACCTCTCAGTTCAGGCAGAGCCTCAGCCTCTGCACCTCTCAGTTCAGGCAGAGCCTCAGCCCTTGCCCAACTCCGTTCAGGCAGAGCCTCAGTCCTTGCACCTGACAGTTCAGGCAGAGCCTCAGCCCTTGCACCTGTCAGTTCAGGCAGAGCCTCAACCCCTGCACCTGTCAGTTCAGGCAGAGCCTCAACCCCTGCACCTCTCAGTTCAGGCAGAGCCTCAGCCCTTGCCCCTCTCCGTTCAGGAAGAGCCTGAACCCCTGCACCTGTCAGTTCAGGCAGAGCCTCAGCCCTTGCACCTGTCAGTTCAGGCAGAGCCTCAGCCCTTGCAACTGTCAGTTCAGGCAGAGCCTCAGCCCTTGCACCTGTCAGTTCAGGCAGAGCCTCAGCCCTTGCACCTGTCAGTTCAGGTAGAGCCTCGGCCCTTGCACCTGTCAGTTCAGGCAGAGCCTAAGCCCTTGCATCGTTCAGTTCAGGCAGAGCCTCAGTCTCTGCACCTCTCCGTTCAGGCAGAGCCTCAGCCTCTGCACCTCTCCGTTCAGGCAGAGCCTCAGCTCTTGCGCCTCTCAGTTCAGGCAGAGCATCAGCCCTTGCACCTGTCAGTTCAGGCAGAACCTCAGCCCTTGCACCTGTCAGTTCAGGCAGAGCCTCAACCCTTGCCCCTCTCAGTTCATGCAGAGCCTCAGCCCTTGCACCTGTCAGTTCAGGCAGAGCCTCAGCCTCTGCACCTCTCAGTTCAGGCAGAGCCTCAGCCTCTGCACCTCTCCGTTCAGGCAGAGCCTCAGCCTCTGCACCTCTCCGTTCAGGCAGACCCTCAGCCTCTGCACCTCTCCGTTCAGGCAGAGCCTCAGCTCCTGCACCTCTCTGTTCAGGCAGAGCCTCAGCCCTTGCACCTGTCAGTTCAGGCAGAGCCTCAGCCCTTGCACCTGTCAGTTCAGGCAGAGCCTCAACCCTTGCCCCTCTCAGTTCATGCAGAGCCTCAGCCTCTGCACCTCTCAGTTCAGGCAGAGCCTCAGCCTCTGCACCTCTCCGTTCAGGCAGAGCCTCAGCTCCTGCACCTCTCCATTCAGGCAGAGCCTCAGCCCTTGCCGCTCTCAGTTCAGGCAGGGCCTCTGCCCTTGCACCTGTCGGTTCAGGCAGAGCCTCAGCCTTGCCATCTCAGTTCAGGCAGAGCCTCAGTCCTTGCCCCTCTCAGTTCAGGCAGAGCCTCAGCACCTCTCCATTCAGGCAGAGCCTCAGCTCTTGCACCTCTCATTTCAGGCAGAGCCTCAGCATTGCCCCTCTCAGTTCAGGCAGAGCCTCAGCACCTCTCCTTTCAGGCAGATCCTCAGCTCTTGCACCTCTCAGTTCAGGCAGAGCCTCAGCCTTGCCCCTCTCAGTTCAGGCAGAGCCTCAGCCTCTGCACCTCTCCGTTCAGGCAGAGCCTCAGCTCTTGCACCTCTCCGTTCAGACAGAGCCTCTGCCTTGCACCTCTCCATTCAGACAGAGCCTCGGCCTTGCCCCTCTCAGTTCAAACAGACACTCAGCCTCTGCACCTCTCAGTTCAGGCAGAGCCTCAGCTCTTGCACCTCTCAGTTCAGGCAGAGCCTCAGCCCTTGCCCCTCTCAATTCAGGCAGAGCCTCAGCCTCTGCACCTCTCAGTTCAGGCAGAGCTTCAGCCTCTGCACCTCTCCGTTCAGGCAGAGCCTCAGCTCTTGCACCTATCAGTTCAGGCAGAGCCTCAGCCTCTGCACCTCTCTGTTCAGGCAGAGTCTCAGCTCTTGCATCTCTCAGTTCAGACAGAGCCTCAGCCTTGCCCCTCTCAGTTCAGGCAGAGTCTCAGCCTCTGCACCTCTCCGTTCAGGTAGAGCCTCAGCCTCTGCACCTCTCCGTTCAGGCAGAGCCTCAGCTCTTGCACCTCTCAGTTCAGGCAGAGCCTCAGCCTTGCCCCTCTCAGTTCAGGCAGAGCCTCAGCCTCTGCACCTTTCCGTTCAGGCAGAGCCTCAGCCTCTGCACCTCTCCGTTCAGGCAGAGCCTCAGCTCTTGCACCTCTCAGTTCAGGCAGAGCCTCAGCCTTGCCCCTCTCAGTTCAGGCAGAGCCTCAGCCTCTGCACCTCTCCGTTCAGGCAGAGCCTCAGCCTTGCCCCTCTCAATTCAGGCAGAGCCTGAGCCCCTGCACCTCTCAGTTCAGACAGAGCCTCAGCTCTTGCAGCTCTCAGTTCAGGCAGAGCCTCAACCTCTGCACCTCTCAGTTCAGGCAGAGCCTCAGCTCCTGCACCTCTCAGTTCAGGCAGAGCCTCAGCCCTTGCCCCTCTCAGTTCAGGCAGGGCCTCAGCCCTTGCACCTGTCAGTTCAGGCAGAGCCTCAGCCTTGCCCCTCTCAGGTCAGGCAGAGCCTCAGCCTCTGCACGTCTCCATTCAGGCAGAGCCTCAGCTCTTGCACCTCTCAGTTCAGGCAGAGCCTCAGCCCTTGCCCCTCTCAGTTCAGGCAGAGCCTCAGCACCTCTCCGTTCAGGCAGAGCCTCAGCTCTTGCACCTCTCATTTCAGGCAGAGCCTCAGCCTCTGCACCTCTCAGTTCAGGCAGAGCCTCGGCTCTTGCACCTGTCGGTTCAGGCAGAGCCTCATCCTTGCCCCTCTCAGTTCCAGCAGAGCCTCAGCCTCTGCACCTCTCCGTTCAGGCAGAGCCTCAGCTCTTGCACCTCTCAGTTCAGGCAGAACCTCAGCCTTGCCCCTCTCCGTTCAGGCAGACCCTCAGCCTCTGCACCTCTCCGTTCAGGCAGAGCCTCAGCTCTTGTACCTCTCAGTTCAGGCAGAGCCTCAGCCTCGCACCTCTCAGTTCAGGCAGAGCCTGAGCCCTTGCCCCTCTCAGTTCAGGCAGAGCCTCAGCCCCGCACCTCTCAGTTCAGGCAGAGCCTGAGCCCTTGCCCCTCTTAGTTCAGGCAGAGCCTAAGCTCTTGCACCTCTCAGTCCAGGCAGAGCCTCAGCTTTTGCACCTCTCAGTTCAGGCAGAGCCTCAGCCTCTGCACCTCTCCGTTCAGGCAGAGCCTCAGCTCTTGCACCTCTCAGTTCAGGCAGAGCCTCAGCCTTGCACCTCTCAGTTCAGGCAGAACCTCGGCCTCTGCACCTCTCCATTCAGGCAGAGCCTCAGCTCTTGCACCTCTCAGTTCAGGCAGAGCCTCAGCCTCTGCACCTTTCCGTTCAGGCAGAGCCTCAGCCTCTGAACCTTTCCATTCAGGCAGAGCCTCAGCCTCTGCACCTTTCCGTTCAGGCAGAGCCTCAGCCTCTGCTCCTCTCCGTTCAGGCAGAGCCTCAGCTCTTGCACCTCTCAGTTCAGGCAGAGCCTTAGCCTTGCCCCTATCAGTTCAGGCAGAGCCTCAGCCTCTGCACCTCTCCATTCAGGCAGAGCCTCAGCCTTGCCCCTCTCAGTTCAGGCAGAGCCTGGGCCCCTGCACCTCTCAGTTCAGACAGAGCCTCAGCTTTTGCAGCTCTCAGTTCAGGCAGAGCCTCAACCTCTGCACCTCTCTGTTCAGGCAGAGCCTCAGCTCCTGCACCTCTCAGTTCAGGCAGAGCCTCAGCCCTTGCCCCTCTCAGTTCAGGCAGGGCCTCAGCCCTTGCACCTGTCGGTTCAGGCAGAGCCTCAGCCTTGCCCCTCTCAGGTCAGGCAGAGCCTCAGCCTCTGCACGTCTCCATTCAGGCAGAGCCTCAGCTCTTGCACCTCTCAGTTCAGGCAGAGCCTCAGCCCTTGCCCCTCTCAGTTCAGGCAGAGCCTCAGCACCTCTCCGTTCAGGCAGAGCCTCAGCTCTTGCACCTCTCATTTCAGGCAGAGCCTCAGCCTCTGCACCTCTCAGTTCAGGCAGAGCCTCAGCTCTTGCACCTCTCCGTTCACACAGAGCCTCAGCCTTGCCCCTCTCAGTTCAGGCAGACCCATAGCCTCTACACCTCTCCGTTCAGGCAGAGCCTCAGCTCGTGCACCTCTCAGTTCAGGCAGAGCCTCAGCCCTTGCCCCTCTCAGTTCAGGCAGAGCCTCAGCCTCTGCACCTCTCAGTTCAGGCAGAGCCTCCGCCTCTGCACCTCTCCGTTCAGGCAGAGCCTCAGCTCTTGCACCTCTCAGTTCAGGCAGAGCCTCAGCCTTGCCCCTCTCAGTTCAGGCAGAGCCTCAGCCTCTCCACCTCTCAGTTCAGGCAGAGCCTCAGCCTCTGCACCTCTCTGTTCAGGCAGAGCCTCAGCTCTTGCACCTCTCAGTTCAGGCAGAGCCTCAGCCTTGCCCATCTCAGTTCAGGCAGAGCCTCAGCCTCTGCACCTTTCCGTTCAGGCAGAGCCTCAGCCTCTGAACCTTTCCATTCAGGCAGAGCCTCAGCCTCTGCACCTTTCCGTTCAGGCAGAGCCTCAGCCTCTGCTCCTCTCCGTTCAGGCAGAGCCTCAGCTCTTGCACCTCTCAGTTCATGCAGAGCCTTAGCCTTGCCCCTCTCAGTTCAGGCAGAGCCTCAGCCTCTGCACCTCTCCGTTCAGGCAGAGCCTCAGCCTTGCCCCTCTCAGTTCAGGCAGAGCCTGAGCCCCTGCACCTCTCAGTTCAGACAGAGCCTCAGCTTTTGCAGCTCTCAGTTCAGGCAGAGCCTCATCCTCTGCACCTCTCCGTTCAGGCAGAGCCTCAGCTCCTGCACCTCTCAGTTCAGGCAGAGCCTCAGGCCTTGCCCCTCTCAGTTCAGGCAGGGCCTCAGCCCTTGCACCTGTCAGTTCAGGCAGAGCCTCAGCCTTGCCCCTCTCAGGTCAGGCAGAGCCTCAGCCTCTGCACGTCTCCATTCAGGCAGAGCCTCAGCTCTTGCACCTCTCAGTTCAGGCAGAGCCTCAGCCCTTGCACCTGTCAGTTCAGGCAGAGCCTCAACCCCTGCACCTGTCAGATCATGGAGGACCTCAGCCCTTGCACCTCTCATTTCAGGCAGAGCCTCAGCCTTGCCCCTCTCAGTTCAGGCAGAGACTCAGCCTCTGCACCTCTCCGTTCAGGCAGAGCCTCAGCTCTTGCAACTCTCTGTTCAGGCAGAGCCTCAGCCTTGCCCCTCTCAGTTCAGGCAGAGCCTCAGCCTCTGCACCTCTCTGTTCAGGCAGAGCCTCAGTTTTTGCACCTCTCATTTCAGGCAGAGCCTCAGCCTTGCCCCTCTCAGTTCAGGCAGACCCTTAGCCTCTGCACCGCTCCGTTCAGGCAGAGCCTCAGCTCTTGCACCTCTCAGTTCAGGCAGAGCCTCAGCCCTTGCATCTCTCAGTTCAGGCAGAGCCTCAGCCCTTGCACCTCTCCGTTCAGGCAGAGCCTCAGCCCTTGCACCTCTCAGTTCAGCCAGAGCCTCAGCACTTGCACCTTTCAGTTCAGGCAGAGCCTCAGCCTTGCCCCTCTCAGTTCAGGCAGAGCCTCAGCCTCTGCACCTCTCCGTTCAGGCAGAGCCTCAGCTCTTGCACCTTTCAGTTCAGGCAGAGCCTCAGCCTTGCCCCTCTCCGTTCAGGCAGAGCCTCAGCCCCTGCACATCTCCGTTCAGGCAGAGCCTGAGCCCTTGCCCCTCTCAGTTCAGGCAGAGCCTCAGCTCTTGCACCTCTCAGTCCAGGCAGAGCCTCAGCTCTTGCACCTCTCAGTTCAGGCAGAGCCTCAGCCTCTGCACCTCTCAGTTCAGGCAGAGCCTCAGCCCTTGCCCAACTCCGTTCAGGCAGAGCCTCAGTCCTTGCACCTGACAGTTCAGGCAGAGCCTCAGCCCTTGCACCTGTCAGTTCAGGCAGAGCCTCAACCCCTGCACCTGTCAGTTCAGGCAGAGCCTCAACCCCTGCACCTCTCAGTTCAGGCAGAGCCTCAGCCCTTCCCCCTCTCCGTTCAGGAAGAGCCTGAACCCCTGCACCTGTCAGTTCAGGCAGAGCCTCAGCCCTTGCACCTGTCAGTTCAGGCAGAGCCTCAGCCCTTGCACCTGTCAGTTCAGGCAGAGCCTCAGCCCTTGCACCTGTCAGTTCAGGCAGAGCCTCAGCCCTTGCACCTGTCAGTTCAGGCAGAGCCTCGGCCCTTGCACCTGTCAGTTCAGGCAGAGCCTAAGCCCTTGCATCGTTCAGTTCAGGCAGAGCCTCAGTCTCTGCACCTCTCCGTTCAGGCAGAGCCTCAGCCTCTGCACCTCTCCATTCAGGCAGAGCCTCAGCTCTTGCGCCTCTCAGTTCAGGCAGAGCATCAGCCCTTGAACCTGTCAGTTCAGGCAGAGCCTCAGCCCTTGCACCTGTCAGTTCAGGCAGAGCCTCACCCCTTGCCCCTCTCAGTTCATGCAGAGCCTCAGCCCTTGCACCTGTCAGTTCAGGCAGAGCCTCAGCCCCTGCACTGTCAGTTCAGGCAAAGCCTTGGCCCTTGCACCTCTCAATCCAGGCAGAGCCTCGGCCCTTGCACCTGTCAGTTCAGGCAGAGCCTTGGCCCCTGCCCCTCTCAGTTCAGGCAGATCCTCGGCCCCTACACTGTCAGTTCAGGCAAAGGCTCAGCCCTTGCACCTCTCAGTTCAGGCAGAGCCTCAGCCCCTGCACTGTCAGTTCAGGCAAAGTCTTGGCCCTTGGACCTCTCAATCCAGGCAGAGCCTCGGCCCTTGCACCTGTCAGTTCAGGCAGAGCCTCGGCCCTTGCACCTCTCAGTTCAGGCAGAGCCTCGACTCCTGCACCTCTCAGTTCAGGCAGAGCCTCAGCTCGTGCACCTCTCACTTCAGGCAGAGCCTCAGACCTTGCCCATCTCAGTCCAGGCAGAGCCTCAGCCTCTGCACCTCTCAGTTCAGGCAGAGCCTCAGCTCTTGCACCGCTCAGTTCAGGCAGAGCCTCAGCTCTTGCACCTCCCAGTTCAAGCAAAGCCGCAGCCCTTGCCCCTCTCAGTTCAGGCAGAGCCTCAGCCTTGCCCCTCTCAGTTCAGGCAGAGCCTCAGCCTCTGCACCTCTCCGTTCAGGCAGAGCCTCAGCTCTTGCACCTCTCAGTTCAGGCAGAGCCTCAGCCCTTGCCCCTCTCAGTTCAGGCAGAGCCTCAGCCTCTGCACCTCTCAGTTCAGGCAGAGCCTCAGCCCTTGCCCCTCTCCGTTCAGGCAGAGCCTCAGCCCTTGCACCTGTCAGTTCAGGCAGAGCCTCAGCCCTTGCACATATCAGTTCAGGCAGAGCCTCAACCCCTGCACCTGTCAGATCAGGTGGGGCCTCAGCTCTTGCACCCGTCAGCTCAGGTAGGATTTCACCTGTCAGTTCAGGCAGAGCCTCAGCCTCAGCACCTCTCAGTTCAGGCAGAGCCTCAGCCCTTGCCCCTCTCTGTTCAGGCAGAGACTCAGCCCTTGCACCTGTCAGTTCAGGCAGAGCCTCAGCCCTTGCACCTGTCAGTTCAGGCAGAGCCTCAACCCCTGCACCTGTCAGATCATGGAGGACCTCAGCCCTTGCACCTCTCATTTCAGGCAGAGCCTCAGCCTTGCCCCTCTCAGTTCAGGCAGAGCCTCAGCCTCTGCACCTCTCCATTCAGGCAGAGCCTCAGCCTTGCCCCTCTCAGTTCAGGCAGAGCCTGGGCCCCTGCACCTCTCAGTTCAGACAGAGCCTCAGCTTTTGCAGCTCTCAGTTCAGGCAGAGCCTCAACCTCTGCACCTCTCTGTTCAGGCAGAGCCTCAGCTCCTGCACCTCTCAGTTCAGGCAGAGCCTCAGCCCTTGCCCCTCTCAGTTCAGGCAGGGCCTCAGCCCTTGCACCTGTCGGTTCAGGCAGAGCCTCAGCCTTGCCCCTCTCAGGTCAGGCAGAGCCTCAGCCTCTGCACGTCTCCATTCAGGCAGAGCCTCAGCTCTTGCACCTCTCAGTTCAGGCAGAGCCTCAGCCCTTGCCCCTCTCAGTTCAGGCAGAGCCTCAGCACCTCTCCGTTCAGGCAGAGCCTCAGCTCTTGCACCTCTCATTTCAGGCAGAGCCTCAGCCTCTGCACCTCTCAGTTCAGGCAGAGCCTCAGCTCTTGCATCTCTCCGTTCACACAGAGCCTCAGCCTTGCCCCTCTCAGTTCAGGCAGACCCATAGCCTCTACACCTCTCCATTCAGGCAGAGCCTCAGCTCGTGCACCTCTCAGTTCAGGCAGAGCCTCAGCCCTTGCCCCTCTCAGTTCAGGCAGAGCCTCAGCCTCTGCACCTCTCAGTTCAGGCAGAGCCTCCGCCTCTGCACCTCTCCGTTCAGGCAGAGCCTCAGCTCTTGCACCTCTCAGTTCAGGCAGAGCCTCAGCCTTGCCCCTCTCAGTTCAGGCAGAGCCTCAGCCTCTCCACCTCTCAGTTCAGGCAGAGCCTCAGCCTCTGCACCTCTCTGTTCAGGCAGAGCCTCAGCTCTTGCACCTCTCAGTTCAGGCAGAGCCTCAGCCTTGCCCATCTCAGTTCAGGCAGAGCCTCAGCCTCTGCACCTTTCCGTTCAGGCAGAGCCTCAGCCTCTGAACCTTTCCATTCAGGCAGAGCCTCAGCCTCTGCACCTTTCCGTTCAGGCAGAGCCTCAGCCTCTGCTCCTCTCCGTTCAGGCAGAGCCTCAGCTCTTGCACCTCTCAGTTCATGCAGAGCCTTAGCCTTGCCCCTCTCAGTTCAGGCAGAGCCTCAGCCTCTGCACCTCTCCGTTCAGGCAGAGCCTCAGCCTTGCCCCTCTCAGTTCAGGCAGAGCCTGAGCCCCTGCACCTCTCAGTTCAGACAGAGCCTCAGCTTTTGCAGCTCTCAGTTCAGGCAGAGCCTCATCCTCTGCACCTCTCCGTTCAGGCAGAGCCTCAGCTCCTGCACCTCTCAGTTCAGGCAGAGCCTCAGGCCTTGCCCCTCTCAGTTCAGGCAGGGCCTCAGCCCTTGCACCTGTCAGTTCAGGCAGAGCCTCAGCCTTGCCCCTCTCAGGTCAGGCAGAGCCTCAGCCTCTGCACATCTCCATTCAGGCAGAGCCTCAGCTCTTGCACCTCTCAGTTCAGGCAGAGCCTCAGCCCTTGCACCTGTCAGTTCAGGCAGAGCCTCAACCCCTGCACCTGTCAGATCATGGAGGACCTCAGCCCTTGCACCTCTCATTTCAGGCAGAGCCTCAGCCTTGCCCCTCTCAGTTCAGGCAGAGACTCAGCCTCTGCACCTCTCCGTTCAGGCAGAGCCTCAGCTCTTGCAACTCTCTGTTCAGGCAGAGCCTCAGCCTTGCCCCTCTCAGTTCAGGCAGAGCCTCAGCCTCTGCACCTCTCTGTTCAGGCAGAGCCTCAGTTTTTGCACCTCTCATTTCAGGCAGAGCCTCAGCCTTGCCCCTCTCAGTTCAGGCAGACCCTTAGCCTCTGCACCGCTCCGTTCAGGCAGAGCCTCAGCTCTTGCACCTCTCAGTTCAGGCAGAGCCTCAGCCCTTGCATCTCTCAGTTCAGGCAGAGCCTCAGCCCTTGCACCTCTCCGTTCAGGCAGAGCCTCAGCCCTTGCACCTCTCAGTTCAGCCAGAGCCTCAGCACTTGCACCTTTCAGTTCAGGCAGAGCCTCAGCCTTGCCCCTCTCAGTTCAGGCAGAGCCTCAGCCTCTGCACCTCTCAGTTCAGGCAGAGCCTCAGCTCTTGCACCTTTCAGTTCAGGCAGAGCCTCAGCCTTGCCCCTCTCCGTTCAGGCAGAGCCTCAGCCCCTGCACATCTCCGTTCAGGCAGAGCCTGAGCCCTTGCCCCTCTCAGTTCAGGCAGAGCCTCAGCTATTGCACCTCTCAGTCCAGGCAGAGCCTCAGCTCTTGCACCTCTCAGTTCAGGCAGAGCCTCAGCCTCTGCACCTCTCAGTTCAGGCAGAGCCTCAGCCCTTGCCCAACTCCGTTCAGGCAGAGCCTCAGTCCTTGCACCTGACAGTTCAGGCAGAGCCTCAGCCCTTGCACCTGTCAGTTCAGGCAGAGCCTCAACCCCTGCACCTGTCAGTTCAGGCAGAGCCTCAACCCCTGCACCTCTCAGTTCAGGCAGAGCCTCAGCCCTTCCCCCTCTCCGTTCAGGAAGAGCCTGAACCCCTGCACCTGTCAGTTCAGGCAGAGCCTCAGCCCTTGCACCTGTCAGTTCAGGCAGAGCCTCAGCCCTTGCACCTGTCAGTTCAGGCAGAGCCTCAGCCCTTGCACCTGTCAGTTCAGGCAGAGCCTCAGCCCTTGCACCTGTCAGTTCAGGCAGAGCCTCGGCCCTTGCACCTGTCAGTTCAGGCAGAGCCTAAGCCCTTGCATCGTTCAGTTCAGGCAGAGCCTCAGTCTCTGCACCTCTCCGTTCAGGCAGAGCCTCAGCCTCTGCACCTCTCCATTCAGGCAGAGCCTCAGCTCTTGCGCCTCTCAGTTCAGGCAGAGCATCAGCCCTTGAACCTGTCAGTTCAGGCAGAGCCTCAGCCCTTGCACCTGTCAGTTCAGGCAGAGCCTCACCCCTTGCCCCTCTCAGTTCATGCAGAGCCTCAGCCCTTGCACCTGTCAGTTCAGGCAGAGCCTCAGCCCCTGCACTGTCAGTTCAGGCAAAGCCTTGGCCCTTGCACCTCTCAATCCAGGCAGAGCCTCGGCCCTTGCACCTGTCAGTTCAGGCAGAGCCTTGGCCCCTGCCCCTCTCAGTTCAGGCAGATCCTCGGCCCCTGCACTGTCAGTTCAGGCAAAGGCTCAGCCCTTGCACCTCTCAGTTCAGGCAGAGCCTCAGCCCCTGCACTGTCAGTTCAGGCAAAGTCTTGGCCCTTGGACCTCTCAATCCAGGCAGAGCCTCGGCCCTTGCACCTGTCAGTTCAGGCAGAGCCTCGGCCCTTGCACCTCTCAGTTCAGGCAGAGCCTCGACTCCTGCACCTCTCAGTTCAGGCAGAGCCTCAGCTCGTGCACCTCTCACTTCAGGCAGAGCCTCAGACCTTGCCCATCTCAGTCCAGGCAGAGCCTCAGCCTCTGCACCTCTCAGTTCAGGCAGAGCCTCAGCTCTTGCACCGCTCAGTTCAGGCAGAGCCTCAGCTCTTGCACCTCCCAGTTCAAGCAAAGCCGCAGCCCTTGCCCCTCTCAGTTCAGGCAGAGCCTCAGCCTTGCCCCTCTCAGTTCAGGCAGAGCCTCAGCCTCTGCACCTCTCCGTTCAGGCAGAGCCTCAGCTCTTGCACCTCTCAGTTCAGGCAGAGCCTCAGCCCTTGCCCCTCTCAGTTCAGGCAGAGCCTCAGCCTCTGCACCTCTCAGTTCAGGCAGAGCCTCAGCCCTTGCCCCTCTCCGTTCAGGCAGAGCCTCAGCCCTTGCACCTGTCAGTTCAGGCAGAGCCTCAGCCCTTGCACATATCAGTTCAGGCAGAGCCTCAACCCCTGCACCTGTCAGATCAGGTGGGGCCTCAGCTCTTGCACCCGTCAGCTCAGGTAGGATTTCACCTGTCAGTTCAGGCAGAGCCTCAGCCTCAGCACCTCTCAGTTCAGGCAGAGCCTCAGCCCTTGCCCCTCTCTGTTCAGGCAGAGACTCAGCCCTTGCACCTGTCAGTTCAGGCAGAGCCTCAGCCCTTGCACCTGTCAGTTCAGGCAGAGCCTCAACCCCTGCACCTGTCAGATCATGGAGGACCTCAGCCCTTGCACCTCTCATTTCAGGCAGAGCCTCAGCCTTGCCCCTCTCAGTTCAGGCAGAGACTCAGCCTCTGCACCTCTCCATTCAGGCAGAGCCTCAGCTCTTGCACCTCTCCGTTCAGGCAGAGCCTCAGCCTTGCCCCTCTCAGTTCAGGCAGAGCCTCAGCCTCTGCACCTCTCTGTTCAGGCAGAGCCTCAGTTCTTGCACCTCTCATTTCAGGCAGAGCCTCAGCCTTGCCCCTCTCAGTTCAGGCAGACCCTTAGCCTCTGCACCGCTCCGTTCAGGCAGAGCCTCAGCTCTTGCACCTCTCAGTTCAGGCAGAGCCTCAGCCCTTGCATCTCTCAGGTCAGGCAGAGCCTCAGCCCTTGCACCTCTCCGTTCAGGCAGAGCCTCAGCCCTTGCACCTCTCAGTTCAGCCAGAGCCTCAGCACTTGCACCTCTCAGTTCAGGCAGAGCCTCAGCCTTGCCCCTCTCAGTTCAGGCAGAGCCTCAGCCTCTGCACCTCTCCGTTCAGGCAGAGCCTCAACTCTTGCACCTTTCAGTTCAGGCAGAGCCTCAGCCTTGCCCCTCTCCGTTCAGGCAGAGCCTCAGCCCCTGCACATCTCCGTTCAGGCAGAGCCTGAGCCCTTGCCCCTCTCAGTTCAGGCAGAGCCTCAGCTCTTGCACCTCTCAGTCCAGGCAGAGCCTCAGCTCTTGCACCTCTCAGTTCAGGCAGAGCCTCAGCCTCTGCACCTCTCAGTTCAGGCAGAGCCTCAGCCCTTGCCCCTCTCCGTTCAGGCAGAGCCTCAGTCCTTGCACCTGACAGTTCAGGCAGAGCCTCAGCCCTTGCACCTGTCAGTTCAGGCAGAGCCTCAACCCCTGCACCTGTCAGTTCAGGCAGAGCCTCAACCCCTGCACCTCTCAGTTCAGGCAGAGCCTCAGCCCTTGCCCCTCTCCGTTCAGGCAGAGCCTGAACCCCTGCACCTGTCAGTTCAGGCAGAGCCTCAGCCCTTGCACCTGTCAGTTCAGGCAGAGCCTCAGCCCTTGCACCTGTCAGTTCAGGCAGAGCCTCAGCCCTTGCATCGTTCAGTTCAGGCAGAGCCTCAGTCTCTGCACCTCTCCGTTCAGGCAGAGCCTCAGCCTCTGCACCTCTCCATTCAGGCAGAGCCTCAGCTCTTGCACCTCTCATTTCAGGCAGAGCCTCAGCCTTGCCCCTCTCAGTTCAGACAGACCCTTAGCCTCTGCACCGCTCCGTTCAGGCAGAGCCTCAGCTCTTGCACCTCTCAGTTCAGGCAGAGCCTCAGCCCTTGCATCTCTCAGTTCAGGCAGAGCCTCAGCCCTTGCACCTCTCCGTTCAGGCAGAGCCTCAGCCCTTGCACCTCTCAGTTCAGCCAGAGCCTCAGCTCCTGCACCTCTCAGTTCAGGCAGAGCCTCAGCCCTTGCCCCTCTCAGTTCAGGCAGGGCCTCAGCCCTTGCACCTGTCGGTTCAGGCAGAGCCTCAGCCTTGCCCCTCTCAGGTCAGGCAGAGCCTCAGCCTCTGCACGTCTCCATTCAGGCAGAGCCTCAGCTCTTGCACCTCTCAGTTCAGGCAGAGCCTCAGCCCTTGCCCCTCTCAGTTCAGGCAGAGCCTCAGCACCTCTCCGTTCAGGCAGAGCCTCAGCTCTTGCATCTCTCATTTCAGGCAGAGCCTCAGCCTCTGCACCTCTCAGTTCAGGCAGAGCCTCAGATCTTGCACCTCTCAGTTCAGGCAGAGCCTCAGCCTTGCCCCTCTCAGTTCAGGCAGAGCCTCAGCCTCTGCACCTCTCCGTTCTGGCAGAGCCTCAGCTCTTGGACCTCTCAGTTCAGGCAGAACCTCAGCCTTGCCCCTCTCCGGTCAGGCAGACCCTCAGCCTCTCCACCTCCCCGTTCAGGCAGAGCCTCAGCTCTTGCACCTCTCAGTTCAGGCAGAGCCTCAGCCCTTGCCCTTCTCAGTTCAGGCAGAGCCTCAGCCCTTGCCCCTCTCAGTTCAGGCAGAATCTCAGCCTCTGCACCTCTCAGATCAGGCAGAGCCTCAGCCTCTGCACCTCTCTGTTCAGGCAGAGCCTCAGCTCTTGCACCTCTCAGTTCAGGCAGAGCCTCAGCTCTTGCACCTCTCAGTTCAGGCAGAGCCTCAGCCTCTGCACCTCTCCATTCAGGCAGAGCCTCAGCCCTTGCACCTCTCAGTTCAGGCAGAGCCTCAGCCTTCCCCCTCTCAGTTCAGGCACAGCCTCAGCCTCTGCATCTCTTCGTTCAGGCAGAGCCTCAGCTCTTGCACCTCTCAGTTCAGGCAGAGCCTTGGCCCCTATCCCTCTCAGTTCAGGCAGAGCCTCGGCCCCTGCACTGTCAGTTCAGGCAAAGCCTTGGCTCTTGCACCTCTCAGTTCAGGCAGAGCCTCAGCCCCTGCACTGTCAGTTCAGGCAAAGCCTTGGCCCTTGCACCTCTCAATCCAGGCAGAGCCTCGGCCCTTGCACGTGTCAGTTCAGGCAGAGCCTTGGCCCCTGCCCCTCTCAGTTCAGGCAGATCCTCGGCCCCTGCACTGTCAGTTCAGGCAAAGCCTCAGCCCTTGCACCTCTCAGTTCAGGCAGAGCCTCAGCCCCTGCACTGTCAGTTAAGGCAAAGTCTTGGCCCTTGCACCTCTCAATCCAGGCAGAGCCTCGGCCTTGCACCTGTCAGTTCAGGCAGAGCCTCGGCCCTTGCACCTCTCAGTTCAGGCAGAGCCTCGACTCCTGCACCTCTCAGTTCAGGCAGAGCCTCAGCTCGTGCACCTCTCAGTTCAGGCAGAGCCTCAGCCCTTGCCCATCTCAGCCTCTGCACCTCTCAGTTCAGGCAGAGCCTCAGCTCTTGCACCTCCCAGTTCAAGCAAAGCCTCACCCCTTGCCCCTCTCAGTTCAGGCAGAGCCTCAGCCTTGCCCCTCTCAGTTCAGGCAGAGCCTCAGCCTCTGCACCTCTCCGTTCAGGCAGAGCCTCAGCTCTTGCACCTCTCAGTTCAGGCAGAGCCTCAGCCCTTGCCCCTCTCAGTTCAGGCAGAGCCTCAGCCTCTGCACCTCTCAGTTCAGGCAGAGCCTCAGCCCTTGCCCCTCTCCGTTCAGGCAGAGCCTCAGCCCTTGCACCTGTCAGTTCAGGCAGAGCCTCAGCCCTTGCACATGTCAGTTCAGGCAGAGCCTCAACCCCTGCACCTGTCAGATCAGGTGGGGCCTCAGCTCTTGCACCCGTCAGCTCAGGTAGGATTTCACCTGTCAGTTCAGGCAGAGCCTCAGCCTCAGCACCTCTCAGTTCAGGCAGAGCCTCAGCCCTGCCCCTCTCCGTTCAGGCAGAGACTCAGCCCTTGCACCTGTCAGTTCAGGCAGAGCCTCAGCCCTTGCACCTGTCATTTCAGGCAGAGCCTCAACCCCTGCACCTGTCAGATCATGGAGGACCTCAGCCCTTGCACCTCTCATTTCAGGCAGAGCCTCAACCTTGCCCCTCTCAGTTCAGGCAGAGACTCAGCCTCTACACCTCTCCGTTCAGGCAGAGCCTCAGCTCTTGCACCTCTCCGTTCAGGCAGAGCCTCAGACTTGCACCTCTCAGTTCAGGCAGAGCCTCAGCCTCTGCACCTCTCCGTTCAGGCAGAGCCTCAGCTCTTGCACCTCTCAGTTCAGGCAGAGCCTCAGCTCTTGCACCTCTCAGTTCAGGCAGAGCCTCAGCCTCTGCACCTCTCCAGTCAGGCAGAGCCTCAGCCCTTGCACCTCTCAGTTCAGGCAGAGCCTCAGCCTTCCCCCTCTCAGTTCAGGCACAGCCTCAGCCTCTGCACCTCTTCGTTCAGGCAGAGCCTCAGCTCTTGCACCTCTCAGTTCAGGCAGAGCCTTGGCCCCTACCCCTCTCAGTTCAGGCAGAGCCTCGGCCCCTGCACTGTCAGTTCAGGCAAAGCCTTGGCCCTTGCACCTCTCAGTTCAGGCAGAGCCTCAGCCCCTGCACTGTCAGTTCAGGCAAAGCCTTGGCCCTTGCACCTCTCAGTTCAGGCAGAGCCTCAGCCTTGCCCCTCTCAATTCAGGCAGAGCCTCAGCCTCTGCACCTCTCTGTTCAGGCAGAGCCTGTTAGGGAGAATTCTCTGTTTAGGCTGAATTTCCCTCCCTAGTGAGTCCCCCAGCAGCTTTGCTGGATTTCTGGGGTTTAATTTTTTCTCCTGCCAAGAGTGAGACTCTTTTACCCTCACTCCTGGACATGTTGAACTGTGTTATCTTGGACAAACCTTGTGTTGAATGGGCTATGGGGTCTTTTACTCCATAGGGCCTCATGTATTTTTGTGATGTGGGTTACACAGCACCCTCTGTGCCGTGACCCAGGGGTGTCCTAGGGACTCCCCAACATAGACTCCATACCCTGGGACTGACTACTGTCTCCCAGGGCATGTAAAGTCACCAAAGACTTTGCTAGTCTTGAATCCTGAACAGAACCAGTACAAACCATCATATTGTGGACGTACTGGCTGGGGCAATTCGATTGCCCCAGGGTCTGTTAGTCGAGGGGGCACGTCTCCGTCCCCCCTGATCGAGTTTTGGCTGGTGGCAGTGGAAACTACGTTTTATATTCGACCGCGAATATTTTCCTATGGGATTTCCCATTGTTTTAGGCTAACACATTTAATTATTTATTTACGGTAGCCTTAAACATACCACCGGTTTATATATTTATTTTTATAACTCCGGTTGGGACTTTTTGCCAAAACTTGATTCTAAAATGGCGTTGGTGTTCGCCTCTGTAACTCTGACCCAAAGTGGAGCCCTTTGTTCCACTTTTGGCGGGCTTCTCCACAGAAGCCCTCCAAAGTGGTGCCACTCTGTCTGGGGTACTTAGGAGGGGTGGAGGGGGATTTAGGCACCCTGGACTGAGTTACCTTGGTAACTCAAGTCGCACTCCGTCCTGATTGGCCCAAGTGGTGAGCCGCCCGGCTCACCACTTAGCATGTTTGAGTGACAGCTAGGCTGGGTGAATGGGGGTTTGCTGCATAAAAGCAGGGCTTTGGGGACTGGGACTTCAGAAGTCGCCACAGGACCAAGAATCCGACGAGGGAAGAGCTGAGCCGACCTGCTTCGACGACACCACCCGGTGGAGCCCTGCTGAACCGTCTCACCACTTTTCCCGACGACCGAGGAGAACTCTTAACGGAGTGGCTCCTTCCCTTGACTGGTGGGGACAACCAGTTTTCGCCTTCTTTTCGCTTCTCGAGGTATCTCGTGGCCGCCTTGCCAGTGCCAAGCACCCCGGCAACCGGAACCCCACCACTTTTACCCCAACCACGAAAGTCGGTACAACCCTTCAACCGGAGGACTCCGCGGCTGGTTTCTTCCCGGGCAGTGCAACGACCCTCTTCTTCTGCTCTTCAGCGAGAACTTCTTCTCCCCTGACCGACGTCGAGCCCTGCTGCCACTGCCTGGAACAACTGCCACCGCTGGAGGATCCTTTCCGCTTAAGGTACCGTGTTCCGCCTGGCTTCCCTTGCTACCGACTGTACGGGGTAGATTTAGCCCCCGGCTTTCGAACCTGGGAGTGCCTGGGACACCCTGGCTAAACTTTCTAAGCCACTCTAACCTCTTTCTAACTCTTTGCAAGACTTTGATTCCCTAATAACAGTGTGATCTTGGGCACATTTTCGCTCCGGCTACTCTAAGAGTGGGCCCTGCCTAGTGACTTTTGCTCACCTGTGACTTTGTGCTTCTTTGAGCCTATTGCAAGTGTTCTGGACCTTAGAGTGGTGTGTTTAACCCATTTCTGCTTTTTCTCTCCCTTTCTTGGAAACTACTAGAGTGTCATCTAACGTTAAGCACTCACCTCTGTTTTAATTAAGTGGTGTTAACCTAGAGTTGTCTAGATAGGAGAAAGGATTGAATCTACTTTCGTTATAACTGTGTTTGAAGTGTTTACTATATTTTGCTAGAGTGTTTTTAACTTATGTGTATTTTAAATAAATAACTATATACTTTTGAAACCAAGCTCTGGTCAGTGTTTGCTTGTGCTATTGTGTGTTGGTACATATTGTGTATACTTTGCATACTGCCTAACTCTTCTTGAGAGAAGTCTGACTGCTCAGCCACAGCTACCAGGTAAATCTGGGTGGTACAGACTGCTACCAAAGGGGTTTACTGCTCTACCTGTAGTCTTAAATCTTTTGCAGTGTTCCCCAAGGGAACTGCACAGGTTTCTGCCTAACACTGGTGTACAGCGGTGGGATTTGTATTGAGTATACATTTTATTGTGCTTTAGATACCTTAGTGCAACTAACCACAAAGCTTAGCACTGAAAAAGTAAAACCTCTAACATGTCAGTTATAGAAAGCTATAGTCAAGAGTCCCTTGCAGCCAAAACTGCTGATTGTTTAAGAGTGCTCTGTAAACATAAGGATCTCCTGACTAAGGGCAAGAAAATGGAGCTGATTGAAAGATTGTTAGCTAACCAAAGTCTGGGTGATGGTTCAGAGGAACCTACCACTCCAGCAACTGTAGATGACAGTGTTGAAATTAACATGGAGCAAAATGTTGATGATTCTGAGGAAGAGTCAGAAGAGGAGGGTGAGGCTGTTGTAACTGTCCCCCCTAGGCCTCTGCCTGCTCTACCTGCTGTGCCTACTGGACCTTTACCAGGTCCCACATTTAGTCCTCAGTACTTTGAACTGGAGAAAATGAAGCTAGAATTGGAGTATAAGAAACTTAATGCTCAAACTGACAAAGAACTAAGGCTAAGGGAAATGGAGCTCAAGTATGACTTAGAAATGAAGAAATTATCTGTTGAGAATGTTTCTCTCTCTGGCTCCTCTAGAAGTTCCAGTCCTAAAAGACCCCGGATGCCTAAAGAATTGGTTGGTATGTATGAGCCTAAGTTGGATGTGTTGGATTGGTTGTCTCTGTTTGAATATAATCATGGGCTCCAGAACATCACAGGAAATGACTTACTCACCTGGTTGTTCTCTAGGCTTCCCCCTGTTGCAACTGATGTGGTAATGGAGATGGGGGAGGAGGATAGGAAGGACTATGAATGTGTGAAACTAGCTTTGATAGCTAGGTTTGGGAAGACCCCTTCCCAGTATCTTAAGAGGTTTAGGAACCTCAAAAAGCATGATGGTACCCCTTGGGCTACCTGGGTGAGTGAATGTTTGAAAAACTTAGAGGGATGGATTAAGGGTTACAAGGTGAACACTTATGAAGGTATGAAGAATTTGTTTATGTTGGAGACTATTTATGATGCCTGCTCTCCTGAGCTCAGACAACACTTGGCTGATTCCAAGGAATTAGATTCCCGGAAACTGGCTAGGGCTGCTGACTTGTGGGTTGCCAACAGGGCCACTCACAAGGATTCTGGGGTAACTCAGAAGAAGGATGGGGAGAAACAGCCAAAAAAAGACTCCAAAGAGAATTCTAATAATTCCTATCCCAAAGAGGGCCCCAAACCACAAAATAACCAGGGTAAGCCACATGGGAAACCTAGTCAGGCTACTGTACCTTCTGGCCACAAGCCAGAAGGAGGTCAGAACAAGCCACCCTTCCAGAGAGCATTTGGACAATGCTATGTCTGTCAGGGTACTGACCATATCAAAGGAGATCCCAAGTGCAAGGGTAAACCTGCAGGGATCAGCACAGTCTCCTTAGCCTTCAATCCTGAGGATGAAGTACAGATGGCTAGTGCCCACTTTGAACTCTTTGCTGAAGAACCCTTGGGTCTTCAAGCAACTGTAAACTTAGAGCCTATGGGTCTGGTTAGTCCCCAGAATAGGGTTGTGTATAACTCCCTACCTGTTAACTCTAAGGTGTATTATGTGGACAGTGTTCTTGTCAATGGCCAGGATACTCCTGCCAGGAGAGACACTGGGGCCAGCAGAACAGTAGTGGATGAAAGCTTCTTTCAACCTGAGGATGTGGCCAAAGCACCCAAAGGTCCCACTAAGATGTCTGGAGGCCCTGTCCAAATGGTTCCTATCCTACCAGCCCTCATTCAGTGTAACAACATGACAGTGAGGATCCCTGTCAGTGTTCAGACTGAGGTACCTGGGAAGGTCCTGTTAGGGAATGACCTAAGAACTCTAGGAGTAGTGTCACATACCCCCAGGCCTCCCAGTATGGAGAAGCAGAACTTAACCAAATTGGCTAGACAGGCTACCTTGAAGGACCCTTCTAAGCCTGTGGGACCCTCTACTGAGAACCCCACTACAAGCCCTGGTGTTAGTAAGTTGACCTCTAACCCAGGCACATTTCAGGATAGTATGCTAGGAACATGGGCGCCCCAACCAAGCTCCATCATTGTTCCCCTAGTCTCAGAGTCTCTGACTCCCCCTGCTTCTGAGGAAGAGGTGGATAGACCGACTAGGCCCCTATCTGGACCTGAGAGAACTGGTAATTCTCAGTGCTGGTGGAAAACCAGAAAAGAAAAGTCTAAGGCCAAAAACCTTCAGACTGTTGGACCTTCTACTGAAGACCCCAACTCAAATCCTAATATTAGGGGGGAAACTCCTAAAATAGGTAAGGGTAGATCTAAGAGGAAGGGGAAGCAGGTACATTGCCTAACCCCAACCCCTCCAACCAAGAGGCCTAAGACCCAACCTGCTCCCACAAGAGAGGTGGTGAGGAACCTTGGAGGCCCCTCTAGATCTAAGGGAATCCTTTATAAGGACCCCTTCAAAAAGCCTAACATAGGTTCAGGAGTTGTACCAACTTCTGAGGGACTGGTCAACCAGATCCCCTATAACAAAAAGACTGATGTTCCTCAAAGGGTTTGTAGGTCCTTTAGCTTGCAAAAGAAAACCTTTGAGTTCTCCCTTAAGCAAAGGTCAAGGTGTCACCATCAAAATGCTGATGGACTCTCTAGGATGTATATCATCGACTAGAGGTATGAGGTTCATCCAGGAGTGGATTAAATCCTCCTGTCCCTTAGTCTGGGGGGGGCGAGTGTTAGGGAGAATTCTCTGTTTAGGCTGAATTTCCCTCCCTAGTGAGTCCCCCAGCAGCTTTGCTGGATTTCTGGGGTTTAATTTTTTCTCCTGCCAAGAGTGAGACTCTTTTACCCTCACTCCTGGACATGTTGAACTGTGTTATCTTGGACAAACCTTGTGTTGAATGGGCTATGGGGTCTTTTACTCCATAGGGCCTCATGTATTTTTGTGATGTGGGTTACACAGCACCCTCTGTGCCGTGACCCAGGGGTGTCCTAGGGACTCCCCAACATAGACTCCATACCCTGGGACTGACTACTGTCTCCCAGGGCATGTAAAGTCACCAAAGACTTTGCTAGTCTTGAATCCTGAACAGAACCAGTACAAACCATCATATTGTGGACGTACTGGCTGGGGCAATTCGATTGCCCCAGGGTCTGTTAGTCGAGGGGGCACGTCTCCGTCCCCCCTGATCGAGTTTTGGCTGGTGGCAGTGGAAACTACGTTTTATATTCGACCGCGAATATTTTCCTATGGGATTTCCCATTGTTTTAGGCTAACACATTTAATTATTTATTTACGGTAGCCTTAAACATACCACCGGTTTATATATTTATTTTTATAACTCCGGTTGGGACTTTTTGCCAAAACTTGATTCTAAAATGGCGTTGGTGTTCGCCTCTGTAACTCTGACCCAAAGTGGAGCCCTTTGTTCCACTTTTGGCGGGCTTCTCCACAGAAGCCCTCCAAAGTGGTGCCACTCTGTCTGGGGTACTTAGGAGGGGTGGAGGGGGATTTAGGCACCCTGGACTGAGTTACCTTGGTAACTCAAGTCGCACTCCGTCCTGATTGGCCCAAGTGGTGAGCCGCCCGGCTCACCACTTAGCATGTTTGAGTGACAGCTAGGCTGGGTGAATGGGGGTTTGCTGCATAAAAGCAGGGCTTTGGGGACTGGGACTTCAGAAGTCGCCACAGGACCAAGAATCCGACGAGGGAAGAGCTGAGCCGACCTGCTTCGACGACACCACCCGGTGGAGCCCTGCTGAACCGTCTCACCACTTTTCCCGACGACCGAGGAGAACTCTTAACGGAGTGGCTCCTTCCCTTGACTGGTGGGGACAACCAGTTTTCGCCTTCTTTTCGCTTCTCGAGGTATCTCGTGGCCGCCTTGCCAGTGCCAAGCACCCCGGCAACCGGAACCCCACCACTTTTACCCCAACCACGAAAGTCGGTACAACCCTTCAACCGGAGGACTCCGCGGCTGGTTTCTTCCCGGGCAGTGCAACGACCCTCTTCTTCTGCTCTTCAGCGAGAACTTCTTCTCCCCTGACCGACGTCGAGCCCTGCTGCCACTGCCTGGAACAACTGCCACCGCTGGAGGATCCTTTCCGCTTAAGGTACCGTGTTCCGCCTGGCTTCCCTTGCTACCGACTGTACGGGGTAGATTTAGCCCCCGGCTTTCGAACCTGGGAGTGCCTGGGACACCCTGGCTAAACTTTCTAAGCCACTCTAACCTCTTTCTAACTCTTTGCAAGACTTTGATTCCCTAATAACAGTGTGATCTTGGGCACATTTTCGCTCCGGCTACTCTAAGAGTGGGCCCTGCCTAGTGACTTTTGCTCACCTGTGACTTTGTGCTTCTTTGAGCCTATTGCAAGTGTTCTGGACCTTAGAGTGGTGTGTTTAACCCATTTCTGCTTTTTCTCTCCCTTTCTTGGAAACTACTAGAGTGTCATCTAACGTTAAGCACTCACCTCTGTTTTAATTAAGTGGTGTTAACCTAGAGTTGTCTAGATAGGAGAAAGGATTGAATCTACTTTCGTTATAACTGTGTTTGAAGTGTTTACTATATTTTGCTAGAGTGTTTTTAACTTATGTGTATTTTAAATAAATAACTATATACTTTTGAAACCAAGCTCTGGTCAGTGTTTGCTTGTGCTATTGTGTGTTGGTACATATTGTGTATACTTTGCATACTGCCTAACTCTTCTTGAGAGAAGTCTGACTGCTCAGCCACAGCTACCAGGTAAATCTGGGTGGTACAGACTGCTACCAAAGGGGTTTACTGCTCTACCTGTAGTCTTAAATCTTTTGCAGTGTTCCCCAAGGGAACTGCACAGGTTTCTGCCTAACAGAGCCTCAGTTCTTGCACCTCTCATTTCAGGCAGAGCCTCAGCCTTGCCCCTCTCAGTTCAGGCAGACCCTTAGCCTCTGCACCGCTCCGTTCAGGCATAGCCTCAGCTCTTGCACCTCTCAGTTCAGGCAGAGCCTCAGCCCTTGCATCTCTCAGTTCAGGCAGAGCCTCAGCCCTTGCACCTCTCTGTTCAGGCAGAGCCTCAGCCCTTGCACCTCTCAGTTCAGCCAGAGCCTCAGCACTTGCACCTCTCAGTTCAGGCAGAGCCTCAGCCTTGCCCCTCTCAGTTCAGGCAGAGCCTCAGCCTCTGCACCTCTCCGTTCAGGCAGAGCCTCAGCTCTTGCACCTTTCAGTTCAGGCACAGCCTCAGCCTTGCCCCTCTCCGTTCAGGCAGAGCCTCAGCCCCTGAACATCTCCGTTCAGGCAGAGCCTGAGCCCTTGCCCCCCTCAGTTCAGGCAGAGCCTCAGCTCTTGCACCTCTCAGTCCAGGCAGAGCCTCAGCTCTTGCACCTCTCAGTTCAGGCAGAGCCTCAGCCTCTGCACCTCTCAGTTCAGGCAGAGCCTCAGCCCTTGCCCAACTCCGTTCAGGCAGAGCCTCAGTCCTTGCACCTGACAGTTCAGGCAGAGCCTCAGCCCTTGCACCTGTCAGTTCAGGCAGAGCCTCAACCCCTGCACCTGTCAGTTCAGGCAGAGCCTCAACCCCTGCACCTCTCAGTTCAGGCAGAGCCTCAGCCCTTGCCCCTCTCCGTTCAGGAAGAGCCTGAACCCCTGCACCTGTCAGTTCAGGCAGAGCCTCAGCCCTTGCACCTGTCAGTTCAGGCAGAGCCTCAGCCCTTGCAACTGTCAGTTCAGGCAGAGCCTCAGCCCTTGCACCTGTCAGTTCAGGCAGAGCCTCAGCCCTTGCACCTGTCAGTTCAGGTAGAGCCTCGGCCCTTGCACCTGTCAGTTCAGGCAGAGCCTAAGCCCTTGCATCGTTCAGTTCAGGCAGAGCCTCAGTCTCTGCACCTCTCCGTTCAGGCAGAGCCTCAGCCTCTGCACCTCTCCGTTCAGGCAGAGCCTCAGCTCTTGCGCCTCTCAGTTCAGGCAGAGCATCAGCCCTTGCACCTGTCAGTTCAGGCAGAGCCTCAGCCCTTGCACCTGTCAGTTCAGGCAGAGCCTCAACCCTTGCCCCTCTCAGTTCATGCAGAGCCTCAGCCCTTGCACCTGTCAGTTCAGGCAGAGCCTCGGCCCTTGCACCTGTCAGTTCAGGCAGAGCCGCAACCCTTGACCCTCTCAGTTCATGCAGAGCCTCAGCCTCTGCACCTCTCAGTTCAGGCAGAGCCTCAGCCTCTGCACCTCTCCGTTCAGGCAGAGCCTCAGCCTCTGCACCTCTCCGTTCAGGCAGACCCTCAGCCTCTGCACCTCTCCGTTCAGGCAGAGCCTCAGCTCCTGCACCTCTCTGTTCAGGCAGAGCCTCAGCCCTTGCACCTGTCAGTTCAGGCAGAGCCTCAGCCCTTGCACCTGTCAGTTCAGGCAGAGCCTCAACCCTTGCCCCTCTCAGTTCATGCAGAGCCTCAGCCTCTGCACCTCTCAGTTCAGGCAGAGCCTCAGCCTCTGCACCTCTCCGTTCAGGCAGAGCCTCAGCTCCTGCACCTCTCCATTCAGGCAGAGCCTCAGCCCTTGCCGCTCTCAGTTCAGGCAGGGCCTCTGCCCTTGCACCTGTCGGTTCAGGCAGAGCCTCAGCCTTGCCATCTCAGTTCAGGCAGAGCCTCAGTCCTTGCCCCTCTCAGTTCAGGCAGAGCCTCAGCACCTCTCCATTCAGGCAGAGCCTCAGCTCTTGCACCTCTCATTTCAGGCAGAGCCTCAGCATTGCCCCTCTCAGTTCAGGCAGAGCCTCAGCACCTCTCCTTTCAGGCAGAGCCTCAGCTCTTGCACCTCTCAGTTCAGGCAGAGCCTCAGCCTTGCCCCTCTCAGTTCAGGCAGAGCCTCAGCCTCTGCACCTCTCCGTTCAGGCAGAGCCTCAGCTCTTGCACCTCTCCGTTCAGACAGAGCCTCTGCCTTGCACCTCTCCATTCAGACAGAGCCTCAGCCTTGCCCCTCTCAGTTCAAACAGACACTCAGCCTCTGCACCTCTCAGTTCAGGCAGAGCCTCAGCTCTTGCACCTCTCAGTTCAGGCAGAGCCTCAGCCCTTGCCCCTCTCAATTCAGGCAGAGCCTCAGCCTCTGCACCTCTCAGTTCAGGCAGAGCTTCAGCCTCTGCACCTCTCCGTTCAGGCAGAGCCTCAGCTCTTGCACCTATCAGTTCAGGCAGAGCCTCAGCCTCTGCACCTCTCTGTTCAGGCAGAGTCTCAGCTCTTGCATCTCTCAGTTCAGACAGAGCCTCAGCCTTGCCCCTCTCAGTTCAGGCAGAGTCTCAGCCTCTGCACCTCTCCGTTCAGGTAGAGCCTCAGCCTCTGCACCTCTCCGTTCAGGCAGAGCCTCAGCTCTTGCACCTCTCAGTTCAGGCAGAGCCTCAGCCTTGCCCCTCTCAGTTCAGGCAGAGCCTCAGCCTCTGCACCTTTCCGTTCAGGCAGAGCCTCAGCCTCTGCACCTCTCCGTTCAGGCAGAGCCTCAGCTCTTGCACCTCTCAGTTCAGGCAGAGCCTCAGCCTTGCCCCTCTCAGTTCAGGCAGAGCCTCAGCCTCTGCACCTCTCCGTTCAGGCAGAGCCTCAGCCTTGCCCCTCTCAATTCAGGCAGAGCCTGAGCCCCTGCACCTCTCAGTTCAGACAGAGCCTCAGCTCTTGCAGCTCTCAGTTCAGGCAGAGCCTCAACCTCTGCACCTCTCAGTTCAGGCAGAGCCTCAGCTCCTGCACCTCTCAGTTCAGGCAGAGCCTCAGCCCTTGCCCCTCTCAGTTCAGGCAGGGCCTCAGCCCTTGCACCTGTCAGTTCAGGCAGAGCCTCAGCCTTGCCCCTCTCAGGTCAGGCAGAGCCTCAGCCTCTGCACGTCTCCATTCAGGCAGAGCCTCAGCTCTTGCACCTGTCAGTTCAGGCAGAGCCTCAGCCCTTGCCCCTCTCAGTTCAGGCAGAGCCTCAGCACCTCTCCGTTCAGGCAGAGCCTCAGCTCTTGCACCTCTCATTTCAGGCAGAGCCTCAGCCTCTGCACCTCTCAGTTCAGGCAGAGCCTCGGCTCTTGCACCTCTCAGTTCAGGCAGAGCCTCATCCTTGCCCCTCTCAGTTCCGGCAGAGCCTCAGCCTCTGCACCTCTCCGTTCAGGCAGAGCCTCAGCTCTTGCACCTCTCAGTTCAGGCAGAACCTCAGCCTTGCCCCTCTCCGTTCAGGCAGACCCTCAGCCTCTGCACCTCTCCGTTCAGGCAGAGCCTCAGCCCTTGCCCCTCTCAGTTCAGGCAGAGCCTCAGCCCCGCACCTCTCAGTTCAGGCAGAGCCTGAGCCCTTGCCCCTCTTAGTTCAGGCAGAGCCTAAGCTCTTGCACCTCTCAGTCCAGGCAGAGCCTCAGCTTTTGCACCTCTCAGTTCAGGCAGAGCCTCAGCCTCTGCACCTCTCCGTTCAGGCAGAGCCTCAGCTCTTGCACCTCTCAGTTCAGGCAGAGCCTCAGCCTTGCACCTCTCAGTTCAGGCAGAACCTCGGCCTCTGCACCTCTCCATTCAGGCAGAGCCTCAGCTCTTGCACCTCTCAGTTCAGGCAGAGCCTCAGCCTCTGCACCTTTCCGTTCAGGCAGAGCCTCAGCCTCTGAACCTTTCCATTCAGGCAGAGCCTCAGCCTCTGCACCTTTCCGTTCAGGCAGAGCCTCAGCCTCTGCTCCTCTCCGTTCAGGCAGAGCCTCAGCTCTTGCACCTCTCAGTTCAGGCAGAGCCTTAGCCTTGCCCCTATCAGTTCAGGCAGAGCCTCAGCCTCTGCACCTCTCCATTCAGGCAGAGCCTCAGCCTTGCCCCTCTCAGTTCAGGCAGAGCCTGGGCCCCTGCACCTCTCAGTTCAGACAGAGCCTCAGCTTTTGCAGCTCTCAGTTCAGGCAGAGCCTCAACCTCTGCACCTCTCTGTTCAGGCAGAGCCTCAGCTCCTGCACCTCTCAGTTCAGGCGGAGCCTCAGCCCTTGCCCCTCTCAGTTCAGGCAGGGCCTCAGCCCTTGCACCTGTCGGTTTAGGCAGAGCCTCAGCCTTGCCCCTCTCAGGTCAGGCAGAGCCTCAGCCTCTGCACGTCTCCATTCAGGCAGAGCCTCAGCTCTTGCACCTCTCAGTTCAGGCAGAGCCTCAGCCCTTGCCCCTCTCAGTTCAGGCAGAGCCTCAGCACCTCTCCGTTCAGGCAGAGCCTCAGCTCTTGCACCTCTTGTTAGGGAGAATTCTCTGTTTAGGCTGAATTTCCCTACCTAGTGAGTCCCCCAGCAGCTTTGCTGGATTTCTGGGGTTTCTTTTTTTTTTTCTCCTGCCAAGAGTGAGACTCTTTTGCCCTCACCCTTGGACATGTTGAAGTGTGTTTTCTTGGTTAAACCTTGTGTTGAATGGGCTATGGGGTCTTTTTACTCCATAGGGCCTCATGTATTTTTGTGATGTGGGTTACACAGCACCCTCTGTGCCGTGACCCAGGGGTGTCCTAGGGACTCCCCAACATAGACTCCATACCCTGGGACTGACTACTGTCTCCCAGGGCATGTAAAGTCACCAAAGACTTTGCTAGTCTTGAATCCTGAACAGAACCAGTACAAACCATCATATTGTGGACATACTGGCTGGGGCAATTCGATTGCCCCAGGGTCTGTTAGTCGAGGGGGCACGTCTCCGTCCCCCCTGATCGAGTTTTGGCTGGTGGCAGTGGAAACTACGTTTAATATTCGACCGCGAATATTTTCCTATGGGATTTCCCATTGTTTTAGGCTAACACATTTAATTATTTATTTACGGTAGCCTTAAACATACTGTTAGACAGAAACCTGTGCAGTTCCCTTGGGGAACACTGCAAAAGATTTAAGACTACAGGTAGAGCAGTAAACCCCTTTGGTAGCAGTCTGTACCACCCAGATTTACCTGGTAGCTGTGGCTGAGCAGTCAGACTTCTCTCAAGAAGAGTTAGGCAGTATGTAAAGTATACACAATATGTACCAAAACACAATAGCACAAGCAAACACTGACCAGAGCTTGGTTTCAAAAGTATATAGTTATTTATTTAAAATACACATAAGTTAAAAACACTCTAGCAAAAATATAGTAAAAGCACTTCAACACAGTTATACTGAAAGTAAATTCAATCCTTTCTCCTATCTAGACAACTCTAGGTTAACACCACTTAATTAAAACAGAGGTGAGTGCTTAACGTTAGATGACACTCTAGTAGTTTCCAAGAAAGGGAGAGAAAAAGCAGAAATAGGTTAGACACACCACTCTAAGGTCCAGAACACTTGCAATAGGCTTAAAGAAGAATAAAGTCACAGGTGAGCAAAAGTCACTAGGCAGGGCCCACTCTTAGAGTAGCCGGAGCGAAAATGTGCCCAAGATCACACTGTGAGTTAGAGATTCAAAGTCTTGCAAAGAGTCAAAAAGAGTTTAGAGTGGCTCAGAAAGTTTAGCCAAAGTGTCCCAGGCACTCCCAGGTTCGAAAGCCGGGGACTAAATCTACCCCGTACAGTCGGTAGCAAGGGAAGCCAGGCGGAACACAGTACCTTAAGCGGAAAGGATCCTCCAGCGGGGGCAGTTGTTCCAGGCAGTGACAGCGAGGCTCGACGTCGGTCAGGGGAGAAGAATATCTCGCTGAAGAGCAGAAGAGAAAGGTCGTAGCACTGCCCGGGAAGAAACCAGCCGCGGAGTCCTCCGGTTAAAGGGTTGGTACCGACTTTCGCGGTATGGGGGTAAAGTGTGGTATTCCGGATGCCGGGGTGCTTGGCACAGGCAAGGCGGCCACGAGATACCTCTAAAGGACGGAAAGAAGGCGAAAACTGGTTGTCCCCACCAGTCAAGGGAAGGAGCCACTCCGGTAAGAGTTCTCCTCGGTCGTCGGGAAAAAGTGGTGAGACGGTTCAGCAGGGCTCCACCGGGTGGTGTCGTCGAAGCAGGTCGGCTCAGCTCTTCCCTCATCGGATTCTTGGTCCTGTGGCGACTTCTGAAGTCCCAGTCCCCAAAGCCCTGCTTTTATGCAGCAAACCCCCATTCACCCAGCCTAGCTGTCACTCAAACATGCTAAGTGGTGAGCCGGGCGGCTCACCACTTGGGCCAATCAGGACGGAGTGCGACTTGAGTTACCAAGGTAACTCAGTCCAGGGTGCCTAAATCCCCCTCCACCCCTCCTAAGTACCCCAGACAGAGTGGCACCACTTTGGAGGGCTTCTGTGGAGAAGCCCGCCAAAAGTGGAACAAAGGGCTCCACTTTGGGTCAGAGTTACAGAGGCGAACACCAACGCCATTTTAGAATCAAGTTTTGGCAAAAAGTCCCAACCGGAGTTATAAAAATAAATATATAAACCGGCGGTATGTTTAAGGCTACCGTAAATAAATAATTAAATGTGTTAGCCTAAAACAATGGGAAATCCCATAGGGAAATATTCGCGGTCGAATATAAAAAGTAGTTTCCACTGCCACCAGCCAAAACTCGATCAGGGGGGACGGAGACGTGCCCCCTCGACTAACAGACCCTGGGGCAATCGAATTGCCCCAGCCAGTACGTCCACAATATGATGGTTTGTACTGGTTCTGTTCAGGATTCAAGACTAGCAAAGTCTTTGGTGACTTTACATGCCCTGGGAGACAGTAGTCAGTCCCAGGGTATGGAGTCTATGTTGGGGAGTCCCTAGGACACCCCTGGGTCACGGCACAGAGGGTGCTGTGTGACCCACATCACAAAAATACATGAGGCCCTATGGAGTAAAAGACCCCATAGCCCATTCAACACAAGGTTTAACCAAGAAAACACACTTCAACATGTCCAAGAGTGAGGGTAAAAGAGTCTCACTCTTGGCAGGAGAAAAAAAATTAAACCCCAGAAATCCAGCAAAGCTGCTGGGGGACTCACTAGGTAGGGAAATTCAGCCTAAACAGAGAATTCTCCCTAACACTCGCCCCCCCCAGACTAAGGGACAGGAGGATTTAATCCACTCCTGGATGAACCTCATACCTCTAGTCGATGATATACATCCTAGAGAGTCCATCAGCATTTTGATGGTGACACCCTGACCTGTGCTCAATGGTGAAATCAAACCCTTGCAGGCAGATTGACCATCTCAATAGTTTTGGATTTTCCCCTTTCATTTGCATTAACCATCTCAAGGGTTGGTGGTCAGTCTGAATAACAAAAGTAGAACCATACAAGTATGGCCTAAACTTCTTCAGTGCCCACACAATAGCAAAGCATTCTCTTTCGATAGTTGCCCACCTTGTCTCAGGATCCTTCAGTTTCCTACTGATGAAGCAAATGGGGTGCTCCCTACCCTTCTCATCCAGTTGGCTTAGAACTGCACCTATACCTACATTGGAAGCATCAGTTTGTACAATGAAAGGTTGGTGGTAGTCAGGAGCTCTCAATACTGGAGCCTGGCAAAGAGCTCTCTTCAGTTTTTCAAAGGCCTGATTGCACTCCTCATTCCATTTTACCTTCTTAGGGAATTTGGGAGAGGAGATTACATTCAGTGGAGAAGCTATGGTCCCATAGTTCTCAATGAAATTCCTGTAATACCCAGTGAGGCCTAGAAAAGCTCTCACTTGGGTTTGAGTAGTTGGTGTTGTCCAATTTTGCACAGCTTCAATCTTGCTGGGCAAAGGCCTTATTTCTCCACCTCCTACCTCATGTCCAAGGTAGACCACTTTACTTTGACCAATCTGGCACTTACTGGCTTTGATTGTCAAATGGGCCTGTTTCAGAGCCTGCAACACATGTCCTAGGTGGTTCACATGTTCTTCCCAGGAGTGGCTGAAGACTGCAATGTCATCCAAGTATGCCATGCAGAAATCTTCCATCCCAGCCAGAACTTGGTTCACCATCCTTTGGAATGTGGCAGGTGCATTTTTCAGTCCAAAAGGCATGACCTTAAACTGGTACAAGCCAACTGGGGTTGAAAATGCAGTTTTCTCCTTGGCATGGTCTGTCAGGGCTATTTGCCAATAGCCTGACGTCAGGTCAAATGTGCTGAGGTACTTGGCTGCACCAAGTTTATCCACCAACTCATCTGTCCTGGGCAAAGGGTGGGCATCAGTCTTGGTGACTGCATTTAGAGCTCTATAGTCCACACAGAATCTCAAGTCTTTGGATCCTGCCTTTGGTACTAACACAACTGGGCTAGACCATGGACTAGTAGAGGGTTCTATTACCCCGAGATCAAGCATCTTCTTGACCTCTCCTTTGATGTGGGCTCTGATATGTTCTGACATTCTGTATCCTCTGCTTTTGACTGGCAGACAGTCACCAGTGAGTATCTCATGCTGGCCCCAAGGGGTCAAGCCTGGTGACAGTGAGAACAGGGAGGCAAACTGATTTAACATAGATTTGCACTCCTCTTGTTGCTCAGGTGTCAGGTCTGAAGAGAGATTGACTCCTTCAACTTTTTCATCTAAAGGTACACCTCTGAGGAGATCAGGGAGAGATTCACTCTCTTCCTCCTCTGCAGCTGAAGCTAGAAGCAAGGCTCCTACATCAGGTCTGGAGATGTATGCTTTTAGTCGGTTGGTGTGGAAGACTCTAGGAGCTTCCCTGGGTCTGCCCAGATCCACCAGATAGTTGACCTCTCCAAGTTTTCCCACAACCTTGAAGGGTCCCATCCATTTGTCTTGCAAGGCCCTCTGCCTTGTTGGGAGCATAACTAGAACTAGCTGGTCTTGAGTAAACTCAACCATGTTAGCCTTCTGGTCGTGCCAATGTTTGACCAGGGCTTGACCAGCTTTCAAGTTGTCACTTGCTTCTGCCATCATGTGTGACATTCTCCTCCGGAGACCTATCACATAGTCAGTCACTCTGACTGGCTTGAGGGGAGGAGCACCTTCCAACCCCTCCTTAATCAGGGCCAATGGACCTCTGACTGGATGGCCATAGAGAAGCTCAAAGGGAGAATAACCTACTCCCTCCTGAGGGACTTCTCTATAAGCAAAGAGAAGGCATGGCAGTAGAAGGTCCCACTTTTTCTTAAGGGGTTCTTCCAAAGCACCTATCATGCTCTTCATGGTTCTGTTAAACCTTTCAACCAACCCGTTTGTCTGAGGGTGGTAGGCGGTTGAGAACTTGTAGGTAACTCCACAGGTTTTCCACATGGCCTTCATGTAGTGGGACATAAAGTTTGACCCCCTGTCAGAGATTACCTCCTTAGGAAACCCAACCCTGGTAAAAATACCGAGGAGGGCCTTAGCCACAGCCGGAGCTGTAACAGTCCTCATAGGAATGGCCTCAGGGTATCTAGTAGCATGGTCTACTACAACAAGGATAAACCTGTTGCCTGAGGAGGTTGGAGGATCAAGGGGACCAACAATGTCAATCCCTACCCTCTCAAATGGGACTCCCACAACTGGGAGAGGCACTAAAGGTGCCACATTCTTGGAACCAACCTTACCAGAAGTCTGGCAGGTATGGCAGCTCTTACAATATCTATCTACTTCAGCCCCCATCTTTGGCCAATAAAAGTAGAGTGAGAGCCTTTCCTTGGTCTTCTTGAAACTCAAGTGGCCAGCCAAAGGTATCTCATGGGCTAGTTGTAAGAACTGTTGTCTGTTTTCTTGTGGGACTACAAGGCGTTTGTAGTCTCCAGGTTCAGACTCAGTGGGTTCACTGTAGAAGAGGCCATCTTCCCAGTGCAACCTATACTTCCCAGGCTCTTGCCCATCAGCTTGAGAAGCTGCCTGGTGGCGGAGACCCTCCAGAGTTGGACATTCTCTTTGCCCCTTACGAAAAGCTGCCCTGCTAGGCCCACCTTCTGCCAGTAAAGACTGCAGCTCAGGATGGTCCTCAGGGTCCAAATCTCCAATAAGGTTGGGGCCTCCTTCTAGCTCTTCCTCAGAGTCTAGCTCAACCACACAGGGTTGTACCTCTCTCTCAGCCTCAGCTGGAGGGGGAGTTACAGGTGTAACTTTGGACAACCTAGGGGAAGTCCTTGTTGGAAGCACTGGAGTGCTTGCTGCTGGCTTTTTCCTAGGAGTCTTGGGTTGCCCCTTTGCTCCTGATCTGGTAGTTACTGCAGTAAGTTGCTCCAGTGGTAGAGGAGTGATTTCTGTCATCATCTCCTGAGATAACCCTCTCAGGGTTTTCTCCCTTGCAGGTTTTGTGAGTTCCTGAAACCTTTTGCTAGGAGGTCTGGGGGTATGAGATACAACTCCAAGAGCTTTGAGGTCATTACCCAACAGAACCCTACCTGGCACTTCACATTGTACACTGACAGGTATTTTTACAGCCATATCATTACATTGGATGAGAACTGGTAACTGGGGACACATCTGCACAGGCCCACCAGCTAACTTGGTGAGGCATTTGGGTGCCTTAGCAACATCCTCTGCCTTGAAAAATGATTCATCCACCACAGTTATGCTGGCTCCAGTGTCCCTAATGGCAGGAGTCTCCTGACCATTCACCTGGACACTGTCCTTATAATACTCTTTAGTATTATCTGGGATAGAGTTATAGACATCTAAATTCTGTTGCTCCCACAACCCCAGAGAGACTAAAGAAACACTAGCTGAGACTCCAGTGGGTTCATCAGCTAGTAATAGAAAGTTTCCACTTGCCATAGGTACTTCCTCTTCTGGAGCGAAGGCTAAGGAGGCAAGCTGGACCCCTGAAGGTTTACCCTTACATCTGGGATCTCCTTTCACATGGTCAGTAGCCTTACAAACAAAGCATGAGCCAAAGGCTCGCTGGAATGGAGGCTTGTTCTGACCTCCTTCTGGTCTGGGACCAGAAGGTACACTAGCCTGATTTGGTTTCCCTTGTGGCTTACCCTTATAGTTTTGTTTGGGGCCCTCTTTGGAATTTGTAGTATTAGAATTCTCTTTGGAGTCCTTCTTAGACTGTTTTTCCCCATCCTTCTTCTGAGTTACCCCAGAATCCTTGTGAGTGGCCCTGTTGGCAACCCACAAGTCAGCAGCCTTAGCTAGCTTCCGGGAATCTAATTCCCTGGAATCAGCCAAGTGTTGTCTGAGCTCAGGAGAGCAGGCATCATAAATAGTCTCCAACATAAACAAATTCTTCATACCTTCATAAGTGTTCACCTTGTAACCCTTAACCCATCCCTCTAAGTTTTTCAAACATTCATTCACCCAGGTAGCCCAAGGGGTACCATCATGCTTTTTGAGGCTCCTAAACCTCTTAAGATACTGGGAAGGGGTCTTCCCAAACCTAGCTATCAAAGCTAGTTTCACACATTCATAGTCCTTCCTATCCTCCTCCCCCATCTCCATTACCACATCAGTTGCAACAGGGGGAAGCCTAGAGAACAACCAGGTGAGTAAGTCATTTCCTGTGATGTTCTGGAGCCCATGATTATATTCAAACAGAGACAACCAATCCAACACATCCAACTTAGGCTCATACATACCAACCAATTCTTTAGGCATCCGGGGTCTTTTAGGACTGGAACTTCTAGAGGAGCCAGAGAGAGAAACATTCTCAACAGATAATTTCTTCATTTCTAAGTCATACTTGAGCTCCATTTCCCTTAGCCTTAGTTCTTTGTCAGTTTGAGCATTAAGTTTCTTATACTCCAATTCTAGCTTCATTTTCTCCAGCTCAAAGTACTGAGGACTAAATGTGGGACCTGGTAAAGGTCCAGTAGGCACAGCAGGTAGAGCAGGCAGAGGCCTAGGGGGGACAGTTACAACAGCCTCACCCTCCTCTTCTGACTCTTCCTCAGAAACATCAACATTTTGCTCCATGTTAACTTCAACACTGTCATCTACAGTTGCTGGAGTGGTAGGTTCCTCTGAACCATCACCCAGACTTTGGTTAGCTAACAATCTTTCAATCAGCTCCATTTTCTTGCCCTTAGTCAGGAGATCCTTATGTTTACAGAGCACTCTTAAACAATCAGCAGTTTTGGCTGCAAGGGACTCTTGACTATAGCTTTCTATAACTGACATGTTAGAGGTTTTACTTTTTCAGTGCTAAGCTTTGTGGTTAGTTGCACTAAGGTATCTAAAGTACAATAAAATGTATACTCAATACAAATCCCACCGCTGTACACCAGTGTTAGGCAGAAACCTGTGCAGTTCCCTTGGGGAACACTGCAAAAGATTTAAGACTACAGGTAGAGCAGTAAACCCCTTTGGTAGCAGTCTGTACCACCCAGATTTACCTGGTAGCTGTGGCTGAGCAGTCAGACTTCTCTCAAGAAGAGTTAGGCAGTATGTAAAGTATACACAATATGTACCAAAACACAATAGCACAAGCAAACACTGACCAGAGCTTGGTTTCAAAAGTATATAGTTATTTATTTAAAATACACATAAGTTAAAAACACTCTAGCAAAAATATAGTAAAAGCACTTCAACACAGTTATACTGAAAGTAAATTCAATCCTTTCTCCTATCTAGACAACTCTAGGTTAACACCACTTAATTAAAACAGAGGTGAGTGCTTAACGTTAGATGACACTCTAGTAGTTTCCAAGAAAGGGAGAGAAAAAGCAGAAATAGGTTAGACACACCACTCTAAGGTCCAGAACACTTGCAATAGGCTTAAAGAAGAATAAAGTCACAGGTGAGCAAAAGTCACTAGGCAGGGCCCACTCTTAGAGTAGCCGGAGCGAAAATGTGCCCAAGATCACACTGTGAGTTAGAGATTCAAAGTCTTGCAAAGAGTCAAAAAGAGTTTAGAGTGGCTCAGAAAGTTTAGCCAAAGTGTCCCAGGCACTCCCAGGTTCGAAAGCCGGGGACTAAATCTACCCCGTACAGTCGGTAGCAAGGGAAGCCAGGCGGAACACAGTACCTTAAGCGGAAAGGATCCTCCAGCGGGGGCAGTTGTTCCAGGCAGTGACAGCGAGGCTCGACGTCGGTCAGGGGAGAAGAATATCTCGCTGAAGAGCAGAAGAGAAAGGTCGTAGCACTGCCCGGGAAGAAACCAGCCGCGGAGTCCTCCGGTTAAAGGGTTGGTACCGACTTTCGCGGTATGGGGGTAAAGTGTGGTATTCCGGATGCCGGGGTGCTTGGCACAGGCAAGGCGGCCACGAGATACCTCTAAAGGACGGAAAGAAGGCGAAAACTGGTTGTCCCCACCAGTCAAGGGAAGGAGCCACTCCGGTAAGAGTTCTCCTCGGTCGTCGGGAAAAAGTGGTGAGACGGTTCAGCAGGGCTCCACCGGGTGGTGTCGTCGAAGCAGGTCGGCTCAGCTCTTCCCTCGTCGGATTCTTGGTCCTGTGGCGACTTCTGAAGTTCCAGTCCCCAAAGCCCTGCTTTTATGCAGCAAACCCCCATTCACCCAGCCTAGCTGTCACTCAAACATGCTAAGTGGTGAGCCGGGCGGCTCACCACTTGGGCCAATCAGGACGGAGTGCGACTTGAGTTACCAAGGTAACTCAGTCCAGGGTGCCTAAATCCCCCTCCACCCCTCCTAAGTACCCCAGACAGAGTGGCACCACTTTGGAGGGCTTCTGTGGAGAAGCCCGCCAAAAGTGGAACAAAGGGCTCCACTTTGGGTCAGAGTTACAGAGGCGAACACCAACGCCATTTTAGAATCAAGTTTTGGCAAAAAGTCCCAACCGGAGTTATAAAAATAAATATATAAACCGGCGGTATGTTTAAGGCTACCGTAAATAAATAATTAAATGTGTTAGCCTAAAACAATGGGAAATCCCATAGGGAAATATTCGCGGTCGAATATAAAAAGTAGTTTCCACTGCCACCAGCCAAAACTCGATCAGGGGGGACGGAGACGTGCCCCCTCGACTAACAGACCCTGGGGCAATCGAATTGCCCCAGCCAGTACGTCCACAATATGATGGTTTGTACTGGTTCTGTTCAGGATTCAAGACTAGCAAAGTCTTTGGTGACTTTACATGCCCTGGGAGACAGTAGTCAGTCCCAGGGTATGGAGTCTATGTTGGGGAGTCCCTAGGACACCCCTGGGTCACGGCACAGAGGGTGCTGTGTGACCCACATCACAAAAATACATGAGGCCCTATGGAGTAAAAGACCCCATAGCCCATTCAACACAAGGTTTAACCAAGAAAACACACTTCAACATGTCCAAGAGTGAGGGTAAAAGAGTCTCACTCTTGGCAGGAGAAAAAAAATTAAACCCCAGAAATCCAGCAAAGCTGCTGGGGGACTCACTAGGTAGGGAAATTCAGCCTAAACAGAGAATTCTCCCTAACACATACCGCCGGTTTATATATTTATTATTATAACTCCGGTTGGGACTTTTTGCCAAAACTTGATTCTAAAATGGCGTTGGCGTTCGCCTCTGTAACTCTGACCCAAAGTGGAGCCCTTTGTTCCACTTTTGGCGGGCTTCTCCACAGAAGCCCTCCAAAGTGGTGCCACTCTGTCTGGGGTACTTAGGAGGGGTGGAGGGGGATTTAGGCACCCTGGACTGAGTTACCTTGGTAACTCAAGTCGCACTCCGTCCTGATTGGCCCAAGTGGTGAGCCGGCCGGCTCACCACTTAGCATGTTTGAGTGACAGCTAGGCTGAGTGAATGGGGGTTTGCTGCATAAAAGCAGGGCTTTGGGGACTGGGACTTCAGAAGTCGCCACAGGACCAAGAATCCGACGAGGGAAGAGCTGAGCCGACCTGCTTCGACGACACCACCCGGTGGAGCCCTGCTGAACCGTCTCACCACTTTTCCCGACGACCGAGGAGAACTCTTAACGGAGTGACTCCTTCCCTTGACTGGTGGGGACAACCAGTTTTCGCCTTCTTTTCGCTTCTCGAGGTATCTCGTGGCCGCCTTGCCCGTGCCAAGCACCCCGGCAACCGGAATACCACACTTTTACCCCTAACCGCGAAAGTCGGTACAACCCTTTAACCGGAGGACTCCGCGGCTGGTTTCTTCCCGGGCAGTGCAACAACCTTCTTCTTCTGCTCTTCAGCGAGAACTTCTTCTCCCCTGACCGACGTCGAGCCTTGCTGCCACTGCCTGGAACAACTGCCACCGCTGGAGGATCCTTTCCGCTTAAGGTACCGTGTTCCGCCTGGCTTCCCTTGCCACCGACTGTACGGGGTAGATTTAGCCCCCGGCTTTCGAACCTGGGAGTGCCTGGAGCACCTTGGCTAAACTTTCTAAGCCACTCTAAACTCTTTCTAACTCTGTGCAAGACTTTGAATCCCTAATTACAGTGTGATCTTGGGCACCTTTTTGCTCCGGCTACTCTAAGAGTGGGCCCTGCCTAGTGACTTTTGCGCACCTGTGACTTTGTGTTTCTTTGAGCCTATTGCAAGTGTTTTGGATCTTAGAGTGGTGGGTTTAACCCATTTCTGTTTCTTTTTACCCCTTTCTTAAACCTACTAGAGTGTCATCTAACGTTAAGCGCTCACCTCTGTTTTAATTATGTGGTGTTAACTTAGAGTTGTCTAGATAGGAGTAAGGGTTGAAACTGCTTTCCGTATAACTGTGTTTGAAGTGTTTTTACTATATTTTGCTAGAGTGATTTCAACTTATGTGTGTTTAATAAATAAATAACTATATACTTTTGAAACCAAGCTCTGGTCAGTGTTTGCTTGTGCTATTGTGTCTGAGTACATAGTGTGTATACTTTGCATACTGCCTAACTCTTCTTGAGGGAAGTCTGACTGCTCAGCCACAGCTACCAGGTAAATCTGGGTGGTGCAGACTGCTACCAAGTGGGTTTACTGCTATACCTGTAGTCCTAAATCTTTTGCAGTGTTCCCTAAGGGAACTGCACAGGTTTCTGCCTAACACTGGTGTACAGCGGTGGGATTTGTATTGAGTATACATTTTATTGTGCTTTAGATACCTTAATGCAACTAACCACAAAGTTTAGCACTGTAAAGGTAATCCTCTAACATGTCAGTTATAGAAAGCTATAGTCAAGAATCCCTTGCAGCCAAAACTGCTGATTGTTTAAGAGTGCTCTGTAAACATAAGGACCTCCTGACTAAGGGCAAGAAAATGGAGCTGATTGAAAGATTGTTAGCTAACCAAAGTCTGGGTGATGGTTCAGAGGAACCTACCACTCCAGCCACTGTAGATGACAGTATTGAAGTTAACATGGAGCAAAATGTTGATGATTCTGAGGAAGAGTCAGAAGAGGAGGGTGAGGCTGTTGTAACTGTCCCCCCTAGGCCTCTGCCTGCTCTACCTGCTGTACCTACTGGACCTTTACCAGGTCCCACATTTAGTCCTCAGTACTTTGAACTGGAGAAAATGAAGCTAGAATTGGAGTATAAGAAACTTAATGCTCAAACTGACAAAGAACTAAGGCTAAGGGAAATGGAGCTCAAGTATGACTTAGAAATGAAGAAATTATCTGTTGAGAATGTTTCTCTCTCTGGCTCCTCTAGAAGTTCCAGTCCTAAAAGACCCCGGATGCCTAAAGAATTGATTGCTATGTATGAGCCTAAGTTGGATGTGTTGGATTGGTTGTCTCTGTTTGAATATAATCATGGGCTCCAGAACATCACAGGAAATGACTTACTCACCTGGTTGTTCTCTAGGCTTCCCCCTGTTGCAACTGATGTGGTAATGGAGATGGGGGAGGAGGATAGGAAGGACTATGAATGTGTGAAACTAGCTTTGATAGCTAGGTTTGGGAAGACCCCTTCCCAGTATCTTAAGAGGTTTAGGAGCCTCAAAAAGCATGATGGTACCCCTTGGGCTACCTGGGTGAGTGAATGTTTGAAAAACTTAGAGGGATGGATTAAGGGTTACAAGGTGAACACTTATGAAGGTATGAAGAATTTGTTTATGTTGGAGACTATTTATGATGCCTGCTCTCCTGAGCTCAGACAGCACTTGGCTGATTCACAGGAATTAGATCCTAGGAAGCTAGCTAAGGCTGCTGACTTGTGGGTTGCCAACAGGGCCACTCACAAGGATTCTGGGGTAACTCAGAAGAAGGATGGGGAGAAACAGCCTAAAAAGGACTCCAGAGAGAATTCTAATAATTCCTATCCCAAAGAGGGCCCCAAACCACAAAATAACCAGGGTAAGCCACATGGGAAACCTAGTCAGACTACTGTACCTTCTGGCCACAAGCCAGAAGGAGGTCAGAACAAACCACCCTTCCAGAGAGCATTTGGACAATGCTATGTCTGTCAGGGTACTGACCATATCAAAGGAGATCCCAAGTGCAAGGGTAAACCTGCAGGGATCAGCACAGTCTCCTTAGCCTTCACTCCTGAGGATGAAGTACAGATGGCTAGTGCCCACTTTGAACTCTTTGCTGAAGAACCCTTGGGTCTTCAAGCAACTGTAAACTTAGAGCCTATGGGTCTAGTTAGTCCCCAGAATAGGGTTGTGTATAACTCCCTACCTGTTAACTCTAAGGTGTATTATGTGGACAGTGTTCTTGTCAATGGCCAGGATACTCCTGCCAGGAGAGACACTGGGGCCAGCAGAACAGTAGTGGATGAAAGCTTCTTTCAACCTGAGGATGTGGCCAAAGCACCCAAAGGTCCCACTAAGATGTCTGGAGGCCCTGTCCAAATGGTTCCTATTCTACCAGCCCTCATTCAATGTAACAACATGACAGTAAGGATCCCTGTCAGTGTTCAGGCTGAGGTACCTGGGAAGGTCCTGTTAGGGAATGACCTAAGAACTCTAGGAGTAGTGTCACATACCCCCAGGCCTCCCAGTATGGAGAAGCAGAACTTAACCAAATTGGCTAGAAAGGCTACCTTGAAGGACCCTTCTAAGCCTGTGGGACCCTCTACTGAGAACCTCACTACAAGCCCTGGTCTTAGTAAGTTGACCTCTAGCCCAGGCACATTTCAGGATAGTATGCTAGGAACATGGGCGCCCCAACCAAGCTCCATCATTGTTCCCCTAGTCTCAGAGTCTCTGACTCCCCCTGCTTCTGAGGAAGAGGTGGATAGACCAACTAGGCCCCTATCTGGACCTGAGAGAACTGGTAATTCTCAGTGCTGGTGGAAAACCAGAAAAGAAAAGTCTAAGGCCAAAAACCTTCAGACTGTTGGACCTTCTACTGAAGACCCCAACTCAAATCCTAATATTAGGGGGGAACCTCCTAGAATAGGTAAGGGTAGATCTAAGAGGAAGGGGAAGCAGGTACATTGCCTAACCCCAACCCCTCCAACCAAGAGGCCTAAGACCCAACCTGCTCCCACAAGAGAGGTGGTGAGGAACCTTGGAGGCCCCTCTAGATCTAAGGGAATCCTTTATAAGGACCCCTTCAAAAAGCCTAACATAGGTTCAGAAGTTGTACCAACTTCTGAGGGACTGGTCAACCAGATCCCCTATAACAAAAAGACTGATGTTCCTCCAAGGGTTTGTAGGTCCTTTAGCTTGCAAAAGAAAACCTTTGAGTTCTCCCTTAAGCATAGGTCAAGGTGTCACCATCAAAATGCTGATGGACTCTCTAGGATGTATATCATCGACTAGAGGTATGAGGTTCATCCAGGAGTGGATTAAATCCTCCTGTCCCTTAGTCTGGGGGGGGCGAGTGTTAGGGAGAATTCTCTGTTTAGGCTGAATTTCCCTACCTAGTGAGTCCCCCAGCAGCTTTGCTGGATTTCTGGGGTTTCTTTTTTTTTTCTCCTGCCAAGAGTGAGACTCTTTTGCCCTCACCCTTGGACATGTTGAAGTGTGTTTTCTTGGTTAAACCTTGTGTTGAATGGGCTATGGGGTCTTTTTACTCCATAGGGCCTCATGTATTTTTGTGATGTGGGTTACACAGCACCCTCTGTGCCGTGACCCAGGGGTGTCCTAGGGACTCCCCAACATAGACTCCATACCCTGGGACTGACTACTGTCTCCCAGGGCATGTAAAGTCACCAAAGACTTTGCTAGTCTTGAATCCTGAACAGAACCAGTACAAACCATCATATTGTGGACATACTGGCTGGGGCAATTCGATTGCCCCAGGGTCTGTTAGTCGAGGGGGCACGTCTCCGTCCCCCCTGATCGAGTTTTGGCTGGTGGCAGTGGAAACTACGTTTAATATTCGACCGCGAATATTTTCCTATGGGATTTCCCATTGTTTTAGGCTAACACATTTAATTATTTATTTACGGTAGCCTTAAACATACCGCCGGTTTATATATTTATTATTATAACTCCGGTTGGGACTTTTTGCCAAAACTTGATTCTAAAATGGCGTTGGCGTTCGCCTCTGTAACTCTGACCCAAAGTGGAGCCCTTTGTTCCACTTTTGGCGGGCTTCTCCACAGAAGCCCTCCAAAGTGGTGCCACTCTGTCTGGGGTACTTAGGAGGGGTGGAGGGGGATTTAGGCACCCTGGACTGAGTTACCTTGGTAACTCAAGTCGCACTCCGTCCTGATTGGCCCAAGTGGTGAGCCGGCCGGCTCACCACTTAGCATGTTTGAGTGACAGCTAGGCTGAGTGAATGGGGGTTTGCTGCATAAAAGCAGGGCTTTGGGGACTGGGACTTCAGAAGTCGCCACAGGACCAAGAATCCGACGAGGGAAGAGCTGAGCCGACCTGCTTCGACGACACCACCCGGTGGAGCCCTGCTGAACCGTCTCACCACTTTTCCCGACGACCGAGGAGAACTCTTAACGGAGTGACTCCTTCCCTTGACTGGTGGGGACAACCAGTTTTCGCCTTCTTTTCGCTTCTCGAGGTATCTCGTGGCCGCCTTGCCCGTGCCAAGCACCCCGGCAACCGGAATACCACACTTTTACCCCTAACCGCGAAAGTCGGTACAACCCTTTAACCGGAGGACTCCGCGGCTGGTTTCTTCCCGGGCAGTGCAACAACCTTCTTCTTCTGCTCTTCAGCGAGAACTTCTTCTCCCCTGACCGACGTCGAGCCTTGCTGCCACTGCCTGGAACAACTGCCACCGCTGGAGGATCCTTTCCGCTTAAGGTACCGTGTTCCGCCTGGCTTCCCTTGCCACCGACTGTACGGGGTGGATTTGCCCCCGGCTTTCGAACCTGGGAGTGCCTGGAGCACCTTGGCTAAACTTTCTAAGCCACTCTAAACTCTTTCTAACTCTGTGCAAGACTTTGAATCCCTAATTACAGTGTGATCTTGGGCACCTTTTTGCTCCGGCTACTCTAAGAGTGGGCCCTGCCTAGTGACTTTTGCGCACCTGTGACTTTGTGTTTCTTTGAGCCTATTGCAAGTGTTTTGGATCTTAGAGTGGTGTGTTTAACCCATTTCTGTTTCTTTTTACCCCTTTCTTAAACCTACTAGAGTGTCATCTAACGTTAAGCGCTCACCTCTGTTTTAATTATGTGGTGTTAACTTAGAGTTGTCTAGATAGGAGTAAGGGTTGAAACTGCTTTCCGTATAACTGTGTTTGAAGTGTTTTTACTATATTTTGCTAGAGTGATTTCAACTTATGTGTGTTTAATAAATAAATAACTATATACTTTTGAAACCAAGCTCTGGTCAGTGTTTGCTTGTGCTATTGTGTCTGAGTACATAGCGTGTATACTTTGCATACTGCCTAACTCTTCTTGAGGGAAGTCTGACTGCTCAGCCACAGCTACCAGGTAAATCTGGGTGGTGCAGACTGCTACCAAGTGGGTTTACTGCTATACCTGTAGTCCTAAATCTTTTGCAGTGTTCCCTAAGGGAACTGCACAGGTTTCTGCCTAACACCTCTCATTTCAGGCAGAGCCTCAGCCTCTGCACCTCTCAGTTCAGGCAGAGCCTCAGCTCTTGCACCTCTCCGTTCACACAGAGCCTCAGCCTTGCCCCTCTCAGTTCAGGCAGACCCATAGCCTCTACACCTCTCCGTTCAGGCAGAGCCTCAGCTCGTGCACCTCTCAGTTCAGGCAGAGCCTCAGCCCTTGCCCCTCTCAGTTCAGGCAGAGCCTCAGCCTCTGCACCTCTCAGTTCAGGCAGAGCCTCCGCCTCTGCACCTCTCCGTTCAGGCAGAGCCTCAGCTCTTGCACCTCTCAGTTCAGGCAGAGCCTCAGCCTTGCCCCTCTCAGTTCAGGAAGAGCCTCAGCCTCTCCACCTCTCAGTTCAGGCAGAGCCTCAGCCTCTGCACCTCTCTGTTCAGGCAGAGCCTCAGCTCTTGCACCTCTCAGTTCAGGCAGAGCCTCAGCCTTGCCCATCTCAGTTCAGGCAGAGCCTCAGCCTCTGCACCTTTCCGTTCAGGCAGAGCCTCAGCCTCTGAACCTTTCCATTCAGGCAGAGCCTCAGCCTCTGCACCTTTCCGTTCAGGCAGAGCCTCAGCCTCTGCTCCTCTCCGTTCAGGCAGAGCCTCAGCTCTTGCACCTCTCAGTTCATGCAGAGCCTTAGCCTTGCCCCTCTCAGTTCAGGCAGAGCCTCAGCCTCTGCACCTCTCCGTTCAGGCAGAGCCTCAGCCTTGCCCCTCTCAGTTCAGGCAGAGCCTGAGCCCCTGCACCTCTCAGTTCAGACAGAGCCTCAGCTTTTGCAGCTCTCAGTTCAGGCAGAGCCTCAACCTCTGCACCTCTCCGTTCAGGCAGAGCCTCAGCTCCTGCACCTCTCAGTTCAGGCAGAGCCTCAGGCCTTGCCCCTCTCAGTTCAGGCAGGGCCTCAGCCCTTGCACCTGTCAGTTCAGGCAGAGCCTCAGCCTTGCCCCTCTCAGGTCAGGCAGAGCCTCAGCCTCTGCACGTCTCCATTCAGGCAGAGCCTCAGCTCTTGCACCTCTCAGTTCAGGCAGAGCCTCAGCCCTTGCCCCTCTCAGTTCAGGCAGAGCCTCAGCACCTCTCCGTTCAGGCAGAGCCTCAGCTCTTGCACCTCTCATTTCAGGCAGAGCCTCAGCCCCTGCACCTCTCAGTTCAGGCAGAGCCTCAGCCTTGCCCCTCTCAGTTCAGGCAGAGCCTCAGCCTCTGCACCTCTCCGTTCAGGCAGACCCTCAGCCTCTGCACCTCCACGTTCAGGCAGAGCCTCAGGCTTGCCCCTCTCCGTTCAGGCAGACCCTCAGCCTCTGCACCTCCACGTTCAGGCAGAGCCTCAGCTCTTGCACCTCTCAGTTCAGGCAGAGCCTCAGCCCTTGCCCCTCTCAGTTCAGGCAGAGCCTCAGCCCTTGCCCCTCTCAGTTCAGGCAGAACCTTAGCCTCTGCACCTCTCAGTTCAGGCAGAGCCTGAGCCTCTGCACCTCTCCGTTCAGGCAGAGCCTCATCTCTTGCACCTCTCAGTTCAGGCAGAGCCTCAGCTCTTGAACCTCTCAGTTCAGGCAGAGCCTCATCCTCTGCACCTCTCCATTCAGGCAGAGCCTCAGCCCTTGCCCCTCTCAGTTCAGGCAGAACCTTAGCCTCTGCACCTCTCAGTTCAGGCAGAGCCTCAGCCTCTGCACCTCTCCGTTCAGGCAGAGCCTCATCTCTTGCACCTCTCAGTTCAGGCAGAGCCTCAGCTCTTGAACCTCTCAGTTCAGGCAGAGCCTCATCCTCTGCACCTCTCAATTCAGGCAGAGCCTCAGCCCTTGCACCTCTCAGTTCAGGCAGAGCCTCAGCCTTGCCCCTCTCTGTTCAGGCAGAGCCTCAGCCGCTGCACCTCTCCGTTCAGGCGGAGCCTCAGCCTCTGCACCTCTCCGTTCAGGCAGAGCTTCAGCTCTTGCACCTCTCAGTTCAGGCAGAGCCTGAGCCCTTGCCCCTCTCAGTTCAGGCAGAGCCGCAGCCTCGCACCTCTCAGTTCAGGCAGAGCCTGAGCCCTTGCCCCTCTCAGTTCAGGCAGAGCCTCAGCTCTTGCACCTCTCAGTTCAGGCAGAGCCTGAGCCCCTGCACCTCTCAGTTCAGACAGAGCCTCAGCTTTTGCAGCTCTCAGTTCAGGCAGAGCCTCAACCTCTGCACCTCTCCGTTCAGGCAGAGCCTCAGCTCCTGCACCTCTCAGTTCAGGCAGAGCCTCAGGCCTTGCCCCTCTCAGTTCAGGCAGGGCCTCGGCCCTTGCACCTGTCAGTTCAGGCAGAGCCTCAGCCTTGCCCCTCTCAGGTCAGGCAGAGCCTCAGCCTCTGCACGTCTCCATTCAGGCAGAGCCTCAGCTCTTGCACCTCTCAGTTCAGGCAGAGCCTCAGCCCTTGCCCCTCTCAGTTCAGGCAGAGCCTCAGCACCTCTCCGTTCAGGCAGAGCCTCAGCTCTTGCACCTCTCATTTCAGGCAGAGCCTCAGCCCCTGCCCCTCTCAGTTCAGGCAGAGCCTCAGCCTCTGCACCTCTCCGTTCAGGCAGAGCCTCAGCTCTTGCACCTCTCCGTTCAGACAGAGCCTCTGCCTTGCACCTCTCCATTCAGACAGAGCCTCAGCCTTGCCCCTCTCAGTTCAAACAGACACTCAGCCTCTGCACCTCTCAGTTCAGGCAGAGCCTCAGCTCTTGCACCTCTCAGTTCAGGCAGAGCCTCAGCCCTTGCCCCTCTCAATTCAGGCAGAGCCTCAGCCTCTGCACCTCTCAGTTCAGGCAGAGCTTCAGCCTCTGCACCTCTCCGTTCAGGCAGAGCCTCAGCTCTTGCACCTATCAGTTCAGGCAGAGCCTCAGCCTCTGCACCTCTCTGTTCAGGCAGAGTCTCAGCTCTTGCATCTCTCAGTTCAGACAGAGCCTCAGCCTTGCCCCTCTCAGTTCAGGCAGAGTCTCAGCCTCTGCACCTCTCCGTTCAGGTAGAGCCTCAGCCTCTGCACCTCTCCGTTCAGGCAGAGCCTCAGCTCTTGCACCTCTCAGTTCAGGCAGAGCCTCAGCCTTGCCCCTCTCAGTTCAGGCAGAGCCTCAGCCTCTGCACCTTTCCGTTCAGGCAGAGCCTCAGCCTCTGCACCTCTCCGTTCAGGCAGAGCCTCAGCTCTTGCACCTCTCAGTTCAGGCAGAGCCTCAGCCTTGCCCCTCTCAGTTCAGGCAGAGCCTCAGCCTCTGCACCTCTCCGTTCAGGCAGAGCCTCAGCCTTGCCCCTCTCAATTCAGGCAGAGCCTGAGCCCCTGCACCTCTCAGTTCAGACAGAGCCTCAGCTCTTGCAGCTCTCAGTTCAGGCAGAGCCTCAACCTCTGCACCTCTCAGTTCAGGCAGAGCCTCAGCTCCTGCACCTCTCAGTTCAGGCAGAGCCTCAGCCCTTGCCCCTCTCAGTTCAGGCAGGGCCTCAGCCCTTGCACCTGTCAGTTCAGGCAGAGCCTCAGCCTTGCCCCTCTCAGGTCAGGCAGAGCCTCAGCCTCTGCACGTCTCCATTCAGGCAGAGCCTCAGCTCTTGCACCTGTCAGTTCAGGCAGAGCCTCAGCCCTTGCCCCTCTCAGTTCAGGCAGAGCCTCAGCACCTCTCCGTTCAGGCAGAGCCTCAGCTCTTGCACCTCTCATTTCAGGCAGAGCCTCAGCCTCTGCACCTCTCAGTTCAGGCAGAGCCTCGGCTCTTGCACCTCTCAGTTCAGGCAGAGCCTCATCCTTGCCCCTCTCAGTTCCGGCAGAGCCTCAGCCTCTGCACCTCTCCGTTCAGGCAGAGCCTCAGCTCTTGCACCTCTCAGTTCAGGCAGAACCTCAGCCTTGCCCCTCTCCGTTCAGGCAGACCCTCAGCCTCTGCACCTCTCCGTTCAGGCAGAGCCTCAGCCCTTGCCCCTCTCAGTTCAGGCAGAGCCTCAGCCCCGCACCTCTCAGTTCAGGCAGAGCCTGAGCCCTTGCCCCTCTTAGTTCAGGCAGAGCCTAAGCTCTTGCACCTCTCAGTCCAGGCAGAGCCTCAGCTTTTGCACCTCTCAGTTCAGGCAGAGCCTCAGCCTCTGCACCTCTCCGTTCAGGCAGAGCCTCAGCTCTTGCACCTCTCAGTTCAGGCAGAGCCTCAGCCTTGCACCTCTCAGTTCAGGCAGAACCTCGGCCTCTGCACCTCTCCATTCAGGCAGAGCCTCAGCTCTTGCACCTCTCAGTTCAGGCAGAGCCTCAGCCTCTGCACCTTTCCGTTCAGGCAGAGCCTCAGCCTCTGAACCTTTCCATTCAGGCAGAGCCTCAGCCTCTGCACCTTTCCGTTCAGGCAGAGCCTCAGCCTCTGCTCCTCTCCGTTCAGGCAGAGCCTCAGCTCTTGCACCTCTCAGTTCAGGCAGAGCCTTAGCCTTGCCCCTATCAGTTCAGGCAGAGCCTCAGCCTCTGCACCTCTCCATTCAGGCAGAGCCTCAGCCTTGCCCCTCTCAGTTCAGGCAGAGCCTGGGCCCCTGCACCTCTCAGTTCAGACAGAGCCTCAGCTTTTGCAGCTCTCAGTTCAGGCAGAGCCTCAACCTCTGCACCTCTCTGTTCAGGCAGAGCCTCAGCTCCTGCACCTCTCAGTTCAGGCGGAGCCTCAGCCCTTGCCCCTCTCAGTTCAGGCAGGGCCTCAGCCCTTGCACCTGTCGGTTTAGGCAGAGCCTCAGCCTTGCCCCTCTCAGGTCAGGCAGAGCCTCAGCCTCTGCACGTCTCCATTCAGGCAGAGCCTCAGCTCTTGCACCTCTCAGTTCAGGCAGAGCCTCAGCCCTTGCCCCTCTCAGTTCAGGCAGAGCCTCAGCACCTCTCCGTTCAGGCAGAGCCTCAGCTCTTGCACCTCTTGTTAGGGAGAATTCTCTGTTTAGGCTGAATTTCCCTACCTAGTGAGTCCCCCAGCAGCTTTGCTGGATTTCTGGGGTTTCTTTTTTTTTTTCTCCTGCCAAGAGTGAGACTCTTTTGCCCTCACCCTTGGACATGTTGAAGTGTGTTTTCTTGGTTAAACCTTGTGTTGAATGGGCTATGGGGTCTTTTTACTCCATAGGGCCTCATGTATTTTTGTGATGTGGGTTACACAGCACCCTCTGTGCCGTGACCCAGGGGTGTCCTAGGGACTCCCCAACATAGACTCCATACCCTGGGACTGACTACTGTCTCCCAGGGCATGTAAAGTCACCAAAGACTTTGCTAGTCTTGAATCCTGAACAGAACCAGTACAAACCATCATATTGTGGACATACTGGCTGGGGCAATTCGATTGCCCCAGGGTCTGTTAGTCGAGGGGGCACGTCTCCGTCCCCCCTGATCGAGTTTTGGCTGGTGGCAGTGGAAACTACGTTTAATATTCGACCGCGAATATTTTCCTATGGGATTTCCCATTGTTTTAGGCTAACACATTTAATTATTTATTTACGGTAGCCTTAAACATACCGCCGGTTTATATATTTATTATTATAACTCCGGTTGGGACTTTTTGCCAAAACTTGATTCTAAAATGGCGTTGGCGTTCGCCTCTGTAACTCTGACCCAAAGTGGAGCCCTTTGTTCCACTTTTGGCGGGCTTCTCCACAGAAGCCCTCCAAAGTGGTGCCACTCTGTCTGGGGTACTTAGGAGGGGTGGAGGGGGATTTAGGCACCCTGGACTGAGTTACCTTGGTAACTCAAGTCGCACTCCGTCCTGATTGGCCCAAGTGGTGAGCCGGCCGGCTCACCACTTAGCATGTTTGAGTGACAGCTAGGCTGAGTGAATGGGGGTTTGCTGCATAAAAGCAGGGCTTTGGGGACTGGGACTTCAGAAGTCGCCACAGGACCAAGAATCCGACGAGGGAAGAGCTGAGCCGACCTGCTTCGACGACACCACCCGGTGGAGCCCTGCTGAACCGTCTCACCACTTTTCCCGACGACCGAGGAGAACTCTTAACGGAGTGACTCCTTCCCTTGACTGGTGGGGACAACCAGTTTTCGCCTTCTTTTCGCTTCTCGAGGTATCTCGTGGCCGCCTTGCCCGTGCCAAGCACCCCGGCAACCGGAATACCACACTTTTACCCCTAACCGCGAAAGTCGGTACAACCCTTTAACCGGAGGACTCCGCGGCTGGTTTCTTCCCGGGCAGTGCAACAACCTTCTTCTTCTGCTCTTCAGCGAGAACTTCTTCTCCCCTGACCGACGTCGAGCCTTGCTGCCACTGCCTGGAACAACTGCCACCGCTGGAGGATCCTTTCCGCTTAAGGTACCGTGTTCCGCCTGGCTTCCCTTGCCACCGACTGTACGGGGTAGATTTGCCCCCGGCTTTCGAACCTGGGAGTGCCTGGAGCACCTTGGCTAAACTTTCTAAGCCACTCTAAACTCTTTCTAACTCTGTGCAAGACTTTGAATCCCTAATTACAGTGTGATCTTGGGCACCTTTTTGCTCCGGCTACTCTAAGAGTGGGCCCTGCCTAGTGACTTTTGCGCACCTGTGACTTTGTGTTTCTTTGAGCCTATTGCAAGTGTTTTGGATCTTAGAGTGGTGTGTTTAACCCATTTCTGTTTCTTTTTACCCCTTTCTTAAACCTACTAGAGTGTCATCTAACGTTAAGCGCTCACCTCTGTTTTAATTATGTGGTGTTAACTTAGAGTTGTCTAGATAGGAGTAAGGGTTGAAACTGCTTTCCGTATAACTGTGTTTGAAGTGTTTTTACTATATTTTGCTAGAGTGATTTCAACTTATGTGTGTTTAATAAATAAATAACTATATACTTTTGAAACCAAGCTCTGGTCAGTGTTTGCTTGTGCTATTGTGTCTGAGTACATAGCGTGTATACTTTGCATACTGCCTAACTCTTCTTGAGGGAAGTCTGACTGCTCAGCCACAGCTACCAGGTAAATCTGGGTGGTGCAGACTGCTACCAAGTGGGTTTACTGCTATACCTGTAGTCCTAAATCTTTTGCAGTGTTCCCTAAGGGAACTGCACAGGTTTCTGCCTAACACCTCTCATTTCAGGCAGAGCCTCAGCCTCTGCACCTCTCAGTTCAGGCAGAGCCTCAGCTCTTGCACCTCTCCGTTCACACAGAGCCTCAGCCTTGCCCCTCTCAGTTCAGGCAGACCCATAGCCTCTACACCTCTCCGTTCAGGCAGAGCCTCAGCTCGTGCACCTCTCAGTTCAGGCAGAGCCTCAGCCCTTGCCCCTCTCAGTTCAGGCAGAGCCTCAGCCTCTGCACCTCTCAGTTCAGGCAGAGCCTCCGCCTCTGCACCTCTCCGTTCAGGCAGAGCCTCAGCTCTTGCACCTCTCAGTTCAGGCAGAGCCTCAGCCTTGCCCCTCTCAGTTCAGGAAGAGCCTCAGCCTCTCCACCTCTCAGTTCAGGCAGAGCCTCAGCCTCTGCACCTCTCTGTTCAGGCAGAGCCTCAGCTCTTGCACCTCTCAGTTCAGGCAGAGCCTCAGCCTTGCCCATCTCAGTTCAGGCAGAGCCTCAGCCTCTGCACCTTTCCGTTCAGGCAGAGCCTCAGCCTCTGAACCTTTCCATTCAGGCAGAGCCTCAGCCTCTGCACCTTTCCGTTCAGGCAGAGCCTCAGCCTCTGCTCCTCTCCGTTCAGGCAGAGCCTCAGCTCTTGCACCTCTCAGTTCATGCAGAGCCTTAGCCTTGCCCCTCTCAGTTCAGGCAGAGCCTCAGCCTCTGCACCTCTCCGTTCAGGCAGAGCCTCAGCCTTGCCCCTCTCAGTTCAGGCAGAGCCTGAGCCCCTGCACCTCTCAGTTCAGACAGAGCCTCAGCTTTTGCAGCTCTCAGTTCAGGCAGAGCCTCAACCTCTGCACCTCTCCGTTCAGGCAGAGCCTCAGCTCCTGCACCTCTCAGTTCAGGCAGAGCCTCAGGCCTTGCCCCTCTCAGTTCAGGCAGGGCCTCAGCCCTTGCACCTGTCAGTTCAGGCAGAGCCTCAGCCTTGCCCCTCTCAGGTCAGGCAGAGCCTCAGCCTCTGCACGTCTCCATTCAGGCAGAGCCTCAGCTCTTGCACCTCTCAGTTCAGGCAGAGCCTCAGCCCTTGCCCCTCTCAGTTCAGGCAGAGCCTCAGCACCTCTCCGTTCAGGCAGAGCCTCAGCTCTTGCACCTCTCATTTCAGGCAGAGCCTCAGCCCCTGCACCTCTCAGTTCAGGCAGAGCCTCAGCCTTGCCCCTCTCAGTTCAGGCAGAGCCTCAGCCTCTGCACCTCTCCGTTCAGGCAGACCCTCAGCCTCTGCACCTCCACGTTCAGGCAGAGCCTCAGGCTTGCCCCTCTCCGTTCAGGCAGACCCTCAGCCTCTGCACCTCCACGTTCAGGCAGAGCCTCAGCTCTTGCACCTCTCAGTTCAGGCAGAGCCTCAGCCCTTGCCCCTCTCAGTTCAGGCAGAGCCTCAGCCCTTGCCCCTCTCAGTTCAGGCAGAACCTTAGCCTCTGCACCTCTCAGTTCAGGCAGAGCCTGAGCCTCTGCACCTCTCCGTTCAGGCAGAGCCTCATCTCTTGCACCTCTCAGTTCAGGCAGAGCCTCAGCTCTTGAACCTCTCAGTTCAGGCAGAGCCTCATCCTCTGCACCTCTCCATTCAGGCAGAGCCTCAGCCCTTGCCCCTCTCAGTTCAGGCAGAACCTTAGCCTCTGCACCTCTCAGTTCAGGCAGAGCCTCAGCCTCTGCACCTCTCCGTTCAGGCAGAGCCTCATCTCTTGCACCTCTCAGTTCAGGCAGAGCCTCAGCTCTTGAACCTCTCAGTTCAGGCAGAGCCTCATCCTCTGCACCTCTCAATTCAGGCAGAGCCTCAGCCCTTGCACCTCTCAGTTCAGGCAGAGCCTCAGCCTTGCCCCTCTCTGTTCAGGCAGAGCCTCAGCCGCTGCACCTCTCCGTTCAGGCGGAGCCTCAGCCTCTGCACCTCTCCGTTCAGGCAGAGCTTCAGCTCTTGCACCTCTCAGTTCAGGCAGAGCCTGAGCCCTTGCCCCTCTCAGTTCAGGCAGAGCCGCAGCCTCGCACCTCTCAGTTCAGGCAGAGCCTGAGCCCTTGCCCCTCTCAGTTCAGGCAGAGCCTCAGCTCTTGCACCTCTCAGTTCAGGCAGAGCCTGAGCCCCTGCACCTCTCAGTTCAGACAGAGCCTCAGCTTTTGCAGCTCTCAGTTCAGGCAGAGCCTCAACCTCTGCACCTCTCCGTTCAGGCAGAGCCTCAGCTCCTGCACCTCTCAGTTCAGGCAGAGCCTCAGGCCTTGCCCCTCTCAGTTCAGGCAGGGCCTCGGCCCTTGCACCTGTCAGTTCAGGCAGAGCCTCAGCCTTGCCCCTCTCAGGTCAGGCAGAGCCTCAGCCTCTGCACGTCTCCATTCAGGCAGAGCCTCAGCTCTTGCACCTCTCAGTTCAGGCAGAGCCTCAGCCCTTGCCCCTCTCAGTTCAGGCAGAGCCTCAGCACCTCTCCGTTCAGGCAGAGCCTCAGCTCTTGCACCTCTCATTTCAGGCAGAGCCTCAGCCCCTGCACCTCTCAGTTCAGGCAGAGCCTCAGCCTTGCCCCTCTCAGTTCAGGCAGAGCCTCAGCCTCTGCACCTCTCCGTTCAGGCAGACCCTCAGCCTCTGCACCTCCACGTTCAGGCAGAGCCTCAGGCTTGCCCCTCTCCGTTCAGGCAGACCCTCAGCCTCTGCACCTCCACGTTCAGGCAGAGCCTCAGCTCTTGCACCTCTCAGTTCAGGCAGAGCCTCAGCCCTTGCCCCTCTCAGTTCAGGCAGAGCCTCAGCCCTTGCCCCTCTCAGTTCAGGCAGAACCTTAGCCTCTGCACCTCTCAGTTCAGGCAGAGCCTCAGCCTCTGCACCTCTCCGTTCAGGCAGAGCCTCATCTCTTGCACCTCTCAGTTCAGGCAGAGCCTCAGCTCTTGAACCTCTCAGTTCAGGCAGAGCCTCATCCTCTGCACCTCTCCATTCAGGCAGAGCCTCAGCCCTTGCCCCTCTCAGTTCAGGAAGAACCTTAGCCTCTGCACCTCTCAGTTCAGGCAGAGCCTCAGCCTCTGCACTTCTCCGTTCAGGCAGAGCCTCATCTCTTGCACCTCTCAGTTCAGGCAGAGCCTCAGCTCTTGAACCTCTCAGTTCAGGCAGAGCCTCATCCTCTGCACCTCTCCATTCAGGCAGAGCCTCAGCCCTTGCACCTCTCAGTTCAGGCAGAGCCTCAGCCTTGCCCCTCTCTGTTCAGGCAGAGCCTCAGCCGCTGCACCTCTCCGTTCAGGCGGAGCCTCAGCCTCTGCACCTCTCCGTTCAGGCAGAGCTTCAGCTCTTGCACCTCTCAGTTCAGGCAGAGCCTGAGCCCTTGCCCCTCTCAGTTCAGGCAGAGCCGCAGCCTCGCACCTCTCAGTTCAGGCAGAGCCTGAGCCCTTGCCCCTCTCAGTTCAGGCAGAGCCTCAGCTCTTGCACCTCTCAGTTCAGGCAGAGCCTCAGCCTCTGCACCTCTCAGTTCAGGCAGAGCCTCAGCCCTTGCCCCTCTCCGTTCAGGCAGAGCCTCAGCCCTTGCACCTGTCAGTTCAGGCAGAGCCTCAGCCCTTGCACATGTCAGTTCAGGCATAGCCTCAACCCCTGCACCTGTCAGATCAAGTGGAGCCTCAGCTCTTGCACCTGTCAGCTCAGGTAGGATTTCACCTGTCAGTTCAGGCAGAGCCTCAGCCTCTGCACCTCTCAGTTCAGGCAGAGCCTCAGCCCTTGCCCCTCTCTGTTCAGGCAGAGACTCAGCACTTGCACCTGTCAGTTCAGGCAGAGCCTCAGCCCTTGCACCTGTCAGTTCAGGCAGAGCCTCAACCCCTGCACCTGTCAGATCATGGAGGACCTCAGCCCTTGCACCTCTCATTTCAGGCAGAACCTCAGCCTTGCCCCTCTCAGTTCAGGCAGAGACTCAGCCTCTGCACCTCTCTGTTCAGGCAGAGCCTCAGCTCTTGCACCTCTCAGTTCAGGCAGAGCATCAGCCTCTGCACCTCTCCGTTCAGGCAGAGCCTCAGCTCTTGCACCTCTCAGTTCAGGCAGAGCCTCAGCCCTTGCCCCTCTCATTTCAGGCAGAGCCTCAGCCCTTGCCCTCTCAGTTCAGGCAGAACCTCAGCCTCTGCACCTCTCCGTTCAGGCAGAGCCTCAGCTCTTGCACCTCTCAGTTCAGGCAGAGCCTCAGCCCTTGCACCTCTCCATTCAGGCAGAGCCTCAGCCCTTGCACCTCTCAGTTCAGGCAGAGCCTCAGCCCTTGCACCTCTCAGTTCAGGCAGAGCCTCAGCCTTGCCCCTCTCAGTTCAGGCAGAGCCTCAGCCTCCGCACCTCTCCGTTCAGGCAGAGCCTCAGCTCTTGCACCTTTCAGTTCAGGCAGAGCCTCAGCCTTGCCCCTCTCCGTTCAGGCAGAGCCTCAGCCCCTGCACCTCTCCGTTCAGGCAGAACCTGAGCCCTTGCCCCTCTCAGTTCAGGCAGAGCCTCAGCTCTTGCACCTCTCAGTCCAGGCAGAGCCTCAGCTCTTGCACCTCTCAGTTCAGGCAGAGCCTCAGCCTCTGCACCTCTCGGTTCAGGCAGAGCCTCAGCCCTTGCCCCTCTCCGTTCAGGCAGAGCTTCAGCCCTTGCACCTGTCAGTTCAGGCAGAGCCTCAGCCCTTGCACCTGTCAGTTCAGGCAGAGCCTCAACCCCTGCACCTGTCAGTTCAGGCAGAGCTTCAACCCCTGCACCTCTCAGTTCAGGCAGAGTGTTAGGCAGAAACCTGTGCAGTTCCCTCTGGGACCACTGCAAAAGATTTAAGACTACAGGTGTTGGCAGTAAACCCACTTGGTAGCAGTCTGCACCGCACAGATTCACTGTGGTAGCTGTGGCTGAGCAGCCAGACTTCCCTCAAGACGAGTTAGGCAGTATACAGAGGATACATAATAGGTACAGAGGCACAATAGCACAAGCAAACACTGACCAGAGCTAGGTGTAAAAGTATAGACTTATTTATTAAAGGTACACTCATAAATTACACTAGCACTTTAGAAAAGGTAAGAAAGTCAACCACAGTTACTATTACTCATATGTACATCCCTATTCGTTGGTTGGACAATTCTAAGTTAACACCACTTATTTCCAACCAGAGGTGAGCGCTTAACGTTAGATGGTACTCCAACAAGTATTACCAAAAGGGAGGGAAAAGGTAGAAATAAAGAGAGCAGTAAGGTAAAACACTTTTCACATAAGGTTAGCAAAGGCAGTCAAGGGTGGAACAAGGAGAATTAGTTCGGGGCCCGCTTTAGAGGGAGCCAGGCGAAAAATGTGCCCAAGATCACACAATGTCACAAGTCTTTGCAGGTGGGTAAAAAGGTTTTACTACGGTTCTGAAAAGTTTAGTTAGGGTGTCCCAGACCTACCCAGGTTCGAGAGCCGAGGGCTAAATCTACCCCATACAATCGGTGGCAAGGGAGGCCGGGCGGAACACAGTACCTTTAAAAGTGGAAAGATTCCTCCTGCGGTGGTAGTCGTTCCTGGTAGTGGGTGCAAGTCGCGGTGTCGTCCCGAGGAAGAGGTGATCTCGACGTGGAGGAAAGCTGCAGGTCGTTGCACTACCAGGGATGAGGCCAGCCGTGGAGTTCTCCGGTCACAAAGGATTTTTACCCCTCTTTCGCGGTTGAGGTAAAAAGTGGTATCCCGGTTGCTGGGGTGCTTGGCACTGGCAAGGCGGCCACGAGATGCTTCGGGACGGCGAAAAGAAGGCAGCAACTGGTTGTCCCCACCAGTTAAGGGAAGAAGACTCTCCGGCGGGAGATCTCCTATGTCGTCGGGAAAAGTGGTGAGACGATTCTGCAGGGCTTCACCGGTGGTGTCGTCTTGGCAGGTCGGCTCGGCTTCTCCCTCTTCGGCTTCTTAGGTCCTGTGGCGACATCTGAAGAACCAGTCCCAAAAACCCTGCTTTTATGCAGCAAACCCCCATTCATACAGCCTAGCTGTCACTCAAACATGCTAAGTGGTGAGCGGGGTGGCTCACCACTTGGGCCAATCACACTAGAGTGTGACATGAGTTGGCAAGGCAACTCAGTCCAGGGTGCCTAAACCCCCTCCCACACCCCCTGTGGTACCCAGACAGAATGGCACCACTTTGGAGGGCTTCTGTGCAGAAGCCCGCCAAAAGTGGAACAAAGGCTCGACTCGGGTTCAGGGTTACTGAAGTGAACCTAGACGCCATTTTGGCGGCGAGTTCCGGCAAAAGATCCCAACCGGTGAATTTATATTAATTAAATAAACCGGCAGTATCTTTAACATTGCACCAAAAAGTGGTGCATCAAAAACAATGGGAAATCCCATTGGGAAATATTCCGGTGGAATATTTCCGTGGTATCCACTGCCACCAGCCAGAACTCGGCGAGGGGGGACGGGACAGTACCCCCTCGACAACAGACCCAGGGGCAATCTAATCTACCAGTACTTCCACAGTAAGATGGTTTGTACTGGTTAAGTTCCTAAGTTAAGACTAGTAAAGTCAATGGTAACTTTACAGACCCAGGGAGACAGTAGTCAGTCCCAGGGTGTGGAGTCTATGTTTGGGGGTCTCTAGGACACCCCTGTGCTACTGCACTGAGGGTGCTGTGTAACACACATTCAAAAACCAATGATGGCCTATGGGGAAAATTACCCCCTAGCCCATAAGCACATAGCAAGTCACAGAAAAACTCTCTCAAGTCATGTCCAAGAGTGAGGGTAAAAGAGTCTCACTCTTGGCAGGAGAAAAAATAAACCTCAGAAAATCCAGCAAAGCTGCTGGGGGACTCACTGGGTTAGGAAATTCAGCCTAAACAGAGAATTCTTCCTAACACAGAGCCTCAGCCCTTGCCCCTCTCCATTCAGGCAGAGCCTGAACCCCTGCACCTGTCAGTTCAGGCAGAGCCTCAGCCCTTGCACCTGTCAGTTCAGGCAGAGCCTCAGCCCTTGCACCTGTCAGTTCAGGCAGAGCCTCAACCCCTGCACCTGTCAGTTCAGGCAGAGCCTCAGCCCTTGCACCTGTCAGTTCAGGCAGAGCCTCAGCCCTTGCACCTTTCAGTTCAGGCAGAGCCTCCGCCTCTGCACCTCTCCGTTCAGGCAGAGCCTCAGCCTCTGCACCTCTCCGTTCAGGCAGAGCCTCAGCTCTTGCACCTCTCAGTTCAGGCAGAGCCTCAGCCCTTGCCCCTCTCAGTTCATGCAGAGCCTCAGCCCTTGCACCTGTCGGTTCAGGCAGACCCTCAGCCTTGCCCCTCTCAGGTCAGGCAGAGCCTCAGCCTCTGCACGTCTCCATTCAGGCAGAGCCTCAGCTCTTGCACCTCTCAGTTCAGGCAGAGCCTCAGCCCTTGCCCCTCTCAGTTCAGGCTGAGCCTCAGCACCTCTCCGTTCAGACAGAGCCACAGCTCTTGCACCTCTCATTTCAGGCAGAGCCTCAGCCTCTGCACCTCTCAGTTCAGGCAGAGCCTCAGCTCTTGCATCTCTCATTTCAGGCAGAGCCTCAGCCTCGTCCCTCTCAGTTCAGGCAGAGCCTCAGCCTCTGCACCACTCCGTTCAGGCAGAGCCTCAGCTCTTGGACCTCTCAGTTCAGGCAGAACCTCAGCCTTGCCCCTCTCCGTTCAGGCAGACCCTCGGCCTCTGCACCTCCCCGTTCAGGCAGAGCCTCAGCTCTTGAACCTCTCAGTTCAGGCAGAGCCTCAGCCCTTGCCCCTCTCAGTTCAGGCAGAGCCTCAGCCCTTGCCCCTCGCAGTTCAGGCAGAACCTCAGCCTCTGCACCTCTCAGTTCAGGCAGAGCCTCAGCCTCTGCACCTCTCCGTTCAGGCAGAGCCTCAGCTCTTGCACCTCTCAGTTCAGGCAGAGCCTCAGCTCCTGCACCTCTCAGTTCAGGCAGAGCCTCAGCCTCTGCACCTCTCCATTCAGGCAGAGCCTCAGCCCTTGCACCTCTCAGTTCAGGCAGAGCCTCAGCCTTGCCCCTCTCAGTTCAGGCACAGCCTCAGCCTCTGCACCTCTCCGTTCAGGCAGAGCCTCAGCTCTTGCACCTCTCAGTTCAGGTAGAGCCTCAGCCTTGCCCCTCTCCGTTCAGGCAGAGCCTCAGCCTCTGCACCTCTCCGTTCAGGCAGAGCCTCAGCCTCTGCACCTCTCCGTTCAGGCAGAGCTTCAGCTCTTGCACCTCTCAGTTCAGGCAGAGCCTGAGCCCTTGCCCCTCTCAGTTCAGGCAGAGCCTCAGCCTCGCACCTCTCAGTTCAGGCAGAGCCTGAGCCCTTGCCCCACTCAGTTCAGGCAGAGCCTCAGCTCTTGCAGCTCTCAGTTCAGGCAGAGCCTCAGCCTCTGCACCTATTAGTTCAGGCAGAGCCTCAGCCCTTGCCCCTCTCCGTTCAGGCAGAGCCTCAGCCCTTGCACCTGTCAGTTCAGGCAGAGCCCCAGCCCTTGCACATGTCAGTTCAGGCAGAGCCTCAACCCCTGCACCTGTCAGATCAGGTGGGGCCTCAGCTCTTGCACCCGTCAGCTCAGGTAGGATTTCACCTGTCAGTTCAGGCAGAGCCTCAGCCTCTGCACCTCTCAGTTCAGGCAGAGACTCAGCCCTTGCCCCTCTCCGTTCAGGCAGAGACTCAGCCCTTGCACCTCTCAGTTCAGGCAGAGCCTCAGCCTCTGCACCTCTCCGTTCAGGCAGAGCCTCAGCTCTTGCACCTCTCAGTTCAGGCAGAGCCTCAGCTCTTGCACCTCTCAGTTCAGGCAGAGCCTCAGCCTCTGCACCTCTCCATTCAGGCAGAGCCTCAGCCTTGCCCCTCTCAGTTCAGGCACAGCCTCAGCCTCTGCACCTCTCCGTTCAGGCAGAGCCTCAGCTCTTGCACCTCTCAGTTATTGCAGAGCCTCAGGCTTGCCCCTTTCCGTTCAGGCAGAGCCTCAGCCTCTGCACCTCTTCATTCAGGCAGAGCCTCAGCCTCTGCACCTCTCCGTTCAGGCAGAGCTTCAGCTCTTGCACCTCTAAGTTCAGGGAGAGCCTGAGCCCTTGCCCCTCTCAGTTCAGGCAAAGCCTCAGCCTCGCACCTCTCAGTTCAGGCAGAGCCTGAGCCCTTGCCCCACTCAGTTCAGGCAGAGCCTCAGCCCTTGCCCCTCTCAGTTCAGGCAGAGCCTCAGCCTTGCCCCTCTCAGTTCAGGCACAGCCTCAGCCTCTGCACCTCTCCGTTCAGGCAGAGCCTCAGCTCTTGCACCTCTCAGTTCAGGCAGAGCCTCAGCCTTGTCCCTCTCCGTTCAGGCAGAGCCTCAGCCTCTGCACCTCTCAGTTCAGGCAGAGCTTCAGCTCTTGCACCTCTAAGTTCAGGGAGAGCCTGAGCCCTTGCCCCTCTCAGTTCAGGCAGAGCCTCAGCCTCGCACCTCTCAGTTCAGGCAGAGCCTGAGCCCTTGCCCCACTCAGTTCAGGCAGAGCCTCAGCTCTTGCACCTCTCAGTTCAGGCAGAGCCTCAGCCTCTGCACCTCTCAGTTCAGGCAGAGCCTCAGCCCTTGCCCCTCTCCGTTCAGGCAGAGCCTCAGCCCTTGCACCTGTCAGTTCAGGCAGAGCCTCAGCCCTTGCACATGTCAGTTCAGGCAGAGCCTCAACCCCTGCACCTGTCAAATCAGGTGGGGCCTCAGCTCCTGTACCCGTCAGCTTTGGTAGGATTTCACCTGTCAGTTCAGGCAGAGCCTCAGCCTCTGCACCTCTCAGTTCAGGCAGAGCCTCAGCCCTTGCCCCTCTCCGTTCAGGCAGAGACTCAGCCCTTGCACCTGTCAGTTCAGGCAGAGCCTCAGCCCTTGCACCTGTCAGTTCAGGCAGAGCCTCAACCCCTGCACCTGTCAGATCATGGAGGACCTCAGCCCTTGCACCTCTCATTTCAGGCAGAGCCTCAGCCTTGCCCCTCTCAGTTCAGGCAGAGACTCAGCCTCTGCACCTCTCCGTTCAGGCAGAGCCTCAGCTCTTGCACCTCTCAGTTCAGGCAGAGCCTCAGCCTCTGCACCTCTCCGTTCAGGCAGAGCCTCAGCTCTTGCACCTCTCAGTTCAGGCAGAGCCTTAGCCCTTGCACCTCTCAGTTCAGGCAGAGCCTCAGCCCTTGCACCTCTCAGTTCAGGCAGAGCCTCAGCCTCTGCACCACTCCGTTCAGGCAGAGCCTCAGCTCTTGGACCTCTCAGTTCAGGCAGAACCTCAGCCTTGCCCCTCTCCGTTCAGGCAGACCCTCGGCCTCTGCACCTCTCCGTTCAGGCAGAGCCTCAGCTCTTGCACCTCTCAGTTCAGGCAGAGCCTCAGCCTTGCCCCTCTCCGTTCAGGCAGAGCCTCAGCCTCTGCACCTCTCCGTTCAGGCAGAGCCTCAGCCTCTGCACCTCTCCGTTCAGGCAGAGCTTCAGCTCTTGCACCTCTCAGTTCAGGCAGAGCCTGAGCCCTTGCCCCTCTCAGTTCAGGCAGAGCCTCAGCCTCGCACCTCTCAGTTCAGGCAGAGCCTGAGCCCTTGCCCCACTCTGTTCAGGCAGAGCCTCAGCTCTTGCACCTCTCAGTTCAGGCAGAGCCTCAGCCTCTGCACCTCTTAGTTCAGGCAGAGCCTCAGCCCTTGCCCCTCTCCGTTCAGGCAGAGCCTCAGCCCTTGCACCTGTCAGTTCAGGCAGAGCCTCAGCCCTTGCACATGTCAGTTCAGGCAGAGCCTCAACCCCTGCACCTGTCAGATCAGGTGGGGCCTCAGCTCTTGCACCCGTCAGCTCAGGTAGGATTTCACCTGTCAGTTCAGGCAGAGCCTCAGCCTCTGCACCTCTCAGTTCAGGCAGAGCCTCAGCCCTTGCCCCTCTCCGTTCAGGCAGAGACTCAGCCCTTGCACCTCTCAGTTCAGGCAGAGCCTCAGCCTCTGCACCTCTCCGTTCAGGCAGAGCCTCAGCTCTTGCACCTCTCAGTTCAGGCAGAGCCTCAGCTCTTGCACCTCTCAGTTCAGGCAGAGCCTCAGCCTCTACACCTCTCCATTCAGGCAGAGCCTCAGCCCTTGCACCTCTCAGTTCAGGCAGAGCCTCAGCCTTGCCCCTCTCAGTTCAGGCACAGCCTCAGCCTCTGCACCTCTCCATTCAGGCAGAGCCTCAGCTCTTGCACCTCTCAGTTCAGGCAGAGCCTCAGCCTCTGCACCTCTCCGTTCAGGCAGAGCCTCAGCCTCTGCACCTCTCCGTTCAGGCAGAGCTTCAGCTCTTGCACCTCTAAGTTCAGGGAGAGCCTGAGCCCTTGCCCCTCTCAGTTCAGGCAGAGCCTCAGCCTCGCACCTCTCAGTTCAGGCAGAGCCTGAGCCCTTGCCCCACTCAGTTCAGGCAGAGCCTCAGCCCTTGCCCCTCTCAGTTCATGCAGAGCCTCAGCCCTTGCACCTGTCCGTTCAGGCAGAGCCTTAGCCTTGCCCCTCTCAGGTCAGGCAGAGCCTCAGCCTCTGCACGTCTCCATTCAGGCAGAGCCTCAGCTCTTGCACCTCTCAGTTCAGGCAGAGCCTCAGCCCTTGCCCCTCTCAGTTCAGGCTGAGCCTCAGTGTTAGGGAGAATTCTCTGTTTAGGCTGAATTTCCCTACCTAGTGAGTCCCCCAGCAGCTTTGCTGGATTTCTGGGGTTTAATTTTTTTCTCCTGCCAAGAGTGAGACTCTTTTACCCTCACTCTTGGACATGTTGAAGTGTGTTTTCTTGGTTAAACCTTGTGTTGAATGGGCTATGGGGTCTCTTACTCCATAGGGCCTCATGTATTTTTGTGATGTGGGTCACACAGCACCCTCTGTGCCGTGACCCAGGGGTGTCCTAGGGACTCCCCAACATAGACTCCATACCCTGGGACTGACTACTGTCTCCCAGGGCATGTAAAGTCACCAAAGACTTTGCTAGTCTTGAATCCTGAACAGAACCAGTACAAACCATCATATTGTGGACGTACTGGCTGGGGCAATTCGATTGCCCCAGGGTCTGTTAGTCGAGGGGGCACGTCTCCGTCCCCCCTGATCGAGTTTTGGCTGGTGGCAGTGGAAACTACTTTTTATATTCAACCGCGAATATTTCCCTATGGGATTTCCCATTGTTTTAGGCTAACACATTTAATTAATTATTTACGGTAGCCTTAAACATACCGCCGGTTTATATATTTATTTTTATAACTCCGGTTGGGACTTTTTGCCAAAACTTGATTCTAAAATGGCGTTGGTGTTCGCCTCTGTAACTCTGACCCAAAGTGGAGCCCTTTGTTCCACTTTTGGCGGGCTTCTCCACAGAAGCCCTCCAAAGTGGTGCCACTCTGTCTGGGGTACTTAGGAGGGGTGGAGGGGGATTTAGGCACCCTGGACTGAGTTACCTTGGTAACTCAAGTCGCACTCCGTCCTGATTGGCCCAAGTGGTGAGCCGCCCGGCTCACCACTTAGCATGTTTGAGTGACAGCTAGGCTGGGTGAATGGGGGTTTGCTGCATAAAAGCAGGGCTTTGGGGACTGGGACTTCAGAAGTCGCCACAGGACCAAGAATCCGACGAGGGAAGAGCTGAGCCGACCTGCTTCGACGACACCACCCGGTGGAGCCCTGCTGAACCGTCTCACCACTTTTTCCCGACGACCGAGGAGAACTCTTAACGGAGTGGCTCCTTCCCTTGACTGGTGGGGACAACCAGTTTTCGCCTTCTTTCCGTTCTTTGAGGTATCTCGTGGCCGCCTTGCCTGTGCCAAGCACCCCGGCAACCGGAATACCACACTTTACCCCCATACCGCGAAAGTCGGTACCAACCCTTTAACCGGAGGACTCCGCGGCTGGTTTCTTCCCGGGCAGTGCAACGACCCTCTTCTTCTGCTCTTCAGCGAGAACTTCTTCTCCCCTGACCGACGTCGAGCCCTGCTGCCACTGCCTGGAACAACTGCCACCGCTGGAGGATCCTTTCCGCTTAAGGTACTGTGTTCTGCCTGGCTTCCCTTGCTACCGACTGTACGGGGTAGATTTAGTCCCCGGCTTTCGAACCTGGGAGTGCCTGGGACACTTTGGCTAAACTTTCTGAGCCACTCTAACCTCTTTTTGACTCTTTGCAAGACTTTGAATCTCTAACTAACAGTGTGATCTTGGGCACATTTTCGCTCCGGCTACTCTAAGAGTGGGCCCTGCCTAGTGACTTTTGCTCACCTGTGACTTTATTCTTCTTTAAGCCTATTGCAAGTGCTCTGGACCTTAGAGTGGTGTGTCTAACCCATTTCTGCTTTTTCTCTCCCTTTCTTGGAAACTACTAGAGTGTCATCTAACGTTAAGCACTCACCTCTGTTTTAATTAAGTGGTGTTTACTTAGAGTTGTCTAGATAGGAGAAAGGATTGAATCTACTTTCATTATAACTGTGTTGAAGTGCTTTTACTATATTTTTGCTAGAGTGTTTTTAACTTATGTGTATTTTAAATAAATAACTATATACTTTTGAAACCAAGCTCTGGTCAGTGTTTGCTTGTGCTATTGTGTTTTGGTACATATTGTGTATACTTTACATACTGCCTAACTCTTCTTGAGAGAAGTCTGACTGCTCAGCCACAGCTACCAGGTAAATCTGGGTGGTACAGACTGCTACCAAAGGGGTTTACTGCTCTACCTGTAGTCTTAAATCTTTTGCAGTGTTCCCCAAGGGAACTGCACAGGTTTCTGCCTAACACTGGTGTACAGCGGTGGGATTTGTATTGAGTATACATTTTATTGTGCTTTAGATACCTTAGTGCAACTAACCACAAAGCTTAGCACTGAAAAAGTAAAACCTCTAACATGTCAGTTATAGAAAGCTATAGTCAAGAGTCCCTTGCAGCCAAAACTGCTGATTGTTTAAGAGTGCTCTGTAAACATAAGGATCTCCTGACTAAGGGCAAGAAAATGGAGCTGATTGAAAGATTGTTAGCTAACCAAAGTCTGGGTGATGGTTCAGAGGAACCTACCACTCCAGCAACTGTAGATGACAGTGTTGAAGTTAACATGGAACAAAATGTTGATGTTTCTGAGGAAGAGTCAGAAGAGGAGGGTGAGGCTGTTGTGACTGTCCCCCCTAGGCCTCTGCCTGCTCTACCTGCTGTACCTACTGGGCCTTTACCAGGTCCCACATTTAGTCCTCAGTACTTTGAACTGGAGAAAATGAAACTAGAATTGGAGTATAAGAAACTTAATGCTCAAACTGACAAAGAACTAAGGCTAAGGGAAATGGAGCTCAAGTATGAGCTAGAAATGAAGAAATTATCTGTTGAGAATGCTTCTCTCTCTGGCTCCTCTAGAAGTTCCAGTCCTAAAAGACCCCGGATGCCTAAAGAATTGGTTGGTATGTATGAGCCTAAGTTGGATGTGTTGGATTGGTTGTCTCTGTTTGAATATAATCATGGGCTCCAGAACATCACAGGAAATGACTTACTCACCTGGTTGTTCTCTAGGCTTCCCCCTGTTGCAACTGATGTGGTAATGGAGATGGGGGAGGAGGATAGGAAGGACTATGAATGTGTGAAACTAGCTTTGATAGCTAGGTTTGGGAAGACCCCTTCCCAGTATCTTAAGAGGTTTAGGAACCTCAAAAAGCATGATGGTACCCCTTGGGCTACCTGGGTGAGTGAATGTTTGAAAAACTTAGAGGGATGGATTAAGGGTTACAAGGTGAACACTTATGAGGGAATGAGGAATCTCTTTATGTTGGAGTCAATTTATGATGCCTGCTCTCCTGAGCTCAGACAGCACTTGGCTGATTCACAGGAATTGGATCCTAGGAAGCTAGCTAAGGCTGCTGACTTGTGGGTTGCCAACAGGGCCACTCACAAGGATTCTGGGGTAACTCAGAAGAAGGATGGGGAGAAACAGTCTAAAAAGGACTCCAAAGAGAATTCTAATAATTCCTATCCCAAAGAGGGCCCCAAACCACAAAATAACCAGGGTAAGCCACATGGGAAACCTAGTCAGGCTACTGTACCTTCTGGCCACAAGCCAGAAGGAGGTCAGAACAAGCCACCCTTCCAGAGAGCATTTGGACAATGCTATGTCTGTCAGGGTACTGACCATATCAAAGGAGATCCCAAGTGCAAGGGTAAACCTGCAGGGATCAGCACAGTCTCCTTAGCCTTCACTCCTGAGGATGAAGTACAGATGGCTAGTGCCCACTTTGAACTCTTTGCTGAAGAACCCTTGGGTCTTCAAGCAACTGTAAACTTAGAGCCTATGGGTCTGGTTAGTCCCCAGAATAGGGTTGTGTATAACTCCCTACCTGTTAACTCTAAGGTGTATTATGTGGACAGTGTTCTTGTCAATGGCCAGGATACTCCTGCCAGGAGAGACACTGGGGCCAGCAGAACAGTAGTGGATGAAAGCTTCTTTCAACCTGAGGATGTGGCCAAAGCACCCAAAGGTCCCACTAAAATGTCTGGAGGCCCTGCCCAAATGGTTCCTATTCTACCAGCCCTCATTCAATGTAACAACATGACAGTAAGGATCCCTGTCAGTGTTCAGGCTGAGGTACCTGGGAAGGTCCTGTTAGGGAATGACCTAAGAACTCTAGGAGTAGTGTCACATACCCCCAGGCCTCCCAGTATGGAGAAGCAGAACTTAACCAAATTGGCTAGACAGGCTACCTTGAAGGACCCTTCTAAGCCTGTGGGACCCTCTACTGAGAACCCCACTACAAGCCCTGGTGTTAGTAAGTTGACCTCTAACCCAGGCACATTTCCGGATAGTATGCTAGGAACATGGGCGCCCCAACCAAGCTCCATCATTGTTCCCCTAGTCTCAGAGTCTCTGACTCCCCCTGCTTCTGAGGAAGAGGTGGATAGACCAACTAGGCCCCTATCTGGACCCGAGAGAACTGGTAATTCTCAGTGCTGGTGGAAAACCAGAAAAGAAAAGTCTAAGGCCAAAAACCTTCAGACTGTTGGACCTTCTACTGAAGACCCCAACTCAAATCCTAATATTAGGGGGGGAACTCCTAAAATAGGTAAGGGTAGATCTAAGAGGAAGGGGAAGCAGGTACATTGCCTAACCCCAACCCCTCCAACCAAGAGGCCTAAGACCCAACCTGCTCCCACAAGAGAGGTGGTGAGGAACCTTGGAGGCCCCTCTAGATCTAAGGGAATCCTTTATAAGGACCCCTTGAAAAAGCCTAACATAGGTTCAGAAGTTGTACCAACTTCTGAGGGACTGGTCAACCAGATCCCCTATAACAAAAAGACTGATGTTCCTCAAAGGGTCTGTAGGTCCGTTAGCTTACAAAAGAAAACCTTTGAGTTCACCATTGAGCACAGGTCAGGGTGTCACCATCAAAATGCTGATGGACTCTCTAGGATGTATATCATCGACTAGAGGTATGAGGTTCATCCAGGAGTGGATTAAATCCTCCTGTCCCTTAGTCTGGGGGGGGCGAGTGTTAGGGAGAATTCTCTGTTTAGGCTGAATTTCCCTACCTAGTGAGTCCCCCAGCAGCTTTGCTGGATTTCTGGGGTTTAATTTTTTTCTCCTGCCAAGAGTGAGACTCTTTTACCCTCACTCTTGGACATGTTGAAGTGTGTTTTCTTGGTTAAACCTTGTGTTGAATGGGCTATGGGGTCTCTTACTCCATAGGGCCTCATGTATTTTTGTGATGTGGGTCACACAGCACCCTCTGTGCCGTGACCCAGGGGTGTCCTAGGGACTCCCCAACATAGACTCCATACCCTGGGACTGACTACTGTCTCCCAGGGCATGTAAAGTCACCAAAGACTTTGCTAGTCTTGAATCCTGAACAGAACCAGTACAAACCATCATATTGTGGACGTACTGGCTGGGGCAATTCGATTGCCCCAGGGTCTGTTAGTCGAGGGGGCACGTCTCCGTCCCCCCTGATCGAGTTTTGGCTGGTGGCAGTGGAAACTACTTTTTATATTCAACCGCGAATATTTCCCTATGGGATTTCCCATTGTTTTAGGCTAACACATTTAATTAATTATTTACGGTAGCCTTAAACATACCGCCGGTTTATATATTTATTTTTATAACTCCGGTTGGGACTTTTTGCCAAAACTTGATTCTAAAATGGCGTTGGTGTTCGCCTCTGTAACTCTGACCCAAAGTGGAGCCCTTTGTTCCACTTTTGGCGGGCTTCTCCACAGAAGCCCTCCAAAGTGGTGCCACTCTGTCTGGGGTACTTAGGAGGGGTGGAGGGGGATTTAGGCACCCTGGACTGAGTTACCTTGGTAACTCAAGTCGCACTCCGTCCTGATTGGCCCAAGTGGTGAGCCGCCCGGCTCACCACTTAGCATGTTTGAGTGACAGCTAGGCTGGGTGAATGGGGGTTTGCTGCATAAAAGCAGGGCTTTGGGGACTGGGACTTCAGAAGTCGCCACAGGACCAAGAATCCGACGAGGGAAGAGCTGAGCCGACCTGCTTCGACGACACCACCCGGTGGAGCCCTGCTGAACCGTCTCACCACTTTTTCCCGACGACCGAGGAGAACTCTTAACGGAGTGGCTCCTTCCCTTGACTGGTGGGGACAACCAGTTTTCGCCTTCTTTCCGTTCTTTGAGGTATCTCGTGGCCGCCTTGCCTGTGCCAAGCACCCCGGCAACCGGAATACCACACTTTACCCCCATACCGCGAAAGTCGGTACCAACCCTTTAACCGGAGGACTCCGCGGCTGGTTTCTTCCCGGGCAGTGCAACGACCCTCTTCTTCTGCTCTTCAGCGAGAACTTCTTCTCCCCTGACCGACGTCGAGCCCTGCTGCCACTGCCTGGAACAACTGCCACCGCTGGAGGATCCTTTCCGCTTAAGGTACTGTGTTCTGCCTGGCTTCCCTTGCTACCGACTGTACGGGGTAGATTTAGTCCCCGGCTTTCGAACCTGGGAGTGCCTGGGACACTTTGGCTAAACTTTCTGAGCCACTCTAACCTCTTTTTGACTCTTTGCAAGACTTTGAATCTCTAACTAACAGTGTGATCTTGGGCACATTTTCGCTCCGGCTACTCTAAGAGTGGGCCCTGCCTAGTGACTTTTGCTCACCTGTGACTTTATTCTTCTTTAAGCCTATTGCAAGTGCTCTGGACCTTAGAGTGGTGTGTCTAACCCATTTCTGCTTTTTCTCTCCCTTTCTTGGAAACTACTAGAGTGTCATCTAACGTTAAGCACTCACCTCTGTTTTAATTAAGTGGTGTTTACTTAGAGTTGTCTAGATAGGAGAAAGGATTGAATCTACTTTCATTATAACTGTGTTGAAGTGCTTTTACTATATTTTTGCTAGAGTGTTTTTAACTTATGTGTATTTTAAATAAATAACTATATACTTTTGAAACCAAGCTCTGGTCAGTGTTTGCTTGTGCTATTGTGTTTTGGTACATATTGTGTATACTTTACATACTGCCTAACTCTTCTTGAGAGAAGTCTGACTGCTCAGCCACAGCTACCAGGTAAATCTGGGTGGTACAGACTGCTACCAAAGGGGTTTACTGCTCTACCTGTAGTCTTAAATCTTTTGCAGTGTTCCCCAAGGGAACTGCACAGGTTTCTGCCTAACACTCAGCACCTCTCCGTTCAGGCAGAGCCACAGCTCTTGCACCTCTCATTTCAGGCAGAGCCTCAGCCTCTGCACCTCTCAGTTCAGGCAGAGCCTCAGCTCTTGCACCTCTCATTTCAGGTAGAGCCTCAGCCTCGTCCCTCTCAGTTCAGGCAGAGCCTCAGCCTCTGCACCACTCCGTTCAGGCAGAGCCTCAGCTCTTGGACCTCTCAGTTCAGGCAGAACCTCAGCCTTGCCCCTCTCCGTTCAGGCAGACCCTCGGCCTCTGCACCTCCCCGTTCAGGCAGAGCCTCAGCTCTTGAACCTCTCAGTTCAGGCAGAGCCTCAGCCCTTGCCCCTCTCAGTTCAGGCAGAGCCTCAGCCCTTGCCCCTCTCAGTTCAGGCAGAACCTCAGCCTCTGCACCTCTCAGTTCAGGCAGAGCCTCAGCCTCTGCACCTCTCCGTTCAGGCAGAGCCTCAGCTCTTGCACCTCTCAGTTCAGGCAGAGCCTCAGCTCTTGCACCTCTCAGTTCAGGCAGAGCCTCAGCCTCTGCACCTCTCCATTCAAGCAGAGCCTCAGCCCTTGCACCTCTCAGTTCAGGCACAGCCTCAGCCTCTGCACCTCTCCGTTCAGGCAGAGCCTCAGCTCTTGCACCTCTCAGTTCAGGCAGAGCCTCAGCCTTGCCCCTCTCCGTTCAGGCAGAGCCTCAGCCTCTGCACCTCTCCGTTCAGGCAGAGCCTCAGCCTCTGCACCTCTCCGTTCAGGCAGAGCTTCAGCTCTTGCACCTCTCAGTTCAGGCAGAGCCTGAGCCCTTGCCCCTCTCAGTTCAGGCAGAGCCTCAGCCTCGCACCTCTCAGTTCAGGCAGAGCCTGAGCCCTTGCCCCACTCAGTTCAGGCAGAGCCTCAGCTCTTGCACCTCTCAGTTCAGGCAGAGCCTCAGCCTCTGCACCTCTTAGTTCAGGCAGAGCCTCAGCCCTTGCCCCTCTCCGTTCAGGCAGAGCCTCAGCCCTTGCACCTGTCAGTTCAGGCAGAGCCTCAGCCCTTGCACATGCCAGTTCAGGCAGAGCCTCAACCCCTGCACCTGTCAGATCAGGTGGGGCCTCAGCTCTTGCACCCGTCAGCTCAGGTAGGATTTCACCTGTCAGTTCAGGCAGAGCCTCAGCCTCTGCACCTCTCAGTTCAGGCAGAGCCTCAGCCCTTGCCCCTCTCCGTTCAGGCAGAGACTCAGCCCTTGCACCTCTCAGTTCAGGCAGAGCCTCAGCCTCTGCACCTCTCCATTCAGGCAGAGCCTCAGCCCTTGCACCTCTCAGTTCAGGCAGAGCCTCAGCCTTGCCCCTCTCAGTTCAGGCACAGCCTCATCCTCTGCACCTCTCCGTTCAGGCAGAGCCTCAGCTCTTGCACCTCTCAGTTCAGGCAGAGCCTCAGCCTTGCCCCTTTCCATTCAGGCAGAGCCTCAGCCTCTGCACCTCTCCGTTCAGGCAGAGCCTAAGCCTCTGCACCTCTCCGTTCAGGCAGAGCTTCAGCTCTTGCACCTCTAAGTTCAGGGAGAGCCTGAGCCCTTGCCCCTCTCAGTTCAGACAAAGCCTCAGCCTCGCACCTCTCAGTTCAGGCAGAGCCTGAGCCCTTGCCCCACTCAGTTCAGGCAGAGCCTCAGCCCTTGCCCCTCTCAGTTCAGGCAGAGCCTCAGCCTTGCCCCTCTCAGTTCAGGCACAGCCTCAGCCTCTGCACCTCTCCGTTCAGGCAGAGCCTCAGCTCTTGCACCTCTCAGTTCAGGCAGAGCCTCAGCCTTGTCCCTCTCTGTTCAGGCAGAGCCTCAGCCTCTGCACCTCTCAGTTCAGGCAGAGCTTCAGCTCTTGCACCTCTAAGTTCAGGGAGAGCCTGAGCCCTTGCCCTTCTCAGTTCAGGCAGAGCCTCAGCCTCGCACCTCTCAGTTCAGGCAGAGCCTGAGCCCTTGCCCCACTCAGTTCAGGCAGAGCCTCAGCTCTTGCACCTCTCAGTTCAGGCAGAGCCTCAGCCTCTGCACCTCTCAGTTCAGGCAGAGCCTCAGCCCTTGCCCCTCTCCGTTCAGGCAGAGCCTCAGCCCTTGCACCTGTCAGTTCAGGCAGAGCCTCAGCCCTTGCACATGTCAGTTCAGGCAGAGCCTCAACCCCTGCACCTGTCAGATCAGGTGGGGCCTCAGCTCTTGCACCCGTCAGCTCAGGTAGGATTTCACCTGTCAGTTCAGGCAGAGCCTCAGCCTCTGCACCTCTCAGTTCAGGCAGAGCCTCAGCCCTTGCCCCTCTCCGTTCAGGCAGAGACTCAGCCCTTGCACCTGTCAGTTCAGGCAGAGCCTTAGCCCTTGCACCTGTCAGTTCAGGCAGAGCCTCAACCCCTGCACCTGTCAGATCATGGAGGACCTCAGCCCTTGCACCTCTCATTTCAGGCAGAGCCTCAGCCTTGCCCCTCTCAGTTCAGGCAGAGACTCAGCCTCTGCACCTCTCCATTCAGGCAGAGCCTCAGCTCTTGCACCTCTCAGTTCAGGCAGAGCCTCAGCCTCTGCACCTCTCCGTTCAGGCAGAGCCTCAGCTCTTGCACCTCTCAGTTCAGGCAGAGCCTCAGCCCTTGCCCCTCTCATTTCAGGCAGAGCCTCAGCCCTTGCCCCTCTCAGTTCAGGCAGAACCTCAGCCTCTGCACCTCTCCGTTCAGGCAGAGCCTCAGCTCTTGCACCTCTCAGTTCAGGCAGAGCCTCAGCCCTTGCACCTCTCAGTTCAGGCAGAGCCTCAGCCCTTGCACCTCTCAGTTCAGGCAGAGCCTCAGCCTCTGCACCACTCCGTTCAGGCAGAGCCTCAGCTCTTGGACCTCTCAGTTCAGGCAGAACCTCAGCCTTGCCCCTCTCCGTTCAGGCAGACCCTCGGCCTCTGCACCTCTCCGTTCAGGCAGAGCCTCAGCTCTTGCACCTCTCAGTTCAGGCAGAGCCTCAGCCTTGCCCCTCTCCATTCAGGCAGAGCCTCAGCCTCTGCACCTCTCCGTTCAGGCAGAGCCTCAGCCTCTGCACCTCTCCGTTCAGGCAGAGCTTCAGCTCTTGCACCTCTCAGTTCAGGCAGAGCCTGAGCCCTTGCCCCTCTCAGTTCAGGCAGAGCCTCAGCCTCGCACCTCTCAGTTCAGGCAGAGCCTGAGCCCTTGCCCCACTCTGTTCAGGCAGAGCCTCAGCTCTTGCACCTCTCAGTTCAGGCAGAGCCTCAGCCTCTGCACCTCTTAGTTCAGGCAGAGCCTCAGCCCTTGCCCCTCTCCGTTCAGGCAGAGCCTCAGCCCTTGCACCTGTCAGTTCAGGCAGAGCCTCAGCCCTTGCACATGTCAGTTCAGGCAGAGCCTCAACCCCTGCACCTGTCAGATCAGGTGGGGCCTCAGCTCTTGCACCCGTCAGCTCAGGTAGGATTTCACCTGTCAGTTCAGGCAGAGCCTCAGCCTCTACACCTCTCAGTTCAGGCAGAGCCTCAGCCCTTGCCCCTCTCCGTTCAGGCAGAGACTCAGCCCTTGCACCTCTCAGTTCAGGCAGAGCCTCAGCCTCTGCACCTCTCCGTTCAGGCAGAGCCTCAGCTCTTGCACCTCTCAGTTCAGGCAGAGCCTCAGCTCTTGCACCTCTCAGTTCAGGCAGAGCCTCAGCCTCTGCACCTCTCCATTCAGGCAGAGCCTCAGCCCTTGCACCTCTCAGTTCAGGCAGAGCCTCAGCCTTGCCCCTCTCAGTTCAGGCACAGCCTCAGCCTCTGCACCTCTCCATTCAGGCAGAGCCTCAGCTCTTGCACCTCTCAGTTCAGGCAGAGCCTCAGCCTTGCCCCTCTCCGTTCAGGCAGAGCCTCAGCCTCTGCACCTCTCCGTTCAGGCAGAGCCTCAGCCTCTGCACCTCTCCGTTCAGGCAGAGCTTCAGCTCTTGCACCTCTAAGTTCAGGGAGAGCCTGAGCCCTTGCCCCTCTCAGTTCAGGCAGAGCCTCAGCCTCGCACCTCTCAGTTCAGGCAGAGCCTGAGCCCTTGCCCCACTCAGTTCAGGCAGAGCCTCAGCCCTTGCCCCTCTCAGTTCAGGCAGAGCCTCAGCCTTGCCCCTCTCAGTTCAGGCACAGCCTCAGCCTCTGCACCTCTCCGTTCAGGCAGAGCCTCAGCTCTTGCACCTCTCAGTTCAGGCAGAGCCTCAGCCTTGTCCCTCTCCGTTCAGGCAGAGCCTCAGCCTCTCCACCTCTCCGTTCAGGCAGAGCTTCAGCTCTTGCAACTCTAAGTTCAGGGAGAGCCTGAGCTTTTGCCCCCCTCAGTTCAGGCAGAGCCTCAGCCTCGCACCTCTCAGTTCAGGCAGAGCCTGAGCCCTTGCCCCACTCAGTTCAGGCAGAGCCTCAGCTCTTGCACCTCTCAGTTCAGGCAGAGCCTCAGCCTCTGCACCTCTCAGTTCAGGCAGAGCCTCAGCCCTTGCCCCTCTCCGTTCAGGCAGAGCCTCAGCCCTTGCACCTGTCAGTTCAGGCAGAGCCTCAGCCCTTGCACATGTCAGTTCAGGCAGAGCCTCAACCCCTGCACCTGTCAGATCAGGTGGGGCCTCAGCTCTTGCACCCGTCAGCTCAGGTAGGATTTCACCTGTCAGTTCAGGCAGAGCCTCAGCCTCTGCACCTCTCAGTTCAGGCAGAGCCTCAGCCCTTGCCCCTCTCCGTTCAGGCAGAGACTCAGCCCTTGCACCTGTCAGTTCAGGCAGAGCCTCAGCTTTGCCCCTCTCAGTTCAGGCACAGCCTCAGCCTCTGCACCTCTCCGTTCAGGCAGAGCCTCAGCTCTTGCACCTCTCAGTTCAGGCAGAGCCTCAGCCTTGTCCCTCTCTGTTCAGGCAGAGCCTCAGCCTCTGCACCTCTACGTTCAGGCAGAGCTTCAGCTCTTGCACCTCTAAGTTCAGGGAGAGCCTGAGCCCTTGCCCTTCTCAGTTCAGGCAGAGCCTCAGCCTCGCACCTCTCAGTTCAGGCAGAGCCTGAGCCCTTGCCCCACTCAGTTCAGGCAGAGCCTCAGCTCTTGCACCTCTCAGTTCAGGCAGAGCCTCAGCCTCTGCACCTCTCAGTTCAGGCAGAGCCTCAGCCCTTGCCCCTCTCCGTTCAGGCAGAGCCTCAGCCCTTGCACCTGTCAGTTCAGGCAGAGCCTCAGCCCTTGCACATGTCAGTTCAGGCAGAGCCTCAACCCCTGCACCTGTCAGATCAGGTGGGGCCTCAGCTCTTGCACCCGTCAGCTCAGGTAGGATTTCACCTGTCAGTTCAGGCAGAGCCTCAGCCTCTGCACCTCTCAGTTCAGGCAGAGCCTCAGCCCTTGCCCCTCTCCGTTCAGGCAGAGACTCAGCCCTTGCACCTGTCAGTTCAGGCAGAGCCTCAGCCCTTGCACCTGTCAGTTCAGGCAGAGCCTCAACCCCTGCACCTGTCAGATCATGGAGGACCTCAGCCCTTGCACCTCTCATTTCAAGCAGAGCCTCAGCCTTGCCCCTCTCAGTTCAGGCAGAGACTCAGCCTCTGCACCTCTCCATTCAGGCAGAGCCTCAGCTCTTGCAACTCTCAGTTCAGGCAGAGCCTCAGCCTCTGCACCTCTCCGTTCAGGCAGAGCCTCAGCTCTTGCACCTCTCAGTTCAGGCAGAGCCTCAGCCCTTGCCCCTCTCATTTCAGGCAGAGCCTCAGCCCTTGCCCCTCTCAGTTCAGGCAGAACCTCAGCCTCTGCACCTCTCCGTTCAGGCAGAGCCTCAGCTCTTGCACCTCTCAGTTCAGGCAGAGCCTCAGCCCTTGCACCTCTCAGTTCAGGCAGAGCCTCAGCCCTTGCACCTCTCAGTTCAGGCAGAGCCTCAGCCTCTGCACCACTCGGTTCAGGCAGAGCCTCAGCTCTTGGACCTCTCAGTTCAGGCAGAACCTCAGCCTTGCCCCTCTCCGTTCAGGCAGACCCTCGGCCTCTGCACCTCTCCGTTCAGGCAGAGCCTCAGCTCTTGCACCTCTCAGTTCAGGCAGAGCCTCAGCCTTGCCCCTCTCCGTTCAGGCAGAGCCTCAGCCTCTGCACCTCTCCGTTCAGGCAGAGCCTCAGCCTCTGCACCTCTCCGTTCAGGCAGAGCTTCAGCTCTTGCACCTCTCAGTTCAGGCAGAGCCTGAGCCCTTGCACCTCTCAGTTCAGGCAGAGCCTCAGCCTTGCCCCTCTCCGTTCAGGCAGAGCCTCAGCCTCTGCACCTCTCCGTTCAGGCAGAGCCTCAGCCTCTGCACCTCTCCGTTCAGGCAGAGCTTCAGCTCTTGCACCTCTCAGTTCAGGCAGAGCCTGAGCCCTTGCACCTCTCAGTTCAGGCAGAGCCTCAGCCTCGCACCTCTCAGTTCAGGCAGAGCCTGAGCCCTTGCCCCACTCTGTTCAGGCAGAGCCTCAGCTCTTGCACCTCTCAGTTCAGGCAGACCCTCGGCCTCTGCACCTCTCCGTTCAGGCAGAGCCTCAGCTCTTGCACCTCTCAGTTCAGGCAGAGCCTCAGCCTTGCCCCTCTCCGTTCAGGCAGAGCCTCAGCCTCTGCACCTCTCCGTTCAGGCAGAGCCTCAGCCTCTGCACCTCTCCGTTCAGGCAGAGCTTCAGCTCTTGCACCTCTCAGTTCAGGCAGAGCCTGAGCCCTTGCACCTCTCAGTTCAGGCAGAGCCTCAGCCTCGCACCTCTCAGTTCAGGCAGAGCCTGAGCCCTTGCCCCACTCTGTTCAGGCAGAGCCTCAGCTCTTGCACCTCTCAGTTCAGGCAGAGCCTCAGCCTCTGCACCTCTTAGTTCAGGCAGAGCCTCAGCCCTTGCCCCTCTCCGTTCAGGCAGAGCCTCAGCCCTTGCACCTGTCAGTTCAGGCAGAGCCTCAGCCCTTGCACATGTCAGTTCAGGCTGAGCCTCAACCCCTGCACCTGTCAGATCAGGTGGGGCCTCAGCTCTTGCACCCGTCAGCTCAGGTAGGATTTCACCTGTCAGTTCAGGCAGAGCCTCAGCCTCTACACCTCTCAGTTCAGGCAGAGCCTCAGCCCTTGCCCCTCTCCGTTCAGGCAGAGACTCAGCCCTTGCACCTCTCAGTTCAGGCAGAGCCTCAGCCTCTGCACCTCTCCGTTCAGGCAGAGCCTCAGCTCTTGCACCTCTCAGTTCAGGCAGAGCCTCAGCTCTTGCACCTCTCAGTTCAGGCAGAGCCTCAGCCTCTGCACCTCTCCATTCAGGCAGAGCCTCAGCCCTTGCACCTCTCAGTTCAGGCAGAGCCTCAGCCTTGCCCCTCTCAGTTCAGGCACAGCCTCAGCCTCTGCACCTCTCCATTCAGGCAGAGCCTCAGCTCTTGCACCTCTCAGTTCAGGCAGAGCCTCAGCCTTGCCCCTCTCCGTTCAGGCAGAGCCTCAGCCTCTGCACCTCTCCGTTCAGGCAGAGCCTCAGCCTCTGCACCTCTCCGTTCAGGCAGAGCTTCAGCTCTTGCACCTCTAAGTTCAGGGAGAGCCTGAGCCCTTGCCCCTCTCAGTTCAGGCAGAGCCTCAGCCTCGCACCTCTCAGTTCAGGCAGAGCCTGAGCCCTTGCCCCACTCAGTTCAGGCAGAGCCTCAGCCCTTGCCCCTCTCAGTTCAGGCAGAGCCTCAGCCTTGCCCCTCTCAGTTCAGGCACAGCCTCAGCCTCTGCACCTCTCCGTTCAGGCAGAGCCTCAGCTCTTGCACCTCTCAGTTCAGGCAGAGCCTCAGCCTTGTCCCTCTCCGTTCAGGCAGAGCCTCAGCCTCTGCACCTCTCCGTTCAGGCAGAGCTTCAGCTCTTGCAACTCTAAGTTCAGGGAGAGCCTGAGCTTTTGCCCCTCTCAGTTCAGGCAGAGCCTCAGCCTCGCACCTCTCAGTTCAGGCAGAGCCTGAGCCCTTGCCCCACTCAGTTCAGGCAGAGCCTCAGCTCTTGCACCTCTCAGTTCAGGCAGAGCCTCAGCCTCTGCACCTCTCAGTTCAGGCAGAGCCTCAGCCCTTGCCCCTCTCCGTTCAGGCAGAGCCTCAGCCCTTGCACCTGTCAGTTCAGGCAGAGCCTCAGCCCTTGCACATGTCAGTTCAGGCAGAGCCTCAACCCCTGCACCTGTCAGATCAGGTGGGGCCTCAGCTCTTGCACCCGTCAGCTCAGGTAGGATTTCACCTGTCAGTTCAGGCAGAGCCTCAGCCTCTGCACCTCTCAGTTCAGGCAGAGCCTCAGCCCTTGCCCCTCTCCGTTCAGGCAGAGACTCAGCCCTTGCACCTGTCAGTTCAGGCAGAGCCTCAGCCCTTGCACCTGTCAGTTCAGGCAGAGCCTCAACCCCTGCACCTGTCAGATCATGGAGGACCTCAGCCCTTGCACCTCTCATTTCAGGCAGAGCCTCAGCCTTGCCCCTCTCAGTTCAGGCAGAGACTCAGCCTCTGCACCTCTCAGTTCAGGCAGAGCCTCAGCTCTTGCACCTCTCAGTTCAGGCAGAGCCTCAGCCTCTGCACCTCTCCGTTCAGGCCGAGCCTCAGCTCTTGCACCTCTCAGTTCAGGCAGAGCCTCAGCCTTGCCCCTCTCCGTTCAGGCAGAGCCTCAGCCTCTGCACCTCTCCGTTCAGGCAGAGCCTCAGCCTCTGCACCTCTCCGTTCAGGCAGAGCTTCAGCTCTTGCACCTCTCAGTTCAGGCAGAGCCTGAGCCCTTGCCCCTCTCAGTTCAGGCAGAGCCTCAGCCTCGCACCTCTCAGTTCAGGCAGAGCCTGAGCCCTTGCCCCACTCTGTTCAGGCAGAGCCTCAGCTCTTGCACCTCTCAGTTCAGGCAGAGCCTCAGCCTCTGCACCTCTTAGTTCAGGCAGAGCCTCAGCCCTTGCCCCTCTCCGTTCAGGCAGAGCCTCAGCCCTTGCACCTGTCAGTTCAGGCAGAGCCTCAGCCCTTGCACATGTCAGTTCAGGCAGAGCCTCAACCCCTGCACCTGTCAGATCAGGTGGGGCCTCAGCTCTTGCACCCGTCAGCTCAGGTAGGATTTCACCTGTCAGTTCAGGCAGAGCCTCAGCCTCTACACCTCTCAGTTCAGGCAGAGCCTCAGCCCTTGCCCCTCTCCGTTCAGGCAGAGACTCAGCCCTTGCACCTCTCAGTTCAGGCAGAGCCTCAGCCTCTGCACCTCTCCGTTCAGGCAGAGCCTCAGCTCTTGCACCTCTCAGTTCAGGCAGAGCCTCAGCTCTTGCACCTCTCAGTTCAGGCAGAGCCTCAGCCTCTGCACCTCTCCATTCAGGCAGAGCCTCAGCCCTTGCACCTCTCAGTTCAGGCAGAGCCTCAGCCTTGCCCCTCTCAGTTCAGGCACAGCCTCAGCCTCTGCACCTCTTCATTCAGGCAGAGCCTCAGCTCTTGCACCTCTCAGTTCAGGCAGAGCCTCAGCCTTGCCCCTCTCCGTTCAGGCAGAGCCTCAGCCTCTGCACCTCTCCGTTCAGGCAGAGCCTCAGCCTCTGCACCTCTCCGTTCAGGCAGAGCTTCAGCTCTTGCACCTCTAAGTTCAGGGAGAGCCTGAGCCCTTGCCCCTCTCAGTTCAGGCAGAGCCTCAGCCTCACACCTCTCAGTTCAGGCAGAGCCTGAGCCCTTGCCCCACTCAGTTCAGGCAGAGCCTCAGCCCTTGCCCCTCTCAGTTCAGGCAGAGCCTCAGCCTTGCCCCTCTCAGTTCAGGCACAGCCTCAGCCTCTGCACCTCTCCGTTCAGGCAGAGCCTCAGCTCTTGCACCTCTCAGTTCAGGCAGAGCCTCAGCCTTGTCCCTCTCCATTCAGGCAGAGCCTCAGCCTCTGCACCTCTCCGTTCAGGCAGAGCTTCAGCTCTTGCAACTCTAAGTTCAGGGAGAGCCTGAGCTTTTGCCCCTCTCAGTTCAGGCAGAGCCTCAGCCTCGCACCTCTCAGTTCAGGCAGAGCCTGAGCCCTTGCCCCACTCAGTTCAGGCAGAGCCTCAGCTCTTGCACCTCTCAGTTCAGGCAGAGCCTCAGCCTCTGCACCTCTCAGTTCAGGCAGAGCCTCAGCCCTTGCCCCTCTCTGTTAGGTAAGATTTCCACAGGGCTGGTAAATCTTCCTTGCCTGGTTCAACTCCAGAACTTTTTGCTTTTCTAGTGAGATATTTTCCATTAATACCTCAGTGAGTGGGAACCTTTTTCCACACTCACCTGTCTTTAACTCTTTTTATGGGTGTCATTTTTAAGACTCTCCATAGTGTCTTTTTAAAGTTATCATGTCTAACAACTTATTGGCAATAAGTGCCTGTTGTTGCTGGGTTGCCCTAGGGGCTCCCCCTTTAACTTTCTTGTGCTAACCTTGAGTGAACTACAGTTCCCAAGGGTAGAAAGGATCTGTGGATCCCTTTTACATTTACTTCTGTGAAACCAGCACACCCCACCTTATGTGGAGTGCTGGGGAGATACAATGTATCCCCTTTCACATTTAAACTGTAACAATTATGTTACAGTGACAAGCTTACCTTTAATGGCTGGTGGCAGTGATACCTTTTACTAATTTGGTGCACCTTTACCGCGTGCTGTAATCACAGCTGCAGTAAAGGCACCTAAGGGTGCTCATTTTTACCAAAATGGCCCCTGTCTTCTTTTTCTGCCATTTTAGTGTTTCTTGTCGTTTCTTGTTCCTTCCCCTGACATCCAGGGCGGGAAAATCCTTTGTTTGAGTTTTGTCTTCGGCGGGAGTCCCCTGGACACCCCGCCCAGGCTCCAGTCAGTCTGTAAGCACAGGAAGTGGGGGAGGGGTCCCAAACTTCCCCCTCCTTTGTCTTAGGTCTTCCTTCAACTGGGCCAAATCCCAGTGGGGGGTTGGCTGTCCTGATTGGACAGCCAAACGCCCCTTTCTTATAAAATGCGGGGAGAGAATGCAGAGGTTGTGTTGCAGGTCCTGATAAATACTGGAAACCTGGAAGCTGAAGTCATGTCGACCACTGGAACCGAAAACCGAAGAGGATGACGAAGGAAAAGCGGCGGGAATGATTTCCAGCGGCCGGAGAGCCTGCTTTGTAACCGGAGCCTGCTGCAGCCCTTCCTTCCGATCGACCTGGGGTCTCCGAAAACGACGACCCGAACCCAGAACCTGGTGAGACCCACTAGACTCAAGACGACCTGCATTTTGAGCCATCCCACGGGTTCCTGCGACCTTGCGTTCTTGCAATACCCCAATACCCTGGGACCTCCTGCCACTGTGCGGTGCATGGTCTTCCGAATTCCGAATCTCGCTGAAACTTCGTGGGCATCTTGGTCTATCTCCAGAGACACGAATCGAGTCCAAAAAGTCTCCTCACAAGAGTGCTGGACCTTTTAAACGACGAGAATTCAACCGCGATTTTCTGTCTTCATCTGTGCTCCTTGAAAAGGCGCCAAACCCGCAGAACCGCATTCAGCCATGAGAGAAATCTTGCCTAGAGCCTTCTTCATCGATCCCTGCTGCAAAGTCCCTTCTGAGGTCTTGTGTTCAGTCTCCAGGACAAGGAATCCAGTGACCGGGTATTTGGCTGCAGTCCCTGAAGTTCTCCTGCTGCAATCTCTTCTTCATTGCTGAGGTACTGTGTTGGCTTGGGTATATACTTACCTTAAGCCTGTTGGGATTTCTGTGTAATCCTGGGGTGTTTTCTGTGATTGGGAGGTCCCTCGTCCAGTGCACCCAGTCCCACTGCTAGAATCCTGCTGGGGTGTCTTCTGCGAAGCCCCTGGACCCTCTTCTAACCCTAGAAGTAAAGTACTCACTTGTTTGCCCAGTTTTCCTAAGGAAACTCTGGCTTTTGCTACTAAAGAACTTATTCTAACACTGTCTGTTGGTCACTAGTCCTAGTGACCCCCTTCTGCCACTGAGAACACTCATGCTCTAAGGGAAAAGACTTTGAAGGGATTGGGACTTCTGCCTAGAAAAGAGATCAAGTGTTTTTACTTACTTGTAAAGAGTTGGTTGGTAACTGTAATTCTAAGAGTGAACAGTTACAAAAGTTCTTACTGATCTTGGATGTGTGATGCACTATTCTTAAAAGTATGGTTAACATCTTTCCTTCCTTAGCCACTGTTTTGCCAGTCTAAAAGAAAGTAGATGTGAAGGTATTTTACTCTCCTGTGATTAGGTTGTGCCTCTTTACAAAAGTAATGTGTTGGTTTCACCAGATTATTCCTGAAGGGTAATTGTATGAGTGTCCTCCAACTGTTGGTATCACCAGGTTAGTCCTGTTAGGATAACTGTATGAGTGTCCCCCAACTGGGTCTTGCTTCCCCTGACTTGCTGCTAGCCTGTCTTTAATAAGTCTACATTAGGTTGTTGCCTACCTAGAATATTTATTCACTAAAGTGTGACATTGGGTTTTACTTTCCCCTTCAGTGTGAAGTTAAAGTAAGTGGGTTTTACTTACCTTGTTTTAGCTGTGTGCCATCCAAAACAAGTTACAAGAGTTATTGCTTATCTCCATCTGGGGTTCCCTGATTTCCAAAGCATCTGTAATTGTATATTACATCCATTAGGTTTTGCTCACCTGGTATAACTGTGTGTTATGACAAAAGTAGTGATAGGTTTTTACTGCACCTAGAATAAGTGTTTCACTATTCACCAAAAGTATATTGTCCAGTTGACTGTTTATGTGATTTGTTCCAAGAGTCACTGTAAAACTGGAAGGGCCTACTGTCCTTGTATTACCAAAAGTAATCTAAAAATAAACATTGGTCTTTTACTCCCAAGGAATAGGCTTGGCCTATACTAAATGTGTATAACAAGGTTTTGACTTCCCTAGAACTACTGTTAGGTGTTCCAAATAAGGTCTATACTTGGGTCTGTGTACTTTCAAGTATAGTGTTGTGTTTTATATTGTGATTTCATATAATGTTTCAGTATTTACTTAACCCCTAGATTTATCTGGGCCTACTTGTATTTAAATAAATCCTTTATTTTTATAATACATAGTGTTTCAGTGTTTCTTTGGATCATTTGTATTACAATTTTCACTTGTACTGTATCTACTGCCCTCTCTCCCTCCTAAGATAAGCCTGGCTGCTCTGCCTACGCTACCATGTACTCCGGTGGTACAGTCTTATACTAAGAGTGGAGTCTTGTACTGCCTCAGTTGAATGGTTTTACTAGGCCCTTAACTGGACTTCAGAAAAACTGTCCTAACACTGTTGGCATGCGCTGGGATCAAGGTGGATTGCATTACATTGATTATTGATATACTTTGTGTCCAAAGGAAACCATCCAGTAGGTTTGGTTTAGCCAAGGTAAAGTGTACTTATTGTATTTAACACAAGAACCAACACCATGGCCTGCTTTAGGCCCGAGGACTTCTCTTATGTTGCAATGGAAACTGTGGTCACAATTTGTATAGAGAAGGGCCTCAATTGTGAAGGGAGTAAGCTTGAATTATTACAAAGGTTATGGGACCATATGTATGGTTCCAGTGAACCTGTGTCCACTTCTTACAATATTGCTGGGAGTGAGGATGATGAGGGTTCAGACAGCTGTCCAAACTCCTCAGAGGAGGAATATGAGGGTTCTGATGAGGAGGATGTTTGTTCACCCCCCTCTCCTTCTCTTGCCTCTACCTTACTGCCTACCATGTGCTCTGAGATATCTAAGGAACTGAATATAAGAAAATTCCTGTGGGAAAACAATATGAAGATGTGGGACTATGAGAAAAAGTATAACAGGTCTGTAGAAGACCATTTTCTGCACCCTTCTTCTTTTTCCAGTTCTTCTATGTCTGCAGCTTCCAGGTTTCCAGAATTGGTGAGTCAGTATGATCTGAAGTGTGACATTGTTGTATGGCTGAAAACTTTTGACCTCACTTGTAAAAGGTTTGGTCTGTGTGAGAGTGATAGAATACCCTGGGTTCTTTTTAGACTTCCCAAGATGGACTACCATGTGCTCTTGGATTTACCTGAAGTAGAAATAGGTAACTGGGATAGGGTAAAAACAGCTCTCATAGATAGATATAAGAAAACAACTTCTACCTATCTACACTCCTTAAGGGACTCTAAGGATAGAGGTAGGTCAACAAGTGCTGTCTCCTCATCCCTTAAGAAATCTGTCAATACTGAGTATAGCAGAAAAGCTGTGGTCTTAGACTCAGCTGAGCCCCCTTGTAAAAAGGCTGAGGCTCTTAACCTTGAAGTAAGAGAGGTCCCCTTAGGAGACCCCTCTTTGGAGATAAAAGGCATTAATTGCCTCTCTGAAGGGCACTTGGGTGTAGCACCCATAACTTCAAATAGGGACAAAGCCCCTAGGCCCAAAAAGCTAGAGGTCACTCCTGTGACCCCACCTTTAGCTGCTGCTAAGGTGATAGAGCCTCTTGAAAAACCACATGTAGTGGAAGTGGTTCAACTAGTTCCCAGAAACTTAAAAACTTCTGTCCTAGTACCCATATGGTGTAATACCATTAACCAGGTCACTGCTGTGACCCCACCTTCAGTTAACACTGAGTTTATAGAACCTCTTGAAAACCCACCTAGAGTGGAAGTGGTTCAACCTGTGGATAGAAACTTATGTATTCCTGTCCAATCTATAACACTGTGTAAAAACTTTGTTGAACCTGACAAGAACCTTAGTGTTCATGTCACACACCCTGTGTGGTGTATGTCCTTTAGAATAAAGGCCCCTTCAGTTAAACCTGTAGTGGCTGAAACATTTGAAAACCCACTTACAGTGGAAATGCTTCCTAAAACTCTAAACATGGATACGCCTGAAAACCCACTTACAGTGGAGGTGATCCAGATGGATGTACAAAGCTTAGGTGTTTTTAACAACCCTAAGAGGGCAAGGAGTTTCCTTGACCCCAAGGTAGGAATTGAGTTTTCTCCTTCAGTTCAGAGTGCCCAGAATGTAACTTCTAGGCCTGAAAAACTGAACACCAAAAAGAGTTATAAGAAACCTAAGAGTAGCTTTCTTACTAGGCCTTCTAATAAAAAGCCTGTGACTCCAACTACTCCTACAGGAGAGATGGATAGGTGTTCTGACAAGGCTAGGGTCTCTGTTTCAAGAGACCACTCTAAACCTGTAGGATCCTCTATAGCGAATCCTACTGTAAGTCCTAATGTTAGCAGGGCAACCTCTAACAAAGGCAAATCAAAATCTAGACTATTAGGGAAATGGGAGCACAAACCATGCTCTACCATTTCAGTTCCAATTCTAAAGTCTTTGACCCACACTACTTCTGAGGAAGGGGTGGATAGACAAGATGGAAACCTAACTAGGCCTTTGAGGACTGGTAAACCTCAAAGCTGGTGGAAATCCAGAAAAGATATGTCTAAGGCTAAACCCCTTGACATTGTGGGCTCTTCTGCTGAAGACCCCCTTGTAAATCCTAGAGTTAGAAGGGAAAACCCTAACCAAGGTAAAAACAGATCTAAGAGGAAGTGGAAGGATGTACAATGCTTTGCCACAACCCCTCCAACTAGGATACCTGAGACCCAACCTGCTCATGTGAGAGAGGTGGTGAGGAATCATGGAGACCCCTCTAGGTCTAAGGGATTTCTTTATAAGAACCCCTTTAAAAAGCCTATTGTAGGTTCAGAGGTTGTCACAACTTCTGAGGGACTGTTTAAACAGATCCCCTATACCTTAGACAAGAGTAAAGTGCCCAACACTACTTGTAGGTCATATAGTTTGCAAATGATAACTAATATAAGAAAAAGTATCACAGCAAGGGTTACAAAAAGATTGCTAGTTGACTCAGCAAACAGTTTAACCGACTAGAAACAAGAGATCTATCCAGGTGAGGATTAGCTTCCCCTGTTCCTTAGTCTGGGGGGGACGAGTGTTAGGTAAGATTTCCACAGGGCTGGTAAATCTTCCTTGCCTGGTTCAACTCCAGAACTTTTTGCTTTTCTAGTGAGATATTTTCCATTAATACCTCAGTGAGTGGGAACCTTTTTCCACACTCACCTGTCTTTAACTCTTTTTATGGGTGTCATTTTTAAGACTCTCCATAGTGTCTTTTTAAAGTTATCATGTCTAACAACTTATTGGCAATAAGTGCCTGTTGTTGCTGGGTTGCCCTAGGGGCTCCCCCTTTAACTTTCTTGTGCTAACCTTGAGTGAACTACAGTTCCCAAGGGTAGAAAGGATCTGTGGATCCCTTTTACATTTACTTCTGTGAAACCAGCACACCCCACCTTATGTGGAGTGCTGGGGAGATACAATGTATCCCCTTTCACATTTAAACTGTAACAATTATGTTACAGTGACAAGCTTACCTTTAATGGCTGGTGGCAGTGATACCTTTTACTAATTTGGTGCACCTTTACCGCGTGCTGTAATCACAGCTGCAGTAAAGGCACCTAAGGGTGCTCATTTTTACCAAAATGGCCCCTGTCTTCTTTTTCTGCCATTTTAGTGTTTCTTGTCGTTTCTTGTTCCTTCCCCTGACATCCAGGGCGGGAAAATCCTTTGTTTGAGTTTTGTCTTCGGCGGGAGTCCCCTGGACACCCCGCCCAGGCTCCAGTCAGTCTGTAAGCACAGGAAGTGGGGGAGGGGTCCCAAACTTCCCCCTCCTTTGTCTTAGGTCTTCCTTCAACTGGGCCAAATCCCAGTGGGGGGTTGGCTGTCCTGATTGGACAGCCAAACGCCCCTTTCTTGTAAAATGCGGGGAGAGAATGCAGAGGTTGTGTTGCAGGTCCTGATAAATACTGGAAACCTGGAAGCTGAAGTCATGTCGACCACTGGAACCGAAAACCGAAGAGGATGACGAAGGAAAAGCGGCGGGAATGATTTCCAGCGGCCGGAGAGCCTGCTTTGTAACCGGAGCCTGCTGCAGCCCTTCCTTCCGATCGACCTGGGGTCTCCGAAAACGACGACCCGAACCCAGAACCTGGTGAGACCCACTAGACTCAAGACGACCTGCATTTTGAGCCATCCCACGGGTTCCTGCGACCTTGCGTTCTTGCAATACCCCAATACCCTGGGACCTCCTGCCACTGTGCGGTGCATGGTCTTCCGAATTCCGAATCTCGCTGAAACTTCGTGGGCATCTTGGTCTATCTCCAGAGACACGAATCGAGTCCAAAAAGTCTCCTCACAAGAGTGCTGGACCTTTTAAACGACGAGAATTCAACCGCGATTTTCTGTCTTCATCTGTGCTCCTTGAAAAGGCGCCAAACCCGCAGAACCGCATTCAGCCATGAGAGAAATCTTGCCTAGAGCCTTCTTCATCGATCCCTGCTGCAAAGTCCCTTCTGAGGTCTTGTGTTCAGTCTCCAGGACAAGGAATCCAGTGACCGGGTATTTGGCTGCAGTCCCTGAAGTTCTCCTGCTGCAATCTCTTCTTCATTGCTGAGGTACTGTGTTGGCTTGGGTATATACTTACCTTAAGCCTGTTGGGATTTCTGTGTAATCCTGGGGTGTTTTCTGTGATTGGGAGGTCCCTCGTCCAGTGCACCCAGTCCCACTGCTAGAATCCTGCTGGGGTGTCTTCTGCGAAGCCCCTGGACCCTCTTCTAACCCTAGAAGTAAAGTACTCACTTGTTTGCCCAGTTTTCCTAAGGAAACTCTGGCTTTTGCTACTAAAGAACTTATTCTAACACTGTCTGTTGGTCACTAGTCCTAGTGACCCCCTTCTGCCACTGAGAACACTCATGCTCTAAGGGAAAAGACTTTGAAGGGATTGGGACTTCTGCCTAGAAAAGAGATCAAGTGTTTTTACTTACTTGTAAAGAGTTGGTTGGTAACTGTAATTCTAAGAGTGAACAGTTACAAAAGTTCTTACTGATCTTGGATGTGTGATGCACTATTCTTAAAAGTATGGTTAACATCTTTCCTTCCTTAGCCACTGTTTTGCCAGTCTAAAAGAAAGTAGATGTGAAGGTATTTTACTCTCCTGTGATTAGGTTGTGCCTCTTTACAAAAGTAATGTGTTGGTTTCACCAGATTATTCCTGAAGGGTAATTGTATGAGTGTCCTCCAACTGTTGGTATCACCAGGTTAGTCCTGTTAGGATAACTGTATGAGTGTCCCCCAACTGGGTCTTGCTTCCCCTGACTTGCTGCTAGCCTGTCTTTAATAAGTCTACATTAGGTTGTTGCCTACCTAGAATATTTATTCACTAAAGTGTGACATTGGGTTTTACTTTCCCCTTCAGTGTGAAGTTAAAGTAAGTGGGTTTTACTTACCTTGTTTTAGCTGTGTGCCATCCAAAACAAGTTACAAGAGTTATTGCTTATCTCCATCTGGGGTTCCCTGATTTCCAAAGCATCTGTAATTGTATATTACATCCATTAGGTTTTGCTCACCTGGTATAACTGTGTGTTATGACAAAAGTAGTGATAGGTTTTTACTGCACCTAGAATAAGTGTTTCACTATTCACCAAAAGTATATTGTCCAGTTGACTGTTTATGTGATTTGTTCCAAGAGTCACTGTAAAACTGGAAGGGCCTACTGTCCTTGTATTACCAAAAGTAATCTAAAAATAAACATTGGTCTTTTACTCCCAAGGAATAGGCTTGGCCTATACTAAATGTGTATAACAAGGTTTTGACTTCCCTAGAACTACTGTTAGGTGTTCCAAATAAGGTCTATACTTGGGTCTGTGTACTTTCAAGTATAGTGTTGTGTTTTATATTGTGATTTCATATAATGTTTCAGTATTTACTTAACCCCTAGATTTATCTGGGCCTACTTGTATTTAAATAAATCCTTTATTTTTATAATACATAGTGTTTCAGTGTTTCTTTGGATCATTTGTATTACAATTTTCACTTGTACTGTATCTACTGCCCTCTCTCCCTCCTAAGATAAGCCTGGCTGCTCTGCCTACGCTACCATGTACTCCGGTGGTACAGTCTTATACTAAGAGTGGAGTCTTGTACTGCCTCAGTTGAATGGTTTTACTAGGCCCTTAACTGGACTTCAGAAAAACTGTCCTAACACTCTCCATTCAGGCAGAGCCTCAGCCCTTGCACCTGTCAGTTCAGGCAGAGCCTCAGCCCTTGCACATGTCAGTTCAGGCAGAGCCTCAACCCCTGCACCTGTCAGATCAGGTGGGGCCTCAGCTCTTGCACCCGTCAGCTCAGGTAGGATTTCACCTGTCAGTTCAGGCAGAGCCTCAGCCTCTGCACCTCTCAGTTCAGGCAGAGCCTCAGCCCTTGCCCCTCTCCGTTCAGGCAGAGACTCAGCCCTTGCACCTGTCAGTTCAGGCAGAGCCTCAGCCCTTGCACCTGTCAGTTCAGGCAGAGCCTCAACCCCTGCACCTGTCAGATCATGGAGGACCTCAGCCCTTGCACCTCTCATTTCAGGCAGAGCCTCAGCCTTGCCCCTCTCAGTTCAGGCAGAGACTCAGCCTCTGCACCTCTCCGTTCAGGCAGAGCCTCAGCTCTTGCACCTCTCAGTTCAGGCAGAGACTCAGCCTCTGCACCTCTCCGTTCAGGCCGAGCCTCAGCTCTTGCACCTCTCAGTTCAGGCAGAGCCTCAGCCTTGCCCCTCTCCGTTCAGGCAGAGCCTCAGCCTCTGCACCTCTCCGTTCAGGCAGAGCCTCAGCCTCTGCACCTCTCCGTTCAGGCAGAGCTTCAGCTCTTGCACCTCTCAGTTCAGGCAGAGCCTGAGCCCTTGCCCCTCTCAGTTCAGGCAGAGCCTCAGCCTCGCACCTCTCATTTCAGGCAGAGCCTGAGCCCTTGCCCCACTCTGTTCAGGCAGAGCCTCAGCTCTTGCACCTCTCAGTTCAGGCAGAGCCTCAGCCTCTGCACCTCTTAGTTCAGGCAGAGCCTCAGCCCTTGCCCCTCTCCGTTCAGGCAGAGCCTCAGCCCTTGCACCTGTCAGTTCAGGCAGAGCCTCAGCCCTTGCACATGTCAGTTCAGGCAGAGCCTCAACCCCTGCACCTGTCAGATCAGGTGGGGCCTCAGCTCTTGCACCCGTCAGCTCAGGTAGGATTTCACCTGTCAGTTCAGGCAGAGCCTCAGCCTCTACACCTCTCAGTTCAGGCAGAGCCTCAGCCCTTGCCCCTCTCCGTTCAGGCAGAGACTCAGCCCTTGCACCTCTCAGTTCAGGCAGAGCCTCAGCCTCTGCACCTCTCCGTTCAGGCAGAGCCTCAGCTCTTGCACCTCTCAGTTCAGGCAGAGCCTCAGCTCTTGCACCTCTCAGTTCAGGCAGAGCCTCAGCCTCTGCACCTCTCCATTCAGGTGGAGCCTCAGCCCTTGCACCTCTCAGTTCAGGCAGAGCCTCAGCCTTGCCCCTCTCAGTTCAGGCACAGCCTCAGCCTCTGCACCTCTTCATTCAGGCAGAGCCTCAGCTCTTGCACCTCTCAGTTCAGGCAGAGCCTCAGCCTTGCCCCTCTCCGTTCAGGCAGAGCCTCAGCCTCTGCACCTCTCCGTTCAGGCAGAGCCTCAGCCTCTGCACCTCTCCGTTCAGGCAGAGCTTCAGCTCTTGCACCTCTAAGTTCAGGGAGAGCCTGAGCCCTTGCCCCTCTCAGTTCAGGCAGAGCCTCAGCCTCGCACCTCTCAGTTCAGGCAGAGCCTGAGCCCTTGCCCCACTCAGTTCAGGCAGAGCCTCAGCCCTTGCCCCTCTCAGTTCAGGCAGAGCCTCAGCCTTGCCCCTCTCAGTTCAGGCACAGCCTCAGCCTCTGCACCTCTCCGTTCAGGCAGAGCCTCAGCTCTTGCACCTCTCAGTTCAGGCAGAGCCTCAGCCTTGTCCCTCTCCGTTCAGGCAGAGCCTCAGCCTCTGCACCTCTCCGTTCAGGCAGAGCTTCAGCTCTTGCAACTCTAAGTTCAGGGAGAGCCTGAGCTTTTGCCCCTCTCAGTTCAGGCAGAGCCTCAGCCTCGCACCTCTCAGTTCAGGCAGAGCCTGAGCCCTTGCCCCACTCAGTTCAGGCAGAGCCTCAGCTCTTGCACCTCTCAGTTCAGGCAGAGCCTCAGCCTCTGCACCTCTCAGTTCAGGCAGAGCCTCAGCCCTTGCCCCTCTCCGTTCAGGCAGAGCCTCAGCCCTTGCACCTGTCAGTTCAGGCAGAGCCTCAGCCCTTGCACATGTCAGTTCAGGCAGAGCCTCAACCCCTGCACCTGTCAGATCAGGTGGGGCCTCAGCTCTTGCACCCGTCAGCTCAGGTAGGATTTCACCTGTCAGTTCAGGCAGAGCCTCAGCCTCTGCACCTCTCAGTTCAGGCAGAGCCTCAGCCCTTGCCCCTCTCCGTTCAGGCAGAGACTCAGCCCTTGCACCTGTCAGTTCAGGCAGAGCCTCAGCCTTGCCCCTCTCAGTTCAGGCACAGCCTCAGCCTCTGCACCTCTCCGTTCAGGCAGAGCCTCAGCTCTTGCACCTCTCAGTTCAGGCAGAGCCTCAGCCTTGTCCCTCTCTGTTCAGGCAGAGCCTCAGCCTCTGCACCTCTCCGTTCAGGCAGAGCTTCAGCTCTTGCACCTCTAAGTTCAGGGAGAGCCTGAGCCCTTGCTCTTCTCAGTTCAGGCAGAGCCTCAGCCTCGCACCTCTCAGTTCAGGCAGAGCCTGAGCCCTTGCCCCACTCAGTTCAGGCAGAGCCTCAGCTCTTGCACCTCTCAGTTCAGGCAGAGCCTCAGCCTCTGCACCTCTCAGTTCAGGCAGAGCCTCAGCCCTTGCCCCTCTCCGTTCAGGCAGAGCCTCAGCCCTTGCACCTGTCAGTTCAGGCAGAGCCTCAGCCCTTGCACATGTCAGTTCAGGCAGAGCATCAACCCCTGCACCTGTCAGATCAGGTGGGGCCTCAGCTCTTGCACCCGTCAGCTCAGGTAGGATTTCACCTGTCAGTTCAGGCAGAGCCTCAGCCTCTGCACCTCTCAGTTCAGGCAGAGCCTCAGCCCTTGCCCCTCTCCGTTCAGGCAGAGACTCAGCCCTTGCACCTGTCAGTTCAGGCAGAGCCTCAGCCCTTGCACCTGTCAGTTCAGGCAGAGCCTCAACCCCCGCACCTGTCAGATCATGGAGGACCTCAGCCCTTGCACCTCTCATTTCAGGCAGAGCCTCAGCCTTGCCCCTCTCAGTTCAGGCAGAGACTCAGCCTCTGCACCTCTCCATTCAGGCAGAGCCTCAGCTCTTGCAACTCTCAGTTCAGGCAGAGCCTCAGCCTCTGCACCTCTCCGTTCAGGCAGAGCCTCAGCTCTTGCACCTCTCAGTTCAGGCAGAGCCTCAGCCCTTGCCCCTCTCATTTCAGGCAGAGCCTCAGCCCTTGCCCCTCTCAGTTCAGGCAGAACCTCAGCCTCTGCACCTCTCCGTTCAGGCAGAGCCTCAGCTCTTGCACCTCTCAGTTCAGGCAGAGCCTCAGCCCTTGCACCTCTCAGTTCAGGCAGAGCCTCAGCCCTTGCACCTCTCAGTTCAGGCAGAGCCTCAGCCTCTGCACCACTCGGTTCAGGCAGAGCCTCAGCTCTTGGACCTCTCAGTTCAGGCAGAACCTCAGCCTTGCCCCTCTCCGTTCAGGCAGACCCTCGGCCTCTGCACCTCTCCGTTCAGGCAGAGCCTCAGCTCTTGCACCTCTCAGTTCAGGCAGAGCCTCAGCCTTGCCCCTCTCCATTCAGGCAGAGCCTCAGCCTCTGCACCTCTCCGTTCAGGCAGAGCCTCAGCCTCTGCACCTCTCCGTTCAGGCAGAGCTTCAGCTCTTGCACCTCTCAGTTCAGGCAGAGCCTGAGCCCTTGCCCCTCTCAGTTCAGGCAGAGCCTCAGCCTCGCACCTCTCAGTTCAGGCAGAGCCTGAGCCCTTGCCCCACTCTGTTCAGGCAGAGCCTCAGCTCTTGCACCTCTCAGTTCAGGCAGAGCCTCAGCCTCTGCACCTCTTAGTTCAGGCAGAGCCTCAGCCCTTGCCCCTCTCCGTTCAGGCAGAGCCTCAGCCCTTGCACCTGTCAGTTCAGGCAGAGCCTCAGCCCTTGCACATGTCAGTTCAGGCAGAGCCTCAACCCCTGCACCTGTCAGATCAGGTGGGGCCTCAGCTCTTGCACCCGTCAGCTCAGGTAGGATTTCACCTGTCAGTTCAGGCAGAGCCTCAGCCTCTACACCTCTCAGTTCAGGCAGAGCCTCAGCCCTTGCCCCTCTCCGTTCAGGCAGAGACTCAGCCCTTGCACCTCTCAGTTCAGGCAGAGCCTCAGCCTCTGCACCTCTCCGTTCAGGCAGAGCCTCAGCTCTTGCACCTCTCAGTTCAGGCAGAGCCTCAGCTCTTGCACCTCTCAGTTCAGGCAGAGCCTCAGCCTCTGCACCTCTCCATTCAGGCAGAGCCTCAGCCCTTGCACCTCTCAGTTCAGGCAGAGCCTCAGCCTTGCCCCTCTCAGTTCAGGCACAGCCTCAGCCTCTGCACCTCTCCATTCAGGCAGAGCCTCAGCTCTTGCACCTCTCAGTTCAGGCAGAGCCTCAGCCTTGCCCCTCTCCGTTCAGGCAGAGCCTCAGCCTCTGCACCTCTCCGTTCAGGCAGAGCCTCAGCCTCTGCACCTCTCCGTTCAGGCAGAGCTTCAGCTCTTGCACCTCTAAGTTCAGGGAGAGCCTGAGCCCTTGCCCCTCTCAGTTCAGGCAGAGCCTCAGCCTCGCACCTCTCAGTTCAGGCAGAGCCTGAGCCCTTGCCCCACTCAGTTCAGGCAGAGCCTCAGCCCTTGCCCCTCTCAGTTCAGGCAGAGCCTCAGCCTTGCCCCTCTCAGTTCAGGCACAGCCTCAGCCTCTGCACCTCTCCGTTCAGGCAGAGCCTCAGCTCTTGCACCTCTCAGTTCAGGCAGAGACTCAGCCTTGTCCCTCTCCGTTCAGGCAGAGCCTCAGCCTCTGCACCTCTCCGTTCAGGCAGAGCTTCAGCTCTTGCAACTCTAAGTTCAGGGAGAGCCTGAGCTTTTGCCCCTCTCAGTTCAGGCAGAGCCTCAGCCTCGCACCTCTCAGTTCAGGCAGAGCCTGAGCCCTTGCCCCACTCAGTTCAGGCAGAGCCTCAGCTCTTGCACCTCTCAGTTCAGGCAGAGCCTCAGCCTCTGCACCTCTCAGTTCAGGCAGAGCCTCAGCCCTTGCCCCTCTCCGTTCAGGCAGAGCCTCAGCCCTTGCACCTGTCAGTTCAGGCAGAGCCTCAGCCCTTGCACATGTCAGTTCAGGCAGAGCCTCAACCCCTGCACCTGTCAGATCAGGTGGGGCCTCAGCTCTTGCACCCGTCAGCTCAGGTAGGATTTCACCTGTCAGTTCAGGCAGAGCCTCAGCCTCTGCACCTCTCAGTTCAGGCAGAGCCTCAGCCCTTGCCCCTCTCCGTTCAGGCAGAGACTCAGCCCTTGCACCTGTCAGTTCAGGCAGAGCCTCAGCCCTTGCACCTGTCAGTTCAGGCAGAGCCTCAACCCCTGCACCTGTCAGATCATGGAGGACCTCAGCCCTTGCACCTCTCATTTCAGGCAGAGCCTCAGCCTTGCCCCTCTCAGTTCAGGCAGAGACTCAGCCTCTGCACCTCTCCGTTCAGGCAGAGCCTCAGCTCTTGCACCTCTCAGTTCAGGCAGAGCCTCAGCCTCTGCACCTCTCCGTTCAGGCCGAGCCTCAGCTCTTGCACCTCTCAGTTCAGGCAGAGCCTCAGCCCTTGCCCCTCTCATTTCAGGCAGAGCCTCAGCCCTTGCCCCTCTCAGTTCAGGCAGAACCTCAGCCTCTTCACCTCTCCGTTCAGGCAGAGCCTCAGCTCTTGCACCTCTCAGTTCAGGCAGAGCCTCAGCCCTTGCACCTCTCAGTTCAGGCAGAGCCTCAGCCTTGCCCCTCTCAGTTCAGGCAGAGCCTCAGCCTCTGCACCTCTCCGTTCAGGCAGAGCCTCAGCTCTTGCACCTTTCAGTTCAGGCAGAGCCTCAGCCTTGCCCCTCTCTGTTCAGGCAGAGCCTCAGCCTCTGCACCTCTCAGTTCAGGCAGAGCCTCAGCCCTTGCCCCTCTCCGTTCAGGCAGAGCCTCAGCCCTTGCACCTGTCAGTTCAGGCAGAGCCTCAGCCCTTGCACCTGTCAGTTCAGGCAGAGCCTCAACCCCTGCACCTGTCAGTTCAGGCAGAGCCTCAACCCCTGCACCCCTCAGTTCAGGCAGAGCCTCAGCCCTTGCCCCTCTCCGTTCAGGCAGAGCCTGAACCCCTGCACCTGTCAGTTCAGGCAGAGCCTCAGCCCTTGCACCTGTCAGTTCAGACAGAGCCTCAGCCCTTGCACCTGTCAGTTCAGGCAGAGCCTCAACCCCTGCACCTGTCAGTTCAGGCAGAGCCTCAGCCCTTGCACCTGTCAGTTCAGGCAGAGCCTCAGCCCTTGCACCTGTCAGTTCAGGCAGAGCCTCAGCCCTTGCACCTTTCAGTTCAGGCAGAGCCTCAGCCTCTGCACCTCTCCGTTCAGGCAGAGCCTCAGCCTCTGCACCTCTCCGTTCAGGCAGAGCCTCAGCTCTTGCACCTCTCAGTTCAGGCAGAGACCAGCCCTTGCCCCTCTCAGTTCAGGCAGAGCCTCAGCCCTTGCACCTGTCAGTTCAGGCAGAGCCTCAGCCCTTGCACCTGTCAGTTCAGGCAGAGCCTCAGCCCTTGCACCTGTCAGTTCAGGCAGAGCCTCAACCCTTGCCCCTCTCAGTTCAGGCAGAGCCTCAACCCTTGCCCCTCTCAGTTCATGCAGAGCCTCAGCCCTTGCACCTGTCAGTTCAGGCAGAGCCTCAGCCCTTGCACCTGTCAGTTCAGGCAGAGCCTCAACCCCTGCACCTGTCAGATCATGGAGGACCTCTGCCCTTGCACCTCTAATTTCAGGCAGAGCCTCAGCCTCGCACCTCTCAGTTCAGGCAGAGCCTGAGCCCTTGCCCCACTCAGTTCAGGCAGAGCCTCAGCCCTTGCCCCTCTCAGTTCAGGCAAAGCCTCAGCATTGCCCCTCTCAGTTCAGGCACAGCCTCAGCCTCTGCACCTCTCCGTTCAGGCAGAGCCTCAGCTCTTGCACCTCTCAGTTCAGGCAGAGCCTCAGCCTTGCCCCTCTCCGTTCAGGCAGAGCCTCAGCCTCTGCACCTCTCCGTTCAGGCAGAGCCTCAGCCTCTGCACCTCTCCATTCAGGCAGAGCTTCAGCTCTTGCACCTCTAAGTTCAGGGAGAGCCTGAGCCCTTGCCCCTTGTTAGGGAGAATTCTCTGTTTAGGCTGAATTTCCCTACCTAGTGAGTCCCCCAGCAGCTTTGCTGGATTTCTGGGGTTTAATTTTTTTCTCCTGCCAAGAGTGAGACTCTTTTACCCTCACTCTTGGACATGTTGAAGTGTGTTTTCTTGGTTAAACCTTGTGTTGAATGGGCTATGGGGTCTCTTACTCCATAGGGCCTCATGTATTTTTGTGATGTGGGTCACACAGCACCCTCTGTGCCGTGACCCAGGGGTGTCCTAGGGACTCCCCAACATAGACTCCATACCCTGGGACTGACTACTGTCTCCCAGGGCATGTAAAGTCACCAAAGACTTTGCTAGTCTTGAATCCTGAACAGAACCAGTACAAACCATCATATTGTGGACGTACTGGCTGGGGCAATTCGATTGCCCCAGGGTCTGTTAGTCGAGGGGGCACGTCTCCGTCCCCCCTGATCGAGTTTTGGCTGGTGGCAGTGGAAACTACTTTTTATATTCGACCGCGAATATTTCCCTATGGGATTTCCCATTGTTTTAGGCTAACACATTTAATTATTTATTTACGGTAGCCTTAAACATACCGCCGGTTTATATATTTATTTTTATAACTCCGGTTGGGACTTTTTGCCAAAACTTGATTCTAAAATGGCGTTGGTGTTCGCCTCTGTAACTCTGACCCAAAGTGGAGCCCTTTGTTCCACTTTTGGCGGGCTTCTCCACAGAAGCCCTCCAAAGTGGTGCCACTCTGTCTGGGGTACTTAGGAGGGGGGGAGGGGGATTTAGGCACCCTGGACTGAGTTACCTTGGTAACTCAAGTCGCACTCCGTCCTGATTGGCCCAAGTGGTGAGCCGCCCGGCTCACCACTTAGCATGTTTGAGTGACAGCTAGGCTGGGTGAATGGGGGTTTGCTGCATAAAAGCAGGGCTTTGGGGACTGGGACTTCAGAAGTCGCCACAGGACCAAGAATCCGACGAGGGAAGAGCTGAGCCGACCTGCTTCGACGACACCACCCGGTGGAGCCCTGCTGAACCGTCTCACCACTTTTTTTTTCCCGACGACCGAGGAGAACTCTTAACGGAGTGGCTCCTTCCCTTGACTGGTGGGGACAACCAGTTTTCGCCTTCTTTCCGTTCTTTGAGGTATCTCGTGGCCGCCTTGCCTGTGCCAAGCACCCCGGCAACCGGAATACCACCCTTTACCCCCATACCGCGAAAGTCGGTACCAACCCTTTAACCGGAGGACTCCGCGGCTGGTTTCTTCCCGGGCAGTGCAACGACCCTCTTCTTCTGCTCTTCAGCGAGAACTTCTTCTCCCCTGACCGACGTCGAGCCCTGCTGCCACTGCCTGGAACAACTGCCACCGCTGGAGGATCCTTTCCGCTTAAGGTACTGTGTTCTGCCTGGCTTCCCTTGCTACCGACTGTACGGGGTAGATTTAGTCCCCGGCTTTCGAACCTGGGAGTGCCTGGGACACTTTGGCTAAACTTTCTGAGCCACTCTAACCTCTTTTTGACTCTTTGCAAGACTTTGAATCTCTAACTAACAGTGTGATCTTGGGCACATTTTCGCTCCGGCTACTCTAAGAGTGGGCCCTGCCTAGTGACTTTTGCTCACCTGTGACTTTATTCTTCTTTAAGCCTATTGCAAGTGCTCTGGACCTTAGAGTGGTGTGTCTAACCCATTTCTGCTTTTTCTCTCCCTTTCTTGGAAACTACTAGAGTGTCATCTAACGTTAAGCACTCACCTCTGTTTTAATTAAGTGGTGTTTACTTAGAGTTGTCTAGATAGGAGAAAGGATTGAATCTACTTTCATTATAACTGTGTTGAAGTGCTTTTACTATATTTTTGCTAGAGTGTTTTTAACTTATGTGTATTTTAAATAAATAACTATATACTTTTGAAACCAAGCTCTGGTCAGTGTTTGCTTGTGCTATTGTGTTTTGGTACATATTGTGTATACTTTACATACTGCCTAACTCTTCTTGAGAGAAGTCTGACTGCTCAGCCACAGCTACCAGGTAAATCTGGGTGGTACAGACTGCTACCAAAGGGGTTTACTGCTCTACCTGTAGTCTTAAATCTTTTGCAGTGTTCCCCAAGGGAACTGCACAGGTTTCTGCCTAACACTGGTGTACAGCGGTGGGATTTGTATTGAGTATACATTTTATTGTGCTTTAGATACCTTAGTGCAACTAACCACAAAGCTTAGCACTGAAAAAGTAAAACCTCTAACATGTCAGTTATAGAAAGCTATAGTCAAGAGTCCCTTGCAGCCAAAACTGCTGATTGTTTAAGAGTACTCTGTAAACATAAGGATCTCCTGACTAAGGGCAAGAAAATGGAGCTGATTGAAAGATTGTTAGCTAACCAAAGTCTGGGTGATGGTTCAGAGGAACCTACCACTCCAGCAACTGTAGATGACAGTGTTGAAGTTAACATGGAGCAAAATGTTGATGATTCTGAGGAAGAGTCAGAAGAGGAGGGTGAGGCTGTTGTAACTGTCCCCCCTAGGCCTCTGCCTGCTCTACCTGCTGTGCCTACTGGACCTTTACCAGGTCCCACATTTAGTCCTCAGTACTTTGAACTAGAGAAAATGAAGCTAGAATTGGAGTATAAGAAACTTAATGCTCAAACTGACAAAGAACTAAGGCTAAGGGAAATGGAGCTCAAGTATGACTTAGAAATGAAGAAATTATCTGTTGAGAATGTTTCTCTCTCTGGCTCCTCTAGAAGTTCCAGTCCTAAAAGACCCCGGATGCCTAAAGAATTGGTTGGTATGTATGAGCCTAAGTTGGATGTGTTGGATTGGTTGTCTCTGTTTGAATATAATCATGGGCTCCAGAACATCACAGGAAATGACTTACTCACCTGGTTGTTCTCTAGGCTTCCCCCTGTTGCAACTGATGTGGTAATGGAGATGGGGGAGGAGGATAGGAAGGACTATGAATGTGTGAAACTAGCTTTGATAGCTAGGTTTGGGAAGACCCCTTCCCAGTATCTTAAGAGGTTTAGGAGCCTCAAAAAGCATGATGGTACCCCTTGGGCTACCTGGGTGAGTGAATGTTTGAAAAACTTAGAGGGATGGATTAAGGGTTACAAGGTGAACACTTATGAAGGTATGAAGAATTTGTTTATGTTGGAGACTATTTATGATGCCTGCTCTCCTGAGCTCAGACAACACTTGGCTGATTCCAAGGAATTAGATTCCCGGAAACTAGCTAAGGCTGCTGACTTGTGGGTTGCCAACAGGGCCACTCACAAGGATTCTGGGGTAACTCAGAAGAAGGATGGGGAGAAACAGCCTAAAAAAGACTCCAAAGAGAATTCTAATAATTCCTATCCCAAAGAGGGCCCCAAACCACAAAATAACCAGGGTAAGCCACATGGGAAACCTAGTCAGGCTACTGTACCTTCTGGCCACAAGCCAGAAGGAGGTCAGAACAAGCCACCCTTCCAGAGAGCATTTGGACAATGCTATGTCTGTCAGGGTACTGACCATATCAAAGGAGATCCCAAGTGCAAGGGTAAACCTGCAGGGATCAGCACAGTCTCCTTAGCCTTCACTCCTGAGGATGAAGTACAGATGGCTAGTGCCCACTTTGAACTCTTTGCTGAAGAACCCTTGGGTCTTCAAGCAACTGTAAACTTAGAGCCTATGGGTCTGGTTAGTCCCCAGAATAGGGTTGTGTATAACTCCCTACCTGTTAACTCTAAGGTGTATTATGTGGACAGTGTTCTTGTCAATGGCCAGGATACTCCTGCCAGGAGAGACACTGGGGCCAGCAGAACAGTAGTGGATGAAAGCTTCTTTCAACCTGAGGATGTGGCCAAAGCACCCAAAGGTCCCACTAAGATGTCTGGAGGCCCTGTCCAAATGGTTCCTATCCTACCAGCCCTCATTCAGTGTAACAACATGACAGTGAGGATCCCTGTCAGTGTTCAGACTGAGGTACCTGGGAAGGTCCTGTTAGGGAATGACCTAAGAACTCTAGGAGTAGTGTCACATACCCCCAGGCCTCCCAGTATGGAGAAGCAGAACTTAACCAAATTGGCTAGACAGGCTACCTTGAAGGACCCTTCTAAGCCTGTGGGACCCTCTACTGAGAACCCCACTACAAGCCCTGGTGTTAGTAAGTTGACCTCTAACCCAGGCACATTTCAGGATAGTATGCTAGGAACATGGGCGCCCCAACCAAGCTCCATCATTGTTCCCCTAGTCTCAGAGTCTCTGACTCCCCCTGCTTCTGAGGAAGAGGTGGATAGACCAACTAGGCCCCTATCTGGACCTGAGAGAACTGGTAATTCTCAGTGCTGGTGGAAAACCAGAAAAGAAAAGTCTAAGGCCAAAAACCTTCAGACTGTTGGACCTTCTACTGAAGACCCCAACTCAAATCCTAATATTAGGGGGGAAACTCCTAAAATAGGTAAGGGTAGATCTAAGAGGAAGGGGAAGCAGGTACATTGCCTAACCCCAACCCCTCCAACCAAGAGGCCTAAGACCCAACCTGCTCCCACAAGAGAGGTGGTGAGGAACCTTGGAGGCCCCTCTAGATCTAAGGGAATCCTTTATAAGGACCCCTTGAAAAAGCCTAACATAGGTTCAGAAGTTGTACCAACTTCTGAGGGACTGGTCAACCAGATCCCCTATAACAAAAAGACTGATGTTCCTCAAAGGGTCTGTAGGTCCGTTAGCTTGCAAAAGAAAACCTTTGAGTTCTCCATTGAACATAGGTCAAGGTGTCACCATCAAAATGCTGATGGACTCTCTAGGATGTATATCATCGACTAGAGGTATGAGGTTCATCCAGGAGTGGATTAAATCCTCCTGTCCCTTAGTCTGGGGGGGGCGAGTGTTAGGGAGAATTCTCTGTTTAGGCTGAATTTCCCTACCTAGTGAGTCCCCCAGCAGCTTTGCTGGATTTCTGGGGTTTAATTTTTTTCTCCTGCCAAGAGTGAGACTCTTTTACCCTCACTCTTGGACATGTTGAAGTGTGTTTTCTTGGTTAAACCTTGTGTTGAATGGGCTATGGGGTCTCTTACTCCATAGGGCCTCATGTATTTTTGTGATGTGGGTCACACAGCACCCTCTGTGCCGTGACCCAGGGGTGTCCTAGGGACTCCCCAACATAGACTCCATACCCTGGGACTGACTACTGTCTCCCAGGGCATGTAAAGTCACCAAAGACTTTGCTAGTCTTGAATCCTGAACAGAACCAGTACAAACCATCATATTGTGGACGTACTGGCTGGGGCAATTCGATTGCCCCAGGGTCTGTTAGTCGAGGGGGCACGTCTCCGTCCCCCCTGATCGAGTTTTGGCTGGTGGCAGTGGAAACTACTTTTTATATTCGACCGCGAATATTTCCCTATGGGATTTCCCATTGTTTTAGGCTAACACATTTAATTATTTATTTACGGTAGCCTTAAACATACCGCCGGTTTATATATTTATTTTTATAACTCCGGTTGGGACTTTTTGCCAAAACTTGATTCTAAAATGGCGTTGGTGTTCGCCTCTGTAACTCTGACCCAAAGTGGAGCCCTTTGTTCCACTTTTGGCGGGCTTCTCCACAGAAGCCCTCCAAAGTGGTGCCACTCTGTCTGGGGTACTTAGGAGGGGGGGAGGGGGATTTAGGCACCCTGGACTGAGTTACCTTGGTAACTCAAGTCGCACTCCGTCCTGATTGGCCCAAGTGGTGAGCCGCCCGGCTCACCACTTAGCATGTTTGAGTGACAGCTAGGCTGGGTGAATGGGGGTTTGCTGCATAAAAGCAGGGCTTTGGGGACTGGGACTTCAGAAGTCGCCACAGGACCAAGAATCCGACGAGGGAAGAGCTGAGCCGACCTGCTTCGACGACACCACCCGGTGGAGCCCTGCTGAACCGTCTCACCACTTTTTTTTTCCCGACGACCGAGGAGAACTCTTAACGGAGTGGCTCCTTCCCTTGACTGGTGGGGACAACCAGTTTTCGCCTTCTTTCCGTTCTTTGAGGTATCTCGTGGCCGCCTTGCCTGTGCCAAGCACCCCGGCAACCGGAATACCACCCTTTACCCCCATACCGCGAAAGTCGGTACCAACCCTTTAACCGGAGGACTCCGCGGCTGGTTTCTTCCCGGGCAGTGCAACGACCCTCTTCTTCTGCTCTTCAGCGAGAACTTCTTCTCCCCTGACCGACGTCGAGCCCTGCTGCCACTGCCTGGAACAACTGCCACCGCTGGAGGATCCTTTCCGCTTAAGGTACTGTGTTCTGCCTGGCTTCCCTTGCTACCGACTGTACGGGGTAGATTTAGTCCCCGGCTTTCGAACCTGGGAGTGCCTGGGACACTTTGGCTAAACTTTCTGAGCCACTCTAACCTCTTTTTGACTCTTTGCAAGACTTTGAATCTCTAACTAACAGTGTGATCTTGGGCACATTTTCGCTCCGGCTACTCTAAGAGTGGGCCCTGCCTAGTGACTTTTGCTCACCTGTGACTTTATTCTTCTTTAAGCCTATTGCAAGTGCTCTGGACCTTAGAGTGGTGTGTCTAACCCATTTCTGCTTTTTCTCTCCCTTTCTTGGAAACTACTAGAGTGTCATCTAACGTTAAGCACTCACCTCTGTTTTAATTAAGTGGTGTTTACTTAGAGTTGTCTAGATAGGAGAAAGGATTGAATCTACTTTCATTATAACTGTGTTGAAGTGCTTTTACTATATTTTTGCTAGAGTGTTTTTAACTTATGTGTATTTTAAATAAATAACTATATACTTTTGAAACCAAGCTCTGGTCAGTGTTTGCTTGTGCTATTGTGTTTTGGTACATATTGTGTATACTTTACATACTGCCTAACTCTTCTTGAGAGAAGTCTGACTGCTCAGCCACAGCTACCAGGTAAATCTGGGTGGTACAGACTGCTACCAAAGGGGTTTACTGCTCTACCTGTAGTCTTAAATCTTTTGCAGTGTTCCCCAAGGGAACTGCACAGGTTTCTGCCTAACACCCCTCTCAGTTCAGGCAGAGCCTCAGCCTCGCACCTCTCAGTTCAGGCAGAGCCTGAGCCCTTGCCCCACTCAGTTCAGGCAGAGCCTCAGCTCTTGCACCTCTCAGTTCAGGCAGAGCCTCAGCCTCTGCACCTCTCAGTTCAGGCAGAGCCTCAGCCCTTGCCCCTCTCCGTTCAGGCAGAGCCTCAGCCCTTGCACCTGTCAGTTCAGGCAGAGCCTCAGCCCTTGCACATGTCAGTTCAGGCAGAGCCTCAACCCCTGCACCTGTCAGATCAGGTGGGGCCTCAGCTCTTGCACCCGTCAGCTCAGGTAGGATTTCACCTGTCAGTTCAGGCAGAGCCTCAGCCTCTGCACCTCTCAGTTCAGGCAGAGCCTCAGCCCTTGCCCCTCTCCGTTCAGGCAGAGACTCAGCCCTTGCACCTGTCAGTTCAGGCAGAGCCTCAGCCCTTGCACCTGTCAGTTCAGGCAGAGCCTCAACCCCTGCCCTGTCAGATCATGGAGGACCTCAGCCCTTGCACCTCTCATTTCAGGCAGAGCCTCAGCCTTGCCCCTCTCAGTTCAGGCAGAGACTCAGCCTCTGCACCTCTCCGTTCAGGCAGAGCCTCAGCTCTTGCACCTCTCAGTTCAGGCAGAGCCTCAGCCTCTGCACCTCTCCGTTCAGGCAGAGCCTCAGCTCTTGCACCTCTCAGTTCAGGCAGAGCCTCAGCCCTTGCCCCTCTCATTTCAGGCAGAGCCTCAGCCCTTGCCCCTCTCAGTTCAGGCAGAACCTCAGCCTCTGCACCTCTCCGTTCAGGCAGAGCCTCAGCTCTTGCACCTCTCAGTTCAGGCAGAGCCTCAGCCCTTGCACCTCTCAGTTCAGGCAGAGCCTCAGCCTTGCCCCTCTCAGTTCAGGCAGAGCCTCAGCCTCTGCACCTCTCCGTTCAGGCAGAGCCTCAGCTCTTGCACCTTTCAGTTCAGGCAGAGCCTCAGCCTTGCCCCTCTCCGTTCAGGCAGAGCCTCAGCCCCTGCACCTCTCTGTTCAGGCAGAGCCTGAGCCCTTGCCCTTCTCAGTTCAGGCAGAGCCTCAGCTCTTGCACCTCTCAGTCCAGGCAGAGCCTCAGCTCTTGCACCTCTCAGTTCAGGCAGAGCCTCAGCCTCTGCACCTCTCAGTTCAGGCAGAGCCTCAGCCCTTGCCCCTCTCCGTTCAGGCAGAGCCTCAGCCCTTGCACCTGTCAGTTCAGGCAGAGCCTCAGCCCTTGCACCTGTCAGTTCAGGCAGAGCCTCAACCCCTGCACCTGTCAGTTCAGGCAGGGCCTCAACCCCTGCACCCCTCAGTTCAGGCAGAGCCTCAGCCCTTGCCCCTCTCCGTTCAGGCAGAGCCTGAACCCCTGCACCTGTCAGTTCAGGCAGAGCCTCAGCCCTTGCACCTGTCAGTTCAGGCAGAGCCTCAGCCCTTGCACCTGTCAGTTCAGGCAGAGCCTCAACCCCTGCACCTCTCAGTTCATGCAGAGCCTCAGCCCTTGCACCTGTCAGTTCAGGCAGAGCCTCAGCCCTTGCACCTGTCAGTTGAGGCAGAGCCTCAACCCCTGCACTCGTCAGATCATGGAGGACCTCTGCCCTTGCACCTCTAATTTCAGGCAGAGCCTCAGCCTTGCCCCTCTCAGTTCAGGCAGAGCCTCAGCCTCTGCACCTCTCCGTTCAGGCAGAGCCTCAGCCTCTGCACCTCTCCGTTCAGGCAGAGCTTCAGCTCTTGCACCTCTAAGTTCAGGGAGAGCCTGAGCCCTTGCCCCTCTCAGTTCAGGCAGAGCCTCAGCCTCGCACCTCTCAGTTCAGGCAGAGCCTGAGCCCTTGCCCCACTCAGTTCAGGCAGAGCCTCAGCCCTTGCCCCTCTCAGTTCAGGCAAAGCCTCAGCATTGCCCCTCTCAGTTCAGGCACAGCCTCAGCCTCTGCACCTCTCCGTTCAGGCAGAGCCTCAGCTCTTGCACCTCTCAGTTCAGGCAGAGCCTCAGCCTTGCCCCTCTCCGTTCAGGCTGAGCCTCAGCCTCTGCACCTCTCCGTTCAGGCAGAGCCTCAGCCTCTGCACCTCTCCATTCAGGCAGAGCTTCAGCTCTTGCACCTCTAAGTTCAGGGAGAGCCTGAGCCCTTGCCCCTCTCAGTTCAGGCAGAGCCTCAGCCTCGCACCTCTCAGTTCAGGCAGAGCCTGAGCCCTTGCCCCACTCAGTTCAGGCAGAGCCTCAGCTCTTGCACCTCTCAGTTCAGGCAGAGCCTCAGCCTCTGCACCTCTCAGTTCAGGCAGAGCCTCAGCCCTTGCCCCTCTCCGTTCAGGCAGAGCCTCAGCCCTTGCACCTGTCAGTTCAGGCAGAGCCTCAGCCCTTGCACATGTCAGTTCAGGCAGAGCCTCAACCCCTGCACCTGTCAGATCAGGTGGGGCCTCAGCTCTTGCACCCGTCAGCTCAGGTAGGATTTCACCTGTCAGTTCAGGCAGAGCCTCAGCCTCTGCACCTCTCAGTTCAGGCAGAGCCTCAGCCCTTGCCCCTCTCCGTTCAGGCAGAGACTCAGCCCTTGCACCTGTCAGTTCAGGCAGAGCCTCAGCCCTTGCACCTGTCAGTTCAGGCAGAGCCTCAACCCCTGCCCTGTCAGATCATGGAGGACCTCAGCCCTTGCACCTCTCATTTCAGGCAGAGCCTCAGCCTTGCCCCTCTCAGTTCAGGCAGAGACTCAGCCTCTGCACCTCTCCGTTCAGGCAGAGCCTCAGCTCTTGCACCTCTCAGTTCAGGCAGAGCCTCAGCCTCTGCACCTCTCCGTTCAGGCAGAGCCTCAGCTCTTGCACCTCTCAGTTCAGGCAGAGCCTCAGCCCTTGCACCTCTCAGTTCAGGCAGAGCCTCAGCCTTGCCCCTCTCAGTTCAGGCAGAGCCTCAGCCTCTGCACCTCTCCGTTCAGGCAGAGCCTCAGCTCTTGCACCTTTCAGTTCAGGCAGAGCCTCAGCCTTGCCCCTCTCCGTTCAGGCAGAGCCTCAGCCCCTGCACCTCTCTGTTCAGGCAGAGCCTGAGCCCTTGCCCTTCTCAGTTCAGGCAGAGCCTCAGCTCTTGCACCTCTCAGTCCAGGCAGAGCCTCAGCTCTTGCACCTCTCAGTTCAGGCAGAGCCTCAGCCTCTGCACCTCTCAGTTCAGGCAGAGCCTCAGCCCTTGCCCCTCTCCGTTCAGGCAGAGCCTCAGCCCTTGCACCTGTCAGTTCAGGCAGAGCCTCAGCCCTTGCACCTGTCAGTTCAGGCAGAGCCTCAACCCCTGCACCTGTCAGTTCAGGCAGGGCCTCAACCCCTGCACCCCTCAGTTCAGGCAGAGCCTCAGCCCTTGCCCCTCTCCGTTCAGGCAGAGCCTGAACCCCTGCACCTGTCAGTTCAGCCAGAGCCTCAGCCCTTGCACCTGTCAGTTCAGGCAGAGCCTCAGCCCTTGCACCTGTCAGTTCAGGCAGAGCCTCAACCCCTGCACCTCTCAGTTCATGCAGAGCCTCAGCCCTTGCACCTGTCAGTTCAGGCAGAGCCTCAGCCCTTGCACCTGTCAGTTGAGGCAGAGCCTCAACCCCTGCACCTGTCAGATCATGGAGGACCTCTGCCCTTGCACCTCTAATTTCAGGCAGAGCCTCAGCCTTGCCCCTCTCAGTTCAGGCAGAGACTCAGCCTCTGCACCTCTCCGTTCAGGCAGAGCCTCAGCCTCTGCACCTCTCCGTTCAGGCAGAGCTTCAGCTCTTGCACCTCTAAGTTCAGGGAGAGCCTGAGCCCTTGCCCCTCTCAGTTCAGGCAGAGCCTCAGCCTCGCACCTCTCAGTTCAGGCAGAGCCTGAGCCCTTGCCCCACTCAGTTCAGGCAGAGCCTCAGCCCTTGCCCCTCTCAGTTCAGGCAGAGCCTCAGCCTTGCCCCTCTCAGTTCAGGCACAGCCTCAGCCTCTGCACCTCTCTGTTCAGGCAGAGCCTCAGCTCTTGCACCTCTCAGTTCAGGCAGAGCCTCAGCCTTGCCCCTCTCCGTTCAGGCAGAGCCTCAGCCTCTGCACCTCTCCATTCAGGCAGAGCCTCAGCCTCTGCACCTCTCCGTTCAGGCAGAGCTTCAGCTCTTGCACCTCTAAGTTCAGGGAGAGCCTGAGCCCTTGCCCCTCTCAGTTCAGGCAGAGCCTCAGCCTCGCACCTCTCAGTTCAGGCAGAGCCTGAGCCCTTGCCCCACTCGGTTCAGGCAGAGCCTCAGCTCTTGCACCTCTCAGTTCAGGCAGAGCCTCAGCCTCTGCACCTCTCAGTTCAGGCAGAGCCTCAGCCCTTGCCCCTCTCCGTTCAGGCAGAGCCTCAGCCCTTGCACCTGTCAGTTCAGGCAGAGCCTCAGCCCTTGCACATGTCAGTTCAGGCAGAGCCTCAACCCCTGCACCTGTCAGATCAGGTGGGGCCTCAGCTCTTGCACCCGTCAGCTCAGGTAGGATTTCACCTGTCAGTTCAGGCAGAGCCTCTGCACCTCTCAGTTCAGGCAGAGCCTCAGCCCTTGCCCCTCTCCGTTCAGGCAGAGACTCAGCCCTTGCACCTGTCAGTTCAGGCAGAGCCTCAGCCCTTGCACCTGTCAGTTCAGGCAGAGCCTCAACCCCTGCACCTGTCAGATCATGGAGGACCTCAGCCCTTGCACCTCTCATTTCAGGCAGAGCCTCAGCCTTGCCCCTCTCAGTTCAGGCAGAGACTCAGCCTCTGCACCTCTCCGTTCAGGCAGAGCCTCAGCTCTTGCACCTCTCAGTTCAGGCAGAGCCTCAGCCTCTGCACCTCTCCGTTCAGGCAGAGCCTCAGCTCTTGCACCTCTCAGTTCAGGCAGAGCCTCAGCCCTTGCCCCTCTCATTTCAGGCAGAGCCTCAGCCCTTGCCCCTCTCAGTTCAGGCAGAACCTCAGCCTCTGCACCTCTCCGTTCAGGCAGAGCCTCAGCTCTTGCACCTCTCAGTTCAGGCAGAGCCTCAGCCCTTGCACCTCTCAGTTAAGGCAGAGCCTCAGCCTTGCCCCTCTCAGTTCAGGCAGAGCCTCAGCCTCTGCACCTGTCAGTTCAGGCAGAGCCTCAACCCCTGCACCTGTCAGATCATGGAGGACCTCAGCCCTTGCACCTCTCATTTCAGGCAGAGCCTCAGCCTTGCCCCTCTCAGTTCAGGCAGAGACTCAGCCTCTCCACCTCTCCGTTCAGGCAGAGCCTCAGCTCTTGCACCTCTCCATTCAGGCAGAGCCTCAGACTTGCACCTCTCAGTTCAGGCAGAGCCTCAGCCTCTGCACCTCTCCGTTCAGGCAGAGCCTCAGCTCTTGCACCTCTCAGTTCAGGCAGAGCCTCAGCTCTTGCACCTCTCAGTTCAGGCAGAGCCTCAGCCTCTGCACCTCTCCAGTCAGGCAGAGCCTCAGCCCTTGCACCTCTCAGTTCAGGCAGAGCCTCAGCCTTCCCCCTCTCAGTTCAGGCACAGCCTCAGCCTCTGCACCTCTTCGTTCAGGCAGAGCCTCAGCTCTTGCACCTCTCAGTTCAGGCAGAGCCTTGGCCCCTACCCCTCTCAGTTCAGGCAGAGCCTCGGCCCCTGCACTGTCAGTTCAGGCAAAGCCTTGGCCCTTGCACCTCTCAGTTCAGGCAGAGCCTCAGCCCCTGCACTGTCAGTTCAGGCAAAGCCTTGGCCCTTGCACCTCTCAGTTCAGGCAGAGCCTCAGCCTTGCCCCTCTCAGTTCAGGCAGAGCCTCAGCCTCTGCACCTCTCTGTTCAGGCAGAGCCTCAGTTCTTGCACCTCTCATTTCAGGCAGAGCCTCAGCCTTGCCCCTCTCAGTTCAGGCAGACCCTTAGCCTCTGCACCGCTCCGTTCAGGCAGAGCCTCAGCTCTTGCACCTCTCAGTTCAGGCAGAGCCTCAGCCCTTGCATCTCTCAGTTCAGGCAGAGCCTCAGCCCTTGCACCTCTCTGTTCAGGCAGAGCCTCAGCCCTTGCACCTCTCAGTTCAGCCAGAGCCTCAGCACTTGCACCTCTCAGTTCAGGCAGAGCCTCAGCCTTGCCCCTCTCAGTTCAGGCAGAGCCTCAGCCTCTGCACCTCTCTGTTCAGGCAGAGCCTCAGCTCTTGCACCTTTCAGTTCAGGCAGAGCCTCAGCCTTGCCCCTCTCCGTTCAGGCAGAGCCTCAGCCCCTGCACATCTCCGTTCAGGCAGAGCCTGAGCCCTTGCCCCTCTCAGTTCAGGCAGAGCCTCAGCTCTTGCACCTCTCAGTCCAGGCAGAGCCTCAGCTCTTGCACCTCTCAGTTCAGGCAGAGCCTCAGCCTCTGCACCTCTCAGTTCAGGCAGAGCCTCAGCCCTTGCCCAACTCCGTTCAGGCAGAGCCTCAGTCCTTGCACCTGACAGTTCAGGCAGAGCCTCAGCCCTTGCACCTGTCAGTTCAGGCAGAGCCTCAACCCCTGCACCTGTCAGTTCAGGCAGAGCCTCAACCCCTGCACCTCTCAGTTCAGGCAGAGCCTCAGCCCTTGCCCCTCTCCGTTCAGGAAGAGCCTGAACCCCTGCACCTGTCAGTTCAGGCAGAGCCTCAGCCCTTGCACCTGTCAGTTCAGGCAGAGCCTCAGCCCTTGCACCTGTCAGTTCAGGCAGAGCCTCAGCCCTTGCACCTGTCAGTTCAGGCAGAGCCTCAGCCCTTGCACCTGTCAGTTCAGGTAGAGCCTCGGCCCTTGCACCTGTCAGTTCAGGCAGAGCCTAAGCCCTTGCATCGTTCAGTTCAGGCAGAGCCTCAGTCTCTGCACCTCTCCGTTCAGGCAGAGCCTCAGCCTCTGCACCTCTCCGTTCAGGCAGAGCCTCAGCTCTTGCGCCTCTCAGTTCAGGCAGAGCATCAGCCCTTGCACCTGTCAGTTCAGGCAGAGCCTCAGCCCTTGCACCTGTCAGTTCAGGCAGAGCCTCAACCCTTGCCCCTCTCAGTTCATGCAGAGCCTCAGCCCTTGCACCTGTCAGTTCAGGCAGAGCCTCAGCCCTTGCACCTGTCAGTTCAGGCAGAGCCGCAACCCTTGACCCTCTCAGTTCATGCAGAGCCTCAGCCTCTGCACCTCTCAGTTCAGGCAGAGCCTCAGCCTCTGCACCTCTCCGTTCAGGCAGAGCCTCAGCCTCTGCACCTCTCCGTTCAGGCAGACCCTCAGCCTCTGCACCTCTCCGTTCAGGCAGAGCCTCAGCTCCTGCGCGCCTCCGTTCAGGCAGAGCCTCAGCCCTTGCACCTGTCAGTTCAGGCAGAGCCTCAGCCCTTGCACCTGTCAGTTCAGGCAGAGCCTCAACCCTTGCCCCTCTCAGTTCATGCAGAGCCTCAGCCTCTGCACCTCTCAGTTCAGGCAGAGCCTCAGCCTCTGCACCTCTCCGTTCAGGCAGAGCCTCAGCTCCTACACCTCTCCATTCAGGCAGAGCCTCAGCCCTTGCCGCTCTCAGTTCAGGCAGGGCCTCTGCCCTTGCACCTGTCGGTTCAGGCAGAGCCTCAGCCTTGCCATCTCAGTTCAGGCAGAGCCTCAGTCCTTGCCCCTCTCAGTTCAGGCAGAGCCTCAGCACCTCTCCATTCAGGCAGAGCCTCAGCTCTTGCACCTCTCATTTCAGGCAGAGCCTCAGCATTGCCCCTCTCAGTTCAGGCAGAGCCTCAGCACCTCTCCGTTCAGGCAGAGCCTCAGCTCTTGCACCTCTCAGTTCAGGCAGAGCCTCAGCCTTGCCCCTCTCAGTTCAGGCAGAGCCTCAGCCTCTGCACCTCTCCGTTCAGGCAGAGCCTCAGCTCTTGCACCTCTCCGTTCAGACAGAGCCTCTGCCTTGCACCTCTCCATTCAGACAGAGCCTCAGCCTTGCCCCTCTCAGTTCAAACAGACACTCAGCCTCTGCACCTCTCAGTTCAGGCAGAGCCTCAGCTCTTGCACCTCTCAGTTCAGGCAGAGCCTCAGCCCTTGCCCCTCTAAATTCAGGCAGAGCCTCAGCCTCTGCACCTCTCAGTTCAGGCAGAGCTTCAGCCTCTGCACCTCTCCGTTCAGGCAGAGCCTCAGCTCTTGCAACTATCAGTTCAGGCAGAGCCTCAGCCTCTGCACCTCTCTGTTCAGGCAGAGTCTCAGCTCTTGCATCTCTCAGTTCAGACAGAGCCTCAGCCTTGCCCCTCTCAGTTCAGGCAGAGTCTCAGCCTCTGCACCTCTCCGTTCAGGTAGAGCCTCAGCCTCTGCACCTCTCCGTTCAGGCAGAGCCTCAGCTCTTGCACCTCTCAGTTCAGGCAGAGCCTCAGCCTTGCCCCTCTCAGTTCAGGCAGAGCCTCAGCCTCTGCACCTTTCCGTTCAGGCAGAGCCTCAGCCTCTGCACCTCTCCGTTCAGGCAGAGCCTCAGCTCTTGCACCTCTCAGTTCAGGCAGAGCCTCAGCCTTGCCCCTCTCAGTTCAGGCAGAGCCTCAGCCTCTGCACCTCTCCGTTCAGGCAGAGCCTCAGCCTTGCCCCTCTCAATTCAGGCAGAGCCTGAGCCCCTGCACCTCTCAGTTCAGACAGAGCCTCAGCTCTTGCAGCTCTCAGTTCAGGCAGAGCCTCAACCTCTGCACCTCTCAGTTCAGGCAGAGCCTCAACTCCTGCACCTCTCAGTTCAGGCAGAGCCTCAGCCCTTGCCCCTCTCAGTTCAGGCAGGGCCTCAGCCCTTGCACCTGTCAGTTCAGGCAGAGCCTCAGCCTTGCCCCTCTCAGGTCAGGCAGAGCCTCAGCCTCTGCACGTCTCCATTCAGGCAGAGCCTCAGCTCTTGCACCTCTCAGTTCAGGCAGAGCCTCAGCCCTTGCCCCTCTCAGTTCAGGCAGAGCCTCAGCACCTCTCCGTTCAGGCAGAGCCTCAGCTCTTGCACCTCTCATTTCAGGCAGAGCCTCAGCCTCTGCACCTCTCAGTTCAGGCAGAGCCTCGGCTCTTGCACCTCTCAGTTCAGGCAGAGCCTCATCCTTGCCCCTCTCAGTTCCGGCAGAGCCTCAGCCTCTGCACCTCTCCGTTCAGGCAGAGCCTCAGCTCTTGCACCTCTCAGTTCAGGCAGAACCTCAGCCTTGCCCCTCTCCATTCAGGCAGACCCTCAGCCTCTGCACCTCTCTGTTCAGGCAGAGCCTCAGCTCTTGCACCTCTCAGTTCAGGCAGAGCCTCAGCCTCGCACCTCTCAGTTCAGGCAGAGCCTGAGCCCTTGCCCCTCTCAGTTCAGGCAGAGTCTCAGCCCCACACCTCTCAGTTCAGGCAGAGCCTGAGCCCTTGCCCCTCTTAGTTCAGGCAGAGCCTAAGCTCTTGCACCTCTCAGTCCAGGCAGAGCCTCAGCTTTTGCACCTCTCAGTTCAGGCAGAGCCTCAGCCTCTGCACCCCTCCGTTCAGGCAGAGCCTCAGCTCTTGCACCTCTCAGTTCAGGCAGAGCCTCAGCCTTGCACCTCTCAGTTCAGGCAGAACCTCGGCCTCTGCACCTCTCCGTTCAGGCAGAGCCTCAGCTCTTGCACCTCTCAGTTCAGGCAGAGCCTCAGCCTCTGCACCTTTCCGTTCAGGCAGAGCCTCAGCCTCTGAACCTTTCCATTCAGGCAGAGCCTCAGCCTCTGCACCTTTCCGTTCAGGCAGAGCCTCAGCCTCTGCTCCTCTCCGTTCAGGCAGAGCCTCAGCTCTTGCACCTCTCAGTTCAGGCAGAGCCTTAGCCTTGCCCCTATCAGTTCAGGCAGAGCCTCAGCCTCTGCACCTCTCCATTCAGGCAGAGCCTCAGCCTTGCCCCTCTCAGTTCAGGCAGAGCCTGGGTCCCTGCACCTCTCAGTTCAGACAGAGCCTCAGCTTGTGCAGCTCTCAGTTCAGGCAGAGCCTCAAACTCTGCACCTCTCTGTTCAGGCAGAGCCTCAGCTCCTGCACCTCTCAGTTCAGGCAGAGCCTCAGCCCTTGCCCCTCTCAGTTCAGGCAGGGCCTCAGCCCTTGCACCTGTCGGTTCAGGCAGAGCCTCAGCCTTGCCCCTCTCAGGTCAGGCAGAGCCTCAGCCTCTGCACGCCTCCATTCAGGCAGAGCCTCAGCTCTTGCACCTCTCAGTTCAGGCAGAGCCTCAGCCCTTGCCCCTCTCAGTTCAGGCAGAGCCTCAGCACCTCTCCGTTCAGGCAGAGCCTCAGCTCTTGCACCTCTCATTTCAGGCAGAGCCTCAGCCTCTGCACCTCTCAGTTCAGGCAGAGCCTCAGCTCTTGCACCTCTCCGTTCACACAGAGCCTCAGCCTTGCCCCTCTCAGTTCAGGCAGACCCATAGCCTCTACACCTCTCCGTTCAGGCAGAGCCTCAGCTCGTGCACCTCTCAGTTCAGGCAGAGCCTCAGCCCTTGCCCCTCTCAGTTCAGGCAGAGCCTCAGCCTCTGCACCTCTCAGTTCAGGCAGAGCCTCCGCCTCTGCACCTCTCCGTTCAGGCAGAGCCTCAGCTCTTGCACCTCTCAGTTCAGGCAGAGCCTCAGCCTTGCCCCTCTCAGTTCAGGCAGAGCCTCAGCCTCTCCACCTCTCAGTTCAGGCAGAGCCTCAGCCTCTGCACCTCTCTGTTCAGGCAGAGCCTCAGCTCTTGCACCTCTCAGTTCAGGCAGAGCCTCAGCCTTGCCCATCTCAGTTCAGGCAGAGCCTCAGCCTCTGCACCTTTCCGTTCAGGCAGAGCCTCAGCCTCTGAACCTTTCCATTCAGGCAGAGCCTCAGCCTCTGCACCTTTCCGTTCAGGCAGAGCCTCAGCCTCTGCTCCTCTCCGTTCAGGCAGAGCCTCAGCTCTTGCACCTCTCAGTTCAGGCAGAGCCTTAGCCTTGCCCCTCTCAGTTCAGGCAGAGCCTCAGCCTCTGCACCTCTCCGTTCAGGCAGAGCCTCAGCCTTGCCCCTCTCAGTTCAGGCAGAGCCTGAGCCCCTGCACCTCTCAGTTCAGACAGAGCCTCAGCTTTTGCAGCTCTCAGTTCAGGCAGAGCCTCAACCTCTGCACCTCTCCGTTCAGGCAGAGCCTCAGCTCCTGCACCTCTCAGTTCAGGCAGAGCCTCAGGCCTTGCCCCTCTCAGTTCAGGCAGGGCCTCAGCCCTTGCACCTGTCGGTTCAGGCAGAGCCTCAGCCTTGCCCCTCTCAGGTCAGGCAGAGCCTCAGCCTCTGCACGTCTCCATTCAGGCAGAGCCTCAGCTCTTGCACCTCTCAGTTCAGGCAGAGCCTCAGCCCTTGCCCCTCTCAGTTCAGGCAGAGCCTCAGCACCTCTCCGTTCAGGCAGAGCCTCAGCTCTTGCACCTCTCATTTCAGACAGAGCCTCAGCCCCTGCACCTCTCAGTTCAGGCAGAGCCTCAGCCTTGCCCCTCTCAGTTCAGGCAGAGCCTCAGCCTCTGCACCTCTCCGTTCAGGCAGACCCTCAGCCTCTGCACCTCCACGTTCAGGCAGAGCCTCAGGCTTGCCCCTCTCCGTTCAGGCAGACCCTCAGCCTCTGCACCTCCACGTTCAGGCAGAGCCTCAGCTCTTGCACCTCTCAGTTCAGGCAGAGCCTCAGCCCTTGCCCCTCTCAGTTCAGGCAGAGCCTCAGCCCTTGCCCCTCTCAGTTCAGGCAGAACCTTAGCCTCTGCACCTCTCAGTTCAGGCAGAGCCTCAGCCTCTGCACCTCTCCGTTCAGGCAGAGCCTCATCTCTTGCCCCTCTCAGTTCAGGCAGAGCCTCAGCTCTTGAACCTCTCGGTTCAGGCAGAGCCTCATCCTCTGCACCTCTCCATTCAGGCAGAGCCTCAGCCCTTGCACCTCTCAGTTCAGGCAGAGCCTCAGCCTTGCCCCTCTCAGTTCAGGCAGAGCCTCAGCCTCTGCACCTCTCTTTTCAGGCAGAGCCTCAGCTCTTGCACTTCTCCGTTCAGGCAGAGCCTCAGCCTTGCCCCTCTCCGTTCAGGCAGAGCCTCAGCCGCTGCACCTCTCCGTTCAGGCGGAGCCTCAGCCTCTGCACCTCTCCGTTCAGGCAGAGCTTCAGCTCTTGCACCTCTCAGTTCAGGCAGAGCCTGAGCCCTTGCCCCTCTCAGTTCAGGCAGAGCCGCAGCCTCGCACCTCTCAGTTCAGGCAGAGCCTGAGCCCTTGCCCCTCTCAGTTCAGGCAGAGCCTCAGCTCTTGCACCTCTCAGTTCAGGCAGAGCCTCAGCCTCTGCACCTCTCAGTTCAGGCAGAGCCTCAGCCCTTGCCCCTCTCCGTTCAGGCAGAGCCTCAGCCCTTGCACCTGTCAGTTCAGGCAGAGCCTCAGCCCTTGCACATGTCAGTTCAGGCAGAGCCTCAACCCCTGCACCTGTCAGATCAAGTGGGGCCTCAGCTCTTGCACCCGTCAGCTCAGGTAGGATTTCACCTGTCAGTTCAGGCAGAGCCTCAGCCTCTGCACCTCTCAGTTCAGGCAGAGCCTCAGCCCTTGCCCCTCTCTGTTCAGGCAGAGACTCAGATCTTGCACCTGTCAGTTCAGGCAGAGCCTCAGCCCTTGCACCTGTCAGTTCAGGCAGAGCCTCAACCCCTGCACCTGTCAGATCATGGAGGACCTCAGCCCTTGCACCTCTCATTTCAGGCAGAACCTCAGCCTTGCCCCTCTCAGTTCAGGCAGAGACTCAGCCTCTGCACCTCTCTGTTCAGGCAGAGCCTCAGCTCTTGCACCTCTCAGTTCAGGCAGAGCATCAGCCTCTGCACCTCTCCGTTCAGGCAGAGCCTCAGCTCTTGCACCTCTCAGTTCAGGCAGAGCCTCAGCCCTTGCCCCTCTCATTTCAGGCAGAGCCTCAGCACTTGCCCTCTCAGTTCAGGCAGAACCTCAGCCTCTGCACCTCTCCGTTCAGGCAGAGCCTCAGCTCTTGCACCTCTCAGTTCAGGCAGAGCCTCAGCCCTTGCACCTCTCCATTCAGGCAGAGCCTCAGCCCTTGCACCTCTCAGTTCAGGCAGAGCCTCAGCCCTTGCACCTCTCAGTTCAGGCAGAGCCTCAGCCTTGCCCCTCTCAGTTCAGGCAGAGCCTCAGCCTCTGCACCTCTCCGTTCAGGCAGAGCCTCAGCTCTTGCACCTTTCAGTTCAGGCAGAGCCTCAGCCTTGCCCCTCTCCGTTCAGGCAGAGCCTCAGCCCCTGCACCTCTCCGTTCAGGCAGAACCTGAGCCCTTGCCCCTCTCAGTTCAGGCAGAGCCTCAGCTCTTGCACCTCTCAGTCCAGGCAGAGCCTCAGCTCTTGCACCTCTCAGTTCAGGCAGAGCCTCAGCCTCCGCACCTCTCGGTTCAGGCAGAGCCTCAGCCCTTGCCCCTCTCCGTTCAGGCAGAGCCTCAGCTCTTGCACCTCTCAGTTCAGGCAGAGCCTCAGCCCTTGCACCTCTCCATTCAGGCAGAGCCTCAGCCCTTGCACCTCTCAGTTCAGGCAGAGCCTCAGCCCTTGCACCTCTCAGTTCAGGCAGAGCCTCAGCCTTGCCCCTCTCAGTTCAGGCAGAGCCTCAGCCTCTGCACCTCTCCGTTCAGGCAGAGCCTCAGCTCTTGCACCTTTCAGTTCAGGCAGAGCCTCAGCCTTGCCCCTCTCCGTTCAGGCAGAGCCTCAGCCCCTGCACCTCTCCGTTCAGGCAGAACCTGAGCCCTTGCCCCTCTCAGTTCAGGCAGAGCCTCAGCTCTTGCACCTCTCAGTCCAGGCAGAGCCTCAGCTCTTGCACCTCTCAGTTCAGGCAGAGCCTCAGCTCTTGCACCTTTCAGTTCAGGCAGAGCCTCAGCCTTGCCCCTCTCCGTTCAGGCAGAGCCTCAGCCCCTGCACCTCTCCGTTCAGGCAGAACCTGAGCCCTTGCCCCTCTCAGTTCAGGCAGAGCCTCAGCTCTTGCACCTCTCAGTCCAGGCAGAGCCTCAGCTCTTGCACCTCTCAGTTCAGGCAGAGCCTCAGCCTCTGCACCTCTCGGTTCAGGCAGAGCCTCAGCCCTTGCCCCTCTCCATTCAGGCAGAGCTTCAGCCCTTGCACCTGTCAGTTCAGGCAGAGCCTCAGCCCTTGCACCTGTCAGTTCAGGCAGAGCCTCAACCCCTGCACCTGTCAGTTCAGGCAGAGCTTCAACCCCTGCACCTCTCAGTTCAGGCAGAGTGTTAGGCAGAAACCTGTGCAGTTCCCTCTGGGACCACTGCAAAAGATTTAAGACTACAGGTGTTGGCAGTAAACCCACTTGGTAGCAGTCTGCACCGCACAGATTCACTGTGGTAGCTGTGGCTGAGCAGCCAGACTTCCCTCAAGACGAGTTAAGCAGTATACAGAGGATACATAATAGGTACAGAGGCACAATAGCACAAGCAAACACTGACCAGAGCTAGGTGTAAAAGTATAGACTTATTTATTAAAGGTACACTCATAAATTACACTAGCACTTTAGAAAAGGTAAGAAAGTCAACCACAGTTACTATTACTCATATGTACATCCCTATTCGTTGGTTGGACAATTCTAAGTTAACACCACTTATTTCCAACCAGAGGTGAGTGCTTAACGTTAGATGGTACTCCAACAAGTATTACCAAAAGGGAGGGAAAAGGTAGAAATAAAGAGAGCAGTAAGGTAAAACACTTTTCACATAAGGTTAGCAAAGGCAGTCAAGGGTGGAACAAGGAGAATTAGTTCGGGGCCCGCTTTAGAGGGAGCCAGGCGAAAAATGTGCCCAAGATCACACAATGGGCCTCATTACGACCCTGGCGGAAATTGACTGACCGGACCGCAACAGCGTAAATAGCGTTTCCGCCATAGCACGAAGGAGCAAAGTGCGGCCAATCACGACCCATCGGGCACGAGCATTACGCCATGGCGGAATCCGAAAGGCTGCGATGGCGGAAATGACCCCAAAACGGCCCTTACCGCCGCCGTACGCTGCACCAGGTGCAATACCGCCACCCATCTTAGCGGTCACCGTAATGAGCGGTCACCGTAACGAGCGTGCACCGCAAATTACGGCCACCGTAAATATACGGAAACGGAAGTAAAAGCATGTGGCCGGAACGGGAAACAGCACGCCGCACAACTATAAAATCCGAATCCCAACACAACCATAAAAAATCCGACCCTGACACACATCCCAACCCGTTAGCAACCCCAGTTAAAAAAATAAATATGGGAAAGGTAGCCAAGAAAGCGTGTGACCGCAAGCGGCAGGTACACTTCTCCCGAGAGGAACTGACCGTGCTCACCGAGACCCTACAGGAAAATTCCGCCGTCGTCTTCTCCAGTCAAATGACCAGGACGGCCCTTGCCAACAAGAAGGCCATATGGGTCCTGGTGGCACAGCGCGTAAGTGCGGTGGGGACAACACCCCGCACGCCACAGCAATGTCGCAAGCGGTGGGACGACCTGCGGATCCGCGTACGCAGCATACTTTCTGCGAACAGGAACATCGCCACAGCTACCGGGGGGGGTTCAGAGTCGCCCATCAAGTTGACCCCCTGGGAGGAAATCTGCGCCTCCACCATAGGAATGGAGAGCATAGAGGGAGTCGGAGGGATGGAGAAAGGAGTGCCGACATCCGGAGAATCAGGTAGGTTGGCCAAGAGAAACAATGCGAAATCCACAAACCACGAACATGTGCAGTACCATGTGACCCCATAGTGCAATACATACTTAGCCCTGACAGCGCCCTCTAAAAGTCAGAATGAACAAACAAATCAATCAAGAAGCCATAAACAACCCCTACATGTGCAGCATGCACCCCCTAACTGCAGGCAGCCAAATGAATGCATCCTCAATCCACACGAAAATGAGACCACCTCCAAGGCCCAGTCCCAAATCAGCCTCATGTACCACCCCAATGCATTTGATACGTTGCCATTCCAAATCCGACAGACCCATAACTAACGCTCGCCCCTCTTTACTCCACCACAGGGTCCGATACCAACGACGAGCTGCAGGACACCCCTACCAGCACGCCTGCAAAGAGGGCCAGGACCAACGTCCCAAGAGCCACCACCTCAGGTGCAAGGATCAAGACACGGCAGCAGCAGGAATCAAGTGGCAGCACACTGGAGGGGACTGCAACAGGCACCCCAGCAGCCAGCAAGTCCACAACCCCAGCACCACAGGTCCCCCCAAAGAACGTATCTGATGGCACTGCCTCTGGTGGTAGCAGCACCATAGGTGACACAGCTGTCATGCCAGCATGCTCCGACACGGAAAACAGTGCTGGCGACGTAGGTACCATCCATGACCTTTCCCAATCCCCCTGCATGTTCCATCCCCTACACCATGACGAAACCACGCAGGGGCACCCTGAAGACGACGACTGGCCAACCCCCACAAGTCCTGTGCCAAGGCAACATGTGTTGAGCAGCCCCCCTGTCACACCACCGCAAATGTCCATGGCCCAGCAGAGGCAACAGTCCCTCGACCTGCTGATCGAGCAACAGCAGGAAGCGTCCACGCTACTCAAGGACCATGCAAATGAATGCGGGGGTTCCAGGGCAGCCATGGAAACATCCACCGAGACACTCAGGGCACAAATAGAGAAAAGTAGTGAGAGCCTCAGGGGAGAAATGGAGAGAAGCACCGAGAGCCTGAGAGCACAAATTGAGAAAAGCACCGAGAGCCTGAGGGGGGAACTGCATGCGACGTCCAAAGACGTCTGTGCTGAACTTGCTGCTGTGCGCCGTGTGCTCTCGGAGCTCTCACAAACCCTCAGAGACATGCATGGACGCGAGCAGGCAGAGACCTCATCCGTGGCAAGTTCCGTCCAGGGCAGCCCCCAACGCAGATCTGGCAGGAACCTGCGCTCCACGGGCAGGGGTGCCCCTGATACCCGTAGAGGGGGCTTGCAATAGCGTCTACCCACGGACAGCATGCATATTTGGACACTGGTGTTGGGGGGGGAGGTAGTAGGGTGGAGGGGGTGTGTTGGGCTTCACTGGGTGGCGGGTCCATAGGGTGTATAAATCAAATCACATCAACAATACAGCACCTCATTATCATCCAATGACATGTGTGGACATTGATATTTGCGTACGAGGCCTTCATAGGCGTACAGTCCACAATGTGCCTGTACTACACACACACAGTGCCACAGGTCCCCTTTCCGTGTAATAGGCACCATGCGTGGTTGCTAGAAGCATGCATCTATGATGCTCTGTCGGATTGCACGTGCATCCTGTGCCTCATGGACTCCTTGAGGTGCCTCCACATCCCCACCCTCATCATCATCATCATCTTCAGGTGCATGCAGTACAGCGTCAGGGGGCATGGGCACATTCCTACGTATGCACATGTTGTGCAGCATGACACATGCCATGACCATCTTAGAAACCTTCTCATGGCTGTATATGAGTGCCCCGCCAGACCTGCTGAGGCTGCGGAAACGAGCCTTCAGTAGGCCGAATGCCTGTTCAATGACCACACGGGTACGTGAGTGGGCATGGTTGTAGTCCTCCTCATGCTCGTTCTGTGGGTTCCGGATTGGTGTAAGGAGCCATCTCTTCAGTGGATACCCGGCATCACCTGTATGAGACGAATAAAGGGTGTCAGTGGAATGATAGTGCTAAGTAGCCCCCCCCCCCCTGCAAGGTCATTGACGCATCAAATGGGCCACGATGTCATGCATGGAATGAGACTCACCGAGTAGCCAGGATCTGTGCCCTGCGTGTCGCTCCATGTAGCGTGGTATTCTTGTGTTCCTCAGGACCATAGAATCATGGGTAGATCCTGGAAATCTGGCACAACAATGCGTAAATATCTTGTTGGAGTCACACACCATTTGCACATTGATTGAATGAAATTGTTTCCGGTTGCGGTACTGGACCTCCATGGCATGTGGGACAACCAATTCAACATGGGTGCAGTCGATGGCACCAATGCAACCCGGGATGCCGCCAAGTGCATGGAATCCCACTTTAGCGTTGGTAATCTCCTGGTACGTGCGTGGTAGTGTGATGTGGTCGTCGGCGTGCTTCAGGAGGGCATCGTGCACTTGGAAGAGTGTCCGTGAGAACAGTGGCTGTGAAATGCCATGCAACTGTCCCACTGTGTGCTGGTAGGTGCCTGTGGCCAGGAAGTGGAGTGCAGACACCACCTTCAGTAGGGGTGGGATGGCGGTTGGGCTATCTATCATGCTCACGAGGTCAGCATGTGTCATGTCCACAATGGCGATTATGGTGTCCCGGTCCAAACGGTAGAGGGTGTGGATCTGCTCAGCAGTGAGGTTGAACGGATCGGCTCGGAGGCGTGGGATTGCGGGCCGCCTGCGTGGTGGTAGTGGCAGTGCTTGTGGGCCTTGCTGACCCTGCCTTGCCCTCCTCCTCCTCCTCCTCCTCCGTCTCCCCTGTGCGCCCGGTTGTTGTACCTGTTGTTGTTCGTCGTCTTCTTGTAGTTGTAGCACTTGCAGTGCTATCTGGTACCCCAGGCCCAACATCGCTAGTCCTGCCGGTAGCATTTTGGAGTGGGAGTGGTTGTGGGAGGGGTTTGGGTCTGCAATATATGTGCTGTCGGCCTGTATGGCCTCCACCTGTGCTGATTGAATGAATCTGTGGCAGATGCAATCCCTTCTGGTCGAGCACGGCCCGCACGTAAGGCTGCATTTGGCCGCATGGCATCTTGGGATTGGAATCATGTATCAAATCCCGATGGCAGTGTGATGTACTTTGACTGATTTTCATGCTATGCTCCCATTGTTACACATGCTATGATTGCAGCCGCTTACATACCTGTGAAGAGTCAGTGGTATGTAGGGCTCGATCGATGGCCGACCCTCATGCAGCACAGTAACGTACTTCACCGACGGGCGTGGCGTCCCATTTGTGATTGCAGCCAGTTAGCATCATGACACACAGCCGCACTACATTGATGTAATTGTGAATGCAAGCGTTCACAGAAGCCTTTTCGACGTAATGTTGCAAGTGAGGAATTCGAAGGCCAGCATTTTGGGTTTTGAAGTAGCGGCGAGGATACGCCCACAGGTCTGGCTGGAAATGTAACGTTCTATTGTAGAATGTCCTTGGGACATGGCCCATAACGAGCAGGCAATGAATGATATGAATTGAAGGGGATGCGCAATAGCGTAGTGGACGATGAGGCAGGACGTTCCCAAATCCATCTTGCTTCACAACACTACAGATCCGGCCAGGGGCACAGTGGTTTTTGCGGACTGCATTACGCACAGACGCGATGGAAGTTTCACATATTATGTGAGTGAATATTCATGCGTTTTCATTGCGGGATGAGGGAATGATGTGTGGATGCATGGACTGATGAATCCGTTTAGGGTCTGCCATGTACATGGGTTTTTTGGTTCACTCCCCTTCCCCTGCGTTATGTGATGCAAGGCTGCCATAGTGGGACATATGTCTCTCTGCCCTTGTCGGATCCTCCCTGTCTCGACGCGCCTTCATACACTTGTGTCTAGGCACGTTACTAATCCCATGTCATGGGTTCTATCTTGACGGACGCATGCACAGTAACCGACGTTGCCAATGGTGTATTTAGCTCGATTGGTTTCGTTGTGATTCGATACTGGATTAGGGGTGTGTATATTCCTTTGGAGTGGGCTAGCATGCATATGGGTGTGGATTTGGTGTGTTGAATGAAGATTGTAATGCATCATGAGACCCGTAATGCAATCGGTTGATTTGTGTTTCTTTTGGGTGACAGGTATCTCCTGCCCTATTGCAGATGCCATCTCTACGCCACTCCTCCAGATGGTTTTTACTCTCGACTCCTGCAGCTTCGGGTGAATCAGTGGAGCACCATTTCGATCATATGGGACGATCGCCAATGGGCCACATGCCCTTACGCTGTACTGGTGGCTAGGTGCAACATTTCGGCCTTTCAGCTCGACTAGTGCCTGCCTCATGGGACGGACCTGCGGTTCTTGCCGCTTCCATGTTGCCTTTTGGAACGTTGATGTAAGCCCTGTGTGCCATGATGGTACAGGGCGTCACACAAGTGGAAGCCGGTCAATTATTGCAGATGCAGCCCTCGGTGATGATGGTTGTTTTGGTGGGATTTTGCAAATTGATGTGGGGCCTTTGTCATTTGGATGTGCATTTAAATTGTATTCCGATATTTGTCGTGTTGCGTTGTTCTTTGCAGGTGATGTGGCGATTTTCGCTTTGTGGCGGTATGTATTGCGTGATGATCTGCTTTGTGTTCCGCCTTCTGAGTTGAGTTGTGTGGTACAGTACTGGCCGCGTTTGCCTACGTAGCACAGTATGGTCACGGATAGAGGCTGCCATTGTGTCTGTTTACATGATGTGCTGTTCAGGGGCGGGGGATTGGCTTTTGGCCGACTGGTGCCTGTCAGCCAGGTCGATTGGTGGAATGATGGGTTGTTCAGAATGTGGCTGGTCACAGGTGACTGTGTTTGCGTGCGTTTGTTGGAGGGGGACTGGGGTCATGTCCATTGGAATAGCTTCTGTATTGATGCCATCTGTGCCCTGCAGCTCCCATCGGCCCCTCTTGGGATGAGCCTGGCTGCTCAGTCACTCTGCCGACTTGTGTGGTACATGCTTCTGCTGATGGTTGGTTTGTTTACTGGCATGAGTACAGGGCTGGTGCAATCCCCCTCAGGATGCTGTTGTGGATGTTGCCTTGCGCTGGTGGCAAGCGATGGGGGACTACTGTTGTTTTGTGTCATGTGTTCTTGATTTTCATTTTGATGTGTTGTACCTTCACATGCCTGTGCTGCGTCAGTACGGCTATGGTGACATGCCGTACATGGATGCCCACTCACGGGGCGCTTTGAGCCCCTGCATGCTTTTCTACGTTGGCATGCATGGGTGAATAGTGGATTTCACTGGTTGCATAGTGTGAGTACATTGCGCCTGCCAGGAGTTGTGCAATGAGGCCAGGGAGTGGAGTACAGGCACTCAGTGGGCCATTTACGGTTGGTTCGCGTTGCCGTATTTCTCGCCATGGCGGAATGGTACTTTACGACGTGCTTGATGGCGTTCAGTACATGTCCGCTAGGGTCAGAATTCGCGTACCGTTGCGCCATGGCGGTGATTCCGGTTTTGCAAGGCGCGCGTGCGCGTACTTGGTGCAGTTAGCGTTGCCGTTCACTGCGGTGTCGCTAATGGCATCGTACTTTACGGTGACGGGTCATGATCGCAACGAGCGGTGTTCGATGGCGGTATTGCATTTCCGCCATCATTTTTCCATTTCCGCAAGGGTCGTAATGAGGCCCAATGTCACAAGTCTTTGCAGGTGGGTAAAAAGGTTTTACTACGGTTCTGAAAAGTTTAGTTAGGGTGTCCCAGACCTACCCAGGTTCGAGAGCCGAGGGCTAAATCTACACCATACAATCGGTGGCAAGGGAGGCCGGGCGGAACACAGTACCTTTAAAAGTGGAAAGATTCCTCCAGCGGTGGTAGTCGTTCCTGGTAGTGGGTGCAAGTCGCGGTGTCGTCCCGAGGAAGAGGTGATCTCGACGTGGAGGAAAGCTGCAGGTCGTTGCACTACCAGGGATGAGGCCAGCCGTGGAGTTCTCCGGTCACAAAGGATTTTTACCCCTCTTTCGCGGTTGAGGTAAAAAGTGGTATCCCGGTTGCTGGGGTGCTTGGCACTGGCAAGGCGGCCATGAGATGCTTCGGGACGGCGAAAAGAAGGCAGCAACTGGTTGTCCCCACCAGTTAAGGGAAGAAGACTCTCCGGCGGGAGATCTCCTCTGTCGTCGGGAAAAGTGGTGAGACGATTCTGCAGGGCTTCACCGGTGGTGTCGTCTTGGCAGGTCGGCTCGGCTTCTCCCTCTTCGGCTTCTTAGGTCCTGTGGCGACATCTGAAGAACCAGTCCCAAAAACCCTGCTTTTATGTAGCAAACCCCCATTCATACAGCCTAGCTGTCACTCAAACATGCTAAGTGGTGAGCGGGGTGGCTCACCACTTGGGCCAATCACACTAGAGTGCGACATGAGTTGGCAAGGCAACTCAGTCCAGGGTGCCTAAACCCCCTCCCACACCCCCTGTGGTACCCAGACAGAATGGCACCACTTTGGAGGGCTTCTGTGCAGAAGCCCGCCAAAAGTAGAACAAAGGCTCGACTCGGGTTCAGGGTTACTGAAGTGAACCTAGACGCCATTTTGGCGGCGAGTTCCGGCAAAAGATCCCAACCGGTGAATTTATATTAATTAAATAAACCGGCAGTATCTTTAACATTGCACCAAAAAGTGGTGCATCAAAAACAATGGGAAATCCCATTGGGAAATATTCCGGTGGTATATTTCCGTGGTATCCACTGCCACCAGCCAGAACTCGGTGAGGGGGGACGGGACAGTACCCCCTCGACAACAGACCCAGGGGCAATCTAATTGCCCCTACCAGTACTTCCACGGTAAGATGGTTTGTACTGGTTAAGTTCCTAAGTTAAGACTAGTAAAGTCAATGGTAACTTTACAGACCCAGGGAGACAGTAGTCAGTCCCAGGGTGTGGAGTCTATGTTTGGGGGTCTCTAGGACACCCCTGTGCTACTGCACTGAGGGTGCTGTGTAACACACATTCAAAAACCAATGATGGCCTATGGGGAAAATTACCCCCTAGCCCATAAGCACATAGCAAGTCACAGAAAAACTCTCTCAAGTCATGTCCAAGAGTGAGGGTAAAAGAGTCTCACTCTTGGCAGGAGAAAAAATAAACCTCAGAAAATCCAGCAAAGCTGCTGGGGGACTCACTGGGTTAGGAAATTCAGCCTAAACAGAGAATTCTTCCTAACACAGAGCCTCAGCCCTTGCCCCTCTCCATTCAGGCAGAGCCTGAACCCCTGCACCTGTCAGTTCAGGCAGAGCCTCAGCCCTTGCACCTGTCAGTTCAGGCAGAGCCTCAGCCCTTGCACCTGTCAGTTCAGGCAGAGCCTCAACCCCTGCACCTGTCAGTTCAGGCAGAGCCTCAGCCCTTGCACCTGTCAGTTCAGGCAGAGCCTCAGCCCTTGCACCTTTCAGTTCAGGCAGAGCCTCCGCCTCTGCACCTCTCCGTTCAGGCAGAGCCTCAGCCTCTGCACCTCTCCGTTCAGGCAGAGCCTCAGCTCTTGCACCTCTCAGTTCAGGCAGAGCCTCAGCCCTTGCCCCTCTCAGTTCATGCAGAGCCTCAGCCCTTGCACCTGTCGGTTCAGGCAGAGCCTCAGCCTTGCCCCTCTCAGGTCAGGCAGAGCCTCAGCCTCTGCACGTCTCCATTCAGGCAGAGCCTCAGCTCTTGCACCTCTCAGTTCAGGCAGAGCCTCAGCCCTTGCCCCTCTCAGTTCAGGCTGAGCCTCTCCACCTCTCAGTTCAGGCAGAGCCTCAGCCTCTGCACCTCTCTGTTCAGGCAGAGCCTCAGCTCTTGCACCTCTCAGTTCAGGCAGAGCCTCAGCCTTGCCCATCTCAGTTCAGGCAGAGCCTCAGCCTCTGCACCTTTCCGTTCAGGCAGAGCCTCAGCCTCTGAACCTTTCCATTCAGGCAGAGCCTCAGCCTCTGCACCTTTCCGTTCAGGCAGAGCCTCAGCCTCTGCTCCTCTCCGTTCAGGCAGAGCCTCAGCTCTTGCACCTCTCAGTTCATGCAGAGCCTTAGCCTTGCCCCTCTCAGTTCAGGCAGAGCCTCAGCCTCTGCACCTCTCCGTTCAGGCAGAGCCTCAGCCTTGCCCCTCTCAGTTCAGGCAGAGCCTGAGCCCCTGCACCTCTCAGTTCAGACAGAGCCTCAGCTTTTGCATCTCTCAGTTCAGGCAGAGCCTCAACCTCTGCACCTCTCCGTTCAGGCAGAGCCTCAGCTCCTGCACCTCTCAGTTCAGGCAGAGCCTCAGGCCTTGCCCCTCTCAGTTCAGGCAGGGCCTCAGCCCTTGCACCTGTCAGTTCAGGCAGAGCCTCAGCCTTGCCCCTCTCAGGTCAGGCAGAGCCTCAGCCTCTGCACGTCTCCATTCAGGCAGAGCCTCAGCTCTTGCACCTCTCAGTTCAGGCAGAGCCTCAGCCCTTGCCCCTCTCAGTTCAGGCAGAGCCTCAGCACCTCTCCGTTCAGGCAGAGCCTCAGCTCTTGCACCTCTCATTTCAGGCAGAGCCTCAGCCCCTGCACCTCTCAGTTCAGGCAGAGCCTCAGCCTTGCCCCTCTCAGTTCAGGCAGAGCCTCAGCCTCTGCACCTCTCCGTTCAGGCAGACCCTCAGCCTCTGCACCTCCACGTTCAGGCAGAGCCTCAGGCTTGCCCCTCTCCGTTCAGGCAGACCCTCAGCCTCTGCACCTCCACGTTCAGGCAGAGCCTCAGCTCTTGCACCTCTCAGTTCAGGCAGAGCCTCAGCCCTTGCCCCTCTCAGTTCAGGCAGAGCCTCAGCCCTTGCCCCTCTCAGTTCAGGCAGAACCTTAGCCTCTGCACCTCTCAGTTCAGGCAGAGCCTCAGCCTCTGCACCTCTCCGTTCAGGCAGAGCCTCATCTCTTGCACCTCTCAGTTCAGGCAGAGCCTCAGCTCTTGAACCTCTCAGTTCAGGCAGAGCCTCATCCTCTGCACCTCTCCATTCAGGCAGAGCCTCAGCCCTTGCACCTCTCAGTTCAGGCAGAGCCTCAGCCTTGCCCCTCTCAGTTCAGGCAGAGCCTCAGCCTCTGCACCTCTCTTTTCAGGCAGAGCCTCAGCTCTTGCACCTCTCCGTTCAGGCAGAGCCTCAGCCTTGCCCCTCTCTGTTCAGGCAGAGCCTCAGCCGCTGCACCTCTCCGTTCAGGCGGAGCCTCAGCCTCTGCACCTCTCCGTTCAGGCAGAGCTTCAGCTCTTGCACCTCTCAGTTCAGGCAGAGCCTGAGCCCTTGCCCCTCTCAGTTCAGGCAGAGCCGCAGCCTCGCACCTCTCAGTTCAGGCAGAGCCTGAGCCCTTGCCTCTCTCAGTTCAGGCAGAGCCTCAGCTCTTGCACCTCTCAGTTCAGGCAGAGCCTCAGCCTCTGCACCTCTCAGTTCAGGCAGAGCCTCAGCCCTTGCCCCTCTCCGTTCAGTCAGAGCCTTAGCCCTTGCACCTGTCAGTTCAGGCAGAGCCTCAGCCCTTGCACATGTCAGTTCAGGCAGAGCCTCAACCCCTGCACCTGTCAGATCAAGTGGAGCCTCAGCTCTTGCACCTGTCAGCTCAGGTAGGATTTCACCTGTCAGTTCAGGCAGAGCCTCAGCCTCTGCACCTCTCAGTTCAGGCAGAGCCTCAGCCCTTGCCCCTCTCTGTTCAGGCAGAGACTCAGCACTTGCACCTGTCAGTTCAGGCAGAGCCTCAGCCCTTGCACCTGTCAGTTCAGGCAGAGCCTCAGCCTTGCCCCTCTCCGTTCAGGCAGAGCCTCAACCCCTGCACCTGTCAGATCATGGAGGACCTCAGCCCTTGCACCTCTCATTTCAGGCAGAACCTCAGCCTTGCCCCTCTCAGTTCAGGCAGAGACTCAGCCTCTGCACCTCTCTGTTCAGGCAGAGCCTCAGCTCTTGCACCTCTCAGTTCAGGCAGAGCATCAGCCTCTGCACCTCTCCGTTCAGGCAGAGCCTCAGCTCTTGCACCTCTCAGTTCAGGCAGAGCCTCAGCCCTTGCCCCTCTCATTTCAGGCAGAGCCTCAGCCCTTGCCCTCTCAGTTCAGGCAGAACCTCAGCCTCTGCACCTCTCCGTTCAGGCAGAGCCTCAGCTCTTGCACCTCTCAGTTCAGGCAGAGCCTCAGCCCTTGCACCTCTCCATTCAGGCAGAGCCTCAGCCCTTGCACCTCTCAGTTCAGGCAGAGCCTCAGCCCTTGCACCTCTCAGTTCAGACAGAGCCTCAGCCTTGCCCCTCTCAGTTCAGGCAGATCCTCAGCCTCCGCACCTCTCCGTTCAGGCAGAGCCTCAGCTCTTGCACCTTTCAGTTCAGGCAGAGCCTCAGCCTTGCCCCTCTCCGTTCAGGCAGAGCCTCAGCCCCTGCACCTCTCCGTTCAGGCAGAACCTGAGCCCTTGCCCCTCTCAGTTCAGGCAGAGCCTCAGCTCTTGCACCTCTCAGTCCAGGCAGAGCCTCAGCTCTTGCACCTCTCAGTTCAGGCAGAGCCTCAGCCTCTGCACCTCTCGGTTCAGGCAGAGCCTCAGCCCTTGCCCCTCTCCGTTCAGGCAGAGCTTCAGCCCTTGCACCTGTCAGTTCAGGCAGAGCCTCAGCCCTTGCACCTGTCAGTTCAGGCAGAGCCTCAACCCCTGCACCTGTCAGTTCAGGCAGAGCTTCAACCCCTGCACCTCTCCGTTCAGGCAGAGTGTTAGGCAGAAACCTGTGCAGTTCCCTCTGGGACCACTGCAAAAGATTTAAGACTACAGGTGTTGGCAGTAAACCCACTTGGTAGCAGTCTGCACCGCACAGATTCACTGTGGTAGCTGTGGCTGAGCAGCCAGACTTCCCTCAAGACGAGTTAGGCAGTATATAGAGGATACATAATAGGTACAGAGGCACAATAGCACAAGCAAACACTGACCAGAGCTAGGTGTAAAAGTATAGACTTATTTATTAAAGGTACACTCATAAATTACACTAGCACTTTAGAAAAGGTAAGAAAGTCAACCACAGTTACTATTACTCATATGTACATCCCTATTCGTTGGTTGGACAATTCTAAGTTAACACCACTTATTTCCAACCAGAGGTGAGCGCTTAACGTTAGATGGTACTCCAACAAGTATTACCAAAAGGGAGGGAAAAGGTAGAAATAAAGAGAGCAGTAAGGTAAAACACTTTTCACATAAGGTTAGCAAAGGCAGTCAAGGGTGGAACAAGGAGAATTATTTCGGGGCCCGCTTTAGAGGGAGCCAGGCGAAAAATGTGCCCAAGATCACACAATGTCACAAGTCTTTGCAGGTGGGTAAAAAGGTTTTACTACGGTTCTGAAAAGTTTAGTTAGGGTGTCCCAGACCTACCCAGGTTCGAGAGCCGAGGGCTAAATCTACCCCATACAATCGGTGGCAAGGGAGGCCGGGCGGAACACAGTACCTTTAAAAGTGGAAAGATTCCTCCAGCGGTGGTAGTCGTTCCTGGTAGTGGGTGCAAGTCGCGGTGTCGTCCCGAGGAAGAGGTGATCTCGACGTGGAGGAAAGCTGCAGGTCGTTGCACTACCAGGGATGAGGCCAGCCGTGGAGTTCTCCGGTCACAAAGGATTTTTACCCCTCTTTCGCGGTTGAGGTAAAAAGTGGTATCCCGGTTGCTGGGGTGCTTGGCACTGGCAAGGCGGCCACGAGATGCTTCGGGACGGCGAAAAGAAGGCAGCAACTGGTTGTCCCCACCAGTTAAGGGAAGAAGACTCTCCGGCGGGAGATCTCCTCTGTCGTCGGGAAAAGTGGTGAGACGATTCTGCAGGGCTTCACCGGTGGTGTCGTCTTGGCAGGTCGGCTCGGCTTCTCCCTCTTCGGCTTCTTAGGTCCTGTGGCGACATCTGAAGAACCAGTCCCAAAAACCCTGCTTTTATGCAGCAAACCCCCATTCATACAGCCTAGCTGTCACTCAAACATGCTAAGTGGTGAGCGGGGTGGCTCACCACTTGGGCCAATCACACTAGAGTGTGACATGAGTTGGCAAGGCAACTCAGTCCAGGGTGCCTAAACCCCCTCCCACACCCCCTGTGGTACCCAGACAGAATGGCACCACTTTGGAGGGCTTCTGTGCAGAAGCCCGCCAAAAGTGGAACAAAGGCTCGACTCGGGTTCAGGGTTACTGAAGTGAACCTAGACGCCATTTTGGCGGCAAGTTCCGGCAAAAGATCCCAACCGGTGAATTTATATTAATTAAATAAACCGGCAGTATCTTTAACATTGCACCAAAAAGTGGTGCATCAAAAACAATGGGAAATCCCATTGGGAAATATTCCGGTGGAATATTTCCGTGGTATCCACTGCCACCAGCCAGAACTCGGCGAGGGGGGACGGGACAGTACCCCCTCGACAACAGACCCAGGGGCAATCTAATTGCCCCTACCAGTACTTCCACAGTAAGATGGTTTGTACTGGTTAAGTTCCTAAGTTAAGACTAGTAAAGTCAATGGTAACTTTACAGACCCAGGGAGACAGTAGTCAGTCCCAGGGTGTGGAGTCTATGTTTGGGGGTCTCTAGGACACCCCTGTGCTACTGCACTGAGGGTGCTGTGTAACACACATTCAAAAACCAATGATGGCCTATGGGGAAAATTACCCCCTAGCCCATAAGCACATAGCAAGTCACAGAAAAACTCGCTCAAGTCATGTCCAAGAGTGAGGGTAAAAGAGTCTCACTCTTGGCAGGAGAAAAAATAAACCTCAGAAAATCCAGCAAAGCTGCTGGGGGACTCACTGGGTTAGGAAATTCAGCCTAAACAGAGAATTCTTCCTAACACAGAGCCTCAGCCCTTGCCCCTCTCCATTCAGGCAGAGCCTGAACCCCTGCACCTGTCAGTTCAGGCAGAGCCTCAGCCCTTGCACCTGTCAGTTCAGGCAGAGCCTCAGCCCTTGCACCTGTCAGTTCAGGCAGAGCCTCAACCCCTGCACCTGTCAGTTCAGGCAGAGCCTCAGCCCTTGCACCTGTCAGTTCAGGCAGAGCCTCAGCCCTTGCACCTTTCAGTTCAGGCAGAGCCTCCGCCTCTGCACCTCTCCGTTCAGGCAGAGCCTCAGCCTCTGCACCTCTCCGTTCAGGCAGAGCCTCAGCTCTTGCACCTCTCAGTTCAGGCAGAGCCTCAGCCCTTGCCCCTCTCAGTTCAGGCTGAGCCTCAGCACCTCTCCGTTCAGACAGAGCCACAGCTCTTGCACCTCTCATTTCAGGCAGAGCCTCAGCCTCTGCACCTCTCAGTTCAGGCAGAGCCTCAGCTCTTGCACCTCTCATTTCAGGCAGAGCCTCAGCCTCGTCCCTCTCAGTTCAGGCAGAGCCTCAGCCTCTGCACCACTCCGTTCAGGCAGAGCCTCAGCTCTTGGACCTCTCAGTTCAGGCAGAACCTCAGCCTTGCCCCTCTCCGTTCAGGCAGACCCTCGGCCTCTGCACCTCCCCGTTCAGGCAGAGCCTCAGCTCTTGAACCTCTCAGTTCAGGCAGAGCCTCAGCCCTTGCCCCTCTCAGTTCACGCAGAGCCTCAGCCCTTGCCCCTCGAAGTTCAGGCAGAACCTCAGCCTCTGCACCTCTCAGTTCAGGCAGAGCCTCAGCCTCTGCACCTCTCCGTTCAGGCAGAGCCTCAGCTCTTGCACCTCTCAGTTCAGGCAGAGCCTCAGCTCTTGCACCTCTCAGTTCAGGCAGAGCCTCAGCCTCTGCACCTCTCCATTCAGGCAGAGCCTCAGCCCTTGCACCTCTCAGTTCAGGCAGAGCCTCAGCCTTGCCCCTCTCAGTTCAGGCACAGCCTCAGCCTCTGCACCTCTCCGTTCAGGCAGAGCCTCAGCTCTTGCACCTCTCAGTTCAGGTAGAGCCTCAGCCTTGCCCCTCTCCGTTCAGGCAGAGCCTCAGCCTCTGCACCTCTCCGTTCAGGCAGAGCCTCAGCCTCTGCACCTCTCCGTTCAGGCAGAGCTTCAGCTCTTGCACCTCTCAGTTCAGGCAGAGCCTGAGCCCTTGCCCCTCTCAGTTCAGGCAGAGCCTCAGCCTCGCACCTCTCAGTTCAGGCAGAGCCTGAGCCCTTGCCCCACTCAGTTCAGGCAGAGCCTCAGCTCTTGCACCTCTCAGTTCAGGCAGAGCCTCAGCCTCTGCACCTATTAGTTCAGGCAGAGCCTCAGCCCTTGCCCCTCTCCGTTCAGGCAGAGCCTCAGCCCTTGCACCTGTCAGTTCAGGCAGAGCCCCAGCCCTTGCACATGTCAGTTCAGGCAGAGCCTCAACCCCTGCACCTGTCAGATCAGGTGGGGCCTCAGCTCTTGCACCCGTCAGCTCAGGTAGGATTTCACCTGTCAGTTCAGGCAGAGCCTCAGCCTCTGCACCTCTCAGTTCAGGCAGAGACTCAGCCCTTGCCCCTCTCCGTTCAGGCAGAGACTCAGCCCTTGCACCTCTCAGTTCAGGCAGAGCCTCAGCCTCTGCACCTCTCCGTTCAGGCAGAGCCTCAGCTCTTGCACCTCTCAGTTCAGGCAGAGCCTCAGCTCTTGCACCTCTCAGTTCAGGCAGAGCCTCAGCCTCTGCACCTCTCCATTCAGGCAGAGCTTCAGCCTTGCCCCTCTCAGTTCAGGCACAGCCTCAGCCTCTGCACCTCTCCGTTCAGGCAGAGCCTGAGCTCTTGCACCTCTCAGTTCAGGCAGAGCCTCAGCCTTGCCCCTTTCCGTTCAGGCAGAGCCTCAGCCTCTGCACCTCTCCATTCAGGCAGAGCCTCAGCCTCTGCACCTCTCCGTTCAGGCAGAGCTTCAGCTCTTGCACCTCTAAGTTCAGGGAGAGCCTGATCCCTTGCCCCTCTCAGTTCAGGCAAAGCCTCAGCCTCGCACCTCTCAGTTCAGGCAGAGCCTGAGCCCTTGCCCCACTCAGTTCAGGCAGAGCCTCAGCCCTTGCCCCTCTCAGTTCAGGCAGAGCCTCAGCCTTGCCCCTCTCAGTTCAGGCACAGCCTCAGCCTCTGCACCTCTCCGTTCAGGCAGAGCCTCAGCTCTTGCACCTCTCAGTTCAGGCAGAGCCTCAGCCTTGTCCCTCTCCGTTCAGGCAGAGCCTCAGCCTCTGCACCTCTCAGTTCAGGCAGAGCTTCAGCTCTTGCACCTCTAAGTTCAGGGAGAGCCTGAGCCCTTGCCCCTCTCAGTTCAGGCAGAGCCTCAGACTCGCACCTCTCAGTTCAGGCAGAGCCTGAGCCCTTGCCCCACTCAGTTCAGGCAGAGCCTCAGCTCTTGCACCTCTCAGTTCAGGCAGAGCCTCAGCCTCTGCACCTCTCAGTTCAGGCAGAGCCTCAGCCCTTGCCCCTCTCCGTTCAGGCAGAGCCTCAGCCCTTGCACCTGTCAGTTCAGGCAGAGCCTCAGCCCTTGCACATGTCAGTTCAGGCAGAGCCTCAACCCCTGCACCTGTCAAATCAGGTGGGGCCTCAGCTCTTGCACCCGTCAGCTCAGGTAGGATTTCACCTGTCAGTTCAGGCAGAGCCTCAGCCTCTGCACCTCTCAGTTCAGGCAGAGCCTCAGCCCTTGCCCCTCTCCGTTCAGGCAGAGACTCAGCCCTTGTACCTGTCAGTTCAGGCAGAGCCTCAGCCCTTGCACCTGTCAGTTCAGGCAGAGCCTCAACCCCTGCACCTGTCAGATCATGGAGGACCTCAGCCCTTGCACCTCTCATTTCAGGCAGAGCCTCAGCCTTGCCCCTCTCAGTTCAGGCAGAGACTCAGCCTCTGCACCTCTCCGTTCAGGCAGAGCCTCAGCTCTTGCACCTCTCAGTTCAGGCAGAGCCTCAGCCTCTGCACCTCTCCGTTCAGGCAGAGCCTCAGCTCTTGCACCTCTCAGTTCAGGCAGAGCCTTAGCCCTTGCACCTCTCAGTTCAGGCAGAGCCTCAGCCCTTGCACCTCTCAGTTCAGGCAGAGCCTCAGCCTCTGCACCACTCCGTTCAGGCAGAGCCTCAGCTCTTGGACCTCTCAGTTCAGGCAGAACCTCAGCCTTGCCCCTCTCCGTTCAGGCAGACCCTCGGCCTCTGCACCTCTCCGTTCAGGCAGAGCCTCAGCTCTTGCACCTCTCAGTTCAGGCAGAGCCTCAGCCTTGCCCCTCTCCGTTCAGGCAGAGCCTCAGCCTCTGCACCTCTCCGTTCAGGCAGAGCCTCAGCCTCTGCACCTCTCCGTTCAGGCAGAGCTTCAGCTCTTGCACCTCTCAGTTCAGGCAGAGCCTGAGCCCTTGCCCCTCTCAGTTCAGGCAGAGCCTCAGCCTCGCACCTCTCAGTTCAGGCAGAGCCTGAGCCCTTGCCCCACTCTGTTCAGGCAGAGCCTCAGCTCTTGCACCTCTCAGTTCAGGCAGAGCCTCAGCCTCTGCACCTCTTAGTTCAGGCAGAGCCTCAGCCCTTGCCCCTCTCCGTTCAGGCAGAGCCTCAGCCCTTGCACCTGTCAGTTCAGGCAGAGCCTCAGCCCTTGCACATGTCAGTTCAGGCAGAGCCTCAACCCCTGCACCTGTCAGATCAGGTGGGGCCTCAGCTCTTGCACCCGTCAGCTCAGGTAGGATTTCACCTGTCAGTTCAGGCAGAGCCTCAGCCTCTGCACCTCTCAGTTCAGGCAGAGCCTCAGCCCTTGCCCCTCTCCGTTCAGGCAGAGACTCAACCCTTGCACCTCTCAGTTCAGGCAGAGCCTCAGCCTCTGCACCTCTCCGTTCAGGCAGAGCCTCAGCTCTTGCACCTCTCAGTTCAGGCAGAGCCTCAGCTCTTGCACCTCTCAGTTCAGGCAGAGCCTCAGCCTCTACACCTCTCCATTCAGGCAGAGCCTCAGCCCTTGCACCTCTCAGTTCAGGCAGAGCCTCAGCCTTGCCCCTCTCAGTTCAGGCACAGCCTCAGCCTCTGCACCTCTCCATTCAGGCAGAGCCTCAGCTCTTGCACCTCTCAGTTCAGGCAGAGCCTCAGCCTTGCCCCTCTCCGTTCAGGCAGAGCCTCAGCCTCTGCACCTCTCCGTTCAGGCAGAGCCTCAGCCTCTGCACCTCTCCGTTCAGGCAGAGCTTCAGCTCTTGCACCTCTAAGTTCAGGGAGAGCCTGAGCCCTTGCCCCTCTCAGTTCAGGCAGAGCCTCAGCCTCGCACCTCTCAGTTCAGGCAGAGCCTGAGCCCTTGCCCCACTCAGTTCAGGCAGAGCCTCAGCCCTTGCCCCTCTCAGTTCATGCAGAGCCTCAGCCCTTGCACCTGTCCGTTCAGGCAGAGCCTCAGCCTTTCCCCTCTCAGGTCAGGCAGAGCCTCAGCCTCTGCACGTCTCCATTCAGGCAGAGCCTCAGCTCTTGCACCTCTCAGTTCAGGCAGAGCCTCAGCCCTTGCCCCTCTCAGTTCAGGCTGAGCCTCAGCACCTCTCCGTTCAGGCAGAGCCACAGCTCTTGCACCTCTCATTTCAGGCAGAGCCTCAGCCTCTGCACCTCTCAGTTCAGGCAGAGCCTCAGCTCTTGCACCTCTCATTTCAGGCAGAGCCTCAGCCTCGTCCCTCTCAGTTCAGGCAGAGCCTCAGCCTCTGCACCACTCCGTTCAGGCAGAGCCTCAGCTCTTGGACCTCTCAGTTCAGGCAGAACCTCAGCCTTGCCCCTCTCCGTTCAGGCAGACCCTCGGCCTCTGCACCTCCCCGTTCAGGCAGAGCCTCAGCTCTTGAACCTCTCAGTTCAGGCAGAGCCTCAGCCCTTGCCCCTCTCAGTTCAGGCAGAGCCTCAGCCCTTGCCCCTCTCAGTTCAGGCAGAACCTCAGCCTCTGCACCTCTCAGTTCAGGCAGAGCCTCAGCCTCTGCACCTCTCCGTTCTGGCAGAGCCTCAGCTCTTGGACCTCTCAGTTCAGGCAGAACCTCAGCCTTGCCCCTCTCCGGTCAGGCAGACCCTCAGCCTCTCCACCTCCCCGTTCAGGCAGAGCCTCAGCTCTTGCACCTCTCAGTTCAGGCAGAGCCTCAGCCCTTGCCCTTCTCAGTTCAGGCAGAGCCTCAGCCCTTGCCCCTCTCAGTTCAGGCAGAATCTCAGCCTCTGCACCTCTCAGTTCAGGCAGAGCCTCAGCCTCTGCACCTCTCTGTTCAGGCAGAGCCTCAGCTCTTGCACCTCTCAGTTCAGGCAGAGCCTCAGCTCTTGCACCTCTCAGTTCAGGCAGAGCCTCAGCCTCTGCACCTCTCCATTCAGGCAGAGCCTCAGCCCTTGCACCTCTCAGTTCAGGCAGAGCCTCAGCCTTCCCCCTCTCAGTTCAGGCACAGCCTCAGCCTCTGCATCTCTTCGTTCAGGCAGAGCCTCAGCTCTTGCACCTCTCAGTTCAGGCAGAGCCTTGGCCCCTATCCCTCTCAGTTCAGGCAGAGCCTCGGCCCCTGCACTGTCAGTTCAGGCAAAGCCTTGGCTCTTGCACCTCTCAGTTCAGGCAGAGCCTCAGCCCCTGCACTGTCAGTTCAGGCAAAGCCTTGGCCCTTGCACCTCTCAATCCAGGCAGAGCCTCGGCCCTTGCACGTGTCAGTTCAGGCAGAGCCTTGGCCCCTGCCCCTCTCAGTTCAGGCAGATCCTCGGCCCCTGCACTGTCAGTTCAGGCAAAGCCTCAGCCCTTGCACCTCTCAGTTCAGGCAGAGCCTCAGCCCCTGCACTGTCAGTTAAGGCAAAGTCTTGGCCCTTGCACCTCTCAATCCAGGCAGAGCCTCGGCCTTGCACCTGTCAGTTCAGGCAGAGCCTCGGCCCTTGCACCTCTCAGTTCAGGCAGAGCCTCGACTCCTGCACCTCTCAGTTCAGGCAGAGCCTCAGCTCGTGCACCTCTCAGTTCAGGCAGAGCCTCAGCCCTTGCCCATCTCAGCCTCTGCACCTCTCAGTTCAGGCAGAGCCTCAGCTCTTGCACCACTCAGTTCAGGCAGAGCCTCAGCTCTTGCACCTCCCAGTTCAAGCAAAGCCTCACCCCTTGCCCCTCTCAGTTCAGGCAGAGCCTCAGCCTTGCCCCTCTCAGTTCAGGCAGAGCCTCAGCCTCTGCACCTCTCCGTTCAGGCAGAGCCTCAGCTCTTGCACCTCTCAGTTCAGGCAGAGCCTCAGCCCTTGCCCCTCTCAGTTCAGGCAGAGCCTCAGCCTCTGCACCTCTCAGTTCAGGCAGAGCCTCAGCCCTTGCCCCTCTCCGTTCAGGCAGAGCCTCAGCCCTTGCACCTGTCAGTTCAGGCAGAGCCTCAGCCCTTGCACATGTCAGTTCAGGCAGAGCCTCAACCCCTGCACCTGTCAGATCAGGTGGGGCCTCAGCTCTTGCACCCGTCAGCTCAGGTAGGATTTCACCTGTCAGTTCAGGCAGAGCCTCAGCCTCAGCACCTCTCAGTTCAGGCAGAGCCTCAGCCCTGCCCCTCTCCGTTCAGGCAGAGACTCAGCCCTTGCACCTGTCAGTTCAGGCAGAGCCTCAGCCCTTGCCCCTGTCAGTTCAGGCAGAGCCTCAACCCCTGCACCTGTCAGATCATGGAGGACCTCAGCCCTTGCACCTCTCATTTCAGGCAGAGCCTCAGCCTTGCCCCTCTCAGTTCAGGCAGAGACTCAGCCTCTGCACCTCTCCGTTCAGGCAGAGCCTCAGCTCTTGCACCTCTCCGTTCAGGCAGAGCCTCAGACTTGCACCTCTCAGTTCAGGCAGAGCCTCAGCCTCTGCACCTCTCCGTTCAGGCAGAGGCTCAGCTCTTGCACCTCTCAGTTCAGGCAGAGCCTCAGCTCTTGCACCTCTCAGTTCAGGCAGAGCCTCAGCCTCTGCACCTCTCCAGTCAGGCAGAGCCTCAGCCCTTGCACCTCTCAGTTCAGGCAGAGCCTCAGCCTTCCCCCTCTCAGTTCAGGCACAGCCTCAGCCTCTGCACCTCTTCGTTCAGGCAGAGCCTCAGCTCTTGCACCTCTCAGTTCAGGCAGAGCCTTGGCCCCTACCCCTCTCAGTTCAGGCAGAGCCTCGGCCCCTGCACTGTCAGTTCAGGCAAAGCCTTGGCCCTTGCACCTCTCAGTTCAGGCAGAGCCTCAGCCCCTGCACTGTCAGTTCAGGCAAAGCCTTGGCCCTTGCACCTCTCAGTTCAGGCAGAGCCTCAGCCTTGCCCCTCTCAGTTCAGGCAGAGCCTCAGCCTCTGCACCTCTCTGTTCAGGCAGAGCCTCAGTTCTTGCACCTCTCATTTCAGGCAGAGCCTCAGCCTTGCCCCTCTCAGTTCAGGCAGACCCTTAGCCTCTGCACCGCTCCGTTCAGGCAGAGCCTCAGCTCTTGCACCTCTCAGTTCAGGCAGAGCCTCAGCCCTTGCATCTCTCAGTTCAGGCAGAGCCTCAGCCCTTGCACCTCTCTGTTCAGGCAGAGCCTCAGCCCTTGCACCTCTCAGTTCAGCCAGAGCCTCAGCACTTGCACCTCTCAGTTCAGGCAGAGCCTCAGCCTTGCCCCTCTCAGTTCAGGCAGAGCCTCAGCCTCTGCACCTCTCCGTTCAGGCAGAGCCTCAGCTCTTGCACCTTTCAGTTCAGGCACAGCCTCAGCCTTGCCCCTCTCCGTTCAGGCAGAGCCTCAGCCCCTGCACATCTCCGTTCAGGCAGAGCCTGAGCCCTTGCCCCCCTCAGTTCAGGCAGAGCCTCAGCTCTTGCACCTCTCAGTCCAGGCAGAGCCTCAGCTCTTGCACCTCTCAGTTCAGGCAGAGCCTCAGCCTCTGCACCTCTCAGTTCAGGCAGAGCCTCAGCCCTTGCCCAACTCCGTTCAGGCAGAGCCTCAGTCCTTGCACCTGACAGTTCAGGCAGAGCCTCAGCCCTTGCACCTGTCAGTTCAGGCAGAGCCTCAACCCCTGCACCTGTCAGTTCAGGCAGAGCCTCAACCCCTGCACCTCTCAGTTCAGGCAGAGCCTCAGCCCTTGCCCCTCTCCGTTCAGGAAGAGCCTGAACCCCTGCACCTGTCAGTTCAGGCAGAGCCTCAGCCCTTGCACCTGTCAGTTCAGGCAGAGCCTCAGCCCTTGCAACTGTCAGTTCAGGCAGAGCCTCAGCCCTTGCACCTGTCAGTTCAGGCAGAGCCTCAGCCCTTGCACCTGTCAGTTCAGGTAGAGCCTCGGCCCTTGCACCTGTCAGTTCAGGCAGAGCCTAAGCCCTTGCATCGTTCAGTTCAGGCAGAGCCTCAGTCTCTGCACCTCTCCGTTCAGGCAGAGCCTCAGCCTCTGCACCTCTCCGTTCAGGCAGAGCCTCAGCTCTTGCGCCTCTCAGTTCAGGCAGAGCATCAGCCCTTGCACCTGTCAGTTCAGGCAGAGCCTCAGCCCTTGCACCTGTCAGTTCAGGCAGAGCCTCAACCCTTGCCCCTCTCAGTTCATGCAGAGCCTCAGCCCTTGCACCTGTCAGTTCAGGCAGAGCCTCGGCCCTTGCACCTGTCAGTTCAGGCAGAGCCGCAACCCTTGACCCTCTCAGTTCATGCAGAGCCTCAGCCTCTGCACCTCTCAGTTCAGGCAGAGCCTCAGCCTCTGCACCTCTCCGTTCAGGCAGAGCCTCAGCCTCTGCACCTCTCCGTTCAGGCAGACCCTCAGCCTCTGCACCTCTCCGTTCAGGCAGAGCCTCAGCTCCTGCACCTCTCTGTTCAGGCAGAGCCTCAGCCCTTGCACCTGTCAGTTCAGGCAGAGCCTCAGCCCTTGCACCTGTCAGTTCAGGCAGAGCCTCAACCCTTGCCCCTCTCAGTTCATGCAGAGCCTCAGCCTCTGCACCTCTCAGTTCAGGCAGAGCCTCAGCCTCTGCACCTCTCCGTTCAGGCAGAGCCTCAGCTCCTGCACCTCTCCATTCAGGCAGAGCCTCAGCCCTTGCCGCTCTCAGTTCAGGCAGGGCCTCTGCCCTTGCACCTGTCGGTTCAGGCAGAGCCTCAGCCTTGCCATCTCAGTTCAGGCAGAGCCTCAGTCCTTGCCCCTCTCAGTTCAGGCAGAGCCTCAGCACCTCTCCATTCAGGCAGAGCCTCAGCTCTTGCACCTCTCATTTCAGGCAGAGCCTCAGCATTGCCCCTCTCAGTTCAGGCAGAGCCTCAGCACCTCTCCTTTCAGGCAGAGCCTCAGCTCTTGCACCTCTCAGTTCAGGCAGAGCCTCAGCCTTGCCCCTCTCAGTTCAGGCAGAGCCTCAGCCTCTGCACCTCTCCGTTCAGGCAGAGCCTCAGCTCTTGCACCTCTCCGTTCAGACAGAGCCTCTGCCTTGCACCTCTCCATTCAGACAGAGCCTCAGCCTTGCCCCTCTCAGTTCAAACAGACACTCAGCCTCTGCACCTCTCAGTTCAGGCAGAGCCTCAGCTCTTGCACCTCTCAGTTCAGGCAGAGCCTCAGCCCTTGCCCCTCTCAATTCAGGCAGAGCCTCAGCCTCTGCACCTCTCAGTTCAGGCAGAGCTTCAGCCTCTGCACCTCTCCGTTCAGGCAGAGCCTCAGCTCTTGCACCTATCAGTTCAGGCAGAGCCTCAGCCTCTGCACCTCTCTGTTCAGGCAGAGTCTCAGCTCTTGCATCTCTCAGTTCAGACAGAGCCTCAGCCTTGCCCCTCTCAGTTCAGGCAGAGTCTCAGCCTCTGCACCTCTCCGTTCAGGTAGAGCCTCAGCCTCTGCACCTCTCCGTTCAGGCAGAGCCTCAGCTCTTGCACCTCTCAGTTCAGGCAGAGCCTCAGCCTTGCCCCTCTCAGTTCAGGCAGAGCCTCAGCCTCTGCACCTTTCCGTTCAGGCAGAGCCTCAGCCTCTGCACCTCTCCGTTCAGGCAGAGCCTCAGCTCTTGCACCTCTCAGTTCAGGCAGAGCCTCAGCCTTGCCCCTCTCAGTTCAGGCAGAGCCTCAGCCTCTGCACCTCTCCATTCAGGCAGAGCCTCAGCCTTGCCCCTCTCGATTCAGGCAGAGCCTGAGCCCCTGCACCTCTCAGTTCAGACAGAGCCTCAGCTCTTGCAGCTCTCAGTTCAGGCAGAGCCTCAACCTCTGCACCTCTCAGTTCAGGCAGAGCCTCAGCTCCTGCACCTCTCAGTTCAGGCAGAGCCTCAGCCCTTGCCCCTCTCAGTTCAGGCAGGGCCTCAGCCCTTGCACCTGTCAGTTCAGGCAGAGCCTCAGCCTTGCCCCTCTCAGGTCAGGCAGAGCCTCAGCCTCTGCACGTCTCCATTCAGGCAGAGCCTCAGCTCTTGCACCTCTCAGTTCAGGCAGAGCCTCAGCCCTTGCCCCTCTCAGTTCAGGCAGAGCCTCAGCACCTATCCGTTCAGGCAGAGCCTCAGCTCTTGCACCTCTCATTTCAGGCAGAGCCTCAGCCTCTGCACCTCTCAGTTCAGGCAGAGCCTCGGCTCTTGCACCTCTCAGTTCAGGCAGAGCCTCATCCTTGCCCCTCTCAGTTCCGGCAGAGCCTCAGCCTCTGCACCTCTCCGTTCAGGCAGAGCCTCAGCTCTTGCACCTCTCAGTTCAGGCAGAACCTCAGCCTTGCCCCTCTCCGTTCAGGCAGACCCTCAGCCTCTGCACCTCTCCGTTCAGGCAGAGCCTCAGCCCTTGCCCCTCTCAGTTCAGGCAGAGCCTCAGCCCCGCACCTCTCAGTTCAGGCAGAGCCTGAGCCCTTGCCCCTCTTAGTTCAGGCAGAGCCTAAGCTCTTGCACCTCTCAGTCCAGGCAGAGCCTCAGCTTTTGCACCTCTCAGTTCAGGCAGAGCCTCAGCCTCTGCACCTCTCCGTTCAGGCAGAGCCTCAGCTCTTGCACCTCTCAGTTCAGGCAGAGCCTCAGCCTTGCACCTCTCAGTTCAGGCAGAACCTCGGCCTCTGCACCTCTCCATTCAGGCAGAGCCTCAGCTCTTGCACCTCTCAGTTCAGGCAGAGCCTCAGCCTCTGCACCTTTCCGTTCAGGCAGAGCCTCAGCCTCTGAACCTTTCCATTCAGGCAGAGCCTCAGCCTCTGCACCTTTCCGTTCAGGCAGAGCCTCAGCCTCTGCTCCTCTCCGTTCAGGCAGAGCCTCAGCTCTTGCACCTCTCAGTTCAGGCAGAGCCTTAGCCTTGCCCCTATCAGTTCAGGCAGAGCCTCAGCCTCTGCACCTCTCCATTCAGGCAGAGCCTCAGCCTTGCCCCTCTCAGTTCAGGCAGAGCCTGGGCCCCTGCACCTCTCAGTTCAGACAGAGCCTCAGCTTTTGCAGCTCTCAGTTCAGGCAGAGCCTCAACCTCTGCACCTCTCTGTTCAGGCAGAGCCTCAGCTCCTGCACCTCTCAGTTCAGGCGGAGCCTCAGCCCTTGCCCCTCTCAGTTCAGGCAGGGCCTCAGCCCTTGCACCTGTCGGTTTAGGCAGAGCCTCAGCCTTGCCCCTCTCAGGTCAGGCAGAGCCTCAGCCTCTGCACGTCTCCATTCAGGCAGAGCCTCAGCTCTTGCACCTCTCAGTTCAGGCAGAGCCTCAGCCCTTGCACCTCTCAGTTCAGGCAGAGCCTCAGCACCTCTCCGTTCAGGCAGAGCCTCAGCTCTTGCACCTCTTGTTAGGGAGAATTCTCTGTTTAGGCTGAATTTCCCTACCTAGTGAGTCCCCCAGCAGCTTTGCTGGATTTCTGGGGTTTCTTTTTTTTTTCTCCTGCCAAGAGTGAGACTCTTTTGCCCTCACCCTTGGACATGTTGAAGTGTGTTTTCTTGGTTAAACCTTGTGTTGAATGGGCTATGGGGTCTTTTTACTCCATAGGGCCTCATGTATTTTTGTGATGTGGGTTACACAGCACCCTCTGTGCCGTGACCCAGGGGTGTCCTAGGGACTCCCCAACATAGACTCCATACCCTGGGACTGACTACTGTCTCCCAGGGCATGTAAAGTCACCAAAGACTTTGCTAGTCTTGAATCCTGAACAGAACCAGTACAAACCATCATATTGTGGACATACTGGCTGGGGCAATTCGATTGCCCCAGGGTCTGTTAGTCGAGGGGGCACGTCTCCGTCCCCCCTGATCGAGTTTTGGCTGGTGGCAGTGGAAACTACGTTTAATATTCGACCGCGAATATTTTCCTATGGGATTTCCCATTGTTTTAGGCTAACACATTTAATTATTTATTTACGGTAGCCTTAAACATACCGCCGGTTTATATATTTATTATTATAACTCCGGTTGGGACTTTTTGCCAAAACTTGATTCTAAAATGGCGTTGGCGTTCGCCTCTGTAACTCTGACCCAAAGTGGAGCCCTTTGTTCCACTTTTGGCGGGCTTCTCCACAGAAGCCCTCCAAAGTGGTGCCACTCTGTCTGGGGTACTTAGGAGGGGTGGAGGGGGATTTAGGCACCCTGGACTGAGTTACCTTGGTAACTCAAGTCGCTCTCCGTCCTGATTGGCCCAAGTGGTGAGCCGGCCGGCTCACCACTTAGCATGTTTGAGTGACAGCTAGGCTGAGTGAATGGGGGTTTGCTGCATAAAAGCAGGGCTTTGGGGACTGGGACTTCAGAAGTCGCCACAGGACCAAGAATCCGACGAGGGAAGAGCTGAGCCGACCTGCTTCGACGACACCACCCGGTGGAGCCCTGCTGAACCGTCTCACCACTTTTCCCGACGACCGAGGAGAACTCTTAACGGAGTGACTCCTTCCCTTGACTGGTGGGGACAACCAGTTTTCGCCTTCTTTTCGCTTCTCGAGGTATCTCGTGGCCGCCTTGCCCGTGCCAAGCACCCCGGCAACCGGAATACCACACTTTTACCCCTAACCGCGAAAGTCGGTACAACCCTTTAACCGGAGGACTCCGCGGCTGGTTTCTTCCCGGGCAGTGCAACAACCTTCTTCTTCTGCTCTTCAGCGAGAACTTCTTCTCCCCTGACCGACGTCGAGCCTTGCTGCCACTGCCTGGAACAACTGCCACCGCTGGAGGATCCTTTCCGCTTAAGGTACCGTGTTCCGCCTGGCTTCCCTTGCCACCGACTGTACGGGGTAGATTTAGCCCCCGGCTTTCGAACCTGGGAGTGCCTGGAGCACCTTGGCTAAACTTTCTAAGCCACTCTAAACTCTTTCTAACTCTGTGCAAGACTTTGAATCCCTAATTACAGTGTGATCTTGGGCACCTTTTTGCTCCGGCTACTCTAAGAGTGGGCCCTGCCTAGTGACTTTTGCGCACCTGTGACTTTGTGTTTCTTTGAGCCTATTGCAAGTGTTTTGGATCTTAGAGTGGTGTGTTTAACCCATTTCTGTTTCTTTTTACCCCTTTCTTAAACCTACTAGAGTGTCATCTAACGTTAAGCGCTCACCTCTGTTTTAATTATGTGGTGTTAACTTAGAGTTGTCTAGATAGGAGTAAGGGTTGAAACTGCTTTCCGTATAACTGTGTTTGAAGTGTTTTTACTATATTTTGCTAGAGTGATTTCAACTTATGTGTGTTTAATAAATAAATAACTATATACTTTTGAAACCAAGCTCTGGTCAGTGTTTGCTTGTGCTATTGTGTCTGAGTACATAGTGTGTATACTTTGCATACTGCCTAACTCTTCTTGAGGGAAGTCTGACTGCTCAGCCACAGCTACCAGGTAAATCTGGGTGGTGCAGACTGCTACCAAGTGGGTTTACTGCTATACCTGTAGTCCTAAATCTTTTGCAGTGTTCCCTAAGGGAACTGCACAGGTTTCTGCCTAACACTGGTGTACAGCGGTGGGATTTGTATTGAGTATACATTTTATTGTGCTTTAGATACCTTAGTGCAACTAACCACAAAGTTTAGCACTGTAAAGGTAATCCTCTAACATGTCAGTTATAGAAAGCTATAGTCAAGAATCCCTTGCAGCCAAAACTGCTGATTGTTTAAGAGTGCTCTGTAAACATAAGGACCTCCTGACTAAGGGCAAGAAAATGGAGCTGATTGAAAGATTGTTAGCTAACCAAAGTCTGGGTGATGGTTCAGAGGAACCTACCACTCCAGCCACTGTAGATGACAGTATTGAAGTTAACATGGAGCAAAATGTTGATGATTCTGAGGAAGAGTCAGAAGAGGAGGGTGAGGCTGTTGTAACTGTCCCCCCTAGGCCTCTGCCTGCTCTACCTGCTGTACCTACTGGACCTTTACCAGGTCCCACATTTAGTCCTCAGTACTTTGAACTGGAGAAAATGAAGCTAGAATTGGAGTATAAGAAACTTAATGCTCAAACTGACAAAGAACTAAGGCTAAGGGAAATGGAGCTCAAGTATGACTTAGAAATGAAGAAATTATCTGTTGAGAATGTTTCTCTCTCTGGCTCCTCTAGAAGTTCCAGTCCTAAAAGACCCCGGATGCCTAAAGAATTGATTGCTATGTATGAGCCTAAGTTGGATGTGTTGGATTGGTTGTCTCTGTTTGAATATAATCATGGGCTCCAGAACATCACAGGAAATGACTTACTCACCTGGTTGTTCTCTAGGCTTCCCCCTGTTGCAACTGATGTGGTAATGGAGATGGGGGAGGAGGATAGGAAGGACTATGAATGTGTGAAACTAGCTTTGATAGCTAGGTTTGGGAAGACCCCTTCCCAGTATCTTAAGAGGTTTAGGAGCCTCAAAAAGCATGATGGTACCCCTTGGGCTACCTGGGTGAGTGAATGTTTGAAAAACTTAGAGGGATGGATTAAGGGTTACAAGGTGAACACTTATGAAGGTATGAAGAATTTGTTTATGTTGGAGACTATTTATGATGCCTGCTCTCCTGAGCTCAGACAGCACTTGGCTGATTCACAGGAATTAGATCCTAGGAAGCTAGCTAAGGCTGCTGACTTGTGGGTTGCCAACAGGGCCACTCACAAGGATTCTGGGGTAACTCAGAAGAAGGATGGGGAGAAACAGCCTAAAAAGGACTCCAGAGAGAATTCTAATAATTCCTATCCCAAAGAGGGCCCCAAACCACAAAATAACCAGGGTAAGCCACATGGGAAACCTAGTCAGACTACTGTACCTTCTGGCCACAAGCCAGAAGGAGGTCAGAACAAACCACCCTTCCAGAGAGCATTTGGACAATGCTATGTCTGTCAGGGTACTGACCATATCAAAGGAGATCCCAAGTGCAAGGGTAAACCTGCAGGGATCAGCACAGTCTCCTTAGCCTTCACTCCTGAGGATGAAGTACAGATGGCTAGTGCCCACTTTGAACTCTTTGCTGAAGAACCCTTGGGTCTTCAAGCAACTGTAAACTTAGAGCCTATGGGTCTAGTTAGTCCCCAGAATAGGGTTGTGTATAACTCCCTACCTGTTAACTCTAAGGTGTATTATGTGGACAGTGTTCTTGTCAATGGCCAGGATACTCCTGCCAGGAGAGACACTGGGGCCAGCAGAACAGTAGTGGATGAAAGCTTCTTTCAACCTGAGGATGTGGCCAAAGCACCCAAAGGTCCCACTAAGATGTCTGGAGGCCCTGTCCAAATGGTTCCTATTCTACCAGCCCTCATTCAATGTAACAACATGACAGTAAGGATCCCTGTCAGTGTTCAGGCTGAGGTACCTGGGAAGGTCCTGTTAGGGAATGACCTAAGAACTCTAGGAGTAGTGTCACATACCCCCAGGCCTCCCAGTATGGAGAAGCAGAACTTAACCAAATTGGCTAGAAAGGCTACCTTGAAGGACCCTTCTAAGCCTGTGGGACCCTCTACTGAGAACCCCACTACAAGCCCTGGTGTTAGTAAGTTGACCTCTAGCCCAGGCACATTTCAGGATAGTATGCTAGGAACATGGGCGCCCCAACCAAGCTCCATCATTGTTCCCCTAGTCTCAGAGTCTCTGACTCCCCCTGCTTCTGAGGAAGAGGTGGATAGACCAACTAGGCCCCTATCTGGACCTGAGAGAACTGGTAATTCTCAGTGCTGGTGGAAAACCAGAAAAGAAAAGTCTAAGGCCAAAAACCTTCAGACTGTTGGACCTTCTACTGAAGACCCCAACTCAAATCCTAATATTAGGGGGGAACCTCCTAGAATAGGTAAGGGTAGATCTAAGAGGAAGGGGAAGCAGGTACATTGCCTAACCCCAACCCCTCCAACCAAGAGGCCTAAGACCCAACCTGCTCCCACAAGAGAGGTGGTGAGGAACCTTGGAGGCCCCTCTAGATCTAAGGGAATCCTTTATAAGGACCCCTTCAAAAAGCCTAACATAGGTTCAGAAGTTGTACCAACTTCTGAGGGACTGGTCAACCAGATCCCCTATAACAAAAAGACTGATGTTCCTCCAAGGGTTTGTAGGTCCTTTAGCTTGCAAAAGAAAACCTTTGAGTTCTCCCTTAAGCATAGGTCAAGGTGTCACCATCAAAATGCTGATGGACTCTCTAGGATGTATATCATCGACTAGAGGTATGAGGTTCATCCAGGAGTGGATTAAATCCTCCTGTCCCTTAGTCTGGGGGGGGCGAGTGTTAGGGAGAATTCTCTGTTTAGGCTGAATTTCCCTACCTAGTGAGTCCCCCAGCAGCTTTGCTGGATTTCTGGGGTTTCTTTTTTTTTTCTCCTGCCAAGAGTGAGACTCTTTTGCCCTCACCCTTGGACATGTTGAAGTGTGTTTTCTTGGTTAAACCTTGTGTTGAATGGGCTATGGGGTCTTTTTACTCCATAGGGCCTCATGTATTTTTGTGATGTGGGTTACACAGCACCCTCTGTGCCGTGACCCAGGGGTGTCCTAGGGACTCCCCAACATAGACTCCATACCCTGGGACTGACTACTGTCTCCCAGGGCATGTAAAGTCACCAAAGACTTTGCTAGTCTTGAATCCTGAACAGAACCAGTACAAACCATCATATTGTGGACATACTGGCTGGGGCAATTCGATTGCCCCAGGGTCTGTTAGTCGAGGGGGCACGTCTCCGTCCCCCCTGATCGAGTTTTGGCTGGTGGCAGTGGAAACTACGTTTAATATTCGACCGCGAATATTTTCCTATGGGATTTCCCATTGTTTTAGGCTAACACATTTAATTATTTATTTACGGTAGCCTTAAACATACCGCCGGTTTATATATTTATTATTATAACTCCGGTTGGGACTTTTTGCCAAAACTTGATTCTAAAATGGCGTTGGCGTTCGCCTCTGTAACTCTGACCCAAAGTGGAGCCCTTTGTTCCACTTTTGGCGGGCTTCTCCACAGAAGCCCTCCAAAGTGGTGCCACTCTGTCTGGGGTACTTAGGAGGGGTGGAGGGGGATTTAGGCACCCTGGACTGAGTTACCTTGGTAACTCAAGTCGCACTCCGTCCTGATTGGCCCAAGTGGTGAGCCGGCCGGCTCACCACTTAGCATGTTTGAGTGACAGCTAGGCTGAGTGAATGGGGGTTTGCTGCATAAAAGCAGGGCTTTGGGGACTGGGACTTCAGAAGTCGCCACAGGACCAAGAATCCGACGAGGGAAGAGCTGAGCCGACCTGCTTCAACGACACCACCCGGTGGAGCCCTGCTGAACCGTCTCACCACTTTTCCCGACGACCGAGGAGAACTCTTAACGGAGTGACTCCTTCCCTTGACTGGTGGGGACAACCAGTTTTCGCCTTCTTTTCGCTTCTCGAGGTATCTCGTGGCCGCCTTGCCCGTGCCAAGCACCCCGGCAACCGGAATACCACACTTTTACCCCTAACCGCGAAAGTCGGTACAACCCTTTAACCGGAGGACTCCGCGGCTGGTTTCTTCCCGGGCAGTGCAACAACCTTCTTCTTCTGCTCTTCAGCGAGAACTTCTTCTCCCCTGACCGACGTCGAGCCTTGCTGCCACTGCCTGGAACAACTGCCACCGCTGGAGGATCCTTTCCGCTTAAGGTACCGTGTTCCGCCTGGCTTCCCTTGCCACCGACTGTACGGGGTAGATTTAGCCCCCGGCTTTCGAACCTGGGAGTGCCTGGAGCACCTTGGCTAAACTTTCTAAGCCACTCTAAACTCTTTCTAACTCTGTGCAAGACTTTGAATCCCTAATTACAGTGTGATCTTGGGCACCTTTTTGCTCCGGCTACTCTAAGAGTGGGCCCTGCCTAGTGACTTTTGCGCACCTGTGACTTTGTGTTTCTTTGAGCCTATTGCAAGTGTTTTGGATCTTAGAGTGGTGTGTTTAACCCATTTCTGTTTCTTTTTACCCCTTTCTTAAACCTACTAGAGTGTCATCTAACGTTAAGCGCTCACCTCTGTTTTAATTATGTGGTGTTAACTTAGAGTTGTCTAGATAGGAGTAAGGGTTGAAACTGCTTTCCGTATAACTGTGTTTGAAGTGTTTTTACTATATTTTGCTAGAGTGATTTCAACTTATGTGTGTTTAATAAATAAATAACTATATACTTTTGAAACCAAGCTCTGGTCAGTGTTTGCTTGTGCTATTGTGTCTGAGTACATAGTGTGTATACTTTGCATACTGCCTAACTCTTCTTGAGGGAAGTCTGACTGCTCAGCCACAGCTACCAGGTAAATCTGGGTGGTGCAGACTGCTACCAAGTGGGTTTACTGCTATACCTGTAGTCCTAAATCTTTTGCAGTGTTCCCTAAGGGAACTGCACAGGTTTCTGCCTAACACCTCTCATTTCAGGCAGAGCCTCAGCCTCTGCACCTCTCAGTTCAGGCAGAGCCTCAGCTCTTGCACCTCTCCGTTCACACAGAGCCTCAGCCTTGCCCCTCTCAGTTCAGGCAGACCCATAGCCTCTACACCTCTCCGTTCAGGCAGAGCCTCAGCTCGTGCACCTCTCAGTTCAGGCAGAGCCTCAGCCCTTGCCCCTCTCAGTTCAGGCAGAGCCTCAGCCTCTGCACCTCTCAGTTCAGGCAGAGCCTCCGCCTCTGCACCTCTCCGTTCAGGCAGAGCCTCAGCTCTTGCACCTCTCAGTTCAGGCAGAGCCTCAGCCTTGCCCCTCTCAGTTCAGGAAGAGCCTCAGCCTCTCCACCTCTCAGTTCAGGCAGAGCCTCAGCCTCTGCACCTCTCTGTTCAGGCAGAGCCTCAGCTCTTGCACCTCTCAGTTCAGGCAGAGCCTCAGCCTTGCCCATCTCAGTTCAGGCAGAGCCTCAGCCTCTGCACCTTTCCGTTCAGGCAGAGCCTCAGCCTCTGAACCTTTCCATTCAGGCAGAGCCTCAGCCTCTGCACCTTTCCGTTCAGGCAGAGCCTCAGCCTCTGCTCCTCTCCGTTCAGGCAGAGCCTCAGCTCTTGCACCTCTCAGTTCATGCAGAGCCTTAGCCTTGCCCCTCTCAGTTCAGGCAGAGCCTCAGCCTCTGCACCTCTCCGTTCAGGCAGAGCCTCAGCCTTGCCCCTCTCAGTTCAGGCAGAGCCTGAGCCCCTGCACCTCTCAGTTCAGACAGAGCCTCAGCTTTTGCAGCTCTCAGTTCAGGCAGAGCCTCAACCTCTGCACCTCTCCGTTCAGGCAGAGCCTCAGCTCCTGCACCTCTCAGTTCAGGCAGAGCCTCAGGCCTTGCCCCTCTCAGTTCAGGCAGGGCCTCAGCCCTTGCACCTGTCAGTTCAGGCAGAGCCTCAGCCTTGCCCCTCTCAGGTCAGGCAGAGCCTCAGCCTCTGCACGTCTCCATTCAGGCAGAGCCTCAGCTCTTGCACCTCTCAGTTCAGGCAGAGCCTCAGCCCTTGCCCCTCTCAGTTCAGGCAGAGCCTCAGCACCTCTCCGTTCAGGCAGAGCCTCAGCTCTTGCACCTCTCATTTCAGGCAGAGCCTCAGCCCCTGCACCTCTCAGTTCAGGCAGAGCCTCAGCCTTGCCCCTCTCAGTTCAGGCAGAGCCTCAGCCTCTGCACCTCTCCGTTCAGGCAGACCCTCAGCCTCTGCACCTCCACGTTCAGGCAGAGCCTCAGGCTTGCCCCTCTCCGTTCAGGCAGACCCTCAGCCTCTGCACCTCCACGTTCAGGCAGAGCCTCAGCTCTTGCACCTCTCAGTTCAGGCAGAGCCTCAGCCCTTGCCCCTCTCAGTTCAGGCAGAGCCTCAGCCCTTGCCCCTCTCAGTTCAGGCAGAACCTTAGCCTCTGCACCTCTCAGTTCAGGCAGAGCCTGAGCCTCTGCACCTCTCCGTTCAGGCAGAGCCTCATCTCTTGCACCTCTCAGTTCAGGCAGAGCCTCAGCTCTTGAACCTCTCAGTTCAGGCAGAGCCTCATCCTCTGCACCTCTCCATTCAGGCAGAGCCTCAGCCCTTGCCCCTCTCAGTTCAGGCAGAACCTTAGCCTCTGCACCTCTCAGTTCAGGCAGAGCCTCAGCCTCTGCACCTCTCCGTTCAGGCAGAGCCTCATCTCTTGCACCTCTCAGTTCAGGCAGAGCCTCAGCTCTTGAACCTCTCAGTTCAGGCAGAGCCTCATCCTCTGCACCTCTCAATTCAGGCAGAGCCTCAGCCCTTGCACCTCTCAGTTCAGGCAGAGCCTCAGCCTTGCCCCTCTCTGTTCAGGCAGAGCCTCAGCCGCTGCACCTCTCCGTTCAGGCGGAGCCTCAGCCTCTGCACCTCTCCGTTCAGGCAGAGCTTCAGCTCTTGCACCTCTCAGTTCAGGCAGAGCCTGAGCCCTTGCCCCTCTCAGTTCAGGCAGAGCCGCAGCCTCGCACCTCTCAGTTCAGGCAGAGCCTGAGCCCTTGCCCCTCTCAGTTCAGGCAGAGCCTCAGCTCTTGCACCTCTCAGTTCAGGCAGAGCCTGAGCCCCTGCACCTCTCAGTTCAGACAGAGCCTCAGCTTTTGCAGCTCTCAGTTCAGGCAGAGCCTCAACCTCTGCACCTCTCCGTTCAGGCAGAGCCTCAGCTCCTGCACCTCTCAGTTCAGGCAGAGCCTCAGGCCTTGCCCCTCTCAGTTCAGGCAGGGCCTCGGCCCTTGCACCTGTCAGTTCAGGCAGAGCCTCAGCCTTGCCCCTCTCAGGTCAGGCAGAGCCTCAGCCTCTGCACGTCTCCATTCAGGCAGAGCCTCAGCTCTTGCACCTCTCAGTTCAGGCAGAGCCTCAGCCCTTGCCCCTCTCAGTTCAGGCAGAGCCTCAGCACCTCTCCGTTCAGGCAGAGCCTCAGCTCTTGCACCTCTCATTTCAGGCAGAGCCTCAGCCCCTGCACCTCTCAGTTCAGGCAGAGCCTCAGCCTTGCCCCTCTCAGTTCAGGCAGAGCCTCAGCCTCTGCACCTCTCCGTTCAGGCAGACCCTCAGCCTCTGCACCTCCATGTTCAGGCAGAGCCTCAGGCTTGCCCCTCTCCGTTCAGGCAGACCCTCAGCCTCTGCACCTCCACGTTCAGGCAGAGCCTCAGCTCTTGCACCTCTCAGTTCAGGCAGAGCCTCAGCCCTTGCCCCTCTCAGTTCAGGCAGAGCCTCAGCCCTTGCCCCTCTCAGTTCAGGCAGAACCTTAGCCTCTGCACCTCTCAGTTCAGGCAGAGCCTCAGCCTCTGCACCTCTCCGTTCAGGCAGAGCCTCATCTCTTGCACCTCTCAGTTCAGGCAGAGCCTCAGCTCTTGAACCTCTCAGTTCAGGCAGAGCCTCATCCTCTGCACCTCTCCATTCAGGCAGAGCCTCAGCCCTTGCCCCTCTCAGTTCAGGCAGAACCTTAGCCTCTGCACCTCTCAGTTCAGGCAGAGCCTCAGCCTCTGCACCTCTCCGTTCAGGCAGAGCCTCATCTCTTGCACCTCTCAGTTCAGGCAGAGCCTCAGCTCTTGAACCTCTCAGTTCAGGCAGAGCCTCATCCTCTGCACCTCTCCATTCAGGCAGAGCCTCAGCCCTTGCACCTCTCAGTTCAGGCAGAGCCTCAGCCTTGCCCCTCTCTGTTCAGGCAGAGCCTCAGCCGCTGCACCTCTCCGTTCAGGCGGAGCCTCAGCCTCTGCACCTCTCCGTTCAGGCAGAGCTTCAGCTCTTGCACCTCTCAGTTCAGGCAGAGCCTGAGCCCTTGCCCCTCTCAGTTCAGGCAGAGCCGCAGCCTCGCACCTCTCAGTTCAGGCAGAGCCTGAGCCCTTGCCCCTCTCAGTTCAGGCAGAGCCTCAGCTCTTGCACCTCTCAGTTCAGGCAGAGCCTCAGCCTCTGCACCTCTCAGTTCAGGCAGAGCCTCAGCCCTTGCCCCTCTCCGTTCAGGCAGAGCCTCAGCCCTTGCACCTGTCAGTTTAGGCAGAGCCTCAGCCCTTGCACATGTCAGTTCAGGCAGAGCCTCAACCCCTGCACCTGTCAGATCAAGTGGAGCCTCAGCTCTTGCACCTGTCAGCTCAGGTAGGATTTCACCTGTCAGTTCAGGCAGAGCCTCAGCCTCTGCACCTCTCAGTTCAGGCAGAGCCTCAGCCCTTGCCCCTCTCTGTTCAGGCAGAGACTCAGCACTTGCACCTGTCAGTTCAGGCAGAGCCTCAGCCCTTGCACCTGTCAGTTCAGGCAGAGCCTCAACCCCTGCACCTGTCAGATCATGGAGGACCTCAGCCCTTGCACCTCTCATTTCAGGCAGAACCTCAGCCTTGCCCCTCTCAGTTCAGGCAGAGACTCAGCCTCTGCACCTCTCTGTTCAGGCAGAGCCTCAGCTCTTGCACCTCTCAGTTCAGGCAGAGCATCAGCCTCTGCACCTCTCCGTTCAGGCAGAGCCTCAGCTCTTGCACCTCTCAGTTCAGGCAGAGCCTCAGCCCTTGCCCCTCTCATTTCAGGCAGAGCCTCAGCCCTTGCCCTCTCAGTTCAGGCAGAACCTCAGCCTCTGCACCTCTCCATTCAGGCAGAGCCTCAGCTCTTGCACCTCTCAGTTCAGGCAGAGCCTCAGCCCTTGCACCTCTCCATTCAGGCAGAGCCTCAGCCCTTGCACCTCTCAGTTCAGGCAGAGCCTCAGCCCTTGCACCTCTCAGTTCAGGCAGAGCCTCAGCCTTGCCCCTCTCAGTTCAGGCAGAGCCTCAGCCTCCGCACCTCTCCGTTCAGGCAGAGCCTCAGCTCTTGCACCTTTCAGTTCAGGCAGAGCCTCAGCCTTGCCCCTCTCCGTTCAGGCAGAGCCTCAGCCCCTGCACCTCTCCGTTCAGGCAGAACCTGAGCCCTTGCCCCTCTCAGTTCAGGCAGAGCCTCAGCTCTTGCACCTCTCAGTCCAGGCAGAGCCTCAGCTCTTGCACCTCTCAGTTCAGGCAGAGCCTCAGCCTCTGCACCTCTCGGTTCAGGCAGAGCCTCAGCCCTTGCCCCTCTCCGTTCAGGCAGAGCTTCAGCCCTTGCACCTGTCAGTTCAGGCAGAGCCTCAGCCCTTGCACCTGTCAGTTCAGGCAGAGCCTCAACCCCTGCACCTGTCAGTTCAGGCAGAGCTTCAACCCCTGCACCTCTCAGTTCAGGCAGAGTGTTAGGCAGAAACCTGTGCAGTTCCCTCTGGGACCACTGCAAAAGATTTAAGACTACAGGTGTTGGCAGTAAACCCACTTGGTAGCAGTCTGCACCGCACAGATTCACTGTGGTAGCTGTGGCTGAGCAGCCAGACTTCCCTCAAGACGAGTTAGGCAGTATACAGAGGATACATAATAGGTACAGAGGCACAATAGCACAAGCAAACACTGACCAGAGCTAGGTGTAAAAGTATAGACTTATTTATTAAAGGTACACTCATAAATTACACTAGCACTTTAGAAAAGGTAAGAAAGTCAACCACAGTTACTATTACTCATATGTACATCCCTATTCGTTGGTTGGACAATTCTAAGTTAACACCACTTATTTCCAACCAGAGGTGAGCGCTTAACGTTAGATGGTACTCCAACAAGTATTACCAAAAGGGAGGGAAAAGGTAGAAATAAAGAGAGCAGTAAGGTAAAACACTTTTCACATAAGGTTAGCAAAGGCAGTCAAGGGTGGAACAAGGAGAATTAGTTCGGGGCCCGCTTTAGAGGGAGCCAGGCGAAAAATGTGCCCAAGATCACACAATGTCACAAGTCTTTGCAGGTGGGTAAAAAGGTTTTACTACGGTTCTGAAAAGTTTAGTTAGGGTGTCCCAGACCTACCCAGGTTCGAGAGCCGAGGGCTAAATCTACCCCATACAATCGGTGGCAAGGGAGGCCGGGCGGAACACAGTACCTTTAAAAGTGGAAAGATTCCTCCTGCGGTGGTAGTCGTTCCTGGTAGTGGGTGCAAGTCGCGATGTCGTCCCGAGGAAGAGGTGATCTCGACGTGGAGGAAAGCTGCAGGTCGTTGCACTACCAGGGATGAGGCCAGCCGTGGAGTTCTCCGGTCACAAAGGATTTTTACCCCTCTTTCGCGGTTGAGGTAAAAAGTGGTATCCCGGTTGCTGGGGTGCTTGGCACTGGCAAGGCGGCCACGAGATGCTTCGGGACGGCGAAAAGAAGGCAGCAACTGGTTGTCCCCACCAGTTAAGGGAAGAAGACTCTCCGGCGGGAGATCTCCTCTGTCGTCGGGAAAAGTGGTGAGACGATTCTGCAGGGCTTCACCGGTGGTGTCGTCTTGGCAGGTCGGCTCGGCTTCTCCCTCTTCGGCTTCTTAGGTCCTGTGGCGACATCTGAAGAACCAGTCCCAAAAACCCTGCTTTTATGCAGCAAACCCCCATTCATACAGCCTAGCTGTCACTCAAACATGCTAAGTGGTGAGCGGGGTGGCTCACCACTTGGGCCAATCACACTAGAGTGTGACATGAGTTGGCAAGGCAACTCAGTCCAGGGTGCCTAAACCCCCTCCCACACCCCCTGTGGTACCCAGACAGAATGGCACCACTTTGGAGGGCTTCTGTGCAGAAGCCCGCCAAAAGTGGAACAAAGGCTCGACTCGGGTTCAGGGTTACTGAAGTGAACCTAGACGCCATTTTGGCGGCGAGTTCCGGCAAAAGATCCCAACCGGTGAATTTATATTAATTAAATAAACCGGCAGTATCTTTAACATTGCACCAAAAAGTGGTGCATCAAAAACAATGGGAAATCCCATTGGGAAATATTCCGGTGGAATATTTCCGTGGTATCCACTGCCACCAGCCAGAACTCGGCGAGGGGGGACGGGACAGTACCCCCTCGACAACAGACCCAGGGGCAATCTAATCTACCAGTACTTCCACAGTAAGATGGTTTGTACTGGTTAAGTTCCTAAGTTAAGACTAGTAAAGTCAATGGTAACTTTACAGACCCAGGGAGACAGTAGTCAGTCCCAGGGTGTGGAGTCTATGTTTGGGGGTCTCTAGGACACCCCTGTGCTACTGCACTGAGGGTGCTGTGTAACACACATTCAAAAACCAATGATGGCCTATGGGGAAAATTACCCCCTAGCCCATAAGCACATAGCAAGTCACAGAAAAACTCTCTCAAGTCATGTCCAAGAGTGAGGGTAAAAGAGTCTCACTCTTGGCAGGAGAAAAAATAAACCTCAGAAAATCCAGCAAAGCTGCTGGGGGACTCACTGGGTTAGGAAATTCAGCCTAAACAGAGAATTCTTCCTAACACAGAGCCTCAGCCCTTGCCCCTCTCCATTCAGGCAGAGCCTGAACCCCTGCACCTGTCAGTTCAGGCAGAGCCTCAGCCCTTGCACCTGTCAGTTCAGGCAGAGCCTCAGCCCTTGCACCTGTCAGTTCAGGCAGAGCCTCAACCCCTGCACCTGTCAGTTCAGGCAGAGCCTCAGCCCTTGCACCTGTCAGTTCAGGCAGAGCCTCAGCCCTTGCACCTTTCAGTTCAGGCCGAGCCTCTGCCTCTGCACCTCTCCGTTCAGGCAGAGCCTCAGCCTCTGCACCTCTCCGTTCAGGCAGAGCCTCAGCTCTTGCACCTCTCAGTTCAGGCAGAGCCTCAGCCCTTGCCCCTCTCAGTTCATGCAGAGCCTCAGCCCTTGCACCTGTCGGTTCAGGCAGACCCTCAGCCTTGCCCCTCTCAGGTCAGGCAGAGCCTCAGCCTCTGCACGTCTCCATTCAGGCAGAGCCTCAGCTCTTGCACCTCTCAGTTCAGGCAGAGCCTCAGCCCTTGCCCCTCTCAGTTCAGGCTGAGCCTCAGCACCTCTCCGTTCAGACAGAGCCACAGCTCTTGCACCTCTCATTTCAGGCAGAGCCTCAGCCTCTGCACCTCTCAGTTCAGGCAGAGCCTCAGCTCTTGCACCTCTCATTTCAGGCAGAGCCTCAGCCTCGTCCCTCTCAGTTCAGGCAGAGCCTCAGCCTCTGCACCACTCCGTTCAGGCAGAGCCTCAGCTCTTGGACCTCTCAGTTCAGGCAGAACCTCAGCCTTGCCCCTCTCCGTTCAGGCAGACCCTCGGCCTCTGCACCTCCCCGTTCAGGCAGAGCCTCAGCTCTTGAACCTCTCAGTTCAGGCAGAGCCTCAGCCCTTGCCCCTCTCAGTTCAGGCAGAGCCTCAGCCCTTGCCCCTCGCAGTTCAGGCAGAACCTCAGCCTCTGCACCTCTCAGTTCAGGCAGAGCCTCAGCCTCTGCACCTCTCCGTTCAGGCAGAGCCTCAGCTCTTGCACCTCTCAGTTCAGGCAGAGCCTCAGCTCCTGCACCTCTCAGTTCAGGCAGAGCCTCAGCCTCTGCACCTCTCCATTCAGGCAGAGCCTCAGCCCTTGCACCTCTCAGTTCAGGCAGAGCCTCAGCCTTGCCCCTCTCAGTTCAGGCACAGCCTCAGCCTCTGCACCTCTCCGTTCAGGCAGAGCCTCAGCTCTTGCACCTCTCAGTTCAGGTAGAGCCTCAGCCTTGCCCCTCTCCGTTCAGGCAGAGCCTCAGCCTCTGCACCTCTCCGTTCAGGCAGAGCCTCAGCCTCTGCACCTCTCCGTTCAGGCAGAGCTTCAGCTCTTGCACCTCTCAGTTCAGGCAGAGCCTGAGCCCTTGCCCCTCTCAGTTCAGGCAGAGCCTCAGCCTCGCACCTCTCAGTTCAGGCAGAGCCTGAGCCCTTGCCCCACTCAGTTCAGGCAGAGCCTCAGCTCTTGCAGCTCTCAGTTCAGGCAGAGCCTCAGCCTCTGCACCTATTAGTTCAGGCAGAGCCTCAGCCCTTGCCCCTCTCCGTTCAGGCAGAGCCTCAGCCCTTGCACCTGTCAGTTCAGGCAGAGCCCCAGCCCTTGCACATGTCAGTTCAGGCAGAGCCTCAACCCCTGCACCTGTCAGATCAGGTGGGGCCTCAGCTCTTGCACCCGTCAGCTCAGGTAGGATTTCACCTGTCAGTTCAGGCAGAGCCTCAGCCTCTGCACCTCTCAGTTCAGGCAGAGACTCAGCCCTTGCCCCTCTCCATTCAGGCAGAGACTCAGCCCTTGCACCTCTCAGTTCAGGCAGAGCCTCAGCCTCTGCACCTCTCCGTTCAGGCAGAGCCTCAGCTCTTGCACCTCTCAGTTCAGGCAGAGCCTCAGCTCTTGCACCTCTCAGTTCAGGCAGAGCCTCAGCCTCTGCACCTCTCCATTCAGGCAGAGCCTCAGCCTTGCCCCTCTCAGTTCAGGCACAGCCTCAGCCTCTGCACCTCTCCGTTCAGGCAGAGCCTCAGCTCTTGCACCTCTCAGTTCAGGCAGAGCCTCAGCCTTGCCCCTTTCCGTTCAGGCAGAGCCTCAGCCTCTGCACCTCTTCATTCAGGCAGAGCCTCAGCCTCTGCACCTCTCCGTTCAGGCAGAGCTTCAGCTCTTGCACCTCTAAGTTCAGGGAGAGCCTGAGCCCTTGCCCCTCTCAGTTCAGGCAAAGCCTCAGCCTCGCACCTCTCAGTTCAGGCAGAGCCTGAGCCCTTGCCCCACTCAGTTCAGGCAGAGCCTCAGCCCTTGCCCCTCTCAGTTCAGGCAGAGCCTCAGCCTTGCCCCTCTCAGTTCAGGCACAGCCTCAGCCTCTGCACCTCTCCGTTCAGGCAGAGCCTCAGCTCTTGCACCTCTCAGTTCAGGCAGAGCCTCAGCCTTGTCCCTCTCCGTTCAGGCAGAGCCTCAGCCTCTGCACCTCTCAGTTCAGGCAGAGCTTCAGCTCTTGCACCTCTAAGTTCAGGGAGAGCCTGAGCCCTTGCCCCTCTCAGTTCAGGCAGAGCCTCAGCCTCGCACCTCTCAGTTCAGGCAGAGCCTGAGCCCTTGCCCCACTCAGTTCAGGCAGAGCCTCAGCTCTTGCACCTCTCAGTTCAGGCAGAGCCTCAGCCTCTGCACCTCTCAGTTCAGGCAGAGCCTCAGCCCTTGCCCCTCTCCGTTCAGGCAGAGCCTCAGCCCTTGCACCTGTCAGTTCAGGCAGAGCCTCAGCCCTTGCACATGTCAGTTCAGGCAGAGCCTCAACCCCTGCACCTGTCAAATCAGGTGGGGCCTCAGCTCCTGTACCCGTCAGCTTTGGTAGGATTTCACCTGTCAGTTCAGGCAGAGCCTCAGCCTCTGCACCTCTCAGTTCAGGCAGAGCCTCAGCCCTTGCCCCTCTCCGTTCAGGCAGAGACTCAGCCCTTGCACCTGTCAGTTCAGGCAGAGCCTCAGCCCTTGCACCTGTCAGTTCAGGCAGAGCCTCAACCCCTGCACCTGTCAGATCATGGAGGACCTCAGCCCTTGCACCTCTCATTTCAGGCAGAGCCTCAGCCTTGCCCCTCTCAGTTCAGGCAGAGACTCAGCCTCTGCACCTCTCCGTTCATGCAGAGCCTCAGCTCTTGCACCTCTCAGTTCAGGCAGAGCCTCAGCCTCTGCACCTCTCCGTTCAGGCAGAGCCTCAGCTCTTGCACCTCTCAGTTCAGGCAGAGCCTTAGCCCTTGCACCTCTCAGTTCAGGCAGAGCCTCAGCCCTTGCACCTCTCAGTTCAGGCAGAGCCTCAGCCTCTGCACCACTCCGTTCAGGCAGAGCCTCAGCTCTTGGACCTCTCAGTTCAGGCAGAACCTCAGCCTTGCCCCTCTCCGTTCAGGCAGACCCTCGGCCTCTGCACCTCTCCGTTCAGGCAGAGCCTCAGCTCTTGCACCTCTCAGTTCAGGCAGAGCCTCAGCCTTGCCCCTCTCCGTTCAGGCAGAGCCTCAGCCTCTGCACCTCTCCGTTCAGGCAGAGCCTCAGCCTCTGCACCTCTCCGTTCAGGCAGAGCTTCAGCTCTTGCACCTCTCAGTTCAGGCAGAGCCTGAGCCCTTGCCCCTCTCAGTTCAGGCAGAGCCTCAGCCTCGCACCTCTCAGTTCAGGCAGAGCCTGAGCCCTTGCCCCACTCTGTTCAGGCAGAGCCTCAGCTCTTGCACCTCTCAGTTCAGGCAGAGCCTCAGCCTCTGCACCTCTTAGTTCAGGCAGAGCCTCAGCCCTTGCCCCTCTCCGTTCAGGCAGAGCCTCAGCCCTTGCACCTGTCAGTTCAGGCAGAGCCTCAGCCCTTGCACATGTCAGTTCAGGCAGAGCCTCAACCCCTGCACCTGTCAGATCAGGTGGGGCCTCAGCTCTTGCACCCGTCAGCTCAGGTAGGATTTCACCTGTCAGTTCAGGCAGAGCCTCAGCCTCTGCACCTCTCAGTTCAGGCAGAGCCTCAGCCCTTGCCCCTCTCCGTTCAGGCAGAGACTCAGCCCTTGCACCTCTCAGTTCAGGCAGAGCCTCAGCCTCTGCACCTCTCCGTTCAGGCAGAGCCTCAGCTCTTGCACCTCTCAGTTCAGGCAGAGCCTCAGCTCTTGCACCTCTCAGTTCAGGCAGAGCCTCAGCCTCTACACCTCTCCATTCAGGCAGAGCCTCAGCCCTTGCACCTCTCAGTTCAGGCAGAGCCTCAGCCTTGCCCCTCTCAGTTCAGGCACAGCCTCAGCCTCTGCACCTCTCCCTTCAGGCAGAGCCTCAGCTCTTGCACCTCTCAGTTCAGGCAGAGCCTCAGCCTCTGCACCTCTCCGTTCAGGCAGAGCCTCAGCCTCTGCACCTCTCCGTTCAGGCAGAGCTTCAGCTCTTGCACCTCTAAGTTCAGGGAGAGCCTGAGCCCTTGCCCCTCTCAGTTCAGGCAGAGCCTCAGCCTCGCACCTCTCAGTTCAGGCAGAGCCTGAGCCCTTGCCCCACTCAGTTCAGGCAGAGCCTCAGCCCTTGCCCCTCTCAGTTCATGCAGAGCCTCAGCCCTTGCACCTGTCCGTTCAGGCAGAGCCTTAGCCTTGCCCCTCTCAGGTCAGGCAGAGCCTCAGCCTCTGCACGTCTCCATTCAGGCAGAGCCTCAGCTCTTGCACCTCTCAGTTCAGGCAGAGCCTCAGCCCTTGCCCCTCTCAGTTCAGGCTGAGCCTCAGCACCTCTCCGTTCAGGCAGAGCCACAGCTCTTGCACCTCTCATTTCAGGCAGAGCCTCAGCCTCTGCACCTCTCAGTTCAGGCAGAGCCTCAGCTCTTGCACCTCTCATTTCAGGCAGAGCCTCAGCCTCGTCCCTCTCAGTTCAGGCAGAGCCTCAGCGTCTGCACCACTCCGTTCAGGCAGAGCCTCAGCTCTTGGACCTCTCAGTTCAGGCAGAACCTCAGCCTTGCCCCTCTCCGTTCAGGCAGACCCTCGGCCTCTGCACCTCCCCGTTCAGGCAGAGCCTCAGCTCTTGAACCTCTCAGTTCAGGCAGAGCCTCAGCCCTTGCCCCTCTCAGTTCAGGCAGAGCCTCAGCCCTTGCCCCTCTCAGTTCAGGCAGAACCTCAGCCTCTGCACCTCTCAGTTCAGGCAGAGCCTCAGCCTCTGCACCTCTCCGTTCAGGCAGAGCCTCAGCTCTTGCACCTCTCAGTTCAGGCAGAGCCTCAGCTCTTGCACCTCTCAGTTCAGGCAGAGCCTCAGCCTCTGCACCTCTCGATTCAAGCAGAGCCTCAGCCCTTGCACCTCTCAGTTCAGGCACAGCCTCAGCCTCTGCACCTCTCCGTTCAGGCAGAGCCTCAGCTCTTGCACCTCTCAGTTCAGGCAGAGCCTCAGCCTTGCCCCTCTCCGTTCAGGCAGAGCCTCAGCCTCTGCACCTCTCCGTTCAGGCAGAGCCTCAGCCTCTGCACCTCTCCGTTCAGGCAGAGCTTCAGCTCTTGCACCTCTCAGTTCAGGCAGAGCCTGAGCCCTTGCCCCTCTCAGTTCAGGCAGAGCCTCAGCCTCGCACCTCTCAGTTCAGGCAGAGCCTGAGCCCTTGCCCCACTCAGTTCAGGCAGAGCCTCAGCTCTTGCACCTCTCAGTTCAGGCAGAGCCTCAGCCTCTGCACCTCTTAGTTCAGGCAGAGCCTCAGCCCTTGCCCCTCTCCGTTCAGGCAGAGCCTCAGTCCTTGCACCTGTCAGTTCAGGCAGAGCCTCAGCCCTTGCACATGCCAGTTCAGGCAGAGCCTCAACCCCTGCACCTGTCAGATCAGGTGGGGCCTCAGCTCTTGCACCCGTCAGCTCAGGTAGGATTTCACCTGTCAGTTCAGGCAGAGCCTCAGCCTCTGCACCTCTCAGTTCAGGCAGAGCCTCAGCCCTTGCCCCTCTCCGTTCAGGCAGAGACTCAGCCCTTGCACCTCTCAGTTCAGGCAGAGCCTCAGCCTCTGCACCTCTCCATTCAGGCAGAGCCTCAGCCCTTGCACCTCTCAGTTCAGGCAGAGCCTCAGCCTTGCCCCTCTCAGTTCAGGCACAGCCTCATCCTCTGCACCTCTCCGTTCAGGCAGAGCCTCAGCTCTTGCACCTCTCAGTTCAGGCAGAGCCTCAGCCTTGCCCCTTTACATTCAGGCAGAGCCTCAGCCTCTGCACCTCTCCGTTCAGGCAGAGCCTAAGCCTCTGCACCTCTCCGTTCAGGCAGAGCTTCAGCTCTTGCACCTCTAAGTTCAGGGAGAGCCTGAGCCCTTGCCCCTCTCAGTTCAGACAAAGCCTCAGCCTCGCACCTCTCAGTTCAGGCAGAGCCTGAGCCCTTGCCCCACTCAGTTCAGGCAGAGCCTCAGCCCTTGCCCCTCTCAGTTCAGGCAGAGCCTCAGCCTTGCCCCTCTCAGTTCAGGCACAGCCTCAGCCTCTGCACCTCTCCGTTCAGGCAGAGCCTCAGCTCTTGCACCTCTCAGTTCAGGCAGAGCCTCAGCCTTGTCCCTCTCTGTTCAGGCAGAGCCTCAGCCTCTGCACCTCTCCGTTCAGGCAGAGCTTCAGCTCTTGCACCTCTAAGTTCAGGGAGAGCCTGAGCCCTTGCCCTTCTCAGTTCAGGCAGAGCCTCAGCCTCGCACCTCTCAGTTCAGGCAGAGCCTGAGCCCTTGCCCCACTCAGTTCAGGCAGAGCCTCAGCTCTTGCACCTCTCAGTTCAGGCAGAGCCTCAGCCTCTGCACCTCTCAGTTCAGGCAGAGCCTCAGCCCTTGCCCCTCTCCGTTCAGGCAGAGCCTCAGCCCTTGCACCTGTCAGTTCAGGCAGAGCCTCAGCCCTTGCACATGTCAGTTCAGGCAGAGCCTCAACCCCTGCACCTGTCAGATCAGGTGGGGCCTCAGCTCTTGCACCCGTCAGCTCAGGTAGGATTTCACCTGTCAGTTCAGGCAGAGCCTCAGCCTCTGCACCTCTCAGTTCAGGCAGAGCCTCAGCCCTTGCCCCTCTCCGTTCAGGCAGAGACTCAGCCCTTGCACCTGTCAGTTCAGGCAGAGCCTTAGCCCTTGCACCTGTCAGTTCAGGCAGAGCCTCAACCCCTGCACCTGTCAGATCATGGAGGACCTCAGCCCTTGCACCTCTCATTTCAGGCAGAGCCTCAGCCTTGCCCCTCTCAGTTCAGGCAGAGACTCAGCCTCTGCACCTCTCCATTCAGGCAGAGCCTCAGCTCTTGCACCTCTCAGTTCAGGCAGAGCCTCAGCCTCTGCACCTCTCCGTTCAGGCAGAGCCTCAGCTCTTGCACCTCTCAGTTCAGGCAGAGCCTCAGCCCTTGCCCCTCTCATTTCAGGCAGAGCCTCAGCCCTTGCCCCTCTCAGTTCAGGCAGAACCTCAGCCTCTGCACCTCTCCGTTCAGGCAGAGCCTCAGCTCTTGCACCTCTCAGTTCAGGCAGAGCCTCAGCCCTTGCACCTCTCAGTTCAGGCAGAGCCTCAGCCCTTGCACCTCTCAGTTCAGGCAGAGCCTCAGCCTCTGCACCACTCCGTTCAGGCAGAGCCTCAGCTCTTGGACCTCTCAGTTCAGGCAGAACCTCAGCCTTGCCCCTCTCCGTTCAGGCAGACCCTCGGCCTCTGCACCTCTCCGTTCAGGCAGAGCCTCAGCTCTTGCACCTCTCAGTTCAGGCAGAGCCTCAGCCTTGCCCCTCTCCGTTCAGGCAGAGCCTCAGCCTCTGCACCTCTCCGTTCAGGCAGAGCCTCAGCCTCTGCACCTCTCCGTTCAGGCAGAGCTTCAGCTCTTGCACCTCTCAGTTCAGGCAGAGCCTGAGCCCTTGCCCCTCTCAGTTCAGGCAGAGCCTCAGCCTCGCACCTCTCAGTTCAGGCAGAGCCTGAGCCCTTGCCCCACTCTGTTCAGGCAGAGCCTCAGCTCTTGCACCTCTCAGTTCAGGCAGAGCCTCAGCCTCTGCACCTCTTAGTTCAGGCAGAGCCTCAGCCCTTGCCCCTCTCCGTTCAGGCAGAGCCTCAGCCCTTGCACCTGTCAGTTCAGGCAGAGCCTCAGCCCTTGCACATGTCAGTTCAGGCAGAGCCTCAACCCCTGCACCTGTCAGATCAGGTGGGGCCTCAGCTCTTGCACCCGTCAGCTCAGGTAGGATTTCACCTGTCAGTTCAGGCAGAGCCTCAGCCTCTACACCTCTCAGTTCAGGCAGAGCCTCAGCCCTTGCCCCTCTCCGTTCAGGCAGAGACTCAGCCCTTGCACCTCTCAGTTCAGGCAGAGCCTCAGCCTCTGCACCTCTCCGTTCAGGCAGAGCCTCAGCTCTTGCACCTCTCAGTTCAGGCAGAGCCTCAGCTCTTGCACCTCTCAGTTCAGGCAGAGCCTCAGCCTCTGCACCTCTCCATTCAGGCAGAGCCTCAGCCCTTGCACCTCTCAGTTCAGGCAGAGCCTCAGCCTTGCCCCTCTCAGTTCAGGCACAGCCTCAGCCTCTGCACCTCTCCATTCAGGCAGAGCCTCAGCTCTTGCACCTCTCAGTTCAGGCAGAGCCTCAGCCTTGCCCCTCTCCGTTCAGGCAGAGCCTCAGCCTCTGCACCTCTCCGTTCAGGCAGAGCCTCAGCCTCTGCACCTCTCTGTTCAGGCAGAGCTTCAGCTCTTGCACCTCTAAGTTCAGGGAGAGCCTGAGCCCTTGCCCCTCTCAGTTCAGGCAGAGCCTCAGCCTCGCACCTCTCGGTTCAGGCAGAGCCTGAGCCCTTGCCCCACTCAGTTCAGGCAGAGCCTCAGCCCTTGCCCCTCTCAGTTCAGGCAGAGCCTCAGCCTTGCCCCTCTCAGTTCAGGCACAGCCTCAGCCTCTGCACCTCTCCGTTCAGGCAGAGCCTCAGCTCTTGCACCTCTCAGTTCAGGCAGAGCCTCAGCCTTGTCCCTCTCCGTTCAGGCAGAGCCTCAGCCTCTGCACCTCTCCGTTCAGGCAGAGCTTCAGCTCTTGCAACTCTAAGTTCAGGGAGAGCCTGAGCTTTTGCCCCCCTCAGTTCAGGCAGAGCCTCAGCCTCGCACCTCTCAGTTCAGGCAGAGCCTGAGCCCTTGCCCCACTCAGTTCAGGCAGAGCCTCAGCTCTTGCACCTCTCAGTTCAGGCAGAGCCTCAGCCTCTGCACCTCTCAGTTCAGGCAGAGCCTCAGCCCTTGCCCCTCTCCGTTCAGGCAGAGCCTCAGCCCTTGCACCTGTCAGTTCAGGCAGAGCCTCAGCCCTTGCACATGTCAGTTCAGGCAGAGCCTCAACCCCTGCACCTGTCAGATCAGGTGGGGCCTCAGCTCTTGCACCCGTCAGCTCAGGTAGGATTTCACCTGTCAGTTCAGGCAGAGCCTCAGCCTCTGCACCTCTCAGTTCAGGCAGAGCCTCAGCCCTTGCCCCTCTCCGTTCAGGCAGAGACTCAGCCCTTGCACCTGTCAGTTCAGGCAGAGCCTCAGCCTTGCCCCTCTCAGTTCAGGCACAGCCTCAGCCTCTGCATCTCTCCGTTCAGGCAGAGCCTCAGCTCTTGCACCTCTCAGTTCAGGCAGAGCCTCAGCCTTGTCCCTCTCTGTTCAGGCAGAGCCTCAGCCTCTGCACCTCTACGTTCAGGCAGAGCTTCAGCTCTTGCACCTCTAAGTTCAGGGAGAGCCTGAGCCCTTGCCCTTCTCAGTTCAGGCAGAGCCTCAGCCTCGCACCTCTCAGTTCAGGCAGAGCCTGAGCCCTTGCCCCACTCAGTTCAGGCAGAGCCTCAGCTCTTGCACCTCTCAGTTCAGGCAGAGCCTCAGCCTCTGCACCTCTCAGTTCAGGCAGAGCCTCAGCCCTTGCCCCTCTCCGTTCAGGCAGAGCCTCAGCCCTTGCACCTGTCAGTTCAGGCAGAGCCTCAGCCCTTGCACATGTCAGTTCAGGCAGAGCCTCAACCCCTGCACCTGTCAGATCAGGTGGGGCCTCAGCTCTTGCACCCGTCAGCTCAGGTAGGATTTCACCTGTCAGTTCAGGCAGAGCCTCAGCCTCTGCACCTCTCAGTTCAGGCAGAGCCTCAGCCCTTGCCCCTCTCCGTTCAGGCAGAGACTCAGCCCTTGCACCTGTCAGTTCAGGCAGAGCCTCAGCCCTTGCACCTGTCAGTTCAGGCAGAGCCTCAACCCCTGCACCTATCAGATCATGGAGGACCTCAGCCCTTGCACCTCTCATTTCAAGCAGAGCCTCAGCCTTGCCCCTCTCAGTTCAGGCAGAGACTCAGCCTCTGCACCTCTCCATTCAGGCAGAGCCTCAGCTCTTGCAACTCTCAGTTCAGGCAGAGCCTCAGCCTCTGCACCTCTCCGTTCAGGCAGAGCCTCAGCTCTTGCACCTCTCAGTTCAGGCAGAGCCTCAGCCCTTGCCCCTCTCATTTCAGGCAGAGCCTCAGCCCTTGCCCCTCTCAGTTCAGGCAGAACCTCAGCCTCTGCACCTCTCCGTTCAGGCAGAGCCTCAGCTCTTGCACCTCTCAGTTCAGGCAGAGCCTCAGCCCTTGCACCTCTCAGTTCAGGCAGAGCCTCAGCCCTTGCACCTCTCAGTTCAGGCAGAGCCTCAGCCTCTGCACCACTCGGTTCAGGCAGAGCCTCAGCTCTTGGACCTCTCAGTTCAGGCAGAACCTCAGCCTTGCCCCTCTCCGTTCAGGCAGACCCTCGGCCTCTGCACCTCTCCGTTCAGGCAGAGCCTCAGCTCTTGCACCTCTCAGTTCAGGCAGAGCCTCAGCCTTGCCCCTCTCCGTTCAGGCAGAGGCTCAGCCTCTGCACCTCTCCGTTCAGGCAGAGCCTCAGCCTCTGCACCTCTCCGTTCAGGCAGAGCTTCAGCTCTTGCACCTCTCAGTTCAGGCAGAGCCTGAGCCCTTGCACCTCTCAGTTCAGGCAGAGATCAGCCTTGCCCCTCTCCGTTCAGGCAGAGCCTCAGCCTCTGCACCTCTCCGTTCAGGCAGAGCCTCAGCCTCTGCACCTCTCCGTTCAGGCAGAGCTTCAGCTCTTGCACCTCTCAGTTCAGGCAGAGCCTGAGCCCTTGCACCTCTCAGTTGAGGCAGAGCCTCAGCCTCGCACCTCTCAGTTCAGGCAGAGCCTGAGCCCTTGCCCCACTCTGTTCAGGCAGAGCCTCAGCTCTTGCACCTCTCAGTTCAGGCAGACCCTCGGCCTCTGCACCTCTCCGTTCAGGCAGAGCCTCAGCTCTTGCACCTCTCAGTTCAGGCAGAGCCTCAGCCTTGCCCCTCTCCGTTCAGGCAGAGCCTCAGCCTCTGCACCTCTCCGTTCAGGCAGAGCCTCAGCCTCTGCACCTCTCCGTTCAGGCAGAGCTTCAGCTCTTGCACCTCTCAGTTCAGGCAGAGCCTGAGCCCTTGCACCTCTCAGTTCAGGCAGAGCCTCAGCCTCGCACCTCTCAGTTCAGGCAGAGCCTGAGCCCTTGCCCCACTCTGTTCAGGCAGAGCCTCAGCTCTTGCACCTCTCAGTTCAGGCAGAGCCTCAGCCTCTGCACCTCTTAGTTCAGGCAGAGCCTCAGCCCTTGCCCCTCTCCGTTCAGGCAGAGCCTCAGCCCTTGCACCTGTCAGTTCAGGCAGAGCCTCAGCCCTTGCACATGTCAGTTCAGGCTGAGCCTCAACCCCTGCACCTGTCAGATCAGGTGGGGCCTCAGCTCTTGCACCCGTCAGCTCAGGTAGGATTTCACCTGTCAGTTCAGGCAGAGCCTCAGCCTCTACACCTCTCAGTTCAGGCAGAGCCTCAGCCCTTGCCCCTCTCCGTTCAGGCAGAGACTCAGCCCTTGCACCTCTCAGTTCAGGCAGAGCCTCAGCCTCTGCACCTCTCCGTTCAGGCAGAGCCTCAGCTCTTGCACCTCTCAGTTCAGGCAGAGCCTCAGCTCTTGCACCTCTCAGTTCAGGCAGAGCCTCAGCCTCTGCACCTCTCCATTCAGGCAGAGCCTCAGCCCTTGCACCTCTCAGTTCAGGCAGAGCCTCAGCCTTGCCCCTCTCAGTTCAGGCACAGCCTCAGCCTCTGCACCTCTCCATTCAGGCAGAGCCTCAGCTCTTGCACCTCTCAGTTCAGGCAGAGCCTCAGCCTTGCCCCTCTCCGTTCAGGCAGAGCCTCAGCCTCTGCACCTCTCCGTTCAGGCAGAGCCTCAGCCTCTGCACCTCTCCGTTCAGGCAGAGCTTCAGCTCTTGCACCTCTAAGTTCAGGGAGAGCCTGAGCCCTTGCCCCTCTCAGTTCAGGCAGAGCCTCAGCCTCGCACCTCTCAGTTCAGGCAGAGCCTGAGCCCTTGCCCCACTCAGTTCAGGCAGAGCCTCAGCCCTTGCCCCTCTCAGTTCAGGCAGAGCCTCAGCCTTGCCCCTCTCAGTTCAGGCACAGCCTCAGCCTCTGCACCTCTCCGTTCAGGCAGAGCCTCAGCTCTTGCACCTCTCAGTTCAGGCAGAGCCTCAGCCTTGTCCCTCTCCGTTCAGGCAGAGCCTCAGCCTCTGCACCTCTCCGTTCAGGCAGAGCTTCAGCTCTTGCAACTCTAAGTTCAGGGAGAGCCTGAGCTTTTGCCCCTCTCAGTTCAGGCAGAGCCTCAGCCTCGCACCTCTCAGTTCAGGCAGAGCCTGAGCCCTTGCCCCACTCAGTTCAGGCAGAGCCTCAGCTCTTGCACCTCTCAGTTCAGGCAGAGCCTCAGCCTCTGCACCTCTCAGTTCAGGCAGAGCCTCAGCCCTTGCCCCTCTCCGTTCAGGCAGAGCCTCAGCCCTTGCACCTGTCAGTTCAGGCAGAGCCTCAGCCCTTGCACATGTCAGTTCAGGCAGAGCCTCAACCCCTGCACCTGTCAGATCAGGTGGGGCCTCAGCTCTTGCACCCGTCAGCTCAGGTAGGATTTCACCTGTCAGTTCAGGCAGAGCCTCAGCCTCTGCACCTCTCAGTTCAGGCAGAGCCTCAGCCCTTGCCCCTCTCCGTTCAGGCAGAGACTCAGCCCTTGCACCTGTCAGTTCAGGCAGAGCCTCAGCCCTTGCACCTGTCAGTTCAGGCAGAGCCTCAACCCCTGCACCTGTCAGATCATGGAGGACCTCAGCCCTTGCACCTCTCATTTCAGGCAGAGCCTCAGCCTTGCCCCTCTCAGTTCAGGCAGAGACTCAGCCTCTGCACCTATCCGTTCAGGCAGAGCCTCAGCTCTTGCACCTCTCAGTTCAGGCAGAGCCTCAGCCTCTGCACCTCTCCGTTCAGGCCGAGCCTCAGCTCTTGCACCTCTCAGTTCAGGCAGAGCCTCAGCCTTGCCCCTCTCCGTTCAGGCAGAGCCTCAGCCTCTGCACCTCTCCGTTCAGGCAGAGCCTCAGCCTCTGCACCTCTCCGTTCAGGCAGAGCTTCAGCTCTTGCACCTCTCAGTTCAGGCAGAGCCTGAGCCCTTGCCCCTCTCAGTTCAGGCAGAGCCTCAGCCTCGCACCTCTCAGTTCAGGCAGAGCCTGAGCCCTTGCCCCACTCTGTTCAGGCAGAGCCTCAGCTCTTGCACCTCTCAGTTCAGGCAGAGCCTCAGCCTCTGCACCTCTTAGTTCAGGCAGAGCCTCAGCCCTTGCCCCTCTCCGTTCAGGCAGAGCCTCAGCCCTTGCACCTGTCAGTTCAGGCAGAGCCTCAGCCCTTGCACATGTCAGTTCAGGCAGAGCCTCAACCCCTGCACCTGTCAGATCAGGTGGGGCCTCAGCTCTTGCACCCGTCAGCTCAGGTAGGATTTCACCTGTCAGTTCAGGCAGAGCCTCAGCCTCTACACCTCTCAGTTCAGGCAGAGCCTCAGCCCTTGCCCCTCTCCGTTCAGGCAGAGACTCAGCCCTTGCACCTCTCAGTTCAGGCAGAGCCTCAGCCTCTGCACCTCTCCGTTCAGGCAGAGCCTCAGCTCTTGCACCTCTCAGTTCAGGCAGAGCCTCAGCTCTTGCACCTCTCAGTTCAGGCAGAGCCTCAGCCTCTGCACCTCTCCATTCAGGCAGAGCCTCAGCCCTTGCACCTCTCAGTTCAGGCAGAGCCTCAGCCTTGCCCCTCTCAGTTCAGGCACAGCCTCAGCCTCTGCACCTCTTCATTCAGGCAGAGCCTCAGCTCTTGCACCTCTCAGTTCAGGCAGAGCCTCAGCCTTGCCCCTCTCCGTTCAGGCAGAGCCTCAGCCTATGCACCTCTCCGTTCAGGCAGAGCCTCAGCCTCTGCACCTCTCCGTTCAGGCAGAGCTTCAGCTCTTGCACCTCTAAGTTCAGGGAGAGCCTGAGCCCTTGCCCCTCTCAGTTCAGGCAGAGCCTCAGCCTCGCACCTCTCAGTTCAGGCAGAGCCTGAGCCCTTGCCCCACTCAGTTCAGGCAGAGCCTCAGCCCTTGCCCCTCTCAGTTCAGGCAGAGCCTCAGCCTTGCCCCTCTCAGTTCAGGCACAGCCTCAGCCTCTGCACCTCTCCGTTCAGGCAGAGCCTCAGCTCTTGCACCTCTCAGTTCAGGCAGAGCCTCAGCCTTGTCCCTCTCCATTCAGGCAGAGCCTCAGCCTCTGCACCTCTCCGTTCAGGCAGAGCTTCAGCTCTTGCAACTCTAAGTTCAGGGAGAGCCTGAGCTTTTGCCCCTCTCAGTTCAGGCAGAGCCTCAGCCTCACACCTCTCAGTTCAGGCAGAGCCTGAGCCCTTGCCCCACTCAGTTCAGGCAGAGCCTCAGCTCTTGCACCTCTCAGTTCAGGCAGAGCCTCAGCCTCTGCACCTCTCAGTTCAGGCAGAGCCTCAGCCCTTGCCCCTCTCCATTCAGGCAGAGCCTCAGCCCTTGCACCTGTCAGTTCAGGCAGAGCCTCAGCCCTTGCACATGTCAGTTCAGGCAGAGCCTCAACCCCTGCACCTGTCAGATCAGGTGGGGCCTCAGCTCTTGCACCCGTCAGCTCAGGTAGGATTTCACCTGTCAGTTCAGGCAGAGCCTCAGCCTCTGCACCTCTCAGTTCAGGCAGAGCCTCAGCCCTTGCCCCTCTCCGTTCAGGCAGAGACTCAGCCCTTGCACCTGTCAGTTCAGGCAGAGCCTCAGCCCTTGCACCTGTCAGTTCAGGCAGAGCCTCAACCCCTGCACCTGTCAGATCATGGAGGACCTCAGCCCTTGCACCTCTCATTTCAGGCAGAGCCTCAGCCTTGCCCCTCTCAGTTCAGGCAGAGACTCAGCCTCTGCACCTCTCCGTTCAGGCAGAGCCTCAGCTCTTGCACCTCTCAGTTCAGGCAGAGACTCAGCCTCTGCACCTCTCCATTCAGGCCGAGCCTCAGCTCTTGCACCTCTCAGTTCAGGCAGAGCCTCAGCCTTGCCCCTCTCCGTTCAGGCAGAGCCTCAGCCTCTGCACCTCTCCGTTCAGGCAGAGCCTCAGCCTCTGCACCTCTCCGTTCAGGCAGAGCTTCAGCTCTTGCACCTCTCAGTTCAGGCAGAGCCTGAGCCCTTGCCCCTCTCAGTTCAGGCAGAGCCTCAGCCTCGCACCTCTCATTTCAGGCAGAGCCTGAGCCCTTGCCCCACTCTGTTCAGGCAGAGCCTCAGCTCTTGCACCTCTCAGTTCAGGCAGAGCCTCAGCCTCTGCACCTCTTAGTTCAGGCAGAGCCTCAGCCCTTGCCCCTCTCCGTTCAGGCAGAGCCTCAGCCCTTGCACCTGTCAGTTCAGGCAGAGCCTCAGCCCTTGCACATGTCAGTTCAGGCAGAGCCTCAACCCCTGCACCTGTCAGATCAGGTGGGGCCTCAGCTCTTGCACCCGTCAGCTCAGGTAGGATTTCACCTGTCAGTTCAGGCAGAGCCTCAGCCTCTACACCTCTCAGTTCAGGCAGAGCCTCAGCCCTTGCCCCTCTCCGTTCAGGCAGAGACTCAGCCCTTGCACCTCTCAGTTCAGGCAGAGCCTCAGCCTCTGCACCTCTCCGTTCAGGCAGAGCCTCAGCTCTTGCACCTCTCAGTTCAGGCAGAGCCTCAGCTCTTGCACCTCTCAGTTCAGGCAGAGCCTCAGCCTCTGCACCTCTCCATTCAGGCAGAGCCTCAGCCCTTGCACCTCTCAGTTCAGGCAGAGCCTCAGCCTTGCCCCTCTCAGTTCAGGCACAGCCTCAGCCTCTGCACCTCTTCATTCAGGCAGAGCCTCAGCTCTTGCACCTCTCAGTTCAGGCAGAGCCTCAGCCTTGCCCCTCTCCGTTCAGGCAGAGCCTCAGCCTCTGCACCTCTCCGTTCAGGCAGAGCCTCAGCCTCTGCACCTCTCCGTTCAGGCAGAGCTTCAGCTCTTGCACCTCTAAGTTCTGTTAGGCAGAAACCTGTGCAGTTCCCTTGGGGAACACTGCAAAAGATTTAAGACTACAGGTAGAGCAGTAAACCCCTTTGGTAGCAGTCTGTACCACCCAGATTTACCTGGTAGCTGTGGCTGAGCAGTCAGACTTCTCTCAAGAAGAGTTAGGCAGTATGCAAAGTATACACAATATGTACCAAAACACAATAGCACAAGCAAACACTGACCAGAGCTTGGTTTCAAAAGTATATAGTTATTTATTTAAACTACACATAGGTTAAAAACACTCTAGCAAAATATAATAAACACTTCAAACACAGTTATAATGACAGTAGATTCAATCATTTCTCCTATCTAGACAACTCTAGGTTAACACCACTTAATTAAAACAGAGGTGAGTGCTTAACGTTAGATGACACTCTAGTAGTTTCCAAGAAAGGGAGAGAAAAAGCAGAAATGGGTTAAACACACCACTCTAAGGTCCAGAACATTTGCAATAGGCTCAAAGAAGCACAAGGTCACAGGTGAGCAAAAGTCACTAGGCAGGGCCCACTCTTAGAGTAGCCGGAGCGAAAATGTGCCCAAGATCACACTGTTAGTTAGAGATTCAAAGTCTTGCAAAGAGTCAAAAAGAGTTTAGAGTGGCTCAGAAAGTTTAGCCAAAGTATCCCAGGCACTCCCAGGTTCGAAAGCCGGGGACTAAATCTACCCCGTACAGTCGGTGGCAAGGGAAGCCAGGCGGAACACAGTACCTTAAGCGGAAAGGATCCTCCAGCGGGGGCAGTTGTTCCAGGCAGTGACAGCAAGGCTCGACGTCGGTCAGGGGAGAAGAATATCTCGCTGAAGAGCAGAAGAGAAAGGTCGTAGCACTGCCCGGGAAGAAACCAGCCGCGGAGTCCTCCGGTTAAAGGGTTGGTACCGACTTTCGCGGTATGGGGGTAAAGTGTGGTATTCCGGATGCCGGGGTGCTTGGCACAGGCAAGGCGGCCACGAGATACCTCAAAGAACGGAAAGAAGGCGAAAACTGGTTGTCCCCACCAGTCAAGGGAAGGAGCCACTCCGTTAAGAGTTCTCCTCGGTCGTCGGGAAAAAGTGGTGAGACGGTTCAGCAGGGCTCCACCGGGTGGTGTCGTCGAAGCAGGTCGGCTCAGCTCTTCCCTCGTCGGATTCTTGGTCCTGTGGCGACTTCTGAAGTCCCAGTCCCCAAAGCCCTGCTTTTATGCAGCAAGCCCCCATTCACCCAGCCTAGCTGTCACTCAAACATGCTAAGTGGTGAGCCGGGCGGCTCACCACTTGGGCCAATCAGGACGGAGTGCGACTTGAGTTACCAAGGTAACTCAGTCCAGGGTGCCTAAATCCCCCTCCACCCCTCCTAAGTATCCCAGACAGAGTGGCACCACTTTGGAGGGCTTCTGTGGAGAAGCCCGCCAAAAGTGGAACAAAGGGCTCCACTTTGGGTCAGAGTTACAGAGGCGAACACCAACGCCATTTTAGAATCAAGTTTTGGCAAAAAGTCCCAACCGGAGTTATAAAAATAAATATATAAACCGGCGGTATGTTTAAGGCTACCGTAAATAAATAATTAAATGTGTTAGCCTAAAACAATGGGAAATCCCATAGGGAAATATTCGCGGTCGAATATAAAAAGTAGTTTCCACTGCCACCAGCCAAAACTCGATCAGGGGGGACGGAGACGTGCCCCCTCGACTAACAGACCCTGGGGCAATCGAATTGCCCCAGCCAGTACGTCCACAATATGATGGTTTGTACTGGTTCTGTTCAGGATTCAAGACTAGCAAAGTCTTTGGTGACTTTACATGCCCTGGGAGACAGTAGTCAGTCCCAGGGTATGGAGTCTATGTTGGGGAGTCCCTAGGACACCCCTGGGTCACGGCACAGAGGGTGCTGTGTGACCCACATCACAAAAATACATGAGGCCCTATGGAGTAAAAGACCCCATAGCCCATTCAACACAAGGTTTCACCAAGAAAACACACTTCAACATGTCCAAGAGTGAGGGTAAGAGAGTCTCACTCTTGGCAGGAGAAAAAAATTAAACCCCAGAAATCCAGCAAAGCTGCTGGGGGACTCACTAGGTAGGGAAATTCAGCCTAAACAGAGAATTCTCCCTAACACTCGCCCCCCCCAGACTAAGGGACAGGAGGATTTAATCCACTCCTGGATGAACCTCATACCTCTAGTCGATGATATACATCCTAGAGAGTCCATCAGCATTTTGATGGTGACACCCTGACCTGTGCTCAATGGTGAAATCAAACCCTTGCAGGCAGATTGACCATCTCAATAGTTTTGGATTTTCCCCTTTCATTTGCATTAACCATCTCAAGGGTTGGTGGTCAGTCTGAATAACAAAAGTAGAACCATACAAGTATGGCCTAAACTTCTTCAGTGCCCACACAATAGCAAAGCATTCTCTTTCGATAGTTGCCCACCTTGTCTCAGGATCCTTCAGTTTCCTACTGATGAAGCAAATGGGGTGCTCCCTACCCTTCTCATCCAGTTGGCTTAGAACTGCACCTATACCTACATTGGAAGCATCAGTTTGTACAATGAAAGGTTGGTGGTAGTCAGGAGCTCTCAATACTGGAGCCTGGCAAAGAGCTCTCTTCAGTTTTTCAAAGGCCTGATTGCACTCCTCATTCCATTTTACCTTTTTAGGGAATTTGGGAGAGGAGATTACATTCAGTGGAGAAGCTATGGTCCCATAGTTCTCAATGAAATTCCTGTAATACCCAGTGAGGCCTAGAAAAGCTCTCACTTGGGTTTGAGTAGTTGGTGTTGTCCAATTTTGCACAGCTTCAATCTTGCTGGGCAAAGGCCTTATTTCTCCACCTCCTACCTCATGTCCAAGGTAGACCACTTTACTTTGACCAATCTGGCACTTACTGGCTTTGATTGTCAAATGGGCCTGTTCCAGAGCCTGCAACACATGTCCTAGGTGGTTCACATGTTCTTCCCAGGAGTGGCTGAAGACTGCAATGTCATCCAAGTATGCCATGCAGAAATCTTCCATCCCAGCCAGAACTTGGTTCACCATCCTTTGGAATGTGGCAGGTGCATTTTTTAGTCCAAAAGGCATGACCTTAAACTGGTACAAGCCAACTGGGGTTGAAAATGCAGTTTTCTCCTTGGCATGGTCTGTCAGGGCTATTTGCCAATAGCCTGACGTCAGGTCAAATGTGCTGAGGTACTTGGCTGCACCAAGTTTATCCACCAACTCATCTGTCCTAGGCAAAGGGTGGGCATCAGTCTTGGTGACTGCATTTAGAGCTCTATAGTCCACACAGAATCTCAAGTCTTTGGATCCTGCCTTTGGTACTAACACAACTGGGCTAGACCATGGACTAGTAGAGGGCTCTATTACCCCGAGATCAAGCATCTTCTTGACCTCTCCTTTGATGTGGGCTCTGATATGTTCTGACATTCTGTATCCTCTGCTTTTGACTGGCAGACAGTCACCAGTGAGTATCTCATGCTGGCCCCAAGGGGTCAAGCCTGGTGACAGTGAGAACAGGGAGGCAAACTGATTTAACATAGATTTGCACTCCTCTTGTTGCTCAGGTGTCAGGTCTGAAGAGAGATTGACTCCTTCAACTTTTTCATCTAAAGGTACACCTCTGAGGAGATCAGGGAGAGATTCACTCTCTTCCTCCTCTGCAGCTGAAGCTAGGAGCAAGGCTCCTACATCAGGTCTGGAGATGTATGCTTTTAGTCGGTTGGTGTGGAAGACTCTAGGAGCTTCCCTGGGTCTGCCCAGATCCACCAGATAGTTGACCTCTCCAAGTTTTCCCACAACCTTGAAGGGTCCCATCCATTTGTCTTGCAAGGCCCTCTGCCTTGTTGGGAGCATAACTAGAACTAGCTGGTCTTGAGTAAACTCAACCATGTTAGCCTTCTGGTCGTGCCAATGTTTGACCAGGGCTTGACCTGCTTTCAAGTTGTCACTTGCTTCTGCCATCATGTGTGACATTCTCCTCCGGAGACCTATCACATAGTCAGTCACTCTGACTGGCTTGAGGGGAGGAGCACCTTCCAACCCCTCCTTAATCAGGGCCAATGGACCTCTGACTGGATGGCCATAGAGAAGCTCAAAGGGAGAATAACCTACTCCCTCCTGAGGGACTTCTCTATAAGCAAAGAGAAGGCATGGCAGTAGAAGGTCCCACTTTTTCTTAAGGGGTTCTTCCAAAGCACCTATCATGCTCTTCATGGTTCTGTTAAACCTTTCAACCAACCCGTTTGTCTGAGGGTGGTAGGCGGTTGAGAACTTGTAGGTAACTCCACAGGTTTTCCACATGGCCTTCATGTAGTGGGACATAAAGTTTGACCCCCTGTCAGAGATTACCTCCTTAGGAAACCCAACCCTGGTAAAAATACCAAGGAGGGCCTTAGCCACAGCCGGAGCTGTAACAGTCCTCATAGGAATGGCCTCAGGGTATCTAGTAGCATGGTCTACTACAACAAGGATAAACCTGTTGCCTGAGGAGGTTGGAGGATCAAGGGGACCAACAATGTCAATCCCTACCCTCTCAAATGGGACTCCCACAACTGGGAGAGGCACTAAAGGTGCCACATTCTTGGAACCGACCTTACCAGAAGTCTGGCAGGTATGGCAGCTCTTACAATATCTATCTACTTCAGCCCCCATCTTTGGCCAATAAAAGTAGAGTGAGAGCCTTTCCTTGGTCTTCTTGAAACTCAAGTGGCCAGCCAAAGGTATCTCATGGGCTAGTTGTAAGAACTGTTGTCTGTTTTCTTGTGGGACTACAAGGCGTTTGTAGTCTCCAGGTTCAGACTCAGTGGGTTCACTGTAGAAGAGGCCATCTTCCCAGTGCAACCTATACTTCCCAGGCTCTTGCCCATCAGCTTGAGAAGCTGCCTGGTGGCGGAGACCTTCCAGAGTTGGACATTCTCTTTGCCCCTTACGAAAAGCTGCCCTGCTAGGCCCACCTTCTGCCAGTAAAGACTGCAGCTCAGGATGGTCCTCAGGGTCCAAATCTCCAATAAGGTTGGGGCCTCCTTCTAGCTCTTCCTCAGAGTCTAGCTCAACCACACAGGGTTGTACCTCCCTCTCAGCCTCAGCTGGAGGGGGAGTTACAGGTGTAACTTTGGACAACCTAGGGGAAGTCCTTGTTGGAAGCACTGGAGTGCTTGCTGCTGGCTTTTTCCTAGGAGTCTTGGGTTGCCCCTTTGCTCCTGATCTGGTAGTTACTGCAGTAAGTTGCTCCAGTGGTAGAGGAGTGATTTCTGTCATCATCTCCTGAGATAACCCTCTCAGGGTTTTCTCCCTTGCAGGTTTTGTGAGTTCCTGAAACCTTTTGCTAGGAGGTCTGGGGGTATGAGATACAACTCCAAGAGCTTTGAGGTCATTACCCAACAGAACCCTACCTGGCACTTCACATTGTACACTGACAGGTATTTTTACAGCCATATCATTACATTGGATGAGAACTGGTAACTGGGGACACATCTGCACAGGCCCACCAGCTAACTTGGTGAGGCATTTGGGTGCCTTAGCAACATCCTCTGCCTTGAAAAATGATTCATCCACCACAGTTATGCTGGCTCCAGTGTCCCTAATGGCAGGAGTCTCCTGACCATTCACCTGGACACTGTCCTTATAATACTCTTTAGTATTATCTGGGATAGAGTTATAGACATCTAAATTCTGTTGCTCCCACAACCCCAGAGAGACTAAAGAAACACTAGCTGAGACTCCAGTGGGTTCATCAGCTAGTAATAGAAAGTTTCCACTTGCCATATGTACTTCCTCTTCTGGAGCGAAGGCTAAGGAGGCAAGCTGGACCCCTGAAGGTTTACCCTTACATCTGGGATCTCCTTTCACATGGTCAGTAGCCTTACAAACAAAGCATGAGCCAAAGGCTCGCTGGAATGGAGGCTTGTTCTGACCTCCTTCTGGTCTGGGACCAGAAGGTACACTAGCCTGATTTGGTTTCCCTTGTGGCTTACCCTTATAGTTTTGTTTGGGGCCCTCTTTGGAATTTGTAGTATTAGAATTCTCTTTGGAGTCCTTCTTAGACTGTTTTTCCCCATCCTTCTTCTGAGTTACCCCAGAATCCTTGTGAGTGGCCCTGTTGGCAACCCACAAGTCAGCAGCCTTAGCTAGTTTCCGGGAATCTAATTCCCTGGAATCAGCCAAGTGCTGTCTGAGCTCAGGAGAGCAGGCATCATAAATAGTCTCCAACATAAACAAATTCTTCATACCTTCATAAGTGTTCACCTTGTAACCCTTAATCCATCCCTCTAAGTTTTTCAAACATTCATTCACCCAGGTAGCCCAAGGGGTACCATCATGCTTTTTGAGGCTCCTAAACCTCTTAAGATACTGGGAAGGGGTCTTCCCAAACCTAGCTATCAAAGCTAGTTTCACACATTCATAGTCCTTCCTATCCTCCTCCCCCATCTCCATTACCACATCAGTTGCAACAGGGGGAAGCCTAGAGAACAACCAGGTGAGTAAGTCATTTCCTGTGATGTTCTGGAGCCCATGATTATATTCAAACAGAGACAACCAATCCAACACATCCAACTTAGGCTCATACATACCAACCAATTCTTTAGGCATCCGGGGTCTTTTAGGACTGGAACTTCTAGAGGAGCCAGAGAGAGAAACATTCTCAACAGATAATTTCTTCATTTCTAAGTCATACTTGAGCTCCATTTCCCTTAGCCTTAGTTCTTTGTCAGTTTGAGCATTAAGTTTCTTATACTCCAATTCTAGCTTCATTTTCTCCAGTTCAAAGTACTGAGGACTAAATGTGGGACCTGGTAAAGGTCCAGTAGGCACAGCAGGTAGAGCAGGCAGAGGCCTAGGGGGGACAGTTACAACAGCCTCACCCTCCTCTTCTGACTCTTCCTCAGATACATCAACATTTTGCTCCATGTTAACTTCAACACTGTCATCTACAGTTGCTGGAGTGGTAGGTTCCTCTGAACCATCACCCAGACTTTGGTTAGCTAACAATCTTTCAATCAGCTCCATTTTCTTGCCCTTAGTCAGGAGATCCTTATGTTTACAGAGCACTCTTAAACAATCAGCAGTTTTGGCTGCAAGGGACTCTTGACTATAGCTTTCTATAACTGACATGTTAGAGGTTTTACTTTTTCAGTGCTAAGCTTTGTGGTTAGTTGCACTAAGGTATCTAAAGCACAATAAAATGTATACTCAATACAAATCCCACCGCTGTACACCAGTGTTAGGCAGAAACCTGTGCAGTTCCCTTGGGGAACACTGCAAAAGATTTAAGACTACAGGTAGAGCAGTAAACCCCTTTGGTAGCAGTCTGTACCACCCAGATTTACCTGGTAGCTGTGGCTGAGCAGTCAGACTTCTCTCAAGAAGAGTTAGGCAGTATGCAAAGTATACACAATATGTACCAAAACACAATAGCACAAGCAAACACTGACCAGAGCTTGGTTTCAAAAGTATATAGTTATTTATTTAAACTACACATAGGTTAAAAACACTCTAGCAAAATATAATAAACACTTCAAACACAGTTATAATGACAGTAGATTCAATCCTTTCTCCTATCTAGACAACTCTAGGTTAACACCACTTAATTAAAACAGAGGTGAGTGCTTAACGTTAGATGACACTCTAGTAGTTTCCAAGAAAGGGAGAGAAAAAGCAGAAATGGGTTAAACACACCACTCTAAGGTCCAGAACATTTGCAATAGGCTCAAAGAAGCACAAGGTCACAGGTGAGCAAAAGTCACTAGGCAGGGCCCACTCTTAGAGTAGCCGGAGCGAAAATGTGCCCAAGATCACACTGTTAGTTAGAGATTCAAAGTCTTGCAAAGAGTCAAAAAGAGTTTAGAGTGGCTCAGAAAGTTTAGCCAAAGTATCCCAGGCACTCCCAGGTTCGAAAGCCGGGGACTAAATCTACCCCGTACAGTCGGTGGCAAGGGAAGCCAGGCGGAACACAGTACCTTAAGCGGAAAGGATCCTCCAGCGGGGGCAGTTGTTCCAGGCAGTGACAGCAAGGCTCGACGTCGGTCAGGGGAGAAGAATATCTCGCTGAAGAGCAGAAGAGAAAGGTCGTAGCACTGCCCGGGAAGAAACCAGCCGCGGAGTCCTCCGGTTAAAGGGTTGGTACCGACTTTCGCGGTATGGGGGTAAAGTGTGGTATTCCGGATGCCGGGGTGCTTGGCACAGGCAAGGCGGCCACGAGATACCTCAAAGAACGGAAAGAAGGCGAAAACTGGTTGTCCCCACCAGTCAAGGGAAGGAGCCACTCCGTTAAGAGTTCTCCTCGGTCGTCGGGAAAAAGTGGTGAGACGGTTCAGCAGGGCTCCACCGGGTGGTGTCGTCGAAGCAGGTCGGCTCAGCTCTTCCCTCGTCGGATTCTTGGTCCTGTGGCGACTTCTGAAGTCCCAGTCCCCAAAGCCCTGCTTTTATGCAGCAAGCCCCCATTCACCCAGCCTAGCTGTCACTCAAACATGCTAAGTGGTGAGCCGGGCGGCTCACCACTTGGGCCAATCAGGACGGAGTGCGACTTGAGTTACCAAGGTAACTCAGTCCAGGGTGCCTAAATCCCCCTCCACCCCTCCTAAGTATCCCAGACAGAGTGGCACCACTTTGGAGGGCTTCTGTGGAGAAGCCCGCCAAAAGTGGAACAAAGGGCTCCACTTTGGGTCAGAGTTACAGAGGCGAACACCAACGCCATTTTAGAATCAAGTTTTGGCAAAAAGTCCCAACCGGAGTTATAAAAATAAATATATAAACCGGCGGTATGTTTAAGGCTACCGTAAATAAATAATTAAATGTGTTAGCCTAAAACAATGGGAAATCCCATAGGGAAATATTCGCGGTCGAATATAAAAAGTAGTTTCCACTGCCACCAGCCAAAACTCGATCAGGGGGGACGGAGACGTGCCCCCTCGACTAACAGACCCTGGGGCAATCGAATTGCCCCAGCCAGTACGTCCACAATATGATGGTTTGTACTGGTTCTGTTCAGGATTCAAGACTAGCAAAGTCTTTGGTGACTTTACATGCCCTGGGAGACAGTAGTCAGTCCCAGGGTATGGAGTCTATGTTGGGGAGTCCCTAGGACACCCCTGGGTCACGGCACAGAGGGTGCTGTGTGACCCACATCACAAAAATACATGAGGCCCTATGGAGTAAAAGACCCCATAGCCCATTCAACACAAGGTTTCACCAAGAAAACACACTTCAACATGTCCAAGAGTGAGGGTAAGAGAGTCTCACTCTTGGCAGGAGAAAAAAATTAAACCCCAGAAATCCAGCAAAGCTGCTGGGGGACTCACTAGGTAGGGAAATTCAGCCTAAACAGAGAATTCTCCCTAACAAGTTCAGGGAGAGCCTGAGCCCTTGCCCCTCTCAGTTCAGGCAGAGCCTCAGCCTCGCACCTCTCAGTTCAGGCAGAGCCTGAGCCCTTGCCCCACTCAGTTCAGGCAGAGCCTCAGCCCTTGCCCCTCTCAGTTCAGGCAGAGCCTCAGCCTTGCCCCTCTCAGTTCAGGCACAGCCTCAGCCTCTGCACCTCTCCGTTCAGGCAGAGCCTCAGCTCTTGCACCTCTCAGTTCAGGCAGAGCCTCAGCCTTGTCCCTCTCCGTTCAGGCAGAGCCTCAGCCTCTGCACCTCTCCGTTCAGGCAGAGCTTCAGCTCTTGCAACTCTAAGTTCAGGGAGAGCCTGAGCTTTTGCCCCTCTCAGTTCAGGCAGAGCCTCAGCCTCGCACCTCTCAGTTCAGGCAGAGCCTGAGCCCTTGCCCCACTCAGTTCAGGCAGAGCCTCAGCTCTTGCACCTCTCAGTTCAGGCAGAGCCTCAGCCTCTGCACCTCTCAGTTCAGGCAGAGCCTCAGCCCTTGCCCCTCTCCGTTCAGGCAGAGCCTCAGCCCTTGCACCTGTCAGTTCAGGCAGAGCCTCAGCCCTTGCACATGTCAGTTCAGGCAGAGCCTCAACCCCTGCACCTGTCAGATCAGGTGGGGCCTCAGCTCTTGCACCCGTCAGCTCAGGTAGGATTTCACCTGTCAGTTCAGGCAGAGCCTCAGCCTCTGCACCTCTCAGTTCAGGCAGAGCCTCAGCCCTTGCCCCTCTCCGTTCAGGCAGAGACTCAGCCCTTGCACCTGTCAGTTCAGGCAGAGCCTCAGCCTTGCCCCTCTCAGTTCAGGCACAGCCTCAGCCTCTGCACCTCTCCGTTCAGGCAGAGCCTCAGCTCTTGCACCTCTCAGTTCAGGCAGAGCCTCAGCCTTGTCCCTCTCTGTTCAGGCAGAGCCTCAGCCTCTGCACCTCTCCGTTCAGGCAGAGCTTCAGCTCTTGCACCTCTAAGTTCAGGGAGAGCCTGAGCCCTTGCTCTTCTCAGTTCAGGCAGAGCCTCAGCCTCGCACCTCTCAGTTCAGGCAGAGCCTGAGCCCTTGCCCCACTCAGTTCAGGCAGAGCCTCAGCTCTTGCACCTCTCAGTTCAGGCAGAGCCTCAGCCTCTGCACCTCTCAGTTCAGGCAGAGCCTCAGCCCTTGCCCCTCTCCGTTCAGGCAGAGCCTCAGCCCTTGCACCTGTCAGTTCAGGCAGAGCCTCAGCCCTTGCACATGTCAGTTCAGGCAGAGCATCAACCCCTGCACCTGTCAGATCAGGTGGGGCCTCAGCTCTTGCACCCGTCAGCTCAGGTAGGATTTCACCTGTCAGTTCAGGCAGAGCCTCAGCCTCTGCACCTCTCAGTTCAGGCAGAGCCTCAGCCCTTGCCCCTCTCCGTTCAGGCAGAGACTCAGCCCTTGCACCTGTCAGTTCAGGCAGAGCCTCAGCCCTTGCACCTGTCAGTTCAGGCAGAGCCTCAACCCCCGCACCTGTCAGATCATGGAGGACCTCAGCCCTTGCACCTCTCATTTCAGGCAGAGCCTCAGCCTTGCCCCTCTCAGTTCAGGCAGAGACTCAGCCTCTGCACCTCTCCATTCAGGCAGAGCCTCAGCTCTTGCAACTCTCAGTTCAGGCAGAGCCTCAGCCTCTGCACCTCTCCGTTCAGGCAGAGCCTCAGCTCTTGCACCTCTCAGTTCAGGCAGAGCCTCAGCCCTTGCCCCTCTCATTTCAGGCAGAGCCTCAGCCCTTGCCCCTCTCAGTTCAGGCAGAACCTCAGCCTCTGCACCTCTCCGTTCAGGCAGAGCCTCAGCTCTTGCACCTCTCAGTTCAGGCAGAGCCTCAGCCCTTGCACCTCTCAGTTCAGGCAGAGCCTCAGCCCTTGCACCTCTCAGTTCAGGCAGAGCCTCAGCCTCTGCACCACTCGGTTCAGGCAGAGCCTCAGCTCTTGGACCTCTCAGTTCAGGCAGAACCTCAGCCTTGCCCCTCTCCGTTCAGGCAGACCCTCGGCCTCTGCACCTCTCCGTTCAGGCAGAGCCTCAGCTCTTGCACCTCTCAGTTCAGGCAGAGCCTCAGCCTTGCCCCTCTCCATTCAGGCAGAGCCTCAGCCTCTGCACCTCTCCGTTCAGGCAGAGCCTCAGCCTCTGCACCTCTCCGTTCAGGCAGAGCTTCAGCTCTTGCACCTCTCAGTTCAGGCAGAGCCTGAGCCCTTGCCCCTCTCAGTTCAGGCAGAGCCTCAGCCTTGCCCCTCTCCGTTCAGGCAGAGCCTCAGCCTCTGCACCTCTCCGTTCAGGCAGAGCTTCAGCCTCTGCACCTCTCCGTTCAGGCAGAGCTTCAGCTCTTGCACCTCTCAGTTCAGGCAGAGCCTGAGCCCTTGCACCTCTCAGTTCAGGCAGAGCCTCAGCCTCGCACCTCTCAGTTCAGGCAGAGCCTGAGCCCTTGCCCCACTCTGTTCAGGCAGAGCCTCAGCTCTTGCACCTCTCAGTTCAGGCAGAGCCTCAGCCTCTGCACCTCTTAGTTCAGGCAGAGCCTCAGCCCTTGCCCCTCTCCGTTCAGGCAGAGCCTCAGCCCTTGCACCTGTCAGTTCAGGCAGAGCCTCAGCCCTTGCACATGTCAGTTCAGGCTGAGCCTCAACCCCTGCACCTGTCAGATCAGGTGGGGCCTCAGCTCTTGCACCCGTCAGCTCAGGTAGGATTTCACCTGTCAGTTCAGGCAGAGCCTCAGCCTCTACACCTCTCAGTTCAGGCAGAGCCTCAGCCCTTGCCCCTCTCCGTTCAGGCAGAGACTCAGCCCTTGCACCTCTCAGTTCAGGCAGAGCCTCAGCCTCTGCACCTCTCCGTTCAGGCAGAGCCTCAGCTCTTGCACCTCTCAGTTCAGGCAGAGCCTCAGCTCTTGCACCTCTCAGTTCAGGCAGAGCCTCAGCCTCTGCACCTCTCCATTCAGGCAGAGCCTCAGCCCTTGCACCTCTCAGTTCAGGCAGAGCCTCAGCCTTGCCCCTCTCAGTTCAGGCACAGCCTCAGCCTCTGCACCTCTCCATTCAGGCAGAGCCTCAGCTCTTGCACCTCTCAGTTCAGGCAGAGCCTCAGCCTTGCCCCTCTCCGTTCAGGCAGAGCCTCAGCCTCTGCACCTCTCCGTTCAGGCAGAGCCTCAGCCTCTGCACCTCTCCGTTCAGGCAGAGCTTCAGCTCTTGCACCTCTAAGTTCAGGGAGAGCCTGAGCCCTTGCCCCTCTCAGTTCAGGCAGAGCCTCAGCCTCGCACCTCTCAGTTCAGGCAGAGCCTGAGCCCTTGCCCCACTCAGTTCAGGCAGAGCCTCAGCCCTTGCCCCTCTCAGTTCAGGCAGAGCCTCAGCCTTGCCCCTCTCAGTTCAGGCACAGCCTCAGCCTCTGCACCTCTCCGTTCAGGCAGAGCCTCAGCTCTTGCACCTCTCAGTTCAGGCAGAGCCTCAGCCTTGTCCCTCTCCGTTCAGGCAGAGCCTCAGCCTCTGCACCTCTCCGTTCAGGCAGAGCTTCAGCTCTTGCAACTCTAAGTTCAGGGAGAGCCTGAGCTTTTGCCCCTCTCAGTTCAGGCAGAGCCTCAGCCTCGCACCTCTCAGTTCAGGCAGAGCCTGAGCCCTTGCCCCACTCAGTTCAGGCAGAGCCTCAGCTCTTGCACCTCTCAGTTCAGGCAGAGCCTCAGCCTCTGCACCTCTCAGTTCAGGCAGAGCCTCAGCCCTTGCCCCTCTCCGTTCAGGCAGAGCCTCAGCCCTTGCACCTGTCAGTTCAGGCAGAGCCTCAGCCCTTGCACATGTCAGTTCAGGCAGAGCCTCAACCCCTGCACCTGTCAGATCAGGTGGGGCCTCAGCTCTTGCACCCGTCAGCTCAGGTAGGATTTCACCTGTCAGTTCAGGCAGAGCCTCAGCCTCTGCACCTCTCAGTTCAGGCAGAGCCTCAGCCCTTGCCCCTCTCCGTTCAGGCAGAGACTCAGCCCTTGCACCTGTCAGTTCAGGCAGAGCCTCAGCCCTTGCACCTGTCAGTTCAGGCAGAGCCTCAACCCCTGCACCTGTCAGATCATGGAGGACCTCAGCCCTTGCACCTCTCATTTCAGGCAGAGCCTCAGCCTTGCCCCTCTCAGTTCAGGCAGAGACTCAGCCTCTGCACCTCTCCGTTCAGGCAGAGCCTCAGCTCTTGCACCTCTCAGTTCAGGCAGAGCCTCAGCCTCTGCACCTCTCCGTTCAGGCCGAGCCTCAGCTCTTGCACCTCTCAGTTCAGGCAGAGCCTCAGCCTTGCCCCTCTCCGTTCAGGCAGAGCCTCAGCCTCTGCACCTCTCCGTTCAGGCAGAGCCTCAGCCTCTGCACCTCTCCGTTCAGGCAGAGCTTCAGCTCTTGCACCTCTCAGTTCAGGCAGAGCCTGAGCCCTTGCCCCTCTCAGTTCAGGCAGAGCCTCAGCCTCGCACCTCTCAGTTCAGGCAGAGCCTGAGCCCTTGCCCCACTCTGTTCAGGCAGAGCCTCAGCTCTTGCACCTCTCAGTTCAGGCAGAGCCTCAGCCTCTGCACCTCTTAGTTCAGGCAGAGCCTCAGCCCTTGCCCCTCTCCGTTCAGGCAGAGCCTCAGCCCTTGCACCTGTCAGTTCAGGCAGAGCCTCAGCCCTTGCACATGTCAGTTCAGGCAGAGCCTCAACCCCTGCACCTGTCAGATCAGGTGGGGCCTCAGCTCTTGCACCCGTCAGCTCAGGTAGGATTTCACCTGTCAGTTCAGGCAGAGCCTCAGCCTCTACACCTCTCAGTTCAGGCAGAGCCTCAGCCCTTGCCCCTCTCCGTTCAGGCAGAGACTCAGCCCTTGCACCTCTCAGTTCAGGCAGAGCCTCAGCCTCTGCACCTCTCCGTTCAGGCAGAGCCTCAGCTCTTGCACCTCTCAGTTCAGGCAGAGCCTCAGCTCTTGCACCTCTCAGTTCAGGCAGAGCCTCAGCCTCTGCACCTCTCCATTCAGGCAGAGCCTCAGCCCTTGCACCTCTCAGTTCAGGCAGAGCCTCAGCCTTGCCCCTCTCAGTTCAGGCACAGCCTCAGCCTCTGCACCTCTTCATTCAGGCAGAGCCTCAGCTCTTGCACCTCTCAGTTCAGGCAGAGCCTCAGCCTTGCCCCTCTCCGTTCAGGCAGAGCCTCAGCCTATGCACCTCTCCGTTCAGGCAGAGCCTCAGCCTCTGCACCTCTCCGTTCAGGCAGAGCTTCAGCTCTTGCACCTCTAAGTTCAGGGAGAGCCTGAGCCCTTGCCCCTCTCAGTTCAGGCAGAGCCTCAGCCTCGCACCTCTCAGTTCAGGCAGAGCCTGAGCCCTTGCCCCACTCAGTTCAGGCAGAGCCTCAGCCCTTGCCCCTCTCAGTTCAGGCAGAGCCTCAGCCTTGCCCCTCTCAGTTCAGGCACAGCCTCAGCCTCTGCACCTCTCCGTTCAGGCAGAGCCTCAGCTCTTGCACCTCTCAGTTCAGGCAGAGCCTCAGCCTTGTCCCTCTCCATTCAGGCAGAGCCTCAGCCTCTGCACCTCTCCGTTCAGGCAGAGCTTCAGCTCTTGCAACTCTAAGTTCAGGGAGAGCCTGAGCTTTTGCCCCTCTCAGTTCAGGCAGAGCCTCAGCCTCGCACCTCTCAGTTCAGGCAGAGCCTGAGCCCTTGCCCCACTCAGTTCAGGCAGAGCCTCAGCTCTTGCACCTCTCAGTTCAGGCAGAGCCTCAGCCTCTGCACCTCTCAGTTCAGGCAGAGCCTCAGCCCTTGCCCCTCTCCATTCAGGCAGAGCCTCAGCCCTTGCACCTGTCAGTTCAGGCAGAGCCTCAACCCTTGCACATGTCAGTTCAGGCAGAGCCTCAACCCCTGCACCTGTCAGATCAGGTGGGGCCTCAGCTCTTGCACCCGTCAGCTCAGGTAGGATTTCACCTGTCAGTTCAGGCAGAGCCTCAGCCTCTGCACCTCTCAGTTCAGGCAGAGCCTCAGCCCTTGCCCCTCTCCGTTCAGGCAGAGACTCAGCCCTTGCACCTGTCAGTTCAGGCAGAGCCTCAGCCCTTGCACCTGTCAGTTCAGGCAGAGCCTCAACCCCTGCACCTGTCAGATCATGGAGGACCTCAGCCCTTGCACCTCTCATTTCAGGCAGAGCCTCAGCCTTGCCCCTCTCAGTTCAGGCAGAGACTCAGCCTCTGCACCTCTCCGTTCAGGCAGAGCCTCAGCTCTTGCACCTCTCAGTTCAGGCAGAGACTCAGCCTCTGCACCTCTCCATTCAGGCCGAGCCTCAGCTCTTGCACCTCTCAGTTCAGGCAGAGCCTCAGCCTTGCCCCTCTCCGTTCAGGCAGAGCCTCAGCCTCTGCACCTCTCCGTTCAGGCAGAGCCTCAGCCTCTGCACCTCTCCGTTCAGGCAGAGCTTCAGCTCTTGCACCTCTCAGTTCAGGCAGAGCCTGAGCCCTTGCCCCTCTCAGTTCAGGCAGAGCCTCAGCCTCGCACCTCTCATTTCAGGCAGAGCCTGAGCCCTTGCCCCACTCTGTTCAGGCAGAGCCTCAGCTCTTGCACCTCTCAGTTCAGGCAGAGCCTCAGCCTCTGCACCTCTTAGTTCAGGCAGAGCCTCAGCCCTTGCCCCTCTCCGTTCAGGCAGAGCCTCAGCCCTTGCACCTGTCAGTTCAGGCAGAGCCACAGCCCTTGCACATGTCAGTTCAGGCAGAGCCTCAACCCCTGCACCTGTCAGATCAGGTGGGGCCTCAGCTCTTGCACCCGTCAGCTCAGGTAGGATTTCACCTGTCAGTTCAGGCAGAGCCTCAGCCTCTACACCTCTCAGTTCAGGCAGAGCCTCAGCCCTTGCCCCTCTCCGTTCAGGCAGAGACTCAGCCCTTGCACCTCTCAGTTCAGGCAGAGCCTCAGCCTCTGCACCTCTCCGTTCAGGCAGAGCCTCAGCTCTTGCACCTCTCAGTTCAGGCAGAGCCTCAGCTCTTGCACCTCTCAGTTCAGGCAGAGCCTCAGCCTCTGCACCTCTCCATTCAGGCAGAGCCTCAGCCCTTGCACCTCTCAGTTCAGGCAGAGCCTCAGCCTTGCCCCTCTCAGTTCAGGCACAGCCTCAGCCTCTGCACCTCTTCATTCAGGCAGAGCCTCAGCTCTTGCACCTCTCAGTTCAGGCAGAGCCTCAGCCTTGCCCCTCTCCGTTCAGGCAGAGCCTCAGCCTCTGCACCTCTCCGTTCAGGCAGAGCCTCAGCCTCTGCACCTCTCCGTTCAGGCAGAGCTTCAGCTCTTGCACCTCTAAGTTCAGGGAGAGCCTGAGCCCTTGCCCCTCTCAGTTCAGGCAGAGCCTCAGCCTCGCACCTCTCAGTTCAGGCAGAGCCTGAGCCCTTGCCCCACTCAGTTCAGGCAGAGCCTCAGCCCTTGCCCCTCTCAGTTCAGGCAGAGCCTCAGCCTTGCCCCTCTCAGTTCAGGCACAGCCTCAGCCTCTGCACCTCTCCGTTCAGGCAGAGCCTCAGCTCTTGCACCTCTCAGTTCAGGCAGAGCCTCAGCCTTGTCCCTCTCCGTTCAGGCAGAGCCTCAGCCTCTGCACCTCTCCGTTCAGGCAGAGCTTCAGCTCTTGCAACTCTAAGTTCAGGGAGAGCCTGAGCTTTTGCCCCTCTCAGTTCAGGCAGAGCCTCAGCCTCGCACCTCTCAGTTCAGGCAGAGCCTGAGCCCTTGCCCCACTCAGTTCAGGCAGAGCCTCAGCTCTTGCACCTCTCAGTTCAGGCAGAGCCTCAGCCTCTGCACCTCTCAGTTCAGGCAGAGCCTCAGCCCTTGCCCCTCTCCGTTCAGGCAGAGCCTCAGCCCTTGCACCTGTCAGTTCAGGCAGAGCCTCAGCCCTTGCACATGTCAGTTCAGGCAGAGCCTCAACCCCTGCACCTGTCAGATCAGGTGGGGCCTCAGCTCTTGCACCCGTCAGCTCAGGTAGGATTTCACCTGTCAGTTCAGGCAGAGCCTCAGCCTCTGCACCTCTCAGTTCAGGCAGAGCCTCAGCCCTTGCCCCTCTCCGTTCAGGCAGAGACTCAGCCCTTGCACCTGTCAGTTCAGGCAGAGCCTCAGCCTTGCCCCTCTCAGTTCAGGCACAGCCTCAGCCTCTGCACCTCTCCGTTCAGGCAGAGCCTCAGCTCTTGCACCTCTCAGTTCAGGCAGAGCCTCAGCCTTGTCCCTCTCTGTTCAGGCAGAGCCTCAGCCTCTGCACCTCTCCGTTCAGGCAGAGCTTCAGCTCTTGCACCTCTAAGTTCAGGGAGAGCCTGAGCCCTTGCTCTTCTCAGTTCAGGCAGAGCCTCAGCCTCGCACCTCTCAGTTCAGGCAGAGCCTGAGCCCTTGCCCCACTCAGTTCAGGCAGAGCCTCAGCTCTTGCACCTCTCAGTTCAGGCAGAGCCTCAGCCTCTGCACCTCTCAGTTCAGGCAGAGCCTCAGCCCTTGCCCCTCTCCGTTCAGGCAGAGCCTCAGCCCTTGCACCTGTCAGTTCAGGCAGAGCCTCAGCCCTTGCACATGTCAGTTCAGGCAGAGCATCAACCCCTGCACCTGTCAGATCAGGTGGGGCCTCAGCTCTTGCACCCGTCAGCTCAGGTAGGATTTCACCTGTCAGTTCAGGCAGAGCCTCAGCCTCTGCACCTCTCAGTTCAGGCAGAGCCTCAGCCCTTGCCCCTCTCCGTTCAGGCAGAGACTCAGCCCTTGCACCTGTCAGTTCAGGCAGAGCCTCAGCCCTTGCACCTGTCAGTTCAGGCAGAGCCTCAACCCCCGCACCTGTCAGATCATGGAGGACCTCAGCCCTTGCACCTCTCATTTCAGGCAGAGCCTCAGCCTTGCCCCTCTCAGTTCAGGCAGAGACTCAGCCTCTGCACCTCTCCATTCAGGCAGAGCCTCAGCTCTTGCAACTCTCAGTTCAGGCAGAGCCTCAGCCTCTGCACCTCTCCGTTCAGGCAGAGCCTCAGCTCTTGCACCTCTCAGTTCAGGCAGAGCCTCAGCCCTTGCCCCTCTCATTTCAGGCAGAGCCTCAGCCCTTGCCCCTCTCAGTTCAGGCAGAACCTCAGCCTCTGCACCTCTCCGTTCAGGCAGAGCCTCAGCTCTTGCACCTCTCAGTTCAGGCAGAGCCTCAGCCCTTGCACCTCTCAGTTCAGGCAGAGCCTCAGCCTCTGCACCACTCGGTTCAGGCAGAGCCTCAGCTCTTGGACCTCTCAGTTCAGGCAGAACCTCAGCCTTGCCCCTCTCCGTTCAGGCAGACCCTCGGCCTCTGCACCTCTCCGTTCAGGCAGAGCCTCAGCTCTTGCACCTCTCAGTTCAGGCAGAGCCTCAGCCTTGCCCCTCTCCATTCAGGCAGAGCCTCAGCCTCTGCACCTCTCCGTTCAGGCAGAGCCTCAGCCTCTGCACCTCTCCGTTCAGGCAGAGCTTCAGCTCTTGCACCTCTCAGTTCAGGCAGAGCCTGAGCCCTTGCCCCTCTCAGTTCAGGCAGAGCCTCAGCCTCGCACCTCTCAGTTCAGGCAGAGCCTGAGCCCTTGCCCCACTCTGTTCAGGCAGAGCCTCAGCTCTTGTACCTCTCAGTTCAGGCAGAGCCTCAGCCTCTGCACCTCTTAGTTCAGGCAGAGCCTCAGCCCTTGCCCCTCTCCGTTCAGGCAGAGCCTCAGCCCTTGCACCTGTCAGTTCAGGCAGAGCCTCAGCCCTTGCACATGTCAGTTCAGGCAGAACCTCAACCCCTGCACCTGTCAGATCAGGTGGGGCCTCAGCTTTTGCACCCGTCAGCTCAGGTAGGATTTCACCTGTCAGTTCAGGCAGAGCCTCAGCCTCTACACCTCTCAGTTCAGGCAGAGCCTCAGCCCTTGCCCCTCTCCGTTCAGGCAGAGACTCAGCCCTTGCACCTCTCAGTTCAGGCAGAGCCTCAGCCTCTGCACCTCTCCGTTCAGGCAGAGCCTCAGCTCTTGCACCTCTCAGTTCAGGCAGAGCCTCAGCTCTTGCACCTCTCAGTTCAGGCAGAGCCTCAGCCTCTGCACCTCTCCATTCAGGCAGAGCCTCAGCCCTTGCACCTCTCAGTTCAGGCAGAGCCTCAGCCTTGCCCCTCTCAGTTCAGGCACAGCCTCAGCCTCTGCACCTCTCCATTCAGGCAGAGCCTCAGCTCTTGCACCTCTCAGTTCAGGCAGAGCCTCAGCCTTGCCCCTCTCCGTTCAGGCAGAGCCTCAGCCTCTGCACCTCTCCGTTCAGGCAGAGCCTCAGCCTCTGTACCTCTCCGTTCAGGCAGAGCTTCAGCTCTTGCACCTCTAAGTTCAGGGAGAGCCTGAGCCCTTGCCCCTCTCAGTTCAGGCAGAGCCTCAGCCTCGCACCTCTCAGTTCAGGCAGAGCCTGAGCCCTTGCCCCACTCAGTTCAGGCAGAGCCTCAGCCCTTGCCCCTCTCAGTTCAGGCAGAGCCTCAGCCTTGCCCCTCTCAGTTCAGGCACAGCCTCAGCCTCTGCACCTCTCCGTTCAGGCAGAGCCTCAGCTCTTGCACCTCTCAGTTCAGGCAGAGACTCAGCCTTGTCCCTCTCCGTTCAGGCAGAGCCTCAGCCTCTGCACCTCTCCGTTCAGGCAGAGCTTCAGCTCTTGCAACTCTAAGTTCAGGGAGAGCCTGAGCTTTTGCCCCTCTCAGTTCAGGCAGAGCCTCAGCCTCGCACCTCTCAGTTCAGGCAGAGCCTGAGCCCTTGCCCCACTCAGTTCAGGCAGAGCCTCAGCTCTTGCACCTCTCAGTTCAGGCAGAGCCTCAGCCTCTGCACCTCTCAGTTCAGGCAGAGCCTCAGCCCTTGCCCCTCTCCGTTCAGGCAGAGCCTCAGCCCTTGCACCTGTCAGTTCAGGCAGAGCCTCAGCCCTTGCACATGTCAGTTCAGGCAGAGCCTCAACCCCTGCACCTGTCAGATCAGGTGGGGCCTCAGCTCTTGCACCCGTCAGCTCAGGTAGGATTTCACCTGTCAGTTCAGGCAGAGCCTCAGCCTCTGCACCTCTCAGTTCAGGCAGAGCCTCAGCCCTTGCCCCTCTCCGTTCAGGCAGAGACTCAGCCCTTGCACCTGTCAGTTCAGGCAGAGCCTCAGCCCTTGCACCTGTCAGTTCAGGCAGAGCCTCAACCCCTGCACCTGTCAGATCATGGAGGACCTCAGCCCTTGCACCTCTCATTTCAGGCAGAGCCTCAGCCTTGCCCCTCTCAGTTCAGGCAGAGACTCAGCCTCTGCACCTCTCCGTTCAGGCAGAGCCTCAGCTCTTGCACCTCTCAGTTCAGGCAGAGCCTCAGCCTCTGCACCTCTCTGTTCAGGCCGAGCCTCAGCTCTTGCACCTCTCAGTTCAGGCAGAGCCTCAGCCCTTGCCCCTCTCATTTCAGGCAGAGCCTCAGCCCTTGCCCCTCTCAGTTCAGGCAGAACCTCAGCCTCTGCACCTCTCCGTTCAGGCAGAGCCTCAGCTCTTGCACCTCTCAGTTCAGGCAGAGCCTCAGCCCTTGCACCTCTCAGTTCAGGCAGAGCCTCAGCCTTGCCCCTCTCAGTTCAGGCAGAGCCTCAGCCTCTGCACCTCTCCGTTCAGGCAGAGCCTCAGCTCTTGCACCTTTCAGTTCAGGCAGAGCCTCAGCCTTGCCCCTCTCTGTTCAGGCAGAGCCTCAGCCTCTGCACCTCTCAGTTCAGGCAGAGCCTCAGCCCTTGCCCCTCTCCGTTCAGGCAGAGCCTCAGCCCTTGCACCTGTCAGTTCAGGCAGAGCCTCAGCCCTTGCACCTGTCAGTTCAGGCAGAGCCTCAACCCCTGCACCTGTCAGTTCAGGCAGAGCCTCAACCCCTGCACCCCTCAGTTCAGGCAGAGCCTCAGCCCTTGCCCCTCTCCGTTCAGGCAGAGCCTGAACCCCTGCACCTGTCAGTTCAGGCAGAGCCTCAGCCCTTGTACCTGTCAGTTCAGACAGAGCCTCAGCCCTTGCACCTGTCAGTTCAGGCAGAGCCTCAACCCCTGCACCTGTCAGTTCAGGCAGAGCCTCAGCCCTTGCACCTGTCAGTTCAGGCAGAGCCTCAGCCCTTGCACCTGTCAGTTCAGGCAGAGCCTCAGCCCTTGCACCTTTCAGTTCAGGCAGAGCCTCAGCCTCTGCACCTCTCCGTTCAGGCAGAGCCTCAGCCTCTGCACCTCTCCGTTCAGGCAGAGCCTCAGCTCTTGCACCTCTCAGTTCAGGCAGAGACCAGCCCTTGCCCCTCTCAGTTCAGGCAGAGCCTCAGCCCTTGCACCTGTCAGTTCAGGCAGAGCCTCAGCCCTTGCACCTGTCAGTTCAGGCAGAGCCTCAGCCCTTGCACCTGTCAGTTCAGGCAGAGCCTCAACCCTTGCCCCTCTCAGTTCAGGCAGAGCCTCAACCCTTGCCCCTCTCAGTTCATGCAGAGCCTCAGCCCTTGCACCTGTCAGTTCAGGCAGAGCCTCAGCCCTTGCACCTGTCAGTTCAGGCAGAGCCTCAACCCCTGCACCTGTCAGATCATGGAGGACCTCTGCCCTTGCACCTCTAATTTCAGGCAGAGCCTCAGCCTTGCCCCTCTCAGTTCAGGCAGAGACTCAGCCTCTGCACCTCTCCGTTCAGGCAGAGCCTCAGCCTCTGCACCTCTCCGTTCAGGCAGAGCTTCAGCTCTTGCACCTCTAAGTTCAGGGAGAGCCTGAGTCCTTGCCCCTCTCAGTTCAGGCAGAGCCTCAGCCTCGCACCTCTCAGTTCAGGCAGAGCCTGAGCCCTTGCCCCACTCAGTTCAGGCAGAGCCTCAGCCCTTGCCCCTCTCAGTTCAGGCAAAGCCTCAGCATTGCCCCTCTCAGTTCAGGCACAGCCTCAGCCTCTGCACCTCTCCGTTCAGGCAGAGCCTCAGCTCTTGCACCTCTCAGTTCAGGCAGAGCCTCAGCCTTGCCCCTCTCCGTTCAGGCAGAGCCTCAGCCTCTGCACCTCTCCGTTCAGGCAGAGCCTCAGCCTCTGCACCTCTCCATTCAGGCAGAGCTTCAGCTCTTGCACCTCTAAGTTCAGGGAGAGCCTGAGCCCTTGCCCCTCTCAGTTCAGGCAGAGCCTCAGCCTCGCACCTCTCAGTTCAGGCAGAGCCTGAGCCCTTGCCCCACTCAGTTCAGGCAGAGCCTCAGCTCTTGCACCTCTCAGTTCAGGCAGAGCCTCAGCCTCTGCACCTCTCAGTTCAGGCAGAGCCTCAGCCCTTGCCCCTCTCCGTTCAGGCAGAGCCTCAGCCCTTGCACCTGTCAGTTCAGGCAGAGCCTCAGCCCTTGCACATGTCAGTTCAGGCAGAGCCTCAACCCCTGCACCTGTCAGATCAGGTGGGGCCTCAGCTCTTGCACCCGTCAGCTCAGGTAGGATTTCACCTGTCAGTTCAGGCAGAGCCTCAGCCTCTGCACCTCTCAGTTCAGGCAGAGCCTCAGCCCTTGCCCCTCTCCGTTCAGGCAGAGACTCAGCCCTTGCACCTGTCAGTTCAGGCAGAGCCTCAGCCCTTGCACCTGTCAGTTCAGGCAGAGCCTCAACCCCTGCCCTGTCAGATCATGGAGGACCTCAGCCCTTGCACCTCTCATTTCAGGCAGAGCCTCAGCCTTGCCCCTCTCAGTTCAGGCAGAGACTCAGCCTCTGCACCTCTCCGTTCAGGCAGAGCCTCAGCTCTTGCACCTCTCAGTTCAGGCAGAGCCTCAGCCTCTGCACCTCTCCGTTCAGGCAGAGCCTCAGCTCTTGCACCTCTCAGTTCAGGCAGAGCCTCAGCCCTTGCCCCTCTCATTTCAGGCAGAGCCTCAGCCCTTGCCCCTCTCAGTTCAGGCAGAACCTCAGCCTCTGCACCTCTCCGTTCAGGCAGAGCCTCAGCTCTTGCACCTCTCAGTTCAGGCAGAGCCTTAGCCCTTGCACCTCTCAGTTCAGGCAGAGCCTCAGCCTTGCCCCTCTCAGTTCAGGCAGAGCCTCAGCCTCTGCACCTCTCCGTTCAGGCAGAGCCTCAGCTCTTGCACCTTTCAGTTCAGGCAGAGCCTCAGCCTTGCCCCTCTCCGTTCAGGCAGAGCCTCAGCCCCTGCACCTCTCTGTTCAGGCAGAGCCTGAGCCCTTGCCCTTCTCAGTTCAGGCAGAGCCTCAGCTCTTGCACCTCTCAGTCCAGGCAGAGCCTCAGCTCTTGCACCTCTCAGTTCAGGCAGAGCCTCAGCCTCTGCACCTCTCAGTTCAGGCAGAGCCTCAGCCCTTGCCCCTCTCCGTTCAGGCAGAGCCTCAGCCCTTGCACCTGTCAGTTCAGGCAGAGCCTCAGCCCTTGCACCTGTCAGTTCAGGCAGAGCCTCAACCCCTGCACCTGTCAGTTCAGGCAGGGCCTCAACCCCTGCACCCCTCAGTTCAGGCAGAGCCTCAGCCCTTGCCCCTCTCCGTTCAGGCAGAGCCTGAACCCCTGCACCTGTCAGTTCAGGCAGAGCCTCAGCCCTTGCACCTGTCAGTTCAGGCAGAGCCTCAGCCCTTGCACCTGTCAGTTCAGGCAGAGCCTCAACCCCTGCACCTCTCAGTTCATGCAGAGCCTCAGCCCTTGCACCTGTCAGTTCAGGCAGAGCCTCAGCCCTTGCACCTGTCAGTTGAGGCAGAGCCTCAACCCCTGCACTCGTCAGATCATGGAGGACCTCTGCCCTTGCACCTCTAATTTCAGGCAGAGCCTCAGCCTTGCCCCTCTCAGTTCAGGCAGAGCCTCAGCCTCTGCACCTCTCCGTTCAGGCAGAGCCTCAGCCTCTGCACCTCTCCGTTCAGGCAGAGCTTCAGCTCTTGCACCTCTAAGTTCAGGGAGAGCCTGAGCCCTTGCCCCTCTCAGTTCAGGCAGAGCCTCAGCCTCGCACCTCTCAGTTCAGGCAGAGCCTGAGCCCTTGCCCCACTCAGTTCAGGCAGAGCCTCAGCCCTTGCCCCTCTCAGTTCAGGCAAAGCCTCAGCATTGCCCCTCTCAGTTCAGGCACAGCCTCAGCCTCTGCACCTCTCCGTTCAGGCAGAGCCTCAGCTCTTGCACCTCTCAGTTCAGGCAGAGCCTCAGCCTTGCCCCTCTCCGTTCAGGCAGAGCCTCAGCCTCTGCACCTCTCCGTTCAGGCAGAGCCTCACCCTCTGCACCTCTCCATTCAGGCAGAGCTTCAGCTCTTGCACCTCTAAGTTCAGGGAGAGCCTGAGCCCTTGCCCCTCTCAGTTCAGGCAGAGCCTCAGCCTCGCACCTCTCAGTTCAGGCAGAGCCTGAGCCCTTGCCCCACTCAGTTCAGGCAGAGCCTCAGCTCTTGCACCTCTCAGTTCAGGCAGAGCCTCAGCCTCTGCACCTCTCAGTTCAGGCAGAGCCTCAGCCCTTGCCCCTCTCCGTTCAGGCAGAGCCTCAGCCCTTGCACCTGTCAGTTCAGGCAGAGCCTCAGCCCTTGCACATGTCAGTTCAGGCAGAGCCTCAACCCCTGCACCTGTCAGATCAGGTGGGGCCTCAGCTCTTGCACCCGTCAGCTCAGGTAGGATTTCACCTGTCAGTTCAGGCAGAGCCTCAGCCTCTGCACCTCTCAGTTCAGGCAGAGCCTCAGCCCTTGCCCCTCTCCGTTCAGGCAGAGACTCAGCCCTTGCACCTGTCAGTTCAGGCAGAGCCTCAGCCCTTGCACCTGTCAGTTCAGGCAGAGCCTCAACCCCTGCCCTGTCAGATCATGGAGGACCTCAGCCCTTGCACCTCTCATTTCAGGCAGAGCCTCAGCCTTGCCCCTCTCAGTTCAGGCAGAGACTCAGCCTCTGCACCTCTCCGTTCAGGCAGAGCCTCAGCTCTTGCACCTCTCAGTTCAGGCAGAGCCTCAGCCTCTGCACCTCTCCGTTCAGGCAGAGCCTCAGCTCTTGCACCTCTCAGTTCAGGCAGAGCCTCAGCCCTTGCACCTCTCAGTTCAGGCAGAGCCTCAGCCTTGCCCCTCTCAGTTCAGGCAGAGCCTCAGCCTCTGCACCTCTCCGTTCAGGCAGAGCCTCAGCTCTTGCACCTTTCAGTTCAGGCAGAGCCTCAGCCTTGCCCCTCTCCGTTCAGGCAGAGCCTCAGCCCCTGCACCTCTCTGTTCAGGCAGAGCCTGAGCCCTTGCCCTTCTCAGTTCAGGCAGAGCCTCAGCTCTTGCACCTCTCAGTCCAGGCAGAGCCTCAGCTCTTGCACCTCTCAGTTCAGGCAGAGCCTCAGCCTCTGCACCTCTCAGTTCAGGCAGAGCCTCAGCCCTTGCCCCTCTCCGTTCAGGCAGAGCCTCAGCCCTTGCACCTGTCAGTTCAGGCAGAGCCTCAGCCCTTGCACCTGTCAGTTCAGGCAGAGCCTCAACCCCTGCACCTGTCAGTTCAGGCAGGGCCTCAACCCCTGCACCCCTCAGTTCAGGCAGAGCCTCAGCCCTTGCCCCTCTCCGTTCAGGCAGAGCCTGAACCCCTGCACCTGTCAGTTCAGCCAGAGCCTCAGCCCTTGCACCTGTCAGTTCAGGCAGAGCCTCAGCCCTTGCACCTGTCAGTTCAGGCAGAGCCTCAACCCCTGCACCTCTCAGTTCATGCAGAGCCTCAGCCCTTGCACCTGTCAGTTCAGGCAGAGCCTCAGCCCTTGCACCTGTCAGTTGAGGCAGAGCCTCAACCCCTGCACCTGTCAGATCATGGAGGACCTCTGCCCTTGCACCTCTAATTTCAGGCAGAGCCTCAGCCTTGCCCCTCTCAGTTCAGGCAGAGACTCAGCCTCTGCACCTCTCCGTTCAGGCAGAGCCTCAGCCTCTGCACCTCTCCGTTCAGGCAGAGCTTCAGCTCTTGCACCTCTAAGTTCAGGGAGAGCCTGAGCCCTTGCCCCTCTCAGTTCAGGCAGAGCCTCAGCCTCGCACCTCTCAGTTCAGGCAGAGCCTGAGCCCTTGCCCCACTCAGTTCAGGCAGAGCCTCAGCCCTTGCCCCTCTCAGTTCAGGCAGAGCCTCAGCCTTGCCCCTCTCAGTTCAGGCACAGCCTCAGCCTCTGCACCTCTCTGTTCAGGCAGAGCCTCAGCTCTTGCACCTCTCAGTTCAGGCAGAGCCTCAGCCTTGCCCCTCTCCGTTCAGGCAGAGCCTCAGCCTCTGCACCTCTCCATTCAGGCAGAGCCTCAGCCTCTGCACCTCTCCGTTCAGGCAGAGCTTCAGCTCTTGCACCTCTAAGTTCAGGGAGAGCCTGAGCCCTTGCCCCTCTCAGTTCAGGCAGAGCCTCAGCCTCGCACCTCTCAGTTCAGGCAGAGCCTGAGCCCTTGCCCCACTCGGTTCAGGCAGAGCCTCAGCTCTTGCACCTCTCAGTTCAGGCAGAGCCTCAGCCTCTGCACCTCTCAGTTCAGGCAGAGCCTCAGCCCTTGCCCCTCTCCGTTCAGGCAGAGCCTCAGCCCTTGCACCTGTCAGTTCAGGCAGAGCCTCAGCCCTTGCACATGTCAGTTCAGGCAGAGCCTCAACCCCTGCACCTGTCAGATCAGGTGGGGCCTCAGCTCTTGCACCCGTCAGCTCAGGTAGGATTTCACCTGTCAGTTCAGGCAGAGCCTCTGCACCTCTCAGTTCAGGCAGAGCCTCAGCCCTTGCCCCTCTCCGTTCAGGCAGAGACTCAGCCCTTGCACCTGTCAGTTCAGGCAGAGCCTCAGCCCTTGCACCTGTCAGTTCAGGCAGAGCCTCAACCCCTGCACCTGTCAGATCATGGAGGACCTCAGCCCTTGCACCTCTCATTTCAGGCAGAGCCTCAGCCTTGCCCCTCTCAGTTCAGGCAGAGACTCAGCCTCTGCACCTCTCCGTTCAGGCAGAGCCTCAGCTCTTGCACCTCTCAGTTCAGGCAGAGCCTCAGCCTCTGCACCTCTCCGTTCAGGCAGAGCCTCAGCTCTTGCACCTCTCAGTTCAGGCAGAGCCTCAGCCCTTGCCCCTCTCATTTCAGGCAGAGCCTCAGCCCTTGCCCCTCTCAGTTCAGGCAGAACCTCAGCCTCTGCACCTCTCCGTTCAGGCAGAGCCTCAGCTCTTGCACCTCTCAGTTCAGGCAGAGCCTCAGCCCTTGCACCTCTCAGTTAAGGCAGAGCCTCAGCCTTGCCCCTCTCAGTTCAGGCAGAGCCTCAGCCTCTGCACCTGTCAGTTCAGGCAGAGCCTCAACCCCTGCACCTGTCAGATCATGGAGGACCTCAGCCCTTGCACCTCTCATTTCAGGCAGAGCCTCAGCCTTGCCCCTCTCAGTTCAGGCAGAGACTCAGCCTCTGCACCTCTCCGTTCAGGCAGAGCCTCAGCTCTTGCACCTCTCCATTCAGGCAGAGCCTCAGACTTGCACCTCTCAGTTCAGGCAGAGCCTCAGCCTCTGCACCTCTCCGTTCAGGCAGAGCCTCAGCTCTTGCACCTCTCAGTTCAGGCAGAGCCTCAGCTCTTGCACCTCTCAGTTCAGGCAGAGCCTCAGCCTCTGCACCTCTCCAGTCAGGCAGAGCCTCAGCCCTTGCACCTCTCAGTTCAGGCAGAGCCTCAGCCTTCCCCCTCTCAGTTCAGGCACAGCCTCAGCCTCTGCACCTCTTCGTTCAGGCAGAGCCTCAGCTCTTGCACCTCTCAGTTCAGGCAGAGCCTTGGCCCCTACCCCTCTCAGTTCAGGCAGAGCCTCGGCCCCTGCACTGTCAGTTCAGGCAAAGCCTTGGCCCTTGCACCTCTCAGTTCAGGCAGAGCCTCAGCCCCTGCACTGTCAGTTCAGGCAAAGCCTTGGCCCTTGCACCTCTCAGTTCAGGCAGAGCCTCAGCCTTGCCTCTCTCAGTTCAGGCAGAGCCTCAGCCTCTGCACCTCTCTGTTCAGGCAGAGCCTCAGTTCTTGCACCTCTCATTTCAGGCAGAGCCTCAGCCTTGCCCCTCTCAGTTCAGGCAGACCCTTAGCCTCTGCACCGCTCCGTTCAGGCAGAGCCTCAGCTCTTGCACCTCTCAGTTCAGGCAGAGCCTCAGCCCTTGCATCTCTCAGTTCAGGCAGAGCCTCAGCCCTTGCACCTCTCTGTTCAGGCAGAGCCTCAGCCCTTGCACCTCTCAGTTCAGCCAGAGCCTCAGCACTTGCACCTCTCAGTTCAGGCAGAGCCTCAGCCTTGCCCCTCTCAGTTCAGGCAGAGCCTCAGCCTCTGCACCTCTCTGTTCAGGCAGAGCCTCAGCTCTTGCACCTTTCAGTTCAGGCAGAGCCTCAGCCTTGCCCCTCTCCGTTCAGGCAGAGCCTCAGCCCCTGCACATCTCCGTTCAGGCAGAGCCTGAGCCCTTGCCCCTCTCAGTTCAGGCAGAGCCTCAGCTCTTGCACCTCTCAGTCCAGGCAGAGCCTCAGCTCTTGCACCTCTCAGTTCAGGCAGAGCCTCAGCCTCTGCACCTCTCAGTTCAGGCAGAGCCTCAGCCCTTGCCCAACTCCGTTCAGGCAGAGCCTCAGTCCTTGCACCTGACAGTTCAGGCAGAGCCTCAGCCCTTGCACCTGTCAGTTCAGGCAGAGCCTCAACCCCTGCACCTGTCAGTTCAGGCAGAGCCTCAACCCCTGCACCTCTCAGTTCAGGCAGAGCCTCAGCCCTTGCCCCTCTCCGTTCAGGAAGAGCCTGAACCCCTGCACCTGTCAGTTCAGGCAGAGCCTCAGCCCTTGCACCTGTCAGTTCAGGCAGAGCCTCAGCCCTTGCACCTGTCAGTTCAGGCAGAGCCTCAGCCCTTGCACCTGTCAGTTCAGGCAGAGCCTCAGCCCTTGCACCTGTCAGTTCAGGTAGAGCCTCGGCCCTTGCACCTGTCAGTTCAGGCAGAGCCTAAGCCCTTGCATCGTTCAGTTCAGGCAGAGCCTCAGTCTCTGCACCTCTCCGTTCAGGCAGAGCCTCAGCCTCTGCACCTCTCCGTTCAGGCAGAGCCTCAGCTCTTGCGCCTCTCAGTTCAGGCAGAGCATCAGCCCTTGCACCTGTCAGTTCAGGCAGAGCCTCAGCCCTTGCACCTGTCAGTTCAGGCAGAGCCTCAACCCTTGCCCCTCTCAGTTCATGCAGAGCCTCAGCCCTTGCACCTGTCAGTTCAGGCAGAGCCTCAGCCCTTGCACCTGTCAGTTCAGGCAGAGCCGCAACCCTTGACCCTCTCAGTTCATGCAGAGCCTCAGCCTCTGCACCTCTCAGTTCAGGCAGAGCCTCAGCCTCTGCACCTCTCCGTTCAGGCAGAGCCTCAGCCTCTGCACCTCTCCGTTCAGGCAGACCCTCAGCCTCTGCACCTCTCCGTTCAGGCAGAGCCTCAGCTCCTGCGCCTCTCCGTTCAGGCAGAGCCTCAGCCCTTGCACCTGTCAGTTCAGGCAGAGCCTCAGCCCTTGCACCTGTCAGTTCAGGCAGAGCCTCAACCCTTGCCCCTCTCAGTTCATGCAGAGCCTCAGCCTCTGCACCTCTCAGTTCAGGCAGAGCCTCAGCCTCTGCACCTCTCCGTTCAGGCAGAGCCTCAGCTCCTACACCTCTCCATTCAGGCAGAGCCTCAGCCCTTGCCGCTCTCAGTTCAGGCAGGGCCTCTGCCCTTGCACCTGTCAGTTCAGGCAGAGCCTCAGCCTTGCCATCTCAGTTCAGGCAGAGCCTCAGTCCTTGCCCCTCTCAGTTCAGGCAGAGCCTCAGCACCTCTCCATTCAGGCAGAGCCTCAGCTCTTGCACCTCTCATTTCAGGCAGAGCCTCAGCATTGCCCCTCTCAGTTCAGGCAGAGCCTCAGCACCTCTCCGTTCAGGCAGAGCCTCAGCTCTTGCACCTCTCAGTTCAGGCAGAGCCTCAGCCTTGCCCCTCTCAGTTCAGGCAGAGCCTCAGCCTCTGCACCTCTCCGTTCAGGCAGAGCCTCAGCTCTTGCACCTCTCCGTTCAGACAGAGCCTCTGCCTTGCACCTCTCCATTCAGACAGAGCCTCAGCCTTGCCCCTCTCAGTTCAAAAAGACACTCAGCCTCTGCACCTCTCAGTTCAGGCAGAGCCTCAGCTCTTGCACCTCTCAGTTCAGGCAGAGCCTCAGCCCTTGCCCCTCTAAATTCAGGCAGAGCCTCAGCCTCTGCACCTCTCAGTTCAGGCAGAGCTTCAGCCTTGCCCCTCTCAGTTCAGGCAGAGTCTCAGCCTCTGCACCTCTCCGTTCAGGTAGAGCCTCAGCCTCTGCACCTCTCCGTTCAGGCAGAGCCTCAGCTCTTGCACCTCTCAGTTCAGGCAGAGCCTCAGCCTTGCCCCTCTCAGTTCAGGCAGAGCCTCAGCCTCTGCACCTTTCCGTTCAGGCAGAGCCTCAGCCTCTGCACCTCTCCGTTCAGGCAGAGCCTCAGCTCTTGCACCTCTCAGTTCAGGCAGAGCCTCAGCCTTGCCCCTCTCAGTTCAGGCAGAGCCTCAGCCTCTGCACCTCTCCGTTCAGGCAGAGCCTCAGCCTTGCCCCTCTCAATTCAGGCAGAGCCTGAGCCCCTGCACCTCTCAGTTCAGACAGAGCCTCAGCTCTTGCAGCTCTCAGTTCAGGCAGAGCCTCAACCTCTGCACCTCTCAGTTCAGGCAGAGCCTCAACTCCTGCACCTCTCAGTTCAGGCAGAGCCTCAGCCCTTGCCCCTCTCAGTTCAGGCAGGGCCTCAGCCCTTGCACCTGTCAGTTCAGGCAGAGCCTCAGCCTTGCCCCTCTCAGGTCAGGCAGAGCCTCAGCCTCTGCACGTCTCCATTCAGGCAGAGCCTCAGCTCTTGCACCTCTCAGTTCAGGCAGAGCCTCAGCCCTTGCCCCTCTCAGTTCAGGCAGAGCCTCAGCACCTCTCCGTTCAGGCAGAGCCTCAGCTCTTGCACCTCTCATTTCAGGCAGAGCCTCAGCCTCTGCACCTCTCAGTTCAGGCAGAGCCTCGGCTCTTGCACCTCTCAGTTCAGGCAGAGCCTCATCCTTGCCCCTCTCAGTTCCGGCAGAGCCTCAGCCTCTGCACCTCTCCGTTCAGGCAGAGCCTCAGCTCTTGCACCTCTCAGTTCAGGCAGAACCTCAGCCTTGCCCCTCTCCATTCAGGCAGACCCTCAGCCTCTGCACCTCTCCGTTCAGGCAGAGCCTCAGCTCTTGCACCTCTCAGTTCAGGCAGAGCCTCAGCCTCGCACCTCTCAGTTCAGGCAGAGCCTGAGCCCTTGCCCCTCTCAGTTCAGGCAGAGTCTCAGCCCCACACCTCTCAGTTCAGGCAGAGCCTGAGCCCTTGCCCCTCTTAGTTCAGGCAGAGCCTAAGCTCTTGCACCTCTCAGTCCAGGCAGAGCCTCAGCTTTTGCACCTCTCAGTTCAGGCAGAGCCTCAGCCTCTGCACCCCTCCGTTCAGGCAGAGCCTCAGCTCTTGCACCTCTCAGTTCAGGCAGAGCCTCAGCCTTGCACCTCTCAGTTCAGGCAGAACCTCGGCCTCTGCACCTCTCCGTTCAGGCAGAGCCTCAGCTCTTGCACCTCTCAGTTCAGGCAGAGCCTCAGCCTCTGCACCTTTCCGTTCAGGCAGAGCCTCAGCCTCTGAACCTTTCCATTCAGGCAGAGCCTCAGCCTCTGCACCTTTCCGTTCAGGCAGAGCCTCAGCCTCTGCTCCTCTCCGTTCAGGCAGAGCCTCAGCTCTTGCACCTCTCAGTTCAGGCAGAGCCTTAGCCTTGCCCCTATCAGTTCAGGCAGAGCCTCAGCCTCTGCACCTCTCCATTCAGGCAGAGCCTCAGCCTTGCCCCTCTCAGTTCAGGCAGAGCCTGGGTCCCTGCACCTCTCAGTTCAGACAGAGCCTCAGCTTGTGCAGCTCTCAGTTCATGCAGAGCCTCAAACTCTGCACCTCTCTGTTCAGGCAGAGCCTCAGCTCCTGCACCTCTCAGTTCAGGCAGAGCCTCAGCCCTTGCCCCTCTCAGTTCAGGCAGGGCCTCAGCCCTTGCACCTGTCGGTTCAGGCAGAGCCTCAGCCTTGCCCCTCTCAGGTCAGGCAGAGCCTCAGCCTCTGCACGCCTCCATTCAGGCAGAGCCTCAGCTCTTGCACCTCTCAGTTCAGGCAGAGCCTCAGCCCTTGCCCCTCTCAGTTCAGGCAGAGCCTCAGCACCTCTCCGTTCAGGCAGAGCCTCAGCTCTTGCACCTCTCATTTCAGGCAGAGCCTCAGCCTCTGCACCTCTCAGTTCAGGCAGAGCCTCAGCTCTTGCACCTCTCCGTTCACACAGAGCCTCAGCCTTGCCCCTCTCAGTTCAGGCAGACCCATAGCCTCTACACCTCTCCGTTCAGGCAGAGCCTCAGCTCGTGCACCTCTCAGTTCAGGCAGAGCCTCAGCCCTTGCCCCTCTCAGTTCAGGCAGAGCCTCAGCCCCTGCACCTCTCAGTTCAGGCAGAGCCTCCGCCTCTGCACCTCTCCGTTCAGGCAGAGCCTCAGCTCTTGCACCTCTCAGTTCAGGCAGAGCCTCAGCCTTGCCCCTCTCAGTTCAGGCAGAGCCTCAGCCTCTCCACCTCTCAGTTCAGGCAGAGCCTCAGCCTCTGCACCTCTCTGTTCAGGCAGAGCCTCAGCTCTTGCACCTCTCAGTTCAGGCAGAGCCTCAGCCTTGCCCATCTCAGTTCAGGCAGAGCCTCAGCCTCTGCACCTTTCCGTTCAGGCAGAGCCTCAGCCTCTGAACCTTTCCATTCAGGCAGAGCCTCAGCCTCTGCACCTTTCCGTTCAGGCAGAGCCTCAGCCTCTGCTCCTCTCCGTTCAGGCAGAGCCTCAGCTCTTGCACCTCTCAGTTCAGGCAGAGCCTTAGCCTTGCCCCTCTCAGTTCAGGCAGAGCCTCAGCCTCTGCACCTCTCCGTTCAGGCAGAGCCTCAGCCTTGCCCCTCTCAGTTCAGGCAGAGCCTGAGCCCCTGCACCTCTCAGTTCAGACAGAGCCTCAGCTTTTGCAGCTCTCAGTTCAGGCAGAGCCTCAACCTCTGCACCTCTCCGTTCAGGCAGAGCCTCAGCTCCTGCACCTCTCAGTTCAGGCAGAGCCTCAGGCCTTGCCCCTCTCAGTTCAGGCAGGGCCTCAGCCCTTGCACCTGTCGGTTCAGGCAGAGCCTCAGCCTTGCCCCTCTCAGGTCAGGCAGAGCCTCAGCCTCTGCACGTCTCCATTCAGGCAGAGCCTCAGCTCTTGCACCTCTCAGTTCAGGCAGAGCCTCAGCCCTTGCCCCTCTCAGTTCAGGCAGAGCCTCAGCACCTCTCCGTTCAGGCAGAGCCTCAGCTCTTGCACCTCTCATTTCAGACAGAGCCTCAGCCCCTGCACCTCTCAGTTCAGGCAGAGCCTCAGCCTTGCCCCTCTCAGTTCAGGCAGAGCCTCAGCCTCTGCACCTCTCCGTTCAGGCAGACCCTCAGCCTCTGCACCTCCACGTTCAGGCAGAGCCTCAGGCTTGCCCCTCTCCGTTCAGGCAGACCCTCAGCCTCTGCACCTCCACGTTCAGGCAGAGCCTCAGCTCTTGCACCTCTCAGTTCAGGCAGAGCCTCAGCCCTTGCCCCTCTCAGTTCAGGCAGAGCCTCAGCCCTTGCCCCTCTCAGTTCAGGCAGAACCTTAGCCTCTGCACCTCTCAGTTCAGGCAGAGCCTCAGCCTCTGCACCTCTCCGTTCAGGCAGAGCCTCATCTCTTGCCCCTCTCAGTTCAGGCAGAGCCTCAGCTCTTGAACCTCTCGGTTCAGGCAGAGCCTCATCCTCTGCACCTCTCCATTCAGGCAGAGTCTCAGCCCTTGCACCTCTCAGTTCAGGCAGAGCCTCAGCCTTGCCCCTCTCAGTTCAGGCAGAGCCTCAGCCTCTGCACCTCTCTTTTCAGGCAGAGCCTCAGCTCTTGCACTTCTCCGTTCAGGCAGAGCCTCAGCCTTGCCCCTCTCCGTTCAGGCAGAGCCTCAGCCGCTGCACCTCTCCATTCAGGCGGAGCCTCAGCCTCTGCACCTCTCCGTTCAGGCAGAGCTTCAGCTCTTGCACCTCTCAGTTCAGGCAGAGCCTGAGCCCTTGCCCCTCTCAGTTCAGGCAGAGCCGCAGCCTCGCACCTCTCAGTTCAGGCAGAGCCTGAGCCCTTGCCCCTCTCAGTTCAGGCAGAGCCTCAGCTCTTGCACCTCTCAGTTCAGGCAGAGCCTCAGCCTCTGCACCTCTCAGTTCAGGCAGAGCCTCAGCCCTTGCCCCTCTCCGTTCAGGCAGAGCCTCAGCCCTTGCACCTGTCAGTTCAGGCAGAGCCTCAGCCCTTGCACATGTCAGTTCAGGCAGAGCCTCAACCCCTGCACCTGTCAGATCAAGTGGGGCCTCAGCTCTTGCACCCGTCAGCTCAGGTAGGATTTCACCTGTCAGTTCAGGCAGAGCCTCAGCCTCTGCACCTCTCAGTTCAGGCAGAGCCTCAGCCCTTGCCCCTCTCTGTTCAGGCAGAGACTCAGATCTTGCACCTGTCAGTTCAGGCAGAGCCTCAGCCCTTGCACCTGTCAGTTCAGGCAGAGCCTCAACCCCTGCACCTGTCAGATCATGGAGGACCTCAGCCCTTGCACCTCTCATTTCAGGCAGAACCTCAGCCTTGTGTTAGGGAGAATTCTCTGTTTAGGCTGAATTTCCCTCCCTAGTGAGTCCCCCAGCAGCTTTGCTGGATTTCTGGGGTTTAATTTTTTCTCCTGCCAAGAGTGAGACTCTTTTACCCTCACTCTTGGACATGTTGAACTGTGTTATCTTGGACAAACCTTGTGTTGAATGGGCTATGGGGTCTTTTACTCCATAGGGCCTCATGTATTTTTGTGATGTGGGTTACACAGCACCCTCTGTGCCGTGACCCAGGGGTGTCCTAGGGACTCCCCAACATAGACTCCATACCCTGGGACTGACTACTGTCTCCCAGGGCATGTAAAGTCACCAAAGACTTTGCTAGTCTTGAATCCTGAACAGAACCAGTACAAACCATCATATTGTGGACGTACTGGCTGGGGCAATTCGATTGCCCCAGGGTCTGTTAGTCGAGGGGGCACGTCTCCGTCCCCCCTGATCGAGTTTTGGCTGGTGGCAGTGGAAACTACGTTTTATATTCGACCGCGAATATTTTCCTATGGGATTTCCCATTGTTTTAGGCTAACACATTTAATTATTTATTTACGGTAGCCTTAAACATACCGCCGGTTTATATATTTATTTTTATAACTCCGGTTGGGACTTTTTGCCAAAACTTGATTCTAAAATGGCGTTGGTGTTCGCCTCTGTAACTCTGACCCAAAGTGGAGCCCTTTGTTCCACTTTTGGCGGGCTTCTCCACAGAAGCCCTCCAAAGTGGTGCCACTCTGTCTGGGGTACTTAGGAGGGGTGGAGGGGGATTTAGGCACCCTGGACTGAGTTACCTTGGTAACTCAAGTCGCACTCCGTCCTGATTGGCCCAAGTGGTGAGCCGCCCGGCTCACCACTTAGCATGTTTGAGTGACAGCTAGGCTGGGTGAATGGGGGTTTGCTGCATAAAAGCAGGGCTTTGGGGACTGGGACTTCAGAAGTCGCCACAGGACCAAGAATCCGACGAGGGAAGAGCTGAGCCGACCTGCTTCGACGACACCACCCGGTGGAGCCCTGCTGAATCGTCTCACCACTTTTTCCGACGACCGAGGAGAACTCCTAACCGAGTGGCTCCTTCCCTTGACTGGTGGGGACAACCAGTTTTCGCCTTCTTTTCGCTTCTCGAGGTATCTCGTGGCCGCCTTGCCAGTGCCAAGCACCCCGGCAACCGGAACCCCACCACTTTTACCCCAACCACGAAAGTCGGTACAACCCTTTTACCGGAGGACTCCGCGGCTGGTTTCTTCCCGGGCAGTGCAACGACCTTCTTCTTCTGCTCTTCAGCGAGAACTTCTTCTCCCCTGACCGACGTCGAGCCTTGCTGCCACTGCCTGGAACAACTGCCACCGCTGGAGGATCCTTTCCACTTAAGGTACCGTGTTCCGCCTGGCTTCCCTTGCCACCGACTGTACGGGGTAGATTTAGCCCCCGGCTTTCGAACCTGGGAGTGCCTGGGACACCCTGGCTAAACTTTCTAAGCCACTCTAAACTCTTTCTAACTCTTTGCAAGACTTTGAATCCCTAATAACAGTGTGATCTTGGGCACATTTTCGCTCCGGCTACTCTAAGAGTGGGCCCTGCCCAGTGACTTTTGCTCACCTGTGACTTTTGTGCTTCTTTGAGCCTATTGCAAGTGTTCTGGACCTTAGAGTGGTGTGTTTAACCCATTTCTGCTTTTTCTCTCCCTTTCTTGGAAACTACTAGAGTGTCATCTAACGTTAAGCACTCACCTCTGTTTTAATTAAGTGGTGTTAACCTAGAGTTGTCTAGATAGGAGAAAGGATTGAATCTACTTTCGATATAACTGTGTTTGAAGTGTTTACTATATTTTGCTAGAGTGTTTTTAACTTATGTGTATTTTAAATAAATAACTATATACTTTTGAAACCAAGCTCTGGTCAGTGTTTGCTTGTGCTATTGTGTTTTGGTACATATTGTGTATACTTTGCATACTGCCTAACTCTTCTTGAGAGAAGTCTGACTGCTCAGCCACAGCTACCAGGTAAATCTGGGTGGTACAGACTGCTACCAAAGGGGTTTACTGCTCTACCTGTAGTCTTAAATCTTTTGCAGTGTTCCCCAAGGGAACTGCACAGGTTTCTGCCTAACACTGGTGTACAGCGGTGGGATTTGTATTGAGTATACATTTTATTGTGCTTTAGATACCTTAGTGCAACTAACCACAAAGCTTAGCACTGAAAAAGTAAAACCTCTAACATGTCAGTTATAGAAAACTATAGTCAAGAGTCCCTTGCAGCCAAAACTGCTGATTGTTTAAGAGTGCTCTGTAAACATAAGGATCTCCTGACTAAGGGCAAAAAAATGGAGTTGATTGAAAGATTGTTGGCTAACCAAAGTCTGGGTGATGGTTCAGAGGAACCTACCACTCCAGCAACTGTAGATGACAGTGTTGAAGTTAACATGGAGCAAAATGTTGATGATTCTGAGGAAGAGTCAGAAGAGGAGGGTGAGGCCGTTGTAACTGTCCCCCCTAGGCCTCTGCCTGCTCTACCTGCTGTGCCTACTGGACCTTTACCAGGTCCCACATTTAGTCCTCAGTACTTTGAACTGGAGAAAATGAAGCTAGAATTGGAGTATAAGAAACTTAATGCTCAAACTGACAAAGAACTAAGGCTAAGGGAAATGGAGCTCAAGTATGACTTAGAAATGAAGAAATTATCTGTTGAGAATGTTTCTCTCTCTGGCTCCTCTAGAAGTTCCAGTCCTAAAAGACCCCGGATGCCTAAAGAATTGGTTGGTATGTATGAGCCTAAGTTGGATGTGTTGGATTGGTTGTCTCTGTTTGAATATAATCATGGGCTCCAGAACATCACAGGAAATGACTTGCTCACCTGGTTGTTCTCTAGGCTCCCCCCTGTTGCAACTGATGTGGTAATGGAGATGGGGGAGGAGGATAGGAAGGACTATGAATGTGTGAAACTAGCTTTGATAGCTAGGTTTGGGAAGACCCCTTCCCAGTATCTTAAGAGGTTTAGGAGCCTCAAAAAGCATGATGGTACCCCTTGGGCTACCTGGGTGAATGAATGTTTGAAAAACTTAGAGGGATGGATTAAGGGTTACAAGGTGAACACTTATGAAGGTATGAAGAATTTGGTTATGTTGGAGACTATTTATGATGCCTGCTCTCCTGAGCTCAGACAACACTTGGCTGATTCCAGGGAATTGGATTCCCGGAGGCTAGCTAAGGCTGCTGACTTGTGGGTTGCCAACAGGGCCACTCACAAGGATTCTGGGGTAACTCAGAAGAAGGATGGGGAGAAACAGTCTAAAAAGGACTCCAAAGAGAATTCTAATACTACAAATTCCAAAGAGGGCCCCAAACAAAACTATAAGGGTAAGCCACAAGGGAAACCAAATCAGGCTAGTGTACCTTCTGGTCCCAGACCAGAAGGAGGTCAGAACAAGCCTCCATTCCAGCGAGCCTTTGGCTCATGCTTTGTTTGTAAGGCTACTGACCATGTGAAAGGAGATCCCAGATGTAAGGGTAAACCTTCAGGGGTCCAGCTTGCCTCCTTAGCCTTCGCTCCAGAAGAGGAAGTACAAATGGCAAGTGGAAACTTTCTATTACTAGCTGATGAACCCACTGGAGTCTCAGCTAGTGTTTCTTTAGTCTCTCTGGGGTTGTGGGAACAACAGAATTTAGATGTCTATAACTCTATCCCAGATAATACTAAAGAGTATTATAAGGACAGTGTCCAGGTGAATGGTCAGGAGACTCCTGCCATTAGGGACACTGGAGCCAGCATAACTGTGGTGGATGAATCATTTTTCAAGGCAGAGGATGTTGCTAAGGCACCCAAATGCCTCACCAAGTTAGCTGGTGGGCCTGTGCAGATGTGTCCCCAGTTACCAGTTCTCATCCAATGTAACGATATGGCTGTAAAAATACCTGTCAGTGTACAATGTGAAGTGCCAGGTAGGGTCCTGTTGGGTAATGACCTCAAAGCTCTTGGAGTTGTATCTCATACCCCCAGACCTCCTAGCAAAAGGTTCCAGGAACTCACAAAACCTGCAAGAGAGAAAACCCTGAGAGGGTTATCTCAGGAGATGATGACAGAAATCACTCCTCTCCCACTGGAGCAACTTACTGCAGTAACTACCCGATCAGGAGCAAAGGGGCAACCCAAGACTCCTAGGAGAAAGCCAGCAGCAAGCACTCCAGTGCTTCCAACAAGGACTTCCCCTAGGTTGTCCAAAGTTACACCTGTAACTCCACCTCCAGCTGAGGCTGAGAGGGAGGTACAACCCTGTGTGGTTGAGCTAGACTCTGAGGAAGAGCTAGAAGGAGGCCCCAACCTTATTGGAGATTTGGACCCTGAGGACCATCCTGAGCTGCAGTCTTTACTGGCAGAAGGTGGGCCTAGCAGGGCAGCTTTTCGTAAGGGGCAAAGAGAATGTCCAACTCTGGAAGGTCTCCGCCACCAGGCAGCTTCTCAAGCTGATGGGCAAGAGCCTGGGAAGTATAGGTTGCACTGGGAAGATGGCCTCTTCTACAGTGAACCCACTGAGTCTGAACCTGGAGACTACAAACGCCTTGTAGTCCCACAAGAGAACAGACAACAGTTCTTACAACTAGCCCATGAGATACCTTTGGCTGGTCACTTGAGTTTCAAGAAGACCAAGGAAAGGCTCTCCCTCTACTTTTATTGGCCAAAGATGGGGGCTGAAGTAGATAGATATTGTAAGAGCTGCCATACCTGCCAGACTTCTGGTAAGGTTGGTTCCAAGAATGTGGCACCTTTAGTGCCTCTCCCAGTTGTGGGAGTCCCATTTGAGAGGGTAGGGATTGACATTGTTGGTCCCCTTGATCCTCCAACCTCCTCAGGCAACAGGTTTATACTTGTTGTAGTAGACCATGCTACTAGGTACCCTGAGGCAATTCCTATGAGGACTGTTACAGCTCCGGCTGTGGCTAAGGCCCTCCTTGGTATTTTTACCAGGGTTGGGTTTCCTAAGGAGGTAATCTCTGACAGGGGGTCAAACTTTATGTCCCACTACATGAAAGCCATGTGGAAAACCTGTGGAGTTACCTACAAGTTCTCAACCGCATACCACCCTCAGACAAACGGGTTGGTTGAAAGGTTTAACAGAACCATGAAGAGCATGATAGGTGCTTTAGAAGAACCCCTTAAGAAAAAGTGGGACCTTCTACTGCCATGCCTTCTCTTTGCTTATAGAGAAGTCCCTCAGGAGGGAGTAGGTTATTCTCCCTTTGAGCTTCTCTATGGCCATCCCGTCAGAGGTCCATTGGCCCTGATTAAGGAGGGATTGGAAGGTGCTCCTCCCCTCAAGCCAGTCAGAGTGACTGACTATGTGATAGGTCTCCGGAGGAGAATGTCACACATGATGGCAGAAGCAAGTGACAACTTGAAAGCTGGTCAAGCCCTGGTCAAACATTGGCACGACCAGAAGGCTAACATGGTTGAGTTTACTCAAGACCAGCTAGTTCTAGTTATGCTCCCAACAAGGCAGAGGGCCTTGCAAGACAAATGGATGGGACCCTTCAAGGTTGTGGGAAAACTTGGAGAGGTCAACTATCTGGTGGATCTGGGCAGACCCAGGGAAGCTCCTAGAGTCTTCCACACCAACCGACTAAAAGCATACATCTCCAGACCTGATGTAGGAGCCTTGCTTCTAGCTTCAGCTGCAGAGGAGGAAGAGAGTGAATCTCTCCCTGATCTCCTCAGAGGTGTACCTTTAGATGAAAAAGTTGAAGGAGTCAATCTCTCTTCAGACCTGACACCTGAGCAACAAGAGGAGTGCAAATCTATGTTAAATCAGTTTGCCTCCCTGTTCTCACTGTCACCAGGCTTGACCCCTTGGGGCCAGCATGAGATACTCACTGGTGACTGTCTGCCAGTCAAAAGCAGAGGATACAGAATGTCAGAACATATCAGAGCCCACATCAAAGGAGAGGTCAAGAAGATGCTTGATCTCGGGGTAATAGAGCCCTCTACTAGTCCATGGTCTAGCCCAGTTGTGTTAGTACCAAAGGCAGGATCCAAAGACTTGAGATTCTGTGTGGACTATAGAGCTCTAAATGCAGTCACCAAGACTGATGCCCACCCTTTGCCCAGGACAGATGAGTTGGTGGATAAACTTGGTGCAGCCAAGTACCTCAGCACATTTGACCTGACGTCAGGCTATTGGCAAATAGCCCTGACAGACCATGCCAAGGAGAAAACTGCATTTTCAACCCCAGTTGGCTTGTACCAGTTTAAGGTCATGCCTTTTGGACTAAAAAATGCACCTGCCACGTTCCAAAGGATGGTGAACCAAGTTCTGGCTGGGATGGAAGATTTCTGCATGGCATACTTGGATGACATTGCAGTCTTCAGCCACTCCTGGGAAGAACATGTGAACCACCTAGGACATGTGTTGCAGGCTCTGGAACAGGCCCATTTGACAATCAAAGCCAGTAAGTGCCAGATTGGTCAAAGTAAAGTGGTCTACCTTGGACATGAGGTAGGAGGTGGAGAAATAAGGCCTTTGCCCAGCAAGATTGAAGCTGTGCAAAATTGGACAACACCAACTACTCAAACCCAAGTGAGAGCTTTTCTAGGCCTCACTGGATATTACAGGAATTTCATTGAGAACTATGGGACCATAGCTTCTCCACTGAATGTAATCTCCTCTCCCAAATTCCCTAAAAAGGTAAAATGGAATGAGGAGTGCAATCAGGCCTTTGAAAAACTGAAGAGAGCTCTTTGCCAAGCTCCAGTATTGAGAGCTCCTGACTACCACCAACCTTTCATTGTACAAACTGATGCTTCCAATGTAGGTATAGGTGCAGTTCTAAGCCAACTGGATGAGAAGGGTAGGGAGCACCCCATTTGCTTCATCAGTAGGAAACTGAAGGATCCTGAGACAAGGTGGGCAACTATCGAAAGAGAATGCTTTGCTATTGTGTGGGCACTGAAGAAGTTTAGGCCATACTTGTATGGTTCTACTTTTGTTATTCAGACTGACCACCAACCCTTGAGATGGTTAATGCAAATGAAAGGGGAAAATCCAAAACTATTGAGATGGTCAATCTGCCTGCAAGGGTTTGATTTCACCATTGAGCACAGGTCAGGGTGTCACCATCAAAATGCTGATGGACTCTCTAGGATGTATATCATCGACTAGAGGTATGAGGTTCATCCAGGAGTGGATTAAATCCTCCTGTCCCTTAGTCTGGGGGGGGCGAGTGTTAGGGAGAATTCTCTGTTTAGGCTGAATTTCCCTCCCTAGTGAGTCCCCCAGCAGCTTTGCTGGATTTCTGGGGTTTAATTTTTTCTCCTGCCAAGAGTGAGACTCTTTTACCCTCACTCTTGGACATGTTGAACTGTGTTATCTTGGACAAACCTTGTGTTGAATGGGCTATGGGGTCTTTTACTCCATAGGGCCTCATGTATTTTTGTGATGTGGGTTACACAGCACCCTCTGTGCCGTGACCCAGGGGTGTCCTAGGGACTCCCCAACATAGACTCCATACCCTGGGACTGACTACTGTCTCCCAGGGCATGTAAAGTCACCAAAGACTTTGCTAGTCTTGAATCCTGAACAGAACCAGTACAAACCATCATATTGTGGACGTACTGGCTGGGGCAATTCGATTGCCCCAGGGTCTGTTAGTCGAGGGGGCACGTCTCCGTCCCCCCTGATCGAGTTTTGGCTGGTGGCAGTGGAAACTACGTTTTATATTCGACCGCGAATATTTTCCTATGGGATTTCCCATTGTTTTAGGCTAACACATTTAATTATTTATTTACGGTAGCCTTAAACATACCGCCGGTTTATATATTTATTTTTATAACTCCGGTTGGGACTTTTTGCCAAAACTTGATTCTAAAATGGCGTTGGTGTTCGCCTCTGTAACTCTGACCCAAAGTGGAGCCCTTTGTTCCACTTTTGGCGGGCTTCTCCACAGAAGCCCTCCAAAGTGGTGCCACTCTGTCTGGGGTACTTAGGAGGGGTGGAGGGGGATTTAGGCACCCTGGACTGAGTTACCTTGGTAACTCAAGTCGCACTCCATCCTGATTGGCCCAAGTGGTGAGCCGCCCGGCTCACCACTTAGCATGTTTGAGTGACAGCTAGGCTGGGTGAATGGGGGTTTGCTGCATAAAAGCAGGGCTTTGGGGACTGGGACTTCAGAAGTCGCCACAGGACCAAGAATCCGACGAGGGAAGAGCTGAGCCGACCTGCTTCGACGACACCACCCGGTGGAGCCCTGCTGAATCGTCTCACCACTTTTTCCGACGACCGAGGAGAACTCCTAACCGAGTGGCTCCTTCCCTTGACTGGTGGGGACAACCAGTTTTCGCCTTCTTTTCGCTTCTCGAGGTATCTCGTGGCCGCCTTGCCAGTGCCAAGCACCCCGGCAACCGGAACCCCACCACTTTTACCCCAACCACGAAAGTCGGTACAACCCTTTTACCGGAGGACTCCGCGGCTGGTTTCTTCCCGGGCAGTGCAACGACCTTCTTCTTCTGCTCTTCAGCGAGAACTTCTTCTCCCCTGACCGACGTCGAGCCTTGCTGCCACTGCCTGGAACAACTGCCACCGCTGGAGGATCCTTTCCACTTAAGGTACCGTGTTCCGCCTGGCTTCCCTTGCCACCGACTGTACGGGGTAGATTTAGCCCCCGGCTTTCGAACCTGGGAGTGCCTGGGACACCCTGGCTAAACTTTCTAAGCCACTCTAAACTCTTTCTAACTCTTTGCAAGACTTTGAATCCCTAATAACAGTGTGATCTTGGGCACATTTTCGCTCCGGCTACTCTAAGAGTGGGCCCTGCCCAGTGACTTTTGCTCACCTGTGACTTTTGTGCTTCTTTGAGCCTATTGCAAGTGTTCTGGACCTTAGAGTGGTGTGTTTAACCCATTTCTGCTTTTTCTCTCCCTTTCTTGGAAACTACTAGAGTGTCATCTAACGTTAAGCACTCACCTCTGTTTTAATTAAGTGGTGTTAACCTAGAGTTGTCTAGATAGGAGAAAGGATTGAATCTACTTTCGATATAACTGTGTTTGAAGTGTTTACTATATTTTGCTAGAGTGTTTTTAACTTATGTGTATTTTAAATAAATAACTATATACTTTTGAAACCAAGCTCTGGTCAGTGTTTGCTTGTGCTATTGTGTTTTGGTACATATTGTGTATACTTTGCATACTGCCTAACTCTTCTTGAGAGAAGTCTGACTGCTCAGCCACAGCTACCAGGTAAATCTGGGTGGTACAGACTGCTACCAAAGGGGTTTACTGCTCTACCTGTAGTCTTAAATCTTTTGCAGTGTTCCCCAAGGGAACTGCACAGGTTTCTGCCTAACACCTTGCCCCTCTCAGTTCAGGCAGAGACTCAGCCTCTGCACCTCTCTGTTCAGGCAGAGCCTCAGCTCTTGCACCTCTCAGTTCAGGCAGAGCATCAGCCTCTGCACCTCTCCGTTCAGGCAGAGCCTCAGCTCTTGCACCTCTCAGTTCAGGCAGAGCCTCAGCCCTTGCCCCTCTCATTTCAGGCAGAGCCTCAGCCCTTGCCCTCTCAGTTCAGGCAGAACCTCAGCCTCTGCACCTCTCCGTTCAGGCAGAGCCTCAGTCTTGCACCTCTCAGTTCAGGCAGAGCCTCAGCCCTTGCACCTCTCCATTCAGGCAGAGCCTCAGCCCTTGCACCTCTCAGTTCAGGCAGAGCCTCAGCCCTTGCACCTCTCAGTTCAGGCAGAGCCTCAGCCTTGCCCCTCTCAGTTCAGGCAGAGCCTCAGCCTCTGCACCTCTCCGTTCAGGCAGAGCCTCAGCTCTTGCACCTTTCAGTTCAGGCAGAGCCTCAGCCTTGCCCCTCTCCGTTCAGGCAGAGCCTCAGCCCCTGCACCTCTCCGTTCAGGCAGAACCTGAGCCCTTGCCCCTCTCAGTTCAGGCAGAGCCTCAGCTCTTGCACCTCTCAGTCCAGGCAGAGCCTCAGCTCTTGCACCTCTCAGTTCAGGCAGAGCCTCAGCCTCCGCACCTCTCGGTTCAGGCAGAGCCTCAGCCCTTGCCCCTCTCCGTTCAGGCAGAGCCTCAGCTCTTGCACCTCTCAGTTCAGGCAGAGCCTCAGCCCTTGCACCTCTCCATTCAGGCAGAGCCTCAGCCCTTGCACCTCTCAGTTCAGGCAGAGCCTCAGCCCTTGCACCTCTCAGTTCAGGCAGAGCCTCAGCCTTGCCCCTCTCAGTTCAGGCAGAGCCTCAGCCTCTGCACCTCTCCGTTCAGGCAGAGCCTCAGCTCTTGCACCTTTCAGTTCAGGCAGAGCCTCAGCCTTGCCCCTCTCCGTTCAGGCAGAGCCTCAGCCCCTGCACCTCTCCGTTCAGGCAGAACCTGAGCCCTTGCCCCTCTCAGTTCAGGCAGAGCCTCAGCTCTTGCACCTCTCAGTCCAGGCAGAGCCTCAGCTCTTGCACCTCTCAGTTCAGGCAGAGCCTCAGCTCTTGCACCTTTCAGTTCAGGCAGAGCCTCAGCCTTGCCCCTCTCCGTTCAGGCAGAGCCTCAGCCCCTGCACCTCTCCGTTCAGGCAGAACCTGAGCCCTTGCCCCTCTCAGTTCAGGCAGAGCCTCAGCTCTTGCACCTCTCAGTCCAGGCAGAGCCTCAGCTCTTGCACCTCTCAGTTCAGGCAGAGCCTCAGCCTCTGCACCTCTCGGTTCAGGCAGAGCCTCAGCCCTTGCCCCTCTCCATTCAGGCAGAGCTTCAGCCCTTGCACCTGTCAGTTCAGGCAGAGCCTCAGCCCTTGCACCTGTCAGTTCAGGCAGAGCCTCAACCCCTGCACCTGTCAGTTCAGGCAGAGCTTCAACCCCTGCACCTCTCAGTTCAGGCAGAGTGTTAGGCAGAAACCTGTGCAGTTCCCTCTGGGACCACTGCAAAAGATTTAAGACTACAGGTGTTGGCAGTAAACCCACTTGGTAGCAGTCTGCACCGCACAGATTCACTGTGGTAGCTGTGGCTGAGCAGCCAGACTTCCCTCAAGACGAGTTAAGCAGTATACAGAGGATACATAATAGGTACAGAGGCACAATAGCACAAGCAAACACTGACCAGAGCTAGGTGTAAAAGTATAGACTTATTTATTAAAGGTACACTCATAAATTACACTAGCACTTTAGAAAAGGTAAGAAAGTCAACCACAGTTACTATTACTCATATGTACATCCCTATTCGTTGGTTGGACAATTCTAAGTTAACACCACTTATTTCCAACCAGAGGTGAGTGCTTAACGTTAGATGGTACTCCAACAAGTATTACCAAAAGGGAGGGAAAAGGTAGAAATAAAGAGAGCAGTAAGGTAAAACACTTTTCACATAAGGTTAGCAAAGGCAGTCAAGGGTGGAACAAGGAGAATTAGTTCGGGGCCCGCTTTAGAGGGAGCCAGGTGAAAAATGTGCCCAAGATCACACAATGTCACAAGTCTTTGCAGGTGGGTAAAAAGGTTTTACTACGGTTCTGAAAAGTTTAGTTAGGGTGTCCCAGACCTACCCAGGTTCGAGAGCCGAGGGCTAAATCTACACCATACAATCGGTGGCAAGGGAGGCCGGGCGGAACACAGTACCTTTAAAAGTGGAAAGATTCCTCCAGCGGTGGTAGTCGTTCCTGGTAGTGGGTGCAAGTCGCGGTGTCGTCCCGAGGAAGAGGTGATCTCGACGTGGAGGAAAGCTGCAGGTCGTTGCACTACCAGGGATGAGGCCAGCCGTGGAGTTCTCCGGTCACAAAGGATTTTTACCCCTCTTTCGCGGTTGAGGTAAAAAGTGGTATCCCGGTTGCTGGGGTGCTTGGCACTGGCAAGGCGGCCATGAGATGCTTCGGGACGGCGAAAAGAAGGCAGCAACTGGTTGTCCCCACCAGTTAAGGGAAGAAGACTCTCCGGCGGGAGATCTCCTCTGTCGTCGGGAAAAGTGGTGAGACGATTCTGCAGGGCTTCACCGGTGGTGTCGTCTTGGCAGGTCGGCTCGGCTTCTCCCTCTTCGGCTTCTTAGGTCCTGTGGCGACATCTGAAGAACCAGTCCCAAAAACCCTGCTTTTATGTAGCAAACCCCCATTCATACAGCCTAGCTGTCACTCAAACATGCTAAGTGGTGAGCGGGGTGGCTCACCACTTGGGCCAATCACACTAGAGTGCGACATGAGTTGGCAAGGCAACTCAGTCCAGGGTGCCTAAACCCCCTCCCACACCCCCTGTGGTACCCAGACAGAATGGCACCACTTTGGAGGGCTTCTGTGCAGAAGCCCGCCAAAAGTAGAACAAAGGCTCGACTCGGGTTCAGGGTTACTGAAGTGAACCTAGACGCCATTTTGGCGGCGAGTTCCGGCAAAAGATCCCAACCGGTGAATTTATATTAATTAAATAAACCGGCAGTATCTTTAACATTGCACCAAAAAGTGGTGCATCAAAAACAATGGGAAATCCCATTGGGAAATATTCCGGTGGAATATTTCCGTGGTATCCACTGCCACCAGCCAGAACTCGGTGAGGGGGGACGGGACAGTACCCCCTCGACAACAGACCCAGGGGCAATCTAATTGCCCCTACCAGTACTTCCACGGTAAGATGGTTTGTACTGGTTAAGTTCCTAAGTTAAGACTAGTAAAGTCAATGGTAACTTTACAGACCCAGGGAGACAGTAGTCAGTCCCAGGGTGTGGAGTCTATGTTTGGGGGTCTCTAGGACACCCCTGTGCTACTGCACTGAGGGTGCTGTGTAACACACATTCAAAAACCAATGATGGCCTATGGGGAAAATTACCCCCTAGCCCATAAGCACATAGCAAGTCACAGAAAAACTCTCTCAAGTCATGTCCAAGAGTGAGGGTAAAAGAGTCTCACTCTTGGCAGGAGAAAAAATAAACCTCAGAAAATCCAGCAAAGCTGCTGGGGGACTCACTGGGTTAGGAAATTCAGCCTAAACAGAGAATTCTTCCTAACACAGAGCCTCAGCCCTTGCCCCTCTCCATTCAGGCAGAGCCTGAACCCCTGCACCTGTCAGTTCAGGCAGAGCCTCAGCCCTTGCACCTGTCAGTTCAGGCAGAGCCTCAGCCCTTGCACCTGTCAGTTCAGGCAGAGCCTCAACCCCTGCACCTGTCAGTTCAGGCAGAGCCTCAGCCCTTGCACCTGTCAGTTCAGGCAGAGCCTCAGCCCTTGCACCTTTCAGTTCAGGCAGAGCCTCCGCCTCTGCACCTCTCCGTTCAGGCAGAGCCTCAGCCTCTGCACCTCTCCGTTCAGGCAGAGCCTCAGCTCTTGCACCTCTCAGTTCAGGCAGAGCCTCAGCCCTTGCCCCTCTCAGTTCATGCAGAGCCTCAGCCCTTGCACCTGTCGGTTCAGGCAGAGCCTCAGCCTTGCCCCTCTCAGGTCAGGCAGAGCCTCAGCCTCTGCACGTCTCCATTCAGGCAGAGCCTCAGCTCTTGCACCTCTCAGTTCAGGCAGAGCCTCAGCCCTTGCCCCTCTCAGTTCAGGCTGAGCCTCTCCACCTCTCAGTTCAGGCAGAGCCTCAGCCTCTGCACCTCTCTGTTCAGGCAGAGCCTCAGCTCTTGCACCTCTCAGTTCAGGCAGAGCCTCAGCCTTGCCCATCTCAGTTCAGGCAGAGCCTCAGCCTCTGCACCTTTCCGTTCAGGCAGAGCCTCAGCCTCTGAACCTTTCCATTCAGGCAGAGCCTCAGCCTCTGCACCTTTCCGTTCAGGCAGAGCCTCAGCCTCTGCTCCTCTCCGTTCAGGCAGAGCCTCAGCTCTTGCACCTCTCAGTTCATGCAGAGCCTTAGCCTTGCCCCTCTCAGTTCAGGCAGAGCCTCAGCCTCTGCACCTCTCCGTTCAGGCAGAGCCTCAGCCTTGCCCCTCTCAGTTCAGGCAGAGCCTGAGCCCCTGCACCTCTCAGTTCAGACAGAGCCTCAGCTTTTGCAGCTCTCAGTTCAGGCAGAGCCTCAACCTCTGCACCTCTCCGTTCAGGCAGAGCCTCAGCTCCTGCACCTCTCAGTTCAGGCAGAGCCTCAGGCCTTGCCCCTCTCAGTTCAGGCAGGGCCTCAGCCCTTGCACCTGTCAGTTCAGGCAGAGCCTCAGCCTTGCCCCTCTCAGGTCAGGCAGAGCCTCAGCCTCTGCACGTCTCCATTCAGGCAGAGCCTCAGCTCTTGCACCTCTCAGTTCAGGCAGAGCCTCAGCCCTTGCCCCTCTCAGTTCAGGCAGAGCCTCAGCACCTCTCCGTTCAGGCAGAGCCTCAGCTCTTGCACCTCTCATTTCAGGCAGAGCCTCAGCCCCTGCACCTCTCAGTTCAGGCAGAGCCTCAGCCTTGCCCCTCTCAGTTCAGGCAGAGCCTCAGCCTCTGCACCTCTCCGTTCAGGCAGACCCTCAGCCTCTGCACCTCCACGTTCAGGCAGAGCCTCAGGCTTGCCCCTCTCCGTTCAGGCAGACCCTCAGCCTCTGCACCTCCACGTTCAGGCAGAGCCTCAGCTCTTGCACCTCTCAGTTCAGGCAGAGCCTCAGCCCTTGCCCCTCTCAGTTCAGGCAGAGCCTCAGCCCTTGCCCCTCTCAGTTCAGGCAGAACCTTAGCCTCTGCACCTCTCAGTTCAGGCAGAGCCTCAGCCTCTGCACCTCTCCGTTCAGGCAGAGCCTCATCTCTTGCACCTCTCAGTTCAGGCAGAGCCTCAGCTCTTGAACCTCTCAGTTCAGGCAGAGCCTCATCCTCTGCACCTCTCCATTCAGGCAGAGCCTCAGCCCTTGCACCTCTCAGTTCAGGCAGAGCCTCAGCCTTGCCCCTCTCAGTTCAGGCAGAGCCTCAGCCTCTGCACCTCTCTTTTCAGGCAGAGCCTCAGCTCTTGCACCTCTCCGTTCAGGCAGAGCCTCAGCCTTGCCCCTCTCTGTTCAGGCAGAGCCTCAGCCGCTGCACCTCTCCGTTCAGGCGGAGCCTCAGCCTCTGCACCTCTCCGTTCAGGCAGAGCTTCAGCTCTTGCACCTCTCAGTTCAGGCAGAGCCTGAGCCCTTGCCCCTCTCAGTTCAGGCAGAGCCGCAGCCTCGCACCTCTCAGTTCAGGCAGAGCCTGAGCCCTTGCCTCTCTCAGTTCAGGCAGAGCCTCAGCTCTTGCACCTCTCAGTTCAGGCAGAGCCTCAGCCTCTGCACCTCTCAGTTCAGGCAGAGCCTCAGCCCTTGCCCCTCTCCGTTCAGGCAGAGCCTCAGCCCTTGCACCTGTCAGTTCAGGCAGAGCCTCAGCCCTTGCACATGTCAGTTCAGGCAGAGCCTCAACCCCTGCACCTGTCAGATCAAGTGGAGCCTCAGCTCTTGCACCTGTCAGCTCAGGTAGGATTTCACCTGTCAGTTCAGGCAGAGCCTCAGCCTCTGCACCTCTCAGTTCAGGCAGAGCCTCAGCCCTTGCCCCTCTCTGTTCAGGCAGAGACTCAGCACTTGCACCTGTCAGTTCAGGCAGAGCCTCAGCCCTTGCACCTGTCAGTTCAGGCAGAGCCTCAGCCTTGCCCCTCTCCGTTCAGGCAGAGCCTCAACCCCTGCACCTGTCAGATCATGGAGGACCTCAGCCCTTGCACCTCTCATTTCAGGCAGAACCTCAGCCTTGCCCCTCTCAGTTCAGGCAGAGACTCAGCCTCTGCACCTCTCTGTTCAGGCAGAGCCTCAGCTCTTGCACCTCTCAGTTCAGGCAGAGCATCAGCCTCTGCACCTCTCCGTTCAGGCAGAGCCTCAGCTCTTGCACCTCTCAGTTCAGGCAGAGCCTCAGCCCTTGCCCCTCTCATTTCAGGCAGAGCCTCAGCCCTTGCCCTCTCAGTTCAGGCAGAACCTCAGCCTCTGCACCTCTCCGTTCAGGCAGAGCCTCAGCTCTTGCACCTCTCAGTTCAGGCAGAGCCTCAGCCCTTGCACCTCTCCATTCAGGCAGAGCCTCAGCCCTTGCACCTCTCAGTTCAGGCAGAGCCTCAGCCCTTGCACCTCTCAGTTCAGGCAGAGCCTCAGCCTTGCCCCTCTCAGTTCAGGCAGATCCTCAGCCTCCGCACCTCTCCGTTCAGGCAGAGCCTCAGCTCTTGCACCTTTCAGTTCAGGCAGAGCCTCAGCCTTGCCCCTCTCCGTTCAGGCAGAGCCTCAGCCCCTGCACCTCTCCGTTCAGGCAGAACCTGAGCCCTTGCCCCTCTCAGTTCAGGCAGAGCCTCAGCTCTTGCACCTCTCAGTCCAGGCAGAGCCTCAGCTCTTGCACCTCTCAGTTCAGGCAGAGCCTCAGCCTCTGCACCTCTCGGTTCAGGCAGAGCCTCAGCCCTTGCCCCTCTCCGTTCAGGCAGAGCTTCAGCCCTTGCACCTGTCAGTTCAGGCAGAGCCTCAGCCCTTGCACCTGTCAGTTCAGGCAGAGCCTCAACCCCTGCACCTGTCAGTTCAGGCAGAGCTTCAACCCCTGCACCTCTCCGTTCAGGCAGAGTGTTAGGCAGAAACCTGTGCAGTTCCCTCTGGGACCACTGCAAAAGATTTAAGACTACAGGTGTTGGCAGTAAACCCACTTGGTAGCAGTCTGCACCGCACAGATTCACTGTGGTAGCTGTGGCTGAGCAGCCAGACTTCCCTCAAGACGAGTTAGGCAGTATACAGAGGATACATAATAGGTACAGAGGCACAATAGCACAAGCAAACACTGACCAGAGCTAGGTGTAAAAGTATAGACTTATTTATTAAAGGTACACTCATAAATTACACTAGCACTTTAGAAAAGGTAAGAAAGTCAACCACAGTTACTATTACTCATATGTACATCCCTATTCGTTGGTTGGACAATTCTAAGTTAACACCACTTATTTCCAACCAGAGGTGAGCGCTTAACGTTAGATGGTACTCCAACAAGTATTACCAAAAGGGAGGGAAAAGGTAGAAATAAAGAGAGCAGTAAGGTAAAACACTTTTCACATAAGGTTAGCAAAGGCAGTCAAGGGTGGAACAAGGAGAATTATTTCGGGGCCCGCTTTAGAGGGAGCCAGGCGAAAAATGTGCCCAAGATCACACAATGTCACAAGTCTTTGCAGGTGGGTAAAAAGGTTTTACTACGGTTCTGAAAAGTTTAGTTAGGGTGTCCCAGACCTACCCAGGTTCGAGAGCCGAGGGCTAAATCTACCCCATACAATCGGTGGCAAGGGAGGCCGGGCGGAACACAGTACCTTTAAAAGTGGAAAGATTCCTCCAGCGGTGGTAGTCGTTCCTGGTAGTGGGTGCAAGTCGCGGTGTCGTCCCGAGGAAGAGGTGATCTCGACGTGGAGGAAAGCTGCAGGTCGTTGCACTACCAGGGATGAGGCCAGCCGTGGAGTTCTCCGGTCACAAAGGATTTTTACCCCTCTTTCGCGGTTGAGGTAAAAAGTGGTATCCCGGTTGCTGGGGTGCTTGGCACTGGCAAGGCGGCCACGAGATGCTTCAGGACGGCGAAAAGAAGGCAGCAACTGGTTGTCCCCACCAGTTAAGGGAAAAAGACTCTCCGGCGGGAGATCTCCTCTGTCGTCGGGAAAAGTGGTGAGACGATTCTGCAGGGCTTCACCGGTGGTGTCGTCTTGGCAGGTCGGCTCGGCTTCTCCCTCTTCGGCTTCTTAGGTCCTGTGGCGACATCTGAAGAACCAGTCCCAAAAACCCTGCTTTTATGCAGCAAACCCCCATTCATACAGCCTAGCTGTCACTCAAACATGCTAAGTGGTGAGCGGGGTGGCTCACCACTTGGGCCAATCACACTAGAGTGTGACATGAGTTGGCAAGGCAACTCAGTCCAGGGTGCCTAAACCCCCTCCCACACCCCCTGTGGTACCCAGACAGAATGGCACCACTTTGGAGGGCTTCTGTGCAGAAGCCCGCCAAAAGTGGAACAAAGGCTCGACTCGGGTTCAGGGTTACTGAAGTGAACCTAGACGCCATTTTGGCGGCAAGTTCCGGCAAAAGATCCCAACCGGTGAATTTATATTAATTAAATAAACCGGCAGTATCTTTAACATTGCACCAAAAAGTGGTGCATCAAAAACAATGGGAAATCCCATTGGGAAATATTCCGGTGGAATATTTCCGTGGTATCCACTGCCACCAGCCAGAACTCGGCGAGGGGGGACGGGACAGTACCCCCTCGACAACAGACCCAGGGGCAATCTAATTGCCCCTACCAGTACTTCCACAGTAAGATGGTTTGTACTGGTTAAGTTCCTAAGTTAAGACTAGTAAAGTCAATGGTAACTTTACAGACCCAGGGAGACAGTAGTCAGTCCCAGGGTGTGGAGTCTATGTTTGGGGGTCTCTAGGACACCCCTGTGCTACTGCACTGAGGGTGCTGTGTAACACACATTCAAAAACCAATGATGGCCTATGGGGAAAATTACCCCCTAGCCCATAAGCACATAGCAAGTCACAGAAAAACTCTCTCAAGTCATGTCCAAGAGTGAGGGTAAAAGAGTCTCACTCTTGGCAGGAGAAAAAATAAACCTCAGAAAATCCAGCAAAGCTGCTGGGGGACTCACTGGGTTAGGAAATTCAGCCTAAACAGAGAATTCTTCCTAACACAGAGCCATAGCTCTCAACCATTTGGGTCGCGAAGGCGGGTGAAAACACCCGATTTTAGTTTTGGCGGGTGAGACGCCCATTGAAATGAATGGGCGTGCTGGAGGCTTGGCGGGTGAGTCAGCTGTTTACAAGGCGGGTGACACCCGCCAAAAGCGTGAGAGTTGAGAGCTATGACAGAGCCTCAGCCCTTGCCCCTCTCCATTCAGGCAGAGCCTGAACCCCTGCACCTGTCAGTTCAGGCAGAGCCTCAGCCCTTGCACCTGTCAGTTCAGGCAGAGCCTCAGCCCTTGCACCTGTCAGTTCAGGCAGAGCCTCAACCCCTGCACCTGTCAGTTCAGGCAGAGCCTCAGCCCTTGCACCTGTCAGTTCAGGCAGAGCCTCAGCCCTTGCACCTTTCAGTTCAGGCAGAGCCTCCGCCTCTGCACCTCTCCGTTCAGGCAGAGCCTCAGCCTCTGCACCTCTCCGTTCAGGCAGAGCCTCAGCTCTTGCACCTCTCAGTTCAGGCAGAGCCTCAGCCCTTGCCCCTCTCAGTTCAGGCTGAGCCTCAGCACCTCTCCGTTCAGACAGAGCCACAGCTCTTGCACCTCTCATTTCAGGCAGAGCCTCAGCCTCTGCACCTCTCAGTTCAGGCAGAGCCTCAGCTCTTGCACCTCTCATTTCAGGCAGAGCCTCAGCCTCGTCCCTCTCAGTTCAGGCAGAGCCTCAGCCTCTGCACCACTCCGTTCAGGCAGAGCCTCAGCTCTTGGACCGATCAGTTCAGGCAGAACCTCAGCCTTGCCCCTCTCCGTTCAGGCAGACCCTCGGCCTCTGCACCTCCCCGTTCAGGCAGAGCCTCAGCTCTTGAACCTCTCAGTTCAGGCAGAGCCTCAGCCCTTGCCCCTCTCAGTTCACGCAGAGCCTCAGCCCTTGCCCCTCGCAGTTCAGGCAGAACCTCAGCCTCTGCACCTCTCAGTTCAGGCAGAGCCTCAGCCTCTGCACCTCTCCGTTCAGGCAGAGCCTCAGCTCTTGCACCTCTCAGTTCAGGCAGAGCCTCAGCTCTTGCACCTCTCAGTTCAGGCAGAGCCTCAGCCTCTGCACCTCTCCATTCAGGCAGAGCCTCAGCCCTTGCACCTCTCAGTTCAGGCAGAGCCTCAGCCTTGCCCCTCTCAGTTCAGGCACAGCCTCAGCCTCTGCACCTCTCCGTTCAGGCAGAGCCTCAGCTCTTGCACCTCTCAGTTCAGGTAGAGCCTCAGCCTTGCCCCTCTCCGTTCAGGCAGAGCCTCAGCCTCTGCACCTCTCCGTTCAGGCAGAGCCTCAGCCTCTGCACCTCTCCGTTCAGGCAGAGCTTCAGCTCTTGCACCTCTCAGTTCAGGCAGAGCCTGAGCCCTTGCCACTCTCAGTTCAGGCAGAGCCTCAGCCTCGCACCTCTCAGTTCAGGCAGAGCCTGAGCCCTTGCCTGTTAGGGAGAATTCTCTGTTTAGGCTGAATTTCCCTACCTAGTGAGTCCCCCAGCAGCTTTGCTGGATTTCTGGGGTTTAATTTTTTTCTCCTGCCAAGAGTGAGACTCTTTTACCCTCACTCTTGGACATGTTGAAGTGTGTTTTCTTGGTTAAACCTTGTGTTGAATGGGCTATGGGGTCTCTTACTCCATAGGGCCTCATGTATTTTTGTGATGTGGGTCACACAGCACCCTCTGTGCCGTGACCCAGGGGTGTCCTAGGGACTCCCCAACATAGACTCCATACCCTGGGACTGACTACTGTCTCCCAGGGCATGTAAAGTCACCAAAGACTTTGCTAGTCTTGAATCCTGAACAGAACCAGTACAAACCATCATATTGTGGACGTACTGGCTGGGGCAATTCGATTGCCCCAGGGTCTGTTAGTCGAGGGGGCACGTCTCCGTCCCCCCTGATCGAGTTTTGGCTGGTGGCAGTGGAAACTACTTTTTATATTCGACCGCGAATATTTCCCTATGGGATTTCCCATTGTTTTAGGCTAACACATTTAATTATTTATTTACGGTAGCCTTAAACATACCGCCGGTTTATATATTTATTTTTATAACTCCGGTTGGGACTTTTTGCCAAAACTTGATTCTAAAATGGCGTTGGTGTTCGCCTCTGTAACTCTGACCCAAAGTGGAGCCCTTTGTTCCACTTTTGGCGGGCTTCTCCACAGAAGCCCTCCAAAGTGGTGCCACTCTGTCTGGGGTACTTAGGAGGGGTGGAGGGGGATTTAGGCACCCTGGACTGAGTTACCTTGGTAACTCAAGTCGCACTCCGTCCTGATTGGCCCAAGTGGTGAGCCGCCCGGCTCACCACTTAGCATGGTTGAGTGACAGCTAGGCTGGGTGAATGGGGGTTTGCTGCATAAAAGCAGGGCTTTGGGGACTGGGACTTCAGAAGTCGCCACAGGACCAAGAATCCGACGAGGGAAGAGCTGAGCCGACCTGCTTCGACGACACCACCCGGTGGAGCCCTGCTGAACCGTCTCACCACTTTTTCCCGACGACCGAGGAGAACTCTTAACGGAGTGGCTCCTTCCCTTGACTGGTGGGGACAACCAGTTTTCGCCTTCTTTCCGTTCTTTGAGGTATCTCGTGGCCGCCTTGCCTGTGCCAAGCACCCCGGCAACCGGAATACCACACTTTACCCCCATACCGCGAAAGTCGGCACCAACCCTTTAACCGGAGGACTCCGCGGCTGGTTTCTTCCCGGGCAGTGCAACGACCCTCTTCTTCTGCTCTTCAGCGAGAACTTCTTCTCCCCTGACCGACGTCGAGCCCTGCTGCCACTGCCTGGAACAACTGCCACCGCTGGAGGATCCTTTCCGCTTAAGGTACTGTGTTCTGCCTGGCTTCCCTTGCTACCGACTGTACGGGGTAGATTTAGTCCCCGGCTTTCGAACCTGGGAGTGCCTGGGACACTTTGGCTAAACTTTCTGAGCCACTCTAACCTCTTTTTGACTCTTTGCAAGACTTTGAATCTCTAACTAACAGTGTGATCTTGGGCACATTTTCGCTCCGGCTACTCTAAGAGTGGGCCCTGCCTAGTGACTTTTGCTCACCTGTGACTTTATTCTTCTTTAAGCCTATTGCAAGTGCTCTGGACCTTAGAGTGGTGGGTCTAACCCATTTCTGCTTTTTCTCTCCCTTTCTTGGAAACTACTAGAGTGTCATCTAACGTTAAGCACTCACCTCTGTTTTAATTAAGTGGTGTTTACTTAGAGTTGTCTAGATAGGAGAAAGGATTGAATCTACTTTCATTATAACTGTGTTGAAGTGCTTTTACTATATTTTTGCTAGAGTGTTTTTAACTTATGTGTATTTTAAATAAATAACTATATACTTTTGAAACCAAGCTCTGGTCAGTGTTTGCTTGTGCTATTGTGTTTTGGTACATATTGTGTATACTTTACATACTGCCTAACTCTTCTTGAGAGAAGTCTGACTGCTCAGCCACAGCTACCAGGTAAATCTGGGTGGTACAGACTGCTACCAAAGGGGTTTACTGCTCTACCTGTAGTCTTAAATCTTTTGCAGTGTTCCCCAAGGGAACTGCACAGGTTTCTGCCTAACACTGGTGTACAGCGGTGGGATTTGTATTGAGTATACATTTTATTGTGCTTTAGATACCTTAGTGCAACTAACCACAAAGCTTAGCACTGTAAAAGTAATCCTCTAACATGTCAGTTATAGAAAGCTATAGTCAAGAGTCCCTTGCAGCCAAAACTGCTGATTGTTTAAGAGTGCTCTGTAAACATAAGGATCTCCTGACTAAGGGCAAGAAAATGGAGCTGATTGAAAGATTGTTAGCTAACCAAAGTCTGGGTGATGGTTCAGAGGAACCTATCACTCCAGCAACTGTAGATGACAGTATTGAAGTTAACATGGAGCAAAATGTTGATGATTCTGAGGAAGAGTCAGAAGAGGAGGGTGAGGCTGTTGTGACTGTCCCCCCTAGGCCTCTGCCTGCTCTACCTGCTGTACCTACTGGACCTTTACCAGGTCCCACATTTAGTCCTCAGTACTTTGAACTAGAGAAAATGAAACTAGAATTGGAGTATAAGAAACTTAATGCTCAAACTGACAAGGAACTAAGGCTAAGGGAAATGGAGCTCAAGTATGACTTAGAAATGAAGAAATTATCTGTTGAGAATGTTTCTCTCTCTGGCTCCTCTAGAAGTTCCAGTCCTAAAAGACCCCGGATGCCTAAAGAATTGATTGGTATGTATGAGCCTAAGTTGGATGTGTTGGATTGGTTGTCTCTGTTTGAATATAATCATGGGCTCCAGAACATCACAGGAAATGACTTACTCACCTGGTTGTTCTCTAGGCTTCCCCCTGTTGCAACTGATGTGGTAATGGAGATGGGGGAGGAGGATAGGAAGGACTATGAATGTGTGAAACTAGCTTTGATAGCTAGGTTTGGGAAGACCCCTTCCCAGTATCTTAAGAGGTTTAGGAGCCTCAAAAAGCATGATGGTACCCCTTGGGCTACCTGGGTGAGTGAATGTTTGAAAAACTTAGAGGGATGGATTAAGGGTTACAAGGTGAACACTTATGAGGGGATGAGAAATCTCTTTATGTTGGAGTCAATTTATGATGCCTGCTCTCCTGAGCTCAGACAGCACTTGGCTGATTCACAGGAATTGGATCCTAGGAAGCTAGCTAAGGCTGCTGACTTGTGGGTTGCCAACAGGGCCACTCACAAGGATTCTGGGGTCACTCAGAAGAAGGATGGGGAGAAACAGCCTAAAAAAGACTCCAAAGAGAATTCTAATAATTCCTATCCCAAAGAGGGCCCCAAACCACAAAATAACCAGGGTAAGCCACATGGGAAACCTAGTCAGGCTACTGTACCTTCTGGCCACAAGCCAGAAGGAGGTCAGAACAAGCCACCCTTCCAGAGAGCATTTGGACAATGCTATGTCTGTCAGGGTACTGACCATATCAAAGGAGATCCCAAGTGCAAGGGTAAACCTGCAGGGATCAGCACAGTCTCCTTAGCCTTCACTCCTGAGGATGAAGTACAGATGGCTAGTGCCCACTTTGAACTCTTTGCTGAAGAACCCTTGGGTCTTCAAGCAACTGTACACTTAGAGCCTATGGGTCTGGTTAGTCCCCAGAATAGGGTTGTGTATAACTCCCTACCTGTTAACTCTAAGGTGTATTATGTGGACAGTGTTCTTGTCAATGGCCAGGATACTCCTGCCAGGAGAGACACTGGGGCCAGCAGAACAGTAGTGGATGAAAGCTTCTTTCAACCTGAGGATGTGGCCAAAGCACCCAAAGGTCCCACTAAGATGTCTGGAGGCCCTGTCCAAATGGTTCCTATTCTACCAGCCCTCATTCAGTGTAACAACATGACAGTGAGGATCCCTGTCAGTGTTCAGACTGAGGTACCTGGGAAGGTCCTGTTGGGGAATGACCTAAGAACTCTAGGAGTAGTGTCACATACCCCCAGGCCTCCCAGTATGGAGAAGCAGAACTTAACCAAATTGGCTAGACAGGCTACCTTGAAGGACCCTTCTAAGCCTGTGGGACCCTCTACTGAGAACCCCACTACAAGCCCTGGTGTTAGTAAGTTGACCTCTAACCCAGGCACATTTCAGGATAGTATGCTAGGAACATGGGTGCCCCAACCAAGCTCCATCATTGTTCCCCTAGTCTCAGAGTCTCTGACTCCCCCTGCTTCTGAGGAAGAGGTGGATAGACCAACTAGGCCCCTATCTGGACCTGAGAGAACTGGTAATTCTCAGTGCTGGTGGAAAACCAGAAAAGAAAAGTCTAAGGCCAAAAACCTTCAGACTGTTGGACCTTCTACTGAAGACCCCAACTCAAATCCTAATGTTAGGGGGGAAACTCCTAAAATAGGTAAGGGTAGATCTAAGAGGAAGGGGAAGCAGGTGCAGTGCCTAACCCCAACCCCTCCAACCAAGAGGCCTAAGACCCAACCTGCTCCCACAAGAGAGGTGGTGAGGAACCTTGGAGGCCCCTCTAGATCTCAGGGAATCCTTTATAAGGACCCCTTGAAAAAGCCTAACATAGGTTCAGAAGTTGTACCAACTTCTGAGGGACTGGTCAACCAGATCCCCTATAACAAAAAGACTGATGTTCCTCAAAGGGTCTGTAGGTCCGTTAGCTTGCAAAAGAAAACCTTTGAGTTCTCCATTGAACATAGGTCAAGGTGTCACCATCAAAATGCTGATGGACTCTCTAGGATGTATATCGTCGACTAGAGGTATGAGGTTCATCCAGGAGTGGATTAAATCCTCCTGTCCCTTAGTCTGGGGGGGGCGAGTGTTAGGGAGAATTCTCTGTTTAGGCTGAATTTCCCTACCTAGTGAGTCCCCCAGCAGCTTTGCTGGATTTCTGGGGTTTAATTTTTTTCTCCTGCCAAGAGTGAGACTCTTTTACCCTCACTCTTGGACATGTTGAAGTGTGTTTTCTTGGTTAAACCTTGTGTTGAATGGGCTATGGGGTCTCTTACTCCATAGGGCCTCATGTATTTTTGTGATGTGGGTCACACAGCACCCTCTGTGCCGTGACCCAGGGGTGTCCTAGGGACTCCCCAACATAGACTCCATACCCTGGGACTGACTACTGTCTCCCAGGGCATGTAAAGTCACCAAAGACTTTGCTAGTCTTGAATCCTGAACAGAACCAGTACAAACCATCATATTGTGGACGTACTGGCTGGGGCAATTCGATTGCCCCAGGGTCTGTTAGTCGAGGGGGCACGTCTCCGTCCCCCCTGATCGAGTTTTGGCTGGTGGCAGTGGAAACTACTTTTTATATTCGACCGCGAATATTTCCCTATGGGATTTCCCATTGTTTTAGGCTAACACATTTAATTATTTATTTACGGTAGCCTTAAACATACCGCCGGTTTATATATTTATTTTTATAACTCCGGTTGGGACTTTTTGCCAAAACTTGATTCTAAAATGGCGTTGGTGTTCGCCTCTGTAACTCTGACCCAAAGTGGAGCCCTTTGTTCCACTTTTGGCGGGCTTCTCCACAGAAGCCCTCCAAAGTGGTGCCACTCTGTCTGGGGTACTTAGGAGGGGTGGAGGGGGATTTAGGCACCCTGGACTGAGTTACCTTGGTAACTCAAGTCGCACTCCGTCCTGATTGGCCCAAGTGGTGAGCCGCCCGGCTCACCACTTAGCATGGTTGAGTGACAGCTAGGCTGGGTGAATGGGGGTTTGCTGCATAAAAGCAGGGCTTTGGGGACTGGGACTTCAGAAGTCGCCACAGGACCAAGAATCCGACGAGGGAAGAGCTGAGCCGACCTGCTTCGACGACACCACCCGGTGGAGCCCTGCTGAACCGTCTCACCACTTTTTCCCGACGACCGAGGAGAACTCTTAACGGAGTGGCTCCTTCCCTTGACTGGTGGGGACAACCAGTTTTCGCCTTCTTTCCGTTCTTTGAGGTATCTCGTGGCCGCCTTGCCTGTGCCAAGCACCCCGGCAACCGGAATACCACACTTTACCCCCATACCGCGAAAGTCGGCACCAACCCTTTAACCGGAGGACTCCGCGGCTGGTTTCTTCCCGGGCAGTGCAACGACCCTCTTCTTCTGCTCTTCAGCGAGAACTTCTTCTCCCCTGACCGACGTCGAGCCCTGCTGCCACTGCCTGGAACAACTGCCACCGCTGGAGGATCCTTTCCGCTTAAGGTACTGTGTTCTGCCTGGCTTCCCTTGCTACCGACTGTACGGGGTAGATTTAGTCCCCGGCTTTCGAACCTGGGAGTGCCTGGGACACTTTGGCTAAACTTTCTGAGCCACTCTAACCTCTTTTTGACTCTTTGCAAGACTTTGAATCTCTAACTAACAGTGTGATCTTGGGCACATTTTCGCTCCGGCTACTCTAAGAGTGGGCCCTGCCTAGTGACTTTTGCTCACCTGTGACTTTATTCTTCTTTAAGCCTATTGCAAGTGCTCTGGACCTTAGAGTGGTGGGTCTAACCCATTTCTGCTTTTTCTCTCCCTTTCTTGGAAACTACTAGAGTGTCATCTAACGTTAAGCACTCACCTCTGTTTTAATTAAGTGGTGTTTACTTAGAGTTGTCTAGATAGGAGAAAGGATTGAATCTACTTTCATTATAACTGTGTTGAAGTGCTTTTACTATATTTTTGCTAGAGTGTTTTTAACTTATGTGTATTTTAAATAAATAACTATATACTTTTGAAACCAAGCTCTGGTCAGTGTTTGCTTGTGCTATTGTGTTTTGGTACATATTGTGTATACTTTACATACTGCCTAACTCTTCTTGAGAGAAGTCTGACTGCTCAGCCACAGCTACCAGGTAAATCTGGGTGGTACAGACTGCTACCAAAGGGGTTTACTGCTCTACCTGTAGTCTTAAATCTTTTGCAGTGTTCCCCAAGGGAACTGCACAGGTTTCTGCCTAACAGCCCCACTCAGTTCAGGCAGAGCCTCAGCTCTTGCACCTCTCAGTTCAGGCAGAGCCTCAGCCTCTGCACCTATTAGTTCAGGCAGAGCCTCAGCCCTTGCCCCTCTCCGTTCAGGCAGAGCCTCAGCCCTTGCACCTGTCAGTTCAGGCAGAGCCCCAGCCCTTGCACATGTCAGTTCAGGCAGAGCCTCAACCCCTGCACCTGTCAGATCAGGTGGGGCCTCAGCTCTTGCACCCGTCAGCTCAGGTAGGATTTCACCTGTCAGTTCAGGCAGAGCCTCAGCCTCTGCACCTCTCAGTTCAGGCAGAGACTCAGCCCTTGCCCCTCTCCGTTCAGGCAGAGACTCAGCCCTTGCACCTCTCAGTTCAGGCAGAGCCTCAGCCTCTGCACCTCTCCGTTCAGGCAGAGCCTCAGCTCTTGCACCTCTCAGTTCAGGCAGAGCCTCAGCTCTTGCACCTCTCAGTTCAGGCAGAGCCTCAGCCTCTGCACCTCTCCATTCAGGCAGAGCTTCAGCCTTGCCCCTCTCAGTTCAGGCACAGCCTCAGCCTCTGCACCTCTCCGTTCAGGCAGAGCCTGAGCTCTTGCACCTCTCAGTTCAGGCAGAGCCTCAGCCTTGCCCCTTTCCGTTCAGGCAGAGCCTCAGCCTCTGCACCTCTCCATTCAGGCAGAGCCTCAGCCTCTGCACCTCTCCGTTCAGGCAGAGCTTCAGCTCTTGCACCTCTAAGTTCAGGGAGAGCCTGATCCCTTGCCCCTCTCAGTTCAGGCAAAGCCTCAGCCTCGCACCTCTCAGTTCAGGCAGAGCCTGAGCCCTTGCCCCACTCAGTTCAGGCAGAGCCTCAGCCCTTGCCCCTCTCAGTTCAGGCAGAGCCTCAGCCTTGCCCCTCTCAGTTCAGGCACAGCCTCAGCCTCTGCACCTCTCCGTTCAGGCAGAGCCTCAGCTCTTGCACCTCTCAGTTCAGGCAGAGCCTCAGCCTTGTCCCTCTCCGTTCAGGCAGAGCCTCAGCCTCTGCACCTCTCAGTTCAGGCAGAGCTTCAGCTCTTGCACCTCTAAGTTCAGGGAGAGCCTGAGCCCTTGCCCCTCTCAGTTCAGGCAGAGCCTCAGACTCGCACCTCTCAGTTCAGGCAGAGCCTGAGCCCTTGCCCCACTCAGTTCAGGCAGAGCCTCAGCTCTTGCACCTCTCAGTTCAGGCAGAGCCTCAGCCTCTGCACCTCTCAGTTCAGGCAGAGCCTCAGCCCTTGCCCCTCTCCGTTCAGGCAGAGCCTCAGCCCTTGCACCTGTCAGTTCAGGCAGAGCCTCAGCCCTTGCACATGTCAGTTCAGGCAGAGCCTCAACCCCTGCACCTGTCAAATCAGGTGGGGCCTCAGCTCTTGCACCCCTCAGCTCAGGTAGGATTTCACCTGTCAGTTCAGGCAGAGCCTCAGCCTCTGCACCTCTCAGTTCAGGCAGAGCCTCAGCCCTTGCCCCTCTCCGTTCAGGCAGAGACTCAGCCCTTGCACCTGTCAGTTCAGGCAGAGCCTCAGCCCTTGCACCTGTCAGTTCAGGCAGAGCCTCAACCCCTGCACCTGTCAGATCATGGAGGACCTCAGCCCTTGCACCTCTCATTTCAGGCAGAGCCTCAGCCTTGCCCCTCTCAGTTCAGGCAGAGACTCAGCCTCTGCACCTCTCCGTTCAGGCAGAGCCTCAGCTCTTGCACCTCTCAGTTCAGGCAGAGCCTCAGCCTCTGCACCTCTCCGTTCAGGCAGAGCCTCAGCTCTTGCACCTCTCAGTTCAGGCAGAGCCTTAGCCCTTGCACCTCTCAGTTCAGGCAGAGCCTCAGCCCTTGCACCTCTCAGTTCAGGCAGAGCCTCAGCCTCTGCACCACTCCGTTCAGGCAGAGCCTCAGCTCTTGGACCTCTCAGTTCAGGCAGAACCTCAGCCTTGCCCCTCTCCGTTCAGGCAGACCCTCGGCCTCTGCACCTCTCCGTTCAGGCAGAGCCTCAGCTCTTGCACCTCTCAGTTCAGGCAGAGCCTCAGCCTTGCCCCTCTCCGTTCAGGCAGAGCCTCAGCCTCTGCACCTCTCCGTTCAGGCAGAGCCTCAGCCTCTGCACCTCTCCGTTCAGGCAGAGCTTCAGCTCTTGCACCTCTCAGTTCAGGCAGAGCCTGAGCCCTTGCCCCTCTCAGTTCAGGCAGAGCCTCAGCCTCGCACCTCTCAGTTCAGGCAGAGCCTGAGCCCTTGCCCCACTCTGTTCAGGCAGAGCCTCAGCTCTTGCACCTCTCAGTTCAGGCAGAGCCTCAGCCTCTGCACCTCTTAGTTCAGGCAGAGCCTCAGCCCTTGCCCCTCTCCGTTCAGGCAGAGCCTCAGCCCTTGCACCTGTCAGTTCAGGCAGAGCCTCAGCCCTTGCACATGTCAGTTCAGGCAGAGCCTCAACCCCTGCACCTGTCAGATCAGGTGGGGCCTCAGCTCTTGCACCCGTCAGCTCAGGTAGGATTTCACCTGTCAGTTCAGGCAGAGCCTCAGCCTCTGCACCTCTCAGTTCAGGCAGAGCCTCAGCCCTTGCCCCTCTCCGTTCAGGCAGAGACTCAACCCTTGCACCTCTCAGTTCAGGCAGAGCCTCAGCCTCTGCACCTCTCCGTTCAGGCAGAGCCTCAGCTCTTGCACCTCTCAGTTCAGGCAGAGCCTCAGCTCTTGCACCTCTCAGTTCAGGCAGAGCCTCAGCCTCTACACCTCTCCATTCAGGCAGAGCCTCAGCCCTTGCACCTCTCAGTTCAGGCAGAGCCTCAGCCTTGCCCCTCTCAGTTCAGGCACAGCCTCAGCCTCTGCACCTCTCCATTCAGGCAGAGCCTCAGCTCTTGCACCTCTCAGTTCAGGCAGAGCCTCAGCCTTGCCCCTCTCCGTTCAGGCAGAGCCTCAGCCTCTGCACCTCTCCGTTCAGGCAGAGCCTCAGCCTCTGCACCTCTCCGTTCAGGCAGAGCTTCAGCTCTTGCACCTCTAAGTTCAGGGAGAGCCTGAGCCCTTGCCCCTCTCAGTTCAGGCAGAGCCTCAGCCTCGCACCTCTCAGTTCAGGCAGAGCCTGAGCCCTTGCCCCACTCAGTTCAGGCAGAGCCTCAGCCCTTGCCCCTCTCAGTTCATGCAGAGCCTCAGCCCTTGCACCTGTCCGTTCAGGCAGAGCCTCAGCCTTTCCCCTCTCAGGTCAGGCAGAGCCTCAGCCTCTGCACGTCTCCATTCAGGCAGAGCCTCAGCTCTTGCACCTCTCAGTTCAGGCAGAGCCTCAGCCCTTGCCCCTCTCAGTTCAGGCTGAGCCTCAGCACCTCTCCGTTCAGGCAGAGCCACAGCTCTTGCACCTCTCATTTCAGGCAGAGCCTCAGCCTCTGCACCTCTCAGTTCAGGCAGAGCCTCAGCTCTTGCACCTCTCATTTCAGGCAGAGCCTCAGCCTCGTCCCTCTCAGTTCAGGCAGAGCCTCAGCCTCTGCACCACTCCGTTCAGGCAGAGCCTCAGCTCTTGGACCTCTCAGTTCAGGCAGAACCTCAGCCTTGCCCCTCTCCGTTCAGGCAGACCCTCGGCCTCTGCACCTCCCCGTTCAGGCAGAGCCTCAGCTCTTGAACCTCTCAGTTCAGGCAGAGCCTCAGCCCTTGCCCCTCTCAGTTCAGGCAGAGCCTCAGCCCTTGCCCCTCTCAGTTCAGGCAGAACCTCAGCCTCTGCACCTCTCAGTTCAGGCAGAGCCTCAGCCTCTGCACCTCTCCGTTCAGGCAGAGCCTCAGCTCTTGCACCTCTCAGTTCAGGCAGAGCCTCAGCTCTTGCACCTCTCAGTTCAGGCAGAGCCTCAGCCTCTGCACCTCTCCATTCAAGCAGAGCCTCAGCCCTTGCACCTCTCAGTTCAGGCAGAGCCTCAGCCTTGCCCCTCTCAGTTCAGGCACAGCCTCAGCCTCTGCACCTCTCCGTTCAGGCAGAGCCTCAGCTCTTGCACCTCTCAGTTCAGGCAGAGCCTCAGCCTTGCCCCTCTCCGTTCAGGCAGAGCCTCAGCCTCTGCACCTCTCCGTTCAGGCAGAGCCTCAGCCTCTGCACCTCTCCGTTCAGGCAGAGCTTCAGCTCTTGCACCTCTCAGTTCAGGCAGAGCCTGAGCCCTTGCCCCTCTCAGTTCAGTTAGAGCCTCAGCCTCGCACCTCTCAGTTCAGGCAGAGCCTGAGCCCTTGCCCCACTCAGTTCAGGCAGAGCCTCAGCTCTTGCACCTCTCAGTTCAGGCAGAGCCTCAGCCTCTGCACCTCTTAGTTCAGGCAGAGCCTCAGCCCTTGCCCCTCTCCATTCAGGCAGAGCCTCAGCCCTTGCACCTGTCAGTTCAGGCAGAGCCTCAGCCCTTGCACATGCCAGAACAGGCAGAGCCTCAACCCCTGCACCTGTCAGATCAGGTGGGGCCTCAGCTCTTGCACCCGTCAGCTCAGGTAGGATTTCACCTGTCAGTTCAGGCAGAGCCTCAGCCTCTGCACCTCTCAGTTCAGGCAGAGCCTCAGCCCTTGCCCCTCTCCGTTCAGGCAGAGACTCAGCCCTTGCACCTCTCAGTTCAGGCAGAGCCTCAGCCTCTGCACCTCTCCATTCAGGCAGAGCCTCAGCCCTTGCACCTCTCAGTTCAGGCAGAGCCTCAGCCTTGCCCCTCTCAGTTCAGGCACAGCCTCATCCTCTGCACCTCTCCGTTCAGGCAGAGCCTCAGCTCTTGCACCTCTCAGTTCAGGCAGAGCCTCAGCCTTGCCCCTTTCCGTTCAGGCAGAGCATCAGCCTCTGCACCTCTCCGTTCAGGCAGAGCCTCAGCCTCTGCACCTCTCCGTTCAGGCAGAGCTTCAGCTCTTGCACCTCTAAGTTCAGGGAGAGCCTGAGCCCTTGCCCCTCTCCGTTCAGACAAAGCCTCAGCCTCGCACCTCTCAGTTCAGGCAGAGCCTGAGCCCTTGCCCCACTCAGTTCAGGCAGAGACTCAGCCCTTGCACCTCTCAGTTCAGGCACAGCCTCAGCCTCTGCACCTCTCCGTTCAGGCAGAGCCTCAGCTCTTGCACCTCTCAGTTCAGGCAGAGCCTCAGCCTTGTCCCTCTCTGTTCAGACAGAGCCTCAGCCTCTGCACCTCTCCGTTCAGGCAGAGCTTCAGCTCTTGCACCTCTAAGTTCAGGGAGAGCCTGAGCCCTTGCCCTTCTCAGTTCAGGCAGAGCCTCAGCCTCGCACCTCTCAGTTCAGGCAGAGCCTCAGCCCTTGCACATGTCAGTTCAGGCATAGCCTCAACCCCTGCACCTGTCAGATCAGGTGGGGCCTCAGCTCTTGCACCCGTCAGCTCAGGTAGGATTTCACCTGTCAGTTCAGGCAGAGCCTCAGCCTCTGCACCTCTCAGTTCAGGCAGAGCCTCAGCCCTTGCCCCTCTCCGTTCAGGCAGAGACTCAGCCCTTGCACCTGTCAGTTCAGGCAGAGCCTCAGCCCTTGCACCTGTCAGTTCAGGCAGAGCCTCAACCCCTGCACCTGTCAGATCATGGAGGACCTCAGCCCTTGCCCCTTTCCGTTCAGGCAGAGCATCAGCCTTGCCCCTCTCAGTTCAGGCAGAGACTCAGCCTCTGCACCTCTCCATTCAGGCAGAGCCTCAGCTCTTGCACCTCTCAGTTCAGGCAGAGCCTCAGCCTCTGCACCTCTCCGTTCAGGCAGAGCCACAGCTCTTGAACCTCTCAGTTCAGGCAGAGCCTCAGCCCTTGCCCCTCTCATTTCAGGCAGAGCCTCAGCCCTTGCCCCTCTCAGTTCAGGCAGAACCTCAGCCTCTGCACCTCTCCGTTCAGGCAGAGCCTCAGCTCTTGCGCCTCTCAGTTCAGGCAGAGCCTCAGCCCTTGCACCTCTCAGTTCAGGCAGAGCCTCAGCCCTTGCACCTCTCAGTTCAGGCAGAGCCTCAGCCTCTGCACCACTCCGTTCAGGCAGAGCCTCAGCTCTTGGACCTCTCAGTTCAGGCAGAACCTCAGCCTTGCCCCTCTCCGTTCAGGCAGACCCTCGGCCTCTGCACCTCTCCGTTCAGGCAGAGCCTCAGCTCTTGCACCTCTCAGTTCAGGCAGAGCCTCAGCCTTGCCCCTCTCCGTTCAGGCAGAGCCTCAGCCTCTGCACCTCTCCGTTCAGGCAGAGCCTCAGCCTCTGCACCTCTCCGTTCAGGCAGAGCTTCAGCTCTTGCACCTCTCAGTTCAGGCAGAGCCTGAGCCCTTGCCCCTCTCAGTTCAGGCAGAGCCTCAGCCTCGCACCTCTCAGTTCAGGCAGAGCCTGAGCCCTTGCCCCACTCTGTTCAGGCAGAGCCTCAGCTCTTGCACCTCTCAGTTCAGGCAGAGCCTCAGCCTCTGCACCTCTTAGTTCAGGCAGAGCCTCAGCCCTTGCCCCTCTCCGTTCAGGCAGAGCCTCAGCCCTTGCACCTGTCAGTTCAGGCAGAGCCTCAGCCCTTGCACATGTCAGTTCAGGCAGAGCCTCAACCCCTGCACCTGTCAGATCAGGTGGGGCCTCAGCTCTTGCACCCGTCAGCTCAGGTAGGATTTCACCTGTCAGTTCAGGCAGAGCCTCAGCCTCTACACCTCTCAGTTCAGGCAGAGCCTCAGCCCTTGCCCCTCTCCGTTCAGGCAGAGACTCAGCCCTTGCACCTCTCAGTTCAGGCAGAGCCTCAGCCTCTGCACCTCTCCGTTCAGGCAGAGCCTCAGCTCTTGCACCTCTCAGTTCAGGCAGAGCCTCAGCTCTTGCACCTCTCAGTTCAGGCAGAGCCTCAGCCTCTGCACCTCACCATTCAGGCAGAGCCTCAGCCCTTGCACCTCTCAGTTCAGGCAGAGCCTCAGCCTTGCCCCTCTCAGTTCAGGCACAGCCTCAGCCTCTGCACCTCTCCATTCAGGCAGAGCCTCAGCTCTTGCACCTCTCAGTTCAGGCAGAGCCTCAGCCTTGCCCCTCTCAGTTCAGGCAGAGCCTCAGCCTCTGCACCTCTCCGTTCAGGCAGAGCCTCAGCCTCTGCACCTCTCCGTTCAGGCAGAGCTTCAGCTCTTGCACCTCTAAGTTCAGGGAGAGCCTGAGCCCTTGCCCCTCTCAGTTCAGGCAGAGCCTCAGCCTCGCACCTCTCAGTTCAGGCAGAGCCTGAGCCCTTGCCCCACTCAGTTCAGGCAGAGCCTCAGCCCTTGCCCCTCTCAGTTCAGGCAGAGCCTCAGCCTTGCCCCTCTCAGTTCAGGCACAGCCTCAGCCTCTGCACCTCTCCGTTCAGGCAGAGCCTCAGCTCTTGCACCTCTCAGTTCAGGCAGAGCCTGAGCCCTTGCCCCTCTCAGTTCAGTTAGAGCCTCAGCCTCGCACCTCTCAGTTCAGGCAGAGCCTGAGCCCTTGCCCCACTCAGTTCAGGCAGAGCCTCAGCTCTTGCACCTCTCAGTTCAGGCAGAGCCTCAGCCTCTGCACCTCTTAGTTCAGGCAGAGCCTCAGCCCTTGCCCCTCTCCGTTCAGGCAGAGCCTCAGCCCTTGCACCTGTCAGTTCAGGCAGAGCCTCAGCCCTTGCACATGCCAGTACAGGCAGAGCCTCAACCCCTGCACCTGTCAGATCAGGTGGGGCCTCAGCTCTTGCACCCGTCAGCTCAGGTAGGATTTCACCTGTCAGTTCAGGCAGAGCCTCAGCCTCTGCACCTCTCAGTTCAGGCAGAGCCTCAGCCCTTGCCCCTCTCCGTTCAGGCAGAGACTCAGCCCTTGCACCTCTCAGTTCAGGCAGAGCCTCAGCCTCTGCACCTCTCCATTCAGGCAGAGCCTCAGCCCTTGCACCTCTCAGTTCAGGCAGAGCCTCAGCCTTGCCCCTCTCAGTTCAGGCACAGCCTCATCCTCTGCACCTCTCCATTCAGGCAGAGCCTCAGCTCTTGCACCTCTCAGTTCAGGCAGAGCCTCAGCCTTGCCCCTTTCCGTTCAGGCAGAGCCTCAGCCTTGCCCCTCTCAGTTCAGGCAGAGACTCAGCCTCTGCACCTCTCCATTCAGGCAGAGCCTCAGCTCTTGCACCTCTCAGTTCAGGCAGAGCCTCAGCCTCTGCACCTCTCCGTTCAGGCAGAGCCACAGCTCTTGAACCTCTCAGTTCAGGCAGAGCCTCAGCCCTTGCCCCTCTCATTTCAGGCAGAGCCTCAGCCCTTGCCCCTCTCAGTTCAGGCAGAACCTCAGCCTCTGCACCTCTCCGTTCAGGCAGAGCCTCAGCTCTTGCACCTCTCAGTTCAGGCAGAGCCTCAGCCCTTGCACCTCTCAGTTCAGGCAGAGCCTCAGCCCTTGCACCTCTCAGTTCAGGCAGAGCCTCAGCCTCTGCACCACTCCGTTCAGGCAGAGCCTCAGCTCTTGGACCTCTCAGTTCAGGCAGAACCTCAGCCTTGCCCCTCTCCGTTCAGGCAGACCCTCGGCCTCTGCACCTCTCCGTTCAGGCAGAGCCTCAGCTCTTGCACCTCTCAGTTCAGGCAGAGCCTCAGCCTTGCCCCTCTCCGTTCAGGCAGAGCCTCAGCCTCTGCACCTCTCCGTTCAGGCAGAGCCTCAGCCTCTGCACCTCTCCGTTCAGGCAGAGCTTCAGCTCTTGCACCTCTCAGTTCAGGCAGAGCCTGAGCCCTTGCCCCTCTCAGTTCAGGCAGAGCCTCAGCCTCGCACCTCTCAGTTCAGGCAGAGCCTGAGCCCTTGCCCCACTCTGTTCAGGCAGAGCCTCAGCTCTTGCACCTCTCAGTTCAGGCAGAGCCTCAGCCTCTGCACCTCTTAGTTCAGGCAGAGCCTCAGCCCTTGCCCCTCTCCGTTCAGGCAGAGCCTCAGCCCTTGCACCTGTCAGTTCAGGCAGAGCCTCAGCCCTTGCACATGTCAGTTCAGGCAGAGCCTCAACCCCTGCACCTGTCAGATCAGGTGGGGCCTCAGCTCTTGCACCCGTCAGCTCAGGTAGGATTTCACCTGTCAGTTCAGGCAGAGCCTCAGCCTCTACACCTCTCAGTTCAGGCAGAGCCTCAGCCCTTGCCCCTCTCCGTTCAGGCAGAGACTCAGCCCTTGCACCTCTCAGTTCAGGCAGAGCCTCAGCCTCTGCACCTCTCCGTTCAGGCAGAGCCTCAGCTCTTGCACCTCTCAGTTCAGGCAGAGCCTCAGCTCTTGCACCTCTCAGTTCAGGCAGAGCCTCAGCCTCTGCACCTCTCCATTCAGGCAGAGCCTCAGCCCTTGCACCTCTCAGTTCAGGCAGAGCCTCAGCCTTGCCCCTCTCAGTTCAGGCACAGCCTCAGCCTCTGCACCTCTCCATTCAGGCAGAGCCTCAGCTCTTGCACCTCTCAGTTCAGGCAGAGCCTCAGCCTTGCCCCTCTCAGTTCAGGCAGAGCCTCAGCCTCTGCACCTCTCCGTTCAGGCAGAGCCTCAGCCTCTGCACCTCTCCGTTCAGGCAGAGCTTCAGCTCTTGCACCTCTAAGTTCAGGGAGAGCCTGAGCCCTTGCCCCTCTCAGTTCAGGCAGAGCCTCAGCCTCGCACCTCTCAGTTCAGGCAGAGCCTGAGCCCTTGCCCCACTCAGTTCAGGCAGAGCCTCAGCCCTTGCCCCTCTCAGTTCAGGCAGAGCCTCAGCTTTGCCCCTCTCAGTTCAGGCACAGCCTCAGCCTCTGCACCTCTCCGTTCAGGCAGAGCCTCAGCTCTTGCACCTCTCAGTTCAGGCAGAGCCTCAGCCTTGTCCCTCTCCGTTCAGGCAGAGCCTCAGCCTCTGCACCTCTCCGTTCAGGCAGAGCTTCAGCTCTTGCAACTCTAAGTTCAGGGAGAGCCTGAGCTTTTGCCCCTCTCAGTTCAGGCAGAGCCTCAGCCTCGCACCTCTCAGTTCAGGCAGAGCCTGAGCCCTTGCCCCACTCAGTTCAGGCAGAGCCTCAGCTCTTGCACCTCTCAGTTCAGGCAGAGCCTCAGCCTCTGCACCTCTCAGTTCAGGCAGAGCCTTAGCCCTTGCCCCTCTCCGTTCAGGCAGAGCCTCAGCCCTTGCACCTGTCAGTTCAGGCAGAGCCTCAGCCCTTGCACATGTCAGTTCAGGCAGAGCCTCAACCCCTGCAACTGTCAGATCAGGTGGGGCCTCAGCTCTTGCACCCGTCAGCTCAGGTAGGATTTCACCTGTCAGTTCAGGCAGAGCCTCAGCCTCTGCGCCTCTCAGTTCAGGCAGAGCCTCAGCCCTTGCCCCTCTCCGTTCAGGCAGAGACTCAGCCCTTGCACCTGTCAGTTCAGACAGAGCCTCAGCCTTGCCCCTCTCAGTTCAGGCACAGCCTCAGCCTCTGCACCTCTCCGTTCAGGCAGAGCCTCAGCTCTTGCACCTCTCAGTTCAGGCAGAGCCTCAGCCTTGTCCCTCTCTGTTCAGGCAGAGCCTCAGCCTCTGCACCTCTCCGTTCAGGCAGAGCTTCAGCTCTTGCACCTCTAAGTTCAGGGAGAGCCTGAGCCCTTGCCCTTCTCAGTTCAGGCAGAGCCTCAGCCTCGCACCTCTCAGTTCAGGCAGAGCCTGAGCCCTTGCCCCACTCAGTTCAGGCAGAGCCTCAGCTCTTGCACCTCTCAGTTCAGGCAGAGCCTCAGCCTCTGCACCTCTCAGTTCAGGCAGAGCCTCAGCCCTTGCCCCTCTCCGTTCAGGCAGAGCCTCAGCCCTTGCACCTGTCAGTTCAGGCAGAGCCTCAGCCCTTGCACATGTCAGTTCAGGCAGAGCCTCAACCCCTGCACCTGTCAGATCAGGTGGGGCCTCAGCTCTTGCACCCGTCAGCTCAGGTAGGATTTCACCTGTCAGTTCAGGCAGAGCCTCAGCCTCTGCACCTCTCAGTTCAGGCAGAGCCTCAGCCCTTGCCCCTTGTTAGGGAGAATTCTCTGTTTAGGCTGAATTTCCCTACCTAGTGAGTCCCCCAGCAGCTTTGCTGGATTTCTGGGGTTTCTTTTTTTCTCCTGCCAAGAGTGAGACTCTTTTACCCTCACTCTTGGACATGTTGAACTGTGTTATCTTGGACAAACCTTGTGTTGAATGGGCTATGGGGTCTTTTACCCCATAGGGCCTCATGTATTTTTGTGATGTGGGTTACACAGCACCCTCTGTGCCGTGACCCAGGGGTGTCCTAGGGACTCCCCAACATAGACTCCATACCCTGGGACTGACTACTGTCTCCCAGGGCATGTAAAGTCACCAAAGACTTTGCTAGTCTTGAATCCTGAACAGAACCAGTACAAACCATCATATTGTGGACGTACTGGCTGGGGCAATTCGATTGCCCCAGGGTCTGTTAGTCGAGGGGGCACGTCTCCGTCCCCCCTGATCGAGTTTTGGCTGGTGGCAGTGGAAACTACGTTTTATATTCGACCGCGAATATTTTCCTATGGGATTTCCCATTGTTTTAGGCTAACACATTTAATTATTTATTTACGGTAGCCTTAAACATACCGCCGGGTTATATATTTATTTTTATAACTCCGGTTGGGACTTTTTGCCAAAACTTGATGCTAAAATGGCGTTGGTGTTCGCCTCTGTAACTCTGACCCAAAGTGGAGCCCTTTGTTCCACTTTTGGCGGGCTTCTCCACAGAAGCCCTCCAAAGTGGTGCCACTCTGTCTGGGGTACTTAGGAGGGGTGGAGGGGGATTTAGGCACCCTGGACTGAGTTACCTTGGTAACTCAAGTCGCACTCCGTCCTGATTGGCCCCAGTGGTGAGCCGGTCGGCTCACCACTTAGCATGTTTGAGTGACAGCTAGGCTGGGTGAATGGGGGTTTGCTGCATAAAAGCAGGGCTTTGGGGACTGGAACTTCAGAAGTCGCCACAGGACCAAGAATCCGACGAGGGAAGAGCTGAGCCGACCTGCTTCGACGACACCACCCGGTGGAGCCCTGCTGAACCGTCTCACCACTTTTCCCGACGACCGAGGAGAACTCTTAACGGAGTGGCTCCTTCCCTTTACTGGTGGGGACAACCAGTTTTCGCCTTCTTTTCGCTTCTCGAGGTATCTCGTGGCCGCCTTGCCAGTGCCAAGCACCCCGGCAACCGGAACCCCACCACTTTTACCTCAAACCACGAAAGTCGGTACAACCCTTTAACCGGAGGACTCCGCGGCTGGTTTCTTCCCGGGCAGTGCAACGACCTTCTTCTTCTGCTCTTCAGCGAGAACTTCTTCTCCCCTGACCGACGTCGAGCCTTGCTGCCACTGCCTGGAACAACTGCCACCGCTGGAGGATCCTTTCCGCTTAAGGTACCGTGTTCCGCCTGGCTTCCCTTGCTACCGACTGTACGGGGTAGATTTAGCCCCCGGCTTTCGACCCTGGGAGTGCCTGGGACACCCTGGCTAAACTTTCTAAACCACTCTAAACTCTTTTTAACTCCTTGCAAGACTTTGAATCCCTAATAACAGTGTGATCTTGGGCACATTTTCGCTCCGGCTACTCTAAGAGTGGGCCCTGCCTAGTGACTTTTGCTCACCTGTGCTTCTTTGAACCTATTGCAAGTGTTCTGGATCTTAGAGTGGTGTGTTTAACCCATTTCTGCTTTTTCTCTCCCTTTCTTGGAAACTACTAGAGTGTCATCTAACGTTAAGCACTCACCTCTGTTTTAATTAAGTGGTGTTAACCTAGAGTTGTCTAGATAGGAGAAAGGATTGAATCTACTTTCGTTATAACTGTGTTTGAAGTGTTTACTATACTTTGCTAGAGTGTTTTCAACTTATGTGTGTTTAATAAATAACTATATACTTTTGAAACCAAGCTCTGGTCAGTGTTTGCTTGTGCTATTGTGTCTGGGTACATATTGTGTATACTCTGCATACTGCCTAACTCTTCTTGAGAGAAGTCTGACTGCTCAGCCACAGCTACCAGGTAAATCTGGGTGGTACAGACTGCTACCAAAGGGGTTTACTGCTCTACCTGTAGTCTTAAATCTTTTGCAGTGTTCCCCAAGGGAACTGCACAGGTTTCTGCCTAACACTGGTGTACAGCGGTGGGATTTGTATTGAGTATACATTTTATTGTGCTTTAGATACCTTAGTGCAACTAACCACAAAGCTTAGCACTGTAAAAAGTAATCCTCTAACATGTCAGTTATAGAAAGCTATAGTCAAGAGTCCCTTGCAGCCAAAACTGCTGATTGTTTAAGAGTGCTCTGTAAACATAAGGATCTCCTGACTAAGGGCAAGAAAATGGAGCTGATTGAAAGATTGTTAGCTAACCAAAGTCTGGGTGATGGTTCAGAGGAACCTACCACTCCAGCAACTGTAGATGACAGTGTTGAAGTTAACATGGAGCAAAATGTTGATGATTCTGAGGAAGAGTCAGAAGAGGAGGGTGAGGCTGTTGTAACTGTCCCCCCTAGGCCTCTGCCTGCTCTACCTGCTGTGCCTACTGGACCTTTACCAGGTCCCACATTTAGTCCTCAGTACTTTGAACTGGAGAAAATGAAGCTAGAATTGGAGTATAAGAAACTTAATGCTCAAACTGACAAAGAACTAAGGCTAAGGGAAATGGAGCTCAAGTATGACTTAGAAATGAAGAAATTATCTGTTGAGAATGCTTCTCTCTCTGGCTCCTCTAGAAGTTCCAGTCCTAAAAGACCCCGGATGCCTAAAGAATTGGTTGGTATGTATGAGCCTAAGTTGGATGTGTTGGATTGGTTGTCTCTGTTTGAATATAATCATGGGCTCCAGAACATCACAGGAAATGACTTGCTCACCTGGTTGTTCTCTAGGCTCCCCCCTGTTGCAACTGATGTGGTAATGGAGATGGGGGAGGAGGATAGGAAGGACTATGAATGTGTGAAACTAGCTTTGATAGCTAGGTTTGGGAAAACCCCTTCCCAGTATCTTAAGAGGTTTAGGAGCCTCAAAAAGCATGATGGTACCCCTTGGGCTACCTGGGTGAATGAATGTTTGAAAAACTTAGAGGGATGGATTAAGGGTTACAAGGTGAACACTTATGAAGGTATGAAGAATTTGTTTATGTTGGAGACTATTTATGATGCCTGCTCTCCTGAGCTCAGACAACACTTGGCTGATTCCAGGGAATTGGATTCCCGGAAACTAGCTAAGGCTGCTGACTTGTGGGTTGCCAACAGGGCCACTCACAGGGATTCTGGGGTAACTCAGAAGAAGGATGGGGAGAAACAGTCTAAAAAGGACTCCAAAGAGAATTCTAATACTACAAATTCCAAAGAGGGCCCCAAACAAAACTATAAGGGTAAGCCACAGGGGAAACCAAATCAGGCTAGTGTACCTCCTGGTCCCAGACCAGAAGGAGGTCAGAACAAGCCTCCATTCCAGCGAGCCTTTGGCTCATGCTTTGTCTGTCAGGGTACTGACCATATCAAAGGAGATCCCAAGTGCAAGGGTAAACCTGCAGGGATCAGCACAGTCTCCTTAGCCTTCACTCCTGAGGATGAAGTACAGATGGCTAGTGCCCACTTTGAACTCTTTGCTGAAGAACCCTTGGGTCTTCAAGCAACTGTAAACTTAGAGCCTATGGGTCTGGTTAGTCCCCAGAATAGGGTTGTGTATAACTCCCTACCTGTTAACTCTAAGGTGTATTATGTGGACAGTGTTCTTGTCAATGGCCAGGATACTCCTGCCAGGAGAGACACTGGGGCCAGCAGAACAGTAGTGGATGAAAGCTTCTTTCAACCTGAGGATGTGGCCAAAGCACCCAAAGGTCCCACTAAAATGTCTGGAGGCCCTGTCCAAATGGTTCCTATTCTACCAGCCCTCATTCAGTGTAACAACATGACAGTGAGGATCCCTGTCAGTGTTCAGACTGAGGTACCTGGGAAGGTCCTGTTGGGGAATGACCTAAGAACTCTAGGAGTAGTGTCACATACCCCCAGGCCTCCCAGTATGGAGAAGCAGAACTTAACCAAATTGGCTAGAAAGGCTACCTTGAAGGACCCTTCTAAGCCTGTGGGACCCTCTACTGAGAACCCCACTACAAGCCCTGGTTTTAGTAAGTTGACCTCTAACCCAGGCACAGTTCAGGATAGTATGCTAGGAACATGGGAGCCCCAACCAAGCTCCACCCTTGTTCCCCTAGTTTCAGAGTCTCTGACCCCCCCTGCTTCTGAGGAAGAGGTGGATAGACCAACTAGGCCCCTATCTGAACCTGAGAGAACTGGTAATTTTCAGTGCTGGTGGAAAACCAGAAAAGAAAAGTCTAAGGCCAGAAACCTTCAGACTGTTGGACCTTCTACTGAAGACCCCAACTCAAATCCTAATATTAGGGGGGAAACTCCTAAATAGGTAAGGGTAGATCTAAGAGGAAGGGGAAGCAGGTACATTGCCTAACCCCAACCCCTCCAACCAAGAGGCCTAAGACCCAACCTGCTCCCACAAGAGAGGTGGTGAGGAACCTTGGAGGCCCCTCTAGATCTAAGGGAATCCTTTATAAGGACCCCTTCAAAAAGCCTAACATAGGTTCAGAAGTTGTACCAACTTCTGAGGGACTGGTCAACCAGATCCCCTATAACAAAAAGACTGATGTTCCTCAAAGGGTTTGTAGGTCCTTTAGCTTGCAAAAGAAAACCTTTGAGTTCTCCCTTAAGCATAGGTCAAGGTGTCACCATCAAAATGCTGATGGACTCTCTAGGATGTATATCATCGACTAGAGGTATGAGGTTCATCCAGGAGTGGATTAAATCCTCCTGTCCCTTAGTCTGGGGGGGGCGAGTGTTAGGGAGAATTCTCTGTTTAGGCTGAATTTCCCTACCTAGTGAGTCCCCCAGCAGCTTTGCTGGATTTCTGGGGTTTCTTTTTTTCTCCTGCCAAGAGTGAGACTCTTTTACCCTCACTCTTGGACATGTTGAACTGTGTTATCTTGGACAAACCTTGTGTTGAATGGGCTATGGGGTCTTTTACCCCATAGGGCCTCATGTATTTTTGTGATGTGGGTTACACAGCACCCTCTGTGCCGTGACCCAGGGGTGTCCTAGGGACTCCCCAACATAGACTCCATACCCTGGGACTGACTACTGTCTCCCAGGGCATGTAAAGTCACCAAAGACTTTGCTAGTCTTGAATCCTGAACAGAACCAGTACAAACCATCATATTGTGGACGTACTGGCTGGGGCAATTCGATTGCCCCAGGGTCTGTTAGTCGAGGGGGCACGTCTCCGTCCCCCCTGATCGAGTTTTGGCTGGTGGCAGTGGAAACTACGTTTTATATTCGACCGCGAATATTTTCCTATGGGATTTCCCATTGTTTTAGGCTAACACATTTAATTATTTATTTACGGTAGCCTTAAACATACCGCCGGGTTATATATTTATTTTTATAACTCCGGTTGGGACTTTTTGCCAAAACTTGATGCTAAAATGGCGTTGGTGTTCGCCTCTGTAACTCTGACCCAAAGTGGAGCCCTTTGTTCCACTTTTGGCGGGCTTCTCCACAGAAGCCCTCCAAAGTGGTGCCACTCTGTCTGGGGTACTTAGGAGGGGTGGAGGGGGATTTAGGCACCCTGGACTGAGTTACCTTGGTAACTCAAGTCGCACTCCGTCCTGATTGGCCCCAGTGGTGAGCCGGTCGGCTCACCACTTAGCATGTTTGAGTGACAGCTAGGCTGGGTGAATGGGGGTTTGCTGCATAAAAGCAGGGCTTTGGGGACTGGAACTTCAGAAGTCGCCACAGGACCAAGAATCCGACGAGGGAAGAGCTGAGCCGACCTGCTTCGACGACACCACCCGGTGGAGCCCTGCTGAACCGTCTCACCACTTTTCCCGACGACCGAGGAGAACTCTTAACGGAGTGGCTCCTTCCCTTTACTGGTGGGGACAACCAGTTTTCGCCTTCTTTTCGCTTCTCGAGGTATCTCGTGGCCGCCTTGCCAGTGCCAAGCACCCCGGCAACCGGAACCCCACCACTTTTACCTCAAACCACGAAAGTCGGTACAACCCTTTAACCGGAGGACTCCGCGGCTGGTTTCTTCCCGGGCAGTGCAACGACCTTCTTCTTCTGCTCTTCAGCGAGAACTTCTTCTCCCCTGACCGACGTCGAGCCTTGCTGCCACTGCCTGGAACAACTGCCACCGCTGGAGGATCCTTTCCGCTTAAGGTACCGTGTTCCGCCTGGCTTCCCTTGCTACCGACTGTACGGGGTAGATTTAGCCCCCGGCTTTCGACCCTGGGAGTGCCTGGGACACCCTGGCTAAACTTTCTAAACCACTCTAAACTCTTTTTAACTCCTTGCAAGACTTTGAATCCCTAATAACAGTGTGATCTTGGGCACATTTTCGCTCCGGCTACTCTAAGAGTGGGCCCTGCCTAGTGACTTTTGCTCACCTGTGCTTCTTTGAACCTATTGCAAGTGTTCTGGATCTTAGAGTGGTGTGTTTAACCCATTTCTGCTTTTTCTCTCCCTTTCTTGGAAACTACTAGAGTGTCATCTAACGTTAAGCACTCACCTCTGTTTTAATTAAGTGGTGTTAACCTAGAGTTGTCTAGATGGGAGAAAGGATTGAATCTACTTTCGTTATAACTGTGTTTGAAGTGTTTACTATACTTTGCTAGAGTGTTTTCAACTTATGTGTGTTTAATAAATAACTATATACTTTTGAAACCAAGCTCTGGTCAGTGTTTGCTTGTGCTATTGTGTCTGGGTACATATTGTGTATACTCTGCATACTGCCTAACTCTTCTTGAGAGAAGTCTGACTGCTCAGCCACAGCTACCAGGTAAATCTGGGTGGTACAGACTGCTACCAAAGGGGTTTACTGCTCTACCTGTAGTCTTAAATCTTTTGCAGTGTTCCCCAAGGGAACTGCACAGGTTTCTGCCTAACACCCCTCTCCGTTCAGGCAGAGACTCAGCCCTTGCACCTGTCAGTTCAGGCAGAGCCTCAGCCCTTGCACCTGTCAGTTCAGGCAGAGCCTCAACCCCTGCACCTGTCAGATCATGGAGGACCTCAGCCCTTGCACCTCTCATTTCAGGCAGAGCCTCAGCCTTGCCCCTCTCAGTTCAGGCAGAGACTCAGCCTCTGCACCTCTCCGTTCAGGCAGAGCCTCAGCTCTTGCACCTCTCAGTTCAGGCAGAGCCTCAGCCTCTGCACCTCTCCGTTCAGGCCGAGCCTCAGCTCTTGCACCTCTCAGTTCAGGCAGAGCCTCAGCCCTTGCCCCTCTCATTTCAGGCAGAGCCTCAGCCCTTGCCCCTCTCAGTTCAGGCAGAACCTCAGCCTCTGCACCTCTCCGTTCAGGCAGAGCCTCAGCTCTTGCACCTCTCAGTTCAGGCAGAGCCTGAGCCCTTGCCCCTCTCAGTTCAGGCAGAGCCTCAGCCTCGCACCTCTCAGTTCAGGCAGAGCCTGAGCCCTTGCCCCACTCTGTTCAGGCAGAGCCTCAGCTCTTGCACCTCTCAGTTCAGGCAGAGCCTCAGCCTCTGCACCTCTTAGTTCAGGCAGAGCCTCAGCCCTTGCCCCTCTCCGTTCAGGCAGAGCCTCAGCCCTTGCACCTGTCAGTTCAGGCAGAGCCTCAGCCCTTGCACATGTCAGTTCAGGCAGAGCCTCAACCCCTGCACCTGTCAGATCAGGTGGGGCCTCAGCTCTTGCACCCGTCAGCTCAGGTAGGATTTCACCTGTCAGTTCAGGCAGAGCCTCAGCCTCTACACCTCTCAGTTCAGGCAGAGCCTCAGCCCTTGCCCCTCTCCGTTCAGGCAGAGACTCAGCCCTTGCACCTCTCAGTTCAGGCAGAGCCTCAGCCTCTGCACCTCTCCGTTCAGGCAGAGCCTCAGCTCTTGCACCTCTCAGTTCAGGCAGAGCCTCAGCTCTTGCACCTCTCAGTTCAGGCAGAGCCTCAGCCTCTGCACCTCACCATTCAGGCAGAGCCTCAGCCCTTGCACCTCTCAGTTCAGGCAGAGCCTCAGCCTTGCCCCTCTCAGTTCAGGCACAGCCTCAGCCTCTGCACCTCTCCATTCAGGCAGAGCCTCAGCTCTTGCACCTCTCAGTTCAGGCAGAGCCTCAGCCTTGCCCCTCTCAGTTCAGGCAGAGCCTCAGCCTCTGCACCTCTCCGTTCAGGCAGAGCCTCAGCCTCTGCACCTCTCCGTTCAGGCAGAGCTTCAGCTCTTGCACCTCTAAGTTCAGGGAGAGCCTGAGCCCTTGCCCCTCTCAGTTCAGGCAGAGCCTCAGCCTCGCACCTCTCAGTTCAGGCAGAGCCTGAGCCCTTGCCCCACTCAGTTCAGGCAGAGCCTCAGCCCTTGCCCCTCTCAGTTCAGGCAGAGCCTCAGCCTTGCCCCTCTCAGTTCAGGCACAGCCTCAGCCTCTGCACCTCTCCGTTCAGGCAGAGCCTCAGCTCTTGCACCTCTCAGTTCAGGCAGAGCCTGAGCCCTTGCCCCTCTCAGTTCAGTTAGAGCCTCAGCCTCGCACCTCTCAGTTCAGGCAGAGCCTGAGCCCTTGCCCCACTCAGTTCAGGCAGAGCCTCAGCTCTTGCACCTCTCAGTTCAGGCAGAGCCTCAGCCTCTGCACCTCTTAGTTCAGGCAGAGCCTCAGCCCTTGCCCCTCTCCGTTCAGGCAGAGCCTCAGCCCTTGCACCTGTCAGTTCAGGCAGAGCCTCAGCCCTTGCACATGCCAGTACAGGCAGAGCCTCAACCCCTGCACCTGTCAGATCAGGTGGGGCCTCAGCTCTTGCACCCGTCAGCTCAGGTAGGATTTCACCTGTCAGTTCAGGCAGAGCCTCAGCCTCTGCACCTCTCAGTTCAGGCAGAGCCTCAGCCCTTGCCCCTCTCCGTTCAGGCAGAGACTCAGCCCTTGCACCTCTCAGTTCAGGCAGAGCCTCAGCCTCTGCACCTCTCCATTCAGGCAGAGCCTCAGCCCTTGCACCTCTCAGTTCAGGCAGAGCCTCAGCCTTGCCCCTCTCAGTTCAGGCACAGCCTCATCCTCTGCACCTCTCCATTCAGGCAGAGCCTCAGCTCTTGCACCTCTCAGTTCAGGCAGAGCCTCAGCCTTGCCCCTTTCCGTTCAGGCAGAGCCTCAGCCTTGCCCCTCTCAGTTCAGGCAGAGACTCAGCCTCTGCACCTCTCCATTCAGGCAGAGCCTCAGCTCTTGCACCTCTCAGTTCAGGCAGAGCCTCAGCCTCTGCACCTCTCCGTTCAGGCAGAGCCACAGCTCTTGAACCTCTCAGTTCAGGCAGAGCCTCAGCCCTTGCCCCTCTCATTTCAGGCAGAGCCTCAGCCCTTGCCCCTCTCAGTTCAGGCAGAACCTCAGCCTCTGCACCTCTCCGTTCAGGCAGAGCCTCAGCTCTTGCACCTCTCAGTTCAGGCAGAGCCTCAGCCCTTGCACCTCTCAGTTCAGGCAGAGCCTCAGCCCTTGCACCTCTCAGTTCAGGCAGAGCCTCAGCCTCTGCACCACTCCGTTCAGGCAGAGCCTCAGCTCTTGGACCTCTCAGTTCAGGCAGAACCTCAGCCTTGCCCCTCTCCGTTCAGGCAGACCCTCGGCCTCTGCACCTCTCCGTTCAGGCAGAGCCTCAGCTCTTGCACCTCTCAGTTCAGGCAGAGCCTCAGCCTTGCCCCTCTCCGTTCAGGCAGAGCCTCAGCCTCTGCACCTCTCCGTTCAGGCAGAGCCTCAGCCTCTGCACCTCTCCGTTCAGGCAGAGCTTCAGCTCTTGCACCTCTCAGTTCAGGCAGAGCCTGAGCCCTTGCCCCTCTCAGTTCAGGCAGAGCCTCAGCCTCGCACCTCTCAGTTCAGGCAGAGCCTGAGCCCTTGCCCCACTCTGTTCAGGCAGAGCCTCAGCTCTTGCACCTCTCAGTTCAGGCAGAGCCTCAGCCTCTGCACCTCTTAGTTCAGGCAGAGCCTCAGCCCTTGCCCCTCTCCGTTCAGGCAGAGCCTCAGCCCTTGCACCTGTCAGTTCAGGCAGAGCCTCAGCCCTTGCACATGTCAGTTCAGGCAGAGCCTCAACCCCTGCACCTGTCAGATCAGGTGGGGCCTCAGCTCTTGCACCCGTCAGCTCAGGTAGGATTTCACCTGTCAGTTCAGGCAGAGCCTCAGCCTCTACACCTCTCAGTTCAGGCAGAGCCTCAGCCCTTGCCCCTCTCCGTTCAGGCAGAGACTCAGCCCTTGCACCTCTCAGTTCAGGCAGAGCCTCAGCCTCTGCACCTCTCCGTTCAGGCAGAGCCTCAGCTCTTGCACCTCTCAGTTCAGGCAGAGCCTCAGCTCTTGCACCTCTCAGTTCAGGCAGAGCCTCAGCCTCTGCACCTCTCCATTCAGGCAGAGCCTCAGCCCTTGCACCTCTCAGTTCAGGCAGAGCCTCAGCCTTGCCCCTCTCAGTTCAGGCACAGCCTCAGCCTCTGCACCTCTCCATTCAGGCAGAGCCTCAGCTCTTGCACCTCTCAGTTCAGGCAGAGCCTCAGCCTTGCCCCTCTCAGTTCAGGCAGAGCCTCAGCCTCTGCACCTCTCCGTTCAGGCAGAGCCTCAGCCTCTGCACCTCTCCGTTCAGGCAGAGCTTCAGCTCTTGCACCTCTAAGTTCAGGGAGAGCCTGAGCCCTTGCCCCTCTCAGTTCAGGCAGAGCCTCAGCCTCGCACCTCTCAGTTCAGGCAGAGCCTGAGCCCTTGCCCCACTCAGTTCAGGCAGAGCCTCAGCCCTTGCCCCTCTCAGTTCAGGCAGAGCCTCAGCCTTGCCCCTCTCAGTTCAGGCACAGCCTCAGCCTCTGCACCTCTCCGTTCAGGCAGAGCCTCAGCTCTTGCACCTCTCAGTTCAGGCAGAGCCTCAGCCTTGTCCCTCTCCGTTCAGGCAGAGCCTCAGCCTCTGCACCTCTCCGTTCAGGCAGAGCTTCAGCTCTTGCAACTCTAAGTTCAGGGAGAGCCTGAGCTTTTGCCCCTCTCAGTTCAGGCAGAGCCTCAGCCTCGCACCTCTCAGTTCAGGCAGAGCCTGAGCCCTTGCCCCACTCAGTTCAGGCAGAGCCTCAGCTCTTGCACCTCTCAGTTCAGGCAGAGCCTCAGCCTCTGCACCTCTCAGTTCAGGCAGAGCCTTAGCCCTTGCCCCTCTCCGTTCAGGCAGAGCCTCAGCCCTTGCACCTGTCAGTTCAGGCAGAGCCTCAGCCCTTGCACATGTCAGTTCAGGCAGAGCCTCAACCCCTGCAACTGTCAGATCAGGTGGGGCCTCAGCTCTTGCACCCGTCAGCTCAGGTAGGATTTCACCTGTCAGTTCAGGCAGAGCCTCAGCCTCTGCGCCTCTCAGTTCAGGCAGAGCCTCAGCCCTTGCCCCTCTCCGTTCAGGCAGAGACTCAGCCCTTGCACCTGTCAGTTCAGACAGAGCCTCAGCCTTGCCCCTCTCAGTTCAGGCACAGCCTCAGCCTCTGCACCTCTCCGTTCAGGCAGAGCCTCAGCTCTTGCACCTCTCAGTTCAGGCAGAGCCTCAGCCTTGTCCCTCTCTGTTCAGGCAGAGCCTCAGCCTCTGCACCTCTCCGTTCAGGCAGAGCTTCAGCTCTTGCACCTCTAAGTTCAGGGAGAGCCTGAGCCCTTGCCCTTCTCAGTTCAGGCAGAGCCTCAGCCTCGCACCTCTCAGTTCAGGCAGAGCCTGAGCCCTTGCCCCACTCAGTTCAGGCAGAGCCTCAGCTCTTGCACCTCTCAGTTCAGGCAGAGCCTCAGCCTCTGCACCTCTCAGTTCAGGCAGAGCCTCAGCCCTTGCCCCTCTCCGTTCAGGCAGAGCCTCAGCCCTTGCACCTGTCAGTTCAGGCAGAGCCTCAGCCCTTGCACATGTCAGTTCAGGCAGAGCCTCAACCCCTGCACCTGTCAGATCAGGTGGGGCCTCAGCTCTTGCACCCGTCAGCTCAGGTAGGATTTCACCTGTCAGTTCAGGCAGAGCCTCAGCCTCTGCACCTCTCAGTTCAGGCAGAGCCTCAGCCCTTGCCCCTCTCCGTTCAGGCAGAGACTCAGCCCTTGCACCTGTCAGTTCAGGCAGAGCCTCAGCCCTTGCACCTGTCAGTTCAGGCAGAGCCTCAACCCCTGCACCTGTCAGATCATGGAGGACCTCAGCCCTTGCACCTCTCATTTCAGGCAGAGCCTCAGCCTTGCCCCTCTCAGTTCAGGCAGAGACTCAGCCTCTGCACCTCTCCATTCAGGCAGAGCCTCAGCTCTTGCAACTCTCAGTTCAGGCAGAGCCTCAGCCTCTGCACCTCTCCGTTCAGGCAGAGCCTCAGCTCTTGCACCTCTCAGTTCAGGCAGAGCCTCAGCCCTTGCCCCTCTCATTTCAGGCAGAGCCTCAGCCCTTGCCCCTCTCAGTTCAGGCAGAACCTCAGCCTCTGCACCTCTCCGTTCAGGCAGAGCCTCAGCTCTTGCACCTCTCAGATCAGGCAGAGCCTCAGCCCTTGCACCTCTCAGTTCAGGCAGAGCCTCAGCCCTTGCACCTCTCAGTTCAGGCAGAGCCTCAGCCTCTGCACCACTCGGTTCAGGCAGAGCCTCAGCTCTTGGACCTCTCAGTTCAGGCAGAACCTCAGCCTTGCCCCTCTCCGTTCAGGGAGACCCGCGGCCTCTGCACCTCTCCGTTCAGGCAGAGCCTCAGCTTGCACCTCTCAGTTCAGGCAGAGCCTCAGCCTTGCCCCTCTCCGTTCAGGCAGAGCCTCAGCCTCTGCACCTCTCCGTTCAGGCAGAGCCTCAGCCTCTGCACCTCTCCGTTCAGGCAGAGCTTCAGCTCTTGCACCTCTCAGTTCAGGCAGAGCCTGAGCCCTTGCCCCTCTCAGTTCAGGCAGAGCCTCAGCCTCGCACCTCTCAGTTCAGGCAGAGCCTGAGCCCTTGCCCCACTCTGTTCAGGCAGAGCCTCAGCTCTTGCACCTCTCAGTTCAGGCAGAGCCTCAGCCTCTGCACCTCTTAGTTCAGGCAGAGCCTCAGCCCTTGCCCCTCTCCGTTCAGGCAGAGCCTCAGCCCTTGCACCTGTCAGTTCAGGCAGAGCCTCAGCCCTTGCACATGTCAGTTCAGGCAGAGCCTCAACCCCTGCACCTGTCAGATCAGGTGGGGCCTCAGCTCTTGCACCCGTCAGCTCAGGTAGGATTTCACCTGTCAGTTCAGGCAGAGCCTCAGCCTCTACACCTCTCAGTTCAGGCAGAGCCTCAGCCCTTGCCCCTCTCCGTTCAGGCAGAGACTCAGCCCTTGCACCTCTCAGTTCAGGCAGAGCCTCAGCCTCTGCACCTCTCCGTTCAGGCAGAGCCTCAGCTCTTGCACCTCTCAGTTCAGGCAGAGCCTCAGCTCTTGCACCTCTCAGTTCAGGCAGAGCCTCAGCCTCTGCACCTCTCCATTCAGGCAGAGCCTCAGCCCTTGCACCTCTCAGTTCAGGCAGAGCCTCAGCCTTGCCCCTCTCAGTTCAGGCACAGCCTCAGCCTCTGCACCTCTCCATTCAGGCAGAGCCTCAGCTCTTGCACCTCTCAGTTCAGGCAGAGCCTCAGCCTTGCCCCTCTCCGTTCAGGCAGAGCCTCAGCCTCTGCACCTCTCCGTTCAGGCAGAGCCTCAGCCTCTGCACCTCTCCGTTCAGGCAGAGCTTCAGCTCTTGCACCTCTAAGTTCAGGGAGAGCCTGAGCCCTTGCCCCTCTCAGTTCAGGCAGAGCCTCAGCCTCGCACCTCTCAGTTCAGGCAGAGCCTGAGCCCTTGCCCCACTCAGTTCAGGCAGAGCCTCAGCCCTTGCCCCTCTCAGTTCAGGCAGAGCCTCAGCCTTGCCCCTCTCAGTTCAGGCACAGCCTCAGCCTCTGCACCTCTCCGTTCAGGCAGAGCCTCAGCTCTTGCACCTCTCAGTTCAGGCAGAGCCTCAGCCTTGTCCCTCTCCGTTCAGGCAGAGCCTCAGCCTCTGCACCTCTCCGTTCAGGCAGAGCTTCAGCTCTTGCAACTCTAAGTTCAGGGAGAGCCTGAGCTTTTGCCCCTCTCAGTTCAGGCAGAGCCTCAGCCTCGCACCTCTCAGTTCAGGCAGAGCCTGAGCCCTTGCCCCACTCAGTTCAGGCAGAGCCTCAGCTCTTGCACCTCTCAGTTCAGGCAGAGCCTCAGCCTCTGCACCTCTCAGTTCAGGCAGAGCCTCAGCCCTTGCCCCTCTCCGTTCAGGTAGAGCCTCAGCCCTTGCACCTGTCAGTTCAGGCAGAGCCTCAGCCCTTGCACATGTCAGTTCAGGCAGAGCCTCAACCCCTGCACCTGTCAGATCAGGTGGGGCCTCAGCTCTTGCACCCTTCAGCTCAGGTAGGATTTCACCTGTCAGTTCAGGCAGAGCCTCAGCCTCTGCACCTCTCAGTTCAGGCAGAGCCTCAGCCCTTGCCCCTCTCCGTTCAGGCAGAGACTCAGCCCTTGCACCTGTCAGTTCAGGCAGAGCCTCAGCCCTTGCACCTGTCAGTTCAGGCAGAGCCTCAACCCCTGCACCTGTCAGATCATGGAGGACCTCAGCCCTTGCACCTCTCATTTCAGGCAGAGCCTCAGCCTTGCCCCTCTCAGTTCAGGCAGAGACTCAGCCTCTGCACCTCTCCGTTCAGGCAGAGCCTCAGCTCTTGCACCTCTCAGTTCAGGCAGAGCCTCAGCCTCTGCACCTCTCCGTTCAGGCCGAGCCTCAGCTCTTGCACCTCTCAGTTCAGGCAGAGCCTCAGCCCTTGCCCCTCTCATTTCAGGCAGAGCCTCAGCCCTTGCCCCTCTCAGTTCAGGCAGAACCTCAGCCTCTGCACCTCTCCGTTCAGGCAGAGCCTCAGCTCTTGCACCTCTCAGTTCAGGCAGAGCCTCAGCCCTTGCACCTCTCAGTTCAGGCAGAGCCTCAGCCCTTGCACCTCTCAGTTCAGGCAGAGCCTCAGCCTTGCCCCTCTCAGTTCAGGCAGAGCCTCAGCCTCTGCACCTCTCCGTTCAGGCAGAGCCTCAGCTCTTGCACCTTTCAGTTCAGGCAGAGCCTCAGCCTTGCCCCTCTCTGTTCAGGCAGAGCCTCAGCCTCTGCACCTCTCAGTTCAGGCAGAGCCTCAGCCCTTGCCCCTCTCCGTTCAGGCAGAGCCTCAGCCCTTGCACCTGTCAGTTCAGGCAGAGCCTCAGCCCTTGCACCTGTCAGTTCAGGCAGAGCCTCAACCCCTGCACCTGTCAGTTCAGGCAGAGCCTCAACCCCTGCACCCCTCAGTTCAGGCAGAGCCTCAGCCCTTGCCCCTCTCCGTTCAGGCAGAGCCTGAACCCCTGCACCTGTCAGTTCAGGCAGAGCCTCAGCCCTTGCACCTGTCAGTTCAGACAGAGCCTCAGCCCTTGCACCTGTCAGTTCAGGCAGAGCCTCAACCCCTGCACCTGTCAGTTCAGGCAGAGCCTCAGCCCTTGCACCTGTCAGTTCAGGCAGAGCCTCAGCCCTTGCACCTGTCAGTTCAGGCAGAGCCTCAGCCCTTGCACCTTTCAGTTCAGGCAGAGCCTCAGCCTCTGCACCTCTCCGTTCAGGCAGAGCCTCAGCCTCTGCACCTCTCCGTTCAGGCAGAGCCTCAGCTCTTGCACCTCTCAGTTCAGGCAGAGACCAGCCCTTGCCCCTCTCAGTTCAGGCAGAGCCTCAGCCCTTGCACCTGTCAGTTCAGGCAGAGCCTCAGCCCTTGCACCTGTCAGTTCAGGCAGAGCCTCAGCCCTTGCACCTGTCAGTTCAGGCAGAGCCTCAGCCCTTGCACCTGTCAGTTCAGGCAGAGCCTCAACCCTTGCCCCTCTCAGTTCAGGCAGAGCCTCAACCCTTGCCCCTCTCAGTTCATGCAGAGCCTCAGCCCTTGCACCTGTCAGTTCAGGCAGAGCCTCAACCCCTGCACCTGTCAGATCATGGAGGACCTCTGCCCTTGCACCTCTAATTTCAGGCAGAGCCTCAGCCTTGCCCCTCTCAGTTCAGGCAGAGACTCAGCCTCTGCACCTCTCCGTTCAGGCAGAGCCTCAGCCTCTGCACCTCTCCGTTCAGGCAGAGCTTCAGCTCTTGCACCTCTAAGTTCAGGGAGAGCCTGAGTCCTTGCCCCTCTCAGTTCAGGCAGAGCCTCAGCCTCGCACCTCTCAGTTCAGGCAGAGCCTGAGCCCTTGCCCCACTCAGTTCAGGCAGAGCCTCAGCCCTTGCCCCTCTCAGTTCAGGCAAAGCCTCAGCATTGCCCCTCTCAGTTCAGGCACAGCCTCAGCCTCTGCACCTCTCCGTTCAGGCAGAGCCTCAGCTCTTGCACCTCTCAGTTCAGTCAGAGCCTCAGCCTTGCCCCTCTCCGTTCAGGCAGAGCCTCAGCCTCTGCACCTCTCCGTTCAGGCAGAGCCTCAGCCTCTGCACCTCTCCATTCAGGCAGAGCTTCAGCTCTTGCACCTCTAAGTTCAGGGAGAGCCTGAGCCCTTGCCCCTCTCAGTTCAGGCAGAGCCTCAGCCTCGCACCTCTCAGTTCAGGCAGAGCCTGAGCCCTTGCCCCACTCAGTTCAGGCAGAGCCTCAACCCCTGCACCTGTCAGATCATGGAGGACCTCTGCCCTTGCACCTCTAATTTCAGGCAGAGCCTCAGCCTTGCCCCTCTCAGTTCAGGCAGAGACTCAGCCTCTGCACCTCTCCGTTCAGGCAGAGCCTCAGCCTCTGCACCTCTCCGTTCAGGCAGAGCTTCAGCTCTTGCACCTCTAAGTTCAGGGAGAGCCTGAGTCCTTGCCCCTCTCAGTTCAGGCAGAGCCTCAGCCTCGCACCTCTCAGTTCAGGCAGAGCCTGAGCCCTTGCCCCACTCAGTTCAGGCAGAGCCTCAGCCCTTGCCCCTCTCAGTTCAGGCAAAGCCTCAGCATTGCCCCTCTCAGTTCAGGCACAGCCTCAGCCTCTGCACCTCTCCGTTCAGGCAGAGCCTCAGCTCTTGCACCTCTCAGTTCAGTCAGAGCCTCAGCCTTGCCCCTCTCCGTTCAGGCAGAGCCTCAGCCTCTGCACCTCTCCGTTCAGGCAGAGCCTCAGCCTCTGCACCTCTCCATTCAGGCAGAGCTTCAGCTCTTGCACCTCTAAGTTCAGGGAGAGCCTGAGCCCTTGCCCCTCTCAGTTCAGGCAGAGCCTCAGCCTCGCACCTCTCAGTTCAGGCAGAGCCTGAGCCCTTGCCCCACTCAGTTCAGGCAGAGCCTCAGCTCTTGCACCTCTCAGTTCAGGCAGAGCCTCAGCCTCTGCACCTCTCAGTTCAGGCAGAGCCTCAGCCCTTGCCCCTCTCCGTTCAGGCAGAGCCTCAGCCCTTGCACCTGTCAGTTCAGGCAGAGCCTCAGCCCTTGCACATGTCAGTTCAGGCAGAGCCTCAACCCCTGCACCTGTCAGATCAGGTGGGGCCTCAGCTCTTGCACCCGTCAGCTCAGGTAGGATTTCACCTGTCAGTTCAGGCAGAGCCTCAGCCTCTGCACCTCTCAGTTCAGGCAGAGCCTCAGCCCTTGCCCCTCTCCGTTCAGGCAGAGACTCAGCCCTTGCACCTGTCAGTTCAGGCAGAGCCTCAGCCCTTGCACCTGTCAGTTCAGGCAGAGCCTCAACCCCTGCCCTGTCAGATCATGGAGGACCTCAGCCCTTGCACCTCTCATTTCAGGCAGAGCCTCAGCCTTGCCCCTCTCAGTTCAGGCAGAGACTCAGCCTCTGCACCTCTCCGTTCAGGCAGAGCCTCAGCTCTTGCACCTCTCAGTTCAGGCAGAGCCTCAGCCTCTGCACCTCTCCGTTCAGGCAGAGCCTCAGCTCTTGCACCTCTCAGTTCAGGCAGAGCCTCAGCCCTTGCCCCTCTCATTTCAGGCAGAGCCTCAGCCCTTGCCCCTCTCAGTTCAGGCAGAACCTCAGCCTCTGCACCTCTCCGTTCAGGCAGAGCCTCAGCTCTTGCACCTCTCAGTTCAGGCAGAGCCTCAGCCCTTGCACCTCTCAGTTCAGGCAGAGCCTCAGCCTTGCCCCTCTCAGTTCAGGCAGAGCCTCAGCCTCTGCACCTCTCCGTTCAGGCAGAGCCTCAGCTCTTGCACCTTTCAGTTCAGGCAGAGCCTCAGCCTTGCCCCTCTCCGTTCAGGCAGAGCCTCAGCCCCTGCACCTCTCTGTTCAGGCAGAGCCTGAGCCCTTGCCCTTCTCAGTTCAGGCAGAGCCTCAGCTCTTGCACCTCTCAGTCCAGGCAGAGCCTCAGCTCTTGCACCTCTCAGTTCAGGCAGAGCCTCAGCCTCTGCACCTCTCAGTTCAGGCAGAGCCTCAGCCCTTGCCCCTCTCCGTTCAGGCAGAGCCTCAGCCCTTGCACCTGTCAGTTCAGGCAGAGCCTCAGCCCTTGCACCTGTCAGTTCAGGCAGAGCCTCAACCCCTGCACCTGTCAGTTCAGGCAGGGCCTCAACCCCTGCACCCCTCAGTTCAGGCAGAGCCTCAGCCCTTGCCCCTCTCCGTTCAGGCAGAGCCTGAACCCCTGCACCTGTCAGTTCAGGCAGAGCCTAAGCCCTTGCACCTGTCAGTTCAGGCAGAGCCTCAGCCCTTGCACCTGTCAGTTCAGGCAGAGCCTCAACCCCTGCACCTCTCAGTTCATGCAGAGCCTCAGCCCTTGCACCTGTCAGTTCAGGCAGAGCCTCAGCCCTTGCACCTGTCAGTTGAGGCAGAGCCTCAACCCCTGCACCTGTCAGATCATGGAGGACCTCTGCCCTTGCACCTCTAATTTCAGGCAGAGCCTCAGCCTTGCCCCTCTCAGTTCAGGCAGAGACTCAGCCTCTGCACCTGTCCGTTCAGGCAGAGCCTCAGCCTCTGCACCTCTCCGTTCAGGCAGAGCTTCAGCTCTTGCACCTCTAAGTTCAGGCAGAGCCTCAGCCTTGCCCATCTCAGTTCAGGCACAGCCTCAGCCTCTGCACCTCTCCGTTCAGGCAGAGCCTCAGCTCTTGCACCTCTCAGTTCAGGCAGAGCCTCAGCCTTGCCCCTCTCCGTTCAGGCAGAGCCTCAGCCTCTGCACCTCTCCATTCAGGCAGAGCCTCAGCCTCTGCACCTCTCCGTTCAGGCAGAGCTTCAGCTCTTGCACCTCTAAGTTCAGGGAGAGCCTGAGCCCTTGCCCCTCTCAGTTCAGGCAGAGCCTCAGCCTCGCACCTCTCAGTTCAGGCAGAGCCTGAGCCCTTGCCCCACTCAGTTCAGGCAGAGCCTCAGCTCTTGCACCTCTCAGTTCAGGCAGAGCCTCAGCCCTTGCCCCTCTCCGTTCAGGCAGAGCCTCAGCCCTTGCACCTGTCAGTTCAGGCAGAGCCTCAGCCCTTGCACATGTCAGTTCAGGCAGAGCCTCAACCCCTGCACCTGTCAGATCAGGTGGGGCCTCAACTCTTGCACCCGTTAGCTCAGGTAGGATTTCACCTGTCAGTTCAGGCAGAGCCTCTGCACCTCTCAGTTCAGGCAGAGCCTCAGCCCTTGCCCCTCTCCGTTCAGGCAGAGACTCAGCCCTTGCACCTGTCAGTTCAGGCAGAGCCTCAGCCCTTGCACCTGTCAGTTCAGGCAGAGCCTCAACCCCTGCACCTGTCAGATCATGGAGGACCTCAGCCCTTGCACCTCTCATTTCAGGCAGAGCCTCAGCCTTGCCCCTCTCAGTTCAGGCAGAGACTCAGCCTCTGCACCTCTCCGTTCAGGCAGAGCCTCAGCTCTTGCACCTCTCAGTTCAGGCAGAGCCTCAGCCTCTGCACCTCTCCGTTCAGGCAGAGCCTCAGCTCTTGCACCTCTCAGTTCAGGCAGAGCCTCAGCCCTTGCCCCTCTCATTTCAGGCAGAGCCTCAGCCCTTGCCCCTCTCCGTTCAGGCAGAACCTCAGCCTCTGCACCTCTCCGTTCAGGCAGAGCCTCAGCTCTTGCACCTCTCAGTTCAGGCAGAGCCTCAGCCCTTGCACCTCTCAGTTAAGGCAGAGCCTCAGCCTTGCCCCTCTCAGTTCAGGCAGAGCCTCAGCCTCTGCACCTGTCAGTTCAGGCAAAGCCTCAACCCCTGCACCTGTCAGATCATGGAGGACCTCAGCCCTTGCACCTCTCATTTCAGGCAGAGCCTCAGCCTTGCCCCTCTCAGTTCAGGCAGAGACTCAGCCTCTGCACCTCTCCGTTCAGGCAGAGCCTCAGCTCTTGCACCTCTCCGTTCAGGCAGAGCCTCAGACTTGCACCTCTCAGTTCAGGCAGAGCCTCAGCCTCTGCACCTCTCCGTTCAGGCAGAGCCTCAGCTCTTGCACCTCTCAGTTCAGGCAGAGCCTCAGATCTTGCACCTCTCAGTTCAGGCAGAGCCTCAGCCTCTGCACCTCTCCAGTCAGGCAGAGCCTCAGCCCTTGCACCTCTCAGTTCAGGCAGAGCCTCAGCCTTCCCCCTCTCAGTTCAGGCACAGCCTCAGCCTCTGCACCTCTTCGTTCAGGCAGAGCCTCAGCTCTTGCACCTCTCAGTTCAGGCAGAGCCTTGGCCCTTGCACCTCTCAGTTCAGGCAGAGCCTCAGCCCCTGCACTGTCAGTTCAGGCAAAGCCTTGGCCCTTGCACCTCTCAGTTCAGGCAGAGCCTCAGCCTTGCCCCTCTCAGTTCAGGCAGAGCCTCAGCCTCTGCACCTCTCTGTTCAGGCAGAGCCTCAGTTCTTGCACCTCTCATTTCAGGCAGAGCCTCAGCCTTGCCCCTCTCAGTTCAGGCAGACCCTTAGCCTCTGCACCGCTCCGTTCAGGCAGAGCCTCAGCTCTTGCACCTCTCAGTTCAGGCAGAGCCTCAGCCCTTGCATCTCTCAGTTCAGGCAGAGCCTCAGCCCTTGCACCTCTCTGTTCAGGCAGAGCCTCAGCCCTTGCACCTCTCAGTTCAGCCAGAGCCTCAGCACTTGCACCTCTCAGTTCAGGCAGAGCCTCAGCCTTGCCCCTCTCAGTTCAGGCAGAGCCTCAGCCTCTGCACCTCTCCGTTCAGGCAGAGCCTCAGCTCTTGCACCTTTCAGTTCAGGCAGAGCCTCAGCCTTGCCCCTCTCCGTTCAGGCAGAGCCTCAGCCCCTGCACATCTCCGTTCAGGCAGAGCCTGAGCCCTTGCCCCTCTCAGTTCAGGCAGAGCCTCAGCTCTTGCACCTCTCAGTCCAGACAGAGCCTCAGCTCTTGCACCTCTCAGTTCAGGCAGAGCCTCAGCCTCTGCACCTCTCAGTTCAGGCAGAGCCTCAGCCCTTGCCCAAATCCGTTCAGGCAGAGCCTCAGTCCTTGCACCTGACAGTTCAGGCAGAGCCTCAGCCCTTGCACCTGTCAGTTCAGGCAGAGCCTCAACCGCTGCACCTGTCAGTTCAGGCAGAGCCTCAACCCCTGCACCTCTCAGTTCAGGCAGAGCCTCAGCCCTTGCCCCTCTCCGTTCAGGAAGAGCCTGAACCCCTGCACCTGTCAGTTCAGGCAGAGCCTCAGCCCTTGCACCTGTCAGTTCAGGCAGAGCCTCAGCCCTTGCACCTGTCAGTTCAGGCAGAGCCTCAGCCCTTGCACCTGTCAGTTCAGGCAGAGCCTCAGCCCTTGCACCTGTCAGTTCAGGTAGAGCCTCGGCCCTTGCACCTGTCAGTTCAGGCAGAGCCTAAGCCCTTGCATCGTTCAGTTCAGACAGAGCCTCAGTCTCTGCACCTCTCCGTTCAGGCAGAGCCTCAGCCTCTGCACCTCTCCGTTCAGGCAGAGCCTCAGCTCTTGCGCCTCTCAGTTCAGGCAGAGCATCAGCCCTTGCACCTGTCAGTTCAGGCAGAGCCTCAGCCCTTGCACCTGTCAGTTCAGGCAGAGCCTCAGCCCTTGCACCTGTCAGTTCAGGCAGAGCCGCAACCCTTGACCCTCTCAGTTCATGCAGAGCCTCAGCCTCTGCACCTCTCAGTTCAGGCATAGCCTCAGCCTCTGCACCTCTCCGTTCAGGCAGAGCCTCAGCCTCTGCACCTCTCCGTTCAGGCAGAGCCTCAGCTCCTACACCTCTCCATTCAGGCAGAGCCTCAGCCCTTGCCGCTCTCAGTTCAGGCAGGGCCTCTGCCCTTGCACCTGTCGGTTCAGGCAGAGCCTCAGCCTTGCCATCTCAGTTCAGGCAGAGCCTCAGTCCTTGCCCCTCTCAGTTCAGGCAGAGCCTCAGCACCTCTCCATTCAGGCAGAGCCTCAGCTCTTGCACCTCTCATTTCAGGCAGAGCCTCAGCATTGCCCCTCTCAGTTCAGGCAGAGCCTCAGCACCTCTCCGTTCAGGCAGAGCCTCAGCTCTTGCACCTCTCAGTTCAGGCAGAGCCTCAGCCTTGCCCCTCTCAGTTCAGGCAGAGCCTCAGCCTCTGCACCTCTCCGTTCAGGCAGAGCCTCAGCTCTTGCACCTCTCCGTTCAGACAGAGCCTCTGCCTTGCACCTCTCCATTCAGACATAGCCTCAGCCTTGCCCCTCTCAGTTCAAACAGACACTCAGCCTCTGCACCTCTCAGTTCAGGCAGAGCCTCAGCTCTTGCACCTCTCAGTTCAGGCAGAGCCTCAGCCCTTGCCCCTCTCAATTCAGGCAGAGCCTCAGCCTCTGCACCTCTCAGTTCAGGCAGAGCTTCAGCCTCTGCACCTCTCCGTTCAGGCAGAGCCTCAGCTCTTGCAACTATCAGTTCAGGCAGAGCCTCAGCCTCTGCACCTCTCTGTTCAGGCAGAGTCTCAGCTCTTGCATCTCTCAGTTCAGACAGAGCCTCAGCCTTGCCCCTCTCAGTTCAGGCAGAGTCTCAGCCTCTGCACCTCTCCGTTCAGGTAGAGCCTCAGCCTCTGCACCTCTCCGTTCAGGCAGAGCCTCAGCTCTTGCACCTCTCAGTTCAGGCAGAGCCTCAGCCTTGCCCCTCTCAGTTCAGGCAGAGCCTCAGCCTCTGCACCTTTCCGTTCAGGCAGAGCCTCAGCCTCTGCACCTCTCCGTTCAGGCAGAGCCTCAGCTCTTGCACCTCTCAGTTCAGGCAGAGCCTCAGCCTTGCCCCTCTCAGTTCAGGCAGAGCCTCAGCCTCTGCACCTCTCCGTTCAGGCAGAGCCTCAGCCTTGCCCCTCTCAATTCAGGCAGAGCCTGAGCCCCTGCACCTCTCAGTTCAGACAGAGCCTCAGCTCTTGCAGCTCTCAGTTCAGGCAGAGCCTCAACCTCTGCACCTCTCAGTTCAGGCAGAGCCTCAACTCCTGCACCTCTCAGTTCAGGCAGAGCCTCAGCCCTTGCCCCTCTCAGTTCAGGCAGGGCCTCAGCCCTTGCACCTGTCAGTTCAGGCAGAGCCTCAGCCTTGCCCCTCTCAGGTCAGGCAGAGCCTCAGCCTCTGCACGTCTCCATTCAGGCAGAGCCTCAGCTCTTGCACCTCTCAGTTCAGGCAGAGCCTCAGCCCTTGCCCCTCTCAGTTCAGGCAGAGCCTCAGCACCTCTCCGTTCAGGCAGAGCCTCAGCTCTTGCACCTCTCATTTCAGGCAGAGCCTCAGCCTCTGCACCTCTCAGTTCAGGCAGAGCCTCGGCTCTTGCACCTCTCAGTTCAGGCAGAGCCTCATCCTTGCCCCTCTCAGTTCCGGCAGAGCCTCAGCCTCTGCACCTCTCCGTTCAGGCAGAGCCTCAGCTCTTGCACCTCTCAGTTCAGGCAGAACCTCAGCCTTGCCCCTCTCCATTCAGGCAGACCCTCAGCCTCTGCACCTCTCTGTTCAGGCAGAGCCTCAGCTCTTGCACCTCTCAGTTCAGGCAGAGCCTCAGCCTCGCACCTCTCAGTTCAGGCAGAGCCTGAGCCCTTGCCCCTCTCAGTTCAGGCAGAGCCTCAGCCCCACACCTCTCAGTTCAGGCAGAGCCTGATCCCTTGCCCCTCTTAGTTCAGGCAGAGCCTAAGCTCTTGCACCTCTCAGTCCAGGCAGAGCCTCAGCTTTTGCACCTCTCAGTTCAGGCAGAGCCTCAGCCTCGGCACCCCTCCGTTCAGGCAGAGCCTCAGCTCTTGCACCTCTCAGTTCAGGCAGAGCCTCAGCCTTGCACCTCTCAGTTCAGGCAGAGCCTCAGCCTCTGAACCTTTCCATTCAGGCAGAGCCTCAGCCTCTGCACCTTTCCGTTCAGGCAGAGCCTCAGCCTCTGCTCCTCTCCGTTCAGGCAGAGCCTCAGCTCTTGCACCTCTCAGTTCAGGCAGAGCCTTAGCCTTGCCCCTATCAGTTCAGGCAGAGCCTCAGCCTCTGCACCTCTCCATTCAGGCAGAGCCTCAGCCTTGCCCCTCTCAGTTCAGGCAGAGCCTGGGCCCCTGCACCTCTCAGTTCAGACAGAGCCTCAGCTTGTGCAGCTCTCAGTTCAGGCAGAGCCTCAAACTCTGCACCTCTCTGTTCAGGCAGAGCCTCAGCTCCTGCACCTCTCAGTTCAGGCAGAGCCTCAGCCCTTGCCCCTCTCAGTTCAGGCAGGGCCTCAGCCCTTGCACCTGTCGGTTCAGGCAGAGCCTCAGCCTTGCCCCTCTCAGGTCAGGCAGAGCCTCAGCCTCTGCACGTCTCCATTCAGGCAGAGCCTCAGCTCTTGCACCTCTCAGTTCAGGCAGAGCCTCAGCCCTTGCCCCTCTCAGTTCAGGCAGAGCCTCAGCACCTCTCCGTTCAGGCAGAGCCTCAGCTCTTGCACCTCTCATTTCAGGCAGAGCCTCAGCCTCTGCACCTCTCAGTTCAGGCAGAGCCTCAGCTCTTGCACCTCTCCGTTCACACAGAGCCTCAGCCTTGCCCCTCTCAGTTCAGGCAGACCCATAGCCTCTACACCTCTCCGTTCAGGCAGAGCCTCAGCTCGTGCACCTCTCAGTTCAGGCAGAGCCTTAGCCCTTGCCCCTCTCAGTTCAGGCAGAGCCTCAGCCTCTGCACCTCTCAGATCAGGCAGAGCCTCCGCCTCTGCACCTCTCCGTTCAGGCAGAGCCTCAGCTCTTGTACCTCTCAGTTCAGGCAGAGCCTCAGCCTTGCCCCTCTCAGTTCAGGCAGAGCCTCAGCCTCTCCACCTCTCAGTTCAGGCAGAGCCTCAGCCTCTGCACCTCTCTGTTCAGGCAGAGCCTCAGCTCTTGCACCTCTCAGTTCAGGCAGAGCCTCAGCCTTGCCCATCTCAGTTCAGGCAGAGCCTCAGCCTCTGCACCTTTCCGTTCAGGCAGAGCCTCAGCCTCTGAACCTTTCCATTCAGGCAGAGCCTCAGCCTCTGCACCTTTCCGTTTAGGCAGAGCCTCAGCCTCTGCTCCTCTCCGTTCAGGCAGAGCCTCAGCTCTTGCACCTCTCAGTTCAGGCAGAGCCTTAGCCTTGCCCCTCTCAGTTCAGGCAGAGCCTCAGCCTCTGCACCTCTCCGTTCAGGCAGAGCCTCAGCCTTGCCCCTCTCAGTTCAGGCAGAGCCTGAGCCCCTGCACCTCTCAGTTCAGACAGAGCCTCAGCTTTTGCAGCTCTCAGTTCAGGCAGAGCCTCAACCTCTGCACCTCTCCGTTCAGGCAGAGCCTCAGCTCCTGCACCTCTCAGTTCAGGCAGAGCCTCAGGCCTTGCCCCTCTCAGTTCAGGCAGGGCCTCAGCCCTTGCACCTGTCGGTTCAGGCAGAGCCTCAGCCTTGCCCCTCTCAGGTCAGGCAGAGCCTCAGCCTCTGCACGTCTCCATTCAGGCAGAGCCTCAGCTCTTGCACCTCTCAGTTCAGGCAGAGCCTCAGCCCTTGCCCCTCTCAGTTCAGGCAGAGCCTCAGCACCTCTCCGTTCAGGCAGAGCCTCAGCTCTTGCACCTCTCATTTCAGACAGAGCCTCAGCCCCTGCACCTCTCAGTTCAGGCAGAGCCTCAGCCTTGCCCCTCTCAGTTCAGGCAGAGCCTCAGCCTCTGCACCTCTCCGTTCAGGCAGACCCTCAGCCTCTGCACCTCCACGTTCAGGCAGAGCCTCAGGCTTGCCCCTCTCCGTTCAGGCAGACCCTCAGCCTCTGCACCTCCACGTTCAGGCAGAGCCTCAGCTCTTGCACCTCTCAGTTCAGGCAGAGCCTCAGCCCTTGCCCCTCTCAGTTCAGGCAGAGCCTCAGCCCTTGCCCCTCTCAGTTCAGGCAGAACCTTAGCCTCTGCACCTCTCAGTTCAGGCAGAGCCTCAGCCTCTGCACCTCTCCGTTCAGGCAGAGCCTCATCTCTTGCCCCTCTCAGTTCAGGCAGAGCCTCAGCTCTTGAACCTCTCAGTTCAGGCAGAGCCTCATCCTCTGCACCTCTCCATTCAGGCAGAGCCTCAGCCCTTGCACCTCTCAGTTCAGGCAGAGCCTCCGCCTTGCCCCTCTCAGTTCAGGCAGAGCCTCAGCCTCTGCACCTCTCTTTTCAGGCAGAGCCTCAGCTCTTGCACTTCTCCGTTCAGGCAGAGCCTCAGCCTTGCCCCTCTCCGTTCAGGCAGAGCCTCAGCCGCTGCACCTCTCCGTTCAGGCGGAGCCTCAGCCTCTGCACCTCTCCGTTCAGGCAGAGCTTCAGCTCTTGCACCTCTCAGTTCAGGCAGAGCCTGAGCCCTTGCCCCTCTCAGTTCAGGCAGAGCCGCAGCCTCGCACCTCTCAGTTCAGGCAGAGCCTGAGCCCTTGCCCCTCTCAGTTCAGGCAGAGCCTCAGCTCTTGCACCTCTCAGTTCAGGCAGAGCCTCAGCTCTTGCACCTCTCAGTTCAGGCAGAGCCTCAGCCCTTGCACCTCTCAGTTCAGGCAGAGCCTCAGCCTTGCCCCTCTCAGTTCAGGCAGAGCCTCAGCCTCTGCACCTCTCCGTTCAGGCAGAGCCTCAGCTCTTGCACCTTTCAGTTCAGGCAGAGCCTCAGCCTTGCCCCTCTCCGTTCAGGCAGAGCCTCAGCCCCTGCACCTCTCTGTTCAGGCAGAGCCTGAGCCCTTGCCCTTCTCAGTTCAGGCAGAGCCTCAGCTCTTGCACCTCTCAGTCCAGGCAGAGCCTCAGCTCTTGCACCTCTCAGTTCAGGCAGAGCCTCAGCCTCTGCACCTCTCAGTTCAGGCAGAGCCTCAGCCCTTGCCCCTCTCCGTTCAGGCAGAGCCTCAGCCCTTGCACCTGTCAGTTCAGGCAGAGCCTCAGCCCTTGCACCTGTCAGTTCAGGCAGAGCCTCAACCCCTGCACCTGTCAGTTCAGGCAGGGCCTCAACCCCTGCACCCCTCAGTTCAGGCAGAGCCTCAGCCCTTGCCCCTCTCCGTTCAGGCAGAGCCTGAACCCCTGCACCTGTCAGTTCAGGCAGAGCCTCAGCCCTTGCACCTGTCAGTTCAGGCAGAGCCTCAGCCCTTGCACCTGTCAGTTCAGGCAGAGCCTCAACCCCTGCACCTCTCAGTTCATGCAGAGCCTCAGCCCTTGCACCTGTCAGTTCAGGCAGAGCCTCAGCCCTTGCACCTGTCAGTTGAGGCAGAGCCTCAGCCTCTGCACCTCTCCGTTCAGGCAGAGCTTCAGCTCTTGCACCTCTAAGTTCAGGGAGAGCCTGAGCCCTTGCCCCTCTCAGTTCAGGCAGAGCCTCAGCCTCGCACCTCTCAGTTCAGGCAGAGCCTGAGCCCTTGCCCCACTCAGTTCAGGCAGAGCCTCAGCCCTTGCCCCTCTCAGTTCAGGCAGAGCCTCAGCCTTGCCCCTCTCAGTTCAGGCACAGCCTCAGCCTCTGCACCTCTCCGTTCAGGCAGAGCCTCAGCTCTTGCACCTCTCAGTTCAGGCAGAGCCTCAGCCTTGCCCCTCTCCGTTCAGGCAGAGCCTCAGCCTCTGCACCTCTCCATTCAGGCAGAGCCTCAGCCTCTGCACCTCTCCGTTCAGGCAGAGCTTCAGCTCTTGCACCTCTAAGTTCAGGGAGAGCCTGAGCCCTTGCCCCTCTCAGTTCAGGCAGAGCCTCAGCCTCGCACCTCTCAGTTCAGGCAGAGCCTGAGCCCTTGCCCCACTCAGTTCAGGCAGAGCCTCAGCTCTTGCACCTCTCAGTTCAGGCAGAGCCTCAGCCCTTGCCCCTCTCCGTTCAGGCAGAGCCTCAGCCCTTGCACCTGTCAGTTCAGGCAGAGCCTCAGCCCTTGCACATGTCAGTTCAGGCAGAGCCTCAACCCCTGCACCTGTCAGATCAGGTGGGGCCTCAGCTCTTGCACCCGTCAGCTCAGGTAGGATTTCACCTGTCAGTTCAGGCAGAGCCTCTGCACCTCTCAGTTCAGGCAGAGCCTCAGCCCTTGCCCCTCTCCGTTCAGGCAGAGACTCAGCCCTTGCACCTGTCAGTTCAGGCAGAGCCTCAGCCCTTGCACCTGTCAGTTCAGGCAGAGCCTCAACCCCTGCACCTGTCAGATCATGGAGGACCTCTGCCCTTGCACCTCTAATTTCAGGCAGAGCCTCAGCCTTGCCCCTCTCAGTTCAGGCAGAGACTCAGCCTCTGCACCTCTCCGTTCAGGCAGAGCCTCAGCCTCTGCACCTCTCCGTTCAGGCAGAGCTTCAGCTCTTGCACCTCTAAGTTCAGGGAGAGCCTGAGCCCTTGCCCCTCTCAGTTCAGGCAGAGCCTCAGCCTCGCACCTCTCAGTTCAGGCAGAGCCTGAGCCCTTGCCCCACTCAGTTCAGGCAGAGCCTCAGCCCTTGCCCCTCTCAGTTCAGGCAGAGCCTCAGCCTTGCCCCTCTCAGTTCAGGCACAGCCTCAGCCTCTGCACCTCTCCGTTCAGGCAGAGCCTCAGCTCTTGCACCTCTCAGTTCAGGCAGAGCCTCAGCCTTGCCCCTCTCCGTTCAGGCAGAGCCTCAGCCTCTGCACCTCTCCATTCAGGCAGAGCCTCAGCCTCTGCACCTCTCCGTTCAGGCAGAGCTTCAGCTCTTGCACCTCTAAGTTCAGGGAGAGCCTGAGCCCTTGCCCCTCTCAGTTCAGGCAGAGCCTCAGCCTCGCACCTCTCAGTTCAGGCAGAGCCTGAGCCCTTGCCCCACTCAGTTCAGGCAGAGCCTCAGCTCTTGCACCTCTCAGTTCAGGCAGAGCCTCAGCCCTTGCCCCTCTCCGTTCAGGCAGAGCCTCAGCCCTTGCACCTGTCAGTTCAGGCAGAGCCTCAGCCCTTGCACATGTCAGTTCAGGCAGAGCCTCAACCCCTGCACCTGTCAGATCAGGTGGGGCCTCAGCTCTTGCACCCGTCAGCTCAGGTAGGATTTCACCTGTCAGTTCAGGCAGAGCCTCTGCACCTCTCAGTTCAGGCAGAGCCTCAGCCCTTGCCCCTCTCCGTTCAGGCAGAGACTCAGCCCTTGCACCTGTCAGTTCAGGCAGAGCCTCAGCCCTTGCACCTGTCAGTTCAGGCAGAGCCTCAACCCCTGCACCTGTCAGATCATGGAGGACCTCAGCCCTTGCACCTCTCATTTCAGGCAGAGCCTCAGCCTTGCCCCTCTCAGTTCAGGCAGAGACTCAGCCTCTGCACCTCTCCGTTCAGGCAGAGCCTCAGCTCTTGCACCTCTCAGTTCAGGCAGAGCCTCAGCCTCTGCACCTCTCCGTTCAGGCAGAGCCTCAGCTCTTGCACCTCTCAGTTCAGGCAGAGCCTCAGCCCTTGCCCCTCTCATTTCAGGCAGAGCCTCAGCCCTTGCCCCTCTCAGTTCAGGCAGAACCTCAGCCTCTGCACCTCTCCGTTCAGGCAGAGCCTCAGCTCTTGCACCTCTCAGTTCAGGCAGAGCCTCAGCCCTTGCACCTCTCAGTTAAGGCAGAGCCTCAGCCTTGCCCCTCTCAGTTCAGGCAGAGCCTCAGCCTCTGCACCTGTCAGTTCAGGCAGAGCCTCAACCCCTGCACCTGTCAGATCATGGAGGACCTCAGCCCTTGCACCTCTCATTTCAGGCAGAGCCTCAGCCTTGCCCCTCTCAGTTCAGGCAGAGACTCAGCCTCTGCACCTCTCCGTTCAGGCAGAGCCTCAGCTCTTGCACCTCTCCGTTCAGGCAGAGCCTCAGACTTGCACCTCTCAGTTCAGGCAGAGCCTCAGCCTCTGCACCTCTCCGTTCAGGCAGAGCCTCAGCTCTTGCACCTCTCAGTTCAGGCAGAGCCTCAGCTCTTGCACCTCTCAGTTCAGGCAGAGCCTCAGCCTCTGCACCTCTCCAGTCAGGCAGAGCCTCAGCCCTTGCACCTCTCAGTTCAGGCAGAGCCTCAGCCTTCCCCCTCTCAGTTCAGGCACAGCCTCAGCCTCTGCACCTCTTCGTTCAGGCCGAGCCTCAGCTCTTGCACCTCTCAGTTCAGGCAGAGCCTTGGCCCCTACCCCTCTCAGTTCAGGCAGAGCCTCGGCCCCTGCACTGTCAGTTCAGGCAAAGCCTTGGCCCTTGCACCTCTCAGTTCAGGCAGAGCCTCAGCCCCTGCACTGTCAGTTCAGGCAAAGCCTTGGCCCTTGCACCTCTCAGTTCAGGCAGAGCCTCAGCCTTGCCCCTCTCAGTTCAGGCAGAGCCTCAGCCTCTGCACCTCTCTGTTCAGGCAGAGCCTCAGTTCTTGCACCTCTCATTTCAGGCAGAGCCTCAGCCTTGCCCCTCTCAGTTCAGGCAGACCCTTAGCCTCTGCACCGCTCCGTTCAGGCAGAGCCTCAGCTCTTGCACCTCTCAGTTCAGGCAGAGCCTCAGCCCTTGCATCTCTCAGTTCAGGCAGAGCCTCAGCCCTTGCACCTCTCTGTTCAGGCAGAGCCTCAGCCCTTGCACCTCTCAGTTCAGCCAGAGCCTCAGCACTTGCACCTCTCAGTTCAGGCAGAGCCTCAGCCTTGCCCCTCTCAGTTCAGGCAGAGCCTCAGCCTCTGCACCTCTCCGTTCAGGCAGAGCCTCAGCTCTTGCACCTTTCAGTTCAGGCAGAGCCTCAGCCTTGCCCCTCTCCGTTCAGGCAGAGCCTCAGCCCCTGCACATCTCCGTTCAGGCAGAGCCTGAGCCCTTGCCCCTCTCAGTTCAGGCAGAGCCTCAGCTCTTGCACCTCTCAGTCCAGGCAGAGCCTCAGCTCTTGCACCTCTCAGTTCAGGCAGAGCCTCAGCCTCTGCACCTCTCAGTTCAGGCAGAGCCTCAGCCCTTGCCCAACTCCGTTCAGGCAGAGCCTCAGTCCTTGCACCTGACAGTTCAGGCAGAGCCTCAGCCCTTGCACCTGTCAGTTCAGGCAGAGCCTCAACCCCTGCACCTGTCAGTTCAGGCAGAGCCTCAACCCCTGCACCTCTCAGTTCAGGCAGAGCCTCAGCCCTTGCCCCTCTCCGTTCAGGAAGAGCCTGAACCCCTGCACCTGTCAGTTCAGGCAGAGCCTCAGCCCTTGCACCTGTCAGTTCATGCAGAGCCTCAGCCCTTGCACCTGTCAGTTCAGGCAGAGCCTCAGCCCTTGCACCTGTCAGTTCAGGCAGAGCCTCAGCCCTTGCACCTGTCAGTTCAGGTAGAGCCTCGGCCCTTGCACCTGTCAGTTCAGACAGAGCCTAAGCCCTTGCATCGTTCAGTTCAGGCAGAGCCTCAGTCTCTGCACCTCTCCGTTCAGGCAGAGCCTCAGCCTCTGCACCTCTCCGTTCAGGCAGAGCCTCAGCTCTTGCGCCTCTCAGTTCAGGCAGAGCATCAGCCCTTGCACCTGTCAGTTCAGGCAGAGCCTCAGCCCTTGCACCTGTCAGTTCAGGCAGAGCCTCAACCCTTGCCCCTCTCAGTTCATGCAGAGCCTCAGCCCTTGCACCTGTCAGTTCAGGCAGAGCCTCAGCCCTTGCACCTGTCAGTTCAGGCAGAGCCGCAACCCTTGACCCTCTCAGTTCATGCAGAGCCTCAGCCTCTGCACCTCTCAGTTCAGGCAGAGCCTCAGCCTCTGCACCTCTCCGTTCAGGCAGAGCCTCAGCCTCTGCACCTCTCCGTTCAGGCAGACCCTCAGCCTCTGCACCTCTCCATTCAGGCAGAGCCTCAGCTCCTGCACCTCTCCGTTCAGGCAGAGCCTCAGACTTGCACCTCTCAGTTCAGGCAGAGCCTCAGCCTCTGCACCTCTCCGTTCAGGCAGAGCCTCAGCTCTTGCACCTCTCAGTTCAGGCAGAGCCTCAGCTCTTGCACCTCTCAGTTCAGGCAGAGCCTCAGCCTCTGCACCTCTCCAGTCAGGCAGAGCCTCAGCCCTTGCACCTCTCAGTTCAGGCAGAGCCTCAGCCTTCCCCCTCTCAGTTCAGGCACAGCCTCAGCCTCTGCACCTCTTCGTTCAGGCCGAGCCTCAGCTCTTGCACCTCTCAGTTCAGGCAGAGCCTTGGCCCCTACCCCTCTCAGTTCAGGCAGAGCCTCGGCCCCTGCACTGTCAGTTCAGGCAAAGCCTTGGCCCTTGCACCTCTCAGTTCAGGCAGAGCCTCAGCCCCTGCACTGTCAGTTCAGGCAAAGCCTTGGCCCTTGCACCTCTCAGTTCAGGCAGAGCCTCAGCCTTGCCCCTCTCAGTTCAGGCAGAGCCTCAGCCTCTGCACCTCTCTGTTCAGGCAGAGCCTCAGTTCTTGCACCTCTCATTTCAGGCAGAGCCTCAGCCTTGCCCCTCTCAGTTCAGGCAGACCCTTAGCCTCTGCACCGCTCCGTTCAGGCAGAGCCTCAGCTCTTGCACCTCTCAGTTCAGGCAGAGCCTCAGCCCTTGCATCTCTCAGTTCAGGCAGAGCCTCAGCCCTTGCACCTCTCTGTTCAGGCAGAGCCTCAGCCCTTGCACCTCTCAGTTCAGCCAGAGCCTCAGCACTTGCACCTCTCAGTTCAGGCAGAGCCTCAGCCTTGCCCCTCTCAGTTCAGGCAGAGCCTCAGCCTCTGCACCTCTCCGTTCAGGCAGAGCCTCAGCTCTTGCACCTTTCAGTTCAGGCAGAGCCTCAGCCTTGCCCCTCTCCGTTCAGGCTGAGCCTCAGCCCCTGCACATCTCCGTTCAGGCAGAGCCTGAGCCCTTGCCCCTCTCAGTTCAGGCAGAGCCTCAGCTCTTGCACCTCTCAGTCCAGGCAGAGCCTCAGCTCTTGCACCTCTCAGTTCAGGCAGAGCCTCAGCCTCTGCACCTCTCAGTTCAGGCAGAGCCTCAGCCCTTGCCCAACTCCGTTCAGGCAGAGCCTCAGTCCTTGCACCTGACAGTTCAGGCAGAGCCTCAGCCCTTGCACCTGTCAGTTCAGGCAGAGCCTCAACCCCTGCACCTGTAAGTTCAGGCAGAGCCTCAACCCCTGCACCTCTCAGTTCAGGCAGAGCCTCAGCCCTTGCCCCTCTCCGTTCAGGAAGAGCCTGAACCCCTGCACCTGTCAGTTCAGGCAGAGCCTCAGCCCTTGCACCTGTCAGTTCATGCAGAGCCTCAGCCCTTGCACCTGTCAGTTCAGGCAGAGCCTCAGCCCTTGCACCTGTCAGTTCAGGCAGAGCCTCAGCCCTTGCACCTGTCAGTTCAGGTAGAGCCTCGGCCCTTGCACCTGTCAGTTCAGACAGAGCCTAAGCCCTTGCATCGTTCAGTTCAGGCAGAGCCTCAGTCTCTGCACCTCTCCGTTCAGGCAGAGCCTCAGCCTCTGCACCTCTCCGTTCAGGCAGAGCCTCAGCTCTTGCGCCTCTCAGTTCAGGCAGAGCATCAGCCCTTGCACCTGTCAGTTCAGGCAGAGCCTCAGCCCTTGCACCTGTCAGTTCAGGCAGAGCCTCAACCCTTGCCCCTCTCAGTTCATGCAGAGCCTCAGCCCTTGCACCTGTCAGTTCAGGCAGAGCCTCAGCCCTTGCACCTGTCAGTTCAGGCAGAGCTGCAACCCTTGACCCTCTCAGTTCATGCAGAGCCTCAGCCTCTGCACCTCTCAGTTCAGGCAGAGCCTCAGCCTCTGCACCTCTCCGTTCAGGCAGAGCCTCAGCCTCTGCACCTCTCCGTTCAGGCAGACCCTCAGCCTCTGCACCTCTCCATTCAGGCAGAGCCTCAGCTCCTGCACCTCTCCGTTCAGGCAGAGCCTCAGCCCTTGCACCTGTCAGTTCAGGCAGAGCCTCAGCCCTTGCACCTGTCAGTTCAGGCAGAGCCTCAACCCTTGCCCCTCTCAGTTCATGCAGAGCCTCAGCCTCTGCACCTCTCAGTTCAGGCAGAGCCTCAGCCTCTGCACCTCTCCGTTCAGGAGGAGCCTCAGCTCCTACACCTCTCCATTCAGGCAGAGCCTCAGCCCTTGCCGCTCTCAGTTCAGGCAGGGCCTCTGCCCTTGCACCTGTCGGTTCAGGCAGAGCCTCAGCCTTGCCATCTCAGTTCAGGCAGAGCCTCAGTCCTTGCCCCTCTCAGTTCAGGCAGAGCCTCAGCACCTCTCCATTCAGGCAGAGCCTCAGCTCTTGCACCTCTCATTTCAGGCAGAGCCTCAGCATTGCCCCTCTCAGTTCAGGCAGAGCCTCAGCACCTCTCCGTTCAGGCAGAGCCTCAGCTCTTGCACCTCTCAGTTCAGGCAGAGCCTCAGCCTTGCCCCTCTCAGTTCAGGCAGAGCCTCAGCCTCTGCACCTCTCCGTTCAGGCAGAGCCTCAGCTCTTGCACCTCTCCGTTCAGACAGAGCCTCTGCCTTGCACCTCTCCATTCAGACAGAGCCTCAGCCTTGCCCCTCTCAGTTCAAACAGACACTCAGCCTCTGCACCTCTCAGTTCAGGCAGAGCCTCAGCTCTTGCACCTCTCAGTTCAGGCAGAGCCTCAGCCCTTGCCCCTCTCAATTCAGGCAGAGCCTCAGCCTCTGCACCTCTCAGTTCAGGCAGAGCTTCAGCCTCTGCACCTCTCCGTTCAGGCAGAGCCTCAGCTCTTGCAACTATCAGTTCAGGCAGAGCCTCAGCCTCTGCACCTCTCTGTTCAGGCAGAGTCTCAGCTCTTGCATCTCTCAGTTCAGACAGAGCCTCAGCCTTGCCCCTGTCAGTTCAGGCAGAGTCTCAGCCTCTGCACCTCTCCGTTCAGGTAGAGCCTCAGCCTCTGCACCTCTCCGTTCAGGCAGAGCCTCAGCTCTTGCACCTCTCAGTTCAGGCAGAGCCTCAGCCTTGCCCCTCTCAGTTCAGGCAGAGCCTCAGCCTCTGCACCTTTCCGTTCAGGCAGAGCCTCAGCCTCTGCACCTCTCCGTTCAGGCAGAGCCTCAGCTCTTGCACCTCTCAGTTCAGGCAGAGCCTCAGCCTTGCCCCTCTCAGTTCAGGCAGAGCCTCAGCCTCTGCACCTCTCCGTTCAGGCAGAGCCTCAGCCTTGCCCCTCTCAATTCAGGCAGAGCCTGAGCCCCTGCACCTCTCAGTTCAGACAGAGCCTCAGCTCTTGCAGCTCTCAGTTCAGGCAGAGCCTCAACCTCTGCACCTCTCAGTTCAGGCAGAGCCTCAACTCCTGCACCTCTCAGTTCAGGCAGAGCCTCAGCCCTTGCCCCTCTCAGTTCAGGCAGGGCCTCAGCCCTTGCACCTGTTAGTTCAGGCAGAGCCTCAGCCTTGCCCCTCTCAGGTCAGGCAGAGCCTCAGCCTCTGCACGTCTCCATTCAGGCAGAGCCTCAGCTCTTGCACCTCTCAGTTCAGGCAGAGCCTCAGCCCTTGCCCCTCTCAGTTCAGGCAGAGCCTCAGCACCTCTCCGTTCAGGCAGAGCCTCAGCTCTTGCACCTCTCATTTCAGGCAGAGCCTCAGCCTCTGAACCTCTCAGTTCAGGCAGAGCCTCGGCTCTTGCACCTCTCAGTTCAGGCAGAGCCTCATCCTTGCCCCTCTCAGTTCCGGCAGAGCCTCAGCCTCTGCACCTCTCCGTTCAGGCAGAGCCTCAGCTCTTGCACCTCTCAGTTCAGGCAGAACCTCAGCCTTGCCCCTCTCCATTCAGGCAGACCCTCAGCCTCTGCACCTCTCCGTTCAGGCAGAGCCTCAGCTCTTGCACCTCTCAGTTCAGGCAGAGCCTCAGCCTCGCACCTCTCAGTTCAGGCAGAGCCTGAGCCCTTGCCCCTCTCAGTTCAGGCAGAGCCTCAGCCCCACACCTCTCAGTTCAGGCAGAGCCTGAGCCCTTGCCCCTCTTAGTTCAGGCAGAGCCTAAGCTCTTGCACCTCTCAGTCCAGGCAGAGCCTCAGCTTTTGCACCTCTCAGTTCAGGCAGAGCCTCAGCCTCTGCACCCCTCCGTTCAGGCAGAGCCTCAGCTCTTGCACCTCTCAGTTCAGGCAGAGCCTCAGCCTTGCACCTCTCAGTTCAGGCAGAACCTCGGCCTCTGCACCTCTCCGTTCAGGCAGAGCCTCAGCTCTTGCACCTCTCAGTTCAGGCAGAGCCTCAGCCTCTGCACCTTTCCGTTCAGGCAGAGCCTCAGCCTCTGAACCTTTCCGTTCAGGCAGAGCCTCAGCCTCTGCACCTTTCCGTTCAGGCAGAGCCTCAGCCTCTGCTCCTCTCCGTTCAGGCAGAGCCTCAGCTCTTGCACCTCTCAGTTCAGGCAGAGCCTTAGCCTTGCCCCTATCAGTTCAGGCAGAGCCTCAGCCTCTGCACCTCTCCATTCAGGCAGAGCCTCAGCCTTGCCCCTCTCAGTTCAGGCTGAGCCTGGGCCCCTGCACCTCTCAGTTCAGACAGAGCCTCAGCTTGTGCAGCTCTCAGTTCAGGCAGAGCCTCAAACTCTGCACCTCTCTGTTCAGGCAGAGCCTCAGCTCCTGCACCTCTCAGTTCAGGCAGAGCCTCAGCCCTTGCCCCTCTCAGTTCAGGCAGGGCCTCAGCCCTTGCACCTGTCGGTTCAGGCAGAGCCTCAGCCTTGCCCCTCTCAGGTCAGGCAGAGCCTCAGCCTCTGCACGTCTCCATTCAGGCAGAGCCTCAGCTCTTGCACCTCTCAGTTCAGGCAGAGCCTCAGCCCTTGCCCCTCTCAGTTCAGGCAGAGCCTCAGCACCTCTCCGTTCAGGCAGAGCCTCAGCTCTTGCACCTCTCATTTCAGGCAGAGCCTCAGCCTCTGCACCTCTCAGTTCAGGCAGAGCCTCAGCTCTTGCACCTCTCCGTTCACACAGAGCCTCAGCCTTGCCCCTCTCAGTTCAGGCAGACCCATAGCCTCTACACCTCTCCGTTCAGGCAGAGCCTCAGCTCGTGCACCTCTCAGTTCAGGCAGAGCCTCAGCCCTTGCCCCTCTCAGTTCAGGCAGAGCCTCAGCCTCTGCACCTCTCAGTTCAGGCAGAGCCTCCGCCTCTGCACCTCTCCGTTCAGGCAGAGCCTCAGCTCTTGCACCTCTCAGTTCAGGCAGAGCCTCAGCCTTGCCCCTCTCAGTTCAGGCAGAGCCTCAGCCTCTCCACCTCTCAGTTCAGGCAGAGCCTCAGCCTCTGCACCTCTCTGTTCAGGCAGAGCCTCAGCTCTTGCACCTCTCAGTTCAGGCAGAGCCTCAGCCTTGCCCATCTCAGTTCAGGCAGAGCCTCAGCCTCTGCACCTTTCCGTTCAGGCAGAGCCTCAGCCTCTGAACCTTTCCATTCAGGCAGAGCCTCAGCCTCTGCACCTTTCCGTTTAGGCAGAGCCTCAGCCTCTGCTCCTCTCCGTTCAGGCAGAGCCTCAGCTCTTGCACCTCTCAGTTCAGGCAGAGCCTTAGCCTTGCCCCTCTCAGTTCAGGCAGAGCCTCAGCCTCTGCACCTCTCCGTTCAGGCAGAGCCTCAGCCTTGCCCCTCTCAGTTCAGGCAGAGCCTGAGCCCCTGCACCTCTCAGTTCAGACAGAGCCTCAGCTTTTGCAGCTCTCAGTTCAGGCAGAGCCTCAACCTCTGCACCTCTCCGTTCAGGCAGAGCCTCAGCTCCTGCACCTCTCAGTTCAGGCAGAGCCTCAGGCCTTGCCCCTCTCAGGTCAGGCAGAGCCTCAGCCTCTGCACGTCTCCATTCAGGCAGAGCCTCAGCTCTTGCACCTCTCAGTTCAGGCAGAGCCTCAGCCCTTGCCCCTCTCAGTTCAGGCAGAGCCTCAGCACCTCTCCGTTCAGGCAGAGCCTCAGCTCTTGCACCTCTCATTTCAGACAGAGCCTCAGCCCCTGCACCTCTCAGTTCAGGCAGAGCCTCAGCCTCTGCACCTCTCCGTTCAGGCAGACCCTCAGCCTCTGCACCTCCACGTTCAGGCAGAGCCTCAGGCTTGCCCCTCTCCGTTCAGGCAGACCCTCAGCCTCTGCACCTCCACGTTCAGGCAGAGCCTCAGCTCTTGCACCTCTCAGTTCAGGCAGAGCCTCAGCCCTTGCCCCTCTCAGTTCAGGCAGAGCCTCAGCCCTTGCCCCTCTCAGTTCAGGCAGAACCTTAGCCTCTGCACCTCTCAGTTCAGGCAGAGCCTCAGCCTCTGCACCTCTCCGTTCAGGCAGAGCCTCATCTCTTGCCCCTCTCAGTTCAGGCAGAGCCTCAGCTCTTGAACCTCTCAGTTCAGGCAGAGCCTCATCCTCTGCACCTCTCCATTCAGGCAGAGCCTCAGCCCTTGCACCTCTCAGTTCAGGCAGAGCCTCAGCCTTGCCCCTCTCAGTTCAGGCAGAGCCTCAGCCTCTGCACCTCTCTTTTCAGGCAGAGCCTCAGCTCTTGCACTTCTCCGTTCAGGCAGAGCCTCAGCCTTGCCCCTCTCCGTTCAGGCAGAGCCTCAGCCGCTGCACCTCTCCGTTCAGGCGGAGCCTCAGCCTCTGCACCTCTCCGTTCAGGCAGAGCTTCAGCTCTTGCACCTCTCAGTTCAGGCAGAGCCTGAGCCCTTGCCCCTCTCAGTTCAGGCAGAGCCGCAGCCTCGCACCTCTCAGTTCAGGCAGAGCCTGAGCCCTTGCCCCTCTCAGTTCAGGCAGAGCCTCAGCTCTTGCACCTCTCAGTTCAGGCAGAGCCTCAGCCTCTGCACCTCTCAGTTCAGGCAGAGCCTCAGCCCTTGCCCCTCTCCGTTCAGGCAGAGCCTCAGCCCTTGCACCTGTCAGTTCAGGCAGAGCCTCAGCCCTTGCACATGTCAGTTCAGGCAGAGCCTCAACCCCTGCACCTGTCAGATCAAGTGGGGCCTCAGCTCTTGCACCCGTCAGCTCAGGTAGGATTTCACCTGTCAGTTCAGGCAGAGCCTCAGCCTCTGCACCTCTCAGTTCAGGCAGAGCCTCAGCCCTTGCCCCTCTCTGTTCAGGCAGAGACTCAGCACTTGCACCTGTCAGTTCAGGCAGAGCCTCAGCCCTTGCACCTGTCAGTTCAGGCAGAGCCTCAACCCCTGCACCTGTCAGATCATGGAGGACCTCAGCCCTTGCACCTCTCATTTCAGGCAGAACCTCAGCCTTGCCCCTCTCAGTTCAGGCAGAGACTCAGCCTCTGCACCTCTCTGTTCAGGCAGAGCCTCAGCTCTTGCACCTCTCAGTTCAGGCAGAGCATCAGCCTCTGCACCTCTCCGTTCAGGCAGAGCCTCAGCTCTTGCACCTCTCAGTTCAGGCAGAGCCTCAGTCCTTGCCCCTCTCATTTCAGGCAGAGCCTCAGCCCTTGCCCTCTCAGTTCAGGCAGAACCTCAGCCTCTGCACCTCTCCGTTCAGGCAGAGCCTCAGCTCTTGCACCTCTCAGTTCAGGCAGAGCCTCAGCCCTTGCACCTCTCCATTCAGGCAGAGCCTCAGCCCTTGCACCTCTCAGTTCAGGCAGAGCCTCAGCCCTTGCACCTCTCAGTTCAGGCAGAGCCTCAGCCTTGCCCCTCTCAGTTCAGGCAGAGCCTCAGCCTCTGCACCTCTCCGTTCAGGCAGAGCCTCAGCTCTTGCACCTTTCAGTTCAGGCAGAGCCTCAGCCTTGCCCCTCTCCGTTCAGGCAGAGCCTCAGCCCCTGCACCTCTCCGTTCAGGCAGAACCTGAGCCCTTGCCCCTCTCAGTTCAGGCAGAGCCTCAGCTCTTGCACCTCTCAGTCCAGGCAGAGCCTCAGCTCTTGCACCTCTCAGTTCAGGCAGAGCCTCAGCCTCTGCACCTCTCGGTTCAGGCAGAGCCTCAGCCCTTGCCCCTCTCCGTTCAGGCAGAGCCTCAGCTCTTGCACCTCTCAGTTCAGGCAGAGCCTCAGCCCTTGCACCTCTCCATTCAGGCAGAGCCTCAGCCCTTGCACCTCTCAGTTCAGGCAGAGCCTCAGCCCTTGCACCTCTCAGTTCAGGCAGAGCCTCAGCCTTGCCCCTCTCAGTTCAGGCAGAGCCTCAGCCTCTGCACCTCTCCGTTCAGGCAGAGCCTCAGCTCTTGCACCTTTCAGTTCAGGCAGAGCCTCAGCCTTGCCCCTCTCCGTTCAGGCAGAGCCTCAGCCCCTGCACCTCTCCGTTCAGGCAGAACCTGAGCCCTTGCCCCTCTCAGTTCAGGCAGAGCCTCAGCTCTTGCACCTCTCAGTCCAGACAGAGCCTCAGCTCTTGCACCTCTCAGTTCAGGCAGAGCCTCAGCTCTTGCACCTTTCAGTTCAGGCAGAGCCTCAGCCTTGCCCCTCTCCGTTCAGGCAGAGCCTCAGCCCCTGCACCTCTCCGTTCAGGCAGAACCTGAGCCCTTGCCCCTCTCAGTTCAGGCAGAGCCTCAGCTCTTGCACCTCTCAGTCCAGGCAGAGCCTCAGCTCTTGCACCTCTCAGTTCAGGCAGAGCCTCAGCCTCTGCACCTCTCGGTTCAGGCAGAGCCTCAGCCCTTGCCCCTCTCCGTTCAGGCAGAGCTTCAGCCCTTGCACCTGTCAGTTCAGGCAGAGCCTCAGCCCTTGCACCTGTCAGTTCAGGCAGAGCCTCAACCCCTGCACCTGTCAGTTCAGGCAGAGCTTCAACCCCTGCACCTCTCAGTTCAGGCAGAGTGTTAGGCAGAAACCTGTGCAGTTCCCTCTGGGACCACTCCAAAAGATTTAAGACTACAGGTGTTGGCAGTAAACCCACTTGGTAGCAGTCTGCACCGCACAGATTCACTGTGGTAGCTGTGGCTGAGCAGCCAGACTTCCCTCAAGACGAGTTAAGCAGTATACAGAGGATACATAATAGGTACAGAGGCACAATAGCACAAGCAAACACTGACCAGAGCTAGGTGTAAAAGTATAGACTTATTTATTAAAGGTACACTCATAAATTACACTAGCACTTTAGAAAAGGTAAGAAAGTCAACCACAGTTACTATTACTCATATGTACATCCCTATTCGTTGGTTGGACAATTCTAAGTTAACACCACTTATTTCCAACCAGAGGTGAGTGCTTAACGTTAGATGGTACTCCAACAAGTATTACCAAAAGGGAGGGAAAAGGTAGAAATAAAGAGAGCAGTAAGGTAAAACACTTTTCACATAAGGTTAGCAAAGGCAGTCAAGGGTGGAACAAGGAGAATTAGTTCGGGGCCCGCTTTAGAGGGAGCCAGGCGAAAAATGTGCCCCAGATCACACAATGTCACAAGTCTTTGCAGGTGGGTAAAAAGGTTTTACTACGGTTCTGAAAAGTTTAGTTTGGGTGTCCCAGACCTACCCAGGTTCGAGAGCCGAGGGCTAAATCTACACCATACAATCGGTGGCAAGGGAGGCCGGGCGGAACACAGTACCTTTAAAAGTGGAAAGATTCCTCCAGCGGTGGTAGTCGTTCCTGGTAGTGGGTGCAAGTCGCGGTGTCGTCCCGAGGAAGAGGTGATCTCGACGTGGAGGAAAGCTGCAGGTCGTTGCACTACCAGGGATGAGGCCAGCCGTGGAGTTCTCCGGTCACAAAGGATTTTTACCCCTCTTTCGCGGTTGAGGTAAAAAGTGGTATCCCGGTTGCTGGGGTGCTTGGCACTGGCAAGGCGGCCACGAGATGCTTCGGGACGGCGAAAAGAAGGCAGCAACTGGTTGTCCCCACCAGTTAAGGGAAGAAGACTCTCCGGCGGGAGATCTCCTCTGTCGTCGGGAAAAGTGGTGAGACGATTCTGCAGGGCTTCACCGGTGGTGTCGTCTTGGCAGGTCGGCTCGGCTTCTCCCTCTTCGGCTTCTTAGGTCCTGTGGCGACATCTGAAGAACCAGTCCCAAAAACCCTGCTTTTATGCAGCAAACCCCCATTCATACAGCCTAGCTGTCACTCAAACATGCTAAGTGGTGAGCGGGGTGGCTCACCACTTGGGCCAATCACACTAGAGTGCGACATGAGTTGGCAAGGCAACTCAGTCCAGGGTGCCTAAACCCCCTCCCACACCCCCTGTGGTACCCAGACAGAATGGCACCACTTTGGAGGGCTTCTGTGCAGAAGCCCGCCAAAAGTGGAAAAAAGGCTCGACTCGGGTTCAGGGTTACTGAAGTGAACCTAGACGCCATTTTGGCGGCGAGTTCCGGCAAAAGATCCCAACCGGTGAATTTATATTAATTAAATAAACCGGCAGTATCTTTAACATTGCACCAAAAAGTGGTGCATCAAAAACAATGGGAAATCCCATTGGGAAATATTCCGGTGGAATATTTCCGTGGTATCCACTGCCACCAGCCAGAACTCGGTGAGGGGGGACGGGACAGTACCCCCTCGACAACAGACCCAGGGGCAATCTAATTGCCCCTACCAGTACTTCCACGGTAAGATGGTTTGTACTGGTTAAGTTCCTAAGTTAAGACTAGTAAAGTCAATGGTAACTTTACAGACCCAGGGAGACAGTAGTCAGTCCCAGGGTGTGGAGTCTATGTTTGGGGGTCTCTAGGGTGCTGTGTAACACACATTCAAAAACCAATGATGGCCTATGGGGAAAATTACCCCCTAGCCCATAAGCACATAGCAAGTCACAGAAAAACTCTCTCAAGTCATGTCCAAGAGTGAGGGTAAAAGAGTCTCACTCTTGGCAGGAGAAAAAATAAACCTCAGAAAATCCAGCAAAGCTGCTGGGGGACTCACTGGGTTAGGAAATTCAGCCTAAACAGAGAATTCTTCCTAACACAGAGCCTCAGCCCTTGCCCCTCTCCATTCAGGCAGAGCCTGAACCCCTGCACCTGTCAGTTCAGGCAGAGCCTCAGCCCTTGCACCTGTCAGTTCAGGCAGAGCCTCAGCCCTTGCACCTGTCAGTTCAGGCAGAGCCTCAACCCCTGCACCTGTCAGTTCAGGCAGAGCCTCAGCCCTTGCACCTGTCAGTTCAGGCAGAGCCTCAGCCCTTGCACCTTTCAGTTCAGGCAGAGCCTCCGCCTCTGCACCTCTCCGTTCAGGCAGAGCCTCAGCCTCTGCACCTCTCCGTTCAGGCAGAGCCTCAGCTCTTGCACCTCTCAGTTCAGGCAGAGCCTCAGCCCTTGCCCCTCTCAGTTCATGCAGAGCCTCAGCCCTTGCACCTGTCGGTTCAGGCAGAGCCTCAGCCTTGCCCCTCTCAGGTCAGGCAGAGCCTCAGCCTCTGCACGTCTCCATTCAGGCAGAGCCTCAGCTCTTGCACCTCTCAGTTCAGGCAGAGCCTCAGCCCTTGCCCCTCTCAGTTCAGGCTGAGCCTCAGCACCTCTCCGTTCAGGCAGAGCCACAGCTCTTGCACCTCTCATTTCAGGCAGAGCCTCAGCCTCTGCACCTCTCAGTTCAGGCAGAGCCTCAGCTCTTGCACCTCTCATTTCAGGCAGAGCCTCAGCCTCGTCCCTCTCAGTTCAGGCAGAGCCTCAGCCTCTGCACCACTCAGCTCAGGCAGAGCCTCAGCTCTTGGACCTCTCAGTTCAGGCAGAACCTCAGCCTTGCCCCTCTCCGTTCAGGCAGACCCTCGGCCTCTGCACCTCCCCGTTCAGGCAGAGCCTCAGCTCTTGAACCTCTCAGTTCAGGCAGAGCCTCAGCCCTTTGTTAGGCAGAAACCTGTGCAGTTCCCTTGGGGAACACTGCAAAAGATTTAAGACTACAGGTAGAGCAGTAAACCCCTTTGGTAGCAGTCTGTACCACCCAGATTTACCTGGTAGCTGTGGCTGAGCAGTCAGACTTCTCTCAAGAAGAGTTAGGCAGTATGCAGAGTATACACAATATGTACCCAGACACAATAGCACAAGCAAACACTGACCAGAGCTTGGTTTCAAAAGTATATAGTTATTTATTAAACACACATAAGTTGAAAACACTCTAGCAAAGTATAGTAAACACTTCAAACACAGTTATAACGAAAGTAGATTCAATCCTTTCTCCTATCTAGACAACTCTAGGTTAACACCACTTAATTAAAACAGAGGTGAGTGCTTAACGTTAGATGACACTCTAGTAGTTTCCAAGAAAGGGAGAGAAAAAGCAGAAATGGGTTAAACACACCACTCTAAGATCCAGAACACTTGCAATAGGTTCAAAGAAGCACAGGTGAGCAAAAGTCACTAGGCAGGGCCCACTCTTAGAGTAGCCGGAGCGAAAATGTGCCCAAGATCACACTGTTATTAGGGATTCAAAGTCTTGCAAGGAGTTAGAAAGAGTTTAGAGTGGTTTAGAAAGTTTAGCCAGGGTGTCCCAGGCACTCCCAGGGTCGAAAGCCGGGGGCTAAATCTACCCCGTACAGTCGGTAGCAAGGGAAGCCAGGCGGAACACGGTACCTTAAGCGGAAAGGATCCTCCAGCGGTGGCAGTTGTTCCAGGCAGTGGCAGCAAGGCTCGACGTCGGTCAGGGGAGAAGAAGTTCTCGCTGAAGAGCAGAAGAAGAAGGTCGTTGCACTGCCCGGGAAGAAACCAGCCGCGGAGTCCTCCGGTTAAAGGGTTGTACCGACTTTCGTGGTTTGAGGTAAAAGTGGTGGGGTTCCGGTTGCCGGGGTGCTTGGCACTGGCAAGGCGGCCACGAGATACCTCGAGAAGCGAAAAGAAGGCGAAAACTGGTTGTCCCCACCAGTAAAGGGAAGGAGCCACTCCGTTAAGAGTTCTCCTCGGTCGTCGGGAAAAGTGGTGAGACGGTTCAGCAGGGCTCCACCGGGTGGTGTCGTCGAAGCAGGTCGGCTCAGCTCTTCCCTCGTCGGATTCTTGGTCCTGTGGCGACTTCTGAAGTTCCAGTCCCCAAAGCCCTGCTTTTATGCAGCAAACCCCCATTCACCCAGCCTAGCTGTCACTCAAACATGCTAAGTGGTGAGCCGACCGGCTCACCACTGGGGCCAATCAGGACGGAGTGCGACTTGAGTTACCAAGGTAACTCAGTCCAGGGTGCCTAAATCCCCCTCCACCCCTCCTAAGTACCCCAGACAGAGTGGCACCACTTTGGAGGGCTTCTGTGGAGAAGCCCGCCAAAAGTGGAACAAAGGGCTCCACTTTGGGTCAGAGTTACAGAGGCGAACACCAACGCCATTTTAGCATCAAGTTTTGGCAAAAAGTCCCAACCGGAGTTATAAAAATAAATATATAACCCGGCGGTATGTTTAAGGCTACCGTAAATAAATAATTAAATGTGTTAGCCTAAAACAAGGGGGGATCCCATAGGAAAATATTCGCGGTCGAATATAAAACGTAGTTTCCACTGCCACCAGCCAAAACTCGATCAGGGGGGACGGAGACGTGCCCCCTCGACTAACAGACCCTGGGGCAATCGAATTGCCCCAGCCAGTACGTCCACAATATGATGGTTTGTACTGGTTCTGTTCAGGATTCAAGACTAGCAAAGTCTTTGGTGACTTTACATGCCCTGGGAGACAGTAGTCAGTCCCAGGGTATGGAGTCTATGTTGGGGAGTCCCTAGGACACCCCTGGGTCACGGCACAGAGGGTGCTGTGTAACCCACATCACAAAAATACATGAGGCCCTATGGGGTAAAAGACCCCATAGCCCATTCAACACAAGGTTTGTCCAAGATAACACAGTTCAACATGTCCAAGAGTGAGGGTAAAAGAGTCTCACTCTTGGCAGGAGAAAAAAAGAAACCCCAGAAATCCAGCAAAGCTGCTGGGGGACTCACTAGGTAGGGAAATTCAGCCTAAACAGAGAATTCTCCCTAACACTCGCCCCCCCCAGACTAAGGGACAGGAGGATTTAATCCACTCCTGGATGAACCTCATACCTCTAGTCGATGATATACATCCTAGAGAGTCCATCAGCATTTTGATGGTGACACCTTGACCTATGCTTAAGGGAGAACTCAAAGGTTTTCTTTTGCAAGCTAAAGGACCTACAAACCCTTTGAGGAACATCAGTCTTTTTGTTATAGGGGATCTGGTTGACCAGTCCCTCAGAAGTTGGTACAACTTCTGAACCTATGTTAGGCTTTTTGAAGGGGTCCTTATAAAGGATTCCCTTAGATCTAGAGGGGCCTCCAAGGTTCCTCACCACCTCTCTTGTGGGAGCAGGTTGGGTCTTAGGCCTCTTGGTTGGAGGGGTTGGGGTTAGGCAATGTACCTGCTTCCCCTTCCTCTTAGATCTACCCTTACCTATTTTAGGAGTTTCCCCCCTAATATTAGGATTTGAGTTGGGGTCTTCAGTAGAAGGTCCAACAGTCTGAAGGTTTCTGGCCTTAGACTTTTCTTTTCTGGTTTTCCACCAGCACTGAAAATTACCAGTTCTCTCAGGTTCAGATAGGGGCCTAGTTGGTCTATCCACCTCTTCCTCAGAAGCAGGGGGGGTCAGAGACTCTGAAACTAGGGGAACAAGGGTGGAGCTTGGTTGGGGCTCCCATGTTCCTAGCATACTATCCTGAACTGTGCCTGGGTTAGAGGTCAACTTACTAAAACCAGGGCTTGTAGTGGGGTTCTCAGTAGAGGGTCCCACAGGCTTAGAAGGGTCCTTCAAGGTAGCCTTTCTAGCCAATTTGGTTAAGTTCTGCTTCTCCATACTGGGAGGCCTGGGGGTATGTGACACTACTCCTAGAGTTCTTAGGTCATTCCCCAACAGGACCTTCCCAGGTACCTCAGTCTGAACACTGACAGGGATCCTCACTGTCATGTTGTTACACTGAATGAGGGCTGGTAGAATAGGAACCATTTGGACAGGGCCTCCAGACATTTTAGTGGGACCTTTGGGTGCTTTGGCCACATCATCAGGTTGAAAGAAGCTTTCATCCACTACTGTTCTGCTGGCCCCAGTGTCTCTCCTGGCAGGAGTATCCTGGCCATTGACAAGAACACTGTCCACATAATACACCTTAGAGTTAACAGGTAGGGAGTTATACACAACCCTATTCTGGGGACTAACCAGACCCATAGGCTCTAAGTTTACAGTTGCTTGAAGACCCAAGGGTTCTTCAGCAAAGAGTTCAAAGTGGGCACTAGCCATCTGTACTTCATCCTCAGGAGTGAAGGCTAAGGAGACTGTGCTGATCCCTGCAGGTTTACCCTTGCACTTGGGATCTCCTTTGATATGGTCAGTACCCTGACAGACAAAGCATGAGCCAAAGGCTCGCTGGAATGGAGGCTTGTTCTGACCTCCTTCTGGTCTGGGACCAGGAGGTACACTAGCCTGATTTGGTTTCCCCTGTGGCTTACCCTTATAGTTTTGTTTGGGGCCCTCTTTGGAATTTGTAGTATTAGAATTCTCTTTGGAGTCCTTTTTAGACTGTTTCTCCCCATCCTTCTTCTGAGTTACCCCAGAATCCCTGTGAGTGGCCCTGTTGGCAACCCACAAGTCAGCAGCCTTAGCTAGTTTCCGGGAATCCAATTCCCTGGAATCAGCCAAGTGTTGTCTGAGCTCAGGAGAGCAGGCATCATAAATAGTCTCCAACATAAACAAATTCTTCATACCTTCATAAGTGTTCACCTTGTAACCCTTAATCCATCCCTCTAAGTTTTTCAAACATTCATTCACCCAGGTAGCCCAAGGGGTACCATCATGCTTTTTGAGGCTCCTAAACCTCTTAAGATACTGGGAAGGGGTTTTCCCAAACCTAGCTATCAAAGCTAGTTTCACACATTCATAGTCCTTCCTATCCTCCTCCCCCATCTCCATTACCACATCAGTTGCAACAGGGGGGAGCCTAGAGAACAACCAGGTGAGCAAGTCATTTCCTGTGATGTTCTGGAGCCCATGATTATATTCAAACAGAGACAACCAATCCAACACATCCAACTTAGGCTCATACATACCAACCAATTCTTTAGGCATCCGGGGTCTTTTAGGACTGGAACTTCTAGAGGAGCCAGAGAGAGAAGCATTCTCAACAGATAATTTCTTCATTTCTAAGTCATACTTGAGCTCCATTTCCCTTAGCCTTAATTCTTTGTCAGTTTGAGCATTAAGTTTCTTATACTCCAATTCTAGCTTCATTTTCTCCAGTTCAAAGTACTGAGGACTAAATGTGGGACCTTGTAAAGGTCCAGTAGGTACAGCAGGTAGAGCAGGCAGAGGCCTAGGGGGGACAGTTACAACAGCCTCACCCTCCTCTTCTGACTCTTCCTCAGAATCATCAACATTTTGCTCCATGTTAACTTCAATACTGTCATCTACAGTTGCTGGAGTGGTAGGTTCCTCTGAACCATCACCCAGACTTTGGTTAGCCAACAATCTCTCAATCAGCTCCATTTTCTTGCCCTTAGTCAGGAGATCCTTATGTTTACAGAGCACTCTTAAACAATCAGCAGTTTTGGCTGCAAGGGACTCTTGACTATAGCTTTCTATAACTGACATGTTAGAGGATTACTTTTTACAGTGCTAAGCTTTGTGGTTAGTTGCACTAAGGTATCTAAAGCACAATAAAATGTATACTTAATACAAATCCCACCGCTGTACACCAGTGTTAGGCAGAAACCTGTGCAGTTCCCTTGGGGAACACTGCAAAAGATTTAAGACTACAGGTAGAGCAGTAAACCCCTTTGGTAGCAGTCTGTACCACCCAGATTTACCTGGTAGCTGTGGCTGAGCAGTCAGACTTCTCTCAAGAAGAGTTAGGCAGTATGCAGAGTATACACAATATGTACCCAGACACAATAGCACAAGCAAACACTGACCAGAGCTTGGTTTCAAAAGTATATAGTTATTTATTAAACACACATAAGTTGAAAACACTCTAGCAAAGTATAGTAAACACTTCAAACACAGTTATAACGAAAGTAGATTCAATCCTTTCTCCTATCTAGACAACTCTAGGTTAACACCACTTAATTAAAACAGAGGTGAGTGCTTAACGTTAGATGACACTCTAGTAGTTTCCAAGAAAGGGAGAGAAAAAGCAGAAATGGGTTAAACACACCACTCTAAGATCCAGAACACTTGCAATAGGTTCAAAGAAGCACAGGTGAGCAAAAGTCACTAGGCAGGGCCCACTCTTAGAGTAGCCGGAGCGAAAATGTGCCCAAGATCACACTGTTATTAGGGATTCAAAGTCTTGCAAGGAGTTAGAAAGAGTTTAGAGTGGTTTAGAAAGTTTAGCCAGGGTGTCCCAGGCACTCCCAGGGTCGAAAGCCGGGGGCTAAATCTACCCCGTACAGTCGGTAGCAAGGGAAGCCAGGCGGAACACGGTACCTTAAGCGGAAAGGATCCTCCAGCGGTGGCAGTTGTTCCAGGCAGTGGCAGCAAGGCTCGACGTCGGTCAGGGGAGAAGAAGTTCTCGCTGAAGAGCAGAAGAAGAAGGTCGTTGCACTGCCCGGGAAGAAACCAGCCGCGGAGTCCTCCGGTTAAAGGGTTGTACCGACTTTCGTGGTTTGAGGTAAAAGTGGTGGGGTTCCGGTTGCCGGGGTGCTTGGCACTGGCAAGGCGGCCACGAGATACCTCGAGAAGCGAAAAGAAGGCGAAAACTGGTTGTCCCCACCAGTAAAGGGAAGGAGCCACTCCGTTAAGAGTTCTCCTCGGTCGTCGGGAAAAGTGGTGAGACGGTTCAGCAGGGCTCCACCGGGTGGTGTCGTCGAAGCAGGTCGGCTCAGCTCTTCCCTCGTCGGATTCTTGGTCCTGTGGCGACTTCTGAAGTTCCAGTCCCCAAAGCCCTGCTTTTATGCAGCAAACCCCCATTCACCCAGCCTAGCTGTCACTCAAACATGCTAAGTGGTGAGCCGACCGGCTCACCACTGGGGCCAATCAGGACGGAGTGCGACTTGAGTTACCAAGGTAACTCAGTCCAGGGTGCCTAAATCCCCCTCCACCCCTCCTAAGTACCCCAGACAGAGTGGCACCACTTTGGAGGGCTTCTGTGGAGAAGCCCGCCAAAAGTGGAACAAAGGGCTCCACTTTGGGTCAGAGTTACAGAGGCGAACACCAACGCCATTTTAGCATCAAGTTTTGGCAAAAAGTCCCAACCGGAGTTATAAAAATAAATATATAACCCGGCGGTATGTTTAAGGCTACCGTAAATAAATAATTAAATGTGTTAGCCTAAAACAATGGGAAATCCCATAGGAAAATATTCGCGGTCGAATATAAAACGTAGTTTCCACTGCCACCAGCCAAAACTCGATCAGGGGGGACGGAGACGTGCCCCCTCGACTAACAGACCCTGGGGCAATCGAATTGCCCCAGCCAGTACGTCCACAATATGATGGTTTGTACTGGTTCTGTTCAGGATTCAAGACTAGCAAAGTCTTTGGTGACTTTACATGCCCTGGGAGACAGTAGTCAGTCCCAGGGTATGGAGTCTATGTTGGGGAGTCCCTAGGACACCCCTGGGTCACGGCACAGAGGGTGCTGTGTAACCCACATCACAAAAATACATGAGGCCCTATGGGGTAAAAGACCCCATAGCCCATTCAACACAAGGTTTGTCCAAGATAACACAGTTCAACATGTCCAAGAGTGAGGGTAAAAGAGTCTCACTCTTGGCAGGAGAAAAAAAGAAACCCCAGAAATCCAGCAAAGCTGCTGGGGGACTCACTAGGTAGGGAAATTCAGCCTAAACAGAGAATTCTCCCTAACACCCTTGCCCCTCTCAGTTCAGGCAGAGCCTCAGCCCTTGCCCCTCTCAGTTCAGGCAGAACCTCAGCCTCTGCACCTCTCAGTTCAGGCAGAGCCTCAGCCTCTGCACCTCTCCGTTCAGGCAGAGCCTCAGCTCTTGCACCTCTCAGTTCAGGCAGAGCCTCAGCTCTTCCACCTCTCAGTTCAGGCAGAGCCTCAGCCTCTGCACCTCTCCATTCAGGCAGAGCCTCAGCCCTTGCACCTCTCAGTTCAGGCAGAGCCTCAGCCTTGCCCCTCTCAGTTCAGGCACAGCCTCAGCCTTGCCCCTCTCCGTTCAGGCAGAGCCTCAGCCTCTGCACCTCTCCGTTCAGGCAGAGCCTCAGCCTCTGCACCTCTCCGTTCAGGCAGAGCTTCAGCTCTTGCACCTCTCAGTTCAGGCAGAGCCTGAGCCCTTGCCCCTCTCAGTTCAGGCAGAGCCTCAGCCTCGCACCTCTCAGTTCAGGCAGAGCCTGAGCCCTTGCCCCACTCAGTTCAGGCAGAGCCTCAGCTCTTGCACCTCTCAGTTCAGGCAGAGCCTCAGCCTTGCCCCTTTCAGTTCAGGCAGAGCCTCAGCCTCTGCACCTCTCCGTTCAGGCAGAGCCTCAGCCTCTGCACCTCTCCGTTCAGGCAGAGCTTCAGCTCTTGCACCTCTAAGTTCAGGGAGAGCCTGAGCCCTTGCCCCTCTCAGTTCAGGCAAAGCCTCAGCCTCGCACCTCTCAGTTCAGGCAGAGCCTGAGCCCTTGCCCCACTCAGTTCAGGCAGAGCCTCAGCCCTTGCCCCTCCCAGTTCAGGCAGAGCCTCAGCCTTGCCCCTCTCAGTTCAGGCACAACCTCAGCCTCTGCACCTCTCAGTTCAGGCAGAGCCTCAGCCTTGTCCCTCTCCATTCAGGCAGAGCCTCAGCCTCTGCACCTCTCAGTTCAGGCAGAGCTTCAGCTCTTGCACCTCTAAGTTCAGGGAGAGCCTGAGCCCTTGCCCCTCTCAGTTCAGGCAGAGCCTCAGCCTCGCACCTCTCAGTTCAGGCAGAGCCTGAGCCCTTGCCCCACTCAGTTCAGGCAGAGCCTCAGCTCTTGCACCTCTCAGTTCAGGCAGAGCCTCAGCCTCTGCACCTCTCAGTTCAGGCAGAGCCTCAGCCCTTGCCCCTCTCCGTTCAGGCAGAGCCTCAGCCCTTGCACCTGTCAGTTCAGGCAGAGCCTCAGCCCTTGCACATGTCAGTTCAGGCAGAGCCTCAACCCCTGCACCTGTCAGATCAGGTGGGGCCTCAGCTCTTGCACCCATCAGCTCAGGTAGGATTTCACCTGTCAGTTCAGGCAGAGCCTCAGCCTCTGCACCTCTCAGTTCAGGCAGAGCCTCAGCCCTTGCCCCTCTCCGTTCAGGCAGAGACTCAGCCCTTGCACCTGTCAGTTCAGGCAGAGCCTCAGCCCTTGCACCTGTCAGTTCAGGCAGAGCCTCAACCCCTGCACCTGTCAGATCATGGAGGACCTCAGCCCTTGCACCTCTCATTTCAGGCAGAGCCTCAGCCTTGCCCCTCTCAGTTCAGGCAGAGACTCAGCCTCTGCACCTCTCCGTTCAGGCAGAGCCTCAGCTCTTGCACCTCTCAGTTCAGGCAGAGCCTCATCCTCTGCACCTCTCCGTTCAGGCAGAGCCTCAGCTCTTGCACCTCTCAGTTCAGGCAGAGCCTTAGCCCTTGCCCTTCTCATTTCAGGCAGAGCCTCAGCCCTTGCCCCTCTCAGTTCAGGCAGAACCTCAGCCTCTGCACCTCTCCGTTCAGGCAGAGCCTCAGCTCTTGCACCTCTCAGTTCAGGCAGAGCCTCAGCCCTTGCACCTCTCAGTTCAGGCAGAGCCTCAGCCCTTGCAGCTCTCAGTTCAGGCAGAGCCTCAGCCTCTGCACCACTCCGTTCAGGCAGAGCCTCAGCTCTTGGACCTCTCAGTTCAGGCAGAACCTCAGCCTTGCCCCTCTCCGTTCAGGCAGACCCTCGGCCTCTGCACCTCTCCGTTCAGGCAGAGCCTCAGCTCTTGCACCTCTCAGTTCAGGCAGAGCCTCAGCCTTGCCCCTCTCCATTCAGGCAGAGCCTCAGCCTCTGCACCTCTCCGTTCAGGCAGAGCCTCAGCCTCTGCACCTCTCCGTTCAGGCAGAGCTTCAGCTCTTGCACCTCTCAGTTCAGGCAGAGCCTGAGCCCTTGCCCCTCTCAGTTCAGGCAGAGCCTCAGCCTCGCACCTCTCAGTTCAGGCAGAGCCTGAGCCCTTGCCCCACTCTGTTCAGGCAGAGCCTCAGCTCTTGCACCTCTCAGTTCAGGCAGAGCCTCAGCCTCTGCACCTCTTAGTTCAGGCAGAGCCTCAGCCCTTGCCCCTCTCCGTTCAGGCAGAGCCTCAGCCCTTGCACCTGTCAGTTCAGGCAGAGCCTCAGCCCTTGCACATGTCAGTTCAGGCAGAGCCTCAACCCCTGCACCTGTCAGATCAGGTGGGGCCTCAGCTCTTGCACCCGTCAGCTCAGGTAGGATTTCACCTGTCAGTTCAGGCAGAGCCTCAACCTCTGCACCACTCAGTTCAGGCAGAGCCTCAGCCCTTGCCCCTCTCCATTCAGGCAGAGACTCAGCTCTTGCACCTCTCAGTTCAGGCAGAGCCTCAGCTCTTGCACCTCTCAGTTCAGGCAGAGCCTCAGCCTCTACACCTCTCCATTCAGGCAGAGCCTCAGCCCTTGCACCTCTCAGTTCAGGCAGAGCCTCAGCCTTGCCCCTCTCAGTTCAGGCACAGCCTCAGCCTCTGCACCTCTCCATTCAGGCAGAGCCTCAGCTCTTGCACCTCTCAGTTCAGGCAGAGCCTCAGCCTTGCCCCTCTCCGTTCAGGCAGAGCCTCAGCCTCTGCACCTCTCCGTTCAGGCAGAGCCTCAGCCTCTGCACCTCTCCGTTCAGGCAGAGCTTCAGCTCTTGCACCTCTAAGTTCAGGGAGAGCCTGAGCCCTTTCCCCTCTCAGTTCAGGCAGAGCCTCAGCCTCGCACCTCTCAGTTCAGGCAGAGCCTGAGCCCTTGCCCCACTCAGTTCAGGCAGAGCCTCAGCCCTTGCCCCTCTCAGTTCATGCAGAGCCTCAGCCCTTGCACCTGTCGGTTCAGGCAGAGCCTCAGCCTTGCCCCTCTCAGGTCAGGCAGAGCCTCAGCCTCTGCACGTCTCCATTCAGGCAGAGCCTCAGCTCTTGCACCTCTCAGTTCAGGCAGAGCCTCAGCCCTTGCCCCTCTCAGTTCAGGCTGAGCCTCAGCACCTCTCCCTTCAGGCAGAGCCACAGCTCTTGCACCTCTCATTTCAGGCAGAGCCTCAGCCTCTGCACCTCTCAGTTCAGGCAGAGCCTCAGCTCTTGCACCTCTCATTTCAGGCAGAGCCTCAGCCTCGTCCCTCTCAGTTCAGGCAGAGCCTCAGCCTCTGCACCACTCCGTTCAGGCAGAGCCTCAGCTCTTGGACCTCTCAGTTCAGGCAGAACCTCAGCCTTGCCCCTCTCCGTTCAGGCAGACCCTCGGCCTCTGCACCTCCCCGTTCAGGCAGAGCCTCAGCTCTTGAACCTCTCAGTTCAGGCAGAGCCTCAGCCCTTGCCCCTCTCAGTTCAGGCAGAGCCTCAGCCCTTGCCCCTCTCAGTTCAGGCAGAACCTCAGCCTCTGCACCTCTCAGTTCAGGCAGAGCCTCAGCCTCTGCACCCCTCCGTCCAGGCAGAGCCTCAGCTCTTGCACCTCTCAGTTCAGGCAGAGCCTCAGCTCTTGCACCTCTCAGTTCAGGCAGAGCCTCAGCCTCTGCACCTCTCCATTCAAGCAGAGCCTCAGCCCTTGCACCTCTCAGTTCAGGCAGAGCCTCAGCCTTGCCCCTCTCAGTTCAGGCAGAGCCTCAGCCTCTGCACCTTTCCGTTCAGGCAGAGCCTCAGCCTCTGCACCTCTCCGTTCAGGCAGAGCCTCAGCTCTTGCACCTCTCAGTTCAGGCAGAGCCTCAGCCTTGCCCCTCTCAGTTCAGGCAGAGCCTCAGCCTCTGCACCTCTCCGTTCAGGCAGAGCCTCAGCCTTGCCCCTCTCAATTCAGGCAGAGCCTGAGCCCCTGCACCTCTCAGTTCAGACAGAGCCTCAGCTCTTGCAGCTCTCAGTTCAGGCAGAGCCTCAACCTCTGCACCTCTCAGTTCAGGCAGAGCCTCAACTCCTGCACCTCTCAGTTCAGGCAGAGCCTCAGCCCTTGCCCCTCTCAGTTCAGGCAGGGCCTCAGCCCTTGCACCTGTCAGTTCAGGCAGAGCCTCAGCCTTGCCCCTCTCAGGTCAGGCAGAGCCTCAGCCTCTGCACGTCTCCATTCAGGCAGAGCCTCAGCTCTTGCACCTCTCAGTTCAGGCAGAGCCTCAGCCCTTGCCCCTCTCAGTTCAGGCAGAGCCTCAGCACCTCTCCGTTCAGGCAGAGCCTCAGCACCTCTCCGTTCAGGCAGAGCCTCAGCTCTTGCACCTCTCATTTCAGGCAGAGCCTCAGCCTCTGCACCTCTCAGTTCAGGCAGAGCCTCGGCTCTTGCACCTCTCAGTTCAGGCAGAGCCTCATCCTTGCCCCTCTCAGTTCCGGCAGAGCCTCAGCCTCTGCACCTCTCCGTTCAGGCAGAGCCTCAGCTCTTGCACCTCTCAGTTCAGGCAGAACCTCAGCCTTGCCCCTCTCCATTCAGGCAGACCCTCAGCCTCTGCACTTCTCCGTTCAGGCAGAGCCTCAGCTCTTGCACCTCTCAGTTCAGGCAGAGCCTCAGCCTCGCACCTCTCAGTTCAGGCAGAGCCTGAGCCCTTGCACCTCTCAGTTCAGGCAGAGCCTCAGCCCCACACCTCTCAGTTCAGGCAGAGCCTGAGCCCTTGCCCCTCTTAGTTCAGGCAGAGCCTAAGCTCTTGCACCTCTCAGTCCAGGCAGAGCCTCAGCTTTTGCACCTCTCAGTTCAGGCAGAGCCTCAGCCTCTGCACCCCTCCGTTCAGGCAGAGCCTCAGCTCTTGCACCTCTCAGTTCAGGCAGAGCCTCAGCCTTGCACCTCTCAGTTCAGGCAGAACCTCGGCCTCTGCACCTCTCCGTTCAGGCAGAGCCTCAGCTCTTGCACCTCTCAGTTCAGGCAGAGCCTCAGCCTCTGCACTTTTCCGTTCAGGCAGAGCCTCAGCCTCTGAACCTTTCCATTCAGGCAGAGCCTCAGCCTCTGCACCTTTCCGTTCAGGCAGAGCCTCAGCCTCTGCTCCTCTCCGTTCAGGCAGAGCCTCAGCTCTTGCACCTCTCAGTTCAGGCAGAGCCTTAGCCTTGCCCCTATCAGTTCAGGCAGAGCCTCAGCCTCTGCACCTCTCCATTCAGGCAGAGCCTCAGCCTTGCCCCTCTCAGTTCAGGCAGAGCCTGGGCCCCTGCACCTCTCAGTTCAGACAGAGCCTCAGCTTTTGCAGCTCTCAGTTCAGGCAGAGCCTCAAACTCTGCACCTCTCTGTTCAGGCAGAGCCTCAGCTCCTGCACCTCTCAGTTCAGGCAGAGCCTCAGCCCTTGCCCCTCTCAGTTCAGGCAGGGCCTCAGCCCTTGCACCTGTCGGTTCAGGCAGAGCCTCAGCCTTGCCCCTCTCAGGTCAGGCAGAGCCTCAGCCTCTGCACGTCTCCATTCAGGCAGAGCCTCAGCTCTTGCACCTCTCAGTTCAGGCAGAGCCTCAGCCCTTGCCCCTCTCAGTTCAGGCAGAGCCTCAGCACCTCTCCGTTCAGGCAGAGCCTCAGCTCTTGCACCTCTCATTTCAGGCAGAGCCTCAGCCTCTGCACCTCTCAGTTCAGGCAGAGCCTCAGCTCTTGCACCTCTCCGTTCACACAGAGCCTCAGCCTTGCCCCTCTCAGTTCAGGCAGACCCATAGCCTCTACACCTCTCCGTTCAGGCAGAGCCTCAGCTCGTGCACCTCTCAGTTCAGGCAGAGCCTCAGCCCTTGCCCCTCTCAGTTCAGGCAGAGCCTCAGCCTCTGCACCTCTCAGTTCAGGCAGAGCCTCCGCCTCTGCACCTCTCCGTTCAGGCAGAGCCTCAGCTCTTGCACCTCTCAGTTCAGGCAGAGCCTCAGCCTTGCCCCTCTCAGTTCAGGCAGAGCCTCAGCCTCTCCACCTCTCAGTTCAGGCAGAGCCTCAGCCTCTGCACCTCTCTGTTCAGGCAGAGCCTCAGCTCTTGCACCTCTCAGTTCAGGCAGAGCCTCAGCCTTGCCCATCTCAGTTCAGGCAGAGCCTCAGCCTCTGCACCTTTCCGTTCAGGCAGAGCCTCAGCCTCTGAACCTTTCCATTCAGGCAGAGCCTCAGCCTCTGCACCTTTCCGTTCAGGCAGAGCCTCAGCCTCTGCTCCTCTCAGTTCAGGCACAGCCTCAGCCTCTGCACCTCTCAGTTCAGGCAGAGCCTCAGCCTTGTCCCTCTCCATTCAGGCAGAGCCTCAGCCTCTGCACCTCTCAGTTCAGGCAGAGCTTCAGCTCTTGCACCTCTAAGTTCAGGGAGAGCCTGAGCCCTTGCCCCTCTCAGTTCAGGCAGAGCCTCAGCCTCGCACCTCTCAGTTCAGGCAGAGCCTGAGCCCTTGCCCCACTCAGTTCAGGCAGAGCCTCAGCTCTTGCACCTCTCAGTTCAGGCAGAGCCTCAGCCTCTGCACCTCTCAGTTCAGGCAGAGCCTCAGCCCTTGCCCCTCTCCGTTCAGGCAGAGCCTCAGCCCTTGCACCTGTCAGTTCAGGCAGAGCCTCAGCCCTTGCACATGTCAGTTCAGGCAGAGCCTCAACCCCTGCACCTGTCAGATCAGGTGGGGCCTCAGCTCTTGCACCCATCAGCTCAGGTAGGATTTCACCTGTCAGTTCAGGCAGAGCCTCAGCCTCTGCACCTCTCAGTTCAGGCAGAGCCTCAGCCCTTGCCCCTCTCCGTTCAGGCAGAGACTCAGCCCTTGCACCTGTCAGTTCAGGCAGAGCCTCAGCCCTTGCACCTGTCAGTTCAGGCAGAGCCTCAACCCCTGCACCTGTCAGATCATGGAGGACCTCAGCCCTTGCACCTCTCATTTCAGGCAGAGCCTCAGCCTTGCCCCTCTCAGTTCAGGCAGAGACTCAGCCTCTGCACCTCTCCGTTCAGGCAGAGCCTCAGCTCTTGCACCTCTCAGTTCAGGCAGAGCCTCATCCTCTGCACCTCTCCGTTCAGGCAGAGCCTCAGCTCTTGCACCTCTCAGTTCAGGCAGAGCCTTAGCCCTTGCCCCTCTCATTTCAGGCAGAGCCTCAGCCCTTGCCCCTCTCAGTTCAGGCAGAACCTCAGCCTCTGCACCTCTCCGTTCAGGCAGAGCCTCAGCTCTTGCACCTCTCAGTTCAGGCAGAGCCTCAGCCCTTGCACCTCTCAGTTCAGGCAGAGCCTCAGCCCTTGCACCTCTCAGTTCAGGCAGAGCCTCAGCCTCTGCACCACTCCGTTCAGGCAGAGCCTCAGCTCTTGGACCTCTCAGTTCAGGCAGAACCTCAGCCTTGCCCCTCTCCGTTCAGGCAGACCCTCGGCCTCTGCACCTCTCCGTTCAGGCAGAGCCTCAGCTCTTGCACCTCTCAGTTCAGGCAGAGCCTCAGCCTTGCCCCTCTCGATTCAGGCAGAGCCTCAGCCTCTGCACCTCTCCGTTCAGGCAGAGCCTCAGCCTCTGCACCTCTCCGTTCAGGCAGAGCTTCAGCTCTTGCACCTCTCAGTTCAGGCAGAGCCTGAGCCCTTGCCCCTCTCAGTTCAGGCAGAGCCTCAGCCTCGCACCTCTCAGTTCAGGCAGAGCCTGAGCCCTTGCCCCACTCTGTTCAGGCAGAGCCTCAGCTCTTGCACCTCTCAGTTCAGGCAGAGCCTCAGCCTCTGCACCTCTTAGTTCAGGCAGAGCCTCAGCCCTTGCCCCTCTCCGTTCAGGCAGAGCCTCAGCCCTTGCACCTGTCAGTTCAGGCAGAGCCTCAGCCCTTGCACATGTCAGTTCAGGCAGAGCCTCAACCCCTGCACCTGTCAGATCAGGTGGGGCCTCAGCTCTTGCACCCGTCAGCTCAGGTAGGATTTCACCTGTCAGTTCAGGCAGAGCCTCAACCTCTGCACCACTCAGTTCAGGCAGAGCCTCAGCCCTTGCCCCTCTCCATTCAGGCAGAGACTCAGCTCTTGCACCTCTCAGTTCAGGCAGAGCCTCAGCTCTTGCACCTCTCAGTTCAGGCAGAGCCTCAGCCTCTACACCTCTCCATTCAGGCAGAGCCTCAGCCCTTGCACCTCTCAGTTCAGGCAGAGCCTCAGCCTTGCCCCTCTCAGTTCAGGCACAGCCTCAGCCTCTGCACCTCTCCATTCAGGCAGAGCCTCAGCTCTTGCACCTCTCAGTTCAGGCAGAGCCTCAGCCTTGCCCCTCTCCGTTCAGGCAGAGCCTCAGCCTCTGCACCTCTCCGTTCAGGCAGAGCCTCAGCCTCTGCACCTCTCCGTTCAGGCAGAGCTTCAGCTCTTGCACCTCTAAGTTCAGGGAGAGCCTGAGCCCTTTCCCCTCTCAGTTCAGGCAGAGCCTCAGCCTCGCAGCTCTCAGTTCAGGCAGAGCCTGAGCCCTTGCCCCACTTAGTTCAGGCAGAGCCTCAGCCCTTGCCCCTCTCAGTTCATGCAGAGCCTCAGCCCTTGCACCTGTCGGTTCAGGCAGAGCCTCAGCCTTGCCCCTCTCAGGTCAGGCAGAGCCTCAGCCTCTGCACGTCTCCATTCAGGCAGAGCCTCAGCTCTTGCACCTCTCATTTCAGGCAGAGCCTCAGCCTCTGCCCCTCTCAGGTCAGGCAGAGCCTCAGCCTCAGCACCTCTCCCTTCAGGCAGAGCCACAGCTCTTGCACCTCTCATTTCAGGCAGAGCCTCAGCCTCTGCACCTCTCAGTTCAGGCAGAGCCTCAGCTCTTGCACCTCTCATTTCAGGCAGAGCCTCAGCCTCGTCCCTCTCAGTTCAGGCAGAGCCTCAGCCTCTGCACCACTCCGTTCAGGCAGAGCCTCAGCTCTTGGACCTCTCAGTTCAGGCAGAACCTCAGCCTTGCCCCTCTCCGTTCAGGCAGACCCTCGGCCTCTGCACCTCCCCGTTCAGGCAGAGCCTCAGCTCTTGAACCTCTCAGTTCAGGCAGAGCCTCAGCCCTTGCCCCTCTCAGTTCAGGCAGAGCCTCAGCCCTTGCCCCTCTCAGTTCAGGCAGAACCTCAGCCTCTGCACCTCTCAGTTCAGGCAGAGCCTCAGCCTCTGCACCCCTCCGTCCAGGCAGAGCCTCAGCTCTTGCACCTCTCAGTTCAGGCAGAGCCTCAGCTCTTGCACCTCTCAGTTCAGGCAGAGCCTCAGCCTCTGCACCTCTCCATTCAAGCAGAGCCTCAGCCCTTGCACCTCTCAGTTCAGGCAGAGCCTCAGCCTTGCCCCTCTCAGTTCAGGCAGAGCCTCAGCCTCTGCACCTTTCCGTTCAGGCAGAGCCTCAGCCTCTGCACCTCTCCGTTCAGGCAGAGCCTCAGCTCTTGCACCTCTCAGTTCAGGCAGAGCCTCAGCCTTGCCCCTCTCAGTTCAGGCAGAGCCTCAGCCTCTGCACCTCTCCGTTCAGGCAGAGCCTCAGCCTTGCCCCTCTCAATTCAGGCAGAGCCTGAGCCCCTGCACCTCTCAGTTCAGACAGAGCCTCAGCTCTTGCAGCTCTCAGTTCAGGCAGAGCCTCAACCTCTGCACCTCTCAGTTCAGGCAGAGCCTCAACTCCTGCACCTCTCAGTTCAGGCAGAGCCTCAGCCCTTGCCCCTCTCAGTTCAGGCAGGGCCTCAGCCCTTGCACCTGTCAGTTCAGGCAGAGCCTCAGCCTTGCCCCTCTCAGGTCAGGCAGAGCCTCAGCCTCTGCACGTCTCCATTCAGGCAGAGCCTCAGCTCTTGCACCTCTCAGTTCAGGCAGAGCCTCAGCCCTTGCCCCTCTCAGTTCAGGCAGAGCCTCAGCACCTCTCCGTTCAGGCAGAGCCTCAGCTCTTGCACCTCTCATTTCAGGCAGAGCCTCAGCCTCTGCACCTCTCAGTTCAGGCAGAGCCTCGGCTCTTGCACCTCTCAGTTCAGGCAGAGCCTCATCCTTGCCCCTCTCAGTTCCGGCAGAGCCTCAGCCTCTGCACCTCTCCGTTCAGGCAGAGCCTCAGCTCTTGCACCTCTCAGTTCAGGCAGAACCTCAGCCTTGCCCCTCTCCATTCAGGCAGACCCTCAGCCTCTGCACCTCTCCGTTCAGGCAGAGCCTCAGCTCTTGCACCTCTCAGTTCAGGCAGAGCCTCAGCCTCGCACCTCTCAGTTCAGGCAGAGCCTGAGCCCTTGCCCCTCTCAGTTCAGGCAGAGCCTCAGCCCCACACCTCTCAGTTCAGGCAGAGCCTGAGCCCTTGCCCCTCTTAGTTCAGGCAGAGCCTAAGCTCTTGCACCTCTCAGTCCAGGCAGAGCCTCAGCTTTTGCACCTCTCAGTTCAGGCAGAGTCTCAGCCTCTGCACCCCTCCGTTCAGGCAGAGCCTCAGCTCTTGCACCTCTCAGTTCAGGCAGAGCCTCAGCCTTGCACCTCTCAGTTCAGGCAGAACCTCGGCCTCTGCACCTCTCCGTTCAGGCAGAGCCTCAGCTCTTGCACCTCTCAGTTCAGGCAGAGCCTCAGCCTCTGCACTTTTCCGTTCAGGCAGAGCCTCAGCCTCTGAACCTTTCCATTCAGGCAGAGCCTCAGCCTCTGCACCTTTCCGTTCAGGCAGAGCCTCAGCCTCTGCTCCTCTCCGTTCAGGCAGAGCCTCAGCTCTTGCACCTCTCAGTTCAGGCAGAGCCTTAGCCTTGCCCCTATCAGTTCAGGCAGAGCCTCAGCCTCTGCACCTCTCCATTCAGGCAGAGCCTCAGCCTTGCCCCTCTCAGTTCAGGCAGAGCCTGGGCCCCTGCACCTCTCAGTTCAGACAGAGCCTCAGCTTTTGCAGCTCTCAGTTCAGGCAGAGCCTCAAACTCTGCACCTCTCTGTTCAGGCAGAGCCTCAGCTCCTGCACCTCTCAGTTCAGGCAGAGCCTCAGCCCTTGCCCCTCTCAGTTCAGGCAGGGCCTCAGCCCTTGCACCTGTCGGTTCAGGCAGAGCCTCAGCCTTGCCCCTCTCAGGTCAGGCAGAGCCTCAGCCTCTGCACGTCTCCATTCAGGCAGAGCCTCAGCTCTTGCACCTCTCAGTTCAGGCAGAGCCTCAGCCCTTGCCCCTCTCAGTTCAGGCAGAGCCTCAGCACCTCTCCGTTCAGGCAGAGCCTCAGCTCTTGCACCTCTCATTTCAGGCAGAGCCTCAGCCTCTGCACCTCTCAGTTCAGGCAGAGCCTCAGCTCTTGCACCTCTCCGTTCACACAGAGCCTCAGCCTTGCCCCTCTCAGTTCAGGCAGACCCATAGCCTCTACACCTCTCCGTTCAGGCAGAGCCTCAGCTCGTGCACCTCTCAGTTCAGGCAGAGCCTCAGCCCTTGCCCCTCTCAGTTCAGGCAGAGCCTCAGCCTCTGCACCTCTCAGTTCAGGCAGAGCCTCCGCCTCTGCACCTCTCCGTTCAGGCAGAGCCTCAGCTCTTGCACCTCTCAGTTCAGGCAGAGCCTCAGCCTTGCCCCTCTCAGTTCAGGCAGAGCCTCAGCCTCTCCACCTCTCAGTTCAGGCAGAGCCTCAGCCTCTGCACCTCTCTGTTCAGGCAGAGCCTCAGCTCTTGCACCTCTCAGTTCAGGCAGAGCCTCAGCCTTGCCCATCTCAGTTCAGGCAGAGCCTCAGCCTCTGCACCTTTCCGTTCAGGCAGAGCCTCAGCCTCTGAACCTTTCCATTCAGGCAGAGCCTCAGCCTCTGCACCTTTCCGTTCAGGCAGAGCCTCAGCCTCTGCTCCTCTCCGTTCAGGCAGAGCCTCAGCTCTTGCACCTCTCAGTTCAGGCAGAGCCTTAGCCTTGCCCCTCTCAGTTCAGGCAGAGCCTCAGCCTCTGCACCTCTCCGTTCAGGCAGAGCCTCAGCCTTGCCCCTCTCAGTTCAGGCAGAGCCTGAGCCCCTGCACCTCTCAGTTCAGACAGAGCCTCAGCTTTTGCAGCTCTCAGTTCAGGCAGAGCCTCAACCTCTGCACCTCTCCGTTCAGGCAGAGCCTCAGCTCCTGCACCTCTCAGTTCAGGCAGAGCCTCAGGCCTTGCCCCTCTCAGTTCAGGCAGGGCCTCAGCCCTTGCACCTGTCGGTTCAGGCAGAGCCTCAGCCTTGCCCCTCTCAGGTCAGGCAGAGCCTCAGCCTCTGCACGTCTCCATTCAGGCAGAGCCTCAGCTCTTGCACCTCTCAGTTCAGGCAGAGCCTCAGCCCTTGCCCCTCTCAGTTCAGGCAGAGCCTCAGCACCTCTCCGTTCAGGCAGAGCCTCAGCTCTTGCACCTCTCATTTCAGACAGAGCCTCAGCCCCTGCACCTCTCAGTTCAGGCAGAGCCTCAGCCTTGCCCCTCTCAGTTCAGGCAGAGCCTCAGCCTCTGCACCTCTCCGTTCAGGCAGACCCTCAGCCTCTGCTCCTCTCCGTTCAGGCAGAGCCTCAGCTCTTGCACCTCTCAGTTCAGGCAGAGCCTCAGCCTTGCCCCTCTCAGTTCAGGCAGAGCCTCAGCCTCTCCACCTCTCAGTTCAGGCAGAGCCTCAGCCTCTGCACCTCTCTGTTCAGGCAGAGCCTCAGCTCTTGCACCTCTCAGTTCAGGCAGAGCCTCAGCCTTGCCCATCTCAGTTCAGGCAGAGCCTCAGCCTCTGCACCTTTCCGTTCAGGCAGAGCCTCAGCCTCTGAACCTTTCCATTCAGGCAGAGCCTCAGCCTCTGCACCTTTCCGTTCAGGCAGAGCCTCAGCCTCTGCTCCTCTCCGTTCAGGCAGAGCCTCAGCTCTTGCACCTCTCAGTTCAGGCAGAGCCTTAGCCTTGCCCCTCTCAGTTCAGGCAGAGCCTCAGCCTCTGCACCTCTCCGTTCAGGCAGAGCCTCAGCCTTGCCCCTCTCAGTTCAGGCAGAGCCTGAGCCCCTGCACCTCTCAGTTCAGACAGAGCCTCAGCTTTTGCAGCTCTCAGTTCAGGCAGAGCCTCAACCTCTGCACCTCTCCGTTCAGGCAGAGCCTCAGCTCCTGCACCTCTCAGTTCAGGCAGAGCCTCAGGCCTTGCCCCTCTCAGTTCAGGCAGGGCCTCAGCCCTTGCACCTGTCGGTTCAGGCAGAGCCTCAGCCTTGCCCCTCTCAGGTCAGGCAGAGCCTCAGCCTCTGCACGTCTCCATTCAGGCAGAGCCTCAGCTCTTGCACCTCTCAGTTCAGGCAGAGCCTCAGCCCTTGCCCCTCTCAGTTCAGGCAGAGCCTCAGCACCTCTCCGTTCAGGCAGAGCCTCAGCTCTTGCACCTCTCATTTCAGACAGAGCCTCAGCCCCTGCACCTCTCAGTTCAGGCAGAGCCTCAGCCTTGCCCCTCTCAGTTCAGGCAGAGCCTCAGCCTCTGCACCTCTCCGTTCAGGCAGACCCTCAGCCTCTGCACCTCCACGTTCAGGCAGAGCCTCAGGCTTGCCCCTCTCCGTTCAGGCAGACCCTCAGCCTCTGCACCTCCACGTTCAGGCAGAGCCTCAGCTCTTGCACCTCTCAGTTCAGGCAGAGCCTCAGCCCTTGCCCCTCTCAGTTCAGGCAGAGCCTCAGCCCTTGCCCCTCTCAGTTCAGGCAGAACCTTAGCCTCTGCACCTCTCAGTTCAGGCAGAGCCTCAGCCTCTGCACCTCTCCGTTCAGGCAGAGCCTCATCTCTTGCCCCTCTCAGTTCAGGCAGAGCCTCAGCTCTTGAACCTCTCAGTTCAGGCAGAGCCTCATCCTCTGCACCTCTCCATTCAGGCAGAGCCTCAGCCCTTGCACCTCTCAGTTCAGGCAGAGCCTCAGCCTTGCCCCTCTCAGTTCAGGCAGAGCCTCAGCCTCTGCACCTCTCTTTTCAGGAGGAGCCTCAGCCTCTGCACCTCTCCGTTCAGGCAGAGCTTTAGCTCTTGCACCTCTCAGTTCAGGCAGAGCCTGAGCCCTTGCCCCTCTCAGTTCAGGCAGAGCCGCAGCCTCGCACCTCTCAGTTCAGGCAGAGCCTGAGCCCTTGCCCCTCTCAGTTCAGGCAGAGCCTCAGCTCTTGCACCTCTCAGTTCAGGCAGAGCCTCAGCCTCTGCACCTCTCAGTTCAGGCAGAGCCTCAGCCCTTGCCCCTCTCCGTTCAGGCAGAGCATCAGCCCTTGCACCTGTCAGTTCAGGCAGAGCCTCAGCCCTTGCACATGTCAGTTCAGGCAGAGCCTCAACCCCTGCACCTGTCAGATCAAGTGGGGCCTCAGCTCTTGCACCCGTCAGCTCAGGTAGGATTTCACCTGTCAGTTCAGGCAGAGCCTCAGCCTCTGCACCTCTCAGTTCAGGCAGAGCCTCAGCCCTTGCCCCTCATTGTTCAGGCAGAGACTCAGCACTTGCACCTGTCAGTTCAGGCAGAGCCTCAGCCCTTGCACCTGTCAGTTCAGGCAGAGCCTCAACCCCTGCACCTGTCAGATCATGGAGGACCTCAGCCCTTGCACCTCTCATTTCAGGAAGAACCTCAGCCTTGCCCCTCTCAGTTCAGGCAGAGACTCAGCCTCTGCACCTCTCTGTTCAGGCAGAGCCTCAGCTCTTGCACCTCTCAGTTCAGGCAGAGCATCAGCCTCTGCACCTCTCCGTTCAGGCAGAGCCTCAGCTCTTGCACCTCTCAGTTCAGGCAGAGCCTCAGCCCTTGCCCCTCTCATTTCAGGCAGAGCCTCAGCCCTTGCCCTCTCAGTTCAGGCAGAACCTCAGCCTCTGCACCTCTCCGTTCAGGCAGAGCCTCAGCTCTTGCACCTCTCAGTTCAGGCAGAGCCTCAGCCCTTGCACCTCTCCATTCAGGCAGAGCCTCAGCACTTGCACCTCTCAGTTCAGGCAGAGCCTCAGCCCTTGCACCTCTCAGTTCAGGCAGAGCCTCAGCCTTGCCCCTCTCAGTTCAGGCAGAGCCTCAGCCTCTGCACCTCTCCGTTCAGGCAGAGCCTCAGCTCTTGCACCTTTCAGTTCAGGCAGAGTCTCAGCCTTGCCCCTCTCCGTTCAGGCAGAGCCTCAGCCCCTGCACCTCTCCGTTCAGGCAGAACCTGAGCCCTTGCCCCTCTCAGTTCAGGCAGAGCCTCAGCTCTTGCACCTCTCAGTCCAGGCAGAGCCTCAGCTCTTGCACCTCTCAGTTCAGGCAGAGCCTCAGCCTCTGCACCTCTCGGTTCAGGCAGAGCCTCAGCCCTTGCCCCTCTCCGTTCAGGCAGAGCCTCAGCTCTTGCACCTCTCAGTTCAGGCAGAGCCTCAGCCCTTGCACCTCTCCATTCAGGCAGAGCCTCAGCCCTTGCACCTCTCAGTTCAGGCAGAGCCTCAGCCCTTGCACCTCTCAGTTCAGGCAGAGCCTCAGCCTTGCCCCTCTCAGTTCAGGCAGAGCCTCAGCCTCTGCACCTCTCCGTTCAGGCAGAGCCTCAGCTCTTGCACCTTTCAGTTCAGGCAGAGCCTCAGCCTTGCCCCTCTCCGTTCAGGCAGAGCCTCAGTGTTAGGCAGAAACCTGTGCAGTTCCCTTGGGGAACACTGCAAAAGATTTAAGACTACAGGTAGAGCAGTAAACCCCTTTGGTAGCAGTCTGTACCACCCAGATTTACCTGGTAGCTGTGGCTGAGCAGTCAGACTTCTCTCAAGAAGAGTTAGGCAGTATGCAGAGTATACACAATATGTACCCAGACACAATAGCACAAGCAAACACTGACCAGAGCTTGGTTTCAAAAGTATATAGTTATTTATTAAACACACATAAGTTGAAAACACTCTAGCAAAGTATAGTAAACACTTCAAACACAGTTATAACGAAAGTAGATTCAATCCTTTCTCCTATCTAGACAACTCTAGGTTAACACCACTTAATTAAAACAGAGGTGAGTGCTTAACGTTAGATGACACTCTAGTAGTTTCCAAGAAAGGGAGAGAAAAAGCAGAAATGGGTTAAACACACCACTCTAAGATCCAGAACACTTGCAATAGGTTCAAAGAAGCACAGGTGAGCAAAAGTCACTAGGCAGGGCCCACTCTTAGAGTAGCCGGAGCGAAAATGTGCCCAAGATCACACTGTTATTAGGGATTCAAAGTCTTGCAAGGAGTTAGAAAGAGTTTAGAGTGGTTTAGAAAGTTTAGCCAGGGTGTCCCAGGCACTCCCAGGGTCGAAAGCCGGGGGCTAAATCTACCCCGTACAGTCGGTAGCAAGGGAAGCCAGGCGGAACACGGTACCTTAAGCGGAAAGGATCCTCCAGCGGTGGCAGTTGTTCCAGGCAGTGGCAGCAAGGCTCGACGTCGGTCAGGGGAGAAGAAGTTCTCGCTGAAGAGCAGAAGAAGAAGGTCGTTGCACTGCCCGGGAAGAAACCAGCCGCGGAGTCCTCCGGTTAAAGGGTTGTACCGACTTTCGTGGTTTGAGGTAAAAGTGGTGGGGTTCCGGTTGCCGGGGTGCTTGGCACTGGCAAGGCGGCCACGAGATACCTCGAGAAGCGAAAAGAAGGCGAAAACTGGTTGTCCCCACCAGTAAAGGGAAGGAGCCACTCCGTTAAGAGTTCTCCTCGGTCGTCGGGAAAAGTGGTGAGACGGTTCAGCAGGGCTCCACCGGGTGGTGTCGTCGAAGCAGGTCGGCTCAGCTCTTCCCTCGTCGGATTCTTGGTCCTGTGGCGACTTCTGAAGTTCCAGTCCCCAAAGCCCTGCTTTTATGCAGCAAACCCCCATTCACCCAGCCTAGCTGTCACTCAAACATGCTAAGTGGTGAGCCGACCGGCTCACCACTGGGGCCAATCAGGACGGAGTGCGACTTGAGTTACCAAGGTAACTCAGTCCAGGGTGCCTAAATCCCCCTCCACCCCTCCTAAGTACCCCAGACAGAGTGGCACCACTTTGGAGGGCTTCTGTGGAGAAGCCCGCCAAAAGTGGAACAAAGGGCTCCACTTTGGGTCAGAGTTACAGAGGCGAACACCAACGCCATTTTAGCATCAAGTTTTGGCAAAAAGTCCCAACCGGAGTTATAAAAATAAATATATAACCCGGCGGTATGTTTAAGGCTACCGTAAATAAATAATTAAATGTGTTAGCCTAAAACAATGGGAAATCCCATAGGAAAATATTCGCGGTCGAATATAAAACGTAGTTTCCACTGCCACCAGCCAAAACTCGATCAGGGGGGACGGAGACGTGCCCCCTCGACTAACAGACCCTGGGGCAATCGAATTGCCCCAGCCAGTACGTCCACAATATGATGGTTTGTACTGGTTCTGTTCAGGATTCAAGACTAGCAAAGTCTTTTGTGACTTTACATGCCCTGGGAGACAGTAGTCAGTCCCAGGGTATGGAGTCTATGTTGGGGAGTCCCTAGGACACCCCTGGGTCACGGCACAGAGGGTGCTGTGTAACCCACATCACAAAAATACATGAGGCCCTATGGAGTAAAAGACCCCATAGCCCATTCAACACAAGGTTTGTCCAAGATAACACAGTTCAACATGTCCAAGAGTGAGGGTAAAAGAGTCTCACTCTTGGCAGGAGAAAAAAAGAAACCCCAGAAATCCAGCAAAGCTGCTGGGGGACTCACTAGGTAGGGAAATTCAGCCTAAACAGAGAATTCTCCCTAACACTCAGCCCCTGCACCTCTCCGTTCAGGCAGAACCTGAGCCCTTGCCCCTCTCAGTTCAGGCAGAGCCTCAGCTCTTGCACCTCTCAGTCCAGGCAGAGCCTCAGCTCTTGCACCTCTCAGTTCAGGCAGAGCCTCAGCTCTTGCACCTTTCAGTTCAGGCAGAGCCTCAGCCTTGCCCCTCTCCGTTCAGGCAGAGCCTCAGCCCCTGCACCTCTCCGTTCAGGCAGAACCTGAGCCCTTGCCCCTCTCAGTTCAGGCAGAGCCTCAGCTCTTGCACCTCTCAGTCCAGGCAGAGCCTCAGCTCTTGCACCTCTCAGTTCAGGCAGAGCCTCAGCCCTTGCCCCTCTCCGTTCAGGCAGAGCTTCAGCCCTTGCACCTGTCAGTTCAGGCAGAGCCTCAGCCCTTGCACCTGTCAGTTCAGGCAGAGCCTCAACCCCTGCACCTGTCAGTTCAGGCAGAGCTTCAACCCCTGCACCTCTCAGTTCAGGCAGAGTGTTAGGCAGAAACCTGTGCAGTTCCCTCTGGGACCACTGCAAAAGATTTAAGACTACAGGTGTTGGCAGTAAACCCACTTGGTAGCAGTCTGCACCGCACAGATTCACTGTGGTAGCTGTGGCTGAGCAGCCAGACTTCCCTCAAGACGAGTTAGGCAGTATACAGAGGATACATAATAGGTACAGAGGCACAATAGCACAAGCAAACACTGACCAGAGCTAGGTGTAAAAGTATAGACTTATTTATTAAAGGTACACTCATAAATTACACTAGCACTTTAGAAAAGGTAAGAAAGTCAACCACAGTTACTATTACTCATATGTACATCCCTATTCGTTGGTTGGACAATTCTAAGTTAACACCACTTATTTCCAACCAGAGGTGAGTGCTTAACGTTAGATGGTACTCCAACAAGTATTACCAAAAGGGAGGGAAAAGGTAGAAATAAAGAGAGCAGTAAGGTAAAACACTTTTCACATAAGGTTAGCAAAGGCAGTCAAGGGTGGAACAAGGAGAATTAGTTCGGGGCCCGCTTTAGAGGGAGCCAGGCGAAAAATGTGCCCAAGATCACACAATGTCACAAGTCTTTGCAGGTGGGTAAAAAGGTTTTACTACGGTTCTGAAAAGTTTAGTTAGGGTGTCCCAGACCTACCCAGGTTCGAGAGCCGAGGGCTAAATCTACACCATACAATCGGTGGCAAGGGAGGCCGGGCGGAACACAGTACCTTTAAAAGTGGAAAGATTCCTCCAGCGGTGGTAGTCGTTCCTGGTAGTGGGTGCAAGTCGCGGTGTCGTCCCGAGGAAGAGGTGATCTCGACGTGGAGGAAAGCTGCAGGTCGTTGCACTACCAGGGATGAGGCCAGCCGTGGAGTTCTCCGGTCACAAAGGATTTTTACCCCTCTTTCGCGGTTGAGGTAAAAAGTGGTATCCCGGTTGCTGGGGTGCTTGGCACTGGCAAGGCGGCCACGAGATGCTTCGGGACGGCGAAAAGAAGGCAGCAACTGGTTGTCCCCACCAGTTAAGGGAAGAAGACTCTCCGGCGGGAGATCTCCTCTGTCGTCGGGAAAAGTGGTGAGACGATTCTGCAGGGCTTCACCGGTGGTGTCGTCTTGGCAGGTCGGCTCGGCTTCTCCCTCTTCGGCTTCTTAGGTCCTGTGGCGACATCTGAAGAACCAGTCCCAAAAACCCTGCTTTTATGCAGCAAACCCCCATTCATACAGCCTAGCTGTCACTCAAACATGCTAAGTGGTGAGCGGGGTGGCTCACCACTTGGGCCAATCACACTAGAGTGCGACATGAGTTGGCAAGGCAACTCAGTCCAGGGTGCCTAAACCCCCTCCCACACCCCCTGTGGTACCCAGACAGAATGCCACCACTTTGGAGGGCTTCTGTGCAGAAGCCCGCCAAAAGTGGAACAAAGGCTCGACTCGGGTTCAGGGTTACTGAAGTGAACCTAGACGCCATTTTGGCAGCGAGTTCCGGCAAAAGATCCCAACCGGTGAATTTATATTAATTAAATAAACCGGCAGTATCTTTAACATTGCACCAAAAAGTGGTGCATCAAAAACAATGGGAAATCCCATTGGGAAATATTCCGGTGGAATATTTCCGTGGTATCCACTGCCACCAGCCAGAACTCGGTGAGGGGGGACGGGACAGTACTCCCTCGACAACAGACCCAGGGGCAATCTAATTGCCCCTACCAGTACTTCCACGGTAAGATGGTTTGTACTGGTTAAGTTCCTAAGTTAAGACTAGTAAAGTCAATGGTAACTTTACAGACCCAGGGAGACAGTAGTCAGTCCCAGGGTGTGGAGTCTATGTTTGGGGGTCTCTAGGACACCCCTGTGCTACTGCACTGAGGGTGCTGTGTAACACACATTCAAAAACCAATGATGGCCTATGGGGAAAATTACCCCCTAGCCCATAAGCACATAGCAAGTCACAGAAAAACTCTCTCAAGTCATGTCCAAGAGTGAGGGTAAAAGAGTCTCACTCTTGGCAGGAGAAAAAATAAACCTCAGAAAATCCAGCAAAGCTGCTGGGGGACTCACTGGGTTAGCAAATTCAGCCTAAACAGAGAATTCTTCCTAACACAGAGCCTCAGCCCTTGCCCCTCTCCATTCAGGCAGAGCCTGAACCCCTGCACCTGTCAGTTCAGGCAGAGCCTCAGCCCTTGCACCTGTCAGTTCAGGCAGAGCCTCAGCCCTTGCACCTGTCAGTTCAGGCAGAGCCTCAACCCCTGCACCTGTCAGTTCAGGCAGAGCCTCAGCCCTTGCACCTGTCAGTTCAGGCAGAGCCTCAGCCCTTGCACCTTTCAGTTCAGGCAGAGCCTCCGCCTCTGCACCTCTCCGTTCAGGCAGAGCCTCAGCCTCTGCACCTCTCCGTTCAGGCAGAGCCTCAGCTCTTGCACCTCTCAGTTCAGGCAGAGCCTCAGCACTTGCCCCTCTCAGTTCATGCAGAGCCTCAGCCCTTGCACCTGTCGGTTCAGGCAGAGCCTCAGCCTTGCCCCTCTCAGGTCAGGCAGAGCCTCAGCCTCTGCACGTCTCCATTCAGGCAGAGCCTCAGCTCTTGCACCTCTCAGTTCAGGCAGAGCCTCAGCCCTTGCCCCTCTCAGTTCAGGCTGAGCCTCAGCACCTCTCCGTTCAGGCAGAGCCACAGCTCTTGCACCTCTCATTTCAGGCAGAGCCTCAGCCTCTGCACCTCTCAGTTCAGGCAGAGCCTCAGCTCTTGCACCTCTCATTTCAGGCAGAGCCTCAGCCTCGTCCCTCTCAGTTCAGGCAGAGCCTCAGCCTCTGCACCACTCAGTTCAGGCAGAGCCTCAGCTCTTGGACCTCTCAGTTCAGGCAGAACCTCAGCCTTGCCCCTCTCCGTTCAGGCAGACCCTCGGCCTCTGCACCTCCCCGTTCAGGCAGAGCCTCAGCTCTTGAACCTCTCAGTTCAGGCAGAGCCTCAGCCCTTGCCCCTCTCAGTTCAGGCAGAGCCTCAGCCCTTGCCCCTCTCAGTTCAGGCAGAACCTCAGCCTCTGCACCTCTCAGTTCAGGCAGAGCCTCAGCCTCTGCACCTCTCCGTTCAGGCAGAGCCTCAGCTCTTGCACCTCTCAGTTCAGGCAGAGCCTCAGCTCTTCCACCTCTCAGTTCAGGCAGAGCCTCAGCCTCTGCACCTCTCCATTCAGGCAGAGCCTCAGCCCTTGCACCTCTCAGTTCAGGCAGAGCCTCAGCCTTGCCCCTCTCGGTTCAGGCACAGCCTCAGCCTTGCCCCTCTCCGTTCAGGCAGAGCCTCAGCCTCTGCACCTCTCCGTTCAGGCAGAGCCTCAGCCTCTGCACCTCTCCGTTCAGGCAGAGCTTCAGCTCTTGCACCTCTCAGTTCAGGCAGAGCCTGAGCCCTTGCCCCTCTCAGTTCAGACAGAGCCTCAGCCTCGCACCTCTCAGTTCAGGCAGAGCCTGAGCCCTTGCCCCACTCAGTTCAGGCAGAGCCTCAGCTCTTGCACCTCTCAGTTCAGGCAGAGCCTCAGCCTCTGCACCTCTTAGTTCAGGCAGAGCCTCAGCCCTTGCCCCTCTCCGTTCAGGCAGAGCCTCAGCCCTTGCACCTGTCAGTTCAGGCAGAGCCCCAGCCCTTGCACATGTCAGTTCAGGCAGAGCCTCAACCCCTGCACCTGTCAGATCAGGTGGGGCCTCAGCTCTTGCACCCGTCAGCTCAGGTAGGATTTCACCTGTCAGTTCAGGCAGAGCCTCAGCCTCTGCACCTCTCAGTTCAGGCAGAGCCTCAGCCCTTGCCCCTCTCCGTTCAGGCAGAGACTCAGCCCTTGCACCTCTCAGTTCAGGCAGAGCCTCAGCCTCTGCACCTCTCCGTTCAGGCAGAGCCTCAGCTCTTGCACCTCTCAGTTCAGACAGAGCCTCAGCTCTTGCACCTCTCAGTTCAGGCAGAGCCTCAGCCTCTGCACCTCTCCATTCAGGCAGAGCCTCAGCCCTTGCACCTCTCAGTTCAGGCAGAGCCTCAGCCTTGCCCCTCTCAGTTCAGGCACAGCCTCAGCCTCTGCACCTCTCCGTTCAGGCAGAGCCTCAGCTCTTGCACCTCTCAGTTCAGGCAGAGCCTCAGCCTTGCCCCTTTCCGTTCAGGCAGAGCCTCAGCCTCTGCACCTCTCCGTTCAGGCAAAGCCTCAGCCTCTGCACCTCTCCGTTCAGGCAGAGCTTCAGCTCTTGCACCTCTAAGTTCAGGGAGAGCCTGAGCCCTTGCCCCTCTCAGTTCAGGCAAAGCCTCAGCCTCGCACCTCTCAGTTCAGGCAGAGCCTGAGCCCTTGCCCCACTCAGTTCAGGCAGAGCCTCAGCCCTTGCCCCTCTCAGTTCAGGCAGAGCCTCAGCCTTGCCCCTCTCAGTTCAGGCACAGCCTCAGCCTCTGCACCTCTCAGTTCAGGCAGAGCCTCAGCCTTGTCCCTCTCCATTCAGGCAGAGCCTCAGCCTCTGCACCTCTCAGTTCAGGCAGAGCTTCAGCTCTTGCACCTCTAAGTTCAGGGAGAGCCTGAGCCCTTGCCCCTCTCAGTTCAGGCAGAGCCTCAGCCTCGCACCTCTCAGTTCAGGCAGAGCCTGAGCCCTTGCCCCACTCAGTTCAGGCAGAGCCTCAGCTCTTGCACCTCTCAGTTCAGGCAGAGCCTCAGCCTCTGCACCTCTCAGTTCAGGCAGAGCCTCAGCCCTTGCCCCTCTCCGTTCAGGCAGAGCCTCAGCCCTTGCACCTGTCAGTTCAGGCAGAGCCTCAGCCCTTGCACATGTCAGTTCAGGCAGAGCCTCAACCCCTGCACCTGTCAGATCAGGTGGGGCCTCAGCTCTTGCACCCATCAGCTCAGGTAGGATTTCACCTGTCAGTTCAGGCAGAGCCTCAGCCTCTGCACCTCTCAGTTCAGGCAGAGCCTCAGCCCTTGCCCCTCTCCGTTCAGGCAGAGACTCAGCCCTTGCACCTGTCAGTTCAGGCAGAGCCTCAGCCCTTGCACCTGTCAGTTCAGGCAGAGCCTCAACCCCTGCACCTGTCAGATCATGGAGGACCTCAGCCCTTGCACCTCTCATTTCAGGCAGAGCCTCAGCCTTGCCCCTCTCAGTTCAGGCAGAGACTCAGCCTCTGCACCTCTCCGTTCAGGCAGAGCCTCAGCTCTTGCACCTCTCAGTTCAGGCAGAGCCTCATCCTCTGCACCTCTCCGTTCAGGCAGAGCCTCAGCTCTTGCACCTCTCAGTTCAGGCAGAGCCTTAGCCCTTGCCCCTCTCATTTCAGGCAGAGCCTCAGCCCTTGCCCCTCTCAGTTCAGGCAGAACCTCAGCCTCTGCACCTCTCCGTTCAGGCAGAGCCTCAGCTCTTGCACCTCTCAGTTCAGGCAGAGCCTCAGCCCTTGCACCTCTCAGTTCAGGCAGAGCCTCAGCCCTTGCACCTCTCAGTTCAGGCAGAGCCTCAGCCTCTGCACCACTCCGTTCAGGCAGAGCCTCAGCTCTTGGACCTCTCAGTTCAGGCAGAACCTCAGCCTTGCCCCTCTCCGTTCAGGCAGACCCTCGGCCTCTGCACCTCTCCGTTCAGGCAGAGCCTCAGCTCTTGCACCTCTCAGTTCAGGCAGAGCCTCAGCCTTGCCCCTCTCCGTTCAGGCAGAGCCTCAGCCTCTGCACCTCTCCGTTCAGGCAGAGCCTCAGCCTCTGCACCTCTCCGTTCAGGCAGAGCTTCAGCTCTTGCACCTCTCAGTTCAGGCAGAGCCTGAGCCCTTGCCCCTCTCAGTTCAGGCAGAGCCTCAGCCTCGCACCTCTCAGTTCAGGCAGAGCCTGAGCCCTTGCCCCACTCTGTTCAGGCAGAGCCTCAGCTCTTGCACCTCTCAGTTCAGGCAGAGCCTCAGCCTCTGCACCTCTTAGTTCAGGCAGAGCCTCAGCCCTTGCCCCTCTCCGTTCAGGCAGAGCCTCAGCCCTTGCACCTGTCAGTTCAGGCAGAGCCTCAGCCCTTGCACATGTCAGTTCAGGCAGAGCCTCAACCCCTGCACCTGTCAGATCAGGTGGGGCCTCAGCTCTTGCACCCGTCAGCTCAGGTAGGATTTCACCTGTCAGTTCAGGCAGAGCCTCAACCTCTGCACCTCTCAGTTCAGGCAGAGCCTCAGCCCTTGCCCCTCTCCATTCAGGCAAAGACTCAGCCCTTGCACCTCTCAGTTCAGGCAGAGCCTCAGCCTCTGCACCTCTCCGTTCAGGCAGAGCCTCAGCTCTTGCACCTCTCAGTTCAGGCAGAGCCTCAGCTCTTGCACCTCTCAGTTCAGGCAGAGCCTCAGCCTCTACACCTCTCCATTCAGGCAGAGCCTCAGCCCTTGCACCTCTCAGTTCAGGCAGAGCCTCAGCCTTGCCCCTCTCAGTTCAGGCACAGCCTCAGCCTCTGCACCTCTCCATTCAGGCAGAGCCTCAGCTCTTGCACCTCTCAGTTCAGGCAGAGCCTCAGCCTTGCCCCTCTCCGTTCAGGCAGAGCCTCAGCCTCTGCACCTCTCCGTTCAGGCAGAGCCTCAGCCTCTGCACCTCTCCGTTCAGGCAGAGCTTCAGCTCTTGCACCTCTAAGTTCAGGGAGAGCCTGAGCCCTTTCCCCTCTCAGTTCAGGCAGAGCCTCAGCCTCGCACCTCTCAGTTCAGGCAGAGCCTGAGCCCTTGCCCCACTCAGTTCAGGCAGAGCCTCAGCCCTTGCCCCTCTCAGTTCATGCAGAGCCTCAGCCCTTGCACCTGTCGGTTCAGGCAGAGCCTCAGCCTTGCCCCTCTCAGGTCAGGCAGAGCCTCAGCCTCTGCACGTCTCCATTCAGGCAGAGCCTCAGCTCTTGCACCTCTCAGTTCAGGCAGAGCCTCAGCCCTTGCCCCTCTCAGTTCAGGCTGAGACTCAACACCTCTCCCTTCAGGCAGAGCCACAGCTCTTGCACCTCTCATTTCAGGCAGAGCCTCAGCCTCTGCACCTCTCAGTTCAGGCAGAGCCTCAGCTCTTGCACCTCTCATTTCAGGCAGAGCCTCAGCCTCGTCCCTCTCAGTTCAGGCAGAGCCTCAGCCTCTGCACCACTCCGTTCAGGCAGAGCCTCAGCTCTTGGACCTCTCAGTTCAGGCAGAACCTCAGCCTTGCCCCTCTCCGTTCAGGCAGACCCTCGGCCTCTGCACCTCCCCGTTCAGGCAGAGCCTCAGCTCTTGAACCTCTCAGTTCAGGCAGAGCCTCAGCCCTTGCCCCTCTCAGTTCAGGCAGAGCCTCAGCCCTTGCCCCTCTCAGTTCAGGCAGAACCTCAGCCTCTGCACCTCTCAGTTCAGGCAGAGCCTTAGCCCTTGCCCCTCTCATTTCAGGCAGAGCCTCAGCCCTTGCCCCTCTCAGTTCAGGCAGAACCTCAGCCTCTGCACCTCTCCGTTCAGGCAGAGCCTCAGCTCTTGCACCTCTCAGTTCAGGCAGAGCCTCAGCCCTTGCACCTCTCAGTTCAGGCAGAGCCTCAGCCCTTGCACCTCTCAGTTCAGGCAGAGCCTCAGCCTCTGCACCACTCCGTTCAGGCAGAGCCTCAGCTCTTGGACCTCTCAGTTCAGGCAGAACCTCAGCCTTGCCCCTCTCCGTTCAGGCAGACCCTCGGCCTCTGCACCTCTCCGTTCAGGCAGAGCCTCAGCTCTTGCACCTCTCAGTTCAGGCAGAGCCTCAGCCTTGCCCCTCTCCGTTCAGGCAGAGCCTCAGCCTCTGCACCTCTCCGTTCAGGCAGAGCCTCAGCCTCTGCACCTCTCCGTTCAGGCAGAGCTTCAGCTCTTGCACCTCTCAGTTCAGGCAGAGCCTGAGCCCTTGCCCCTCTCAGTTCAGGCAGAGCCTCAGCCTCGCACCTCTCAGTTCAGGCAGAGCCTGAGCCCTTGCCCCACTCTGTTCAGGCAGAGCCTCAGCTCTTGCACCTCTCAGTTCAGGCAGAGCCTCAGCCTCTGCACCTCTTAGTTCAGGCAGAGCCTCAGCCCTTGCCCCTCTCCGTTCAGGCAGAGCCTCAGCCCTTGCACCTGTCAGTTCAGGCAGAGCCTCAGCCCTTGCACATGTCAGTTCAGGCAGAGCCTCAACCCCTGCACCTGTCAGATCAGGTGGGGCCTCAGCTCTTGCACCCGTCAGCTCAGGTAGGATTTCACCTGTCAGTTCAGGCAGAGCCTCAACCTCTGCACCTCTCAGTTCAGGCAGAGCCTCAGCCCTTGCCCCTCTCCATTCAGGCAAAGACTCAGCCCTTGCACCTCTCAGTTCAGGCAGAGCCTCAGCCTCTGCACCTCTCCGTTCAGGCAGAGCCTCAGCTCTTGCACCTCTCAGTTCAGGCAGAGCCTCAGCTCTTGCACCTCTCAGTTCAGGCAGAGCCTCAGCCTCTACACCTCTCCATTCAGGCAGAGCCTCAGCCCTTGCACCTCTCAGTTCAGGCAGAGCCTCAGCCTTGCCCCTCTCAGTTCAGGCACAGCCTCAGCCTCTGCACCTCTCCATTCAGGCAGAGCCTCAGCTCTTGCACCTCTCAGTTCAGGCAGAGCCTCAGCCTTGCCCCTCTCCGTTCAGGCAGAGCCTCAGCCTCTGCACCTCTCCGTTCAGGCAGAGCCTCAGCCTCTGCACCTCTTCGTTCAGGCAGAGCTTCAGCTCTTGCACCTCTAAGTTCAGGGAGAGCCTGAGCCCTTTCCCCTCTCAGTTCAGGCAGAGCCTCAGCCTCGCACCTCTCAGTTCAGGCAGAGCCTGAGCCCTTGCCCCACTCAGTTCAGGCAGAGCCTCAGCCCTTGCCCCTCTCAGTTCATGCAGAGCCTCAGCCCTTGCACCTGTCGGTTCAGGCAGAGCCTCAGCCTTGCCCCTCTCAGGTCAGGCAGAGCCTCAGCCTCTGCACGTCTCCATTCAGGCAGAGCCTCAGCTCTTGCACCTCTCAGTTCAGGCAGAGCCTCAGCCCTTGCCCCTCTCAGTTCAGGCTGAGACTCAACACCTCTCCCTTCAGGCAGAGCCACAGCTCTTGCACCTCTCATTTCAGACAGAGCCTCAGCCTCTGCACCTCTCAGTTCAGGCAGAGCCTCAGCTCTTGCACCTCTCATTTCAGGCAGAGCCTCAGCCTCGTCCCTCTCAGTTCAGGCAGAGCCTCAGCCTCTGCACCACTCCGTTCAGGCAGAGCCTCAGCTCTTGGACCTCTCAGTTCAGGCAGAACCTCAGCCTTGCCCCTCTCCGTTCAGGCAGACCCTCGGCCTCTGCACCTCCCCGTTCAGGCAGAGCCTCAGCTCTTGAACCTCTCAGTTCAGGCAGAGCCTCAGCCCTTGCCCCTCTCAGTTCAGGCAGAGCCTCAGCCCTTGCCCCTCTCAGTTCAGGCAGAACCTCAGCCTCTGCACCTCTCAGTTCAGGCAGAGCCTCAGCCTCTGCACCCCTCCGTTCAGGCAGAGCCTCAGCTCTTGCACCTCTCAGTTCAGGCAGAGCCTCAGCTCTTGCACCTCTCAGTTCAGGCAGAGCCTCAGCCTCTGCACCTCTCCATTCAAGCAGAGCCTCAGCCCTTGCACCTCTCAGTTCAGGCAGAGCCTCAGCCTTGCCCCTCTCAGTTCAGGCACAGCCTCAGCCTCTGCACCTCTCCGTTCAGGCAGAGCCTCAGCTCTTGCACCTCTCAGTTCAGGCAGAGCCTCAGCCTTGCCCCTCTCCGTTCAGGCAGAGCCTCAGCCTCTGCACCTCTCCGTTCAGGCAGAGCCTCAGCCTCTGCACCTCTCCGTTCAGGCAGAGCTTCAGCTCTTGCACCTCTCAGTTCAGGCAGAGCCTGAGCCCTTGCCCCTCTCAGTTCAGGCAGAGCCTCAGCCTCGCACCTCTCAGTTCAGGCAGAGCCTGAGCCCTTGCCCCACTCAGTTCAGGCAGAGCCTCAGCTCTTGCACCTCTCAGTTCAGGCAGAGCCTCAGCCTCTGCACCTCTTAGTTCAGGCAGAGCCTCAGCCCTTGCCCCTCTTCGTTCAGGCAGAGCCTCAGCCCTTGCACCTGTCAGTTCAGGCAGAGCCTCAGCCCTTGCACATGTCAGTTCAGGCAGAGCCTCAACCCCTGCACCTGTCAGATCAGGTGGGGCCTCAGCTCTTGCACCCGTCAGCTCAGGTAGGATTTCACCTGTCAGTTCAGGCAGAGCCTCAGCCTCTGCACCTCTCAGTTCAGGCAGAGCCTCAGCCCTTTCTCCTCTCTGTTCAGGCAGAGACTCAGCCCTTGCACCTCTTAGTTCAGGCAGAGCCTCAGCCTCTGCACCTCTCCATTCAGGCAGAGCCTCAGCCCTTGCACCTCTCAGTTCAGGCAGAGCCTCAGCCTTGCCCCTCTCAGTTCAGGCACAGCCTCATCCTCTGCACCTCTCCGTTCAGGCAGAGCCTCAGCTCTTGCACCTCTCAGTTCAGGCAGAGCCTCAGCCTTGCCCCTTTCCGTTCAGGCAGAGCCTCAGCCTCTGCACCTCTCCGTTCAGGCAGAGCCTCAGCCTCTGCACCTCTCCGTTCAGGCAGAGCTTCAGCTCTTGCACCTCTAAGTTCAGGGAGAGCCTGAGCCCTTGCCCCTCTCAGTTCAGGCAAAGCCTCAGCCTCGCACCTCTCAGTTCAGGCAGAGCCTGAGCCCTTGCCCCAATCAGTTCAGGCAGAGCCTCAGCCCTTGCCCCTCTCAGTTCAGGCAGAGCCTCAGCCTTGCCCCTCTCAGTTCAGGCACAGCCTCAGCCTCTGCACCTCTCCGTTCAGGCAGAGCCTCAGCTCTTGCACCTCTCAGTTCAGGCAGAGCCTCAGCCTTGTCCCTCTCTGTTCAGGCAGAGCCTCAGCCTCTGCAGCTCTCCGTTCAGGCAGAGCTTCAGGTCTTGCACCTCTAAGTTCAGGGAGAGCCTGAGCCCTTGCCCTTCTCAGTTCAGGCAGAGCCTCAGCCTCGCACCTCTCAGTTCAGGCAGAGCCTGAGCCCTTGCCCCACTCAGTTCAGGCAGAGCCTCAGCTCTTGCACCTCTCAGTTCAGGCAGAGCCTCAGCCTCTGCACCTCTCAGTTCAGGCAGAGCCTCAGCCCTTGCCCCTCTCCTTTCAGGCAGAGCCTCAGCCCTTGCACCTGTCAGTTCAGGCAGAGCCTCAGCCCTTGCACATGTCAGTTCAGGCAGAGCCTCAACCCCTGCACCTGTCAGATCAGGTGGGGCCTCAGCTCTTGCACCCGTCAGCTCAGGTAGGATTTCACCTGTCAGTTCAGGCAGAGCCTCAGCCTCTGCACCTCTCAGTTCAGGCAGAGCCTCAGCCCTTGCCCCTCTCCGTTCAGGCAGAGACTCAGCCCTTGCACCTGTCAGTTCAGGCAGAGCCTCAGCCCTTGCACCTGTCAGTTCAGGCAGAGCCTCAACCCCTGCACCTGTCAGATCATGGAGGACCTCAGCCCTTGCACCTCTCATTTCAGGCAGAGCCTCAGCCTTGCCCCTCTCAGTTCAGGCAGAGACTCAGCCTCTGCACCTCTCCGTTCAGGCAGAGCCTCAGCTCTTGCACCTCTCAGTTCAGGCAGAGCCTCAGCCTCTGCACCTCTCCGTTCAGGCAGAGCCTCAGCTCTTGCACCTCTCAGTTCAGGCAGAGCCTCAGCCCTTGCCCCTCTCATTTCAGGCAGAGCCTCAGCCCTTGCCCCTCTCAGTTCAGGCAGAACCTCAGCCTCTGCACCTCTCCGTTCAGGCAGAGCCTCAGCTCTTGCACCTCTCAGTTCAGGCAGAGCCCCAGCCCTTGCACCTCTCAGTTCAGGCAGAGCCTCAGCCCTTGCACCTCTCAGTTCAGGCAGAGCCTCAGCCTCTGCACCACTCCGTTCAGGCAGAGCCTCAGCTCTTGGACCTCTCAGTTCAGGCAGAACCTCAGCCTTGCCCCTCTCCGTTCAGGCAGACCCTCGGCCTCTGCACCTCTCCGTTCAGGCAGAGCCTCAGCTCTTGCACCTCTCAGTTCAGGCAGAGCCTCAGCCTTGCCCCTCTCCGTTCAGGCAGAGCCTCAGCCTCTGCACCTCTCCGTTCAGGCAGAGCCTCAGCCTCTGCACCTCTCCGTTCAGGCAGAGCTTCAGCTCTTGCACCTCTCAGTTCAGGCAGAGCCTGAGCCCTTGCCCCTCTCAGTTCAGGCAGAGCCTCAGCCTCGCACCTCTCAGTTCAGGCAGAGCCTGAGCCCTTGCCCCACTCTGTTCAGGCAGAGCCTCAGCTCTTGCACCTCTCAGTTCAGGCAGAGCCTCAGCCTCTGCACCTCTTAGTTCAGGCAGAGCCTCAGCCCTTGCCCCTCTCCGTTCAGGCAGAGCCTCAGCCCTTGCACCTGTCAGTTCAGGCAGAGCCTCAGCCCTTGCACATGTCAGTTCAGGCAGAGCCTCAACCCCTGCACCTGTCAGATCAGGTGGGGCCTCAGCTCTTGCACCCGTCAGCTCAGGTAGGATTTCACCTGTCAGTTCAGGCAGAGCCTCAGCCTCTACACCTCTCAGTTCAGGCAGAGCCTCAGCCCTTGCCCCTCTCCGTTCAGGCAGAGACTCAGCACTTGCACCTCTCAGTCCAGGCAGAGCCTCAGCCTCTGCACCTCTCCGTTCAGGCAGAGCCTCAGCTCTTGCACCTCTCAGTTCAGGCAGAGCCTCAGCTCTTGCACCTCTCAGTTCAGGCAGAGCCTCAGCCTCTGCACCTCTCCATTCAGGCATAGCCTCAGCCCTTGCACCTCTCAGTTCAGGCAGAGCCTCAGCTTTGCCCCTCTCAGTTCAGGCACAGCCTCAGCCTCTGCACCTCTCCTTTCAGGCAGAGCCTCAGCTCTTGCACCTCTCAGTTCAGGCAGAGCCTCAGCCTTGCCCCTCTCCGTTCAGGCAGAGCCTCAGCCTCTGCACCTCTCCGTTCAGGCAGAGCCTCAGCCTCTGCACCTCTCCGTTCAGGCAGAGCTTCAGCTCTTGCAACTCTAAGTTCAGGCAGAGCCTGAGCCCTTGCCTCTCTCAGTTCAGGCAGAGCCTCAGCCTCGCACCTCTCAGTTCAGGCAGAGCCTGAGCCCTTGCCCCACTCAGTTCAGGCAGAGCCTCAGCCCTTGCCCTTCTCAGTTCAGGCAGAGCCTCAGCCTTGCCCCTCTCAGTTCAGGCACAGCCTCAGCCTCTGCACCTCTCCGTTCAGGCAGAGCCTCAGCTCTTGCACCTCTCAGTTCAGGCAGAGCCTCAGCCTTGTCCCTCTCCGTTCAGGCAGAGCCTCAGCCTCTGCACCTCTCCGTTCAGGCAGAGCTTCAGCTCTTGCACCTCTAAGTTCAGGGAGAGCCTGAGCTTTTGCCCCTCTCAGTTCAGGCAGAGCCTCAGCCTCGCACCTCTCAGTTCAGGCAGAGCCTGAGCCCTTGCCCCACTTAGTTCAGGCAGAGCCTCAGCTCTTGCACCTCTCAGTTCAGGCAGAGCCTCAGCCTCTGCACCTCTCAGTTCAGGCAGAGCCTCAGCCCTTGCCCCTCTCCGTTCAGGCAGAGCCTCAGCCCTTGCACCTGTCAGTTCAGGCAGAGCCTCAGTCCTTGCACATGTCAGTTCAGGCAGAGCCTCAACCCCTGCACCTGTCAGATCAGGTGGGGCCTCAGCTCTTGCACCCGTCAGCTCAGGTAGGATTTCACCTGTCAGTTCAGGCAGAGCCTCAGCCTCTGCACCTCTCAGTTCAGGCAGAGCCTCAGCCCTTGCCCCTCTCCGTTCAGGCAGAGACTCAGCCCTTGCACCTGTCAGTTCAGGCAGAGCCTCAGCCCTTGCACCTGTCAGTTCAGGCAGAGCCTCAACCCCTGCACCTGTCAGATCATGGAGGACCTCAGCACTTGCACCTCTCATTTCAGGCAGAGCCTCAGCCTTGCCCCTCTCAGTTCAGGCAGAGACTCAGCCTCTGCACCTCTCCGTTCAGGCAGAGCCTCAGCTCTTGCACCTCTCAGTTCAGGCAGAGCCTCAGCCTCTGCACCTCTCCGTTCAGGCCGAGCCTCAGCTCTTGCACCTCTCAGTTCAGGCAGAGCCTCAGCCCTTGCCACTCTCATTTCAGGCAGAGCCTCAGCCCTTGCCCCTCTCAGTTCAGGCAGAACCTCAGCCTCTGCACCTCTCCGTTCAGGCAGAGCCTCAGCTCTTGCACCTCTCAGTTCAGGCAGAGCCTCAGCCCTTGCACCTCTCAGTTCAGGCAGAGCCTCAGCCCTTGCACCTCTCAGTTCAGGCAGAGCCTCAGCCTTGCCCCTCTCAGTTCAGGCAGAGCCTCAGCCTCTGCACCTCTCCGTTCAGGCAGAGCCTCAGCTCTTGCACCTTTCAGTTCAGGCAGAGCCTCAGCCTTGCCCCTCTCTGTTCAGGCAGAGCCTCAGCCCCTGCACCTCACCGTTCAGGCAGAGCCTGAGCCCTTGCCCCTCTCAGTTCAGGCAGAGCCTCAGCTCTTGCACCTCTCAGTCCAGGCAGAGCCTCAGCACTTGCACCTCTCAGTTCAGGCAGAGCCTCAGCCTCTGCACCTCTCAGTTCAGGCAGAGCCTCAGCCCTTGCCCCTCTCCGTTCAGGCAGAGCCTCAGCCCTTGCACCTGTCAGTTCAGGCAGAGCCTCAGCCCTTGCACCTGTCAGTTCAGGCAGAGCCTCAACCCCTGGACCTGTCAGTTCAGGCAGAGCCTCAACCCCTGCACCCCTCAGTTCAGGCAGAGCCTCAGCCCTTGCCCCTCTCTGTTCAGGCAGAGCCTGAACCCCTGCACCTGTCAGTTCAGGCAGAGCCTCAGCCCTTGCACCTTGTTAGGGAGAATTCTCTGTTTAGGCTGAATTTCCCTACCTAGTGAGTCCCCCAGCAGCTTTGCTGGATTTCTGGGGTTTCTTTTTTTCTCCTGCCAAGAGTGAGACTCTTTTACCCTCACTCTTGGACATGTTTTCTTGGTTAAACCTTGTGTTGAATGGGCTATGGGGTCTTTTACTCCATAGGGCCTGTTAGGCAGAAACCTGTGCAGTTCCCTTGGGGAACACTGCAAAAGATTTAAGACTACAGGTAGAGCAGTAAACCCCTTTGGTAGCAGTCTGTACCACCCAGATTTACCTGGTAGCTGTGGCTGAGCAGTCAGACTTCTCTCAAGAAGAGTTAGGCAGTATGCAAAGTATACACAATATGTACCAAAACACAATAGCACAAGCAAACACTGACCAGAGCTTGGTTTCAAAAGAATATTGTTATTTATTTAAAAACACACATAAGTAAAAACACTCTAGCAACGAATATGGTAAAAACACTTCAACACAGTTATAATGAAAGTAAATTCAATCCTTTCTCCTATCTAGACAACTCTAGGTTAACACCACTTAATTAAAACAGAGGTGAGTGCTTAACGTTAGATGACACTCTAGTAGTTTCCAAGAAAGGGAGAGAAAAAGCAGAAATAGGTTAAACACACCACTCTAAGGTCCAGAACACTTGCAATAGGCTTAAAGAAGCACAAAGTCACAGGTGAGCAAAAGTCACTAGGCAGGGCCCACTCTTAGAGTAGCCGGAGCGAAAAGGTGCCCAAGATCACACTGTTAGTTAGAGATTCAAGTCTTGCAAAGAGTCAAAAAGAGTTTTAGAGTGGCCCAGAAAGTTTAGCCAAAGTGTCCCAGGCACTCCCAGGTTCGAAAGCCGGGGACTAAATCTACCCCGTACAGTCGGTGGCAAGGGAAGCCAGGCGGAACACAGTACCTTAAGCGGAAAGGATCCTCCAGCGGTGGCAGTTGTTCCAGGCAGTGGCAGCAGGGCTCGACGTCGGTCAGGGGAGAAGAAGTTCTCGCTGAAGAGCAGAAGAGGAGGGTCGTTGCACTGCCCGGGAAGAAACCAGCCGCGGAGTCCTCCGGTTAAAGGGTTGGTACCGACTTTCGCGGTAGGGGGGTAAAGTGTGGTATTCCGGTTGCCGGGGTGCTTGGCACAGGCAAGGCGGCCACGAGATACCTCAAAGAACGGAAAGAAGGCGAAAACTGGTTGTCCCCACCAGTTAAGGGAAGGAGCCACTCCGTTAAGAGTTCTCCTCGGTCGTCGGGAAAAAGTGGTGAGACGGTTCAGCAGGGCTCCACCGGGTGGTGTCGTCGAAGCAGGTCGGCTCAGCTCTTCCCTCGTCGGATTCTTGGTCCTGTGGCGACTTCTGAAGTCCCAGTCCCCAAAGCCCTGCTTTTATGCAGCAAGCCCCCATTCACCCAGCCTAGCTGTCACTCAAACATGCTAAGTGGTGAGCCGGGCGGCTCACCACTTGGGCCAATCAGGACGGAGTGCGACTTGAGTTACCAAGGTAACTCAGTCCAGGGTGCCTAAATCCCCCTCCACCCCTCCTAAGTACCCCAGACAGAGTGGCACCACTTTGGAGGGCTTCTGTGGAGAAGCCCGCCAAAAGTGGAACAAAGGGCTCCACTTTGGGTCAGAGTTACAGAGGCGAACACCAACGCCATTTTAGAATCAAGTTTTGGCAAAAAGTCCCAACCGGAGTTATAAAAAGAAATATATAAACCGGCGGGATGTTTAAGGCTACCGTAAATAAATAATTAAATGTGTTAGCCTAAAACAATGGGAAATCCCATAGGGAAATATTCGCGGTCGAATATAAAAAGTAGTTTCCACTGCCACCAGCCAAAACTCGATCAGGGGGGACGGAGACGTGCCCCCTCGACTAACAGACCCTGGGGCAATCGAATTGCCCCAGCCAGTACGTCCACAATATGATGGTTTGTACTGGTTCTGTTCAGGATTCAAGACTAGCAAAGTCTTTGGTGACTTTACATGCCCTGGGAGACAGTAGTCAGTCCCAGGGTATGGAGTCTATGTTGGGGAGTCCCTAGGACACTCCTGGGTCACGGCACAGAGGGTGCTGTGTAACCCACATCACAAAAATACATGAGGCCCTATGGAGTAAAAGACCCCATAGCCCATTCAACACAAGGTTTAACCAAGATAACACAGTTCAACATGTCCAAGAGTGAGGGTAAAAGAGTCTCACTCTTGGCAGGAGAAAAAAAATAAACTCCAGAAATCCAGCAAAGCTGCTGGGGGACTCACTAGGTAGGGAAATTCAGCCTAAACAGAGAATTCTCCCTAACACTCGCCCCCCCCAGACTAAGGGACAGGAGGATTTAATCCACTCCTGGATGAACCTCATACCTCTAGTCGATGATATACATCCTAGAGAGTCCATCAGCATTTTGATGGTGACACCCTGACCTGTGCTTAAGGGAGAACTCAAAGGTCTTCTTTTGCAAGCTAAAGGACCTACAAACCCTTTGAGGAACATCAGTCTTTTTGTTATAGGGGATCTGGTTGACCAGTCCCTCAGAAGTTGGTACAACTTCTGAACCTATGTTAGGCTTTTTGAAGGGGTCCTTATAAAGGATTCCCTTAGATCTAGAGGGGCCTCCAAGGTTCCTCACCACCTCTCTTGTGGGAGCAGGTTGGGTCTTAGGCCTCTGCTTCCCCTTCCTCTTAGATCTACCCTTACCTATTTTTGGAGTTTCCCCCCTAATATTAGGATTTGAGTTGGGGTCTTCAGTAGAAGGTCCAACAGTCTGAAGGTTTTTGGCCTTAGACTTTTCTTTTCTGGTTTTCCACCAGCACTGAGAATTACCAGTTCTCTCAGGTCCAGATAGGGGCCTAGCTGGTCTATCCACCTCTTCCTCAGAAGCAGGGGGAGTCAGAGACTCTGAGACTAGGGGAACAATGATGGAGCTTGGTTGGGGCGCCCATGTTCCTAGCATACTATCCTGAAATGTGCCTGGGTTAGAGGTCAACTTACTAACACCAGGGCTTGTAGTGGGGTTCTCAGTAGAGGGTCCCACAGGCTTAGAAGGGTCCTTCAAGGTAGCCTGTCTAGCCAATTTGGTTAAGTTCTGCTTCTCCATACTGGGAGGCCTGGGGGTATGTGACACTACTCCTAGAGTTCTTAGGTCATTCCCCAACAGGACCTTCCCAGGTACCTCAGTCTGAACACTGACAGGGATCCTCACTGTCATGTTGTTACACTGAATGAGGGCTGGTAGAATAGGAACCATTTGGACAGGGCCTCCAGACATCTTAGTGGGACCTTTGGGTGCTTTGGCCACATCCTCAGGTTGAAAGAAGCTTTCATCCACTACTGTTCTGCTGGCCCCAGTGTCTCTCCTGGCAGGAGTATCCTGGCCATTGACAAGAACACTGTCCACATAATACACCTTAGAGTTAACAGGTAGGGAGTTATACACAACCCTATTCTGGGGACTAACCAGACCCATAGGCTCTAAGTTTACAGTTGCTTGAAGACCCAAGGGTTCTTCAGCAAAGAGTTCAAAGTGGGCACTAGCCATCTGTACTTCATCCTCAGGAGTGAAGGCTAAGGAGACTGTGCTGATCCCTGCAGGTTTACCCTTGCACTTGGGATCTCCTTTGATATGGTCAGTACCCTGACAGACATAGCATTGTCCAAATGCTCTCTGGAAGGGTGGCTTGTTCTGACCTCCTTCTGGCTTGTGGCCAGAAGGTACAGTAGCCTGACTAGGTTTCCCATGTGGCTTACCCTGGTTATTTTGTGGTTTGGGGCCCTCTTTGGGATAGGAATGATTAGAATTCTCTTTGGAGTCCTTTTTAGACTGTTTCTCCCCATCCTTCTTCTGAGTTACCCCAGAATCCTTGTGAGTGGCCCTGTTGGCAACCCACAAGTCAGCAGCCTTAGCTAGTTTCCGGGAATCCAATTCCCTGGAATCAGCCAAGTGTTGTCTGAGCTCAGGAGAGCAGGCATCATAAATAGTCTCCAACATAAACAAATTCTTCATACCTTCATAAGTGTTCACCTTGTAACCCTTAATCCATCCCTCTAAGTTTTTCAAACATTCACTCACCCAGGTAGCCCAAGGGGTACCATCATGCTTTTTGAGGTTCCTAAACCTCTTAAGATACTGGGAAGGGGTCTTCCCAAACCTAGCTATCAAAGCTAGTTTCACACATTCATAGTCCTTCCTATCCTCCTCCCCCATCTCCATTACCACATCAGTTGCAACAGGGGGAAGCCTAGAGAACAACCAGGTGAGTAAGTCATTTCCTGTGATGTTCTGGAGCCCATGATTATATTCAAACAGAGACAACCAATCCAACACATCCAACTTAGGCTCATACATACCAACCAATTCTTTAGGCATCCGGGGTCTTTTAGGACTGGAACTTCTAGAGGAGCCAGAGAGAGAAACATTCTCAACAGATAATTTCTTCATTTCTAAGTCATACTTGAGCTCCATTTCCCTTAGCCTTAGTTCTTTGTCAGTTTGAGCATTAAGTTTCTTATACTCCAATTCTAGCTTCATTTTCTCCAGTTCAAAGTACTGAGGACTAAATGTGGGACCTGGTAAAGGTCCAGTAGGCACAGCAGGTAGAGCAGGCAGAGGCCTAGGGGGGACAGTTACAACAGCCTCACCCTCCTCTTCTGACTCTTCCTCAGAATCATCAACATTTTGCTCCATGTTAACTTCAACACTGTCATCTACAGTTGCTGGAGTGGTAGGTTCCTCTGAACCATCACCCAGACTTTGGTTAGCTAACAATCTTTCAATCAGCTCCATTTTCTTGCCCTTAGTCAGGAGATCCTTATGTTTACAGAGCACTCTTAAACAATCAGCAGTTTTGGCTGCAAGGGACTCTTGACTATAGCTTTCTATAACTGACATGTTAGAGGTTTTACTTTTTCAGTGCTAAGCTTTGTGGTTAGTTGCACTAAGGTATCTAAAGCACAATAAAGTGTATACTCAATACAAATCCCACCGCTGTACACCAGTGTTAGGCAGAAACCTGTGCAGTTCCCTTGGGGAACACTGCAAAAGATTTAAGACTACAGGTAGAGCAGTAAACCCCTTTGGTAGCAGTCTGTACCACCCAGATTTACCTGGTAGCTGTGGCTGAGCAGTCAGACTTCTCTCAAGAAGAGTTAGGCAGTATGCAAAGTATACACAATATGTACCAAAACACAATAGCACAAGCAAACACTGACCAGAGCTTGGTTTCAAAAGAATATTGTTATTTATTTAAAAACACACATAAGTAAAAACACTCTAGCAACGAATATGGTAAAAACACTTCAACACAGTTATAATGAAAGTAAATTCAATCCTTTCTCCTATCTAGACAACTCTAGGTTAACACCACTTAATTAAAACAGAGGTGAGTGCTTAACGTTAGATGACACTCTAGTAGTTTCCAAGAAAGGGAGAGAAAAAGCAGAAATAGGTTAAACACACCACTCTAAGGTCCAGAACACTTGCAATAGGCTTAAAGAAGCACAAAGTCACAGGTGAGCAAAAGTCACTAGGCAGGGCCCACTCTTAGAGTAGCCGGAGCGAAAAGGTGCCCAAGATCACACTGTTAGTTAGAGATTCAAGTCTTGCAAAGAGTCAAAAAGAGTTTTAGAGTGGCCCAGAAAGTTTAGCCAAAGTGTCCCAGGCACTCCCAGGTTCGAAAGCCGGGGACTAAATCTACCCCGTACAGTCGGTGGCAAGGGAAGCCAGGCGGAACACAGTACCTTAAGCGGAAAGGATCCTCCAGCGGTGGCAGTTGTTCCAGGCAGTGGCAGCAGGGCTCGACGTCGGTCAGGGGAGAAGAAGTTCTCGCTGAAGAGCAGAAGAGGAGGGTCGTTGCACTGCCCGGGAAGAAACCAGCCGCGGAGTCCTCCGGTTAAAGGGTTGGTACCGACTTTCGCGGTAGGGGGGTAAAGTGTGGTATTCCGGTTGCCGGGGTGCTTGGCACAGGCAAGGCGGCCACGAGATACCTCAAAGAACGGAAAGAAGGCGAAAACTGGTTGTCCCCACCAGTTAAGGGAAGGAGCCACTCCGTTAAGAGTTCTCCTCGGTCGTCGGGAAAAAGTGGTGAGACGGTTCAGCAGGGCTCCACCGGGTGGTGTCGTCGAAGCAGGTCGGCTCAGCTCTTCCCTCGTCGGATTCTTGGTCCTGTGGCGACTTCTGAAGTCCCAGTCCCCAAAGCCCTGCTTTTATGCAGCAAGCCCCCATTCACCCAGCCTAGCTGTCACTCAAACATGCTAAGTGGTGAGCCGGGCGGCTCACCACTTGGGCCAATCAGGACGGAGTGCGACTTGAGTTACCAAGGTAACTCAGTCCAGGGTGCCTAAATCCCCCTCCACCCCTCCTAAGTACCCCAGACAGAGTGGCACCACTTTGGAGGGCTTCTGTGGAGAAGCCCGCCAAAAGTGGAACAAAGGGCTCCACTTTGGGTCAGAGTTACAGAGGCGAACACCAACGCCATTTTAGAATCAAGTTTTGGCAAAAAGTCCCAACCGGAGTTATAAAAAGAAATATATAAACCGGCGGGATGTTTAAGGCTACCGTAAATAAATAATTAAATGTGTTAGCCTAAAACAATGGGAAATCCCATAGGGAAATATTCGCGGTCGAATATAAAAAGTAGTTTCCACTGCCACCAGCCAAAACTCGATCAGGGGGGACGGAGACGTGCCCCCTCGACTAACAGACCCTGGGGCAATCGAATTGCCCCAGCCAGTACGTCCACAATATGATGGTTTGTACTGGTTCTGTTCAGGATTCAAGACTAGCAAAGTCTTTGGTGACTTTACATGCCCTGGGAGACAGTAGTCAGTCCCAGGGTATGGAGTCTATGTTGGGGAGTCCCTAGGACACTCCTGGGTCACGGCACAGAGGGTGCTGTGTAACCCACATCACAAAAATACATGAGGCCCTATGGAGTAAAAGACCCCATAGCCCATTCAACACAAGGTTTAACCAAGATAACACAGTTCAACATGTCCAAGAGTGAGGGTAAAAGAGTCTCACTCTTGGCAGGAGAAAAAAAATAAACTCCAGAAATCCAGCAAAGCTGCTGGGGGACTCACTAGGTAGGGAAATTCAGCCTAAACAGAGAATTCTCCCTAACAGGGCCTCATGTATTTTTGTGATGTGGGTTACACAGCACCCTCTGTGCCATGACCCAGGGGTGTCCTAGGGACTCCCCAACATAGACTCCATACCCTGGGACTGACTACTGTCTCCCAGGGCATGTAAAGTCACCAAAGACTTTGCTAGTCTTGAATCCTGAACAGAACCAGTACAAACCATCATATTGTGAACGTACTGGCTGGGGCAATTCGATTGCCCCAGGGTCTGTTAGTAGAGGGGGCACGTCTCCGTCCCCCCTGATCGAGTTTTGGCTGGTGGCAGTGGAAACTACGTTTTATATTCGACCGCGAATATTTTCCTTTGGGATTTCCCATTGTTTTAGGCTAACACATTTAATTATTTATTTACGGTAGCCTTAAACATACCGCCGGTTTATATATTTATTATTATAACTCCGGTTGGGACTTTTTGCCAAAACTTGATCCTAAAATGGCGTTGGCGTTCGCCTCTGTAACTCTGACCCAAAGTGGAGCCCTTTGTTCCACTTTTGGCGGGCTTCTCCACAGAAGCCCTCCAAAGTGGTGCCACTCTGTCTGGGTTACTTAGGAGGGGTGGAGGGGGATTTAGGCACCCTGGACTGAGTTACCTTGGTAACTCAAGTCGCACTCCGTCCTGATTGGCCCAAGTGGTGAGCCGGCCGGCTCACCACTTAGCATGTTTGAGTGACAGCTAGGCTGGGTGAATGGGGGTTTGCTGCATAAAAGCAGGGCTTTGGGGACTGGAACTTCAGAAGTCGCCACAGGACCAAGAATCCGACGAGGGAAGAGCTGAGCCGACCTGCTTCGACGACACCACCCGGTGGAGCCCTGCTGAACCGTCTCACCACTTTTCCCGACGACCGAGGAGAACTCTTAACGGAGTGGCTCCTTCCCTTGACTGGTGGGGACAACCAGTTTTCACCTTCTTTTCGCTTCTCGAGGTATCTCGTGGCCGCCTTGCCAGTGCCAAGCACCCCGGCAACCGGAACCCCACCACTTTTACCCCAACCACGAAAGTCGGTACAACCCTTTAACCGGAGGACTCCGCGGCTGGTTTCTTCCCGGGCAGTGCAACGACCTTCTTCTTCTGCTCTTCAGCGAGAACTTCTTCTCCCCTGACCGACGTCAAGCCTTGCTGCCACTGCCTGGAACAACTGCCACCGCTGGAGGATCCTTTCCGCTTAAGGTACCGTGTTCCGCCTGGCTTCCCTTGCCACCGACTGTACGGGGTAGATTTAGCCCCCGGCTTTCGAACCTGGGAGTGCCTGGGACACCCTGGCTAAACTTTCTAAGCCACTCTAAACTCTTTCTAACTCTTTGCAAGACTTTGAATCCCTAATAACAGTGTGATCTTGGGCACATTTTTCGCTCTGGCTACTCTAAGAGTGGGCCCTGCCTAGTGACTTTTGCTCACCTGTGACTTTGTACTTCTTTGAGCCTATTGCAAGTGTTCTGGACCTTAGAGGGGTGTGTTTAACCTAATTCTGCTCCTTCTCCCTTCTTTTTACCTACTAGAGTGTCATCTAACGTTAAGCGCTCACCTCTGTTTGAATTATGTGGTGTTAACCTAGAGTTGTCTAGATAGGAATAAGGATTGGGACTGCTTTCCATGACTGTGTTTAGAGTGTTTTACTATATTTTTTGCTAGAGTGTTTTCAACTTATATGTTCTTGAAAATAAATAACTATATACTTTTGAAACCAAGCTCTGGTCAGTGTTTGCTTGTGCTATTGTGTCTGAGTACATATTGTGTATACTTTACATACTGCCTAACTCTTCTTGAGGGAAGTCTGACTGCTCAGCCACAGCTACCAGGTAAATCTGGGTGGTGCAGACTGCTACCAAGTGGGTTTACTGCTATACCTGTGGTCTTAAATCTTTTGCAGTGTTCCCCAAGGGAACTGCACAGGTTTCTGCCTAACACTGGTGTACAGCGGTGGGATTTGTATTGAGTATACATTTTATTGTGCTTTGAATACCTTAGTGCAACTAACCACAAAGCTTAGCACTGTAAAAGTAATCCTCTAACATGTCAGTTATAGAAAGCTATAGTCAAGAGTCCCTTGCAGCCAAAACTGCTGACTGTTTAAGAGTGCTCTGTAAACATAAGGATCTCCTGACTAAGGGCATGAAAATGGAGCTGATTGAAAGATTGTTAGCTAACCAAAGTCTGGGTGATGGTTCAGAGGAACCTACCACTCCAGCAACTGTAGATGACAGTATTGAAGTTAACATGGAGCAAAATGTTGATGATTCTGAGGAAGAGTCAGAAGAGGAGGGTGAGGCTGTTGTAACTGTCCCCCCTAGGCCTCTGCCTGCTCTACCTGATGTACCTATTGGACCTTTACCAGGTCCCACATTTAGTCCTCGGTACTTTGAACTGGAGAAAATGAAACTAGAATTGGAGTATAAGAAACTTAATGCTCAAACTGACAAAGAACTAAGGCTAAGGGAAATGGAGCTCAAGTATGACTTAGAAATGAAGAAATTATCTGTTGAGAATGTTTCTCTCTCTGGCTCCTCTAGAAGTTCCGGTCCTAAAAGACCCCGGATGCCTAAAGAATTGATTGGTATGTATGAGCCTAAGTTGGATGTGTTGGATTGGTTGTCTCTGTTTGAATATAATCATGGGCTCCAGAACATCACAGGAAATGACTTACTCACCTGGTTGTTCTCTAGGCTTCCCCCTGTTGCAACTGATGTGGTAATGGAGATGGGGGAGGAGGATAGGAAGGACTATGAATGTGTGAAACTAGCTTTGATAGCTAGGTTTGGGAAGACCCCTTCCCAGTATCTTAAGAGGTTTAGGAGCCTCAAAAAGCATGATGGTACCCCTTGGGCTACCTGGGTGAGTGAATGTTTGAAAAACTTAGAGGGATGGATTAAGGGTTACAAGGTGAACACTTATGAAGGTATGAAGAATTTGTTTATGTTGGAGACTATTTATGATGCCTGCTCTCCTGAGCTCAGACAACACTTGGCTGATTCCAGGGAATTAGATTCCCGGAAACTAGCTAAGGCTGCTGACTTGTGGGTTGCCAACAGGGCCACTCACAAGGATTCTGGGGTAACTCAGAAGAAGGATGGGGAGAAACAGCCTAAAAAGGACTCCAAAGAGAATTCTAATACTACAAATTCCAAAGAGGGCCCCAAACAAAACTATAAGGGTAAGCCACAAGGGAAACCAAATCAGGCTAGTGTACCTTCTGGTCCCAGACCAGAAGGAGGTCAGAACAAGCCTCCATTCCAGCGAGCCTTTGGCTCATGCTTTGTTTGTAAGGCTACTGACCATGTGAAAGGAGATCCCAGATGTAAGGGTAAACCTTCAGGGGTCCAGCTTGCCTCCTTAGCCTTCGCTCCAGAAGAGGAAGTACATATGGCAAGTGGAAACTTTCTATTACTAGCTGATGAACCCACTGGAATCTCAGCTAGTGTTTCTTTAGTCTCCCTGGGGTTGTGGGAACAACAGAATTTAGATGTCTATAACTCTATCCCAGATAATACTAAAGAGTATTATAAGGACAGTGTCCAGGTGAATGGTCAGGAGACTCCTGCCATTAGGGACACTGGAGCCAGCATAACTGTGGTGGATGAATCGTTTTTCAGGGCAGAGGATGTTGCTAAGGCACCCAAATGCCTCACCAAGTTAGCTGGTGGGCCTGTGCAGATGTGTCCCCAGTTACCAGTTCTCATCCAATGTAATGATATGGCTGTAAAAATACCTGTCAGTGTACAATGTGAAGTGCCAGGTAGGGTTCTGTTGGGTAATGACCTCAAAGCTCTTGGAGTTGTGTCACATACCCCCAGACCACCTAGCAAAAGGTTACAGGAGCTCACAAAACCTGCAAGAGAGAAAACCCTGCGAGGGTTATCTCAGGAGGTGATGACAGAAATCACTCCTCTCCCACTGGAGCAACTCACTGCAGTAACTACCAGATCAGGAGCAAAGGGGCAACCCAAGACTCATAGGAAAAAGCCAGCAGCAAGCACTCCAGTGCTTCCAACAAGGACTTCCCCTAGGTTGTCCAAAGTTACACCTGTAACTCCACCTCCAGCTGAGGCTGAGAGGGAGGTACAACCCTGTGTGGTTGAGCTAGACTCTGAGGAAGAGCTAGAAGGAGGCCCCAACCTTATTGGAGATTTGGACCCTGAGGACCATCCTGAGCTGCAGTCTTTACTAGCAGAAGGTGGGCCTAGCAGGGCAGCTTTTCGTAAGGGGCAAAGAGAATGTCCAACTCTGGAAGGTCTCCGCCACCAGGCAGCTGCTCAAGCTGATGGGCAAGAGCCTGGGAAGTATAGGTTGCACTGGGAAGATGGCCTCTTCTACAGTGAACCCACTGAGTCTGAACCTGGAGACTACAAACGCCTTGTAGTCCCACAAGAGAACAGACAACAGTTCTTACAACTAGCCCATGAGATACCTTTGGCTGGTCACTTGAGTTTCAAGAAGACCAAGGAAAGGCTCTCACTCTACTTTTATTGGCCAAAGATGGGGGCTGAAGTAGATAAATATTGTAAGAGCTGCCATACCTGCCAGACTTCTGGTAAGGTTGGTTCCAAGAATGTGGCACCTTTAGTGCCTCTCCCAGTTGTGGGAGTCCCGTTTGAGAGGGTAGGGATTGACATTGTTGGTCCCCTTGATCCCCCAACCTCCTCAGGCAACAGGTTTATCCTTGTTGTAGTAGACCATGCTACTAGGTACCCTGAGGCAATTCCTATGAGGACTGTTACAGCTCCGGCTGTGGCTAAGGCCCTCCTTGGTATTTTTACCAGGGTTGGGTTTCCTAAGGAGGTAATCTCTGACAGGGGGTCAAACTTTATGTCCCACTACATGAAAGCCATGTGGAAAACCTGTGGAGTTACCTACAAGTTCTCAACCGCATACCACCCTCAGACAAACGGGTTGGTTGAAAGGTTTAACAGAACTATGAAGAGCATGATAGGTGCTTTAGAAGAACCCCTTAAAAAAAAGTGGGACCTTCTACTGCCATGCCTTCTCTTTGCTTATAGAGAAGTCCCTCAGGAGGGAGTAGGTTATTCTCCCTTTGAGCTTCTCTATGGCCATCCAGTCAGAGGTCCATTGGCCCTGATTAAGGAGGGATTGGAAGGTGCTCCTCCCCTCAAGCCAGTCAGAGTGACTGACTATGTGATAGGTCTCCGGAGGAGAATGTCACACATGATGGCAGAAGCAAGTGACAACTTGAAAGCTGGTCAAGCTCTGGTCAAACATTGGCACGACCAGAAGGCTAACATGGTTGAATTTACTCAAGACCAGCTAGTTCTAGTCATGCTCCCAACAAGGCAGAGGGCCTTGCAAGACAAATGGATGGGACCCTTCAAGATTGTGGGAAAACTTGGAGAGGTCAACTATCTGGTGGATCTGGGGAGACCCAGGGAAGCTCCTAGAGTCTTCCACACCAACCGACTAAAAGCATACATCTCCAGGCCTGATGTAGGAGCCTTGCTTCTAGCTTCAGCTGCAGAGGAAGAAGAGAGTGAATCTCTCCCTGATCTCCTCAGAGGTGTGCCTTTAGATGAAAAAGTTGAAGGAGTCAACCTCTCTTCAGACCTGACACCTGAGCAACAAGAGGAGTGCAAATCTATGTTAAATCAGTTTGCCTCCCTGTTCTCACTGTCACCAGGCTTGACCCCTTGGGGCCAGCATGAGATACTCACTGGTGACTGTCTGCCAGTCAAAAGCAGAGGATACAGAATGTCAGAACATATCAGAGCCCACATCAAAGGAGAGGTCAAGAAGATGCTTGATCTCGGGGTAATAGAGCCCTCTACTAGTCCATGGTCTAGCCCAGTTGTGTTAGTACCAAAGGCAGGATCCAAAGACTTGAGATTCTGTGTGGACTATAGAGCCCTAAATGCAGTCACCAAGACTGATGCCCACCCTTTGCCCAGGACAGATGAGTTGGTGGATAAACTTGGTGCAGCCAAGTACCTCAGCACATTTGACCTGACGTCAGGCTATTGGCAAATAGCCCTGACAGACCATGCCAAGGAGAAAACTGCATTTTCAACCCCAGTTGGCTTGTACCAGTTTAAGGTCATGCCTTTTGGACTAAAAAATGCACCTGCCACATTCCAAAGGATGGTGAACCAAGTTCTGGCTGGGATGGAAGATTTCTGCATGGCATACTTGGATGACATTGCAGTCTTCAGCCACTCCTGGGAAGAACATGTGAACCACCTAGGACACGTGTTGCAGGCTCTGGAAAAGGCCCATTTGACAATCAAAGCCAGTAAGTGCCAGATTGGTCAAAGTAAAGTGGTCTACCTTGGACATGAGGTAGGAGGTGGAGAAATAAGGCCTTTGCCCAGCAAGATTAAAGCTGTGCAAAATTGGACAACACCAACTACTCAAACCCAAGTGAGAGCTTTTCTAGGCCTCACTGGATATTACAGGAATTTCATTGAGAACTATGGGACCATAGCTTCTCCGCTGAATGTAATCTCCTCTCCCAAATTCCCTAAAAAGGTAAAATGGAATGAGGAGTGCAATCAGGCCTTTGAAAAACTGAAGAGAGCTCTTTGCCAAGCTCCAGTATTGAGAGCTCCTGACTACCACCAACCTTTCATTGTACAAACTGATGCTTCCAATGTAGGTATAGGTGCAGTTCTAAGCCAACTGGATGAGAAGGGTAGGGAGCACCCCATTTGCTTCATCAGTAGGAAACTGAAGGATCCTGAGACAAGGTGGGCAACTATCGAAAGAGAATGCTTTGCTATTGTGTGGGCACTGAAGAAGTTTAGGCCATACTTGTATGGTTCTACTTTTGTTATTCAGACTGACCACCAACCCTTGAGATGGTTAATGCAAATGAAAGGGGAAAATCCAAAACTATTGAGATGGTCAATCTGCCTGCAAGGGTTTGATTTCACCATTGAGCACAGGTCAGGGTGTCACCATCAAAATGCTGATGGACTCTCTAGGATGTATATCATCGACTAGAGGTATGAGGTTCATCCAGGAGTGGATTAAATCCTCCTGTCCCTTAGTCTGGGGGGGGCAAGTGTTAGGGAGAATTCTCTGTTTAGGCTGAATTTCCCTACCTAGTGAGTCCCCCAGCAGCTTTGCTGGATTTCTGGGGTTTCTTTTTTTCTCCTGCCAAGAGTGAGAATCTTTTACCCTCACTCTTGGACATGTTGAAGTGTGTTTTCTTGGTTAAACCTTGTGTTGAATGGGCTATGGGGTCTTTTACTCCATAGGGCCTCATGTATTTTTGTGATGTGGGTTACACAGCACCCTCTGTGCCGTGACCCAGGGGTGTCCTAGGGACTCCCCAACATAGACTCCATACCCTGGGACTGACTACTGTCTCCCAGGGCATGTAAAGTCACCAAAGACTTTGCTAGTCTTGAATCCTGAACAGAACCAGTACAAACCATCATATTGTGGACGTACTGGCTGGGGCAATTCGATTGCCCCAGGGTCTGTTAGTCGAGGGGGCACGTCTCCGTCCCCCCTGATCGAGTTTTGGCTGGTGGCAGTGGAAACTACGTTTTATATTCGACCGCGAATATTTTCCTATGGGATTTCCCATTGTTTTAGGCTAACACATTTAATTATTTATTTACGGTAGCCTTAAACATACCGCCGGTTTATATATTTATTATTATAACTCCGGTTGGGACTTTTTGCCAAAACTTGATCCTAAAATGGTGTTGGCGTTCGCCTCTGTAACTCTGACCCAAAGTGGAGCCCTTTGTTCCACTTTTGGCGGGCTTCTCCACAGAAGCCCTCCAAAGTGGTGCCACTCTGTCTGGGGTACTTAGGAGGGGTGGAGGGGGGTTTAGGCACCCTGGACTGAGTTACCTTGGTAACTCAAGTCGCACTCCGTCCTGATTGGCCCAAGTGGTGAGCCGGCCGGCTCACCACTTAGCATGTTTGAGTGACAGCTAGGCTGGGTGAATGGGGGTTTGCTGCATAAAAGCAGGGCTTTGGGGACTGGAACTTCAGAAGTCGCCACAGGACCAAGAATCCGACGAGGGAAGAGCTGAGCCGACCTGCTTCGACGACACCACCCGGTGGAGCCCTGCTGAACCGTCTCACCACTTTTCCCGACGACCGAGGAGAACTCTTAACGGAGTGGCTCCTTCCCTTGACTGGTGGGGACAACCAGTTTTCACCTTCTTTTCGCTTCTCGAGGTATCTCGTGGCCGCCTTGCCAGTGCCAAGCACCCCGGCAACCGGAACCCCACCACTTTTACCCCAACCACGAAAGTCGGTACAACCCTTTAACCGGAGGACTCCGCGGCTGGTTTCTTCCCGGGCAGTGCAACGACCTTCTTCTTCTGCTCTTCAGCGAGAACTTCTTCTCCCCTGACCGACGTCGAGCCTTGCTGCCACTGCCTGGAACAACTGCCACCGCTGGAGGATCCTTTCCGCTTAAGGTACCGTGTTCCGCCTGGCTTCCCTTGCCACCGACTGTACGGGGTAGATTTAGCCCCCGGCTTTCGAACCTTGTAGTGCCTGGGACACCCTGGCTAAACTTTCTAAGCCACTCTAAACTCTTTCTAACTCTTTGCAAGACTTTGAATCCCTAATAACAGTGTGATCTTGGGCACATTTTTCGCTCCGGCTACTCTAAGAGTGGGCCCTGCCTAGTGACTTTTGCTCACCTGTGCCTTTGTACTTCTTTGAGCCTATTGCAAGTGTTCTGGACCTTAGAGTGGTGTGTTTAACCTAATTCTGCTCCTTCTCCCTTCTTTTTACCTACTAGAGTGTCATCTAACGTTAAGCGCTCACCTCTGTTTGAATTATGTGGTGTTAACCTAGAGTTGTCTAGATAGGAATAAGGATTGGGACTGCTTTCCATGACTGTGTTTAGAGTGTTTTACTATATTTTTTGCTAGAGTGTTTTCAACTTATATGTTCTTGAAAATAAATAACTATATACTTTTGAAACCAAGCTCTGGTCAGTGTTTGCTTGTGCTATTGTGTCTGAGTACATATTGTGTATACTTTACATACTGCCTAACTCTTCTTGAGGGAAGTCTGACTGCTCAGCCACAGCTACCAGGTAAATCTGGGTGGTGCAGACTGCTACCAAGTGGGTTTACTGCTATACCTGTGGTCTTAAATCTTTTGCAGTGTTCCCCAAGGTACTGCACAGGTTTCTGCCTAACACACCTGTCAGTTCAGGCAGAGCCTCAGCCCTTGCACCTGTCAGTTCAGGCAGAGCCTCAACCCCTGCACCTGTCAGTTCAGGCAGAGCCTCAGCCCTTGCACCTGTCAGTTCAGGCAGAGCCTCAGCCCTTGCACCTGTCAGTTCAGGCAGAGCCTCAGCCCTTGCACCTTTCAGTTCAGGCAGAGCCTCAGCCTCTGCACCTCTCCGTTCAGGCAGAGCCTCAGCCTCTGCACCTCTCCGTTCAGGCAGAGCCTCAGCTCTTGCACCTCTCAGTTCAGGCAGAGACCAGCCCTTGCCCCTCTCAGTTCAGGCAGAGCCTCAGCCCTTGCACCTGTCAGTTCAGGCAGAGCCTCAGCCCTTGCACCTGTCAGTTCAGGCAGAGCCTCAGCCCTTGCACCTGTCAGTTCAGGCAGAGCCTCAGCCCTTGCACCTGTCAGTTCAGGCAGAGCCTCAACCCTTGCCCCTCTCAGTTCATGCAGAGCCTCAGCCCTTGCACCTGTCAGTTCAGGCAGAGCCTCAGCCCTTGCACCTGTCAGTTCAGGCAGAGCCTCAACCCCTGCACCTGTCAGATCATGGAGGACCTCTTCCCTTGCACCTCTAATTTCAGGCAGAGCCTCAGCCTTGCCCCTCTCAATTCAGGCAGAGACTCAGCCTCTGCACCTCTCCGTTCAGGCAGAGCCTCAGCCTCTGCACCTCTCCGTTCAGGCAGAGCTTCAGCTCTTGCACCTCTAAGTTCAGGGAGAGCCTGAGTCCTTGCCCCTCTCAGTTCAGGCAGAGCCTCAGCCTCGCACCTCTCAGTTCAGGCAGAGCCTGAGCCCTTGCCCCACTCAGTTCAGGCAGAGCCTCAGCCCTTGCCCCTCTCAGTTCAGGCAAAGCCTCAGCATTGCCCCTCTCAGTTCAGGCACAGCCTCAGCCTCTGCACCTCTCCGTTCAGGCAGAGCCTCAGCTCTTGCACCTCTCAGTTCAGGCAGAGCCTCAGCCTTGCCCCTCTCCGTTCAGGCAGAGCCTCAGCCTCTGCACCTCTCCGTTCAGGCAGAGCCTCAGCCTCTGCACCTCTCCGTTCAGGCAGAGCTTCAGCTCTTGCACCTCTAAGTTCAGGGAGAGCCTGAGCCCTTGCCCCTCTCAGTTCAGGCAGAGCCTCAGCCTCGCACCTCTCAGTTCAGGCAGAGCCTGAGCCCTTGCCCCACTCAGTTCAGGCAGAGCCTCAGCTCTTGCACCTCTCAGTTCAGGCAGAGGCTCAGCCTCTGCACCTCTCAGTTCAGGCAGAGCCTCAGCCCTTGCCCCTATCCGTTCAGGCAGAGCCTCAGCCCTTGCACCTGTCAGTTCAGGCAGAGCCTCAGCCCTTGCACATGTCAGTTCAGGCAGAGCCTCAACCCCTGCACCTGTCAGATCAGGTGGGGCCTCAGCTCTTGCACCCGTCAGCTCAGGTAGGATTTCACCTGTCAGTTCAGGCAGAGCCTCAGCCTCTGCACCTCTCAGTTCAGGCAGAGCCTCAGCCCTTGCCCCTCTCCGTTCAGGCAGAGACTCAGCCCTTGCACCTGTCAGTTCAGGCAGAGCCTCAGCCCTTGCACCTGTCAGTTCAGGCAGAGCCTCAACCCCTGCCCTGTCAGATCATGGAGGACCTCAGCCCTTGCACCTCTCATTTCAGGCAGAGCCTCAGCCTTGCCCCTCTCAGTTCAGGCAGAGACTCAGCCTCTGCACCTCTCCGTTCAGGCAGAGCCTCAGCTCTTGCACCTCTCAGTTCAGGCAGAGCCTCAGCCTCTGCACCTCTCCGTTCAGGCAGAGCCTCAGCTCTTGCACCTCTCAGTTCAGGCAGAGCCTCAGCCCTTGCCCCTCTCATTTCAGGCAGAGCCTCAGTCCTTGCCCCTCTCAGTTCAGGCAGAACCTCAGCCTCTGCACCTCTCCGTTCAGGCAGAGCCTCAGCTCTTGCACCTCTCAGTTCAGGCAGAGCCTCAGCCCTTGCACCTCTCAGTTCAGGCAGAGCCTCAGCCTTGCCCCTCTCAGTTCAGGCAGAGCCTCAGCCTCTGCACCTCTCCGTTCAGGCAGAGCCTCAGCTCTTGCACCTTTCAGTTCAGGCAGAGCCTCAGCCTTGCCCCTCTCCGTTCAGGCAGAGCCTCAGCCCCTGCACCTCTCTGTTCAGGCAGAGCCTGAGCCCTTGCCCTTCTCAGTTCAGGCAGAGCCTCAGCTCTTGCACCTCTCAGTCCAGGCTGAGCCTCAGCTCTTGCACCTCTCAGTTCAGGCAGAGCCTCAGCCTCTGCACCTCTCAGTTCAGGCAGAGCCTCAGCCCTTGCCCCTCTCCGTTCAGGCAGAGCCTCAGCCCTTGCACCTGTCAGTTCAGGCAGAGCCTCAGCCCTTGCACCTGTCAGTTCAGGCAGAGCCTCAACCCCTGCACCTGTCAGTTCAGGCAGGGCCTCAACCCCTGCACCCCTCAGTTCAGGCAGAGCCTCAGCCCTTGCCCCTCTCCGTTCAGGCAGAGCCTGAACCCCTGCACCTGTCAGTTCAGGCAGAGCCTCAGCCCTTGCACCTGTCAGTTCAGGCAGAGCCTCAGCCCTTGCACCTGTCATTTCAGGCAGAGCCTCAACCCCTGCACCTCTCAGTTCATGCAGAGCCTCAGCCCTTGCACCTGTCAGTTCAGGCAGAGCCTCAGCCCTTGCACCTGTCAGTTGAGGCAGAGCCTCAACCCCTGCACCTGTCAGATCATGGAGGACCTCTGCCCTTGCACCTCTAATTTCAGGCAGAGCCTCAGCCTTGCCCCTCTCAGTTCAGGCAGAGACTCAGCCTCTGCACCTCTCCGTTCAGGCAGAGCCTCAGCCTCTGCACCTCTCCGTTCAGGCAGAGCTTCAGCTCTTGCACCTCTAAGTTCAGGGAGAGCCTGAGCCCTTGCCCCTCTCAGTTCAGGCAGAGCCTCAGCCTCGCACCTCTCAGTTCAGGCAGAGCCTGAGCCCTTGCCCCACTCAGTTCAGGCAGAGCCTCAGCCCTTGCCCCTCTCAGTTCAGGCAGAGCCTCAGCCTTGCCCCTCTCAGTTCAGGCACAGCCTCAGCCTCTGCACCTCTCCGTTCAGGCAGAGCCTCAGCTCTTGCACCTCTCAGTTCAGGCAGAGCCTCAGCCTTGCCCCTCTCCGTTCAGGCAGAGCCTCAGCCTCTGCACCTCTCCATTCAGGCAGAGCCTCAGCCTCTGCACCTCTCCGTTCAGGCAGAGCCTCAGCTCTTGCACCTCTCAGTCCAGGCAGAGCCTCAGCTCTTGCACCTCTCAGTTCAGGCAGAGCCTCAGCCTCTGCACCTCTCAGTTCAGGCAGAGCCTCAGTCCTTGCCCCTCTCCATTCAGGCAGAGCCTCAGCCCTTGCACCTGTCAGTTCAGGCAGAGCCTCAGCCCTTGCACCTGTCAGTTCAGGCAGAGCCTCAACCCCTGCACCTGTCAGTTCAGGCAGGGCCTCAACCCCTGCACCCCTCAGTTCAGGCAGAGCCTCAGCCCTTGCCCCTCTCCGTTCAGGAAGAGCCTGAACCCCTGCACCTGTCAGTTCAGGCAGAGCCTCAGCCCTTGCACCTGTCAGTTCAGGCAGAGCCTCAGCCCTTGCACCTGTCCGTTCAGGCAGAGCCTCAACCCCTGCACCTGTCAGTTCAGGCAGAGCCTCAGCCCTTGCACCTGTCAGTTCAGGCAGAGCCTCAGCCCTTGCACCTGTCAGTTCAGGCAGAGCCTCAGCCCTTGCACCTTTCAGTTCAGGCAGAGCCTCAGCCTCTGCACCTCTCCGTTCAGGCAGAGCCTCAGCCTCTGCACCTCTCCGTTCAGGCAGAGCCTCAGCTCTTGCACCTCTCAGTTCAGGCAGAGACCAGCCCTTGCCCCTCTCAGTTCAGGCAGAGCCTCAGCCCTTGCACCTGTCAGTTCAGGCAGAGCCTCAGCCCTTGCACCTGTCAGTTCAGGCAGAGACTCAGCCCTTGCACCTGTCAGTTCAGGCAGAGCCTCAACCCTTGCCCCTCTCAGTTCATGCAGAGCCTCAGCCCTTGCACCTGTCAGTTCAGGCAGAGCCTCAGCCCTTGCACCTGTCAGTTCAGGTAGAGCCTCAACCCCTGCACCTGTCAGATCATGGAGGACCTCTGCCCTTGCACCTCTAATTTCAGGCAGAGCCTCAGCCTTGCCCCTCTCATTTCAGGCAGAGACTCAGCCTCTGCACCTCTCCGTTCAGGCAGAGCCTCAGCTCTTGCACCTCTCAGTTCAGGCAGAGCCTCAGCCTCTGCACCTCTCCGTTCAGGCAGAGCCTCAGCTCTTGCACCTCTCAGTTCAGGCAGAGCCTCAGCCCTTACCCCTCTCATTTCAGGCAGAGCCTCAGCCCTTGCCCCTCTCAGTTCAGGCAGAACCTCAGCCTCTGCACCTCTCAGTTCAGGCAGAGCCTCAGCTCTTGCACCTCTCAGTTCAGGCAGAGCCTCAGCCCTTGCACCTCTCCGTTCAGGCAGAGCCTCGGCCCTTGCACCTCTCAGTTCAGGCAGAGCCTCAGCCCTTGCACCTCTCAGTTCAGGCAGAGCCTCAGCCTTGCCCCTCTCAGTTCATGCAGAGGCTCAGCCTCTGCACCTCTCTGTTCAGGCAGAGCCTCAGCTCTTGCACCTTTCAGTTCAGGCAGAGCCTCAGCCTTGCCCCTCTCCGTTCAGGCAGAGCCTCAGCCCCTGCACCTCTCCGTTCAGGCAGAGCCTGAGCCCTTGTCCCTCTCAGTTCAGGCAGAGCCTCAGCTCTTGCACCTCTCAGTCCATGCAGAGCCTCAGCTCTTGCACCTCTCAGTTCAGGCAGAGCCTCAGCCTCTGCACCTCTCAGTTCAGGCAGAGCCTCAGCCCTTGCCCCTCTCCGTTAAGGCAGAGCCTCAGCCCTTTCACCTGTCAGTTCAGGCAGAGCCTCAGCCCTTGCACCTGTCAGCTCAGGCAGAGGTTCAGCCCTTGCACCGGTCAGTTCAGGCAGAGCCCCAGCCCTTGCACCTGTCAGCTCAGGCAGAGGTTCAGCCCTTGCACCTTTCAGTTCAGGCAGAGCCCCAGCCCTTACACCTGTCAGATCAGGGAGGACCTCAGCCCTTGCACCTGTCAGTTCAGGCAGAGCCCCAGCCCTTGCACCTGTCAGTTCAGGGAGGACCTCAGCCCTTGCACCTGTCAGTTCAGGGAGGACCTCAGCCCTTGCACCTGTCAGCTCAGGGAGGACCTCAGCCCTTGCACCTGTCAGCTCAGGGAGGACCTCAGCCCTTGCACCTGTCAGCTCAGGGAGGACCTCAGCCCTTGCACCTGTCGGCTCAGGGAGTACCTCAGCCCTTGCACCTGTCAGCTCAGGGAGGACCTCAGCCCTTGCACCTGTCAGCTCAGGGAGGAGACCATAGTTTGACCCCTAAAGAGCACTAGCAAGGGCCTGTGGGCTGTAATCTCCAGATTATAATAATGCCCCTGGGCAACAGCAGCAGGAATCTCGCCGACATGCACCCACATAAAATCCCCAAAGCAAGGGCCAAACGCGAGCATGGTCCGCGGACTACAATCTCCGTGGGGGGGGGGCGGAACGGGGGTTTAGTAATGAATGTAGTGACTTTACTACAACCCCCCCCCCCCTCCAATGCCCTGGACAAACGAGATCCCAAGTTGTTCGAATCTGAAATCACATGTAAGAACCCTAAATAAACTCAATCCAATCGTACAGGGAGTGTGTACATTGTGAGCAAAGGAAATGTGGAAAAGAAACACAAATAACTTTACAATTCATTTAATTGTAAAAGAAAAAGTGACTCTCCCCGTCGGGGAATTGTCTCCCGCGTGACAGGCGGGGATACTGACCACTATACTAACGAGGACCACTGGGGCCTTCATCGGAAAAGCCCTATATGAAGAGGAGGCGGGTCATGAGCAGCCACGGTGCGCTATCATAGGCTGCTCATAAAGCCTTCCACAGAGGAGGCGGGGCGTGAGCAGTCACAGTGCGCTATTATAGGCTGCCCATAGAGCCTCCCAAAGAGGAGGCGGGGCGTGAGCAGTCACGTCCCTCTCTGATTGGGTGTCAGTCTCCGTCCCTTCACCGGAGGAGGCGGTGCATGAGTCACAACAGCCCTCTCTGATAGGCTGCCAGCCACCGTCCCTCACTCAAGGAGGCGGCTAGGCTGCCAGCCACCGTCCCTCACTCACTCAAGGAGGCGGTGCATGAGCAATAAGAGACTTGCCTGATAGGCTGCCACCCACCGAGGAGGCCGGGAGTCAGCCACCACGGGCCTATCTGATAGGCTGCCAGCCATCGCCCGCCCCCTTTCGGGCACACCACACAGGTTGCCGAGCAGCGGAACTCTGTGGTGTGTGACTTTGCAGGAGGGGGCGGGGGGCGCACAGGGTCATTGGTACCTGGTGTGCGAGTACCACCCGTGCTGTGTCTTGCTATGCCGCCCTGTCTGGACTCCCATGACGACGTTTGTTATTCTCGTGCCTCAGTTCTTTCGCGCCAGTGGTGTCGTTTTCTTTAATTACGAGGGGGTGTGGGTAGGTCAATGGTAGTGTAAATAAATATGTTCTCTCAAAGTTCAAAACGTTCTGCCGAAACCCGGGATCGAACCAGGGACCTTTAGATCTTCAGTCTAACGCTCTCCCAACTGAGCTATTTCGGCTGAGGAGTAGAGCCCGCGGATCTGGATGGCAGATGTGGTAAGTGCACAAGGAACAGGTGAAAGTGTGCACACTCCTCTAAATGAAGGAGCATGTAGCCAAGGACAGGGCTACAGCATAGGGGAGCCATGCAAAACCATGCAACTACCTACACATAGGCAGTGTGTATACACAGGAAGCAAGACTAGGGACATTGGCCATATGCACATTATGCACGCAGGAAAACACCTATCCCCAAGGGTAAGATGAGGAGGGGTGGGGAGCTCAGGATCCCTGAACTGGAAGGACAGTCACAGCTGGGAAAACAATACAGAAATAGGGTACGCATATATCATGAACAAAACAGGCACATCACATCTTAAAAACAGTATCTCAAGAAGCATCACTAAATAGAGAAAGACAAACCCACATCTGAGTAGTTGGAGGGGCCCTGCTGGTGCATTGAGCAGGTGTGGTGAGCAAAAAACGGACCAAGTATTCCAGAAGTTTCATAGAGAAAAGGAGGAGAGAGATCGGCTGGGACCAAAGGGGCCAAGGAGTTGTTTTTAGCAGAAGGATAACAGTGGCATGCTTGGGGAAGTGGGGATAACCCTGATAAGCAAGGCAGTGTTCACAGCTTTGGCAACAGATGGACAAAGTGAGGCAGAATGCCCTTAATAATACAAAGCAGGAATTGGATGCCCAGGGGCGGCAGACAAGTTTGAACATGGCCGCAGAGACATCAAATGGAGAGACAGTAGACAATGTAGACCAAGAAGTGGCAGGCAAGGATTCTGTAGGAGAATGCGGATTGAATAACTAAACAGAGGAGGAGTTGATTTTGGACCTAATTTAATCCACAAAAAAGAGGGACAAGGAATCTCATGGGTCCTGCGTAAGTGGGACAGGATCAGGTGCAGCTGAGGAAAGACTCCATACAATTGTAAACAACTCTTTGGCGTAGATACAGGAGGTCTCAATAAGTGAGACATTGTGAATCTGTTTGGCACTGAGAATGGTACGATGATACGGCGCAGTGGCCTGCCATAGGGCAAGTTTAGCAGTAACAGTCTGCGCTTCAAAGGGAGCGCCCGAAATTTATCAGTGAAACAACGCTGGGATGGATAGTAAACCAAACTGACAATATATATTATATATGAGAAAAAGTACCCTCTATCATACATTAAAAAGATAATGATGTTGAACAAAAAGAGAATGATATTATTTTCCCTATTCTGAACTCGACCCTTTTGTAAGTAGCATTCAAAGTAATGTCAGTTTAAGGAAATCTCATATTGGTTAAAATGGCCTACCAAGCCGCTTATTGTCTGCTATACTGCTAATGTACGAGGGAAATAATGCTGTAATTGGGTGGGGCTTAGGAAGGAGACTACCAAACCTATCCAAGTAGGAAAGGGTGTTCTCTAGGGTTGCGTTTTTTCCACCACCGTTGCGTTTTTTGTTTTAAATTAATGTCCTGATAAGTAAACTGGTAAATGTGCTCTCTGATTGATAGGGAGAATTCTCATTCTATGGCTAATTTCCCTTACTTATAGAGTCCCCCAGCAGCTTTGCTGGATTTTAAGGTTTTTTTTTTCTCCTGCTAAGAGTAAGACTCTTTTTCCCCACTCTTAGACATTTCTGCTATGTGTGTTCTAGGCTATTTTTGTGTTTAATGTCTATGGGGTTTCTCTCACCTACATAGGAACCATCTTTACTCAGATGTGTTACACAGCACCCTCCGTGCAGTGACACAGGGGTGTCGTAGCGACCCCCAAACATAGACTCCATACCCTGGGACTGGCTACTGTCTCCCAGGGCATGTAAAGTCCCCATTGACTTTACTAGTCAATTTTTGTGAACTAAACCAGTACAACCCATCTTACTATGGAGGTACTGGGAAGGGTTAATAGATTTTCCCTTGTGTTCATTTTCGAGAGGGTACCGTACAGTTCCTCTCTCAAATGTTTCTGGCTGGTGGCAGTGGTTACTACCGTAAATATTCAACCGTGAATATTTTCCTATGGGATTTTCCCATTGTTCGAGGCTACCACATTCTCTGACAGCCTCTAACATACCGCCGGTGTATTTTAATATTAACTTTACTCTGGTAGGTTTTATTTGCCAGAACTTTTATATAACTTCTTTCTCGTGTCTTTCTCTAAACTCCTAACCCAGGTCAGGGATCCTTTGTTCGTCCTTTTGGCGGGCTTCTGCCAAGAAGCCCTCCTTTCGGCGCCACTGAGTCTGGGGTGGATCCATTGTGTGGGAGGGGGAGTAGGACCCCTGGACAGGGTTGCCTCAGCAACCCATGTCACACTCTATCCTGATAGGCTGGAGGGTCTCCCACCAAGATGACCACTCCACTGTGTGAGTGACAGCTAGGCTGTACACATTTTTTTTGCATAAAAACAGGGTCCTGAGGACTGAAGAGCAAGACGTCGCCACTGGAACTCAGAAGCCGAAGAGGAGAGAAGCTAAAGACATCTGCAACAACTGAACCACCAGTGAAGCCCTGCTGCAGCGTCTCACCACTTTTCTCCACACAATGAGAGAAGATCTTCATCTGCAAGAGCCTTCTTCCCTTGAGCTGGTGGGGCCAACCAATTTGCCAATCGCTTTCCTGGACCTGCCCTGGTCGAATCACCAGTACCCTTTACTTGGACACCGGGTAGCCAGGCACCCGTCCACCCGGACCGCGATTTAAAGGAGCGTACCTTTTATTTGTCGGGCAGCACCGCGGCTGGTTTCATCCCTGGGTAGTGCAGTAACACGAACAGTCCTCCACGACGAGAGCCTCTCTTCCTCTGCTGGATCCCCCTAACTGCAGGAACTACCAGGAACAACCGCCACCGCAGGAGCCACTTCAGGAGCCACTTCTTCATTTATAAGGTACATTGTTCTGCCAGGCTGCCCTTTCTGCGTGGTAGAGCTAAAGGTGTTTTAAATCCTTTACCTACCTGTTGGGTTGGCCGCCCCTCTCTCTTAACATTGTCTTTCACCTTCTGCATCAACCTTTTCAACCTCGTTAACCAAAGACTTGACTGCAGAACGTTTTGCTCCTGGGCCCTTGCCCTGTACCACTGACTCTGGCACAGGCCTACAGACTCTGGCTACATTTGTTAGAACTGTATTCACTAGATTGCTTCTCAGCTAGAACTGTGTTGGTGCACCTACTTCTTATAAACACCCCTTCCTTCCCACTTCTAAACCTTGTGCCATGTTGCTCAGTTTTCATTTAAGTATTTGCTATACTGATGTACTGCCTTGCCTAAACTGGTTCACAAACCCATGGGAAGTGTTGCTGGGGTCTATAAGAAGATATTTCTATATGACTTGTGTTTTCATTCCCTTGGAAGAAATTGCTAGAGTGCCATTTGTGTTTGGTTTTCACTGTGCCATTTTGCTCAGTTTTCACTCTTGCTCAAACTTGTCTACAATTTAACTAGGGAGTTGTGTATACTTTCTTTGACTGAATTTAACTTACTTAAGAACCGTGATAAAGGTGTTTTATTAGTAGTGTACAAAATAAATATATATTCCTTTTTAATACAAAGCTTTGGTCAGTGTTTCCTTGTTCCAAAGTGCTGAAGGCCTATTGTGTAAACCCTGAATACTGCTCATCTCCCTCTTGAGATAAGTCTGACTACTCAGCCACAGCTACCAACTAAATCTTTGTGGTACGGACTGATACCAAAGGGGATTTATTGCTCACACCTGTAGTCCTAATCTTCTGTAGTGCTCCCTAAGGGAACTGCACAGGATTCTGCCTAACACTGATGCCCCGGCTCTGGCTGGAGACAAAATCCCTGTTTTATTGTTGGCGTATGATGCGATTCTAAATTGTCCTCTGGGTGAAAAATGCAACTGCATTTGTTCTCATAGGTTTGTGAGGGGGTAGGGTTACCATTTAACATAGATACATTCATTAATGTCTACCTAATGGCCCTGTCATGGTCCATGGCCCTCAGGCCAATCTCCTCCTCTTTGATAGGCGCTTCCCTCGCCTCATCAATTTCCTTTCATCTCCTGCTGTCCCCTCCTCTCCCCCCTTGGCTACCTTGCCCTCACTCTCCTCCTCCTCCTCCTCTGCCCCTCCGAGGGCTCTTTCTCCTCCACAGGGCATACCTCCGATCTGTACCCCCCCCGGAAGGTCTTTAAGGCTGGCAACCTTCTTCATATTGCCACTCTCAACTCTTGCTCTGCCGTCAAACACTCCTCTGACATCTGCCACCTCCTTGAAGAACTAGACCTTGATGTCCTTGGTCTTACTAAGACATGGTTCACGGCCAGCTCAGTCACGAGCTTATACACTCTCCTCCCTGATGGCTACAAGATCCTCTCAGCACCCAGATCCTCCCGGTGGGGGGGGGTAGCCTTGATCTCTCCTGAGTGGATTCCTGCCTCTATCATTCCCACTCAGACCTACTTCTCTTTTGAATGCCTTGGCTGTAGGCTTTCTCTCTCACCTACCCATTCTCTTACTGTGGTTACCATCTACCGGCCTCCTGGTTAAATCACCTCATCTCTCTCAGTGGGCAGACCTCTCCTCCTCCCTCCTGGCCTCTACCACTCAACTCCTCCTTCCTTCAGATGTAAAAGGCCCAAGTCAAGCAGGCTGCCTTATATGGTGCCGAGCTCTGGGGCCACTCGAACTGTAGGAAATTGGGGACATTTGAGAATGGTTTAATAAAGAACACCCTAAGACCCCCGTGTGGGACATCCACAATCTTAATCGACGGGGAGATTGCTCTACCTGCCACAGGGGCCATTGTGACCCTAATACCCATTTTACATTGAATAAGATTGTGGAGCAGAGTGGAGCTACATACGTGTATTGACATTTTGGGGGCAGCCAGGAGCTTTGTGTATGAAGTGGTTTTCGTGTGTCAAAAGTTGGCTGCGTTTGATAGGTCATAGTGATCTCTGGCAGTGTCCTGCTGACATTGGGGGTAACGCTAAACAAATCATCGAGCAACCTACCAGCAGAAAATGGATCAGGACTTCTTGAGATCTGTATTCACTTCTGCAATGATAATCTATTTGGAGAATAAGAGCAGCAGGGGATATAAATCATATTTGGATATTATGAGACCTAGGTTGCTGCATACTAAATAAAGGTTCAACATCCTAGCATCCTACCAGTGGCAGCAATACGGAATGCATGGGTTACGACGGAATCAAATAAATGTCTATACTGCCTGCATAGGGTCGAATCACTGGAGCACTTCCTTCTAGCATGCCCCTTCTATCTTTCATATAGAAGGATGCATCTGAGGCCAAGATTTCAATGGTTTGGTAACAGATCATCAAGTCAAGCAATTTTAATTTGAAGAAGGTCTGATGATGCTCCAAATGTCTCTAAGGAAGGCATGTTATCAACAGTAAGACAGACACACGTGACCACAATTCAAGGGTGTTTATTGAACTTCAAAAAGGGTTTGAGAAACGCCCATCTAATCCTAAATCTACAGATGGGAGCAAGCTACGACCATCAAATAATAACGCAGGTCCTAGTGGTGTCTCGTCAAAATAAAAGTGCCTATACTAATAAACCTATTGCCAATCCTTACCTCTAAATACAAATAATGTGGAAACAATGTTTTGTAAAAGAAAGAAGTGTTCAAGAAATAATATGTCAGGATGTTCAAGCCTTTGGCTTCCCTTCACCACGTTTTCAGCACAGGATATGATGGTAAAGTCAAGCTTAGCACAGTCTCTGGCTTCTCTAGAATGAGAGTGCAGTTGAAACGTTAGCACCAGGGCCTGATACGACGAACAAACAGTAAGTTATTTTCCTCTCGGAATTTCACACATGCTCAATTTCTCAGGTGATTATATACAGCTAGTGGTGAAAAGACGTGCTCTGAGGAATGCAATTAGGCTCCTTAAGAATAACCCCTTGGCCGATATAGACACATTCATCAAGAAACTGAAAAACCAATATAAATATTGGCTTTGTTGGAATCGGTTTCTATGGTCCAACAGAATGCAGAAAGAATGCTTAAAGCCATCAGTAAGAAAGATTTGTGTGCAGTATGGAATTTGATTAAATCTAATGGTAACACTCAGACAAATGATCAATCAAACGCTGTCTCGGAGGATAAATGGACAAACCATTTTGAAAGGTTATACTCCGAACCGGGTTCCTTAGAATTACAGATCTTTAAATCACAGCCGGTCTGGAATTTGGATCACGACTTGGAGGTAATAGTCACCTTGATAAAGAAAGCTAGTACCTCTCATGCCCCAGGACCAGATGGCCTATCAAACGTAATTTTCTCAGTTCAGGCAAAGCCTCAGCCCTTGCACCTCTCAGTTCAGACAGAGCCTCAGCCCCTGGACTGTCAGTTCAGGCAAAGCCTCGGCCCTTGCACCTCTTAGTCCAGGCAGAGGCCCAGCCCTTGCAGCTGTCAGATAAGGTGGGGCCCCAGCCCTTGCACCTGTCAGATCAGGGAGGACCTCAGCCCTTGTACCTGTCAGTCAGGCAGAGCCTCAGCCCTTGCACCTGTCAGTTCAGGAAAAGCCTCAACCCTTGCACCTCTCAGTGCAGGCAGAGCCTCAGCCCTTGCACCTCTCAGTTCAGGCAGAGCCTCAGCCTCTGCACCTCTAAGTTCAGGCAGAGCCTCAGCCCTTGCACCTGTCAGCTCAGGCAGAGCCTGAGCCCTTGCACCTCTCAGTTCAGGCAGAGCCTGAGCCCTTGCACCTCTCAGTTCAGGCAGAGCCTCAGCCTCTGCCCCTCAGCCTCTCCCCTCTCAGTTCAGGCAGAGCCTTGGCGCCTACCCCTCTCAGTTCAGGCAGAGCCTCGGCCCCTGCACTGTCAGTTCAGGCAAAGCCTTGGCCCTTGCACCTCTCAGTTCAGGCAGAGCCTCAGCCCCTGCACTGTCAGTTCAGGCAAAGCCTTGGCCCTTGCACCTCTCAATCCAGGCAGAGCCTCGGCCCTTGCACCTGTCAGTTCAGGCAGAGCCTTGGCCCCTGCCCCTCTCAGTTCAGGCAGATCCTCGGCCCCTGCACTGTCAGTTCAGGCAAAGCCTCAGCCCTTGCACCTCTCAATCCAGGCAGAGCCTCGGCCCTTCCACCTGTCAGTTCAGGCAGAGCCTCGGCCCTTGCACCTCTCAGTTCAGGCAGAGCCTCGACTCCTGCACCTCTCAGTTCAGGCAGAGCCTCAGCTCGTGCACCTCTCAGTTCAGGCAGAGCCTCAGCCCTTGCCCATCTCAGTTCAGGCAGAGCCTCAGCCTCTGCACCTCTCAGTTCAGGCAGAGCCTCAGCTCTTGCACCGCTCAGTTCAGGCAGAGCCTCAGCTCTTGCACCTCCCAGTTCAAGCAAAGCCTCAGCCCTTGCCCCTCTCAGTTCAGGCAGAGCCCCAGCCTCTGCACCTCTCCGTTCAGGCAGAGCCTCAGCTCTTGCACCTCTCAGTTCAGGCAGAGCCTTAGCCCTTGCCCCTCTCAGTTCAGGCAGAGCCTCAGCCTCTGCACCTCTCAGTTCAGGCAGAGCCTCAGCTCTTGCACCTCTCAGTTCATGCAGAGCCTCAGCTCTTGCACCTCTCAGTTCAGGCAGAGCCTCAGCCTTGCCCCTCTCAGTTCAGACAGAGCCTCACTCTCTGCACCTCTCCGTTCAGACAGAGCCTCAGGTCCTGCACAGGCAGAAACCTGTGCAGTTCCCTTGGGGAACACTGCAAAAGATTTAAGACTACAGGTATAGCAGTAAACCCACTTGGTAGCAGTCTGCACCACCCAGATTTACCTGGTAGCTGTGGCTGAGCAGTCAGACTTCCCTCAAGAAGAGTTAGGCAGTATGCAAAGTATACACAATATGTACTCAGACACAATAGCACAAGCAAACACTGACCAGAGCTTGGTTTCAAAAGTATATAGTTATTTATTTTCAAGAACACATAAGTTGAAATCACTCTAGCAAAATATAGTAAAAACACTTCAAACACAGTTATAATGACAGCAGTTTCAACCCTTACTCCTATCTAGACAACTCTAAGTTAACACCACATAATTAAAACAGAGGTGAGCGCTTAACGTTAGATGACACTCTAGTAGGTTCAAGAAAGGGGTAAAAAGAAACAGCTATGGGTTAAACACACCACTCTAAGGTCCAGAACACTTGCAATAGGCTCAAAGAAGCACAAAGTCACAGGTGAGCAAAAGTCACTAGGCAGGGCCCACTCTTAGAGTAGCCGGAGCGAAAATGTGCCCAAGATCACACTGTTATTAGGGATTCAAAGTCTTGCAAGGAGTTAGAAAGAGTTTAGAGTGGTTTAAAAAGTTTAGCCAGGGTGTCCCAGGCACTCCCAGGGTCGAAAGCCGGGGGCTAAATCTACCCCGTACAGTCGGTAGCAAGGGAAGCCAGGCGGAACACGGTACCTTAAGCGGAAAGGATCCTCCAGCGGTGGCAGTTGTTCCAGGCAGTGGCAGCAAGGCTCGACGTCGGTCAGGGGAGAAGAAGTTCTCGCTGAAGAGCAGAAGAAGAAGGTCGTTGCACTGCCCGGGAAGAAACCAGCCGAGGAGTCCTCCGGTTAAAGGGTTGTACCGACTTTCGTGGTTGGGGTAAAAGTGGTGGGGTTCAGGTTGCCGGGGTGCTTGGCACTGGCAAGGCGGCCACGAGATACCTCGAGAAGCGAAAAGAAGGCGAAAACTGGTTGTCCCCACCAGTCAAGGGAAGGAGCCACTCCGTTAAGAGTTCTCCTCGGTCGTCGGGAAAAGTGGTGAGACGGTTCAGCAGGGCTCCACCGGGTGGTGTCGTCGAAGCAGGTCGGCTCAGCTCTTCCCTCGTCGGATTCTTGGTCCTGTGGCGACTTCTGAAGTTCCAGTCTCCAAAGCCCTGCTTTTATGCAGCAAGCCCCCATTCACCCAGCCTAGCTGTCACTCAAACATGCTAAGTGGTGAGCCGGCCGGCTCACCACTTGGGCCAATCAGGACGGAGTGCGACTTGAGTTACCAAGGTAACTCAGTCCAGGGTGCCTAAATCCCCCTCCACCCCTCCTAAGTACCCCAGACAGAGTGGCACCACTTTGGAGGGCTTCTGTGGAGAAGCCCGCCAAAAGTGGAACAAAGGGCTCCACTTTGGGTCAGAGTTACAGAGGCGAACGCCAACGCCATTTTAGAATCAAGTTTTGGCAAAAAGTCCCAACCGGAGTTATAATAATAAATATATAAACCGGCGGTATGTTTAAGGCTACCGTAAATAAATAATTAAATGTGTTAGCCTAAAACAATGGGAAATCCCATAGGAAAATATTCGCGGTCGAATATAAAACGTAGTTTCCACTGCCACCAGCCAAAACTCGATCAGGGGGGACGGAGACGTGCCCCCTCGACTAACAGACCCTGGGGCAATCGAATTGCCCCAGCCAGCACGTCCAAAATATGATGGTTTGTACTGGTTCTGTTCAGGATTCAAGACTAGCAAAGTCTTTGGTGACTTTACATGCCCTGGGAGACAGTAGTCAGTCCCAGGGTATGGAGTCTATGTTGGGGAGTCCCTAGGACACCCCTGGGTCACGGCACAGAGGGTGCTGTGTAACCCACATCACAAAAATACATGAGGCCCTATGGAGTAAAAGACCCCATAGCCCATTCAACACAAGGTTTAACCAAGAAAACACACTTCAACATGTCCAAGAGTGAGGGTAAAAGAGTCTCACTCTTGGCAGGAGAAAAAAAGAAACCCCAGAAATCCAGCAAAGCTGCTGGGGGACTCACTAGGTAGGGAAATTCAGCCTAAACAGAGAATTCTCCCTAACACTCGCCCCCCCCAGACTAAGGGACAGGAGGATTTAATCCACTCCTGGATGAACCTCATACCTCTAGTCGATGATATACATCCTAGAGAGTCCATCAGCATTTTGATGGTGACACCCTGACCTGTGCTCAATGGTGAAATCAAACCCTTGCAGGCAGATTGACCATCTCAATAGTTTTGGATTTTCCCCTTTCATTTGCATTAACCATCTCAAGGGTTGGTGGTCAGTCTGAATAACAAAAGTAGAACCATACAAGTATGGCCTAAACTTCTTCAGTGCCCACACAATAGCAAAGCATTCTCTTTCGATAGTTGCCCACCTTGTCTCAGGATCCTTCAGTTTCCTACTGATGAAGCAAATGGGGTGCTCCCTACCCTTCTCATCCAGTTGGCTTAGAACTGCACCTATACCTACATTGGAAGCATCAGTTTGTACAATGAAAGGTTGGTGGTAGTCAGGAGCTCTCAATACTGGAGCTTGGCAAAGAGCTCTCTTCAGTTTTTCAAAGGCCTGATTGCACTCCTCATTCCATTTTACCTTCTTAGGGAATTTGGGAGAGGAGATTACATTCAGTGGAGAAGCTATGGTCCCATAGTTCTCAATGAAATTCCTGTAATATCCAGTGAGGCCTAGAAAAGCTCTCACTTGGGTTTGAGTAGTTGGTGTTGTCCAATTTTGCACAGCTTCAATCTTGCTGGGCAAAGGCCTTATTTCTCCACCTCCTACCTCATGTCCAAGGTAGACCACTTTACTTTGACCAGTCTGGCACTTACTGGCTTTGATTGTCAAATGGGCCTTTTCCAGAGCCTGCAACACATGTCCTAGGTGGTTTACATGTTCTTCCCAGGAGTGGCTGAAGACTGCAATGTCATCCAAGTATGCCATGCAGAAATCTTCCATCCCAGCCAGAACTTGGTTCACCATCCTTTGGAATGTGGCAGGTGCATTTTTTAGTCCAAAAGGCATGACCTTAAACTGGTACAAGCCAACTGGGGTTGAAAATGCAGTTTTCTCCTTGGCATGGTCTGTCAGGGCTATTTGCCAATAGCCTGACGTCAGGTCAAATGTGCTGAGGTACTTGGCTGCACCAAGTTTATCCACCAACTCATCTGTCCTGGGCAAAGGGTGGGCATCAGTCTTGGTGACTGCATTTAGAGCTCTATAGTCCACACAGAATCTCAAGTCTTTGGATCCTGCCTTTGGTACTAACACAACTGGGCTAGACCATGGACTAGTAGAGGGCTCTATTACCCCGAGATCAAGCATCTTCTTGACCTCTCCTTTGATGTGGGCTCTGATATGTTCTGACATTCTGTATCCTCTGCTTTTGACTGGCAGACAGTCACCAGTGAGTATCTCATGCTGGCCCCAAGGGGTCAAGCCTGGTGACAGTGAGAACAGGGAGGCAAACTGATTTAACATAGATTTGCACTCCTCTTGTTGCTCAGGTGTCAGGTCTGAAGAGAGGTTGACTCCTTCAACTTTTTCATCTAAAGGCACACCTCTGAGGAGATCAGGGAGAGATTCACTCTCTTCTTCCTCTACAGCTGAAGCTAGAAGCAAGGCTCCTACATCAGGCCTGGAGATGTATGCTTTTAGTCGGTTGGTGTGGAAGACTCTAGGAGCTTCCCTGGGTCTGCCCAGATCCACCAGATAGTTGACCTCTCCAAGTTTTCCCACAATCTTGAAGGGTCCCATCCATTTGTCTTGCAAGGCCCTCTGCCTTGTTGGGAGCATAACTAGAACTAGCTGGTCTTGAGTAAATTCAACCATGTTAGCCTTCTGGTCGTGCCAATGTTTGACCAGAGCTTGACCAGCTTTCAAGTTGTCACTTGCTTCTGCCATCATGTGTGACATTCTCCTCCGGAGACCTATCACATAGTCAGTCACTCTGACTGGCTTGAGGGGAGGAGCACCTTCCAATCCCTCCTTAATCAGGGCCAATGGACCTCTGACTGGATGGCCATAGAGAAGCTCAAAGGGAGAATAACCTACTCCCTCCTGAGGGACTTCTCTATAAGCAAAGAGAAGGCATGGCAGTAGAAGGTCCCACTTTTTCTTAAGGGGTTCTTCTAAAGCACCTATCATGCTCTTCATGGTTCTGTTAAACCTTTCAACCAACCCGTTTGTCTGAGGGTGGTATGCGGTTGAGAACTTGTAGGTAACTCCACAGGTTTTCCACATGGCTTTCATGTAGTGGGACATAAAGTTCGACCCCCTGTCAGAGATTACCTCCTTAGGAAACCCAACCCTGGTAAAAATACCAAGGAGGGCCTTAGCCACAGCCGGAGCTGTAACAGTCCTCATAGGAATTGCCTCAGGGTACTTAGTAGCATGGTCTACTACAACAAGGATAAACCTGTTGCCTGAGGAGGTTGGAGGATCCAGGGGACCAACAATGTCAATCCCTACCCTCTCAAATGGGACTCCCACAACTGGGAGAGGCACTAAAGGTGCCACATTCTTGGAACCAACCTTACCAGAAGTCTGGCAGGTATGGCAGCTCTTACAATATCTATCTACTTCAGCCCCCATCTTTGGCCAATAAAAGTAGAGTGAGAGCCTTTCCTTGGTCTTCTTGAAACTCAAGTGACCAGCCAAAGGTATCTCATGGGCTAGTTGTAAGAACTGTTGTCTGTTCTCTTGTGGGACTACAAGGCGTTTGTAGTCTTCAGGTTCAGGCTCAGTCGGTTCACTGTAGAAGAGGCCATCTTCCCAGTGTAACCTATACTTCCCAGGCTCTTGCCCATCAGCTTGAGCAGCTGCCTGGTGGCGGAGACCTTCCAGAGTTGGACATTCTCTTTGCCCCTTACGAAAAGCTGCCCTGCTAGGCCCACCTTCTGCCAGTAAAGACTGCAGCTCAGGATGGTCCTCAGGGTCCAAATCTCCAATAAGGTTGGGGCCTCCTTCTAGCTCTTCCTCAGAGTCTAGCTCAACCACACAGGGTTGTACCTCCCTCTCAGCCTCAGCTGGAGGTGGAGTTACAGGTGTAACTTTGGACAACCTAGGGGAAGTCCTTGTTGGAAGCACTGGAGTGCTTGCTGCTGGCTTTTTCCTAGGAGTCTTGGGTTGCCCCTTTGCTCCTGATCTGGTAGTTACTGCAGTAAGTTGCTCCAGTGGGAGAGGAGTGATTTCTGTCATCATCTCCTGAGATAACCCTCTCAGGGTTTTCTCTCTTGCAGGTTTTGTGAGTTCCTGTAACCTTTTGCTCGGGGGTCTGGGGGTATGAGATACAACTCCAAGAGCTTTGAGGTCATTCCTCAAAAGAACCCTACCTGGCACTTCACATTGTACACTGACAGGTATTTTTACAGCCATATCATTACATTGGATGAGAACTGGTAACTGGGGACACATCTGCACAGGCCCACCAGCTAACTTGGTGAGGCATTTGGGTGCCTTAGCAACATCCTCTGCCTTGAAAAATGATTCATCCACCACAGTTATGCTGGCTCCAGTGTCCCTAATGGCAGGAGTCTCCTGACCATTCACCTGGACACTGTCCTTATAATACTCTTTAATATTATCTGGGATAGAGTTATAGACATCTAAATTCTGTTGTTCCCACAACCCCAGAGAGACTAAAGAAACACTAGCTGAGACTCCAGTGGGTTCATCAGCTAGTAATAGAAAGTTTCCACTTGCCATATGTACTTCCTCTTCTGGAGCGAAGGCTAAGGAGGCAAGCTGGACCCCTGAAGGTTTACCCTTACATCTGGGATCTCCTTTCACATGGTCAGTAGCCTTACAAACAAAGCATGAGCCAAAGGCTCGCTGGAATGGAGGCTTGTTCTGACCTCCTTCTGGTCTGGGACCAGGAGGTACACTAGCCTGATTTGGTTTCCCTTGTGGCTTACCCTTATAGTTTTGTTTGGGGCCCTCTTTGGAATTTGTAGCATTAGAATTCTCTTTGGAGTCCTTTTTAGGCTGTTTTTCCCCATCCTTCTTCTGAGTTACCCCAGAATCCTTGTGAGTGGCCCTGTTGGCAACCCACAAGTCAGCAGCCTTAGCTAGTTTCCGGGAATCTAATTCCCTGGAATCAGCCAAGTGTTGTCTGAGCTCAGGAGAGCAGGCATCATAAATAGTCTCCAACATAAACAAATTCTTCATACCTTCATAAGTGTTCACCTTGTAACCCTTAATCCATCCCTCTAAGTTTTTCAAACATTCACTCACCCAGGTAGCCCAAGGGGTACCATCATGCTTTTTGAGGCTCCTAAACCTCTTAAGATACTGGGAAGGGGTCTTCCCAAACCTAGCTATCAAAGCTAGTTTCACACATTCATAGTCCTTCCTATCCTCCTCCCCCATCTCCATTACCACATCAGTTGCAACAGGGGGAAGCCTAGAGAACAACCAGGTGAGTAAGTCATTTCCTGTGATGTTCTGGAGCCCATGATTATATTCAAACAGAGACAACCAATCCAACACATCCAACTTAGGCTCATACATACCAATCAATTCTTTAGGCATCCGGGGTCTTTTAGGACTGGAACTTCTAGAGGAGCCAGAGAGAGAAACATTCTCAACAGATAATTTCTTCATTTCTAAGTCATACTTGAGCTCCATTTCCCTTAGCCTTAGTTCTTTGTCAGTTTGAGCATTAAGTTTCTTATACTCCAATTCTAGCTTCATTTTCTCCAGTTCAAAGTACTGAGGACTAAATGTGGGACCTGGTAAAGGTCCAGTAGGTACAGCTGGTAGAGCAGGCAGAGGCCTAGGGGGGACAGTTACGACAGCCTCACCCTCCTCTTCTGACTCTTCCTCAGAATCATCAACATTTTGCTCCATGTTAACTTCAATACTGTCATCTACAGTTGCTGGAGTGATAGGTTCCTCTGAACCATCACCCAGACTTTGGTTAGCTAACAATCTTTCAATCAGCTCCATTTTCTTGCCCTTAGTCAGGAGATCCTTATGTTTACAGAGCACTCTTAAACAATCAGCAGTTTTGGCTGCAAGGGACTCTTGACTATAGCTTTCTATAACTGACATGTTAGAGGTTTACTTTTTCAGTGCTAAGCTTTGTGGTTAGTTGCACTAAGGTATCTAAAGCACAATAAAATGTATACTTAATACAAATCCCACCGCTGCCACCAGTGTTAGGCAGAAACCTGTGCAGTTCCCTTGGGGAACACTGCAAAAGATTTAAGACTACAGGTATAGCAGTAAACCCACTTGGTAGCAGTCTGCACCACCCAGATTTACCTGGTAGCTGTGGCTGAGCAGTCAGACTTCCCTCAAGAAGAGTTAGGCAGTATGCAAAGTATACACAATATGTACTCAGACACAATAGCACAAGCAAACACTGACCAGAGCTTGGTTTCAAAAGTATATAGTTATTTATTTTCAAGAACACATAAGTTGAAATCACTCTAGCAAAATATAGTAAAAACACTTCAAACACAGTTATAATGACAGCAGTTTCAACCCTTACTCCTATCTAGACAACTCTAAGTTAACACCACATAATTAAAACAGAGGTGAGCGCTTAACGTTAGATGACACTCTAGTAGGTTCAAGAAAGGGGTAAAAAGAAACAGCTAAGGGTTAAACACACCACTCTAAGGTCCAGAACACTTGCAATAGGCTCAAAGAAGCACAAAGTCACAGGTGAGCAAAAGTCACTAGGCAGGGCCCACTCTTAGAGTAGCCGGAGCGAAAATGTGCCCAAGATCACACTGTTATTAGGGATTCAAAGTCTTGCAAGGAGTTAGAAAGAGTTTAGAGTGGTTTAAAAAGTTTAGCCAGGGTGTCCCAGGCACTCCCAGGGTCGAAAGCCGGGGGCTAAATCTACCCCGTACAGTCGGTAGCAAGGGAAGCCAGGCGGAACACGGTACCTTAAGCGGAAAGGATCCTCCAGCGGTGGCAGTTGTTCCAGGCAGTGGCAGCAAGGCTCGACGTCGGTCAGGGGAGAAGAAGCTCTCGCTGAAGAGCAGAAGAAGAAGGTCGTTGCACTGCCCGGGAAGAAACCAGCCGAGGAGTCCTCCGGTTAAAGGGTTGTACCGACTTTCGTGGTTGGGGTAAAAGTGGTGGGGTTCCGGTTGCCGGGGTGCTTGGCACTGGCAAGGCGGCCACGAGATACCTCGAGAAGCGAAAAGAAGGCGAAAACTGGTTGTCCCCACCAGTCAAGGGAAGGAGCCACTCCGTTAAGAGTTCTCCTCGGTCGTCGGGAAAAGTGGTGAGACGGTTCAGCAGGGCTCCACCGGGTGGTGTCGTCGAAGCAGGTCGGCTCAGCTCTTCCCTCGTCGGATTCTTGGTCCTGTGGCGACTTCTGAAGTTCCAGTCTCCAAAGCCCTGCTTTTATGCAGCAAGCCCCCATTCACCCAGCCTAGCTGTCACTCAAACATGCTAAGTGGTGAGCCGGCCGGCTCACCACTTGGGCCAATCAGGACGGAGTGCGACTTGAGTTACCAAGGTAACTCAGTCCAGGGTGCCTAAATCCCCCTCCACCCCTCCTAAGTACCCCAGACAGAGTGGCACCACTTTGGAGGGCTTCTGTGGAGAAGCCCGCCAAAAGTGGAACAAAGGGCTCCACTTTGGGTCAGAGTTACAGAGGCGAACGCCAACGCCATTTTAGAATCAAGTTTTGGCAAAAAGTCCCAACCGGAGTTATAATAATAAATATATAAACCGGCGGTATGTTTAAGGCTACCGTAAATAAATAATTAAATGTGTTAGCCTAAAACAATGGGAAATCCCATAGGAAAATATTCGCGGTCGAATATAAAACGTAGTTTCCACTGCCACCAGCCAAAACTCGATCAGGGGGGACGGAGACGTGCCCCCTCGACTAACAGACCCTGGGGCAATCGAATTGCCCCAGCCAGCACGTCCACAATATGATGGTTTGTACTGGTTCTGTTCAGGATTCAAGACTAGCAAAGTCTTTGGTGACTTTACATGCCCTGGGAGACAGTAGTCAGTCCCAGGGTATGGAGTCTATGTTGGGGAGTCCCTAGGACACCCCTGGGTCACGGCACAGAGGGTGCTGTTTAACCCACATCACAAAAATACATGAGGCCCTATGGAGTAAAAGACCCCATAGCCCATTCAACACAAGGTTTAACCAAGAAAACACACTTCAACATGTCCAAGAGTGAGGGTAAAAGAGTCTCACTCTTGGCAGGAGAAAAAAAGAAACCCCAGAAATCCAGCAAAGCTGCTGGGGGACTCACTAGGTAGGGAAATTCAGCCTAAACAGAGAATTCTCCCTAACACTGCACCTCTCCGTTCAGGCAGAGCCTCAGCTCCTGCACCTCTCAGTTCAGACAGAGCCTCAGCCCTTGCCCCTCTAAGTTCAGGCAGAGCCTCAGCCCTTGCCCCTCTCAGTTCAGGCAGAACCTCAGCCTCTGGACCTCTCAGTTCAGGCAGAACCTCAGCCTTGCCCCTCTCAGTTCAGGCAGAGCCTCAGCCTCTCCACCTCTCCATTCAGGCAGAGCCTCAGCCTCTGCACCTCTCCATTCAGGCAGAGCCTCAGCTCCTGCACCTCTCAGTTCAGGCAGAGCCTCAGCCTTGCCCCTCTCAGTTCAGGCAGAGCCTCAGCCTCTGCACGTCTAAGTTCAGGCAGAGCCTCAGCTCTTGCACCTCTCAGTTCAGGCAGAGCCTTAGCCCTTGCCCCTCTCAGTTCAGGCAGAGCCTCAGCACCTCTCCGTTCAGGCAGAGCCTCAGCTCTTGCACCTCTCATTTCAGGAAGTGCCTCAGCCTTGCCCCTCTCAGTTCAGGCAGAGCCTCAGCCTCTGCGCCTCTCCGTTCAGGCAGAGCCTCAGCTCTTGCACCTCTCAGTTCAGGCAGAGCCTCAGCCTTGCCCCTCTCAGTTCAGGCAGAACCTCAGCCTTGCCCCTCTCAGTTCAGGCAGACCCTCAGCCTCTGCACCTCTCCGTTCAGGCAGAGCCTCAGCTCTTGCACCTCTCAGTTCAGGCAGAGCCTCAGCCCTTGCCCCTCTCAGTTCAGGCAGAGCATCAGCCCTTGCCCCTCTCAGTTCAGGCAGAAACTCAGCCTCTGCACCTCTCAGTTCAGGCAGAGCCTCAGCCTCTGCACCTCTCTGTTCAGGCAGAGCCTCAGCTCTTGCACCTCTCAGTTCAGGCAGAGCCTCAGCCTCTGCACCTCTCCGTTCAGGCAGAGCCTCAGCCCGTGCACTTCTCAGTTCAGGCAGAGCCTCAGCCTTGCCCCTCTCAGTTCAGGCGCAGCCTCAGCCTCTGCACCTCTCCGTTCAGGCAGAGCCTCAGCTCTTGCACCTCTCAGTTCAGGCAGAACCTCAGCCTTGCCCCTCTCAGTTCAGGCAGAGCCTCAGCCCTTGCCCCTCTCAGTTCAGGCAGAGCCTCAGCCTCTGCACCTCCCAGTTCAGGCAGAGCCTCAGCTCTTGCACCTCTCAGTTCAGGCAGAGCCTCAGCTCTTGCACCTCTCAGTTCAGGCAGAGCCTCAGCCCTGCCCCTCTCAGTTCAGACAGAGCCTCAGCCTCTGCACCTCTGCGTTCAGACAGAGCCTCAGGTCCTGCACCTCTCCGTTCAGGCAGAGCCTCAGCTCCTGCACCTCTCAGTTCAGACAGAGCCTCAGCCCTTGCCCCTCTAAGTTCAGGCAGAGCCTCAGCCCTTGCCCCTCTCAGTTCAGGCAGAACCTCAGCCTCTGGACCTCTCAGTTCAGGCAGAGCCTCAGCCACTGCACCTCTCCGTTAGGCAGAGCCTCAGCTCTTGCACCTCTCAGTTCAGGCAGAACCTCAGCCTTGCCCCTCTCAGTTCAGGCAGAGCCTCAGCCTCTCCACCTCTCCGTTCAGGCAGAGCCTCAGCCTCTGCACCTCTCCATTCAGGCAGAGCCTCAGCTCCTGCACCTCTCAGTTCAGGCAGAGCCTCAGCCTTGCCCCTCTCAGTTCAGGCAGAGCCTCAGCCTCTACACATCTAAGTTCAGGAAGAGCCTCAGCTCTTGCACCTCTCAGTTCAGGCAGAGCCTCAGCCCTTGCCCCTCTCAGTTCAGGCAGAGCCTCAGCACCTCTCCGTTAAGGCAGAGCCTCAGCTCTTGCACCTCTCATTTCAGGCAGTGCCTCAGCCTTGCCCCTCCCAGTTCAGGCAGAGCCTCAGCCTCTGCGCCTCTCCGTTCAGGCAGAGCCTCAGCTCTTGCACCTCTCAGTTCAGGCAGAGCCTCAGCCTTGCCCCTCTCAGTTCAAGCAGAGCCTCAGCCTCTGCACCTCTCCATTCAGGCAGAGCCTCAGCTCTTGCACCTCTCAGTTCAGGCAGAACCTCAGCCTTGCCCCTCTCAGTTCAGGCAGACCCTCAGCCTCTGCACCTCTCCGTTCAGGCAGAGCCTCAGCTCCTGCACCTCTCAGTTCAGGCAGAGCCTCATCCCTTGCCCCTCTCAGTTCAGGCAGAGCCTCAGCCCTTGCCCCTCTCAGTTCAGGCAGAGCCTCAGCCCTTGCACTTCTCAGTTCAGGCAGAGCCTCAGCCTTGCCCCTCTCAGTTCAGGCGCAGCCTCAGCCTCTGCACCTCTCCGTTCAGGCAGAGCCTCAGCTCTTGCACCTCTCAGTTCAGGCAGAACCTCAGCCTTGCCCCTCTCAGTTCAGGCAGAGCCTCAGCCCTTGCCCCTCTCAGTTCAGGCAGAGCCTCAGCCCTTGCCCCTCTCAGTTCAGGCAGAGCCTCAGCCTCTGCACCTCTCTGTTCAGGCAGAGCCTCAGCTCTTGCACCTCTCAGTTCAGGCAGAGCCTCATCCTCTGCACCTCTCCGTTCAGGCAGAGCCTCAGCCCTTGCACTTCTCAGTTCAGGCAGAGCCTCAGCCTTGCCCCTCTCAGTTCAGGCGCAGCCTCAGCCTCTGCACCTCTCCGTTCAGGCAGAGCCTCAGCTCTTGCACCTCTCAGTTCAGGCAGAACCTCAGCCTTGCCCCTCTCAGTTCAGGCAGAGCCTCAGCCCTTGCCCCTCTCAGTTCAGGCAGAGCCTCAGCCTCTGCACCTCTCAGTTCAGGCAGAGCCTCAGCTCTTGCACCTCTCAGTTCAGGCAGAGCCTCAGCTCTTGCACCTCTCAGTTCAGGCAGAGCCTCAGCCTTGCCCCTCTCAGTTCAGACAGAGCCTCAGCCTCTGCACCTCTCCGTTCAGACAGAGTCTCAGGTCCTGCACCTCTCCGTTCAGGCAGAGCCTCAGCTCCTGCACCTCTCAGTTCAGACAGAGCCTCAGCCCTTGCCCCTCTAAGTTCAGGCAGAGCCTCAGCCCTTGCCCCTCTCAGTTCAGGCAGAACCTCAGCCTCTGGACCTCTCAGTTCAGGCAGAGCCTCAGCCTCTGCACCTCTCTGTTCAGGCAGAGCCTCAGCTCTTGCACCTCTCAGTTCAGGCAGAGCCTCAGCCTCTGCACCTCTCCGTACAGGCAGAGCCTCAGCTCTTGCACCTCTCAGTTCAGGCAGAGCCTCAACCTTGCCCCTCTCCGTTCAGGCAGAGCCTCAGCCTCTGCACCTCTCAGTTCAGTCAGAGCCTCAGCCTCTGCACCTCTCCATTCAGGCAGAGCCTCAGCCTCTGCACCTCTCCATTCAGGCAGAGCCTCAGCTCTTGCACCTCTCAGTTCAGGCAGAGCCTCAGCCTTGCCCCTCTCAGTTCAGGCAGAGCCTCAGCCTCGCACCTCTCAGTTCAGGCAGAGCCTGAGCCATTGCCCCTCTCAGTTCAGGCAGAGCCTCAGCTCTTGCACCTCTCAGTCCAGGCAGAGCCTCAGCTTTTGCACCTCTAAGTTCAGGCAGAGCCTCAGCTTCTGCACCTCTCAGTTCAGGCAGAGCCTCAGCCCTTGCCCCTCTCCGTTCAGGCAGAGCCTCGGCCCTTGCACCTGTCAGTTCAGGCAGAGCCTCGGCCCTTGCACCTCTCAGTTCAGGCAGAGCCTCGGCCCTTGCACCTCTCAGTTCAGGCAGAGCCTCAGCTCTTGCCCCTCTCAGTTCAGGCAGAGCCTCAGCCCTTGCCCCTCTCAGTTCAGGCAGAGCCTCAGCCTCTGCACCTCTCAGTTCAGGCAGAGCCTCAGCTCTTGCACCGCTCAGTTCAGGCAGAGCCTCAGCTCTTGTACCTCTCAGTTCAAGCAAAGTCTTAGCCCTTGCCCCTCTCAGTTCAGGCAGAGCGTCAGCCTCTGCACCTCTCTGTTCAGGCAGAGCCTCAGCTCTTGCACCTCTCAGTTCAGGCAGAGCCTCAGCCCTTGCCCCTCTCAGTTCAGGCAGAGCCTCAGCCTCTGCACCTCTCAGTTCAGGCAGAGCCTCCGCTCTTTCACCTCTCAGTTCAGGCAGAGCCTCAGCTCTTGCACCTCTCAGTTCAGGCAGAGCCTCAACCTTGCATCTCTCGGTTCAGGCAGAGCCTCAGCCTCCGCACCTCTCCGTTCAGGCAGAGCCTCAGCTCCTGCACCTCTCCGTTCAGGCAGAGCCTCAGCCCTTGCCGCTCTCAGTTCAGGCAGGGCCTCTGCCCTTGCACCTGTCGGTTCAGGCAGAGCCTCAGCCTTGCCCTCTCAGTTCAGGCAGAGCCTCAATCCTTGCCCCTCTCAGTTCAGGCAGAGCCTCAGCACCTCTCCGTTCAGGCAGAGCCTCAGCTCTTGCACCTCTCATTTCAGGCAGAGCCTCAGCATTGCCCCTCTCAGTTCAGGCAGAGCCTCAGCACCTCTCCGTTCAGGCAGAGCCTCAGCTCTTGCACCTGTCAGTTCAGGCAGAGCCTCAGCCTTGCCCCTCTCAGTTCAGGCAGAGCCTCAGCCTCTGCACCTCTCCGTTCAGGCAGAGCCTCAGCTCTTGCACCTCTCCGTTCAGACAGAGCCTGAGCCTTGCACCTCTCTGTTCAGACAGAGCCTCAGCCTTGCCCCTCTCAGTTCAGGCAGACCCTCAGCCTCTGCACCTCTCAGTTCAGGCAGAGCCTCAGCTCTTGCACCTCTCTGTTCAGGCAGAGCCTCAGCTCTTGCACCTCTCAGTTCAGGCAGAGCCTCAGCCTCTGCACCTCTCCGTTCAGGCAGAGCCTCAGCTCTTGCACCTCTCAGTTCAGACAGAGCCTCAGCCTTGCCCCTCTCAGTTCAGGCAGAGCCTCAGCCTCTGCACCTCTCCGTTCAGGCAGAGCCTCAGCCTCTGCACCTCTCCGTTCAGGCAGAGCCTCTGCTCTTGCACCTCTCAGTTCAGACAGAGCCTCAGCCTTGCCCCTCTCAGTTCAGGCAGAGCCTCAGCCTCTGCACCTCTCCGTTCAGGCAGAGCCTCAGCCTCTGCACCTCTCCGTTCAGGCAGAGCCTCAGCTCTTGCACCTCTCAGTTCAGGCAGAGCCTCAGCCTTGCCCCTCTCAGTTCAGGCAGAGCCTCAGCCTCTGCACCTTTCCGTTCAGGCAGAGCCTCAGCCTCTGCACCTCTCCGTTCAGGCAGAGCCTCAGCTCTTGCACCTCTCAGTTCAGGCAGAGCCTCAGCCTTGCCCCTCTCAGTTCAGGCAGAGCCTCAGCCTCTGCTCCTCTCCGTTCAGGCAGAGCCTCAGCTCTTGCACCTCTCCGTTCAGGCAGAGCCTCAGCCTTGCCCCTCTCAGTTCAGGCAGAGCCTCAGCCTCTGCACCTCTCCGTTCAGGCAGAGCCTCAGCTCTTGCACCTCTCAGTTCAGGCAGAGCCTCAGCCTCTGCACCTCTCCGTTCAGGCAGAGCCTCAGCTCTTGCACCTCTCAGTTCAGACAGAGCCTCAGCCTTGCCCCTCTCAGTTCAGGCAGAGCCTCAGCCTCTGCACCTCTCCGTTCAGGCAGAGCCTCAGCCTCTGCACCTCTCCGTTCAGGCAGAGCCTCAGCTCTTGCACCTCTCAGTTCAGGCAGAGCCTCAGCCTTGCCCCTCTCAGTTCAGACAGAGCCTCAGCCTTGCCCCTCTCAGTTCAGGCAGACCCTCAGCCTCTGCACCTCTCAGTTCAGGCAGAGCCTCAGCTCTTGCACCTCTCTGTTCAGGCAGAGCCTCAGCTCTTGCACCTCTCAGTTCAGGCAGAGCCTCAGCCTCTGCACCTCTCCGTTCAGGCAGAGCCTCAGCTCTTGCACCTCTCAGTTCAGACAGAGCCTCAGCCTTGCCCCTCTCAGTTCAGGCAGAGCCTCAGCCTCTGCACCTCTCCGTTCAGGCAGAGCCTCAGCCTCTGCACCTCTCCGTTCAGGCAGAGCCTCTGCTCTTGCACCTCTCAGTTCAGACAGAGCCTCAGCCTTGCCCCTCTCAGTTCAGGCAGAACCTCAGCCTCTGCACCTCTCCGTTCAGGCAGAGCCTCAGCCTCTGCACCTCTCCGTTCAGGCAGAGCCTCAGCTCTTGCACCTCTCAGTTCAGGCAGAGCCTCAGCCCTTGCCCCTCTCAGTTCAGGCAGAGCCTCAGCACCTCTCCGTTAAGGCAGAGCCTCAGCTCTTGCACCTCTCATTTCAGGCAGTGCCTCAGCCTTGCCCCTCTCAGTTCAGGCAGAGCCTCAGCCTCTGCGCCTCTCCGTTCAGGCAGAGCCTCAGCTCTTGCCCCTCTCAGTTCAAGCAGAGCCTCAGCCTCTGCACCTCTCCATTCAGGCAGAGCCTCAGCTCTTGCACCTCTCAGTTCAGGCAGAACCTCAGCCTTGCCCCTCTCAGTTCAGGCAGACCCTCAGCCTCTGCACCTCTCCGTTCAGGCAGAGCCTCAGCTCTTGCACCTCTCAGTTCAGGCAGAGCCTCATCCCTTGCCCCTCTCAGTTCAGACAGAGCCTCAGCCCTTGCCCCTCTCAGTTCAGGCAGAGCCTCAGCCCTTGCACTTCTCAGTTCAGGCAGAGCCTCAGCCTTGCCCCTCTCAGTTCAGGCGCAGCCTCAGCCTCTGCACCTCTCCGTTCAGGCAGAGCCTCAGCTCTTGCACCTCTCAGTTCAGGCAGAACCTCAGCCTTGCCCCTCTCAGTTCAGGCAGAGCCTCAGCCCTTGCCCCTCTCAGTTCAGGCAGAGCCTCAGCCCTTGCCCCTCTCAGTTCAGGCAGAGCCTCAGCCTCTGCACCTCTCTGTTCAGGCAGAGCCTCAGCTCTTGCACCTCTCAGTTCAGGCAGAGCCTCAGCCTCTGCACCTCTCCATTCAGGCAGAGCCTCAGCCCTTGCACTTCTCAGTTCAGGCAGAGCCTCAGCCTTGCCCCTCTCAGTTCAGGCGCAGCCTCAGTCTCTGCACCTCTCCGTTCAGGCAGAGCCTCAGCTCTTGCACCTCTCAGTTCAGGCAGAGCCTCAGCCCTTGCCCCTCTCAGTTCAGGCAGAGCCTCAGCCTCTGCACCTCTCAGTTCAGGCAGAGCCTCAGCTCTTGCACCTCTCAGTTCAGGCAGAGCCTCAGCTCTTGCACCTCTCAGTTCAGGCAGAGCCTCAGCCTTGCCCCTCTCAGTTCAGACAGAGCCTCAGCCTCTGCACCTCTCCGTTCAGACAGAGCCTCAGCTCCTGCACCTCTCAGTTCAGGCAGAGCCTCAGCTCTTGCACCTCTCAGTTCAGGCAGAGCCTCAGCTCTTGCACCTCTCAGTTCAGGCAGAGCCTCAACCTTGCATCTCTCGGTTCAGGCAGAGCCTCAGCCTCCGCACCTCTCCGTTCAGGCAGAGCCTCAGCCTCTGCACCTCTCTGTTCAGGCAGAGCCTCAGCTCTTGCACCTCTCAGTTCAGGCAGAGCCTCAGCCTCTGCACCTCTCCGTACAGGCAGAGCCTCAGCTTTTGCACCTCTCAGTTCAGGCAGAGCCTCAACCTTGCCCCTCTCCGTTCAGGCAGAGCCTCAGCCTCTGCACCTCTCAGTTCAGTCAGAGCCTCAGCCTCTGCACCTCTCCATTCAGGCAGAGCCTCAGCCTCTGCACCTCTCCATTCAGGCAGAGCCTCAGCTCTTGCACCTCTCAGTTCAGGCAGAGCCTCAGCCTTGCCCCTCTCAGTTCAGGCAGAGCCTCAGCCTCGCACCTCTCAGTTCAGGCAGAGCCTGAGCCCTTGCCCCTCTCAGTTCAGGCAGAGCCTCAGCTCTTGCACCTCTCAGTCCAGGCAGAGCCTCAGCTTTTGCACCTCTAAGTTCAGGCAGAGCCTCAGCTTCTGCACCTCTCAGTTCAGGCAGAGCCTCAGCCCTTGCCCCTCTCCGTTCAGGCAGAGCCTCGGCCCTTGCACCTGTCAGTTTAGGCAGAGCCTCGGCCCTTGTACCTCTCAGTTCAGGCAGAGCCTCGGCCCTTGCACCTCTCAGTTCAGGCAGAGCCTCAGCTCTTGCCCCTCTCAGTTCAGGCAGAGCCTCAGCCCTTGCCCCTCTCAGTTCAGGCAGAGCCTCAGCCTCTGCACCTCTCAGTTCAGGCAGAGCCTCAGCTCTTGCACCGCTCAGTTCAGGCAGAGCCTCAGCTCTTGTACCTCTCAGTTCAAGCAAAGTCTTAGCCCTTGCCCCTCTCAGTTCAGGCAGAGCGTCAGCCTCTGCACCTCTCTGTTCAGGCAGAGCCTCAGCTCTTGCACCTCTCAGTTCAGGCAGAGCCTCAGCCCTTGCCCCTCTCAGTTCAGGCAGAGCCTCAGCCTCTGCACCTCTCAGTTCAGGCAGAGCCTCAGCTCTTGCACCTCTCAGCTCAGGCAGAGCCTCAGCTCTTGCACCTCTCAGTTCAGGCAGAGCCTCAACCTTGCATCTCTCGGTTCAGGCAGAGCCTCAGCCTTCGCACCTCTCCGTTCAGGCAGAGCCTCAGCTCCTGCACCTCTCCATTCAGGCAGAGCCTCAGCCCTTGCCGCTCTCAGTTCAGGCAGGGCCTCTGCCCTTGCACCTGTCGGTTCAGGCAGAGCCTCAGCCTTGCCCTCTCAGTTCAGGCAGAGCCTCAATCCTTACCCCTCTCAGTTCAGGCAGAGCCTCAGCACCTCTCCGTTCAGGCAGAGCCTCAGCTCTTGCACCTCTCAGTTCAGGCAGAGCCTCAGCGTTGCCCCTCTCAGTTCAGGCAGAGCCTCAGCCTCTGCACCTCTCCGTTCAAGCAGAGCCTCAGCCCTTGCCCCTCTCCGTTCAGGCAGAGCCTCGGCCCTTGCACCTGTCAGTTCAGGCAGAGCCTCGGCCCTTGCACCTCTCAGTTCAGGCAGAGCCTCGGCCCTTGCACCTCTCAGTTCAGGCAGAGCCTCAGCTCTTGCCCCTCTCCGTTCAGGCAGAGCCTCAGCCCTTGCCCCTCTCAGTTCAGGCAGAGCCTCAGCCTCTGCACCTCTCAGTTCAGGCAGAGCCTCAGCTCTTGCACCGCTCTGTTCAGGCAGAGCCTCAGCTCTTGCACCTCTCAGTTCAGGCAGAGCCTCAGCCCTTGCCCCTCTCAGTTCAGGCAGAGCCTCAGCCTCTGCACCTCTCAGTTCAGGCAGAGCCTCAGCTCTTGCACCTCTCAGCTCAGGCAGAGCCTCAACCTTGCATCTCTCGGTTCAGGCAGAGCCTCAGCCTCTGCACCTCTCCGTTCAGGCAGAGCCTCAGCCTCTGCACCTCTCCGTTCAAGCAGAGCCTCAGCTCTTGCACCTCTCAGTTCAGGCAGAGCCCCAGCCTTGCCCCTCTCAGTTCAGGCAGAGCCTCAGCCTCTGCACCTTTCAGTTCAGGCAGAGCCTCAGCCTCTGCTCCTCTCCGTTCAGGCAGAGCCTCAGCTCTTGCACCTCTCAGTTCAGGCAGAGCCTCAGCCTTGCCCCTCTCAGTTCAGGCAGAGCCTAAGCCTCTGCACCTCTCCGTTCAAGCAGAGCCTCAGCCCTTGCCCCTCTCCGTTCAGGCAGAGCCTCGGCCCTTGCACCTCTCAGTTCAGGCAGAGCCTCGGCCCTTGCACCTCTCAGTTCAGGCAGAGCCTCGGCCCTTGCACCTCTCAGTTCAGGCAGAGCCTCAATCCTTACCCCTCTCAGTTCAGGCAGAGCCTCAGCACCTCTCCGTTCAGGCAGAGCCTCAGCTCTTGCACCTCTCAGTTCAGGCAGAGCCTCAGCTCTTGCACCGCTCTGTTCAGGCAGAGCCTCAGCTCTTGCACCTCTCAGTTCAGGCAGAGCCTCAGCGTTGCCCCTCTCAGTTCAGGCAGAGCCTCAGCCTCTGCACCTCTCCGTTCAAGCAGAGCCTCAGCCCTTGCCCCTCTCCGTTCAGGCAGAGCCTCGGCCCTTGCACCTGTCAGTTCAGGCAGAGCCTCGGCCCTTGCACCTCTCAGTTCAGGCAGAGCCTCGGCCCTTGCACCTCTCAGTTCAGGCAGAGCCTCAGCTCTTGCCCCTCTCCGTTCAGGCAGAGCCTCAGCCCTTGCCCCTCTCAGTTCAGGCAGAGCCTCAGCCTCTGCACCTCTCAGTTCAGGCAGAGCCTCAGCTCTTGCACCGCTCTGTTCAGGCAGAGCCTCAGCTCTTGCACCTCTCAGTTCAGGCAGAGCCTCAGCCCTTGCCCCTCTCAGTTCAGGCAGAGCCTCAGCCTCTGCACCTCTCAGTTCAGGCAGAGCCTCAGCTCTTGCACCTCTCAGCTCAGGCAGAGCCTCAACCTTGCATCTCTCGGTTCAGGCAGAGCCTCAGCCTCTGCACCTCTCCGTTCAGGCAGAGCCTCAGCCTCTGCACCTCTCCGTTCAAGCAGAGCCTCAGCTCTTGCACCTCTCAGTTCAGGCAGAGCCCCAGCCTTGCCCCTCTCAGTTCAGGCAGAGCCTCAGCCTCTGCACCTTTCAGTTCAGGCAGAGCCTCAGCCTCTGCTCCTCTCCGTTCAGGCAGAGCCTCAGCTCTTGCACCTCTCAGTTCAGGCAGAGCCTCAGCCTTGCCCCTCTCAGTTCAGGCAGAGCCTAAGCCTCTGCACCTCTCCGTTCAAGCAGAGCCTCAGCCCTTGCCCCTCTCCGTTCAGGCAGAGCCTCGGCCCTTGCACCTCTCAGTTCAGGCAGAGCCTCGGCCCTTGCACCTCTCAGTTCAGGCAGAGCCTCGGCCCTTGCACCTCTCAGTTCAGGCAGAGCCTCAGCTCTTGCCCCTCTCAGTTCAGGCAGAGCCTCAGCCCTTGCCCCTCTCAGTTCAGGCAGAGCCTCAGCCTCTGCACCTCTCAGTTCAGGCAGAGCCTCAGCTCTTGCACCGCTCTGTTCAGGCAGAGCCTCAGCTCTTGCACCTCTCAGTTCAGGCAGAGCCTCAGCCCTTGCCCCTCTCAGTTCAGGCAGAGCCTCAGCCTCTGCACCTCTCAGTTCAGGCAGAGCCTCAGCTCTTGCACCTCTCAGCTCAGGCAGAGCCTCAGCTCTTGCACCTCTCAGTTCAGGCAGAGCCTCAACCTTGCATCTCTCGGTTCAGGCAGAGCCTCAGCCTCCGCACCTCTCCGTTCAGGCAGAGCCTCAGCTCCTGCACCTCTCCGTTCAGGCAGAGCCTCAGCCCTTGCCGCTCTCAGTTCAGGCAGGGCCTCTGCCCTTGCACCTGTCGGTTCAGGCAGAGCCTCAGCCTTGCCCTCTCAGTTCAGGCAGAGCCTCAATCCTTACCCCTCTCAGTTCAGGCAGAGCCTCAGCACCTCTCCGTTCAGGCAGAGCCTCAGCTCTTGCACCTCTCATTTCAGGCAGAGCCTCAGCATTGCCCCTCTCAGTTCAGGCAGAGCCTCAGCACCTCTCCGTTCAGGCAGAGCCTCAGCTCTTGCACCTGTCAGTTCAGGCAGAGCCTCAGCCTTGCCCCTCTCAGTTCAGGCAGAGCCTCAGCCTCTGCACCTCTCCGTTCAGGCAGAGCCTCAGCTCTTGCACCTCTCCGTTCAGACAGAGCCTGAGCCTTGCACCTCTCTGTTCAGACAGAGCCTCAGCCTTGCCCCTCTCAGTTCAGGCAGACCCTCAGCCTCTGCACCTCTCAGTTCAGGCAGAGCCTCAGCTCTTGCACCTCTCAGTTCAGGCAGAGCCTCAGCCCTTGCCCCTCTCAGTTCAGGCAGAGCCTCAGCCTCTGCACCTCTCCATTCAGGCAGAGCCACAGCTCTTGCACCTCTCAGTTCAGGCAGAGCCTCAGCCTCTGCACCTCTCCGTTCAGGCAGAGCCTCAGCTCTTGCACCTCTCAGTTCAGACAGAGCCTCAGCCTTGCCCCTCTCAGTTCAGGCAGAGCCTCAGCCTCTGCACCTCTCCGTTCAGGCAGAGCCTCAGCCTCTGCACCTCTCCGTTCAAGCAGAGCCTCAGCTCTTGCACCTCTCAGTTCAGGCAGAGCCTCAGCCTTGCCCCTCTCAGTTCAGGCAGAGCCTCAGCCTCTGCACCTTTCCGTTCAGGCAGAGCCTCAGCCTCTGCAACTCTCCGTTCAGGCAGAGCCTCAGCTCTTGCACCTCTCAGTTCAGGCAGAGCCTCAGCCTTGCCCCTCTCAGTTCAGGCAGAGCCTCAGCCTCTGCTCCTCTCCGTTCAGGCAGAGCCTCAGCTCTTGCACCTCTCAGTTCAGGCAGAGCCTCAGCCTTGCCCCTCTCAGTTCAGGCAGAGCCTCAGCCTCTGCACCTCTCCGTTCAGGCAGAGCCTCAGCTCTTGCACCTCTCAGTTCAGGCAGAGCCTCAGCCTCTGCACCTCTCCATTCAGGCAGAGCCTCAGCCCTTGCACCTCTCAGTTCAGGCAGAGCCTCAGCCTCTGCACCTCTCAGTTCAGGCAGAGCCTCAGCTCTTGCACCTCTCAGCTCAGGCAGAGCCTCAGCTCTTGCACCTCTCAGTTCAGGCAGAGCCTCAACCTTGCATCTCTCGGTTCAGGCAGAGCCTCAGCCTCCGCACCTCTCCGTTCAGGCAGAGCCTCAGCTCCTGCACCTCTCCGTTCAGGCAGAGCCTCAGCCCTTGCCGCTCTCAGTTCAGGCAGGGCCTCTGCCCTTGCACCTGTCGGTTCAGGCAGAGCCTCAGCCTTGCCCTCTCAGTTCAGGCAGAGCCTCAATCCTTACCCCTCTCAGTTCAGGCAGAGCCTCAGCACCTCTCCGTTCAGGCAGAGCCTCAGCTCTTGCACCTCTCATTTCAGGCAGAGCCTCAGCATTGCCCCTCTCAGTTCAGGCAGAGCCTCAGCACCTCTCAGTTCAGGCAGAGCCTCAGCTCTTGCACCTGTCAGTTCAGGCAGAGCCTCAGCGTTGCCCCTCTCAGTTCAGGCAGAGCCTCAGCCTCTGCACCTCTCCGTTCAGGCAGAGCCTCAGCTCTTGCAACTCTCCGTTCAGACAGAGCCTGAGCCTTGCACCTCTCTGTTCAGACAGAGCCTCAGCCTTGCCCCTCTCAGTTCAGGCAGACCCTCAGCCTCTGCACCTCTCAGTTCAGGCAGAGCCTCAGCTCTTGCACCTCTCAGTTCAGGCAGAGCCTCAGCCCTTGCCCCTCTCAGTTCAGGCAGAGTCTCAGCCTCTGCACCTCTCCATTCAGGCAGAGCCTCAGCTCTTGCACCTCTCAGTTCAGGCAGAGCCTCAGCCTCTGCACCTCTCTGTTCAGGCAGAGCCTCAGCTCTTGCACCTCTCAGTTCAGACAGAGCCTCAGCCTTGCCCCTCTCAGTTCAGGCAGAGCCTCAGCCTCTGCACCTCTCCGTTCAGGCAGAGCCTCAGCCTCTGCACCTCTCCGTTCAAGCAGAGCCTCAGCTCTTGCACCTCTCAGTTCAGGCAGAGCCTCAGCCTTGCCCCTCTCAGTTCAGGCAGAGCCTCAGCCTCTGCACCTTTCAGTTCAGGCAGAGCCTCAGCCTCTGATCCTCTCCGTTCAGGCAGAGCCTCAGCTCTTGCACCTCTCAGTTCAGGCAGAGCCTCAGCGTTGCCCCTCTCAGTTCAGGCAGAGCCTCAGCCTCTGCACCTCTCCGTTCAAGCAGAGCCTCAGCCCTTGCCCCTCTCCGTTCAGGCAGAGCCTCGGCCCTTGCACCTGTCAGTTCAGGCAGAGCCTCGGCCCTTGCACCTCTCAGTTCAGGCAGAGCCTCGGCCCTTGCACCTCTCAGTTCAGGCAGAGCCTCAGCTCTTGCCCCTCTCCGTTCAGGCAGAGCCTCAGCCCTTGCCCCTCTCAGTTCAGGCAGAGCCTCAGCCTCTGCACCTCTCAGTTCAGGCAGAGCCTCAGCTCTTGCACCGCTCTGTTCAGGCAGAGCCTCAGCTCTTGCACCTCTCAGTTCAGGCAGAGCCTCAGCCCTTGCCCCTCTCAGTTCAGGCAGAGCCTCAGCCTCTGCACCTCTCAGTTCAGGCAGAGCCTCAGCTCTTGCACCTCTCAGCTCAGGCAGAGCCTCAGCTCTTGCACCTCTCAGTTCAGGCAGAGCCTCAACCTTGCATCTCTCGGTTCAGGCAGAGCCTCAGCCTCCGCACCTCTCCGTTCAGGCAGAGCCTCAGCTCCTGCACCTCTCCGTTCAGGCAGAGCCTCAGCCCTTGCCGCTCTCAGTTCAGGCAGGGCCTCTGCCCTTGCACCTGTCGGTTCAGGCAGAGCCTCAGCCTTGTGTTAGGGAGAATTCTCTGGTTAGGCTGAATTTCCCTACCTAGTGAGTCCCCCAGCAGCTTTGCTGGATTTCTGGGGTTTAATTTTTTTCTCCTGCCAAGAGTGAGACTCTTTTACCCTCACTCTTGGACATGTTGAAGTGTGTTTTCTTGGTTAAACCTTGTGTTGAATGGGCTATGGGGTCTTTTACTCCATAGGGCCTCATGTATTTTTGTGATGTGGGTCACACAGCACCCTCTGTGCCGTGACCCAGGGGTGTCCTAGGGACTCCCCAACATAGACTCCATACCCTGGGACTGACTACTGTCTCCCAGGGCATGTAAAGTCACCAAAGACTTTGCTAGTCTTGAATCCTGAACAGAACCAGTACAAACCATCATATTGTGGACGTACTGGCTGGGGCAATTCGATTGCCCCAGGGTCTGTTAGTCGAGGGGGCACGTCTCCGTCCCCCCTGATCGAGTTTTGGCTGGTGGCAGTGGAAACTACTTTTTATATTCGACCGCGAATATTTCCCTATGGGATTTCCCATTGTTTTAGGCTAACACATTTAATTATTTATTTACGGTAGCCTTAAACATACCGCCGGTTTATATATTTATTTTTATAACTCCGGTTGGGACTTTTTGCCAAAACTTGATTCTAAAATGGCGTTGGTGTTCGCCTCTGTAACTCTGACCCAAAGTGGAGCCCTTTGTTCCACTTTTGGCGGGCTTCTCCACAGAAGCCCTCCAAAGTGGTGCCACTCTGTCTGGGGTACTTAGGAGGGGTGGAGGGGGATTTAGGCACCCTGGACTGAGTTACCTTGGTAACTCAAGTCGCACTCCGTCCTGATTGGCCCAAGTGGTGAGCCGCCCGGCTCACCACTTAGCATGTTTGAGTGACAGCTAGGCTGGGTGAATGGGGGTTTGCTGCATAAAAGCAGGGCTTTGGGGACTGGGACTTCAGAAGTCGCCACAGGACCAAGAATCCGACGAGGGAAGAGCTGAGCCGACCTGCTTCGACGACACCACCCGGTGGAGCCCTGCTGAACCGTCTCACCACTTTTTCCCGACGACCGAGGAGAACTCTTAACGGAGTGGCTCCTTCCCTTGACTGGTGGGGACAACCAGTTTTCGCCTTCTTTCCGTCCTTTTGAGGTATCTCGTGGCCGCCTTGCCTGTGCCAAGCACCCCGGCATCCGGAATACCACACTTTACCCCCATACCGCGAAAGTCGGTACCAACCCTTTAACCGGAGGACTCCGCGGCTGGTTTCTTCCCGGGCAGTGCTACGACCTTTCTCTTCTGCTCTTCAGCGAGATATTCTTCTCCCCTGACCGACGTCGAGCCTTGCTGTCGCTGCCTGGAACAACTGCCCCCGCTGGAGGATCCTTTCCGCTTAAGGTACTGTGTTCCGCCTGGCTTCCCTTGCTACCGACTGTACGGGGTAGATTTAGTCCCCGGCTTTCGAACCTGGGAGTGCCTGGGACACTTTGGCTAAACTTTCTGAGCCACTCTAAACTCTTTTTGACTCTTTGCAAGACTTTGAATCTCTAACTAACAGTGTGATCTTGGGCACATTTTCGCTCCGGCTACTCTAAGAGTGGGCCCTGCCTAGTGACTTTTGCTCACCTGTGACTTTATTCTTCTTTAAGCCTATTGCAAGTGTTCTGGACCTTAGAGTGGTGTGTCTAACCTATTTCTGCTTTTTCTCTCCCTTTCTTGGAAACTACTAGAGTGTCATCTAACGTTAAGCACTCACCTCTGTTTTAATTAAGTGGTGTTAACCTAGAGTTGTCTAGATAGGAGAAAGGATTGAATTTACTTTCAGTATAACTGTGTTGAAGTGCTTTTACTATATTTTTGCTAGAGTGTTTTTAACTTATGTGTATTTTAAATAAATAACTATATACTTTTGAAACCAAGCTCTGGTCAGTGTTTGCTTGTGCTATTGTGTTTTGGTACATATTGTGTATACTTTACATACTGCCTAACTCTTCTTGAGAGAAGTCTGACTGCTCAGCCACAGCTACCAGGTAAATCTGGGTGGTACAGACTGCTACCAAAGGGGTTTACTGCTCTACCTGTAGTCTTAAATCTTTTGCAGTGTTCCCCAAGGGAACTGCACAGGTTTCTGCCTAACACTGGTGTACAGCGGTGGGATTTGTATTGAGTATACATTTTATTGTGCTTTAGATACCTTAGTGCAACTAACCACAAAGCTTAGCACTGAAAAAGTAAAACCTCTAACATGTCAGTTATAGAAAGCTATAGTCAAGAGTCCCTTGCAGCCAAAACTGCTGATTGTTTAAGAGTGCTCTGTAAACATAAGGATCTCCTGACTAAGGGCAAGAAAATGGAGCTGATTGAAAGATTGTTAGCTAACCAAAGTCTGGGTGATGGTTCAGAGGAGCCTACCACTCCAGCAACTGTAGATGACAGTATTGAAGTTAACATGGAGCAAAATGTTGATGTTTCTGAGGAAGAGTCAGAAGAGGAGGGTGAGGCTGTTGTAACTGTCCCCCCTAGGCCTCTGCCTGCTCTACCTGCTGTGCCTACTGGACCTTTACCAGGTCCCACATTTAGTCCTCAGTACTTTGAACTGGAGAAAATGAAGCTAGAATTGGAGTATAAGAAACTTAATGCTCAAACTGACAAAGAACTAAGGCTAAGGGAAATGGAGCTCAAGTATGACTTAGAAATGAAGAAATTATCTGTTGAGAATGTTTCTCTCTCTGGCTCCTCTAGAAGTTCCAGTCCTAAAAGACCCCGGATGCCTAAAGAATTGGTTGGTATGTATGAGCCTAAGTTGGATGTGTTGGATTGGTTGTCTCTGTTTGAATATAATCATGGGCTCCAGAACATCACAGGAAATGACTTACTCACCTGGTTGTTCTCTAGGCTTCCCCCTGTTGCAACTGATGTGGTAATGGAGATGGGGGAGGAGGATAGGAAGGACTATGAATGTGTGAAACTAGCTTTGATAGCTAGGTTTGGGAAGACCCCTTCCCAGTATCTTAAGAGGTTTAGGAGCCTCAAAAAGCATGATGGTACCCCTTGGGCTACCTGGGTGAATGAATGTTTGAAAAACTTAGAGGGATGGATTAAGGGTTACAAGGTGAACACTTATGAAGGTATGAAGAATTTGTTTATGTTGGAGACTATTTATGATGCCTGCTCTCCTGAGCTCAGACAACACTTGGCTGATTCCAGGGAATTAGATTCCCGGAAGCTAGCTAAGGCTGCTGACTTGTGGGTTGCCAACAGGGCCACTCACAAGGATTCTGGGGTAACTCAGAAGAAGGATGGGGAAAAACAGTCTAAGAAGGACTCCAAAGAGAATTCTAATACTACAAATTCCAAAGAGGGCCCCAAACAAAACTATAAGGGTAAGCCACAAGGGAAACCAAATCAGGCTAGTGTACCTTCTGGTCCCAGACCAGAAGGAGGTCAGAACAAGCCTCCATTCCAGCGAGCCTTTGGCTCATGCTTTGTTTGTAAGGCTACTGACCATGTGAAAGGAGATCCCAGATGTAAGGGTAAACCTTCAGGGGTCCAGCTTGCCTCCTTAGCCTTCGCTCCAGAAGAGGAAGTACATATGGCAAGTGGAAACTTTCTATTACTAGCTGATGAACCCACTGGAGTCTCAGCTAGTGTTTCTTTAGTCTCTCTGGGGTTGTGGGAGCAACAGAATTTAGATGTCTATAACTCTATCCCAGATAATACTAAAGAGTATTATAAGGACAGTGTCCAGGTGAATGGTCAGGAGACTCCTGCCATTAGGGACACTGGAGCCAGCATAACTGTGGTGGATGAATCATTTTTCAAGGCAGAGGATGTTGCTAAGGCACCCAAATGCCTCACCAAGTTAGCTGGTGGGCCTGTGCAGATGTGTCCCCAGTTACCAGTTCTCATCCAATGTAATGATATGGCTGTAAAAATACCTGTCAGTGTACAATGTGAAGTGCCAGGTAGGGTTCTGTTGGGTAATGACCTCAAAGCTCTTGGAGTTGTATCTCATACCCCCAGACCTCCTAGCAAAAGGTTTCAGGAACTCACAAAACCTGCAAGGGAGAAAACCCTGAGAGGGTTATCTCAGGAGATGATGACAGAAATCACTCCTCTACCACTGGAGCAACTTACTGCAGTAACTACCAGATCAGGAGCAAAGGGGCAACCCAAGACTCCTAGGAAAAAGCCAGCAGCAAGCACTCCAGTGCTTCCAACAAGGACTTCCCCTAGGTTGTCCAAAGTTACACCTGTAACTCCCCCTCCAGCTGAGGCTGAGAGAGAGGTACAACCCTGTGTGGTTGAGCTAGACTCTGAGGAAGAGCTAGAAGGAGGCCCCAACCTTATTGGAGATTTGGACCCTGAGGACCATCCTGAGCTGCAGTCTTTACTGGCAGAAGGTGGGCCTAGCAGGGCAGCTTTTCGTAAGGGGCAAAGAGAATGTCCAACTCTGGAGGGTCTCCGCCACCAGGCAGCTTCTCAAGCTGATGGGCAAGAGCCTGGGAAGTATAGGTTGCACTGGGAAGATGGCCTCTTCTACAGTGAACCCACTGAGTCTGAACCTGGAGACTACAAACGCCTTGTAGTCCCACAAGAAAACAGACAACAGTTCTTACAACTAGCCCATGAGATACCTTTGGCTGGCCACTTGAGTTTCAAGAAGACCAAGGAAAGGCTCTCACTCTACTTTTATTGGCCAAAGATGGGGGCTGAAGTAGATAGATATTGTAAGAGCTGCCATACCTGCCAGACTTCTGGTAAGGTTGGTTCCAAGAATGTGGCACCTTTAGTGCCTCTCCCAGTTGTGGGAGTCCCATTTGAGAGGGTAGGGATTGACATTGTTGGTCCCCTTGATCCTCCAACCTCCTCAGGCAACAGGTTTATCCTTGTTGTAGTAGACCATGCTACTAGATACCCTGAGGCCATTCCTATGAGGACTGTTACAGCTCCGGCTGTGGCTAAGGCCCTCCTTGGTATTTTTACCAGGGTTGGGTTTCCTAAGGAGGTAATCTCTGACAGGGGGTCAAACTTTATGTCCCACTACATGAAGGCCATGTGGAAAACCTGTGGAGTTACCTACAAGTTCTCAACCGCCTACCACCCTCAGACAAACGGGTTGGTTGAAAGGTTTAACAGAACCATGAAGAGCATGATAGGTGCTTTAGAAGAACCCCTTAAGAAAAAGTGGGACCTTCTACTGCCATGCCTTCTCTTTGCTTATAGAGAAGTCCCTCAGGAGGGAGTAGGTTATTCTCCCTTTGAGCTTCTCTATGGCCATCCAGTCAGAGGTCCATTGGCCCTGATTAAGGAGGGGTTGGAAGGTGCTCCTCCCCTCAAGCCAGTCAGAGTGACTGACTATGTGATAGGTCTCCGGAGGAGAATGTCACACATGATGGCAGAAGCAAGTGACAACTTGAAAGCTGGTCAAGCCCTGGTCAAACATTGGCACGACCAGAAGGCTAACATGGTTGAGTTTACTCAAGACCAGCTAGTTCTAGTTATGCTCCCAACAAGGCAGAGGGCCTTGCAAGACAAATGGATGGGACCCTTCAAGGTTGTGGGAAAACTTGGAGAGGTCAACTATCTGGTGGATCTGGGCAGACCCAGGGAAGCTCCTAGAGTCTTCCACACCAACCGACTAAAAGCCTACATCTCCAGACCTGATGTAGGAGCCTTGCTCCTAGCTTCAGCTGCAGAGGAGGAAGAGAGTGAATCTCTCCCTGATCTCCTCAGAGGTGTACCTTTAGATGAAAAAGTTGAAGGAGTCAATCTCTCTTCAGACCTGACACCTGAGCAACAAGAGGAGTGCAAATCTATGTTAAATCAGTTTGCCTCCCTGTTCTCACTGTCACCAGGCTTGACCCCTTGGGGCCAGCATGAGATACTCACTGGTGACTGTCTGCCAGTCAAAAGCAGAGGATACAGAATGTCGGAACATATCAGAGCCCACATCAAAGGAGAGGTCAAGAAGATGCTTGATCTCGGGGTAATAGAGCCCTCTACTAGTCCATGGTCTAGCCCAGTTGTGTTAGTACCAAAGGCAGGATCCAAAGACTTGAGATTCTGTGTGGACTATAGAGCTCTAAATGCAGTCACCAAGACTGATGCCCACCCTTTGCCCAGGACAGATGAGTTGGTGGATAAACTTGGTGCAGCCAAGTACCTCAGCACATTTGACCTGACGTCAGGCTATTGGCAAATAGCCCTGACAGACCATGCCAAGGAGAAAACTGCATTTTCGACCCCAGTTGGCTTGTACCAGTTTAAGGTCATGCCTTTTGGACTAAAAAATGCACCTGCCACATTCCAAAGGATGGTGAACCAGGTTCTGGCTGGGATGGAAGATTTCTGCATGGCATACTTGGATGACATTGCAGTCTTCAGCCACTCCTGGGAAGAACATGTGAACCACCTAGGACATGTGTTGCAGGCTCTGAAACAGGCCCATTTGACAATCAAAGCCAGTAAGTGCCAGATTGGTCAAAGTAAAGTGGTCTACCTTGGACATGAGGTAGGAGGTGGAGAAATAAGGCCTTTGCCCAGCAAGATTGAAGCTGTGCAAAATTGGACAACACCAACTACTCAAACCCAAGTGAGAGCTTTTCTAGGCCTCACTGGGTATTACAGGAATTTCATTGAGAACTATGGGACCATAGCTTCTCCACTGAATGTAATCTCCTCTCCCAAATTCCCTAAGAAGGTAAAATGGAATGAGGAGTGCAATCAGGCCTTTGAAAAACTGAAGAGAGCTCTTTGCCAGGCTCCAGTATTGAGAGCTCCTGACTACCACCAACCTTTCATTGTACAAACTGATGCTTCCAATGTAGGTATAGGTGCAGTTCTAAGCCAACTGGATGAGAAGGGTAGGGAGCACCCCATTTGCTTCATCAGTAGGAAACTGAAGGATCCTGAGACAAGGTGGGCAACTATCGAAAGAGAATGCTTTGCTATTGTGTGGGCACTGAAGAAGTTTAGGCCATACTTGTATGGTTCTACTTTTGTTATTCAGACTGACCACCAACCCTTGAGATGGTTAATGCAAATGAAAGGGGAAAATCCAAAACTATTGAGATGGTCAATCTGCCTGCAAGGGTTTGATTTCACCATTGAGCACAGGTCAGGGTGTCACCATCAAAATGCTGATGGACTCTCTAGGATGTATATCATCGACTAGAGGTATGAGGTTCATCCAGGAGTGGATTAAATCCTCCTGTCCCTTAGTCTGGGGGGGGCGAGTGTTAGGGAGAATTCTCTGGTTAGGCTGAATTTCCCTACCTAGTGAGTCCCCCAGCAGCTTTGCTGGATTTCTGGGGTTTAATTTTTTTCTCCTGCCAAGAGTGAGACTCTTTTACCCTCACTCTTGGACATGTTGAAGTGTGTTTTCTTGGTTAAACCTTGTGTTGAATGGGCTATGGGGTCTTTTACTCCATAGGGCCTCATGTATTTTTGTGATGTGGGTCACACAGCACCCTCTGTGCCGTGACCCAGGGGTGTCCTAGGGACTCCCCAACATAGACTCCATACCCTGGGACTGACTACTGTCTCCCAGGGCATGTAAAGTCACCAAAGACTTTGCTAGTCTTGAATCCTGAACAGAACCAGTACAAACCATCATATTGTGGACGTACTGGCTGGGGCAATTCGATTGCCCCAGGGTCTGTTAGTCGAGGGGGCACGTCTCCGTCCCCCCTGATCGAGTTTTGGCTGGTGGCAGTGGAAACTACTTTTTATATTCGACCGCGAATATTTCCCTATGGGATTTCCCATTGTTTTAGGCTAACACATTTAATTATTTATTTACGGTAGCCTTAAACATACCGCCGGTTTATATATTTATTTTTATAACTCCGGTTGGGACTTTTTGCCAAAACTTGATTCTAAAATGGCGTTGGTGTTCGCCTCTGTAACTCTGACCCAAAGTGGAGCCCTTTGTTCCACTTTTGGCGGGCTTCTCCACAGAAGCCCTCCAAAGTGGTGCCACTCTGTCTGGGGTACTTAGGAGGGGTGGAGGGGGATTTAGGCACCCTGGACTGAGTTACCTTGGTAACTCAAGTCGCACTCCGTCCTGATTGGCCCAAGTGGTGAGCCGCCCGGCTCACCACTTAGCATGTTTGAGTGACAGCTAGGCTGGGTGAATGGGGGTTTGCTGCATAAAAGCAGGGCTTTGGGGACTGGGACTTCAGAAGTCGCCACAGGACCAAGAATCCGACGAGGGAAGAGCTGAGCCGACCTGCTTCGACGACACCACCCGGTGGAGCCCTGCTGAACCGTCTCACCACTTTTTCCCGACGACCGAGGAGAACTCTTAACGGAGTGGCTCCTTCCCTTGACTGGTGGGGACAACCAGTTTTCGCCTTCTTTCCGTCCTTTTGAGGTATCTCGTGGCCGCCTTGCCTGTGCCAAGCACCCCGGCATCCGGAATACCACACTTTACCCCCATACCGCGAAAGTCGGTACCAACCCTTTAACCGGAGGACTCCGCGGCTGGTTTCTTCCCGGGCAGTGCTACGACCTTTCTCTTCTGCTCTTCAGCGAGATATTCTTCTCCCCTGACCGACGTCGAGCCTTGCTGTCGCTGCCTGGAACAACTGCCCCCGCTGGAGGATCCTTTCCGCTTAAGGTACTGTGTTCCGCCTGGCTTCCCTTGCTACCGACTGTACGGGGTAGATTTAGTCCCCGGCTTTCGAACCTGGGAGTGCCTGGGACACTTTGGCTAAACTTTCTGAGCCACTCTAAACTCTTTTTGACTCTTTGCAAGACTTTGAATCTCTAACTAACAGTGTGATCTTGGGCACATTTTCGCTCCGGCTACTCTAAGAGTGGGCCCTGCCTAGTGACTTTTGCTCACCTGTGACTTTATTCTTCTTTAAGCCTATTGCAAGTGTTCTGGACCTTAGAGTGGTGTGTCTAACCTATTTCTGCTTTTTCTCTCCCTTTCTTGGAAACTACTAGAGTGTCATCTAACGTTAAGCACTCACCTCTGTTTTAATTAAGTGGTGTTAACCTAGAGTTGTCTAGATAGGAGAAAGGATTGAATTTACTTTCAGTATAACTGTGTTGAAGTGCTTTTACTATATTTTTGCTAGAGTGTTTTTAACTTATGTGTATTTTAAATAAATAACTATATACTTTTGAAACCAAGCTCTGGTCAGTGTTTGCTTGTGCTATTGTGTTTTGGTACATATTGTGTATACTTTACATACTGCCTAACTCTTCTTGAGAGAAGTCTGACTGCTCAGCCACAGCTACCAGGTAAATCTGGGTGGTACAGACTGCTACCAAAGGGGTTTACTGCTCTACCTGTAGTCTTAAATCTTTTGCAGTGTTCCCCAAGGGAACTGCACAGGTTTCTGCCTAACACCTTGCCCTCTCAGTTCAGGCAGAGCCTCAATCCTTACCCCTCTCAGTTCAGGCAGAGCCTCAGCACCTCTCCGTTCAGGCAGAGCCTCAGCTCTTGCACCTCTCATTTCAGGCAGAGCCTCAGCATTGCCCCTCTCAGTTCAGGCAGAGCCTCAGCACCTCTCCGTTCAGGCAGAGCCTCAGCTCTTGCACCTGTCAGTTCAGGCAGAGCCTCAGCCTTGCCCCTCTCAGTTCAGGCAGAGCCTCAGCCTCTGCACCTCTCCGTTCAGGCAGAGCCTCAGCTCTTGCACCTCTCCGTTCAGACAGAGCCTGAGCCTTGCACCTCTCTGTTCAGACAGAGCCTCAGCCTTGCCCCTCTCAGTTCAGGCAGACCCTCAGCCTCTGCACCTCTCAGTTCAGGCAGAGCCTCAGCTCTTGCACCTCTCAGTTCAGGCAGAGCCTCAGCCCTTGCCCCTCTCAGTTCAGGCAGAGCCTCAGCCTCTGCACCTCTCCATTCAGGCAGAGCCTCAGCTCTTGCACCTCTCAGTTCAGGCAGAGCCTCAGCCTCTGCACCTCTCCGTTCAGGCAGAGCCTCAGCTCTTGCACCTCTCAGTTCAGACAGAGCCTCAGCCTTGCCCCTCTCAGTTCAGGAAGAGCCTCAGCCTCTGCACCTCTCCGTTCAGGCAGAGCCTCAGCCTCTGCACCTCTCCGTTCAAGCAGAGCCTCAGCTCTTGCACCTCTCAGTTCAGGCAGAGCCTCAGCCTTGCCCCTCTCAGTTCAGGCAGAGCCTCAGCCTCTGCACCTTTCCGTTCAGGCAGAGCCTCAGCCTCTGCAACTCTCCGTTCAGGCAGAGCCTCAGCTCTTGCACCTCTCAGTTCAGGCAGAGCCTCAGCCTTGCCCCTCTCAGTTCAGGCAGAGCCTCAGCCTCTGCTCCTCTCCGTTCAGGCAGAGCCTCAGCTCTTGCACCTCTCAGTTCAGGCAGAGCCTCAGCCTTGCCCCTCTCAGTTCAGGCAGAGCCTCAGCCTCTGCACCTCTCCGTTCAGGCAGAGCCTCAGCTCTTGCACCTCTCAGTTCAGGCAGAGCCTCAGCCTCTGCACCTCTCCATTCAGGCAGAGCCTCAGCCCTTGCACCTCTCAGTTCAGGCAGGGCCTCAGCCTTGCCCCTCTCAGTTCAGGCAGAGCCTCAGCTCTTGCACCTCTCAGTTCAGGCAGAGCCTCAGCCCTTGCCCCTCTCAGTTCAGGCAGAGCCTCAGCCTCTGCACCTCTCCGTTCAGGCAGAGCCTCAGCTCTTGCACCTCTCAGTTCAGGCAGAGCCTCAGCCTTGCCCCTCTCAGTTCAGGCAGAGCCTCAGCCTCTGCTCCTCTCCGTTCAGGCAGAGCCTCAGCTCTTGCACCTCTCAGTTCAGGCAGAGCCTCAGCCTTGCCCCTCTCAGTTCAGGCAGAGCCTCAGCCTCTGCACCTCTCAGTTCAGGCAGAGCCTCAGCTCTTGCACCTCTCAGTTCAGGCAGAGCCTCAGCCTCTGCACCTCTCCATTCAGGCAGAGCCTTAGCCCTTGCACCTCTCAGTTCAGGCAGGGCCTCAGCCTTGCCCCTCTCAGTTCAGGCACAGCCTCAGCCTCTGCACCTCTCAGTTCAGGCAGAGCCTCAGCTCTTGCACCGCTCAGTTCAGGCAGAGCCTCAGCTCTTGTACCTCTCAGTTCAAGCAAAGCCTTAGCCCTTGCCCCTCTCAGTTCAGGCAGAGCCTCAGCCTCTGCACCTCTCTGTTCAGGCAGAGCCTTAGCTCTTGCACCTCTCAGTTCAGGCAGAGCCTCAGCCTCTGCACCTCTCAGTTCAGGCAGAGCCTCAGCTCTTGCACCTCTCAGTTCAGGCATAGCCTCAGCTCTTGCACCTCTCAGTTCAGGCAGAGCCTCAACCTTGCCCCTCTCGGTTCAGGCAGAGCCTCAGCTCCTGCACCTCTCCGTTCAGGCAGAGCCTCAGCCCTTGCCGCTCTCAGTTCAGGCAGGGCCTCTGCCCTTGCACCTGTCGGTTCAGGCAGAGCCTCAGCCTTGCCCTCTCAGTTCAGGCAGAGCCTCAGTCCTTGCCCCTCTCAGTTCAGGCAGAGCCTCAGCACCTCTCCGTTCAGGCAGAGCCTCAGTTCTTGCACCTCTCATTTCAGGCAGAGCCTCAGCATTGCCCCTCTCAGTTCAGGCAGAGCCTCAGCACCTCTCTGTTCAGGCAGAGCCTCAGCTCTTTCACCTCTCAGTTCAGGCATAGCCTCAGCCTTGCCCCTCTCAGTTCAGGCAGAGCCTCAGCCTCTGCACCTCTCCGTTCAGGCAGAGCCTCAGCTCTTGCACCTCTCCGTTCAGACAGAGCCTGAGCCTTGCACCTCTCTGTTCAGACAGAGCCTCAGCCTTGCCCCTCTCAGTTCAGGCAGACCCTCAGCCTCTGCACCTCTCAGTTCAGGCAGAGCCTCAGCTCTTGCACCTCTCAGTTCAGGCAGAGCCTCAGCCTCTCCACCTCTCCGTTCAGGCAGAGCCTCAGCCTCTGCACCTCTCCATTCAGGCAGAGCCTCAGCTCCTGCACCTCTCAGTTCAGGCAGAGCCTCAGCCTTGCCCCTCTCAGTTCAGGCAGAGCCTCAGCCTCTGCACGTCTAAGTTCAGGCAGAGCCTCAGCTCTTGCACCTCTCAGTTCAGGCAGAGCCTCAGCCCTTGCCCCTCTCAGTTCAGGCAGAGCCTCAGCACCTCTCCGTTAAGGCAGAGCCTCAGCTCTTGCACCTCTCATTTCAGGCAGTGCCTCAGCCTTGCCCCTCTCAGTTCAGGCAGAGCCTCAGCCTCTGCGCCTCTCCGTTCAGGCAGAGCCTCAGCTCTTGCACCTCTCAGTTCAGGCAGAGCCTCAGCCTTGCCCCTCTCAGTTCAAGCAGAGCCTCAGCCTCTGCACCTCTCCATTCAGGCAGAGCCTCAGCTCTTGCACCTCTCAGTTCAGGCAGAACCTCAGCCTTGCCCCTCTCAGTTCAGGCAGACCCTCAGCCTCTGCACCTCTCCGTTCAGGCAGAGCCTCAGCTCTTGCACCTCTCAGTTCAGGCAGAGCCTCATCCCTTGCCCCTCTCAGTTCAGACAGAGCCTCAGCCCTTGCCCCTCTCAGTTCAGGCAGAGCCTCAGCCCTTGCACTTCTCAGTTCAGGCAGAGCCTCAGCCTTGCCCCTCTCAGTTCAGGCGCAGCCTCAGCCTCTGCACCTCTCCGTTCAGGCAGAGCCTCAGCTCTTGCACCTCTCAGTTCAGGCAGAACCTCAGCCTTGCCCCTCTCAGTTCAGGCAGAGCCTCAGCCCTTGCCCCTCTCAGTTCAGGCAGAGCCTCAGCCCTTGCCCCTCTCAGTTCAGGCAGAGCCTCAGCCTCTGCACCTCTCTGTTCAGGCAGAGCCTCAGCTCTTGCACCTCTCAGTTCAGGCAGAGCCTCAGCCTCTGCACCTCTCCATTCAGGCAGAGCCTCAGCCCTTGCACTTCTCAGTTCAGGCAGAGCCTCAGCCTTGCCCCTCTCAGTTCAGGCGCAGCCTCAGTCTCTGCACCTCTCCGTTCAGGCAGAGCCTCAGCTCTTGCACCTCTCAGTTCAGGCAGAGCCTCAGCCCTTGCCCCTCTCAGTTCAGGCAGAGCCTCAGCCTCTGCACCTCTCAGTTCAGGCAGAGCCTCAGCTCTTGCACCTCTCAGTTCAGGCAGAGCCTCAGCTCTTGCACCTCTCAGTTCAGGCAGAGCCTCAGCCTTGCCCCTCTCAGTTCAGACAGAGCCTCAGCCTCTGCACCTCTCCGTTCAGACAGAGCCTCAGGTCCTGCACCTCTCCGTTCAGGCAGAGCCTCAGCTCCTGCACCTCTCAGTTCAGACAGAGCCTCAGCCCTTGCCCCTCTAAGTTCAGGCAGAGCCTCAGCCCTTGCCCCTCTCAGTTCAGGCAGAACCTCAGCCTCTGGACCTCTCAGTTCAGGCAGAGCCTCAGCCTCTGCACCTCTCTGTTCAGGCAGAGCCTCAGCTCTTGCCCCTCTCAGTTCAGGCAGAGCCTCAGCCTCTGCACCTCTCCGTACAGGCAGAGCCTCAGCTTTTGCACCTCTCAGTTCAGGCAGAGCCTCAACCTTGCCCCTCTCCATTCAGGCAGAGCCTCAGCCTCTGCACCTCTCAGTTCAGTCAGAGCCTCAGCCTCTGCACCTCTCCATTCAGGCAGAGCCTCAGCCTCTGCACCTCTCCATTCAGGCAGAGCCTCAGCTCTTGCACCTCTCAGTTCAGGCAGAGCCTCAGCCTTGCCCCTCTCAGTTCAGGCAGAGCCTCAGCCTCGCACCTCTCAGTTCAGGCAGAGCCTGAGCCCTTGCCCCTCTCAGTTCAGGCAGAGCCTCAGCTCTTGCACCTCTCAGTCCAGGCAGAGCCTCAGCTTTTGCACCTCTAAGTTCAGGCAGAGCCTCAGCTTCTGCACCTCTCAGTTCAGGCAGAGCCTCAGCCCTTGCCCCTCTCCGTTCAGGCAGAGCCTCGGCCCTTGCACCTGTCAGTTTAGGCAGAGCCTCGGCCCTTGCACCTCTCAGTTCAGGCAGAGCCTCGGCCCTTGCACCTCTCAGTTCAGGCAGAGCCTCAGCTCTTGCCCCTCTCAGTTCAGGCAGAGCCTCAGCCCTTGCCCCTCTCAGTTCAGGCAGAGCCTCAGCCTCTGCACCTCTCAGTTCAGGCAGAGCCTCAGCTCTTGCACCGCTCAGTTCAGGCAGAGCCTCAGCTCTTGTACCTCTCAGTTCAAGCATAGTCTTAGCCCTTGCCCCTCTCAGTTCAGGCAGAGCGTCAGCCTCTGCACCTCTCTGTTCAGGCAGAGCCTCAGCTCTTGCACCTCTCAGTTCAGGCAGAGCCTCAGCCCTTGCCCCTCTCAGTTCAGGCAGAGCCTCAGCCTCTGCACCTCTCAGTTCAGGCAGAGCCTCAGCTCTTGCACCTCTCAGCTCAGGCAGAGCCTCAGCTCTTGCACCTCTCAGTTCAGGCAGAGCCTCAACCTTGCATCTCTCGGTTCAGGCAGAGCCTCAGCCTCCGCACCTCTCCGTTCAGGCAGAGCCTCAGCTCCTGCACCTCTCCATTCAGGCAGAGCCTCAGCCCTTGCCGCTCTCAGTTCAGGCAGGGCCTCTGCCCTTGCACCTGTCGGTTCAGGCAGAGCCTCAGCCTTGCCCTCTCAGTTCAGGCAGAGCCTCAATCCTTACCCCTCTCAGTTCAGGCAGAGCCTCAGCACCTCTCCGTTCAGGCAGAGCCTCAGCTCTTGCACCTCTCATTTCAGGCAGAGCCTCAGCATTGCCCCTCTCAGTTCAGGCAGAGCCTCAGCACCTCTCCGTTCAGGCAGAGCCTCAGCTCTTGCACCTGTCAGTTCAGGCAGAGCCTCAGCCTTGCCCCTCTCAGTTCAGGCAGAGCCTCAGCCTCTGCACCTCTCCGTTCAGGCAGAGCCTCAGCTCTTGCACCTCTCCGTTCAGACAGAGCCTGAGCCTTGCACCTCTCTGTTCAGACAGAGCCTCAGCCTTGCCCCTCTCAGTTCAGGCAGACCCTCAGCCTCTGCACCTCTCAGTTCAGGCAGAGCCTCAGCTCTTGCACCTCTCAGTTCAGGCAGAGCCTCAGCCCTTGCCCCTCTCAGTTCAGGCAGAGTCTCAGCCTCTGCACCTCTCCATTCAGGCAGAGCCTCAGCTCTTGCACCTCTCAGTTCAGGCAGAGCCTCAGCCTCTGCACCTCTCTGTTCAGACAGAGCCTCAGCCTTGCCCCTCTCAGTTCAGGCAGAGCCTCAGCCTCTGCACCTCTCCGTTCAGGCAGAGCCTCAGCCTCTGCACCTCTCCGTTCAAGCAGAGCCTCAGCTCTTGCACCTCTCAGTTCAGGCAGAGCCTCAGCCTTGCCCCTCTCAGTTCAGGCAGAGCCTCAGCCTCTGCACCTTTCAGTTCAGGCAGAGCCTCAGCCTCTGCTCCTCTCCGTTCAGGCAGAGCCTCAGCTCTTGCACCTCTCAGTTCAGGCAGAGCCTCAGCCTTGCCCCTCTCAGTTCAGGCAGAGCCTCAGCCTCTGCACCTCTCCGTTCAAGCAGAGCCTCAGCCCTTGCCCCTCTCCGTTCAGGCAGAGCCTCGGCCCTTGCACCTGTCAGTTCAGGCAGAGCCTCGGCCCTTGCACCTCTCAGTTCAGGCAGAGCCTCGGCCCTTGCACCTCTCAGTTCAGGCAGAGCCTCAGCTCTTGCCCCTCTCAGTTCAGGCAGAGCCTCAGCCCTTGCCCCTCTCAGTTCAGGCAGAGCCTCAGCCTCTGCACCTCTCAGTTCAGGCAGAGCCTCAGCTCTTGCACCCCTCTGTTCAGGCAGAGCCTCAGCTCTTGCACCTCTCAGTTCAGGCAGAGCCTCAGCCCTTGCCCCTCTCAGTTCAGGCAGAGCCTCAGCCTCTGCACCTCTCAGTTCAGGCAGAGCCTCAGCTCTTGCACCTCTCAGCTCAGGCAGAGCCTCAGCTCTTGCACCTCTCAGTTCAGGCAGAGCCTCAACCTTGCATCTCTCGGTTCAGGCAGAGCCTCAGCCTCCGCACCTCTCCGTTCAGGCAGAGCCTCAGCTCCTGCACCTCTCCGTTCAGGCAGAGCCTCAGCCCTTGCCGCTCTCAGTTCAGGCAGGGCCTCTGCCCTTGCACCTGTCGGTTCAGGCAGAGCCTCAGCCTTGCCCTCTCAGTTCAGGCAGAGCCTCAATCCTTACCCCTCTCAGTTCAGGCAGAGCCTCAGCACCTCTCCGTTCAGGCAGAGCCTCAGCTCTTGCACCTCTCATTTCAGGCAGAGCCTCAGCATTGCCCCTCTCAGTTCAGGCAGAGCCTCAGCACCTCTCCGTTCAGGCAGAGCCTCAGCTCTTGCACCTGTCAGTTCAGGCAGAGCCTCAGCCTTGCCCCTCTCAGTTCAGGCAGAGCCTCAGCCTCTGCACCTCTCCGTTCAGGCAGAGCCTCAGCTCTTGCACCTCTCCGTTCAGACAGAGCCTGAGCCTTGCACCTCTCTGTTCAGACAGAGCCTCAGCCTTGCCCCTCTCAGTTCAGGCAGACCCTCAGCCACTGCACCTCTCAGTTCAGGCAGAGCCTCAGCTCTTGCACCTCTCAATTCAGGCAGAGCCTCAGCCCTTGCCCCTCTCAGTTCAGGCAGAGCCTCAGCCTCTGCACCTCTCCATTCAGGCAGAGCCTCAGCTCTTGCACCTCTCAGTTCAGGCAGAGCCTCAGCCTCTGCACCTCTCCGTTCAGGCAGAGCCTCAGCTCTTGCACCTCTCAGTTCAGACAGAGCCTCAGCCTTGCCCCTCTCAGTTCAGGCAGAGCCTCAGCCTTGCCCCTCTCAGTTCAGGCAGAGCCTCAGCCTCTGCACCTTTCCGTTCAGGCAGAGCCTCAGCTCTTGCACCTCTCAGTTCAGGCAGAGCCTCAGCCTTGCCCCTCTCAGTTCAGGCAGAGCCTCAGCCTCTGCACCTTTCCGTTCAGGCAGAGCCTCAGCCTCTGCAACTCTCCGTTCAGGCAGAGCCTCAGCTCTTGCACCTCTCAGTTCAGGCAGAGCCTCAGCCTTGCCCCTCTCAGTTCAGGCAGAGCCTCAGCCTCTGCTCCTCTCCGTTCAGGCAGAGCCTCAGCTCTTGCACCTCTCAGTTCAGGCAGAGCCTCAGCCTTGCCCCTCTCAGTTCAGGCAGAGCCTCAGCCTCTGCACCTCTCCGTTCAGGCAGAGCCTCAGCTCTTGCACCTCTCAGTTCAGGCAGAGCCTCAGCCTCTGCACCTCTCCATTCAGGCAGAGCCTCAGCCCTTGCACCTCTCAGTTCAGGCAGGGCCTCAGCCTTGCCCCTCTCAGTTCAGGCAGAGCCTCAGCTCTTGCACCTCTCAGTTCAGGCAGAGCCTCAGCCCTTGCCCCTCTCAGTTCAGGCAGAGCCTCAGCCTCTGCACCTCTCCGTTCAGGCAGAGCCTCAGCTCTTGCACCTCTCAGCTCAGGCAGAGCCTCAGCCTTGCCCCTCTTAGTTCAGGCAGAGCCTCAGCCTCTGCTCCTCTCCGTTCAGGCAGAGCCTCAGCTCTTGCACCTCTCAGTTCAGGCAGAGCCTCAGCCTTGCCCCTCTCAGTTCAGGCAGAGCCTCAGCCTCTGCACCTCTCAGTTCATGCAGAGCCTCAGCTCTTGCACCTCTCAGTTCAGGCAGAGCCTCAGCCTCTGCACCTCTCCATTCAGGCAGAGCCTCAGCCCTTGCACCTCTCAGTTCAGGCAGGGACTCAGCTTTGCCCCTCTCAGTTCAGGCACAGCCTCAGCCTCTGCACCTCTCAGTTCAGGCAGAGCCTCAGCTCTTGCACCGCTCAGTTCAGGCAGAGCCTCAGCTCTTGTACCTCTCAGTTCAAGCAAAGCCTTAGCCCTTGCCCCTCTCAGTTCAGGCAGAGCCTCAGCCTCTGCACCTCTCTGTTCAGGCAGAGCCTTAGCTCTTGCACCTCTCAGTTCAGGCAGAGCCTCAGCCTCTGCACCTCTCAGTTCAGGCAGAGCCTCAGCTCTTGCACCTCTCAGTTCAGGCATAGCCTCAGCTCTTGCACCTCTCAGTTCAGGCAGAGCCTCAACCTTGCCCCTCTCGGTTCAGGCAGAGCCTCAGCCTCTGCAACTCTCCGTTCAGGCAGAGCCTCAGCTCCTGCACCTCTCCGTTCAGGCAGAGCCTCAGCCCTTGCCGCTCTCAGTTCAGGCAGGGCCTCTGCCCTTGCACCTGTCGGTTCAGGCAGAGCCTCAGCCTTGCCCTCTCAGTTCAGGCAGAGCCTCAGTCCTTGCCCCTCTCAGTTCAGGCAGAGCCTCAGCACCTCTCCGTTCAGGCAGAGCCTCAGTTCTTGCACCTCTCATTTCAGGCAGAGCCTCAGCATTGCCCCTCTCAGTTCAGGCAGAGCCTCAGCACCTCTCCGTTCAGGCAGAGCCTCAGCTCTTGCACCTCCCAGTTCAGGCATAGCCTCAGCCTTGCCCCTCTCAGTTCAGGCAGAGCCTCAGCCTCTGCACCTCTCCGTTCAGGCAGAGCCTCAGCTCTTGCACCTCTCAGTTCAGGCAGAGCCTCAGCCTTGCCCCTCTCAGTTGAGGCAGAACCTCAGCCTCTGCACCTCTCAGTTCAGGCAGAGCCTCAGCTCTTGCACCTCTCAGTTCAGGCAGAGCCTCAGCCCTTGCACCTCTCCGTTCAGGCAGAGCCTCAGCCCTTGCACCTCTCAGTTCAGGCAGAGCCTCAGCCCTTGCACCTCTCAGTTCAGGCAGAGCCTCAGCCTTGCCCCTCTCAGTTCATGCAGAGCCTCAGCCTCTGCACCTCTCTGTTCAGGCAGAGCCTCAGCTCTTGCACCTTTCAGTTCAGGCAGAGCCTCAGCCTTGCCCCTCTCCGTTCAGGCAGAGCCTCAGCCCCTGCACCTCTCCGTTCAGGCAGAGCCTGAGCCCTTGTCCCTCTCAGTTCAGGCAGAGCCTCAGCTCTTGCACCTCTCAGTCCATGCAGAGCCTCAGCTCTTGCACCTCTCAGTTCAGGCAGAGCCTCAGCCTCTGCACCTCTCAGTTCAGGCAGAGCCTCAGCCCTTGCCCCTCTCCGTTAAGGCAGAGCCTCAGCCCTTTCACCTGTCAGTTCAGGCAGAGCCTCAGCCCTTGCAACTGTCAGCTCAGGCAGAGGTTCAGCCCTTGCACCGGTCAGTTCAGGCAGAGCCCCAGCCCTTGCACCTGTCAGCTCAGGCAGAGGTTCAGCCCTTGCACCTTTCAGTTCAGGCAGAGCCCCAGCCCTTACACCTATCAGATCAGGGAGGACCTCAGCCCTTGCACCTGTCAGTTCAGGCAGAGCCCCAGCCCTTGCACCTGTCAGTTCAGGGAGGACCTCAGCCCTTGCACCTGTCAGTTCAGGGAGGACCTCAGCCCTTGCACCTGTCAGCTCAGGGAGGACCTCAGCCCTTGCACCTGTCAGCTCAGGGAGGACCTCAGCCCTTGCACCTGTCAGCTCAGGGAGGACCTCAGCCCTTGCACCTGTCGGCTCAGGGAGGACCTCAGCCCTTGCACCTGTCGGCTCAGGGAGGACCTCAGCCCTTGCACCTGTCAGTTCAGGGAGGACCTCAGCCCTTGCACCTGTCAGCTCAGGGAGGACCTTAGCCCTTGCACCTGTCAGCTCAGGGAGGAGACCATAGTTTGACCCCTAAAGAGCACTAGCAAGGGCCTGTGGGCTGTAATCTCCAGGTTATAATAATGCCCCTGGGCAACAGCAGCAGGAATCTCGCCGACATGCACCCACATAAAATCCCCAAAGCAAGGGCCAAACGCGAGCATGGTCCGCGGACTACAATCTCCGTGGGGGGGGGAGGGCGGAGAGAGGGGGGTAATGAATGTAGTGACTTTACTACAACCCCCCCCCTCCAATGCCCTGGACAAACGAGATCCCAAGTTGTTCAAATCTGAAATCACATGTAAGAACCCTAAATAAACTCAATCCAATCGTACAGGGAGTGTGTACATTGTGAGCAAAGGAAATGTGGAAAAGAAACACAAATAACTTTACAATTCATTTAATTGTAAAAGAAGAAGTGACTCTCCCCGTCGGGGAATTGAACCCCGGTCTCCCGCGTGACAGGCGGGGATACTGACCACTATACTAACGAGGACCGCTGGGGCTCCCAGCGGAAAAGCCCTATATGAAGAGGAGGCGGGTCATGAGCAGCCACGGTGCGCTATCATAGGCTGCCCATAAAGCCTCCCAAAGAGGAGGCGGGGCATGAGCAGTCACAGTGCGCTATTATAGGCTGCCCATAAAGCCTTCCACAGAGGAGGCGGGGCATGAGCAGTCACAGTGCGCTATTATAGGCTGCCCATAGAGCCTCCCAAAGAGGAGGCGGGTCGTGAGCAGTCACAGTGCGCTATTATAGGCTGCCCATAAAGCCTTCCACAGAGGAGGCGGACATGAGCAGTCACAGTGCGCTATTATAGGCTGCCCATAGAGCCTCCCAAAGAGGAGGCGGGGCGTGAGCAGTCACGTCCCTCTCTGATTGGGTGTCAGTCTCCGTCCCTTCACCGGAGGAGGCGGTGCATGAGTCACAACAGCCCTCTCTGATAGGCTGCCAGCCACCGTCCCTCACTCAAGGAGGCGGCTAGGCTGCCAGCCACCGTCCCTCACTCACTCAAGGAGGCGGTGCATGAGCAATAATAGACTTGTCTGATAGGCTGCCACCCAACGAGGAGGCGGGGAGTCAGCTACCACGGGCCTATCTGATAGGCTGCCAGCCATCGCCCGCCCCCTTTCGGGCACCTCAGACAGGTTGCCGAGCAGCGGAGCAGGGGTTCTCTGTGGTGTGTGACTTTGCAGGAGGGGGCGGGGGGCGCACCGGGTCATTGGTACCTGGTGTGCGAGTACCACCCGTGCTGTGTCTTGCTATGCCGCCCTGTCGGGACTCCCATGACGACGTTTGTTATTCTCGTGCCTCAGTTCTTTCGCGCCAGTGGTGTCGTTTTCTATAATTACGAGGGGGTGTGGGTAGGTCAATGGTAGTGTAAATAAATATGTTCTCTCAAAGTTCAAAACGTTCTGCCGAAACCCGGGATCGAACCAGGGACCTTTAGAGTCTAACGCTCTCCCAACTGAGCTATTTCGGCTGAGGAGTAGAGTCCGCGGATCTGGATGGCAGATGTGGTAAGTGCACAAGGAACAGGTGAAAGTGTGCACACACCTCTAAATGAAGGAGCATGTAGCCAAGGACAGGGCTACAGCATAGGGGAGCCATGCAAAACCATGCAACTACCTACACATAGGCAGTGTGTATACACAGGAAGCAAGACTAGGGACATTGGCCATAGGCACATTATGCACGCAGGAAAACACCTATCCCCAAGGGTAAGATGAGGAGGGGTGGGGAGCTCAGGATCCCTGAACTGGAAGGACAGTCACAGCTGGGAAAACAATACAGAAATAGGCTACAAATATATCATGAACAAAACAGGCACATCACATCTTAAAAACAGTATCTCAAGAAGCATCACTAAATAGAGAAAGACAAACCCACATCTGAGTAGTTGGAGGGGCCGTGCTGGTGCATTGAGCAGGTGTGGTGAGCAAAAAACGGACCAAGTATTCCAGAAGTTTCATAGAGAAAAGGAGGAGAGAGATCGGCTGGGACCAAAGGGGCCAAGGAGTTGTTTTTAGCAGAAGGATAACAGTGGCATGCTTGGGGAAGTGGGGATAACCCTGATAAGCAAGGCAGTGTTCACAGCTTTGGCAACAGATGGACAAAGTGAGGCAGAATGTCCTTAATAATACAAAGCAGGAATTGGATGCCCAGGGGCGGCAGACAAGTTTGAACATGGCCGCAGACACATCAAATGGAGAGACAGTAGACAATGTAGACCAATAAGTGGCAGGCAAGGAAAACACCTATCCCCAAGGGTAAGATGAGGAGGGGTGGGGAGCTCAGGATCCCTGAACTGGAAGGACAGTCACAGCTGGGAAAACAATACAGAAATAGGCTACACATATATCATGAACAAAACAGGCACATCACATCTTAAAAACAGTATCTCAAGAAGCATCACTAAATAGAGAAAGACAAACCCACATCTGAGTAGTTGGAGGGGCCCTGCTGGTGCATTGAGCAGGTGTGGTGAGCAAAAAACGGACCAAGTATTCCAGAAGTTTCATAGAGAAAAGGAGGAGAGAGATCGGCTGGGACCAAAGGGGCCAAGGAGTTGTTTTTAGCAGAAGGATAACAGTGGCATGCTTGGGGAAGTGGGGATAACCCTGATAAGCAAGGCAGTGTTCACAGCTTTGGCAACAGATGGACAAAGTGAGGCAGAATGCCCTTAATAATACAAAGCAGGAATTGGATGCCCAGGGGCGGCAGACAAGTTTGAACATGGCCGCAGAGACATCAAATGGAGAGACAGTAGACAATGTAGACCAAGAAGTGGCAGGCAAGGATTCTGTAGGAGAATGCGGATTGAATAACTGAACAGAGGAGGAGTTGATTTTGGACCTAATTTAATCCACAAAAAAGAGGGACAAGGAATCTCATGGGTCCTGCGTAAGTGGGACAGGATCAGGTGCAGCTGAGGAAAGACTCCATACAATTGTAAACAACTCTTTGGCGTAGATACAGGAGGTCTCAATAAGTGAGTCATTGTGAATCTGTTTGGCACTGAGAATGGTACGATGATACTGCGCAGTGGCCTGCCATAGGGCAAGTTTAGCAGTAACAGTCTGCGCTTCAAAGGGAGCGCCCGAAATTTATCAGTGAAACAACGCTGGGATGGATAGTAAACCAAACTGACAATATATATTATATATGAGAAAAAGTACCCTCTATCATACATTAAAAAGATAATGATGTTGAACAAAAAGAGAATGATATTATTTTCCCTATTCTGAACTCGACCCTTTTGTAAGTAGCATTCAAAGTAATGTCAGTTTAAGGAAATCTCATATTGGTTAAAATGGCCTACCAAGCCGCTTATTGTCTGCTATACTGCTAATGTACGAGGGAAATAATGCTGTAATTGGGTGGGGCTTAGGAAGGAGACTACCAAACCTATCCAAGTAGAAAAGGGTGTTCTCTAGGGTTGCGTTTTTTCCACCACCGTTGCGTTTTTTGTTTTAAATTAATGTCCTGATAAGTAAACTGGTAAATGTGCTCTCTGATTGATAGGGAGAATTCTCATTCTATGGCTAATTTCCCTTACTTATAGAGTCCCCCAGCAGCTTTGCTGGATTTTAAGGGTTTTTTTTCTCCTGCTAAGAGTAAGACTCTTTTTCCCCACTCTTAGACATTTCTGCTATGTGTTTTCTAGGCTATTTTTGTGTTTAATGTCTATGGGGTTTCTCTCACCTACATAGGAACCATCTTTACTCAGATGTGTTACACAGCACCCTCCGTGCAGTGACACAGGGGTGTCGTAGCGACCCCCAAACATAGACTCCATACCCTGGGACTGGCTACTGTCTCCCAGGGCATGTAAAGTCCCCATTGACTTTACTAGTCAATTTTTGTGAACTAAACCAGTACAACCCATCTTACTATGGAGGTACTGGGAAGGGTTAATAGATTTTCCCTTGTGTTCATTTTCGAGAGGGTACCGTACAGTTCCTCTCTCAAATGTTTCTGGCTGGTGGCAGTGGTTACTACCGTAAATATTCAACCGTGAATATTTTCCTATGGGATTTTCCCATTGTTCGAGGCTACCACATTCTCTGACAGCCTCTAACATACCGCCGGTGTATTTTAATATTAACTTTACTCTGGTAGGTTTTATTTGCCAGAACTTTTATATAACTTCTTTCTCGTGTCTTTCTCTAAACTCCTAACCCAGGTCAGGGATCCTTTGTTCGTCCTTTTGGTGGGCTTCTGCCAAGAAGCCCTCCTTTCGGCGCCACTGAGTCTGGGGTGGATCCATTGTGTGGGAGGGGGAGTAGGACCCCTGGACAGGGTTGCCTCAGCAACCCATGTCACACTCTATCCTGATAGGCTGGAGGGTCTCCCACCAAGATGACCACTCCACTGTGTGAGTGACAGCTAGGCTGTACAAATTTTTTTTGCATAAAAACAGGGTCCTGAGGACTGAAGAGCAAGACGTCGCCACTGGAACTCAGAAGCCGAAGAGGAGAGAAGCTAAAGACATCTGCAACAACTGAACCACCAGTGAAGCCCTGCTGCAGCGTCTCACCACTTTTCTCCACACAATGAGAGAAGATCTTCATCTGCAAGAGCCTTCTTCCCTTGAGCTGGTGGGGCCAACCAGTTTGCCAATCGCCTTCCTGGACCTGCCCTGGTCGAATCACCAGTACCCTTTACTTGGACACCGGGTAGCCAGGCACCCGTCCACCCGGACCGCGATTTAAAGGAGCGTACCTTTTATTTGTCGGGCAGCACCGCGGCTGGTTTCATCCCTGGGTAGTGCAGTAACACGAACAGTCCTCCACGACGAGAGCCTCTCTTCCTCTGCTGGATCCCCCTAACTGCAGGAACTACCAGGAACAACCGCCACCGCAGGAGCCACTTCAGGAGCCACTTCTTCATTTATAAGGTACATTGTTCTGCCAGGCTGCCCTTTCTGCGTGGTAGAGCTAAAGGTGTTTTAAATCCTTTACCTACCTGTTGGGTTGGCCGCCCCTCTCTTAACATTGTCTTTCACCTTCTGCATCAACCTTTTCAACCTCGTTAACCAAAGACTTGACTGCAGAACGTTTTGCTCCTGGGCCCTTGCCCTGTACCACTGACTCTGGCACAGGCCTACAGACTCTGGCTACATTTGTTAGAACTGTATTCACTAGATTGCTTCTCAGCTAGAACTGTGTTGGTGCACCTACTTCTTATAAACACCCCTTCGATTCCCGCTTCTAAACCTTGTGCCATGTTGCTCAGTTTTCATTTAAGTATTTGCTATACTGATGTACTGCCTTGCCTAAACTGGTTCACAAACCCATGGGAAGTGTTGCTGGGGTCTATAAGAAGATATTTCTATATGACTTGTGTTTTCATTCCCTTGGAAGAAATTGCTAGAGTGCCATTTGTGTTTGGTTTTCACTGTGCCATTTTGCTCAGTTTTCACTCTTGCTCAAACTTGTCTACAATTTAACTAGGGAGTTGTGTATACTTTCTTTGACTGAATTTAACTTACTTAAGAACCGTGATAAAGGTGTTTTATTAGTAGTGTACAAAATAAATATATATTCCTTTTTATTACAAAGCTTTGGTCAGTGTTTCCTTGTTCCAAAGTGCTGAAGGCCTATTGTGTAAACCCTGAATACTGCTCATCTCCCTCTTGAGATAATTCTGACTACTCAGCCACAGCTACCAACTAAATCTTTGTGGTACGGACTGATACCAAAGGGGATTTATTGCTCACACCTGTAGTCCTAATCTTCTGTAGTGTTCCCTAAGGGAACTGCACAGGATTCTGCCTAACACTGATGCCCCGGCTCTGGCTGGAGACAAAATCCCTGTTTTATTGTTGGCGTATGATGCGATTCTAAATTGTCCTCTGGGTGAAAAATGCAACTGCATTTGTTCTCATAGGTTTGTGAGGGGGTAGGGTTACCATTTAACATAGATACATTCATTAATGTCTACCTAATGGCCCTGTCATGGTCCAAGGCCCTCAGGCCAATCTCCTACTCTTTGATAGGCGCTTCCCTCGCCTCATCAATTTCCTTTCATCTCCTGCTGTCCCCTCCTCTCCCCCCTTGGCTACCTTGCCCTCACTCTCCTCCTCCTCCTCCTCCTCTGCCCCTCCGAGGGCTCTTTCTCCTCCACAGGGCATACCTCCGATCTGTACCCCTCCCCGGAAGGTCTTTAAGGCTGGCAACCTTCTTCATATTGCCACTCTCAACTCTTGCTCTGCCGTCAAACACTCCTCTGACATCTGCCACCTCCTTGAAGAACTAGACCTTGATGTCCTTGGTCTTACTAAGACATGGTTCACGGCCAGCTCAGTCACGAGCTTATACACTCTCCTCCCTGATGGCTACAAGATCCTCTCAGCACCCAGATCCTCCCGGTGGGGGGGGGGGTAGCCTTGATCTTTCCTGAGTGGATTCCTGCCTCTATCATTCCCACTCAGACTTACTTCTCTTTTGAATGCCTTGGCTGTAGGCTTTCTCTCTCGCCTACCCATTCTCTTACTGTGGTTACCATCTACCGGCCTCCTGGTTAAATCAACTCATTTCTCTCTGAGTGGGCAGACCTCTCCTCCTCCCTCCTGGCCTCTACCACTCAACTCCTCCTTCCTTCAGATGTAAAAGGCCCAAGTCAAGCAGGCTGCCTTATATGGTGCAGAGCTCTGGGGCCACTCGAACTGTAGGAAATTGGGGACATTTGAGAATGGTTTAATAAAGAACACCCTAAGACCCCCGTGTGGGACATCCACAATCTTAATCGACGGGGAGATTGCTCTACCTGCCACAGGGGCCATTGTGACCCTAATACCCATTTTACATTGAATAAGATTGTGGAGCAGAGTGGAGCTACATACGTGTATTGACATTTTGGGGGCAGCCAGGAGCTTTGTGTATGAAGTGGTTTTCGTGTGTCAAAAGTTGGCTGCGTTTGATAGGTCATAGTGATCTCTGGCAGTGTCCTGCTGACATTGGGGGTAACGCTAAACAAATCATCGAAGCAACCTACCAGCAGAAAATGGATCAGGACTTCTTGAGATCTGTATTCACTTCTGCAATGATAATCTATTTGGAGAATAAGAGCAGCAGGGGATATAAATCATATTTGGATATTATGAGACCTAGGTTGCTGTATACTAAATAAAGGTTCAACATCCTAGCATCCTACCAGTGGCAGCAATACGGAATGCATGGGTTACGACGGAATCAAATAAATGTCTATACTGCCTGCATAGGGTCGAATCACTGGAGCACTTCCTTCTAGCATGCCCCTTCTATCTTTCATATAGAAGGATGCATCTGAGGCCAAGATTTCAATGGTTTGGTAACAGATCATCAAGTCAAGCAATGTTAATTTGAAGAAGGTCTGATGATGCTCCAAATGTCTCTAAGGAAGGCATGTTATCAACAGTAAGACAGACACACATGACCACAATTCAAGGGTGTTTATTGAACTTCAAAAAGGGTTTGAGAAACGCCCATCTAATCCTAAATCTACAGATGGGAGCAAGCTACGACCATCAAATAATAACGCAGGTCCTAGTGGTGTCTCGTCAAAATAAAAGTGCCTATACTAATAAACCTATTGCCAATCCTTACCTCTAAATACAAATAATGTGGAAACAATATTTTGTAAAAGAAAGAAGTGTTCAAGAAATAATATGTCAGGAATTTCAAGCCTTTGGCTTCCCTTCACCACGTTTTCAGCACAGGATATGATGGTAAAGTCAAGCTTAGCACAGTCTCTGGCTTCTCTAGAATGAGGGTGCAGTTGAAACGTTAGCCTCATGGCCTGATACGACGAACAAACAGTAAGTTATTTTCCTCTCGGAATTTCACACATGCTCAATTTCTCAGGTGATTATATACAGCTAGTGGTGAAAAGACGTGCTCTGAGGAATGCAATTAGGCTCCTTAAGAATAACCCCTTGGCCGATATAGACACATTCATCAAGAAACTGAAAAACCAATATAAATATTGGCTTTGTTGGAATCGGTTTCTATGGTCCAACAGAATGCAGAAAGAATGCTTAAAGCCATCAGTAAGAAAGATTTGTGTGCAGTATGGAATTTGATTAAATCTAATGGTAACACTCAGACAAATGATCAATCAAACGCTGTCTCGGAGGATAAATGGACAAACCATTTTGAAAAGTTATACTCCGAACCGGGTTCCTTAGAATTACAGATCTTTAAATCACAGCCGGTCTGGAATTTGGATCACGACTTGGAGGTAATAGTCACCTTGATAAAGAAAGCTAGTACCTCTCATGCCCCAGGACCAGATGGCCTATCAAACGTAATTTTCTCAGTTCAGGCAAAGCCTCAGCCCTTGCACCTCTCAGTTCAGACAGAGCCTCAGCCCCTGGACTGTCAGTTCAGGCAAAGCCTCGGCCCTTGCACCTCTTAGTCCAGGCAGAGCCCCAGCCCTTGCAGCTGTCAGATAAGGTGGGGCCCCAGCCCTTGCACCTGTCAGATCAGGGAGGACCTCAGCCCTTGTACCTGTCAGTCAGGCAGAGCCTCAGCCCTTGCACCTGTCAGTTCAGGAAAAGCCTCAACCCTTGCACCTCTCAGTGCAGGCAGAGCCTCAGCCCTTGCACCTCTCAGTTCAGGCAGAGCCTCAGCCTCTGCACCTCTAAGTTCAGGCAGAGCCTCAGCCCTTGCACCTGTCAGCTCAGGCAGAGCCTGAGCCCTTGCACCTCTCAGTTCAGGCAGAGCCTCAGCCTCTGCCCCTCAGCCTCTCCCCTCTCAGTTCAGGCAGAGCCTTGGCCCCTACCCCTCTCAGTTCAGGCAGAGCCTCGGCCCCTGCACTGTCAGTTCAGGCAAAGCCTTGGCCCTTGCACCTCTCAGTTCAGGCAGAGCCTCAGCCCCTGCACTGTCAGTTCAGGCAAAGCCTTGGCCCTTGCACCTCTCAATCCAGGCAGAGCCTTGGCCCTTGCACCTGTCAGTTCAGGCAGAGCCTTGGCCCCTGCCCCTCTCAGTTCAGGCAGATCCTCGGCCCCTGCACTGTCAGTTCAGGCAAAGCCTCAGCCCTTGCACCTCTCAATCCAGGAAGAGCCTCGGCCCTTCCACCTGTCAGTTCAGGCAGAGCCTCGGCCCTTGCACCTCTCAGTTCAGGCAGAGCCTCGACTCCTGCACCTCTCAGTTCAGGCAGAGCCTCAGCTCGTGCACCTCTCAGTTCAGGCAGAGCCTCAGCCCTTGCCCATCTCAGTTCAGGCAGAGCCTCAGCCTCTGCACCTCTCAGTTCAGGCAGAGCCTCAGCTCTTGCACCGCTCAGTTCAGGCAGAGCCTCAGCTCTTGCACCTCCCAGTTCAAGCAAAGCCTCAGCCCTTGCCCCTCTCAGTTCAGGCAGAGCCTCAGCCTCTGCACCTCTCCGTTCAGGCAGAGCCTCAGCTCTTGCACCTCTCAGTTCAGGCAGAGCCTCAGCCCTTGCCCCTCTCAGTTCAGGCAGAGCCTCAGCCTCTGCACCTCTCAGTTCAGGCAGAGCCTCAGCTCTTGCACCTCTCAGTTCAGGCAGAGCCTCAGCTCTTGCACCTCTCAGTTCAGGCAGAGCCTCAGCCTTGCCCCTCTCAGTTCAGACAGAGCCTCTGCCTCTGCACTTCTCCGTTCAGACAGAGCCTCAGCTCCTGCACCTCTCAGTTCAGACAGAGCCTCAGCCCTTGCCCCTCTAAGTTCAGGCAGAGCCTCAGCCCTTGCCCCTCTCAGTTCAGGCAGAACCTCAGCCTCTGGACCTCTCAGTTCAGGCAGAGCCTCAGCCACTGCACCTCTCCGTTCAGGCAGAGCCTCAGCTCTTGCACCTCTCAGTTCAGGCAGAACCTCAGCCTTGCCCCTCTCAGTTCAGGCAGAGCCTCAGCCTCTCCACCTCTCCGTTCAGGCAGAGCCTCAGCCTCTGCACCTCTCCATTCAGGCAGAGCCTCAGCTCCTGCACCTCTCAGTTCAGGCAGAGCCTCAGCCTTGCCCCTCTCAGTTCAGGCAGAGCCTCAGCCTCTGCACGTCTAAGTTCAGGCAGAGCCTCAGCTTTTGCACCTCTCAGTTCAGGCAGAGCCTCAGCCCTTGCCCCTCTCAGTTCAGGCAGAGCCTCAGCACCTCTCCGTTCAGGCAGAGCCTCAGCTCTTGCACCTCTCATTTCAGGCAGTGCCTCAGCCTTGCCCCTCTCAGTTCAGGCAGAGCCTCAGCCTCTGCGCCTCTCCGTTCAGGCAGAGCCTCAGCTCTTGCACCTCTCAGTTCAGGCAGAGCCTCAGCCTTGCCCCTCTCAGTTCAGGCAGAACCTCAGCCTTGCCCCTCTCAGTTCAGGCAGACCCTCAGCCTCTGCACCTCTCCGTTCAGGCAGAGCCTCAGCTCTTGCACCTCTCAGTTCAGGCAGAGCCTCAGCCCTTGCCCCTCTCAGTTCAGGCAGAGCATCAGCCCTTGCCCCTCTCAGTTCAGGCAGAAACTCAGCCTCTGCACCTCTCAGTTCAGGCAGAGCCTCAGCCTCTGCACCTCTCTGTTCAGGCAGAGCCTCAGCTCTTGCACCTCTCAGTTCAGGCAGAGCCTCAGCCTCTGCACCTCTCCGTTCAGGCAGAGCCTCAGCCCGTGCACTTCTCAGTTCAGGCAGAGCCTCAGCCTTGCCCCTCTCAGTTCAGGCGCAGCCTCAGCCTCTGCACCTCTCCGTTCAGGCAGAGCCTCAGCTCTTGCACCTCTCAGTTCAGGCAAAACCTCAGCCTTGCCCCTCTCAGTTCAGGCAGAGCCTCAGCCCTTGCCCCTCTCAGTTCAGGCAGAGCCTCAGCCTCTGCACCTCCCAGTTCAGGCAGAGCCTCAGCTCTTGCACCTCTCAGTTCAGGCAGAGCCTCAGCTCTTGCACCTCTCAGTTAAGGCAGAGCCTCAGCCTTGCCCCTCTCAGTTCAGACAGAGCCTCAGCCTCTGCACCTCTGCGTTCAGACAGAGCCTCAGGTCCTGCACCTCTCTGTTCAGGCAGAGCCTCAGCTCCTGCACCTCTCAGTTCAGACAGAGCCTCAGCCCTTGCCCCTCTAAGTTCAGGCAGAGCCTCAGCCCTTGCCCCTCTCAGTTCAGGCAGAACCTCAGCCTCTGGACCTCTCAGTTCAGGCAGAGCCTCAGCCACTGCACCTCTCCGTTAGGCAGAGCCTCAGCTCTTGCACCTCTCAGTTCAGGCAGAACCTCAGCCTTGCCCCTCTCAGTTCAGGCAGAGCCTCAGCCTCTCCACCTCTCCGTTCAGGCAGAGCCTCAGCCTCTGCACCTCTCCATTCAGGCAGAGCCTCAGCTCCTGCACCTCTCAGTTCAGGCAGAGCCTCAGCCTTGCCCCTCTCAGTTCAGGCAGAGCCTCAGCCTCTGCACGTCTAAGTTCAGGCAGAGCCTCAGCTCTTGCGCCTCTCAGTTCAGGCAGAGCCTCAGCCCTTGCCCCTCTCAGTTCAGGCAGAGCCTCAGCACCTCTCCGTTAAGGCAGAGCCTCAGCTCTTGCACCTCTCATTTCAGGCAGTGCCTCAGCCTTGCCCCTCTCAGTTCAGGCAGAGCCTCAACCTCTGCGCCTCTCCGTTCAGGCAGAGCCTCAGCTCTTGCACCTCTCAGTTCAGGCAGAGCCTCAGCCTTGCCCCTCTCAGTTCAAGCAGAGCCTCAGCCTCTGCACCTCTCCATTCAGGCAGAGCCTCAGCTCTTGCACCTCTCAGTTCAGGCAGAACCTCAGCCTTGCCCCTCTCAGTTCAGGCAGACCCGCAGCCTCTGCACCTCTCCGTTCAGGCAGAGCCTCAGCTCTTGCACCTCTCAGTTCAGGCAGAGCCTCATCCCTTGCCCCTCTCAGTTCAGACAGAGCCTCAGCCCTTGCCCCTCTCAGTTCAGGCAGAGCCTCAGCCCTTGCACTTCTCAGTTCAGGCAGAGCCTCAGCCTTGCCCCTCTCAGTTCAGGCGCAGCCTCAGCCTCTGCACCTCTCCGTTCAGGCAGAGCCTCAGCTCTTGCACCTCTCAGTTCAGGCAGAACCTCAGCCTTGCCCCTCTCAGTTCAGGCAGAGCCTCAGCCCTTGCCCCTCTCAGTTCAGGCAGAGCCTCAGCCCTTGCCCCTCTCAGTTCAGGCAGACCCTCAGCCTCTGCACCTCTCTGTTCAGGCAGAGCCTCAGCTCTTGCACCTCTCAGTTCAGGCAGAGCCTCAGCCTCTGCACCTCTCCATTCAGGCAGAGCCTCAGCCCTTGCACTTCTCAGTTCAGGCAGAGCCTCAGCCTTGCCCCTCTCAGTTCAGGCGCAGCCTCAGTCTCTGCACCTCTCCGTTCAGGCAGAGCCTCAGCTCTTGCACCTCTCAGTTCAGGCAGAACCTCAGCCTTGCCCCTCTCAGTTCAGGCAGAGCCTCAGCCCTTGCCCCTCTCAGTTCAGGCAGAGCCTCAGCCTCTGCACCTCTCAGTTCAGGCAGAGCCTCAGCTCTTGCACCTCTCAGTTCAGGCAGAGCCTCAGCTCTTGCACCTCTCAGTTCAGGCAGAGCCTCAGCCTTGCCCCTCTCAGTTCAGACAGAGCCTCAGCCTCTGCACCTCTCCGTTCAGACAGAGCCTCAGGTCCTGCACCTCTCCGTTCAGGCAGAGCCTCAGCTCCTGCACCTCTCAGTTCAGACAGAGCCTCAGCCCTTGCCCCTCTAAGTTCAGGCAGAGCCTCAGCCCTTGCCCCTCTCAGTTCAGGCAGAACCTCAGCCTCTGGACCTCTCAGTTCAGGCAGAGCCTCAGCCTCTGCACCTCTCTGTTCAGGCAGAGCCTCAGCTCTTGCACCTCTCAGTTCAGGCAGAGCCTCAGCCTCTGCACCTCTCCGTACAGGCAGAGCCTCAGCTCTTGCACCTCTCAGTTCAGGCAGAGCCTCAACCTTGCCCCTCTCCGTTCAGGCAGAGCCTCAGCCTCTGCACCTCTCAGTTCAGTCAGAGCCTCAGCCTCTGCACCTCTCCATTCAGGCAGAGCCTCAGCCTCTGCACCTCTCCATTCAGGCAGAGCCTCAGCTCTTGCACCTCTCAGTTCAGGCAGAGCCTCAGCCTTGCCCCTCTCAGTTCAGGCAGAGCCTCAGCCTCGCACCTCTCAGTTCAGGCAGAGCCTGAGCCCTTGCCCCTCTCAGTTCAGGCAGAGCCTCAGCTCTTGCACCTCTCAGTCCAGGCAGAGCCTCAGCTTTTGCACCTCTAAGTTCAGGCAGAGCCTCAGCTTCTGCACCTCTCAGTTCAGGCAGAGCCTCAGCCCTTGCCCCTCTCCGTTCAGGCAGAGCCTCGGCCCTTGCACCTGTCAGTTCAGGCAGAGCCTCGGCCCTTGCACCTCTCAGTTCAGGCAGAGCCTCGGCCCTTGCACCTCTCAGTTCAGGCAGAGCCTCAGCTCTTGCCCCTCTCAGTTCAGGCAGAGCCTCAGCCCTTGCCCCTCTCAGTTCAGGCAGAGCCACAGCCTCTGCACCTCTCAGTTCAGGCAGAGCCTCAGCTCTTGCACCGCTCAGTTCAGGCAGAGCCTCAGCTCTTGTACCTCTCAGTTCAAGCAAAGTCTTAGCCCTTGCCCCTCTCAGTTCAGGCAGAGCGTCAGCCTCTGCACCTCTCTGTTCAGGCAGAGCCTCAGCTCTTGCACCTCTCAGTTCAGGCAGAGCCTCAGCCCTTGCCCCTCTCAGTTCAGGCAGAGCCTCAGCCTCTGCACCTCTCAGTTCAGGCAGAGCCTCAGCTCTTGCACCTCTCAGCTCAGGCAGAGCCTCAGCTCTTGCACCTCTCAGTTCAGGCAGAGCCTCAACCTTGCATCTCTCGGTTCAGGCAGAGCCTCAGCCTCCGCACCTCTCCGTTCAGGCAGAGCCTCAGCTCCTGCACCTCTCCGTTCAGGCAGAGCCTCAGCCCTTGCCGCTCTCAGTTCAGGCAGGGCCTCTGCCCTTGCACCTGTCGGTTCAGGCAGAGCCTCAGCCTTGCCCTCTCAGTTCAGGCAGAGCCTCAATCCTTACCCCTCTCAGTTCAGGCAGAGCCTCAGCACCTCTCCGTTCAGGCAGAGCCTCAGCTCTTGCACCTCTCATTTCAGGCAGAGCCTCAGCATTGCCCCTCTCAGTTCAGGCAGAGCCTCAGCACCTCTCCGTTCAGGCAGAGCCTCAGCTCTTGCACCTGTCAGTTCAGGCAGAGCCTCAGCCTTGCCCCTCTCAGTTCAGGCAGAGCCTCAGCCTCTGCACCTCTCCGTTCAGGCAGAGCCTCAGCTCTTGCACCTCTCCGTTCAGACAGAGCCTGAGCCTTGCACCTCTCTGTTCAGACAGAGCCTCAGCCTTGCCCCTCTCAGTTCAGGCAGACCCTCAGCCTCTGCACCTCTCAGTTCAGGCAGAGCCTCAGCTCTTGCACCTCTCAGTTCAGGCAGAGCCTCAGCCCTTGCCCCTCTCAGTTCAGGCAGAGTCTCAGCCTCTGCACCTCTCCATTCAGGCAGAGCCTCAGCTCTTGCACCTCTCAGTTCAGGCAGAGCCTCAGCCTCTGCACCTCTCTGTTCAGGCAGAGCCTCAGCTCTTGCACCTCTCAGTTCAGACAGAGCCTCAGCCTTGCCCCTCTCAGTTCAGGCAGAGCCTCAGCCTCTGCACCTCTCCGTTCAGGCAGAGCCTCAGCCTCTGCACCTCTCCGTTCAAGCAGAGCCTCAGCTCTTGCACCTCTCAGTTCAGGCAGAGCCTCAGCCTTGCCCCTCTCAGTTCAGGCAGAGCCTCAGCCTCTGCACCTTTCAGTTCAGGCAGAGCCTCAGCCTCTGCTCCTCTCCGTTCAGGCAGAGCCTCAGCTCTTGCACCTCTCAGTTCAGGCAGAGCCTCAGCCTTGCCCCTCTCAGTTCAGGCAGAGCCTCAGCCTCTGCACCTCTCCGTTCAGGCAGAGCCTCAGCCCTTGCCCCTCTCCGTTCAGGCAGAGCCTCGGCCCTTGCACCTGTCAGTTCAGGCAGAGCCTCGGCCCTTGCACCTCTCAGTTCAGGCAGAGCCTCGGCCCTTGCACCTCTCAGTTCAGGCAGAGCCTCAGCTCTTGCCCCTCTCAGTTCAGGCAGAGCCTCAGCCCTTGCCCCTCTCAGTTCAGGCAGAGCCTCAGCCTCTGCACCTCTCAGTTCAGGCAGAGCCTCAGCTCTTGCACCGCTCTGTTCAGGCAGAGCCTCAGCTCTTGCACCTCTCAGTTCAGGCAGAGCCTCAGCCCTTGCCCCTCTCAGTTCAGGCAGAGCCTCAGCCTCTGCACCTCTCAGTTCAGGCAGAGCCTCAGCTCTTGCACCTCTCAGCTCAGGCAGAGCCTCAGCTCTTGCACCTCTCAGTTCAGGCAGAGCCTCAACCTTGCATCTCTCGGTTCAGGCAGAGCCTCAGCCTCCGCACCTCTCCGTTCAGGCAGAGCCTCAGCTCCTGCACCTCTCCGTTCAGGCAGAGCCTCAGCCCTTGCCGCTCTCAGTTCAGGCAGGGCCTCTGCCCTTGCACCTGTCGGTTCAGGCAGAGCCTCAGCCTTGCCCTCTCAGTTCAGGCAGAGCCTCAATCCTTACCCCTCTCAGTTCAGGCAGAGCCTCAGCACCTCTCCGTTCAGGCAGAGCCTCAGCTCTTGCACCTCTCATTTCAGGCAGAGCCTCAGCATTGCCCCTCTCAGTTCAGGCAGAGCCTCAGCACCTCTCCGTTCAGGCAGAGCCTCAGCTCTTGCACCTGTCAGTTCAGGCAGAGCCTCAGCCTTGCCCCTCTCAGTTCAGGCAGAGCCTCAGCCTCTGCACCTCTCCGTTCAGGCAGAGCCTCAGCTCTTGCACCTCTCCGTTCAGACAGAGCCTGAGCCTTGCACCTCTCTGTTCAGACAGAGCCTCAGCCTTGCCCCTCTCAGTTCAGGCAGACCCTCAGCCTCTGCACCTCTCAGTTCAGGCAGAGCCTCAGCTCTTGCACCTCTCAGTTCAGGCAGAGCCTCAGCCCTTGCCCCTCTCAGTTCAGGCAGAGCCTCAGCCTCTGCACCTCTCCATTCAGGCAGAGCCTCAGCTCTTGCACCTCTCAGTTCAGGCAGAGCCTCAGCCTCTGCACCTCTCCGTTCAGGCAGAGCCTCAGCTCTTGCACCTCTCAGTTCAGACAGAGCCTCAGCCTTGCCCCTCTCAGTTCAGGCAGAGCCTCAGCCTCCGCACCTCTCCGTTCAGGCAGAGCCTCAGCCTCTGCACCTCTCCGTTCAAGCAGAGCCTCAGCTCTTGCACCTCTCAGTTCAGGCAGAGCCTCAGCCTTGCCCCTCTCAGTTCAGGCAGAGCCTCAGCCTCTGCACCTTTCCATTCAGGGAGAGCCTCAGCCTCTGCAACTCTCCGTCCAGGCAGAGCCTCAGCTCTTGCACCTCTCAGTTCAGGCAGAGCCTCAGCCTTGCCCCTCTCAGTTCAGGCAGGGCCTCAGCCTTGCCCCTCTCAGTTCAGGCAGAGCCTCAGCTCTTGCACCTCTCAGTTCAGGCAGAGCCTCAGCCCTTGCCCCTCTCAGTTCAGGCAGAGCCTCAGCCTCTGCACCTCTCCGTTCAGGCAGAGCCTCAGCTCTTGCACCTCTCAGTTCAGGCAGAGCCTCAGCCTTGCCCCTCTCAGTTCAGGCAGAGCCTCAGCCTCTGCTCCTCTCCGTTCAGGCAGAGCCTCAGCTCTTGCACCTCTCAGTTCAGGCAGAGCCTCAGCCTTGCCCCTCTCAGTTCAGGCAGAGCCTCAGCCTCTGCACCTCTCAGTTCAGGCAGAGCCTCAGCTCTTGCACCTCTCAGTTCAGGCAGAGCTTCAGCCTCTGCACCTCTCCATTCAGGCAGAGCCTCAGCCCTTGCACCTCTCAGTTCAGGCAGGGCCTCAGCCTTGCCCCTCTCAGTTCAGGCACAGCCTCAGCCTCTGCACCTCTCAGTTCAGGCAGAAGCCTCAGCTCGTGCACCGCTCAGTTCAGGCAGAGCCTCAGCTCTTGTACCTCTCAGTTCAAGCAAAGCCTTAGCCCTTGCCCCTCTCAGTTCAGGCAGAGCCTCAGCCTCTGCACCTCTCTGTTCAGGCAGAGCCTTAGCTCTTGCACCTCTCAGTTCAGGCAGAGCCTCAGCCTCTGCACCTCTCAGTTCAGGCAGAGCCTCAGCTCTTGCACCTCTCAGTTCAGGCATAGCCTCAGCTCTTGCACCTCTCAGTTCAGGCAGAGCCTCAACCTTGCCCCTCTCGGTTCAGGCAGAGCCTCAGCCTCTGCAACTCTCCGTTCAGGCAGAGCCTCAGCTCCTGCACCTCTCCGTTCAGGCAGAGCCTCAGCCCTTGCCGCTCTCAGTTCAGGCAGGGCCTCTGCCCTTGCACCTGTCGGTTCAGGCAGAGCCTCAGCCTTGCCCTCTCAGTTCAGGCAGAGCCTCAGTCCTTGCCCCTCTCAGTTCAGGCAGAGCCTCAGCACCTCTCCGTTCAGGCAGAGCCTCAGTTCTTGCACCTCTCATTTCAGGCAGAGCCTCAGCATTGCCCCTCTCAGTTCAGGCAGAGCCTCAGCACCTCTCCGTTCAGGCAGAGCCTCAGCTCTTGCACCTCTCAGTTCAGGCATAGCCTCAGCCTTGCCCCTCTCAGTTCAGGCAGAGCCTCAGCCTCTGCACCTCTCCGTTCAGGCAGAGCCTCAGCTCTTGCACCTCTCCGTTCAGACAGAGCCTGAGCCTTGCACCTCTCTGTTCAGACAGAGCCTCAGCCTTGCCCCTCTCAGTTCAGGCAGACCCTCAGCCTCTGCACCTCTCAGTTCAGGCAGAGCCTCAGCTCTTGCACCTCTCAGTTCAGGCAGAGCCTCAGCCTCTGCACCTCTCCATTCAGGCAGAGCCTCAGCTCTTGCACCTCTCAGTTCAGGCAGAGCCTCAGCCTCTGCACCTCTCCGTTCAGGCAGAGCCTCAGCTCTTGCACCTCTCAGTTCAGACAGAGCCTCAGCCTTTCCCCTCTCAGTTCAGGCAGAGCCTCAGCCTCTGCACCTCTCCATTCAGGCAGAGCCTCAGCCTCTGCACCTCTCCGTTCATGCAGAGCCACAGCTCTTGCACCTCTCAGTTCAGGCAGAGCCTCAGCCTTGCCCCTCTCAGTTCAGGCAGAGCCTCAGCCTCTGCACCTTTCCGTTCAGGCAGAGCCTCAGCCTCTGCACCTCTCCGTTCAGGCAGAGCCTCAGCTCTTGCACCTCTCAGTTCAGGCAGAGCCTCAGCCTCTGCTCCTCTCCGTTCAGGCAGAGCCTCAGCTCTTGCACCTCTCAGTTCAGGCAGAGCCTCAGCCTTGCCCCTCTCAGTTGAGGCAGAGCCTCAGCCTCTGCACCTCTCCGTTCAGGCAGAGCCTCAGCTCTTGCACCTCTCAGTTCAGGCAGAGCCTCAGCCCTTGCCCCTCTCAGTTCAGGCAGAACCTCAGCCTCTGCACCTCTCAGTTCAGGCAGAGCCTCAGCTCTTGCACCTCTCAGTTCAGGCAGAGCCTCAGCCCTTGCACCTCTCCGTTCAGGCAGAGCCTCAGCCCTTGCACCTCTCAGTTCAGGCAGAGCCTCAGCCCTTGCACCTCTCAGTTCAGGCAGAGCCTCAGCCTTGCCCCTCTCAGTTCATGCAGAGCCTCAGCCTCTGCACCTCTCTGTTCAGGCAGAGCCTCAGCTCTTGCACCTTTCAGTTCAGGCAGAGCCTCAGCCTTGCCCCTCTCCGTTCAGGCAGAGCCTCAGCCCCTGCACCTCTCCGTTCAGGCAGAGCCTGAGCCCTTGTCCCTCTCAGTTCAGGCAGAGCCTCAGCTCTTGCACCTCTCAGTCCATGCAGAGCCTCAGCTCTTGCACCTCTCAGTTCAGGCAGAGCCTCAGCCTCTGCACCTCTCAGTTCAGGCAGAGCCTCAGCCCTTGCCCCTCTCCGTTAAGGCAGAGCCTCAGCCCTTTCACCTGTCAGTTCAGGCAGAGCCTCAGCCCTTGCACCTGTCAGCTCAGGCAGAGGTTCAGCCCTTGCACCGGTCAGTTCAGGCAGAGCCCCAGCCCTTGCACCTGTCAGCTCAGGCAGAGGTTCAGCCCTTGCACCTTTCAGTTCAGGCAGAGCCCCAGCCCTTACACCTGTCAGATCAGGGAGGACCTCAGCCCTTGCACCTGTCAGTTCAGGCAGAGCCCCAGCCCTTGCACCTGTCAGTTCAGGGAGGACCTCAGCCCTTGCACCTGTCAGTTCAGGGAGGACCTCAGCCCTTGCACCTGTCAGCTCAGGGAGGACCTCAGCCCTTGCACCTGTCAGCTCAGGGAGGACCTCAGCGCTTGCACCTGTTAGCTCAGGGAGGACCTCAGCCCTTGCACCTGTCGGCTCAGGGAGGACCTCAGCCCTTGCACCTGTCGGCTCAGGGAGGACCTCAGCCCTTGCACCTGTCAGCTCAGGGAGGACCTCAGCCCTTGCACCTGTCAGCTCAGGGAGGACCTCAGCCCTTGCACCTGTCAGCTCAGGGAGGACCTCAGCCCTTGCACCTGTCAGCTCAGGGAGGAGACCATAGTTTGACCCCTAAAGAGCACTAGCAAGGGCCTGTGGGCTGTAATCTCCAGGTTATAATAATGCCCCTGGGCAACAGCAGCAGGAATCTCGCCGACATGCACCCACATAAAATCCCCAAAGCAAGGGCCAAACGCGAGCATGGTCCGCGGACTACAATCTCCGTGGGGGGGGGAGGGCGGAGAGAGGGGGGTAATGAATGTAGTGACTTTACTACAACCCCCCCCTCCAATGCCCTGGACAAACGAGATCCCAAGTTGTTCGAATCTGAAATCACATGTAAGAACCCTAAATAAACTCAATCCAATCGTACAGGGAGTGTGTACATTGTGAGGAAAGGAAATGTGGAAAAGAAACACAAATAACTTACAATTCATTTAATTGTAAAAGAAAAAGTGACTCTCCCCGTCGGGGAATTGAACCCCGGTCTCCCGCGTGACAGGCGGGGATACTGACCACTATACTAACGAGGACCGCTGGGGCTCCCAGCGGAAAAGCCCTATATGAAGAGGAGGCGGGTCATGAGCAGCCACGGTGCGCTATCATAGGCTGCCCATAAAGCCTCCCAAAGAGGAGGCGGGGCATGAGCAGTCACAGTGCGCTATTATAGGCTGCCCATAAAGCCTTCCACAGAGGAGGCGGGGCGTGAGCAGTCACAGTGCGCTATTATAGGCTGCCCATAGAGCCTCCCAAAGAGGAGGCGGGGCGTGAGCAGTCACGTCCCTCTCTGATTGGGTGTCAGTCTCCGTCCCTTCACCGGAGGAGGCGGTGCATGAGTCACAACAGCCCTCTCTGATAGGCTGCCAGCCACCGTCCCTCACTCAAGGAGGCGGCTAGGCTGCCAGCCACCGTCCCTCACTCACTCAAGGAGGCGGCGCATGAGCAATAATAGACTTGTCTGATAGGCTGCCACCCACCGAGGAGGCGGGGAGTCGGCCACCATGGGCCTATCTGATAGGCTGCCAGCCATCGCCCGCCCCCTTTCGGGCACACCACACAGGTTGCCGAGCAGCAGAGCAGGGGTACTCTGTGGTGTGTGACTTTGCAGGAGGGGGCGGGGGGCGCACCGGGTCATTGGTACCTGGTGTGCGAGTACCACCCGTGCTGTGTCTTGCTATGCCGCCCTGTCGGGACTCCCATGACGACGTTTGTTATTCTCGTGCCTCAGTTCTTTCGCGCCAGTGGTGTCGTTTTCTTTAATTACGAGGGGGTGTGGGTAGGTCAATGGTAGTGTAAATAAATATGTTCTCTCAAAGTTCAAAACGTTCTGGCGAAACCCGGGATCGAACCAGGGACCTTTAGATCTTCAGTCTAACGCTCTCCCAACTGAGCTATTTCGGCTGAGGAGTGGAGTCTGCGGATCTGGATGGAAGATGTGGTAAGTGCACAAGGAACAGGTGAAAGTGTGCACACACCTCTAAATGAAGGAGCATGTAGCCAAGGACAGGGCTACAGCATAGGGGAGCCATGCAAAACCATGCAACTACCTACACATAGGCAGTGTGTATACACAGGAAGCAAGACTAGGGACATTGGCCATATGCACATTATGCACGCAGGAAAACACCTATCCCCAAGGGTAAGATGAGGAGGGGTGGGGAGCTCAGGATCCCTGAACTGGAAGGACAGTCACAGCTGGGAAAACAATACAGAAATAGGCTACAAATATATCATGAACAAAACAGGCACATCACATCTTAAAAACAGTATCTCAAGAAGCATCACTAAATAGAGAAAGACAAACCCACATCTGAGTAGTTGGAGGGGCCGTGCTGGTGCATTGAGCAGGTGTGGTGAGCAAAAAACGGACCAAGTATTCCAGAAGTTTCATAGAGAAAAGGAGGAGAGAGATCGGCTGGGACCAAAGGGGCCAAGGAGTTGTTTTTAGCAGAAGGATAACAGTGGCATGCTTGGGGAAGTGGGGATAACCCTGATAAGCAAGGCAGTGTTCATAGCTTTGGCAACAGATGGACAAAGTGAGGCAGAATGTCCTTAATAATACAAAGCAGGAATTGGATGCCCAGGGGCGGCAGACAAGTTTGAACATGGCCGCAGAGACATCAAATGGAGAGACAGTAGACAATGTAGACCAAGAAGTGGCAGGCAAGGATTCTGTAGGAGAATGCGGATTGAATAACTAAACAGAGGAGGAGTTGATTTTGGACCTAATTTAATCCACAAAAAAGAGGGACAAGGAATCTCATGGGTCCTGCGTAAGTGGGACAGGATCAGGTGCAGCTGAGGAAAGACTCCATACAATTGTAAACAACTCTTTGGCGTAGATACAGGAGGTCTCAATAAGTGAGTCATTGTGAATCTGTTTGGCACTGAGAATGGTACGATGATACTGCGCAGTGGCCTGCCATAGGGCAAGTTTAGCAGTAACAGTCTGCGCTTCAAAGGGAGCGCCCGAAATTTATCAGTGAAACAACGCTGGGATGGATAGTAAACCAAACTGACAATATATATTATATATGAGAAAAAGTACCCTCTATCATACATTAAAAAGATAATGATGTTGAACAAAAAGAGAATGATATTATTTTCCCTATTCTGAACTCGACCCTTTTGTAAGTAGCATTCAAAGTAATGTCAGTTTAAGGAAATCTCATATTGGTTTAAATGGCCTACCAAGCCGCTTATTGTCTGCTATACTGCTAATGTACGAGGGAAATAATGCTGTAATTGGGTGGGGCTTAGGAAGGAGACTACCAAACCTATCCAAGTAGAAAAGGGTGTTCTCTAGGGTTGCGTTTTTTCCACCACCTTTGCTATTTTTGTTTTAAATTAATGTCCTGATAAGTAAACTGGTAAATGTGCTCTCTGATTGATAGGGAGAATTCTCATTCTATGGCTAATTTCCCTTACTTATAGAGTCCCCCAGCAGCTTTGCTGGATTTTAAGGTTTTTTTTTTCTCCTGCTAAGAGTGAGACTCTTTTTCCCCACTCTTAGACATTTCTGCTATGTGTGTTCTAGGCTATTTTTGTGTTTAATGTCTATGGGGTTTCTCTCACCTACATAGGAACCATCTTTACTCAGATGTATTACACAGCACCCTCCGTGCAGTGACACAGGGGTGTCGTAGCGACCCCCAAACATAGACTCCATACCCTGGGACTGGCTACTGTCTCCCAGGGCATGTAAAGTCCCCATTGACTTTACTAGTCAATTTTTGTGAACTAAACCAGTACAACCCATCTTACTATGGAGGTACTGGGAAGGGTTAATAGATTTTCCCTTGTGTTCATTTTCGAGAGGGTACCGTACAGTTCCTCTCTCAAATGTTTCTGGCTGGTGGCAGTGGTTACTACCGTAAATATTCAACCGTGAATATTTTCCTATGGGATTTTCCCATTGTTCGAGGCTACCACATTCTCTGACAGCCTCTAACATACCGCCGGTGTATTTTAATATTAACTTTACTCTGGTAGGTTTTATTTGCCAGAACTTTTATATAACTTCTTTCTCGTGTCTTTCTCTAAACTCCTAACCCAGGTCAGGGATCCTTTGTTCGTCCTTTTGGCGGGCTTCTGCCAAGAAGCCCTCCTTTCGGCGCCACTGAGTCTGGGGTGGATCCATTGTGTGGGAGGGGGAGTAGGACCCCTGGACAGGGTTGCCTCAGCAACCCATGTCACACTCTATCCTGATAGGCTGGAGGGTCTCCCACCAAGATGACCACTCCACTGTGTGAGTGACAGCTAGGCTGTACACATTTTTTTTGCATAAAAACAGGGTCCTGAGGACTGAAGAGCAAGACGTTGCCACTGGAACTCAGAAGCCGAAGAGGAGAGAAGCTAAAGACATCTGCAACGACTGAACCACCAGTGAAGCCCTGCTGCAGCGTCTCACCACTTTTCTCCACACAATGAGAGAAGATCTTCATCTGCAAGAGCCTTCTTCCCTTGAGCTGGTGGGGCCAACCAGTTTGCCAATCGCCTTCCTGGACCTGCCCTGGTCGAATCACCAGTACCCTTTACTTGGACACCGGGTAGCCAGGCACCCGTCCACCCGGACCGCGATTTAAAGGAGCGTACCTTTTATTTGTCGGGCAGCACCGCGGCTGGTTTCATCCCTGGGTAGTGCAGTAACACGAACAGTCCTCCACGACGAGAGCCTCTCTTCCTCTGCTGGATCCCCCTAACTGCAGGAACTACCAGGAACAACCGCCACCGCAGGAGCCACTTCAGGAGCCACTTCTTCATTTATAAGGTACATTGTTCTGCCAGGCTGCCCTTTCTGCGTGGTAGAGCTAAAGGTGTTTTAAATCCTTTACCTACCTGTTGGGTTGGCCGCCCCTCTCTCTTAACATTGTCTTTCACCTTCTGCATCAACCTTTTCAACCTCGTTAACCAAAGACTTGACTGCAGAACGTTTTGCTCCTGGGCCCTTGCCCTGTACCACTGACTCTGGCACAGGCCTACAGACTCTGGCTACATTTGTTAGAACTGTATTCACTAGATTGCTTCTCAGCTAGAACTGTGTTGGTGCACCTACTTCTTATAAACACCCCTTCCTTCCCACTTCTAAACCTTGTGCCATGTTGCTCAGTTTTCATTTAAGTATTTGCTATACTGATGTACTGCCTTGCCTAAACTGGTTCACAAACCCATGGGAAGTGTTGCTGGGGTCTATAAGAAGTTATTTCTATATGACTTGTGTTTTCATTCCCTTGGAAGAAATTGCTAGAGTGCCATTTGTGTTTGGTTTTCACTGTGCCATTTTGCTCAGTTTTCACTCTTGCTCAAACTTGTCTACAATTTAACTAGGGAGTTGTGTATACTTTCTTTGACTGAATTTAACTTACTTAAGAACTGTGATAAAGGTGTTTTATTAGTAGTGTACAAAATAAATATATATTCATTTTTATTACAAAGCTTTGGTCAGTGTTTCCTTGTTCCAAAGTGCTGAAGGCCTATTGTGTAAACCCTGAATACTGCTCATCTCCCTCTTGAGATAAGTCTGACTACTCAGCCACAGCTACCAACTAAATCTTTGTGGTACTGACTGATACCAAAGGGGATTTATTGCTCACACCTGTAGTCCTAATCTTCTGTAGTGCTCCCTAAGGGAACTGCACAGGATTCTGCCTAACACTGATGCCCCGGCTCTGGCTGGAGACAAAATCCCTGTTTTATTGTTGGCGTATGATGCGATTCTAAATTGTCCTCTGGGTGAAAAATGCAACTGCATTTGTTCTCATAGGTTTGTGAGGGGGTAGGGTTACCATTTAACATAGATACATTCATTAATGTCTACCTAATGGCCCTGTCATGGTCCAAGGCCCTCAGGCCAATCTCCTCCTCTTTGATAGGCGCTTCCCTCGCCTCATCAATTTCCTTTCATCTCCTGCTGTCCCCTCCTCTCCCCCCTTGGCTACCTTGCCCTCACTCTCCTCCTCCTCCTCCTCTGCCCCTCCGAGGGCTCTTTCTCCTCCACAGGGCATACCTCCGATCTGTACCCCTCCCCGGAAGGTCTTTAAGGCTGGCAACCTTCTTCATATTGCCACTCTCAACTCTTGCTCTGCCGTCAAACACTCCTCTGACATCTGCCACCTCCTTGAAGAACTAGACCTTGATGTCCTTGGTCTTACTAAGACATGGTTCACGGCCAGCTCAGTCACGAGCTTATACACTCTCCTCCCTGATGGCTACAAGATCCTCTCAGCACCCAGATCCTCCCGGTGGGGGGGGGTAGCCTTGATCTCTCCTGAGTGGATTCCTGCCTCTATCATTCCCACTCAGACTTACTTCTCTTTTGAATGCCTTGGCTGTAGGCTTTCTCTCTCGCCTACCCATTCTCTTACTGTGGTTACCATCTACCGGCCTCCTGGTTAAATCAACTCATTTCTCTCTGAGTGGGCAGACCTCTCCTCCTCCCTCCTGGCCTCTACCACTCAACTCCTCCTTCCTTCAGATGTAAAAGGCCCAAGTCAAGCAGGCTGCCTTATATGGTGCAGAGCTCTGGGGCCACTCGAACTGTAGGAAATTGGGGACATTTGAGAATGGTTTAATAAAGAACACCCTAAGACCCCCGTGTGGGACATCCACAATCTTAATCGACGGGGAGATTGCTCTACCTGCCACAGGGGCCATTGTGACCCTAATACCCATTTTACATTGAATAAGATTGTGGAGCAGAGTGGAGCTACATACGTGTATTGACATTTTGGGGGCAGCCAGGAGCTTTGTGTATGAAGTGGTTTTCGTGTGTCAAAAGTTGGCTGCGTTTGATAGGTCATAGTGATCTCTGGCAGTGTCCTGCTGACATTGGGGGTAACGCTAAACAAATCATCGAAGCAACCTACCAGCAGAAAATGGATCAGGACTTCTTGAGATCTGTATTCACTTCTGCAATGATAATCTATTTGGAGAATAAGAGCAGCAGGGGATATAAATCATATTTGGATATTATGAGACCTAGGTTGCTGCATACTAAATAAAGGTTCAACATCCTAGCATCCTACCAGTGGCAGCAATACGGAATGCATGGGTTACGACGGAATCAAATAAATGTCTATACTGCCTGCATAGGGTCGAATCACTGGAGCACTTCCTTCTAGCATGCCCCTTCTATCTTTCATATAGAAGGATGCATCTGAGGCCAAGATTTCAATGGTTTGGTAACAGATCATCAAGTCAAGCAATGTTAATTTGAAGAAGGTCTGATGATGCTCCAAATGTCTCTAAGGAAGGCATGTTATCAACAGTAAGACAGACACACGTGACCACAATTCAAGGGTGTTTATTGAACTTCAAAAAGGGTTTGAGAAACGCCCATCTAATCCTAAATCTACAGATGGGAGCAAGCTACGACCATCAAATAATAACGCAGGTCCTAGTGGTGTCTCGTCAAAATAAAAGTGCCTATACTAATAAACCTATTGCCAATCCTTACCTCTAAATACAAATAATGTGGAAACAATGTTTTGTAAAAGAAAGAAGTGTTCAAGAAATAATATGTCAGGATGTTCAAGCCTTTGGCTTCCCTTCACCACGTTTTCAGCACAGGATATGATGGTAAAGTCAAGCTTAGCACAGTCTCTGGCTTCTCTAGAATGAGGGTGCAGTTGAAACGTTAGCCTCAGGGCCTGATACGACGAACAAACAGTAAGTTATTTACCTCTCGGAATTTCACACATGCTCAATTTCTCAGGTGATTATATACAGCTAGTGGTGAAAAGACGTGCTCTGAGGAATGCAATTAGGCTCCTTAAGAATAACCCCTTGGCCGATATAGACACATTCATCAAGAAACTGAAAAACCAATATAAATATTGGCTTTGTTGGAATCGGTTTCTATGGTCCAACAGAATGCAGAAAGAATGCTTAAAGCCATCAGTAAGAAAGATTTGTGTGCAGTATGGAATTTGATTAAATCTAATGGTAACACTCAGACAAATGATCAATCAAACGCTGTCTCGGAGGATAAATGGACAAACCATTTTGAAAAGTTATACTCCGAACCGGGTTCCTTAGAATTACAGATCTTTAAATCACAGCCGGTCTGGAATTTGGATCACGACTTGGAGGTAATAGTCACCTTGATAAAGAAAGCTAGTACCTCTCATGCCCCAGGACCAGATGGCCTATCAAACGTAATTTTCTCAGTTCAGGCAAAGCCTCAGCCCTTGCACCTCTCAGTTCAGACAGAGCCTCAGCCCCTGGACTGTCAGTTCAGGCAAAGCCTCGGCCCTTGCACCTCTTAGTCCAGGCAGAGCCCCAGCCCTTGCAGCTGTCAGATAAGGTGGGGCCCCAGCCCTTGCACCTGTCAGATCAGGGAAGACCTCAGCCCTTGTACCTGTCAGTCAGGCAGAGCCTCAGCCCTTGCACCTGTCAGTTCAGGAAAAGCCTCAACCCTTGCACCTGTCAGCTCAGGTAGAACCTCAGCCGTTGCAAATCTATGGTCTGGCAGAGCCTCAGCCCCTGCACTGTCAGTCAGACAAAGCCTCAACCCTTGCACCTCTCAGTGCAGGCAGAGCCTCAGCCCTTGCACCTCTCAGTTCAGGCAGAGCCTCAGCCTCTGCACCTCTAAGTTCAGGCAGAGCCTCAGCCCTTGCACCTGTCAGCTCAGGCAGAGCCTGAGCCCTTGCACCTCTCAGTTCAGGCAGAGCCTGAGCCCTTGCACCTCTCAGTTCAGGCAGAGCCTCAGCCTCTGCCCCTCAGCCTCTCCCCTCTCAGTTCAGGCAGAGCCTTGGCCCCTACCCCTCTCAGTTCAGGCAGAGCCTCGGCCCCTGCACTGTCAGTTCAGGCAAAGCCTTGGCCCTTGCACCTCTCAGTTCAGGCAGAGCCTCAGCCCCTGCACTGTCAGTTCAGGCAAAGCCTTGGCCCTTGCACCTCTCAATCCAGGCAGAGCCTCGGCCCTTGCACCTGTCAGTTCAGGCAGAGCCTTGGCCCCTGCCCCTCTCAGTTCAGGCAGATCCCCGGCCCCTGCACTGTCAGTTCAGGCAAAGCCTCAGCCCTTGCACCTCTCAATCCAGGCAGAGCCTCGGCCCTTCCACCTGTCAGTTCAGGCAGAGCCTCGGCCCTTGCACCTCTCAGTTCAGGCAGAGCCTCGACTCCTGCACCTCTCAGTTCAGGCAGAGCCTCAGCTCGTGCACCTCTCAGTTCAGGCAGAGCCTCAGCCCTTGCCCATCTCAGTTCAGGCAGAACCTCAGCCTCTGCACCTCTCAGTTCAGGCAGAGCCTCAGCTCTTGCACCGCTCAGTTCAGGCAGAGCCTCAGCTCTTGCACCTCCCAGTTCAAGCAAAGCCTCAGCCCTTGCCCCTCTCAGTTCAGGCAGAGCCTCAGCCTCTGCACCTCTCCGTTCAGGCAGAGCCTCAGCTCTTGCACCTCTCAGTTCAGGCAGAGCCTCAGCCCTTGCCCCTCTCAGTTCAGGCAGAGCCTCAGCCTCTGCACCTCTCAGTTCAGGCAGAGCCTCAGCTCTTGCACCTCTCAGTTCAGGCAGAGCCTCAGCTCTTGCACCTCTCAGTTCAGGCAGAGCCTCAGCCTTGCCCCTCTCAGTTCAGACAGAGCCTCAGCCTCTGCACCTCTCCGTTCAGACAGAGCCTCAGGTCCTGCACCTCTCCGTTCAGGCAGAGCCTCAGCTCCTGCACCTCTCAGTTCAGACAGAGCCTCAGCCCTTGCCCCTCTAAGTTCAGGCAGAGCCTCAGCCCTTGCCCCTCTCAGTTCAGGCAGAACCTCAGCCTCTGGACCTCTCAGTTCAGGCAGAGCCTCAGCCACTGCACCTCTCCGTTCAGGCAGAGCCTCAGCTCTTGCACCTCTCAGTTCAGGCAGAACCTCAGCCTTGCCCCTCTCAGTTCAGGCAGAGCCTCAGCCTCTCCACCTCTCCGTTCAGGCAGAGCCTCAGCCTCTGCACCTCTCCATTCAGGCAGAGCCTCAGCTCCTGCACCTCTCAGTTCAGGCAGAGCCTCAGCCTTGCCCCTCTCAGTTCAGGCAGAGCCTCAGCCTCTGCACGTCTAAGTTCAGGCAGAGCCTCAGCTCTTGCACCTCTCAGTTCAGGCAGAGCCTCAGCCCTTGCCCCTCTCAGTTCAGGCAGAGCCTCAGCACCTCTCCGTTCAGGCAGAGCCTCAGCTCTTGCACCTCTCATTTCAGGCAGTGCCTCAGCCTTGCCCCTCTCAGTTCAGGCAGAGCCTCAGCCTCTGCGCCTCTCCGTTCAGGCAGAGCCTAAGCTCTTGCACCTCTCAGTTCAGGCAGAGCCTCAGCCTTGCCCCTCTCAGTTCAGGCAGAACCTCAGCCTTGCCCCTCTCAGTTCAGGCAGACCCTCAGCCTCTGCACCTCTCCGTTCAGGCAGAGCCTCAGCTCTTGCACCTCTCAGTTCAGGCAGAGCCTCAGCCCTTGCCCCTCTCAGTTCAGGCAGAGCATCAGCCCTTGCCCCTCTCAGTTCAGGCAGAAACTCAGCCTCTGCACCTCTCAGTTCAGGCAGAGCCTCAGCCTCTGCACCTCTCTGTTCAGGCAGAGCCTCAGCTCTTGCACCTCTCAGTTCAGGCAGAGCCTCAGCCTCTGCACCTCTCCGTTCAGGCAGAGCCTCAGCCCGTGCACTTCTCAGTTCAGGCAGAGCCTCAGCCTTGCCCCTCTCAGTTCAGGTGCAGCCTCAGCCTCTGCACCTCTCCGTTCAGGCAGAGCCTCAGCTCTTGCACCTCTCAGTTCAGGCAGAACCTCAGCCTTGCCCCTCTCAGTTCAGGCAGAGCCTCAGCCCTTGCCCCTCTCAGTTCAGGCAGAGCCTCAGCCTCTGCACCTCCCAGTTCAGGCAGAGCCTCAGCTCTTGCACCTCTCAGTTCAGGCAGAGCCTCAGCTCTTGCACCTCTCAGTTCAGGCAGAGCCTCAGCCTTGCCCCTCTCAGTTCAGACAGAGCCTCAGCCTCTGCACCTCTGCGTTCAGACAGAGCCTCAGGTCCTGCACCTCTCCGTTCAGGCAGAGCCTCAGCTCCTGCACCTCTCAGTTCAGACAGAGCCTCAGCCCTTGCCCCTCTAAGTTCAGGCAGAGCCTCAGCCCTTGCCCCTCTCAGTTCAGGCAGAACCTCAGCCTCTGGACCTCTCAGTTCAGGCAGAGCCTCAGCCACTGCACCTCCCCGTTAGGCAGAGCCTCAGCTCTTGCACCTCTCAGTTCAGGCAGAACCTCAGCCTTGCCCCTCTCAGTTCAGGCAGAGCCTCAGCCTCTCCACCTCTCCGTTCAGGCAGAGCCTCAGCCTCTGCACCTCTCCATTCAGGCAGAGCCTCAGCTCCTGCACCTCTCAGTTCAGGCAGAGCCTCAGCCTTGCCCCTCTCAGTTCAGGCAGAGCCTCAGCCTCTGCACGTCTAAGTTCAGGCAGAGCCTCAGCTCTTGCACCTCTCAGTTCAGGCAGAGCCTCAGCCCTTGCCCCTCTCAGTTCAGGCAGAGCCTCAGCACCTCTCCGTTAAGGCAGAGCCTCAGCTCTTGCACCTCTCATTTCAGGCAGTGCCTCAGCCTTGCCCCTCTCAGTTCAGGCAGAGCCTCAGCCTCTGCGCCTCTCCGTTCAGGCAGAGCCTCAGCTCTTGCACCTCTCAGTTCAGGCAGAGCCTCAGCCTTGCCCCTCTCAGTTAAAGCAGAGCCTCAGCCTCTGCAACTCTCCATTCAGGCAGAGCCTCAGCTCTTGCACCTCTCAGTTCAGGCAGAACCTCAGCCTTGCCCCTCTCAGTTCAGGCAGACCCTCAGCCTCTGCCCCTCTCAGTTCAGGCAGAGCCTCATCCCTTGCCCCTCTCAGTTCAGGCAGAGCCTCAGCCCTTGCCCCTCTCAGTTCAGGCAGAGCCTCAGCCCTTGCACTTCTCAGTTCAGGCAGAGCCTCAGCCTTGCCCCTCTCAGTTCAGGCGCAGCCTCAGCCTCTGCACCTCTCCGTTCAGGCAGAGCCTCAGCTCTTGCACCTCTCAGTTCAGGCAGAACCTCAGCCTTGCCCCTCTCAGTTCAGGCAGAGCCTCAGCCCTTGCCCCTCTCAGTTCAGGCAGAGCCTCAGCCCTTGCCCCTCTCAGTTCAGGCAGAGCCTCAGCCTCTGCACCTCTCTGTTCAGGCAGAGCCTCAGCTCTTGCACCTCTCAGTTCAGGCAGAGCTTCAGCCTCTGCACCTCTCAGTTCAGGCAGAGCCTCAGCCCTTGCACTTCTCAGTTCAGGCAGAGCCTCAGCCTTGCCCCTCTCAGTTCAGGCGCAGCCTCAGCCTCTGCACCTCTCCGTTCAGGCAGAGCCTCAGCTCTTGCACCTCTCAGTTCAGGCAGAACCTCAGCCTTGCCCCTCTCAGTTCAGGCAGAGCCTCAGCCCTTGCCCCTCTCAGTTCAGGCAGAGCCTCAGCCTCTGCACCTCTCAGTTCAGGCAGAGCCTCAGCTCTTGCACCTCTCAGTTCAGGCAGAGCCTCAGCTCTTGCACCTCTCAGTTCAGGCAGAGCCTCAGCCTTGCCCCTCTCAGTTCAGACAGAGCCTCAGCCTCTGCACCTCTCCGTTCAGACAGAGCCTCAGGTCCTGCACCTCTCCGTTCAGGCAGAGCCTCAGCTCCTGCACCTCTCAGTTCAGACAGAGCCTCAGCCCTTGCCCCTCTCAGTTCAGGCAGAGCCTCAGCCTTGCCCCTCTCAGTTCAGGCAGAGCGTCAGCCTCTGCACCTCTCTGTTCAGGCAGAGCCTCAGCCCTTGCACCTCTCAGTTCAGGCAGAGCCTGAGCCCTTGCCCCTCTCAGTTCAGGCAGAGCCTCAGCTCTTGCACCTCTCAGTCCAGGCAGAGCCTCAGCTTTTGCACCTCTAAGTTCAGGCAGAGCCTCAGCTTCTGCACCTCTCAGTTCAGGCAGAGCCTCAGCCCTTGCCCCTCTCCGTTCAGGCAGAGCCTCGGCCCTTGCACCTGTCAGTTCAGGCAGAGCCTCGGCCCTTGCACCTCTCAGTTCAGGCAGAGCCTCGGCCCTTGCACCTCTCAGTTCAGGCAGAGCCTCAGCTCTTGCCCCTCTCAGTTCAGGCAGAGCCTCAGCCCTTGCCCCTCTCAGTTCAGGCAGAGCCTCAGCCTCTGCACCTCTCAGTTCAGGCAGAGCCTCAGCTCTTGACCCGCTCAGTTCAGGCAGAGCCTCAGCTCTTGTACCTCTCAGTTCAAGCAAAGTCTTAGCCCTTGCCCCTCTCAGTTCAGGCAGAGCGTCAGCCTCTGCACCTCTCTGTTCAGGCAGAGCCTCAGCTCTTGCACCTCTCAGTTCAGGTAGAGCCTCAGCCCTTGCCCCTCTCAGTTCAGGCAGAGCCTCAGCCTCTGCACCTCTCAGTTCAGGCAGAGCCTCAGCTCTTGCACCTCTCAGTTCAGGCAGAGCCTCAGCTCTTGCACCTCTCAGTTCAGGCAGAGCCTCAACCTTGCATCTCTCGGTTCAGGCAGAGCCTCAGCCTCCGCACCTCTCCGTTCAGGCAGAGCCTCAGCTCCTGCACCTCTCCGTTCAGGCAGAGCCTCAGCCCTTGCCGCTCTCAGTTCAGGCAGGGCCTCTGCCCTTGCACCTGTCGGTTCAGGCAGAGCCTCAGCCTTGCCCTCTCAGTTCAGGCAGAGCCTCAATCCTTGCCCCTCTCAGTTCAGGCAGAGCCTCAGCACCTCTCCGTTCAGGCAGAGCCTCAGCTCTTGCACCTCTCATTTCAGGCAGAGCCTCAGCATTGCCCCTCTCAGTTCAGGCAGAGCCTCAGCACCTCTCCGTTCAGGCAGAGCCTCAGCTCTTGCACCTGTCAGTTCAGGCAGAGCCTCAGCCTTGCCCCTCTCAGTTCAGGCAGAGCCTCAGCCTCTGCACCTCTCCGTTCAGGCAGAGCCTCAGCTCTTGCACCTCTCCGGTCAGACAGAGCCTGAGCCTTGCACCTCTCTGTTCAGACAGAGCCTCAGCCTTGCCCCTCTCAGTTCAGGCAGACCCTCAGCCTCTGCACCTCTCAGTTCAGGCAGAGCCTCAGCTCTTGCACCTCTCAGTTCAGGCAGAGCCTCAGCCCTTGCCCCTCTCAGTTCAGGCAGAGCCTCAGACTCTGCACCTCTCCGTTCAGGCAGAGCCTCAGCTCTTGCACCTCTCAGTTCAGGCAGAGCCTCAGCCTCTGCACCTCTCCGTTCAGGCAGAGCCTCAGCTCTTGCACCTCTCAGTTCAGACAGAGCCTCAGCCTTGCCCCTCTCAGTTCAGGCAGAGCCTCAGCCTCTGCACCTCTCCGTTCAGGCAGAGCCTCAGCTCTTGCACCTCTCAGTTCAGGCAGAGCCTCAGCCTTGCCCCTCTCAGTTCAGGCAGAGCCTCAGCCTCTGCACCTTTCCGTTCAGGCAGAGCCTCAGCCTCTGCACCTCTCCGTTCAGGCAGAGCCTCAGCTCTTGCACCTCTCAGTTCAGGCAGAGCCTCAGCCTTGCCCCTCTCAGTTCAGGCAGAGCCTCAGCCTCTGCTCCTCTCCGTTCAGGCAGAGCCTCAGGTCTTGCAACTCTCAGTTCAGGCAGAGCCTCAGCCTTGCCCCTCTCAGTTCAGGCAGAGCCTCAGCCTCTGCACCTCTCCGTTCAGGCAGAGCCTCAGCTCTTGCACCTCTCAGTTCAGGCAGAGCCTCAGCCTCTGCACCTCTCCATTCAGGCAGAGCCTCAGCCCTTGCACCTCTCAGTTCAGGCAGGGCCTCAGCCTTGCCCCTCTCAGTTCAGGCACAGCCTCAGCCTCTGCACCTCTCAGTTCAGGCAGAGCCTCAGCTCTTGCACCGCTCAGTTCAGGCAGAACCTCAGCTCTTGTACCTCTCAGTTCAAGCAAAGCCTTAGCCCTTGCCCCTCTCAGTTCAGGCAGAGCCTCAGCCTCTGCACCTCTCTGTTCATGCAGAGCCTCAGCTCTTGCCCCTCTCAGTTCAGGCAGAGCCTCAGCCTCTGCACCTCTCAGTTCAGGCAGAGCCTCAGCTCTTGCACCTCTCAGTTCAGGCATAGCCTCAGCTCTTGCACCTCTCAGTTCAGGCAGAGCCTCAACCTTGCCCCTCTCGGTTCAGGCAGAGCCTCAGCCTCTGCAACTCTCCGTTTCAGGCAGAGCCTCAGTTCCTGCACCTCTCCGTTCAGGCAGAGCCTCAGCCCTTGCCGCTCTCAGTTCAGGCAGGGCCTCTGCCCTTGCACCTGTCGGTTCAGGCAGAGCCTCAGCCTTTCCCTCTCAGTTCAGGCAGAGCCTCAGTCCTTGCCCCTCTCAGTTCAGGCAGAGCCTCAGCACCTCTCCGTTCAGGCAGAGCCTCAGTTCTTGCACCTCTCATTTCAGGCAGAGCCTCAGCATTGCCCCTCTCAGTTCAGGCAGAGCCTCAGCACCTCTCCGTTCAGGCAGAGCCGCAGCTCTTGCACCTCTCAGTTCAGGCAGAGCCTCAGCTCTTGCACCTCTCCGTTCAGACAGAGCCTGAGCCTTGCACCTCTCTGTTCAGACAGAGCCTCAGCCTTGCCCCTCTCAGTTCAGGCAGACCCTCAGCCTCTGCACCTCTCAGTTCAGGCAGAGCCTCAGCTCTTGCACCTCTCAGTTCAGGCAGAGCCTCAGCCCTTGCCCCTCTCAGTTCAGGCAGAGCCTCAGCCTCTGCACCTCTCCATTCAGGCAGAGCCTCAGCTCTTGCACCTCTCAGTTCAGGCAGAGCCTCAGCCTCTGCACCTCTCCGTTCAGGCAGAGCCTCAGCTCTTGCACCTCTCAGTTCAGACAGAGCCTCAGCCTTTCCCCTCTCAGTTCAGGCAGAGCCTCAGCCTCTGCACCTCTCCATTCAGGCAGAGCCTCAGCCTCTGCACCTCTCCGTTCATGCAGAGCCACAGCTCTTGCACCTCTCAGTTCAGGCAGAGCCTCAGCATTGCCCCTCTCAGTTCAGGCAGAGCCTCAGCCTCTGCACCTTTCCGTTCAGGCAGAGCCTCAGCCTCTGCACCTCTCCGTTCAGGCAGAGCCTCAGCTCTTGCACCTCTCAGTTCAGGCAGAGCCTCAGCCTCTGCTCCTCTCCGTTCAGGCAGAGCCTCAGCTCTTGCACCTCTCAGTTCAGGCAGAGCCTCAGCCTTGCCCCTCTCAGTTGAGGAAGAGCCTCAGCCTCTGCACCTCTCCGTTCAGGCAGAGCCTCAGCTCTTGCACCTCTCAGTTCAGGCAGAGCCTCAGCCCTTGCACCTCTCCGTTCAGGCAGAGCCTCAGCCCTTGCACCTCTCAGTTCAGGCAGAGACTCAGCCCTTGCACCTCTCAGTTCAGGCAGAGCCTCAGCCTTGCCCCTCTCAGTTCATGCAGAGCCTCAGCCTCTGCACCTCGCTGTTCAGGCAGAGCCTCAGCTCTTGCACCTTTCAGTTCAGGCAGAGCCTCAGCCTTGCCCCTCTCCGTTCAGGCAGAGCCTCAGCCCCTGCACCTCTCCGTTCAGGCAGAGCCTGAGCCCTTGTCCCTCTCAGTTCATGCAGAGCCTCAGCCTCTGCACCTCGCTGTTCAGGCAGAGCCTCAGCTCTTGCACCTTTCAGTTCAGGCAGAGCCTCAGCCTTGCCCCTCTCCGTTCAGGCAGAGCCTCAGCCCCTGCACCTCTCCGTTCAGGCAGAGCCTGAGCCCTTGTCCCTCTCAGTTCAGGCAAAGCCTCAGCTCTTGCACCTCTCAGTCCATGCAGAGCCTCAGCTCTTGCACCTCTCAGTTCAGGCAGAGCCTCAGCCTCTGCACCTCTCAGTTCAGGCAGAGCCTCAGCCCTTGACCCTCTCCGTTAAGGTAGAGCCTCAGCCCTTTCACCTGTCAGTTCAGGCAGAGCCTCAGCCCTTGCACCTGTCAGCTCAGGCAGAGGTTCAGCCCTTGCACCGGTCAGTTCAGGCAGAGCCCCAGCCCTTGCACCTGTCAGCTCAGGCAGAGGTTCAGCCCTTGCACCTTTCAGTTCAGGCAGAGCCCCAGCCCTTACACCTGTCAGATCAGGGAGGACCTCAGCCCTTGCACCTGTCAGTTCAGACAGAGCCTCAGCCTTTCCCCTCTCAGTTCAGGCAGAGCCTCAGCCTCTGCACCTCTCCATTCAGGCAGAGCCTCAGCCTCTGCACCTCTCCGTTCAGGCAGAGCCTCAGCTCTTGCACCTCTCAGTTCAGACAGAGCCTCAGCCTTTCCCCTCTCAGTTCAGGCACAGCCTCAGCCTCTGCACCTCTCCATTCAGGCAGAGCCTCAGCCTCTGCACCTCTCTGTTCATGCAGAGCCACAGCTCTTGCACCTCTCAGTTCAGGCAGAGCCTCAGCCTTGCCCCTCTCAGTTCAGGCAGAGCCTCAGCCTCTGCACCTTTCCGTTCAGGCAGAGCCTCAGCCTCTGCACCTCTCCGTTCAGGCAGAGCCTCAGCTCTTGCACCTCTCAGTTCAGGCAGAGCCTCAGCCTCTGCTCCTCTCCGTTCAGGCAGAGCCTCAGCTCTTGCACCTCTCAGTTCAGGCAGAGCCTCAGCCTTGCCCCTCTCAGTTGAGGAAGAGCCTCAGCCTCTGCACCTCTCCGTTCAGGCAGAGCCTCAGCTCTTGCACCTCTCAGTTCAGGCAGAGCCTCAGCCCTTGCCCCTCTCAGTTCAGGCAGAACCTCAGCCTCTGCACCTCTCAGTTCAGGCAGAGCCTCAGCTCTTGCACCTCTCAGTTCAGGCAGAGCCTCAGCCCTTGCACCTCTCCGTTCAGGCAGAGCCTCAGCCCTTGCACCTCTCAGTTCAGGCAGAGCCTCAGCCCTTGCACCTCTCAGTTCAGGCAGAGCCTCAGCCTTGCCCCTCTCAGTTCATGCAGAGCCTCAGCCTCTGCACCTCGCTGTTCAGGCAGAGCCTCAGCTCTTGCACCTTTCAGTTCAGGCAGAGCCTCAGCCTTGCCCCTCTCCGTTCAGGCAGAGCCTCAGCCCCTGCACCTCTCCGTTCAGGCAGAGCCTGAGCCCTTGTCCCTCTCAGTTCAGGCAAAGCCTCAGCTCTTGCACCTCTCAGTCCATGCAGAGCCTCAGCTCTTGCACCTCTCAGTTCAGGCAGAGCCTCAGCCTCTGCACCTCTCAGTTCAGGCAGAGCCTCAGCCCTTGCCCCTCTCCGTTAAGGCAGAGCCTCAGCCCTTTCACCTGTCAGTTCAGGCAGAGCCTCAGCCCTTGCACCTGTCAGCTCAGGCAGAGGTTCAGCCCTTGCACCGGTCAGTTCAGGCAGAGCCCCAGCCCTTGCACCTGTCAGCTCAGGCAGAGGTTCAGCCCTTGCACCTTTCAGTTCAGGCAGAGCCCCAGCCCTTACACCTGTCAGATCAGGGAGGACCTCAGCCCTTGCACCTGTCAGTTCAGACAGAGCCTCAGCCTTTCCCCTCTCAGTTCAGGCAGAGCCTCAGCCTCTGCACCTCTCCATTCAGGCAGAGCCTCAGCCTCTGCACCTCTCCGTTCATGCAGAGCCACAGCTCTTGCACCTCTCAGTTCAGGCAGAGTGTTAGGGAGAATTCTCTGTTTAGGCTGAATTTCCCTACCTAGTGAGTCCCCCAGCAGCTTTGCTGGATTTCTGGGTTTATTATTTCTCCCCTGCCAAGAGTGAGACTCTTTTACCCTCACTCTTGGACATGTTGAAGTGTGTTTTCTTGGTTAAACCTTGTGTTGAATGGGCTATGGGGTCTTTTACTCCATAGGGCCTCATGTATTTTTGTGATGTGGGTTACACAGCACCCTCTGTGCCGTGACCCAGGGGTGTCCTAGGGACTCCCCAACATAGACTCCATACCCTGGGACTGACTACTGTCTCCCAGGGCATGTAAAGTCACCAAAGACTTTGCTAGTCTTGAATCCTGAACAGAAACAGTACAAACCATCATATTGTGGACGTACTGGCTGGGGCAATTCGATTGCCCCAGGGTCTGTTAGTCGAGGGGGCACGTCTCCGTCCCCCCTGATCGAGTTTTGGCTGGTGGCAGTGGAAACTACGTTTTATATTCGACCGCGAATATTTTCCTATGGGATTTCCCATTGTTTTAGGCTAACACATTTAATTATTTATTTACGGTAGCCTTAAACATACCGCCGGTTTATATATTTATTATTATAACTCCGGTTGGGACTTTTTGCCAAAACTTGATCCTAAAATGGCGTTGGCGTTCGCCTCTGTAACTCTGACCCAAAGTGGAGCCCTTTGTTCCACTTTTGGCGGGCTTCTCCACAGAAGCCCTCCAAAGTGGTGCCACTCTGTCTGGGGTACTTAGGAGGGGTGGAGGGGGGTTTAGGCACCCTGGACTGAGTTACCTTGGTAACTCAAGTCGCACTCCGTCCTGATTGGCCCAAGTGGTGAGCCGGCCGGCTCACCACTTAGCATGTTTGAGTGACAGCTAGGCTGGGTGAATGGGGGTTTGCTGCATAAAAGCAGGGCTTTGGGGACTGGAACTTCAGAAGTCGCCACAGGACCAAGAATCCAACGAGGGAAGAGCTGAGCCAACCTGCTTCGACGACACCACCCGGTGGAGCCCTGCTGAACCGTCTCACCACTTTTCCCGACGACCGAGGAGAACTCTTAACGGAGTGGCTCCTTCCCTTGACTGGTGGGGACAACCAGTTTTCACCTACTTTTCGCTTCTCGAGGTATCTCGTGGCCGCCTTGCCAGTGCCAAGCACCCCGGCAACCGGAACCCCACCACTTTTACCCCAACCACGAAAGTCGGTACAACCCTTTAACCGGAGGACTCCGCGGCTGGTTTCTTCCCGGGCAGTGCAACGACCTTCTTCTTCTGCTCTTCAGCGAGAACTTCTTCTCCCCTGACCGACTTCGAGCCTTGCTGCCACTGCCTGGAACAACTGCCACCGCTGGAGGATCCTTTCCGCTTAAGGTACCGTGTTCCGCCTGGCTTCCCTTGCCACCGACTGTACGGGGTAGATTTAGCCCCCGGCTTTCGAACCTGGGAGTGCCTGGGACACCCTGGCTAAACTTTCTAAGCCACTCTAAACTCTTTCTAACTCTTTGCAAGACTTTGAATCCCTTATAACAGTGTGATCTTGGGCACATTTTTCGCTCCGGCTACTCTAAGAGTGGGCCCTGCCTAGTGACTTTTGCTCACCTGTGACTTTGTACTTCTTTGAGCCTATTGCAAGTGTTCTGGACCTTAGAGTGGTGTGTTTAACCTAATTCTGCTCCTTCTCCCTTCTTTTTACCTACTAGAGTGTCATCTAACGTTAAGCGCTCACCTCTGTTTGAATTATGTGGTGTTAACCTAGAGTTGTCTAGATAGGAATAAGGATTGGGACTGCTTTCCATGACTGTGTTTAGAGTGTTTTACTATATTTTTTGCTAGAGTGTTTTCAACTTATATGTTCTTGAAAATAAATAACTATATACTTTTGAAACCAAGCTCTGGTCAGTGTTTGCTTGTGCTATTGTGTCTGAGTACATATTGTGTATACTTTACATACTGCCTAACTCTTCTTGAGGGAAGTCTGACTGCTCAGCCACAGCTACCAGGTAAATCTGGGTGGTGCGGACTGCTACCAAGTGGGTTTACTGCTATACCTGTGGTCTTAAATCTTTTGCAGTGTTCCCCAAGGGAACTGCACAGGTTTCTGCCTAACACTGGTGTACAGCGGTGGGATTTGTATTGAGTATACATTTTATTGTGCTTTGAATACCTTAGTGCAACTAACCACAAAGCTTAGCACTGTAAAAGTAATCCTCTAACATGTCAGTTATAGAAAGCTATAGTCAAGAGTCCCTTGCAGCCAGAACTGCTGACTGTTTAAGAGTGCTCTGTAAACATAAGGATCTCCTGACTAAGGGCAAGAAAATGGAGCTGATTGAAAGATTGTTAGCTAACCAAAGTCTGGGTGATGGTTCAGAGGAACCTACCACTCCAGCAACTGTAGATGGCAGTATTGAAGTTAACATGGAGCAAAATGTTGATGATTCTGAGGAAGAGTCAGAAGAGGAGGGTGAGGCTGTTGTAACTGTCCCCCCTAGGCCTCTGCCTGCTCTACCTGATGTACCTATTGGACCTTTACCAGGTCCCACATTTAGTCCTCAGTACTTTGAACTGGAGAAAATGAAACTAGAATTGGAGTATAAGAAACTTAATGCTCAAACTGACAAAGAACTAAGGCTAAGGGAAATGGAGCTCAAGTATGACTTAGAAATGAAGAAATTATCTGTTGAGAATGTTTCTCTCTCTGGCTCCTCTAGAAGTTCCAGTCCTAAAAGACCCCGGATGCCTAAAGACTTGATTGGTATGTATGAGCCTAAGTTGGATGTGTTGGATTGGTTGTCTCTGTTTGAATATAATCATGGGCTCCAGAACATCACAGGAAATGACTTACTCACCTGGTTGTTCTCTAGGCTTCCCCCTGTTGCAACTGATGTGGTAATGGAGATGGGGGAGGAAGATAGGAAGGACTATGAATGTGTGAAACTAGCTTTGATAGCTAGGTTTGGGAAGACCCCTTCCCAGTATCTTAAGAGGTTTAGGAGCCTCAAAAAGCATGATGGTACCCCTTGGGCTACCTGGGTGAGTGAATGTTTGAAAAACTTAGAGGGATGGATTAAGGGTTACAAGGTGAACACTTATGAAGGTATGAAGAATTTGTTTATGTTGGAGACTATTTATGATGCCTGCTCTCCTGAGCTCAGACAACACTTGGCTGATTCCAGGGAATTAGATTCCCGGAAACTAGCTAAGGCTGCTGACTTGTGGGTTGCCAACAGGGCCACTCACAAGGATTCTGGGGTAACTCAGAAGAAGGATGGGGAGAAACAGCCTAAAAAGGACTCCAAAGAGAATTCTAATACTACAAATTCCAAAGAGGGCCCCAAACAAAACTATAAGGGTAAGCCACAAGGGAAACCAAATCAGGCTAGTGTACCTTCTGGTCCCAGACCAGAAGGAGGTCAGAACAAGCCTCCATTCCAGCGAGCCTTTGGCTCATGCTTTGTTTGTAAGGCTACTGACCATGTGAAAGGAGATCCCAGATGTAAGGGTAAACCTTCAGGGGTCCAGCTTGCCTCCTTAGCCTTCGCTCCAGAAGAGGAAGTACATATGGCAAGTGGAAACTTTCTATTACTAGCTGATGAACCCACTGGAATCTCAGCTAGTGTTTCTTTAGTCTCCCTGGGGTTGTGGGAACAACAGAATTTAGATGTCTATAACTCTATACCAGATAATACTAAAGAGTATTATAAGGACAGTGTCCAGGTGAATGGTCAGGAGACTCCTGCCATTAGGGACACTGGAGCCAGCATAACTGTGGTGGATGAATCGTTTTTCAAGGCAGAGGATGTTGCTAAGGCACCCAAATGCCTCACCAAGTTAGCTGGTGGGCCTGTGCAGATGTGTCCCCAGTTACCAGTTCTCATCCAATGTAATTATATGGCTGTAAAAATACCTGTCAGTGTACAATGTGAAGTGCCAGGTAGGGTTCTGTTGGGTAATGACCTCAAAGCTCTTGGAGTTGTGTCACATACCCCCAGACCACCTAGCAAAAGGTTACAGGAGCTCACAAAACCTGCAAGAGAGAAAACCCTGCGAGGGTTATCTCAGGAGGTGATGACAGAAATCACTCCTCTCCCACTGGAGCAACTCACTGCAGTAACTACCAGATCAGGAGCAAAGGGGCAACCCAAGACTCCTAGGAAAAAGCCAGCAGCAAGCACTCCAGTGCTTCCAACAAGGACTTCCCCTAGGTTGTCCAAAGTTACACCTGTAACTCCACCTCCAGCTGAGGCTGAGAGGGAGGTACAACCCTGTGTGGTTGAGCTAGACTCTGAGGAAGAGCTAGAAGGAGGCCCCAACCTTATTGGAGATTTGGACCCTGAGGACCATCCTGAGCTGCAGTCTTTACTAGCAGAAGGTGGGCCTAGCAGGGCAGCTTTTCGTAAGGGGCAAAGAGAATGTCCAACTCTGGAAGGTCTCCGCCACCAGGCAGCTGCTCAAGCTGATGGGCAAGAGCCTGGGAAGTATAGGTTGCACTGGGAAGATGGCCTCTTCTACAGTGAACCCACTGAGTCTGAACCTGGAGACTACAAACGCCTTGTAGTCCCACAAGAGAACAGACAACAGTTCTTACAACTAGCCCACGAGATACCTTTGGCTGGTCACTTGAGTTTCAAGAAGACCAAGGAAAGGCTCTCACTCTACTTTTATTGGCCAAAGATGGGGGCTGAAGTAGATAGATATTGTAAGAGCTGCCATACCTGCCAGACTTCTGGTAAGGTTGGTTCCAAGAATGTGGCACCTTTAGTGCCTCTCCCAGTTGTGGGAGTCCCATTTGAGAGGGTAGGGATTGACATTGTTGGTCCCCTTGATCCCCCAACCTCCTCAGGCAACAGGTTTATCCTTGTTGTAGTAGACCATGCTACTAGGTACCCTGAGGCAATTCCTATGAGGACTGTTACAGCTCCGGCTGTGGCTAAGGCCCTCCTTGGTATTTTTACCAGGGTTGGGTTTCCTAAGGAGGTAATCTCTGACAGGGGGTCAAACTTTATGTCCCACTACATGAAAGCCATGTGGAAAACCTGTGGAGTTACCTACAAGTTCTCAACCGCATACCACCCACAGACAAACGGGTTGGTTGAAAGGTTTAACAGAACTATGAAGAGCATGATAGGTGCTTTAGAAGAACCCCTTAAGAAAAAGTGGGACCTTCTACTGCCATGCCTTCTCTTTGCTTATAGAGAAGTCCCTCAGGAGGGAGTAGGTTATTCTCCCTTTGAGCTTCTCTATGGCCATCCAGTCAGAGGTCCATTGGCCCTGATTAAGGAGGGATTGGAAGGTGCTCCTCCCCTCAAGCCAGTCAGAGTGACTGACTATGTGATAGGTCTCCGGAGGAGAATGTCACACATGATGGCAGAAGCAAGTGACAACTTGAAAGCTGGTCAAGCTCTGGTCAAACATTGGCACGACCAGAAGGCTAACATGGTTGAATTTACTCAAGACCAGCTAGTTCTAGTCATGCTCCCAACAAGGCAGAGGGCCTTGCAAGACAAATGGATGGGACCCTTCAAGATTGTGGGAAAACTTGGAGAGGTCAACTATCTGGTGGATCTGGGCAGACCCAGGGAAGCTCCTAGAGTCTTCCACACCAACCGACTAAAAGCATACATCTCCAGGCCTGATGTAGGAGCCTTGCTTCTAGCTTCAGCTGCAGAGGAAGAAGAGAGTGAATCTCTCCCTGATCTCCTCAGAGGTGTGCCTTTAGATGAAAAAGTTGAAGGAGTCAACCTCTCTTCAGACCTGACACCTGAGCAACAAGAGGAGTGCAAATCTATGTTAAATCAGTTTGCCTCCCTGTTCTCACTGTCACCAGGCTTGACCCCTTGGGGCCAACATGAGATACTCACTGGTGACTGTCTGCCAGTCAAAAGCAGAGGATACAGAATGTCAGAACATATCAGAGCCCACATCAAAGGAGAGGTCAAGAAGATGCTTGATCTCGGGGTAATAGAGCCCTCTACTAGTCCATGGTCTAGCCCAGTTGTGTTAGTACCAAAGGCAGGATCCAAAGACTTGAGATTCTGTGTGGACTATAGAGCCCTAAATGCAGTCACCAAGACTGATGCCCACCCTTTGCCCAGGACAGATGAGTTGGTGGATAAACTTGGTGCAGCCAAGTACCTCAGCACATTTGACCTGACGTCAGGCTATTGGCAAATAGCCCTGACAGACCATGCCAAGGAGAAAACTGCATTTTCAACCCCAGTTGGCTTGTACCAGTTTAAGGTCATGCCTTTTGGACTAAAAAATGCACCTGCCACATTCCAAAGGATGGTGAACCAAGTTCTGGCTGGGATGGAAGATTTCTGCATGGCATACTTGGATGACATTGCAGTCTTCAGCCACTCCTGGGAAGAACATGTGAACCACCTAGGACATGTGTTGCAGGCTCTGGAAAAGGCCCATTTGACAATCAAAGCCAGTAAGTGCCAGATTGGTCAAAGTAAAGTGGTCTACCTTGGACATGAGGTAGGAGGTGGAGAAATAAGGCCTTTGCCCAGCAAGATTGAAGCTGTGCAAAATTGGACAACACCAACTACTCAAACCCAAGTGAGAGCTTTTCTAGGCCTCACTGGATATTAAAGGAATTTCATTGAGAACTATGGGACCATAGCTTCTCCGCTGAATGTAATCTCCTCTCCCAAATTCCCTAAAAAGGTAAAATGGAATGAGGAGTGCAATCAGGCCTTTGAAAAACTGAAGAGAGCTCTTTGCCAAGCTCCAGTATTGAGAGCTCCTGACTACCACCAACCTTTCATTGTACAAACTGATGCTTCCAATGTAGGTATAGGTGCAGTTCTAAGCCAACTGGATGAGAAGGGTAGGGAGCACCCCATTTGCTTCATCAGTAGGAAACTGAAGGATCCTGAGACAAGGTGGGCAACTATCGAAAGAGAATGCTTTGCTATTGTGTGGGCACTGAAGAAGTTTAGGCCATACTTGTATGGTTCTACTTTTGTTATTCAGACTGACCACCAACCCTTGAGATGGTTAATGCAAATGAAAGGGGAAAATCCAAAACTATGAGATGGTCAATCTGCCTGCAAGGGTTTGATTTCACCATTGAGCACAGGTCAGGGTGTCACCATCAAAATGCTGATGGACTCTCTAGGATGTATATCATCGACTAGAGGTATGAGGTTCATCCAGGAGTGGATTAAATCCTCCTGTCCCTTAGTCTGGGGGGGGCGAGTGTTAGGGAGAATTCTCTGTTTAGGCTGAATTTCCCTACCTAGTGAGTCCCCCAGCAGCTTTGCTGGATTTCTGGGTTTATTTTTTCTCCCCTGCCAAGAGTGAGACTCTTTTACCCTCACTCTTGGACATGTTGAAGTGTGTTTTCTTGGTTAAACCTTGTGTTGAATGGGCTATGGGGTCTTTTACTCCATAGGGCCTCATGTATTTTTGTGATGTGGGTTACACAGCACCCTCTGTGCCGTGACCCAGGGGTGTCCTAGGGACTCCCCAACATAGACTCCATACCCTGGGACTGACTACTGTCTCCCAGGGCATGTAAAGTCACCAAAGACTTTGCTAGTCTTGAATCCTGAACAGAACCAGTACAAACCATCATATTGTGGACGTACTGGCTGGGGCAATTCGATTGCCCCAGGGTCTGTTAGTCGAGGGGGCACGTCTCCGTCCCCCCTGATCGAGTTTTGGCTGGTGGCAGTGGAAACTACGTTTTATATTCGACCGCGAATATTTTCCTATGGGATTTCCCATTGTTTTAGGCTAACACATTTAATTATTTATTTACGGTAGCCTTAAACATACCGCCGGTTTATATATTTATTATTATAACTCCGGTTGGGACTTTTTGCCAAAACTTGATCCTAAAATGGCGTTGGCGTTCGCCTCTGTAACTCTGACCCAAAGTGGAGCCCTTTGTTCCACTTTTGGCGGGCTTCTCCACAGAAGCCCTCCAAAGTGGTGCCACTCTGTCTGGGGTACTTAGGAGGGGTGGAGGGGGGTTTATGCACCCTGGACTGAGTTACCTTGGTAACTCAAGTCGCACTCCGTCCTGATTGGCCCAAGTGGTGAGCCGGCCGGCTCACCACTTAGCATGTTTGAGTGACAGCTAGGCTGGGTGAATGGGGGTTTGCTGCATAAAAGCAGGGCTTTGGGGACTGGAACTTCAGAAGTCGCCACAGGACCAAGAATCCAACGAGGGAAGAGCTGAGCCGACCTGCTTCGACGACACCACCCGGTGGAGCCCTGCTGAACCGTCTCACCACTTTTCCCGACGACCGAGGAGAACTCTTAACGGAGTGGCTCCTTCCCTTGACTGGTGGGGACAACCAGTTTTCACCTACTTTTCGCTTCTCGAGGTATCTCGTGGCCGCCTTGCCAGTGCCAAGCACCCCGGCAACCGGAACCCCACCACTTTTACCCCAACCACGAAAGTCGGTACAACCCTTTAACCGGAGGACTCCGCGGCTGGTTTCTTCCCGGGCAGTGCAACGACCTTCTTCTTCTGCTCTTCAGCGAGAACTTCTTCTCCCCTGACCGACGTCGAGCCTTGCTGCCACTGCCTGGAACAACTGCCACCGCTGGAGGATCCTTTCCGCTTAAGGTACCGTGTTCCGCCTGGCTTCCCTTGCCACCGACTGTACGGGGTAGATTTAGCCCCCGGCTTTCGAACCTGGGAGTGCCTGGGACACCCTGGCTAAACTTTCTAAGCCACTCTAAACTCTTTCTAACTCTTTGCAAGACTTTGAATCCCTTATAACAGTGTGATCTTGGGCACATTTTTCGCTCCGGCTACTCTAAGAGTGGGCCCTGCCTAGTGACTTTTGCTCACCTGTGACTTTGTACTTCTTTGAGCCTATTGCAAGTGTTCTGGACCTTAGAGTGGTGTGTTTAACCTAATTCTGCTCCTTCTCCCTTCTTTTTACCTACTAGAGTGTCATCTAACGTTAAGCGCTCACCTCTGTTTGAATTATGTGGTGTTAACCTAGAGTTGTCTAGATAGGAATAAGGATTGGGACTGCTTTCCATGACTGTGTTTAGAGTGTTTTACTATATTTTTTGCTAGAGTGTTTTCAACTTATATGTTCTTGAAAATAAATAACTATATACTTTTGAAACCAAGCTCTGGTCAGTGTTTGCTTGTGCTATTGTGTCTGAGTACATATTGTGTATACTTTACATACTGCCTAACTCTTCTTGAGGGAAGTCTGACTGCTCAGCCACAGCTACCAGGTAAATCTGGGTGGTGCGGACTGCTACCAAGTGGGTTTACTGCTATACCTGTGGTCTTAAATCTTTTGCAGTGTTCCCCAAGGGAACTGCACAGGTTTCTGCCTAACACAGAGCCTCAGCCTTGCCCCTCTCAGTTCAGGCAGAGCCTCAGCCTCTGCACCTTTCCGTTCAGGCAGAGCCTCAGCCTCTGCACCTCTCCGTTCAGGCAGAGCCTCCGCTCTTGCACCTCTCAGTTCAGGCAGAGCCTCAGCCTCTGCTCCTCTCCGTTCAGGCAGAGCCTCAGCTCTTGCACCTCTCAGTTCAGGCAGAGCCTCAGCCTTGCCCCTCTCAGTTGAGGAAGAGCCTCAGCCTCTGCACCTCTCCGTTCAGGCAGAGCCTCAGCTCTTGCACCTCTCAGTTCAGGCAGAGCCTCAGCCCTTGCCCCTCTCAGTTCAGGCAGAACCTCAGCCTCTGCACCTCTCAGTTCAGGCAGAGCCTCAGCTCTTGCACCTCTCAGTTCAGGCAGAGCCTCAGCCCTTGCACCTCTCCGTTCAGGCAGAGCCTCAGCCCTTGCACCTCTCAGTTCAGGCAGAGCCTCAGCCCTTGCACCTCTCAGTTCAGGCAGAGCCTCAGCCTTGCCCCTCTCAGTTCATGCAGAGCCTCAGCCTCTGCACCTCTCTGTTCAGGCAGAGCCTCAGCTCTTGCACCTTTCAGTTCAGGCAGAGCCTCAGCCTTGCCCCTCTCCGTTCAGGCAGAGCCTCAGCCCCTGCACCTCTCCGTTCAGGCAGAGCCTGAGCCCTTGTCCCTCTCAGTTCAGGCAGAGCCTCAGCTCTTGCACCTCTCAGTCCATGCAGAGCCTCAGCTCTTGCACCTCTCAGTTCAGGCAGAGCCTCAGCCTCTGCACCTCTCAGTTCAGGCAGAGCCTCAGCCCTTGCCCCTCTCCGTTAAGGCAGAGCCTCAGCCCTTTCACCTGTCAGTTCAGGCAGAGCCTCAGCCCTTGCACCTGTCAGCTCAGGCAGAGGTTCAGCCCTTGCACCGGTCAGTTCAGGCAGAGCCCCAGCCCTTGCACCTGTCAGCTCAGGCAGAGGTTCAGCCCTTGCACCTTTCAGTTCAGGCAGAGCCCCAGCCCTTACACCTGTCAGATCAGGGAGGACCTCAGCCCTTGCACCTGTCAGCTCAGGGAGGACCTCAGCCCTTGCACCTGTCAGCTCAGGGAGGACCTCAGCCCTTGCACCTGTCAGCTCAGGGAGGACCTCAGCCCTTGCACCTGTCAGCTCAGGGAGGACCTCAGCCCTTGCACCTGTCGGCTCAGGGAGGACCTCAGCCCTTGCACCTGTCAGCTCAGGGAGGAGACCATAGTTTGACCCCTAAAGAGCACTAGCAAGGGCCTGTGGGCTGTAATCTCCAGGTTATAATAATGCCCCTGGGCAACAGCAGCAGGAATCTCGCCGACATGCACCCACATAAAATCCCCAAAGCAAGGGCCAAACGCGAGCATGGTCCGCGGACTACAATCTCCGTGGGGGGGGGGGGGAGGGCGGAGAGAGGGGGGTAATGAATGTAGTGACTTTACTACAACCCCCCCCCCTCCAATGCCCTGGACAAACGAGATCGCAAGTTGTTCGAATCTGAAATCACATGTAAGAACCCTAAATAAACTCAATCCAATCGTACAGGGAGTGTGTACATTGTGAGCAAAGGAAATGTGGAAAAGAAACACAAATAACTTTACAATTCATTTAATTGTAAAAGAAAAAGTGACTCTCCCCGTCGGGGGTCTCCCGCGTGACAGGCGGGGATACTGACCACTATACTAACGAGGACCGCAGGGGCTACCAGCGGAAAAGCCCTATATGAAGAGGAGGCGGGTCATGAGCAGCCACGGTGCGCTATCATAGGCTGCCCATAAAGCCTCCCAAAGAGGAGGCGGGGCATGAGCAGTCACAGTGCGCTATTATAGGCTGCCCATAAAGCCTTCCACAGAGGAGGCGGGGCGTGAGCAGTCACAGTGCGCTATTATAGGCTGCCCATAGAGCCTCCCAAAGAGGAGGCGGGGCGTGAGCAGTCACGTCCCTCTCTGATTGGGTGTCAGTCTCCGTCCCTTCACCGGAGGAGGCGGTGCATGAGTCACAACAGCCCTCTCTGATAGGCTGCCAGCCACCGTCCCTCACTCAACGAGGCGGCTAGGCTGCCAGCCACCGTCCCTCACTCACTCAAGGAGGCGGCGCATGAGCAATAATAGACTTGTCTGATAGGCTGCCACCCACCGAGGAGGCGGGGAGTCAGCTACCACGGGCCTATCTGATAGGCTGCCAGCCATCGCCCGCCCCCTTTCGGGCACACCACACAGGTTGCCGAGCAGCGGAGCAGGGGTACTCTGTGGTGTGTGACTTTGCAGGAGGGGGCGGGGGGCGCACCGGGTCATTGGTACCTGGTGTGCGAGTACCACCCGTGCTGTGTCTTGCTATGCCGCCCTGTCGGGACTCCCATGACGACGTTTGTTATTCTCGTGCCTCAGTTCTTTCGCGCCAGTGGTGTCGTTTTCTTTAATTACGAGGGGGTGTGGGTAGGTCAATGGTAGTGTAAATAAATATGTTCTCTCAAAGTTCAAAACGTTCTGCCGAAACCCGGGACCTTTAGATCTTCAGTCTAACGCTCTCCCAACTGAGCTATTTCGGCTGAGGAGCAGAGTTCGCGGATCTGGATGGAAGAAGCGGTAAGTGCACAAGGAACAGGTGAAAGTGTGCACATACCTCTAAATGAAGGAGCATGTAGCCAAGGACAGGGCTACAGCATAGGGGAGCCATGCAAAACCATGCAACTACCTACACATAGGCAGTGTGTATACACAGGAAGCAAGACTAGGGACATTGGCCATATGCACATTATGCACGCAGGAAAACACCTATCCCCAAGGGTAAGATGAGGAGGGGTGGGGAGCTCAGGATCCCTGAACTGGAAGGACAGTCACAGCTGGGAAAACAATACAGAAATAGGCTACAAATATATCATGAACAAAACAGGCACATCACATCTTAAAAACAGTATCTCAAGAAGCATCACTAAATAGAGAAAGACAAACCCACATCTGAGTAGTTGGAGGGGCCGTGCTGGTGCATTGAGCAGGTGTGGTGAGCAAAAAACGGACCAAGTATTCCAGAAGTTTCATAGAGAAAAGGAGGAGAGAGATCGGCTGGGACCAAAGGGGCCAAGGAGTTGTTTTTAGCAGAAGGATAACAGTGGCATGCTTGGGGAAGTGGGGATAACCCTGATAAGCAAGGCAGTGTTCACAGCTTTGGCAACAGATGGACAAAGTGCGGCAGAATGTCCTTAATAATACAAAGCAGGAATTGGATGCCCAGGGGCGGCAGACAAGTTTGAACATGGCCGCAGAGACATCAAATGGAGAGACAGTAGACAATGTAGACCAAGAAGTGGCAGGCAAGGATTCTGTAGGAGAATGCGGATTGAATAACTAAACAGAGGAGGAGTTGATTTTGGACCTAATTTAATCCACAAAAAAGAGGGACAAGGAATCTCATGGGTCCTGCGTAAGTGGGACAGGATCAGGTGCAGCTGAGGAAAGACTCCATACAATTGTAAACAACTCTTTGGCGTAGATACAGGAGGTCTCAATAAGTGAGTCATTGTGAATCTGTTTGGCACTGAGAATGGTACGATGATACTGCGCAGTGGCCTGCCATAGGGCAAGTTTAGCAGTAACAGTCTGCGCTTCAAAGGGAACGCCCGAAATTTATCAGTGAAACAACGCTGGGATGGATAGTAAACCAAACTGACAATATATATTATATATGAGAAAAAGTACCCTCTATCATACATTAAAAAGATAATGATGTTGAACAAAAAGAGAATGATATTATTTTCCATATTCTGAACTCGACCCTTTTGTAAGTAGCATTCAAAGTAATGTCAGTTTAAGGAAATCTCATATTGGTTAAAATGGCCTACCAAGCCGCTTATTGTCTGCTATACTGCTAATGTACGAGGGAAATAATGCTGTAATTGGGTGGGGCTTAGGAAGGAGACTACCAAACCTATCCAAGTAGAAAAGGGTGTTCTCTAGGGTTGCGTTTTTTCCACCACCGTTGCGTTTTTTGTTTTAAATTAATGTCCTGATAAGTAAACTGGTAAATGTGCTCTCTGATTGATAGGGAGAATTCTCATTCTATGGCTAATTTCCCTTACTTATAGAGTCCCCCAGCAGCTTTGCTGGATTTTAAGGTTTTTTTTTTCTCCTGCTAAGAGTAAGACTATTTTTCCCCACTCTTAGACATTTCTGCTATGTGTGTTCTAGGCTATTTTTGTGTTTAATGTCTATGGGGTTTCTCTCACCTACATAGGAACCATCTTTACTCAGATGTGTTACACAGCACCCTCCGTGCAGTGACACAGGGGTGTCGTAGCGACCCCAAACATAGACTCCATACCCTGGGACTGGCTACTGTCTCCCAGGGCATGTAAAGTCCCCATTGACTTTACTAGTCAATTTTTGTGAACTAAACCAGTACAACCCATCTTACTATGGAGGTACTGGGAAGGGTTAATAGATTTTCCCTTGTGTTCATTTTCGAGAGGGTACCGTACAGTTCCTCTCTCAAATGTTTCTGGCTGGTGGCAGTGGTTACTACCGTAAATATTCAACCGTGAATATTTTCCTATGGGATTTTCCCATTGTTCGAGGCTACCACATTCTCTGACAGCCTCTAACATACCGCCGGTGTATTTTAATATTAACTTTACTCTGGTAGGTTTTATTTGCCAGAACTTTTATATAACTTCTTTCTCGTGTCTTTCTCTAAACTCCTAACCCAGGTCAGGGATCCTTTGTTCGTCCTTTTGGCGGGCTTCTGCCAAGAAGCCCTCCTTTCGGCGCCACTGAGTCTGGGGTGGATCCATTGTGTGGGAGGGGGAGTAGGACCCCTGGACAGGGTTGCCTCAGCAACCCATGTCACACTCTATCCTGATAGGCTGGAGGGTCTCCCACCAAGATGACCACTCCACTGTGTGAGTGACAGCTAGGCTGTACAAATTTTTTTTGCATAAAAACAGGGTCCTGAGGACTGAAGAGCAAGACGTCGCCACTGGAACTCAGAAGCCGAAGAGGAGAGAAGCTAAAGACATCTGCAACGACTGAACCACCAGTGAAGCCCTGCTGCAGCGTCTCACCACTTTTCTCCACACAATGAGAGAAGATCTTCATCTGCAAGAGCCTTCTTCCCTTGAGCTGGTGGGGCCAACCAGTTTGCCAATCGCCTTCCTGGACCTGCCCTGGTCGAATCACCAGTACCCTTTACTTGGACACCGGGTAGCCAGGCACCCGTCCACCCGGACCGCGATTTAAAGGAGCGTACCTTTTATTTGTCGGGCAGCACCGCGGCTGGTTTCATCCCTGGGTAGTGCAGTAACACGAACAGTCCTCCACGACGAGAGCCTCTCTTCCTCTGCTGGATCCCCCTAACTGCAGGAACTACCAGGAACAACCGCCACCGCAGGAGCCACTTCAGGAGCCACTTCTTCATTTATAAGGTACATTGTTCTGCCAGGCTGCCCTTTCTGCGTGGTGGAGCTAAAGGTGTTTTAAATCCTTTACCTACCTGTTGGGTTGGCCGCCCCTCTCTCTTAACATTGTCTTTCACCTTCTGCATCAACCTTTTCAACCTCGTTAACCAAAGACTTGACTGCAGAACGTTTTGCTCCTGGGCCCTTGCCCTGTACCACTGACTCTGGCACAGGCCTACAGACTCTGGCTACATTTGTTAGAACTGTATTCACTAGATTGCTTCTCAGCTAGAACTGTGTTGGTGCACCTACTTCTTATAAACACCCCTTCCTTCCCACTTCTAAACCTTGTGCCATGTTGCTCAGTTTTCATTTAAGTATTTGCTATACTGATGTACTGCCTTGCCTAAACTGGTTCACAAACCCATGGGAAGTGTTGCTGGGGTCTATAAGAAGATATTTCTATATGACTTGTGTTTTCATTCCCTTGGAAGAAATTGCTAGAGTGCCATTTGTGTTTGGTTTTCACTGTGCCATTTTGCTCAGTTTTCACTCTTGCTCAAACTTGTCTACAATTTAACTAGGGAGTTGTGTATACTTTCTTTGACTGAATTTAACTTACTTAAGAACTGTGATAAAGGTGTTTTATTAGTAGTGTACAAAATAAATATATATTCCTTTTTATTACAAAGCTTTGGTCAGTGTTTCCTTGTTCCAAAGTGCTGAAGGCCTATTGTGTAAACCCTGAATACTGCTCATCTCCCTCTTGAGATAAGTCTGACTACTCAGCCACAGCTACCAACTAAATCTTTGTGGTACGGACTGATACCAAAGGGGATTTATTGCTCACACCTGTAGTCCTAATCTTCTGTAGTGCTCCCTAAGGGAACTGCACAGGATTCTGCCTAACACTGATGCCCCGGCTCTGGCTGGAGACAAAATCCCTGTTTTATTGTTGGCGTATGATGCGATTCTAAATTGTCCTCTGGGTGAAAAATGCAACTGCATTTGTTCTCATAGGTTTGTGAGGGGGTAGGGTTACCATTTAACATAGATACATTCATTAATGTCTACCTAATGGCCCTGTCATGGTCCAAGGCCCTCAGGCCAATCTCCTCCTCTTTGATAGGCGCTTCCCTCGCCTCATCAATTTCCTTTCATCTCCTGCTGTCCCCTCCTCTCCCCCCTTGGCTACCTTGCCCTCACTCTCCTCCTCCTCTGCCCCTCCGAGGGCTCTTTCTCCCCCACAGGGCATACCTCCGATCTGTACCCCTCCCCGGAAGGTCTTTAAGGCTGGCAACCTTCTTCATATTGCCACTCTCAACTCTTGCTCTGCCGTCAAACACTCCTCTGACATCTGCCACCTCCTTGAAGAACTAGACCTTGATGTCCTTGGTCTTACTAAGACATGGTTCACGGCCAGCTCAGTCACAAGCTTATACACTCTCCTCCCTGATGGCTACAAGATCCTCTCAGCACCCAGATCCTCCCGGTTGGGGGGGGGGTAGCCTTGATCTTTCCTGAGTGGATTCCTGCCTCTATCATTCCCACTCAGACTTACTTCTCTTTTGAATGCCTTGGCTGTAGGCTTTCTCTCTCGCCTACCCATTCTCTTACTGTGGTTACCATCTACCGGCCTCCTGGTTAAATCAACTCATTTCTCTCTGAGTGGGCAGACCTCTCCTCCTCCCTCCTGGCCTCTACCACTCAACTCCTCCTTCCTTCAGATGTAAAAGGCCCAAGTCAAGCAGGCTGCCTTATATGGTGCAGAGCTCTGGGGCCACTCGAACTGTAGGAAATTGGGGACATTTGAGAATGGTTTAATAAAGAACACCCTAAGACCCCCGTGTGGGACATCCACAATCTTAATCGACGGGGAGATTGCTCTACCTGCCACAGGGGCCATTGTGACCCTAATACCCATTTTACATTGAATAAGATTGTGGAGCAGAGTGGAGCTACATACGTGTATTGACATTTTGGGGGCAGCCAGGAGCTTTGTGTATGAAGTGGTTTTCGTGTGTCAAAAGTTGGCTGCGTTTGATAGGTCATAGTGATCTCTGGCAGTGTCCTGCTGACATTGGGGGTAACGCTAAACAAATCATCGAAGCAACCTACCAGCAGAAAATGGATCAGGACTTCTTGAGATCTGTATTCACTTCTGCAATGATAATCTATTTGGAGAATAAGAGCAGCAGGGGATATAAATCATATTTGGATATTATGAGACCTAGGTTGCTGTATACTAAATAAAGGTTCAACATCCTAGCATCCTACCAGTGGCAGTAATACGGAATGCATGGGTTACGACGGAATCAAATAAATGTCTATACTGCCTGCATAGGGTCGAATCACTGGAGCACTTCCTTCTAGCATGCCCCTTCTATCTTTCATATAGAAGGATGCATCTGAGGCCAAGATTTCAATGGTTTGGTAACAGATCATCAAGTCAAGCAATGTTAATTTGAAGAAGGTCTGATGATGCTCCAAATGTCTCTAAGGAAGGCATGTTATCAACAGTAAGACAGACACACGTGACCACAATTCAAGGGTGTTTATTGAACTTCAAAAAGGGTTTGAGAAACGCCCATCTAATCCTAAATCTACAGATGGGAGCAAGCTACGACCATCAAATAATAACGCAGGTCCTAGTGGTGTCTCGTCAAAATAAAAGTGCCTATACTAATAAACCTATTGCCAATCCTTACCTCTAAATACAAATAATGTGGAAACAATGTTTTGTAAAAGAAAGAAGTGTTCAAGAAATAATATGTCAGGAATTTCAAGCCTTTGGCTTCCCTTCACCACGTTTTCAGCACAGGATATGATGGTAAAGTCAAGCTTAGCACAGTCTCTGGCTTCTCTAGAATGAGGGTGCAGTTGAAACGTTAGCATCAGGGCCTGATACGACGAACAAACAGTAAGTTATTTTCCCCTCGGAATTTCACACATGCTCAATTTCTCAGGTGATTATATACAGCTAGTCGTGAAAAGACGTGCTCTGAGGAATGCAATTAGGCTCCTTAAGAATAACCCCTTGGCCGATATAGACACATTCATCAAGAAACTGAAAAACCAATATAAATATTGGCTTTGTTGGAATCGGTTTCTATGGTCCAACAGAATGCAGAAAGAATGCTTAAAGCCATCAGTAAGAAAGATTTGTGTGCAGTATGGAATTTGATTAAATCTAATGGTAACACTCAGACAAATGATCAATCAAACGCTGTCTCGGAGGATAAATGGACAAACCATTTTGAAAAGTTATACTCCGAACCGGGTTCCTTAGAATTACAGATCTTTAAATCACAGCCGGTCTGGAATTTGGATCACGACTTGGAGGTAATAGTCACCTTGATAAAGAAAGCTAGTACCTCTCATGCCCCAGGACCAGATGGCCTATCAAACGTAATTTTCTCAGTTCAGGCAAAGCCTCAGCCCTTGCACCTCTCAGTTCAGACAGAGCCTCAGCCCCTGGACTGTCAGTTCCGGCAAAGCCTCGGCCCTTGCACCTCTTAGTCCAGGCAGAGCCCCAGCCCTTGCAGCTGTCAGATAAGGTGGGGCCCCAGCCCTTGCACCTGTCAGATCAGGGAAGACCTCAGCCCTTGTACCTGTCAGTCAGGCAGAGCCTCAGCCCTTGCACCTGTCAGTTCAGGAAAAGCCTCAACCCTTGCACCTGTCAGCTCAGGTAGAACCTCAGCCATTGCAAATCTATGGTCTGGCAGAGCCTCAGCCCCTGCACTGTCAGTCAGACAAAGCCTCAACCCTTGCACCTCTCAGTGCAGGCAGAGCCTCAGCCCTTGCACCTCTCAGTTCAGGCAGAGCCTCAGCCTCTGCACCTCTAAGTTCAGGCAGAGCCTCAGCCCTTGCACCTGTCAGCTCAGGCAGAGCCTGAGCCCTTGCACCTCTCAGTTCAGGCAGAGCCTGAGCCCTTGCACCTCTCAGTTCAGGCAGAGCCTCAGCCTCTGCCCCTCAGCCTCTCGCCTCTCAGTTCAGGCAGAGCCTTGGCCCCTACCCCTCTCAGTTCAGGCAGAGCCTCGGCCCCTGCACTGTCAGTTCAGGCAAAGCCTTGGCCCTTGCACCTCTCAGTTCAGGCAGAGCCTGAGCCCCTGCACTGTCAGTTCAGGCAAAGCCTTGGCCCTTGCACCTCTCAATCCAGGCAGAGCCTCGGCCCTTGCACCTGTCAGTTCAGGCAGAGCCTTGGCCCCTGCCCCTCTCAGTTCAGGCAGATCCTCGGCCCCTGCACTGTCAGTTCAGGCAAAGCCTCAGCCCTTGCACCTCTCAATCCAGGCAGAGCCTCGGCCCTTCCACCTGTCAGTTCAGGCAGAGCCTCGGCCCTTGCACCTCTCAGTTCAGGCAGAGCCTCGACTCCTGGACCTCTCAGTTCAGGCAGAGCCTCAGCTCGTGCACCTCTCAGTTCAGGCAGAGCCTCAGCCCTTGCCCATCTCAGTTCAGGCAGAGCCTCAGCCTCTGCACCTCTCAGTTCAGGCAGAGCCTCAGCTCTTGCACCGCTCAGTTCAGGCAGAGCCTCAGCTCTTGCACCTCCCAGTTCAAGCATAGCCTCAGCCCTTGCCCCTCTCAGTTCAGGCAGAGCCTCAGCCTCTGCACCTCTCCGTTCAGGCAGAGCCTCAGCTCTTGCACCTCTCAGTTCAGGCAGAGCCTCAGCCCTTGCCCCTCTCAGTTCAGGCAGAGCCTCAGCCTCTGCACCTCTCAGTTCAGGCAGAGCCTCAGCTCTTGCACCTCTCAGTTCAGGCAGAGCCTCAGCTCTTGCACCTCTCAGTTCAGGCAGAGCCTCAGCCTTGCCCCTCTCAGTTCAGACAGAGCCTCAGCCTCTGCACCTCTCCGTTCAGACAGAGCCTCAGGTCCTGCACCTCTCCGTTCAGACAGAGCCTCAGCTCCTGCACCTCTCAGTTCAGACAGAGCCTCAGCCCTTGCCCCTCTAAGTTCAGGCAGAGCCTCAGCCCTTGCCCCTCTCAGTTCAGGCAGAACCTCAGCCTCTGGACGTCTCAGTTCAGGCAGAGCCTCAGCCACTGCACCTCTCCGTTCAGGCAGAGCCTCAGCTCTTGCACCTCTCAGTTCAGGCAGAACCTCAGCCTTGCCCCTCTCAGTTCAGGCAGAGCCTCAGCCTCTCCACCTCTCCGTTCAGGCAGAGCCTCAGCCTCTGCACCTCTCCATTCAGGCAGAGCCTCAGCTCCTGCACCTCTCAGTTCAGGCAGAGCCTCAGCCTTGCCCCTCTCAGTTCAGGCAGAGCCTCAGCCTCTGCACGTCTAAGTTCAGGCAGAGCCTCAGCTCTTGCACCTCTCAGTTCAGGCAGAGCCTCAGCCCTTGCCCCTCTCAGTTCAGGCAGAGCCTCAGCACCTCTCCGTTCAGGCAGAGCCTCAGCTCTTGCACCTCTCATTTCAGGCAGTGCCTCAGCCTTGCCCCTCTCAGTTCAGGCAGAGCCTCAGCCTCTGCGCCTCTCCGTTCAGGCAGAGCCTCAGCTCTTGCACCTCTCAGTTCAGGCAGAGCCTCAGCCTTGCCCCTCTCAGTTCAGGAAGAACCTCAGCCTTGCCCCTCGCAGTTCAGGCAGACCCTCAGCCTCTGCACCTCTCCGTTCAGGCAGAGCCTCAGCTCTTGCACCTCTCAGTTCAGGCAGAGCCTCAGCCCTTGCCCCTCTCAGTTCAGGCAGAGCATCAGCCCTTGCCCCTCTCAGTTCAGGCAGAAACTCAGCCTCTGCACCTCTCAGTTCAGGCAGAGCCTCAGCCTCTGCACCTCTCTGTTCAGGCAGAGCCTCAGCTCTTGCACCTCTCAGTTCAGGCAGAGCCTCAGCCTCTGCACCTCTCCGTTCAGGCAGAGCCTCAGCTCTTGCACCTCTCAGTTCAGGCAGAACCTCAGCCTTGCCCCTCTCAGTTCAGGCAGAGCCTCAGCCCTTGCCCCTCTCAGTTCAGGCAGAGCCTCAGCCTCTGCACCTCCCAGTTCAGGCAGAGCCTCAGCTCTTGCACCTCTCAGTTCAGGCAGAGCCTCAGCTCTTGCACCTCTCAGTTCAGGCAGAGCCTCAGCCTTGCCCCTCTCAGTTCAGACAGAGCGTCAGCCTCTGCACCTCTGCGTTCAGACAGAGCCTCAGGTCCTGCACCTCTCCGTTCAGGCAGAGCCTCAGCTCCTGCACCTCTCAGTTCAGACAGAGCCTCAGCCCTTGCCCCTCTAAGTTCAGGCAGAGCCTCAGCCCTTGCCCCTCTCAGTTCAGGCAGAACCTCAGCCTCTGGACCTCTCAGTTCAGGCAGAGCCTCAGCCACTGCACCTCTCCGTTAGGCAGAGCCTCAGCTCTTGCACCTCTCAGTTCAGGCAGAACCTCAGCCTTGCCCCTCTCAGTTCAGGCAGAGCCTCAGCCTCTCCACCTCTCCGTTCAGGCAGAGCCTCAGCCTCTGCACCTCTCCATTCAGGCAGAGCCTCAGCTCCTGCACCTCTCAGTTCAGGCAGAGCCTCAGCCTTGCCCCTCTCAGTTCAGGCAGAGCCTCAGCCTCTGCACGTCTAAGTTCAGGCAGAGCCTCAGCTCTTGCACCTCTCAGTTCAGGCAGTGCCTCAGCCTTGCCCCTCTCAGTTCAGGCAGAGCCTCAGCCTCTGCGCCTCTCCGTTCAGGCAGAGCCTCAGCTCTTGCACCTCTCAGTTCAGGCAGAGCCTCAGCCTTGCCCCTCTCAGTTCAAGCAGAGCCTCAGCCTCTGCACCTCTCCATTCAGGCAGAGCCTCAGCTCTTGCACCTCTCAGTTCAGGCAGAACCTCAGCCTTGCCCCTCTCAGTTCAGGCAGACCCTCAGCCTCTGCACCTCTCCGTTCAGGCAGAGCCTCAGCTCTTGCACCTCTCAGTTCAGGCAGAGCCTCATCCCTTGCACCTCTCAGTTCAGGCAGAGCCTCAGCCCTTGCCCCTCTCAGTTCAGGCAGAGCCTCAGCCCTTGCACTTCTCAGTTCAGGCAGAGCCTCAGCCTTGCCCCTCTCAGTTCAGGCGCAGCCTCAGCCTCTGCACCTCTCCGTTCAGGCAGAGCCTCAGCTCTTGCACCTCTCAGTTCAGGCAGAACCTCAGCCTTGCCCCTCTCAGTTCAGGCAGAGCCTCAGCCCTTGCCCCTCTCAGTTCAGGCAGAGCCTCAGCCCTTGCCCCTCTCAGTTCAGGCAGAGCCTCAGCCTCTGCACCTCTCTGTTCAGGCAGAGCCTCAGCTCTTGCACCTCTCAGTTCAGGCAGAGCCTCAGCCTCTGCACATCTCCGTTCAGGCAGAGCCTCAGCCCTTGCACTTCTCAGTTCAGGCAGAGCCTCAGCCTTGCCCCTCTCAGTTCAGGCAGAGCCTCAGCCATTGCCCCTCTCAGTTCAGGCAGAGCCTCAGCCTCTGCACCTCTCAGTTCAGGCAGAGCCTCAGCTCTTGCACCTCTCAGTTCAGGCAGAGCCTCAGCTCTTGCACCTCTCAGTTCAGGCAGAGCCTCAGCCTTGCCCCTCTCAGTTCAGACAGAGCCTCAGCCTCTGCACCTCTCCGTTCAGACAGAGCCTCAGGTCCTGCACCTCTCCGTTCAGGCAGAGCCTCAGCTCCTGCACCTCTCAGTTCAGACAGAGCCTCAGCCCTTGCCCCTCTAAGTTCAGGCAGAGCCTCAGCCCTTGCCCCTCTCAGTTCAGGCAGAACCTCAGCCTCTGGACCTCTCAGTTCAGGCAGAGCCTCAGCCTCTGCACCTCTCTGTTCAGGCAGAGCCTCAGCTCTTGCACCTCTCAGTTCAGGCAGAGCCTCAGCCTCTGCACCTCTCCGTACAGGCAGAGCCTCAGCTCTTGCACCTCTCAGTTCAGGCAGAGCCTCAACCTTGCCCCTCTCCGTTCAGGCAGAGCCTCAGCCTCTGCACCTCTCAGTTCAGTCAGAGCCTCAGCCTCTGCACCTCTCCATTCAGGCAGAGCCTCAGCCTCTGCACCTCTCCATTCAGGCAGAGCCTCAGCTCTTGCACCTCTCAGTTCAGGCAGAGCCTCAGCCTTGCCCCTCTCAGTTCAGGCAGAGCCTCAGCCTCGCACCTCTCAGTTCAGGCAGAGCCTGAGCCCTTGCCCCTCTCAGTTCAGGCAGAGCCTCAGCTCTTGCACCTCTCAGTCCAGGCAGAGCCTCAGCTTTTGCACCTCTAAGTTCAGGCAGAGCCTCAGCTTCTGCACCTCTCAGTTCAGGCAGAGCCTCAGCCCTTGCCCCTCTCCGTTCAGGCAGAGCCTCGGCCCTTGCACCTGTCAGTTCAGGCAGAGCCTCGGCCCTTGCACCTCTCAGTTCAGGCAGAGCCTCGGCCCTTGCACCTCTCAGTTCAGGCAGAGCATCAGCTCTTGCCCCTCTCAGTTCAGGCAGAGCCTCAGCCCTTGCCCCTCTCAGTTCAGGCAGAGCCTCAGCCTCTGCACCTCTCAGTTCAGGCAGAGCCTCAGCTCTTGCACCGCTCAGTTCAGGCAGAGCCTCAGCTCTTGTACCTCTCAGTTCAAGCAAAGTCTTAGCCCTTGCCCCTCTCAGTTCAGGCAGAGCGTCAGCCTCTGCACCTCTCTGTTCAGGCAGAGCCTCAGCTCTTGCACCTCTCAGTTCAGGTAGAGCCTCAGCCCTTGCCCCTCTCAGTTCAGGCAGAGCCTCAGCCTCTGCACCTCTCAGTTCAGGCAGAGCCTCAGCTCTTGCACCTCTCAGTTCAGGCAGAGCCTCAGCTCTTGCACCTCTCAGTTCAGGCAGAGCCTCAACCTTGCATCTCTCGGTTCAGGCAGAGCCTCAGCCTCCGCACCTCTCCGTTCAGGCAGAGCCTCAGCTCCTGCACCTCTCCGTTCAGGCAGAGCCTCAGCCCTTGCCCCTCTCAGTTCAGGCAGAGCCTCAGCACCTCTCCATTAAGGCAGAGCCTCAGCTCTTGCACCTCTCATTTCAGGCAGTGCCTCAGCCTTGCCCCTCTCAGTTCAGGCAGAGCCTCAGCCTCTGCGCCTCTCCGTTCAGGCAGAGCCTCAGCTCTTGCACCTCTCAGTTCAGGCAGAGCCTCAGCCTTGCCCCTCTCAGTTCAAGCAGAGCCTCAGCCTCTGCACCTCTCCATTCAGGCAGAGCCTCAGCTCTTGCACCTCTCAGTTCAGGCAGAACCTCAGCCTTGCCCCTCTCAGTTCAGGCAGACCCTCAGCCTCTGCACCTCTCCGTTCAGGCAGAGCCTCAGCTCTTGCACCTCTCAGTTCAGGCAGAGCCTCATCCCTTGCCCCTCTCAGTTCAGGCAGAGCCTCAGCCCTTGCCCCTCTCAGTTCAGGCAGAGCCTCAGCCCTTGCACTTCTCAGTTCAGGCAGAGCCTCAGCCTTGCCCCTCTCAGTTCAGGCGCAGCCTCAGCCTCTGCACCTCTCCGTTCAGGCAGAGCCTCAGCTCTTGCACCTCTCAGTTCAGGCAGAACCTCAGCCTTGCCCCTCTCAGTTCAGGCAGAGCCTCAGCCCTTGCCCCTCTCAGTTCAGGCAGAGCCTCAGCCCTTGCCCCTCTCAGTTCAGGCAGAGCCTCAGCCTCTGCACCTCTCTGTTCAGGCAGAGCCTCAGCTCTTGCACCTCTCAGTTCAGGCAGAGCCTCAGCCTCTGCATCTCTCCGTTCAGGCAGAGCCTCAGCCCTTGCACTTCTCAGTTCAGGCAGAGCCTCAGCCTTGCCCCTCTCAGTTCAGGCGCAGCCTCAGCCTCTGCACCTCTCCGTTCAGGCAGAGCCTCAGCTCTTGCACCTCTCAGTTCAGGCAGAACCTCAGCCTTGCCCCTCTCAGTTCAGGCAGAGCCTCAGCCCTTGCCCCTCTCAGTTCAAGCAGAGCCTCAGCCTCTGCACCTCTCAGTTCAGGCAGAGCCTCAGCTCTTGCACCTCTCAGTTCAGGCAGAGCCTCAGCTCTTGCACCTCTCAGTTCAGGCAGAGCCTCAGCCTTGCCCCTCTCAGTTCAGACAGAGCCTCAGCCTCTGCACCTCTCCGTTCAGACAGAGCCTCAGGTCCTGCACCTCTCCGTTCAGGCAGAGCCTCAGCTCCTGCACCTCTCAGTTCAGACAGAGCCTCAGCCCTTGCCCCTCTAAGTTCAGGCAGAGCCTCAGCCCTTGCCCCTCTCAGTTCAGGCAGAACCTCAGCCTCTGGACCTCTCAGTTCAGGCAGAGCCTCAGCCTCTGCACCTCTCTGTTCAGGCAGAGCCTCAGCCTCTGCACCTCTCCGTACAGGCAGAGCCTCAGCTCTTGCACCTCTCAGTTCAGGCAGAGCCTCAACCTTGCCCCTCTCCGTTCAGGCAGAGCCTCAGCCTCTGCACCTCTCAGTTCAGTCAGAGCCTCAGCCTCTGCACCTCTCCATTCAGGCAGAGCCTCAGCCTCTGCACCTCTCCATTCAGGCAGAGCCTCAGCTCTTGCACCTCTCAGTTCAGGCAGAGCCTCAGCCTTGCCCCTCTCAGTTCAGGCAGAGCCTCAGCCTCGCACCTCTCAGTTCAGGCAGAGCCTGAGCCCTTGCCCCTCTCAGTTCAGGCAGAGCCTCAGCTCTTGCACCTCTCAGTCCAGGCAGAGCCTCAGCTTTTGCACCTCTAAGTTCAGGCAGAGCCTCAGCTTCTGCACCTCTCAGTTCAGGCAGAGCCTCAGCCCTTGCCCCTCTCCGTTCAGGCAGAGCCTCGGCCCTTGCACCTGTCAGTTCAGGCAGAGCCTCGGCCCTTGCACCTCTCAGTTCAGGCAGAGCCTCGGCCCTTGCACCTCTCAGTTCAGGCAGAGCATCAGCTCTTGCCCCTCTCAGTTCAGGCAGAGCCTCAGCCCTTGCCCCTCGCAGTTCAGGCAGAGCCTCAGCCTCTGCACCTCTCAGTTCAGGAAGAGCCTCAGCTCTTGCACCGCTCAGTTCAGGCAGAGCCTCAGCTCTTGTACCTCTCAGTTCAAGCAAAGTCTTAGCCCTTGCCCCTCTCAGTTCAGGCAGAGCGTCAGCCTCTGCACCTCTCTGTTCAGGCAGAGCCTCAGCTCTTGCACCTCTCAGTTCAGGTAGAGCCTCAGCCCTTGCCCCTCTCAGTTCAGGCAGAGCCTCAGCCTCTGCACCTCTCAGTTCAGGCAGAGCCTCAGCTCTTGCACCTCTCAGTTCAGGCAGAGCCTCAGCTCTTGCACCTCTCAGTTCAGGCAGAGCCTCAACCTTGCATCTCTCGGTTCAGGCAGAGCCTCAGCCTCCGCACCTCTCCGTTCAGGCAGAGCCTCAGCTCCTGCACCTCTCCGTTCAGGCAGAGCCCCAGCCCTTGCCCCTCTCAGTTCAGGCAGAGCCTCAGCACCTCTCCATTAAGGCAGAGCCTCAGCTCTTGCACCTCTCATTTCAGGCAGTGCCTCAGCCTTGCCCCTCTCAGTTCAGGCAGAGCCTCAGCCTCTGCGCCTCTCCGTTCAGGCAGAGCCTCAGCTCTTGCACCTCTCAGTTCAGGCAGAGCCTCAGCCTTGCCCCTCTCAGTTCAAGCAGAGCCTCAGCCTCTGCACCTCTCCATTCAGGCAGAGCCTCAGCTCTTGCACCTCTCAGTTCAGGCAGAACCTCAGCCTTGCCCCTCTCAGTTCAGGCAGACCCTCAGCCTCTGCACCTCTCCGTTCAGGCAGAGCCTCAGCTCTTGCACCTCTCAGTTCAGGCAGAGCCTCATCCCTTGCCCCTCTCAGTTCAGGCAGAGCCTCAGCCCTTGCCCCTCTCAGTTCAGGCAGAGCCTCAGCCCTTGCACTTCTCAGTTCAGGCAGAGCCTCAGCCTTGCCCCTCTCAGTTCAGGCGCAGCCTCAGCCTCTGCACCTCTCCGTTCAGGCAGAGCCTCAGCTCTTGCACCTCTCAGTTCAGGCAGAACCTCAGCCTTGCCCCTCTCAGTTCAGGCAGAGCCTCAGCCCTTGCCCCTCTCAGTTCAGGCAGAGCCTCAGCCCTTGCCCCTCTCAGTTCAGGCAGAGCCTCAGCCTCTGCACCTCTCTGTTCAGGCAGAGCCTCAGCTCTTGCACCTCTCAGTTCAGGCAGAGCCTCAGCCTCTGCACCTCTCCGTTCAGGCAGAGCCTCAGCCCTTGCACTTCTCAGTTCAGGCAGAGCCTCAGCCTTGCCCCTCTCAGTTCAGGCGCAGCCTCAGCCTCTGCACCTCTCCGTTCAGGCAGAGCCTCAGCTCTTGCACCTCTCAGTTCAGGCAGAACCTCAGCCTTGCCCCTCTCAGTTCAGGCAGAGCCTCAGCCCTTGCCCCTCTCAGTTCAGGCAGAGCCTCAGCCTCTGCACCTCTCAGTTCAGGCAGAGCCTCAGCTCTTGCACCTCTCAGTTCAGGCAGAGCCTCAGCTCTTGCACCTCTCAGTTCAGGCAGAGCCTCAGCCTTGCCCCTCTCAGTTCAGGCAGAGCCTCAGCCTCTGCACCTCTCCGTTCAGACAGAGCCTCAGGTCCTGCACCTCTCCGTTCAGGCAGAGCCTCAGCTCCTGCACCTCTCAGTTCAGACAGAGCCTCAGCCCTTGCCCCTCTAAGTTCAGGCAGAGCCTCAGCCCTTGCCCCTCTCAGTTCAGGCAGAACCTCAGCCTCTGGACCTCTCAGTTCAGGCAGAGCCTCAGCCTCTGCACCTATCTGTTCAGGCAGAGCCTCAGCTCTTGCACCTCTCAGTTCAGGCAGAGCCTCAGCCTCTGCACCTCTCCGTACAGGCAGAGCCTCAGCTCTTGCACCTCTCAGTTCAGGCAGAGCCTCAACCTTGCCCCTCTCCGTTCAGGCAGAGCCTCAGCCTCTGCACCTCTCAGTTCAGTCAGAGCCTCAGCCTCTGCACCTCTCCATTCAGGCAGAGCCTCAGCCTCTGCACCTCTCCATTCAGGCAGAGCCTCAGCTCTTGCACCTCTCAGTTCAGGCAGAGCCTCAGCCTTGCCCCTCTCAGTTCAGGCAGAGCCTCAGCCTCGCACCTCTCAGTTCAGGCAGAGCCTGAGCCCTTGCCCCTCTCAGTTCAGGCAGAGCCTCAGCTCTTGCACCTCTCAGTCCAGGCAGAGCCTCAGCTTTTGCACCTCTAAGTTCAGGCAGAGCCTCAGCTTCTGCACCTCTCAGTTCAGGCAGAGCCTCAGCCCTTGCCCCTCTCCGTTCAGGCAGAGCCTCGGCCCTTGCACCTGTCAGTTCAGGCAGAGCCTCGGCCCTTGCACCTCTCAGTTCAGGCAGAGCCTCGGCCCTTGCACCTCTCAGTTCAGGCAGAGCATCAGCTCTTGCCCCTCTCAGTTCAGGCAGAGCCTCAGCCCTTGCCCCTCTCAGTTCAGGCAGAGCCTCAGCCTCTGCACCTCTCAGTTCAGGCAGAGCCTCAGCTCTTGCACCGCTCAGTTCAGGCAGAGCCTCAGCTCTTGTACCTCTCAGTTCAAGCAAAGTCTTAGCCCTTGCCCCTCTCAGTTCAGGCAGAGCGTCAGCCTCTGCACCTCTCTGTTCAGGCAGAGCCTCAGCTCTTGCACCTCTCAGTTCAGGTAGAGCCTCAGCCCTTGCCCCTCTCAGTTCAGGCAGAGCCTCAGCCTCTGCACCTCTCAGTTCAGGCAGAGCCTCAGCTCTTGCACCTCTCAGTTCAGGCAGAGCCTCAGCTCTTGCACCTCTCAGTTCAGGCAGAGCCTCAACCTTGCATCTCTCGGTTCAGGCAGAGCCTCAGCCTCCGCACCTCTCCGTTCAGGCAGAGCCTCAGCTCCTGCACCTCTCCGTTCAGGCAGAGCCTCAGCCCTTGCCGCTCTCAGTTCAGGCAGGGCCCCTGCCCTTGCACCTGTCGGTTCAGGCAGAGCCTCAGCCTTGCCCTCTCAGTTCAGGCAGAGCCTCAATCCTTGCCCCTCTCAGTTCAGGCAGAGCCTCAGCACCTCTCCGTTCAGGCAGAGCCTCAGCTCTTGCACCTCTCATTTCAGGCAGAGCCTCAGCATTGCCCCTCTCAGTTCAGGCAGAGCCTCAGCACCTCTCCGTTCAGGCAGAGCCTCAGCTCTTGCACCTGTCAGTTCAGGCAGAGCCTCAGCTTTGCCCCTCTCAGTTCAGGCAGAGCCTCAGCCTCTGCACCTCTCCGTTCAGGCAGAGCCTCAGCTCTTGCACCTCTCCGTTCAGACAGAGCCTGAGCCTTGCACCTCTCTGTTCAGACAGAGCCTCAGCCTTGCCCCTCTCAGTTCAGGCAGACCCTCAGCCTCTGCACCTCTCAGTTCAGGCAGAGCCTCAGCTCTTGCACCTCTCAGTTCAGGCAGAGCCTCAGCCCTTGCCCCTCTCAGTTCAGGCAGAGCCTCAGCCTCTGCACCTCTCCGTTCAGGCAGAGCCTCAGCTCTTGCACCTCTCAGTTCAGGCAGAGCCTCAGCCTCTGCACCTCTCCGTTCAGGCAGAGCCTCAGCTCTTGCACCTCTCAGTTCAGACAGAGCCTCAGCCTTGCCCCTCTCAGTTCAGGCAGAGCCTCAGCCTCTGCACCTCTCCGTTCAGGCAGAGCCTCAGCCTCTGCACCTCTCCGTTCAGGCAGAGCCTCAGCTCTTGCACCTCTCAGTTCAGGCAGAGCCTCAGCCTTGCCCCTCTCAGTTCAGGCAGAGCCTCAGCCTCTGCACCTTTCCGTTCAGGCAGAGCCTCAGCCTCTGCACCTCTCCGTTCAGGCAGAGCCTCAGCTCTTGCACCTCTCAGTTCAGGCAGAGCCTCAGCCTTGCCCCTCTCAGTTCAGGCAGAGCCTCAGCCTCTGCTCCTCTCCGTTCAGGCAGAGCCTCAGCTCTTGCACCTCTCAGTTCAGGCAGAGCCTCAGCCTTGCCCCTCTCAGTTCAGGCAGAGCCTCAGCCTCTGCACCTCTCCGTTCAGGCAGAGCCTCAGCTCTTGCACCTCTCAGTTCAGGCAGAGCCTCAGCCTCTGCACCTCTCCATTCAGGCAGAGCCTCAGCCCTTGCACCTCTCAGTTCAGGCAGGGCCTCAGCCTTGCCCCTCTCAGTTCAGGCACAGCCTCAGCCTCTGCACCTCTCAGTTCAGGCAGAGCCTCAGCTCTTGCACCGCTCAGTTCAGGCAGAACCTCAGCTCTTGTACCTCTCAGTTCAAGCAAAGCCTTAGCCCTTGCCCCTCTCAGTTCAGGCAGAGCCTCAGCCTCTGCACCTCTCTGTTCAGGCAGAGCCTCAGCTCTTGCACCTCTCAGTTCAGGCAGAGCCTCAGCCTCTGCACCTCTCAGTTCAGGCAGAGCCTCAGCTCTTGCACCTCTCAGTTCAGGCATAGCCTCAGCTCTTGCACCTCTCAGTTCAGGCAGAGCCTCAACCTTGCCCCTCTCGGTTCAGGCAGAGCCTCAGCCTCTGCAACTCTCCGTTCAGGCAGAGCCTCAGCTCCTGCACCTCTCCGTTCAGGCAGAGCCTCAGCCCTTGCCGCTCTCAGTTCAGGCAGGGCCTCTGCCCTTGCACCTGTCGGTTCAGGCAGAGCCTCAGCCTTGCCCTCTCAGTTCAGGCAGAGCCTCAGTCCTTGCCCCTCTCAGTTTAGGCAGAGCCTCAGCACCTCTCCGTTCAGGCAGAGCCTCAGTTCTTGCACCTCTCATTTCAGGCAGAGCCTCAGCATTGCCCCTCTCAGTTCAGGCAGAGCCTCAGCACCTCTCCGTTCAGGCAGAGCCTCAGCTCTTGCACCTCTCAGTTCAGGCATAGCCTCAGCCTTGCCCCTCTCAGTTCAGGCAGAGCCTCAGCCTCTGCACCTCTCCGTTCAGGCAGAGCCTCAGCTCTTGCACCTCTCCGTTCAGAAGAGCCTGAGCCTTGCACCTCTCTGTTCAGACAGAGCCTCAGCCTTGCCCCTCTCAGTTCAGGCAGACCCTCAGCCTCTGCACCTCTCAGTTCAGGCAGAGCCTCAGCTCTTGCACCTCTCAGTTCAGGCAGAGCCTCAGCCCTTGCCCCCCTCAGTTCAGGCAGAGCCTCAGCCTCTGCACCTCTCCATTCAGGCAGAGCCTCAGCTCTTGCACCTCTCAGTTCAGGCAGAGCCTCAGCCTCTGCACCTCTCCGTTCAGGCAGAGCCTCAGCTCTTGCACCTCTCAGTTCAGACAGAGCCTCAGCCTTTCCCCTCTCAGTTCAGGCAGAGCCTCAGCCTCTGCACCTCTCCATTCAGGCAGAGCCTCAGCCTCTGCACCTCTCCGTTCATGCAGAGCCACAGCTCTTGCACCTCTCAGTTCAGGCAGAGCCTCAGTCTTGCCCCTCTCAGTTCAGGCAGAGCCTCAGCCTCTGCACCTTTCCGTTCAGGCAGAGCCTCAGCCTCTGCACCTCTCCGTTCAGGCAGAGCCTCAGCTCTTGCACCTCTCAGTTCAGGCAGAGCCTCAGCCTCTGCTCCTCTCCGTTCAGGCAGAGCCTCAGCTCTTGCACCTCTCAGTTCAGGCAGAGCCTCAGCCTTGCCCCTCTCAGTTGAGGAAGAGCCTCAGCCTCTGCACCTCTCCGTTCAGGCAGAGCCTCAGCTCTTGCCCTCTCAGTTCAGGCAGAGCCTCAGCCCTTGCCCCTCTCAGTTCAGGCAGAACCTCAGCCTCTGCACCTCTCAGTTCAGGCAGAGCCTCAGCTCTTGCACCTCTCAGTTCAGGCAGAGCCTCAGCCCTTGCACCTCTCCGTTCAGGCAGAGCCTCAGCCCTTGCACCTCTCAGTTCAGGCAGAGCCTCAGCCCTTGCACCTCTCAGTTCAGGCAGAGCCTCAGCCTTGCCCCTCTCAGTTCATGCAGAGCCTCAGCCTCTGCACCTCTCTGTTCAGGCAGAGCCTCAGCTCTTGCACCTTTCAGTTCAGGCAGAGCCTCAGCCTTGCCCCTCTCCGTTCAGGCAGAGCCTCAGCCCCTGCGCCTCTCCGTTCAGGCAGAGCCTGAGCCCTTGTCCCTCTCAGTTCAGGCAGAGCCTCAGCTCTTGCACCTCTCAGTCCATGCAGAGCCTCAGCTCTTGCACCTCTCAGTTCAGGCAGAGCCTCAGCCTCTGCACCTCTCAGTTCAGGCAGAGCCTCAGCCCTTGCCCCTCTCCGTTAAGGCAGAGCCTCAGCCCTTTCACCTGTCAGTTCAGGCAGAGCCTCAGCCCTTGCACCTGTCAGCTCAGGCAGAGGTTCAGCCCTTGCACCGGTCAGTTCAGGCAGAGCCCCAGCCCTTGCACCTGTCAGCTCAGGCAGAGGTTCAGCCCTTGCACCTTTCAGTTCAGGCAGAGCCCCAGCCCTTACACCTGTCAGATCAGGGAGGACCTCAGCCCTTGCACCTGTCAGTTCAGGCAGAGCCCCAGCCCTTGCACCTGTCAGTTCAGGGAGGACCTCAGCCCTTGCACCTGTCAGTTCAGGGAGGACCTCAGCCCTTGCACCTGTCAGCTCAGGAAGGACCTCAGCCCTTGCACCTGTCAGCTCAGGGAGGACCTCAGCCCTTGCACCTGTCAGCTCAGGGAGGACCTCAGCCCTTGCACCTGTCAGCTCAGGGAGGACCTCAGCCCTTGCACCTGTCGGCTCAGGGAGGACCTCAGCCCTTGCACCTGTCAGTTCAGGGAGGACCTCAGCCCTTGCACCTGTCAGCTCAGGGAGGACCTCAGCCCTTGCACCTGTCAGCTCAGGGAGGAGACCATAGTTTGACCCCTAAAGAGCACTAGCAAGGGCCTGTGGGCTGTAATCTCCAGGTTATTTTTTTTTTTTTTTTTTTTTTTTTTTTTTTTTAATGTTTTGTTTGATTTTACAAACTTTTCATTTTCATTTCTTCATTAAAAAAATTATTAAAAAGAAATATAAATAAAATACGACAAAAGAAACTAGACAAAATGACATTATGAAGTAGGAGCATCATAGAATCCTTGTTTCTGTTTCCTTCGATCATTTCAAATGTCATTTGTTAATAGCTATCCAGAATTTAATAATTGTTAAAATTAACTTTTGATCTTGACCTCTTAACAGATTGTCCCATCTTTCTTTGGTTGTTAGTTGTTTATTTGATATACCAAAATAGTCTCTGTGTAGAGATCGTTGTTCTTTCAAGGCCGTGCAACTCATAACCAAGTGAAATAAAGTTTCTTTGTTGGTTGCACTTTTACAAAAACGGCAGTATGATGTTATTTTGTTTGTTTTATCCATCATAGCTTGATACTCTTGTGTAGGTAGGATATTTAGCCTAAATCGAAAGAACAGGTCACGGATATGACAATCCGGGAAGATGTTTAGATAAGCAGGTAATTCGTGTAAGGCTCTTGTTTCTATTTGGCATTTTAGATGTCTTTTGTATTGGTCTTGATCACCGATGGTTTGGATCCAGTCGTTCGTCTGAATTTTGCGTTTGACATATTGAGGTCTGTTGATTAACATTTCTTCAGATATATCGCCAGCTTGCATTTCCGTTTTAATTTTAGAACTCCATTTTATTAGTGCTGTGATATGAAAAGCGTTTTTTTTTTCTCTCAATATTTCTAATGACGGGATCTTATCTTTTGTGATTATTTTTCTAAGAAGGTCCATTTGCTTCCATAGAACGATGGATATAATGGATTGGAGAGCTAGTTCGAATCGTATTCTTGCCATAGGAAAAGACTTTGGAAGGGATAGAGTTTTTCTCCAAAATAACGCTTCATATCTATTCCAATTAATGGATTCGTAGTTGATAAGGGATTCAGAAGCATACGATAGAACAGGAATTACTTTTTGTTTGTAAAAGGCTATTATTGGTCTAAAAGAATATGTGCCATACTTCCTATGGAAAAAGCAGCCTTGTCTGGCCAGAGATCTGGCTTTGTCTTCTAAATAATTTTTCCATTCCTGTTCATTTGCAGAGGAGTTGATCATCGCACCCAAGTATTTCATCGATGTTGTCATGGCGATCTCATTTCCATCTAAGAGTATTTTTAGGCTGGGTTTGTGGGTTTTCTGTGGGGCGAGTCTCATCATCCTTGTTTTGTTACAATTAATCACTAGATCGTTCTCCTGCATGAATTCTTGGGTTTTATCTAGAGATTTTTGTAAGCCCGCTATAGTCTTATCCAGAATGATGATGTCGTCAGCATAAATTAAAGTCTGAACAGTTTCGTTATTGATTTTGGGAGGATTCGCTTCTGAGTTTTGAATTTGTTTGCTAAAGTCAAATGTATACAGATTATACAAGCATGCAGCCAAGGGGCATCCTTGTTTCAGACCATTAGAGGTTTGAATTGGAGAAGTAACTGTACCGTCGTTCGTTAGGCGAACTCTAACAGAGGTATTTGAATAGAGTTGCTTGATGGGGTGCAAGATTGAATCTGGGCAACCCCAGGCTGTCAGTTTGGACCATAGCTTTGACCTGTTCACTGAGTCAAAGGCCATTTTTAAATCTATGAAGATTACATAAATTTGATGTTTTTTTTGTATCGCCTCATGTTTAATCAAGTTCAGGAGTAATAAGTTCACGTTTGTTCCAACTTTCTTGATAAAGCCAGTTTGTCTTGGGTCTCGTTTGTCGTTTTCTATTGCCCAATTGGTGAGTTTTGTAACAAGATATCCTGCGAATAATTTGCCTAAGGGATCCAACAGGGCTATGGGTCTATAATTTGCAGGGGATTTGCGGTCTCCATTTTTATAGATGGGAATCAAAACAGCAGAAGTCCAACTTTGCGGAATTTGTTTCGTTTTATCTATCAGTTGGAGGAGATGAAAAAAGAAGGCTGCCCATTCTTGCGGGTTTGCTTTAAGGGTAGCGTTAGATAGACCATCAGGTCCCGGTGCTCTGGAAGGATTCAGCTCCATGATGGTAATTCTTATATCCTCCACATCCCAGTTGAGATTCCAGGGTTCTTTATTTTGCGTTTGATTAGTTAGGGACACATTTGGATAGGTGTTGTACAAGGTTGTAAAATGCTTTGTCCATTCTTGAGCTTCGACTTCTTGGATCATGGCGGTTACTTTAGAAGCAGGATTCAGCAGAGTCCAAAAGTTCCTTGAGTTTTGGTCTTTTAGAGCTGCTAAAATTGCTTCAGCGTCATTCTGTTTAGTTAGAGCTTTAATTGATTTAATTGAATTAGTGTATTTTTGTTTTTCTTTTTTTATTTTGATCTCACAGTCAGGTTCTTTCAATTTTTTTAATTGTCTAATTTGTTTTTGAAGCTTCTTTTTCTTTTGGGCAATTTCAAGATTGAATTGATGCTTGTGACAAACAATAGGCTGGTGTTTTTTATGTGATGGGTGATGGTATTTCTCGAGAATCCAACTATAGTTGAGTTTAGCATGATCATGCAGTATAGAATCTTTAAAAGTTAACAGTAAGTCAGGTATTTGATGGTTTTTAATGCGAATTCTATTGAGAGCATTATTAATCTCGAGAGGTGGCAAAATTATTCGTGGATATTTTAAAGTTGCTGAGTCCCATGTGATTCTTATTTGGTGGTGATCACTGGAAGTTTGAGGAATATTTTCAGTAGAAGTTATTAGAGTTTTCAGGCCCTCTGAAGAAAAAATGTAGTCAATAATAGAATTTGTGTTGTTACAGGACCATGTTGGCATCGGGATTCCTTTATTGTCCACTGCAGGATCGATTAATGTGATGTTACGAATCGATAATTCTTTTACCCATTTTTTTGCTCTCTCTGATAAAGCATTTCTGTCCAGTTTTTGGCCTTGTTTGTCAAATAAATGGAAGTTGAAATCCCCTACAATTAAAAAGACCGTTCCATGGTTGAGTGAAACAATATTATCGATTTCGTCCAGTATGGATTCCAGGAATTTATGGTCGTTCATTGCTGACGGATTCCAATATATATTGAAAATAGAGATGTAGTTATTATCCTTACATTGATCTTGGTCTGTGAATAGAGTTGAAATAAGAATGGTCACCAGCTGAGCCCAGGGATGGATGTTCTTTCTCGTTATAATTTTCCAAGATGGATTGATTTTCACTAGGATCATCATACCTGAGGCTGGTCGTCCAGGTTGAGAGGAGATTGCAGGGTTAGATATAGAAATAAACCCTTCGCAAACTACTTCCTCTTTCAGCCAGGTTTCTTGTAAACATATTATCTCAGTTTCATAAAGCACAGATGATCCTTCATTAAAAAGATGTTTATGGCCTCGAGTGTTCCACGAGCATAGTGAAATCACGCTCGGTTGTATTGGATTTCTTGTTGATTGTTATAAGTATGTTTTCTTGGTCGCGGACCGATGATCGTTATATAGTGCATTTGTATCAAGGGACCGTTCTAAATCTCTCCATCGCCCGCGTTTCTTTGTAGATTCATTTCGATCAAAAAATGCATTTTCCTCAGTATATTTTAAGGTTTTGTTGTACACATTTGTTTTATTATGATGATAAGAGTCCATTATCGCAAGTTTGTGGGTGTATTTGTTCAAAGCCGATAGGCTTGATACAGTAATTTCTTTAGCTTCAAATCCCAGGATTTTCAATTGTTGTTTGGTAGACAATACACGATTCATAAGTTTTTCGGAATAGAAGTCTATCTGTACAGAGTCCATTTTGTTTTTATTAGGAAATAGAATTACTTCTATGTCTCGCGATTTGATATCCGCTGTTTGTGGAATAGCATTTAGGAGGCGTAATACATTTGTTCTATTCAATATTACAGCCTCATCATTACTTGCTGCGCAGGAAGCTAGAGAAATTCTGAAAGCAAGAGACCTTGTTTTCCAGTTAAGAAAGGTCGGTCTAATCAGTGTTGGGTCCGGTTGAGCTGAGGGAGACATGGTGTCTCTTGGTTTTTGGTTCACTTCTGACTGTGACCCTGCGTCATCTTCGGATACTTCTGAGTATTCTAAAGAGATAGTAGAGGATTCCTTAGAGGTGTAACTCAAGTCCGCAGAATCAAAAGAAGATTCTTTACATTCGTCCAGCACAAGAAAGATCTCGTCTTGTGGATCTATAGAGCTGAACGTCTTATGTGTCATGACTTCAGGAGTTGTAACGTCATCAGAGTTATTCTCGCCATCGATTACTGAAGCAGTGGTTTTATTAGAGGCATCTTGATTTATAACTGTCAGTAGTGCATCTAGTGGTTCCAAATGCAATATATCCATATCTTTATTGGATGAGGCTGGTCCAGTATGACTTGACGTAGAGGCTACAACAGCTGGCAGGCTGCTAGAGTTAACCTTTTTTTGTTTTTCGCTTCCGGTCTTGATTGTGTTTTCTTGCACGGATTTTTGTACAAATTGGATTTTTCTTAAAAAGGCCCGGGAGCCCGATTGGATTTTTTTTGTGGGTTTCTTTTTGTTTGTTTTTGGAAGAGATGATATTCCCACTGAGCCTCGTTTAGTCAAATCAAAGATGTCAAAAGGGATACATGCCGGCGGTTCAGAGTTAGGAGTAGGCATCATATGATTTGAATTTGTTGTACCGTTGTTGATTGGATGTACTTCCCGATTGGGCCGTTGTTCTGTTTTTGGATCGTCAGTTTGTACAGTGGTATCAATAGTTTGAGATTGTTTTGCTAGATCTGCAGAAGGGGGCAGCACTAGCGATTGTTTCTTTATTTTTTCATCTAACATTCTTTTTGTGATGGAGGATACAGTCTCCATTAGATTTTGTTTATCGGCACGATCTTGTCTTGCGATTTCTGCCAGTCGACTTTGCCATATACGCGATGTTTCTGCTTCATGATTTAGACGTTCTTGGATAGTTCCAATGAAACTTTCTAAATACGTTTGCTTGGTCATAATCATTGCCAATAAGGTGGCTTGATCTTTGGTAGAATCTACCATTGCTTCTTGTAATTTTAAAAAGGGGATCATAGCTATAGAGAGTACGGCGACTAACGAGTTTTGTAGTTCCAACATCGTCGTAGGTAGTCTATTTGGTTGATCTTGAAAGTCGTCTGTTCCTTCAGACATCTTAGGAGGTAAGAACGAATCATGCACTATATTATCTTGAATGTTCTCTGGAGAAGTTTTTGTATGTGCATAGAGACCCTTAGAGACAATTGGGGTCGAAGTGGTTGTTTTTGGAGCTATCGTTGGATTCTGATTAGCTCCAAAAATGTCTTCTCTTTTTTGTTGGGAATCCATGATTGCATTGATTTCAGTTATATCAAGCGATAATCGTGCAGTACGAGCTGAGAGAGGTTGTGGTTTGTCATTGACAGTCGTTTTGTTTAATAAATAAGAAGATTGCCATTGTTGTTTTGCAAGTTTCGCTCGATCCCTAAGAGTTTGTGAATAACTGGGGTCGTCACAAATAGAATTACTTTGCACTTCCGCAGGTTGAGAACGCGGAGGTGGCGGGAAGAGAGAATCCGGCTCGATCTTCTGGATTAACTGTATTGCTGGCATTAGATTTCCAGGGGATTGTTGAGGTGCTGTTATATGCTGGGCCTGCTGGTCTGCTTGCTGTAATTCAGACGCTAAGTATACATGCGGAGTGGAAGATAAAATCGGGGTTCGTTGCCCTTGTGTATCAGTTTTGATAGGACCATTATTTGCCATGGATAGCGTTTCATCCAGTTTGCCTTGTAGGCGAGTTCGAGGTTTGATGGGCTCCATTTGGTGGCTATATCACTCAGTGAGGAGAATAACAGTGGGATAAGAAATAATATTAGGAGCGTACACTTACCGCACACAGCCGCAAACAGCCAACAACAGCCGCGCCCTTTACTCCACTGCGGGCTTCACGCCGCAAGGGCCGCTGGGTGCAGCTTTTATGGTTCTTCCTGGAGGTGTGGTCAAGAAAAGGGGTCACGTGACTCCAGTCACGTGACAAGCCAGGAAGAGAGGGTGCTCGCTTCAACTGCTAACGGCTCCAGCCGTTAGACTGACGCGAATCGGAGCAAGTCGCGGTTTGCAGGTAAGGAAAGATCACAGCAGCAGCCGCACAGCCAACAACAGCCGCGCCCTTTACTCCACTGCGGGCTTCACGCCGCAAGGGCCGCTGGGTGCAGCTTTTATGGTTCTTCCTGGAGGTGTGGTCAAGAAAAGGGGTCACGTGACTCCAGTCACGTGACAAGCCAGGAAGAGAGGGTGCTCGCTTCAACTGCTAACGGCTCCAGCCGTTAGACTGACGCGAATCGGAGCAAGTCGCGGTTTGCAGGTAAGGAAAGATCACAGCAGCAGCCGCACAGCCAACAACAGCCGCGCCCTTTACTCCACTGCGGGCTTCACGCCGCAAGGGCCGCTGGGTGCAGCTTTTATGGTTCTTCCTGGAGGTGTGGTCAAGAAAAGGGGTCACGTGACTCCAGTCACGTGACAAGCCAGGAAGAGAGGGTGCTCGCTTCAACTGCTAACGGCTCCAGCCGTTAGACTGACGCGAATCGGAGCAAGTCGCGGTTTGCAGGTAAGGAAAGATCACAGCAGCAGCCGCACAGCCAACAACAGCCGCGCCCTTTACTCCACTGCGGGCTTCACCAGGTTATAATAATGCCCCTGGGCAACAGCAGCAGGAATCTCGCCGACATGCACCCACATAAAATCCCCAAAGCAAGGGCCAAACGCGAGCATGGTCCGCGGACTACAATCTCCGTGGGGGGGAGGGCGGAGAGAGGGGGGTAATGAATGTAGTGACTTTACTACAACCCCCCCCCCTCCAATGCCCTGGACAAACGAGATCCCAAGTTGTTCAAATCTGAAATCACATGTAAGAACCCTAAATAAACTCAATCCAATCGTACAGGGAGTGTGTACATTGTGAGCAAAGGAAATGTGGAAAAGAAACACAAATAACTTTACAATTCATTTAATTGTAAAAGAAAAAGTGACTCTCCCCGTCGGGGAATTGAACCCCGGTCTCCCGCGTGACAGGCGTGACAGGCGTGGATACTGACCACTATACTAACGAGGACCGCTGGGGCTCCCAGCGGAAAAGCCCTATATGAAGAGGAGGCGGGTCATGAGCAGCCACGGTGCGCTATCATAGGCTGCCCATAAAGCCTCCCAAAGAGGAGGCGGGGCGTGAGCAGTCACAGTGCGCTATTATAGGCTGCCCATAAAGCCTTCCACAGAGGAGGCGGGGCGTGAGCAGTCACAGTGCGCTATTATAGGCTGCCCATAGAGCCTCCCAAAGAGGAGGCGGGCCGTGAGCAGTCACGTCCCTCTCTGATTGGGTGTCAGTCTCCGTCCCTTCACCGGAGGAGGCGGTGCATGAGTCACAACAGCCCTCTCTGATAGGCTGCCAGCCACCGTCCCTCACTCAAGGAGGCGGCTAGGCTGCCAGCCACCGTCCCTCACTCACTCAAGGAGGCGGCGCATGAGCAATAATTGACTTGTCTGATAGGCTGCCACCCACCGAGGAGGCGGGGAGTCAGCCACCACGGGCCTATCTGATAGGCTGCCAGCCATCGCCCGCCCCCTTTCGGGCACACCACACAGGTTGCCGAGCAGCGGAGCAGGAGTACTCTGTGGTGTGTGACTTTGCAGGAGGGGGCGGGGGGCGCACCGGGTCATTGGTACCTGGTGTGCGAGTACCACCCGTGCAGTGTCTTGCTATGCCGCCCTGTCGGGACTCCCATGACGACGTTTGTTATTCTCGTGCCTCAGTTCTTTCGCGCCAGTGGTGTCGTTTTCTATAATTACGAGGGGGTGTGGGTAGGTCAATGGTAGTGTAAATAAATATGTTCTCTCAAAGTTCAAAACGTTCTGCTGAAACCCGGGATCGAACCAGGGACCTTTAGATCTTCAGTCTAACGCTCTCCCAACTGAGCTATTTCGGCTGAGGAGCAGAGTCCGCGGATCTGGATGGCAGATGCGGTAAGTGCACAAGGAACAGGTGAAAGTGTGCACACACCTCTAAATGAAGGAGCATGTAGCCAAGGACAGGGCTACAGCATAGGGGAGCCATGCAAAACCATGCAACTACCTACACATAGGCAGTGTGTATACACAGGAAGCAAGACTAGGGACATTGGCCATAGGCACATTATGCACGCAGGAAAACACCTATCCCCAAGGGTAAGATGAGGAGGGGTGGGGAGCTCAGGATCCCTGAACTGGAAGGACAGTCACAGCTGGGAAAACAATACAGAAATAGGCTACAAATATATCATGAACAAAACAGGCACATCACATCTTAAAAACAGTATCTCAAGAAGCATCACTAAATAGAGAAAGACAAACCCACATCTGAGTAGTTGGAGGGGCCCTGCTGGTGCATTGAGCAGGTGTGGTGAGCAAAAAACGGACCAAGTATTCCAGAAGTTTCATAGAGAAAAGGAGGAGAGAGATCGGCTGGGACCAAAGGGGCCAAGGAGTTGTTTTTAGCAGAAGGATAACAGTGGCATGCTTGGGGAAGTGGGGTTAACCCTGATAAGCAAGGCAGTGTTCACAGCTTTGGCAACAGATGGACAAAGTGAGGCAGAATGTCCTTAATAATACAAAGCAGGAATTGGATGCCCAGGGGCGGCAGACAAGTTTGAACATGGCCGCAGACACATCAAATGGAGAGACAGTAGACAATGTAGACCAATAAGTGGCAGGCAAGGGAAACACCTATCCCCAAGGGTAAGATGAGGAGGGGTGGGGAGCTCAGGATCCCTGAACTGGAAGGACAGTCACAGCTGGGAAAACAATACAGAAATAGGCTACAAATATATCATGAACAAAACAGGCACATCACATCTTAAAAACAGTATCTCAAGAAGCATCACTAAATAGAGAAAGACAAACCCACATCTGAGTAGTTGGAGGGGCCGTGCTGGTGCATTGAGCAGGTGTGGTGAGCAAAAAACGGACCAAGTATTCCAGAAGTTTCATAGAGAAAAGGAGGAGAGAGATCGGCTGGGACCAAAGGGGCCAAGGAGTTGTTTTTAGCAGAAGGATAACAGTGGCATGCTTGGGGAAGTGGGGATAACCCTGATAAGCAAGGCAGTGTTCACAGCTTTGGCAACAGATGGACAAAGTGAGGCAGAATGTCCTTAATAATACAAAGCAGGAATTGGATGCCCAGGGGCGGCAGACAAGTTTGAACATGGCCGCAGACACATCAAATGGAGAGACAGTAGACAATGTAGACCAATAAGTGGCAGGCAAGGAAAACACCTATCCCCAAGGGTAAAATGAGGAGGGGTGGGGAGCTCAGGATCCCTGAACTGGAAGGACAGTCACAGCTGGGAAAACAATACAGAAATAGGCTACACATATATCATGAACAAAACAGGCACATCACATCTTAAAAACAGTTGTTAGGGAGAATTCTCTGTTTAGGCTGAATTTCCCTACCTAGTGAGTCCCCCAGCATCTTTGCTGGATTTCTGGGGTTTCTTTTTTTCTCCTGCCAAGAGTGAGACTCTTTTACCCTCACTCTTGGACATATTGAAGTGTGTTTTCTTGGTTAAACCTTGTGTTGAATGGGCTATGGGGTCTTTTACTCCATAGGGCCTCATGTATTTTTGTGATGTGGGTTACACAGCACCCTCTGTGCCGTGACCCAGGGGTGTCCTAGGGACTCCCCAACATAGACTCCATACCCTGGGACTGACTACTGTCTCCCAGGGCATGTAAAGTCACCAAAGACTTTGCTAGTCTTGAATCCTGAACAGAACCAGTACAAACCATCATATTGTGGACGTACTGGCTGGGGCAATTCGATTGCCCCAGGGTCTGTTAGTCGAGGGGGCACGTCTCCGTCCCCCCTGATCGAGTTTTGGCTGGTGGCAGTGGAAACTACTCTTTATATTCGACCGCGAATATTTCCCTATGGGATTTCCCATTGTTTTAGGCTAACACATTTAATTATTTATTTACGGTAGCCCTAAACATACCGCAGGTTTATATATTTATTATTATAACTCCGGTTGGGATTTTTTGCCAAAACTTGATTCTAAAATGGCGTTGGCGTTCGCCTCTGTAACTCTGACCCAAAGTGGAGCCCTTTGTTCCACTTTTGGCGGGCTTCTCCACAGAAGCCCTCCAAAGTGGTGCCACTCTGTCTGGGGTACTTAGGAGGGGTGGAGGGGGATTTAGGCACCCTGGACTGAGTTACCTTGGTAACTCAAGTCGCACTCCGTCCTGATTGGCCCAAGTGGTGAGCCGGCCGGCTCACCACTTAGCATGTTTGAGTGACAGCTAGGCTGGGTGAATGGGGGTTTGCTGCATAAAAGCAGGGCTTTGGGGACTGGAACTTCAGAAGTCGCCACAGGACCAAGAATCCGACGAGGGAAGAGCTGAGCCGACCTGCTTCGACGACACCACCCGGTGGAGCCCTGCTGAACCGTCTCACCACTTTTCCCGACGACCGAGGAGAACTCTTAACGGAGTGACTCCTTCCCTTGACTGGTGGGGACAACCAGTTTTTCGCCTTCTTTTCGCTTCTCGAGGTATCTCGTGGCCGCCTTGCCAGTGCCAAGCACCCCGGCAACCGGAACCCCACCACCTTTTACCGCAACCACGAAAGTCGGTACAACCCTTTAACCGGAGGACTCCGCGGCTGGTTTCTTCCCGGGCAGTGCAACGACCTTCTTCTTCTGCTCTTCAGCGAGAACTTCTTCTCCCCTGACCGACGTCGAGCCTTGCTGCCACTGCCTGGAACAACTGCCACCGCTGGAGGATCCTTTCCACTTAAGGTACCGTGTTCCGCCTGGCTTCCCTTGCCACCGACTGTACGGGGTAGATTTAGCCCCCGGCTTTCGAACCTGGGAGTGCCTGGGACACCCTGGCTAAACTCTTTTAGCCACTCTAAACTCTTTCTAACTCTTTGCAAGACTTTGAATCCTTAACAACAGTGTGATCTTGGGCATATTTTCGCTCCGGCTACTCTAAGAGTGGGCCCTGCCTAGTGACTTTTGCTCACCTGTGACTTTGTGCTTCTTTGAGTCTATTGCAAGTGTTCTGGACCTTAGAGTGGTGTGTTTAACCCATTCCTGTTCTTTTTTACCCCTTTCTTGAACCTACTAGAGTGTCATCTAACGTTAAGCGCTCACCTCTGTTTTAATTATGTGGTGTTAACTTAGAGTTGTCTAGATAGGAGTAAGGGTTGGAACTGCTTTCATTATAACTGTGTTTGAAGTGTTTTTACTATATTTTGCTAGAGTGATTTCAACTTATGTGTGTTTTATAAATAAATAACTATATACTTTTGAAACCAAGCTCTGGTCAGTGTTTGCTTGTGCTATTGTGTCTGAGTACATATTGTGTATACTTTGCATACTGCCTAACTCTTCTTGAGGGAAGTCTGACTGCTCAGCCACAGCTACCAGGTAAATCTGGGTGGTGCAGACTGCTACCAAGTGGGTTTACTGCTATACCTGTAGTCTTAAATCTTTTGCAGTGTTCCCCAAGGGAACTGCACAGGTTTCTGCCTAACACTGGTGTACAGCGGTGGGATTTGTATTGAGTATACATTTTATTGTGCTTTAGATACCTTAGTGCAACTAACCACAAAGCTTAGCACTGTAAAAGTAATCCTCTAACATGTCAGTTATAGAAAGCTATAGTCAAGAGTCCCTTGCAGCCAAAACTGCTGATTGTTTAAGAGTGCTCTGTAAACATAAGGATCTCCTGACTAAGGGCAAGAAAATGGAGCTGATTGAAAGATTGTTAGCTAACCAAAGTCTGGGTGATGGTTCAGAGGAACCTACCACTCCAGTAACTGTAGATGACAGTACTGAAATTAACATGGAGCAAAATGTTGATGATTCTGAGGAAGAGTCAGAAGAGGAGGGTGAGGCTGTTGTGACTGTCCCCCCTAGGCCACTGCCTGCTCTACCTGCTGTACCTACTGGACCTTTACCAGGTCCCCCATTTAGTCCTCAATACTTTGAACTGGAGAAAATGAAACTAGAATTGGAGTATAAGAAACTTAATGCTCAAACTGACAAAGAACTAAGGCTAAGGGAAATGGAGCTCAAGTATGACTTAGAAATGAAGAAATTATCTGTTGAGAATGCTTCTCTCTCTGGCTCCTCTAGAAGTTCCAGTCCTAAAAGACCCCGGATGCCTAAAGAATTGGTTGGTATGTATGAGCCTAAGTTGGATGTGTTGGATTGGTTGTCTCTGTTTGAATATAATCATGGGCTCCAGAACATCACAGGAAATGACTTACTCACCTGGTTGTTCTCTAGGCTTCCCCCTGTTGCAACTGATGTGGTAATGGAGATGGGGGAGGAGGATAGGAAGGACTATGAATGTGTAAAACTAGCTTTGATAGCTAGGTTTGGGAAGACCCCTTCCCAGTATCTTAAGAGGTTTAGAAGCCTCAAAAAGCATGATGGTACCCCTTGGGCTACCTGGGTGAGTGAATGTTTGAAAAACTTAGAGGGATGGATTAAGGGTTACAAGGTGAACACTTATGAAGGTATGAAGAATTTGTTTATGTTGGAGACTATTTATGATGCCTGCTCTCCTGAGCTCAGACAACACTTGGCTGATTCCAAGGAGTTAGATTCCCGGAAACTGGCTAGGGCTGCTGACTTGTGGGTTGCCAACAGGGCCACTCACAAGGATTCTGGGGTAACTCAGAAGAAGGATGGGGAGAAACAGCCAAAAACAGACTCCAAAGAGAATTCTAATAATTCCTATCCCAAAGAGGGCCCCAAACCAAAAAATAACCAGGGTAAGCCACATGGGAAACCTAGTCAGGCTACTGTACCTTCTGGCCACAAGCCAGAAGGAGGTCAGAACAAGCCACCCTTCCAGAGAGCATTTGGACAATGCTATGTCTGTCAGGGTACTGACCATATCAAAGGAGATCCCAAGTGCAAGGGTAAACCTGCAGGGATCAGCACAGTCTCCTTAGCCTTCACTCCTGAGGATGAAGTACAGATGGCTAGTGCCCACTTTGAACTCTTTGCTGAAGAACCCTTGGGTCTTCAAGCAACTGTAAACTTAGAGCCTATGGGTCTGGTTAGTCCCCAGAATAGGGTTGTGTATAACTCCCTACCTGTTAACTCTAAGGTGTATTATGTGGACAGTGTTCTTGTCAATGGCCAGGATACTCCTGCCAGGAGAGACACTGGGGCCAGCAGAACAGTAGTGGATGAAAGCTTCTTTCAACCCGAGGATGTGGCCAAAGCACCCAAAGGTCCCACTAAGATGTCTGGAGGCCCTGTCCAAATGGTTCCTATTCTACCAGCCCTCATTCAGTGTAACAACATGACAGTGAGGATCCCTGTCAGTGTTCAGACTGAGGTACCTGGGAAGGTCCTGTTGGGGAATGACCTAAGAACTCTAGGAGTAGTGTCACATACCCCCAGGCCTCCCAGTATGGAGAAGCAGAACTTAACCAAATTGGCTAGAAAGGCTACCTTGAAGGACCCTTCTAAGCCTGTGGGACCCTCTACTGAGAACCCCACTACAAGCCTTGGGTTTAGTAAGTTGACCTATGACCCAGGCACCTTTCAGGATAGTATGCTAGGAACATGGGAGCCCCAACCAAGCTCCATCATTGTTCCCCTAGTCTCAGAGTCTCTGACTCCCCCTGCTTCTGAGGAAGAGGTGGATAGACCAACTAGGCCCCTATCTGGACCTGAGAGAACTGGTAATTCTCAGTGCTGGTGGAAAACCAGAAAAGAAAAGTCTAAGGCCAAAAACCTTCAGACTGTTGGACCTTCTACTGAAGACCCCAACTCAAATCCTAATATTAGGGGGGAAACTCCTAAAATAGGTAAGGGTAGATCTAAGAGGAAGGGGAAGCAGGTACATTGCCTAACCCCAACCCCTCCAACCAAGAGGCCTAAGACCCAACCTGCTCCCACAAGAGAGGTGGTGAGGAACCTTGGAGGCCCCTCTAGATCTAAGGGAATCCTTTATAAGGACCCCTTCAAAAAGCCTAACATAGGTTCAGAAGTTGTACCAACTTCTGAGGGACTGGTCAACCAGATCCCCTATAACAAAAAGACTGATGTTCCTCAAAGGGTTTGTAAGTCCTTTAGCTTGCAAAAGAAAACCTTTGAGTTCTCCCTTAAGCATAGGTCAAGGTGTCACCATCAAAATGCTGATGGACTCTCTAGGATGTATATCATCGACTAGAGGTATGAGGTTCATCCAGGAGTGGATTAAATCCTCCTGTCCCTTAGTCTGGGGGGGGCGAGTGTTAGGGAGAATTCTCTGTTTAGGCTGAATTTCCCTACCTAGTGAGTCCCCCAGCAGCTTTGCTGGATTTCTGGGGTTTCTTTTTTTCTCCTGCCAAGAGTGAGACTCTTTTACCCTCACTCTTGGACATATTGAAGTGTGTTTTCTTGGTTAAACCTTGTGTTGAATGGGCTATGGGGTCTTTTACTCCATAGGGCCTCATGTATTTTTGTGATGTGGGTTACACAGCACCCTCTGTGCCGTGACCCAGGGGTGTCCTAGGGACTCCCCAACATAGACTCCATACCCTGGGACTGACTACTGTCTCCCAGGGCATGTAAAGTCACCAAAGACTTTGCTAGTCTTGAATCCTGAACAGAACCAGTACAAACCATCATATTGTGGACGTACTGGCTGGGGCAATTCGATTGCCCCAGGGTCTGTTAGTCGAGGGGGCACGTCTCCGTCCCCCCTGATCGAGTTTTGGCTGGTGGCAGTGGAAACTACTCTTTATATTCGACCGCGAATATTTCCCTATGGGATTTCCCATTGTTTTAGGCTAACACATTTAATTATTTATTTACGGTAGCCCTAAACATACCGCCGGTTTATATATTTATTATTATAACTCCGGTTGGGATTTTTTGCCAAAACTTGATTCTAAAATGGCGTTGGCGTTCGCCTCTGTAACTCTGACCCAAAGTGGAGCCCTTTGTTCCACTTTTGGCGGGCTTCTCCACAGAAGCCCTCCAAAGTGGTGCCACTCTGTCTGGGGTACTTAGGAGGGGTGGAGGGGGATTTAGGCACCCTGGACTGAGTTACCTTGGTAACTCAAGTCGCACTCCGTCCTGATTGGCCCAAGTGGTGAGCCGGCCGGCTCACCACTTAGCATGTTTGAGTGACAGCTAGGCTGGGTGAATGGGGGTTTGCTGCATAAAAGCAGGGCTTTGGGGACTGGAACTTCAGAAGTCGCCACAGGACCAAGAATCCGACGAGGGAAGAGCTGAGCCGACCTGCTTCGACGACACCACCCGGTGGAGCCCTGCTGAACCGTCTCACCACTTTTCCCGACGACCGAGGAGAACTCTTAACGGAGTGACTCCTTCCCTTGACTGGTGGGGACAACCAGTTTTTCGCCTTCTTTTCGCTTCTCGAGGTATCTCGTGGCCGCCTTGCCAGTGCCAAGCACCCCGGCAACCGGAACCCCACCACCTTTTACCCCAACCACGAAAGTCGGTACAACCCTTTAACCGGAGGACTCCGCAGCTGATTTCTTCCCGGGCAGTGCAACGACCTTCTTCTTCTGCTCTTCAGCGAGAACTTCTTCTCCCCTGACCGATGTCGAGCCTTGCTGCCACTGCCTGGAACAACTGCCACCGCTGGAGGATCCTTTCCACTTAAGGTACCGTGTTCCGCCTGGCTTCCCTTGCCACCGACTGTACGGGGTAGATTTAGCCCCCGGCTTTCGAACCTGGGAGTGCCTGGGACACCCTGGCTAAACTCTTTAAGCCACTCTAAACTCTTTCTAACTCTTTGCAAGACTTTGAATCCTTAACAACAGTGTGATCTTGGGCATATTTTCGCTCCGGCTACTCTAAGAGTGGGCCCTGCCTAGTGACTTTTGCTCACCTGTGACTTTGTGCTTCTTTGAGTCTATTGCAAGTGTTCTGGACCTTAGAGTGGTGTGTTTAACCCATTCCTGTTCTTTTTTACCCCTTTCTTGAACCTACTAGAGTGTCATCTAACGTTAAGCGCTCACCTCTGTTTTAATTATGTGGTGTTAACTTAGAGTTGTCTAGATAGGAGTAAGGGTTGGAACTGCTTTCATTATAACTGTGTTTGAAGTGTTTTTACTATATTTTGCTAGAGTGATTTCAACTTATGTGTGTTTTATAAATAAATAACTATATACTTTTGAAACCAAGCTCTGGTCAGTGTTTGCTTGTGCTATTGTGTCTGAGTACATATTGTGTATACTTTGCATACTGCCTAACTCTTCTTGAGGGAAGTCTGACTGCTCAGCCACAGCTACCAGGTAAATCTGGGTGGTGCAGACTGCTACCAAGTGGGTTTACTGCTATACCTGTAGTCTTAAATCTTTTGCAGTGTTCCCCAAGGGAACTGCACAGGTTTCTGCCTAACAACAGTATCTCAAGAAGCATCACTAAATAGAGAAAGACAAACCCACATCTGAGTAGTTGGAGGGGCCCTGCTGGTGCATTGAGCAGGTGCGGTGAGCAAAAAACGGACCAAGTATTCCAGAAGTTTCATAGAGAAAAGGAGGAGAGAGATCGGCTGGGACCAAAGGGGCCAAGGAGTTGTTTTTAGCAGAAGGATAACAGTGGCATGCTTGGGGAAGTGGGGATAACCCTGATAAGCAAGGCAGTCTTCACAGCTTTGGCAACAGATGGACAAAGTGAGGCAGAATGCCCTTAATAATACAAAGCAGGAATTGGATGCCCAGGGGCGGCAGACAAGTTTGAACATGGCCGCAGAGACATCAAATGAAGAGACAGTAGACAATGTAGACCAAGAAGTGGCAGGCAAGGATTCTGTAGGAGAATGCGGATTGAATAACTGAACAGAGGAGGAGTTGATTTTGGACCTAATTTAATCCACAAAAAAGAGGGACAAGGAATCTCATGGGTCCTGCGTAAGTGGGACAGGATCAGGTGCAGCTGAGGAAAGACTCCATACAATTGTAAACAACTCTTTGGCGTAGATATAGGAGGTCTCAATAAGTGAGTCATTGTGAATCTGTTTGGCACTGAGAATGGTATGATGATACTGCGCAGTGGCCTGCCATAGGGCAAGTTTAGCAGTAACAGTCTGCGCTTCAAAGGGAGCGCCCGAAATTTATCAGTGAAACAACGCTGGGATGGATAGTAAACCAAACTGACAATATATATTATATATGAGAAAAAGTACCCTCTATCATACATTAAAAAGATAATGATGTTGAACAAAAAGAGAATGATATTATTTTCCCTATTCTGAACTCGACCCTTTTGTAAGTAGCATTCAAAGTAATGTCAGTTTAAGGAAATCTCATATTGGTTAAAATGGCCTACCAAGCCGCTTATTGTCTGCTATACTGCTAATGTACGAGGGAAATAATGCTGTAATTGGGTGGGGCTTAGGAAGGAGACTACCAAACCTATCCAAGTAGGAAAGGGTGTTCTCTAGGGTTGCGTTTTTTCCACCACCGTTGCGTTTTTTGTTTTAAATTAATGTCCTGATAAGTAAACTGGTAAATGTGCTCTCTGATTGATAGGGAGAATTCTCATTCTATGGCTAATTTCCCTTACTTATAGAGTCCCCCAGCAGCTTTGCTGGATTTTAAGGTTTTTTTTTTCTCCTGCTAAGAGTAAGACTCTTTTTCCCCACTCTTAGACATTTCTGCTATGTGTGTTCTAGGCTATTTTTGTGTTTAATGTCTATGGGGTTTCTCTCACCTACATAGGAACCATCTTTACTCAGATGTGTTACACAGCACCCTCCGTGCAGTGACACAGGGGTGTCGTAGCGACCCCCAAACATAGACTCCATACCCTGGGACTGGCTACTGTCTCCCAGGGCATGTAAAGTCCCCATTGACTTTACTAGTCAATTTTTGTGAACTAAACCAGTACAACCCATCTTACTATGGAGGTACTGGGAAGGGTTAATAGATTTTCCCTTGTGTTCATTTTCGAGAGGGTACCGTACAGTTCCTCTCTCAAATGTTTCTGGCTGGTGGCAGTGGTTACTACCGTAAATATTCAACCGTGAATATTTTCCTATGGGATTTTCCCATTGTTCGAGGCTACCACATTCTCTGACAGCCTCTAACATACCGCCGGTGTATTTTAATATTAACTTTACTCTGGTAGGTTTTATTTGCCAGAACTTTTATATAACTTCTTTCTCGTGTCTTTCTCTAAACTCCTAACCCAGGTCAGGGATCCTTTGTTCGTCCTTTTGGCGGGCTTCTGCCAAGAAGCCCTCCTTTCGGCGCCACTGAGTCTGGGGTGGATCCATTGTGTGGGAGGGGGAGTAGGACCCCTGGACAGGGTTGCCTCAGCAACCCATGTCACACTCTATCCTGATAGGCTGGAGGGTCTCCCACCAAGATGACCACTCCACTGTGTGAGTGACAGCTAGGCTGTACACATTTTTTTTGCATAAAAACAGGGTCCTGAGGACTGAAGAGCAAGACGTCGCCACTGGAACTCAGAAGCCGAAGAGGAGAGAAGCTAAAGACATCTGCAACAACTGAACCACCAGTGAAGCCCTGCTGCAGCGTCTCACCACTTTTCTCCACACAATGAGAGAAGATCTTCATCTGCAAGAGCCTTCTTCCCTTGAGCTGGTGGGGCCAACCAATTTGCCAATCGCTTTCCTGGACCTGCCCTGGTCGAATCACCAGTACCCTTTACTTGGACACCGGGTAGCCAGGCACCCGTCCACCCGGACCGCGATTTAAAGGAGCGTACCTTTTATTTGTCGGGCAGCACCGCGGCTGGTTTCATCCCTGGGTAGTGCAGTAACACGAACAGTCCTCCACGACGAGAGCCTCTCTTCCTCTGCTGGATCCCCCTAACTGCAGGAACTACCAGGAACAACCGCCACCGCAGGAGCCACTTCAGGAGCCACTTCTTCATTTATAAGGTACATTGTTCTGCCAGGCTGCCCTTTCTGCGTGGTAGAGCTAAAGGTGTTTTAAATCCTTTACCTACCTGTTGGGTTGGCCGCCCCTCTCTCTTAACATTGTCTTTCACCTTCTGCATCAACCTTTTCAACCTCGTTAACCAAAGACTTGACTGCAGAACGTTTTGCTCCTGGGCCCTTGCCCTGTACCACTGACTCTGGCACAGGCCTACAGACTCTGGCTACATTTGTTAGAACTGTATTCACTAGATTGCTTCTCAGCTAGAACTGTGTTGGTGCACCTACTTCTTATAAACACCCCTTCCTTCCCACTTCTAAACCTTGTGCCATGTTGCTCAGTTTTCATTTAAGTATTTGCTATACTGATGTACTGCCTTGCCTAAACTGGTTCACAAACCCATGGGAAGTGTTGCTGGGGTCTATAAGAAGATATTTCTATATGACTTGTGTTTTCATTCCCTTGGAAGAAATTGCTAGAGTGCCATTTGTGTTTGGTTTTCACTGTGCCATTTTGCTCAGTTTTCACTCTTGCTCAAACTTGTCTACAATTTAACTAGGGAGTTGTGTATACTTTCTTTGACTGAATTTAACTTACTTAAGAACCGTGATAAAGGTGTTTTATTAGTAGTGTACAAAATAAATATATATTCCTTTTTATTACAAAGCTTTGGTCAGTGTTTCCTTGTTCCAAAGTGCTGAAGGCCTATTGTGTAAACCCTGAATACTGCTCATCTCCCTCTTGAGATAAGTCTGACTACTCAGCCACAGCTACCAACTAAATCTTTGTGGTACGGACTGATACCAAAGGGGATTTATTGCTCACACCTGTAGTCCTAATCTTCTGTAGTGCTCCCTAAGGGAACTGCACAGGATTCTGCCTAACACTGATGCCCCGGCTCTGGCTGGAGACAAAATCCCTGTTTTATTGTTGGCGTATGATGCGATTCTAAATTGTCCCCTGGGTGAAAAATGCAACTGCATTTGTTCTCATAGGTTTGTGAGGGGGTAGGGTTACCATTTAACATAGATACATTCATTAATGTCTACCTAATGGCCCTGTCATGGTCCAAGGCCCTCAGGCCAATCTCCTCCTCTTTGATAGGCGCTTCCCTCGCCTCATCAATTTCCTTTCATCTCCTGCTGTCCCCTCCTCTCCCCCCTTGGCTACCTTGCCCTCACTCTCCTCCTCCTCCTCCTCTGCCCCTCCGAGGGCTCTTTCTCCCCCACAGGGCATACCTCCGATCTGTACCCCTCCCCGGAAGGTCTTTAAGGCTGGCAACCTTCTTCATATTGCCACTCTCAACTCTTGCTCTGCCGTCAAACACTCCTCTGACATCTGCCACCTCCTTGAAGAACTAGACCTTGATGTCCTTGGTCTTACTAAGACATGGTTCACGGCCAGCTCAGTCACGAGCTTATACACTCTCCTCCCTGATGGCTACAAGATCCTCTCAGCACCCAGATCCTCCCGGTTGGGGGGGGGGGGTAGCCTTGATCTTTCCTGAGTGGATTCCTGCCTCTATCATTCCCACTCAGACTTACTTCTCTTTTGAATGCCTTGGCTGTAGGCTTTCTCTCTCGCCTACCCATTCTCTTACTGTGGTTACCATCTACCGGCCTCCTGGTTAAATCAACTCATTTCTCTCTGAGTGGGCAGACCTCTCCTCCTCCCTCCTGGCCTCTACCACTCAACTCCTCCTTCCTTCAGATGTAAAAGGCCCAAGTCAAGCAGGCTGCCTTATATGGTGCAGAGCTCTGGGGCCACTCGAACTGTAGGAAATTGGGGACATTTGAGAATGGTTTAATAAAGAACACCCTAAGACCCCCGTGTGGGACATCCACAATCTTAATCGACGGGGAGATTGCTCTACCTGCCACAGGGGCCATTGTGACCCTAATACCCATTTTACATTGAATAAGATTGTGGAGCAGAGTGGAGCTACATACGTGTATTGACATTTTGGGGGCAGCCAGGAGCTTTGTGTATGAAGTGGTTTTCGTGTGTCAAAAGTTGGCTGCGTTTGATAGGTCATAGTGATCTCTGGCAGTGTCCTGCTGACATTGGGGGTAACGCTAAACAAATCATCGAAGCAACCTACCAGCAGAAAATGGATCAGGACTTCTTGAGATCTGTATTCACTTCTGCAATGATAATCTATTTGGAGAATAAGAGCAGCAGGGGATATAAATCATATTTGGATATTATGAGACCTAGGTTGCTGTATACTAAATAAAGGTTCAACATCCTAGCATCCTACCAGTGGCAGTAATACGGAATGCATGGGTTACGACGGAATCAAATAAATGTCTATACTGCCTGCATAGGGTCGAATCACTGGAGCACTTCCTTCTAGCATGCCCCTTCTATCTTTCATATAGAAGGATGCATCTGAGGCCAAGATTTCAATGGTTTGGTAACAGATCATCAAGTCAAGCAATGTTAATTTGAAGAAGGTCTGATGATGCTCCAAATGTCTCTAAGGAAGGCATGTTATCAACAGTAAGACAGACACACGTGACCACAATTCAAGGGTGTTTATTGAACTTCAAAAAGGGTTTGAGAAACGCCCATCTAATCCTAAATCTACAGATGGGAGCAAGCTACGACCATCAAATAATAACGCAGGTCCTAGTGGTGTCTCGTCAAAATAAAAGTGCCTATACTAATAAACCTATTGCCAATCCTTACCTCTAAATACAAATAATGTGGAAACAATGTTTTGTAAAAGAAAGAAGTGTTCAAGAAATAATATGTCAGGAATTTCAAGCCTTTGGCTTCCCTTCACCACGTTTTCAGCACAGGATATGATGGTAAAGTCAAGCTTAGCACAGTCTCTGGCTTCTCTAGAATGAGGGTGCAGTTGAAACGTTAGCATCAGGGCCTGATACGACGAACAAACAGTAAGTTATTTTCCTCTCGGGATTTCACACATGCTCAATTTCTCAGGTGATTATATACAGCTAGTGGTGAAAAGACGTGCTCTGAGGAATGCAATTAGGCTCCTTAAGAATAACCCCTTGGCCGATATAGACACATTCATCAAGAAACTGAAAAACCAATATAAATATTGGCTTTGTTGGAATCGGTTTCTATGGTCCAACAGAATGCAGAAAGAATGCTTAAAGCCATCAGTAAGAAAGATTTGTGTGCAGTATGGAATTTGATTAAATCTAATGGTAACACTCAGACAAATGATCAATCAAACGCTGTCTCGGAGGATAAATGGACAAACCATTTTGAAAAGTTATACTCCGAACCGGGTTCCTTAGAATTACAGATCTTTAAATCACAGCCGGTCTGGAATTTGGATCACGACTTGGAGGTAATAGTCACCTTGATAAAGAAAGCTAGTACCTCTCATGCCCCAGGACCAGATGGCCTATCAAACGTAATTTTCTCAGTTCAGGCAAAGCCTCAGCCTTGCCCCTCTCAGTTCAGGCAGAGCCTCAGCCTCGCACCTCTCAGTTCAGGCAGAGCCTGAGCCCTTGCCCCTCTCAGTTCAGGCAGAGCCTCAGCTCTTGCACCTCTCAGTTCAGGCAGAGCCTCAGCCTTGCCCCTCTCAGTTCAGGCAGAGCCTCAGCCTCGCACCTCTCAGTTCAGGCAGAGCCTGAGCCCTTGCCCCTCTCAGTTCAGGCAGAGCCTCAGCTCTTGCACCTCTCAGTCCAGGCAGAGCCTCAGCTTTTGCACCTCTAAGTTCAGGCAGAGCCTCAGCTTCTGCACCTCTCAGTTCAGGCAGAGCCTCAGCCCTTGCCCCTCTCCGTTCAGGCAGAGCCTCGGCCCTTGCACCTGTCAGTTCAGGCAGAGCCTCGGCCCTTGCACCTCTCAGTTCAGGCAGAGCCTCGGCCCTTGCACCTCTCAGTTCAGGCAGAGCCTCAGCTCTTGCCCCTCTCAGTTCAGGCAGAGCCTCAACCCTTGCCCCTCTCAGTTCAGGCAGAGCCTCAGCCTCTGCACCTCTCCGTTCAGGCAGAGCCTCAGCTCTTGCACCTCTCAGTTCAGGCAGAGCCTCAGCTCTTGTACCTCTCAGTTCAAGCAAAGTCTTAGCCCTTGCCCCTCTCAGTTCAGGCAGAGCGTCAGCCTCTGCACCTCTCTGTTCAGGCAGAGCCTCAGCTCTTGCACCTCTCAGTTCAGGCAGAGCCTCAGCCCTTGCCCCTCTCAGTTCAGGCAGAGCCTCAGCCTCTGCACCTCTCAGTTCAGGCAGAGCCTCAGCTCTTGCACCTCTCAGTTCAGGCAGAGCCTCAACCTTGCATCTCTCGGTTCAGGCAGAGCCTCAGCCTCCGCACCTCTCCGTTCAGGCAGAGCCTCAGCTCCTGCACCTCTCCGTTCAGGCAGAGCCTCAGCCCTTGCCGCTCTCAGTTCAGGCAGGGCCTCTGCCCTTGCACCTGTCGGTTCAGGCAGAGCCTCAGCCTTGCCCTCTCAGTTCAGGCAGAGCCTCAATCCTTGCCCCTCTCAGTTCAGGCAGAGCCTCAGCACCTCTCCGTTCAGGCAGAGCCTCAGCTCTTGCACCTCTCATTTCAGGCAGAGCCTCAGCATTGCCCCTCTCAGTTCAGGCAGAGCCTCAGCACCTCTCCGTTCAGGCAGAGCCTCAGCTCTTGCACCTGTCAGTTCAGGCAGCGCCTCAGCCTTGCCCCTCTCAGTTCAGGCAGAGCCTCAGCCTCTGCACCTCTCCGTTCAGGCAGAGCCTCAGCTCTTGCACCTCTCCGTTCAGACAGAGCCTGAGCCTTGCACCTCTCTGTTCAGACAGAGCCTCAGCCTTGCCCCTCTCAGTTCAGGCAGACCCTCAGCCTCTGCACCTCTCAGTTCAGGCAGAGCCTCAGCTCTTGCACCTCTCAGTTCAGGCAGAGCCTCAGTCCTTGCCCCTCTCAGTTCAGGCAGAGCCTCAGCCTCTGCACCTCTCCGTTCAGGCAGAGCCTCAGCTCTTGCACCTCTCAGTTCAGGCAGAGCCTCAGCCTCTGCACCTCTCCGTTCAGGCAGAGCCTCAGCTCTTGCACCTCTCAGTTCAGACAGAGCCTCAGCCTTGCCCCTCTCAGTTCAGGCAGAGCCTCAGCCTCTGCACCTCTCCGTTCAGGCAGAGCCTCAGCCTCTGCACCTCTCGGTTCAGGCAGAGCCTCAGCTCCTGCACCTCTCAGTTCAGGCAGAGCCTCAGCCTTGCCCCTCTCAGTTCAGGCAGAGCCTCAGCCTCTGCACCTTTCCGTTCAGGCAGAGCCTCAGCCTCTGCACCTCTCCGTTCAGGCAGAGCCTCAGCTCTTGCACCTCTCAGTTCAGGCAGAGCCTCAGCCTTGCCCCTCTCAGTTCAGGCAGAGCCTCAGCCTCTGCTCCTCTCCGTTCAGGCAGAGCCTCAGCTCTTGCACCTCTCAGTTCAGGCAGAGCCTCAGCCTTGCCCCTCTCAGTTCAGGCAGAGCCTCAGCCTCTGCACCTCTCCGTTCAGGCAGAGCCTCAGCTCTTGCACCTGTCAGTTCAGGCAGAGCCTCAGCCTCTGCACCTCTCCATTCAGGCAGAGCCTCAGCCCTTGCACCTCTCAGTTCAGGCAGGGCCTCAGCCTTGCCCCTCTCAGTTCAGGCACAGCCTCAGCCTCTGCACCTCTCTGTTCAGGCAGAGCCTTAGCTCTTGCACCTCTCAGTTCAGGCAGAGCCTCAGCCTCTGCACCTCTCAGTTCAGGCAGAGCCTCAGCCCTTGCCCCTCTCAGTTCAGGCAGAACCTCAGCCTCTGCACCTCTCAGTTCAGGCAGAGCCTCAGCTCTTGCACCTCTCAGTTCAGGCAGAGCCTCAGCCCTTGCACCTCTCCGTTCAGGCAGAGCCTCAGCCCTTGCACCTCTCAGTTCAGGCAGAGCCTCAGCCCTTGCACCTCTCAGTTCAGGCAGAGCCTCAGCCTTGCCCCTCTCAGTTCATGCAGAGCCTCAGCCTCTGCACCTCTCTGTTCAGGCAGAGCCTCAGCTCTTGCACCTTTCAGTTCAGGCAGAGCCTCAGCCTTGCCCCTCTCCGTTCAGGCAGAGCCTCAGCCCCTGCACCTCTCCGTTCAGGCAGAGCCTGAGCCCTTGTCCCTCTCAGTTCAGGCAGAGCCTCAGCTCTTGCACCTCTCAGTCCATGCAGAGCCTCAGCTCTTGCACCTCTCAGTTCAGGCAGAGCCTCAGCCTCTGCACCTTTCCGTTCAGGCAGAGCCTCAGCCTCTGCAACTCTCCGTTCAGGCAGAGCCTTAGCTCTTGCACCTCTCAGTTCAGGCAGAGCCTCAGCCTTGCCCCTCTCAGTTCAGGCAGAGCCTCAGCCTCTGCTCCTCTCCGTTCAGGCAGAGCCTCAGCTCTTGCACCTCTCAGTTCAGGCAGAGCCTCAGCCTTGCCCCTCTCAGTTCAGGCAGAGCCTCAGCCTCTGCACCTCTCCGTTCAGGCAGAGCCTCAGCTCTTGCACCTCTCAGTTCAGGCAGAGCCTCAGCCTCTGCACCTCTCCATTCAGGCAGAGCCTCAGCCCTTGCACCTCTCAGTTCAGGCAGGGCCTCAGCCTTGCCCCTCTCAGTTCAGGCAGAGCCTCAGCTCTTGCACCTCTCAGTTCAGGCAGAGCCTCAGCCCTTGCCCCTCTCAGTTCAGGCAGAGCCTCAGCCTCTGCACCTCTCCGTTCAGGCAGAGCCTCAGCTCTTGCACCTCTCAGTTCAGGCAGAGCCTCAGCCTTGCCCCTCTCAGTTCAGGCAGAGCCTCAGCCCCTCTCCGTTCAGGCAGAGCCTCAGCTCTTGCACCTCTCAGTTCAGGCAGAGCCTCAGCCTTGCCCCTCTCAGTTCAGGCAGAGCCTCAGCCTCTGCACCTCTCAGTTCAGGCAGAGCCTCAGCTCTTGCACCTCTCAGTTCAGGCAGAGCCTCAGCCTCTGCACCTCTCCATTCAGGCAGAGCCTCAGCCCTTGCACCTCTCAGTTCAGGCAGGGCCTCAGCCTTGCCCCTCTCAGTTCAGGCACAGCCTCAGCCTCTGCACCTCTCAGTTCAGGCAGAGCCTCAGCTCTTGCACCGCTCAGTTCAGGCAGAGCCTCAGCTCTTGTACCTCTCAGTTCAAGCAAAGCCTTAGCCCTTGCCCCTCTCAGTTCAGGCAGAGCCTCAGCCTCTGCACCTCTCTGTTCAGGCAGAGCCTTAGCTCTTGCACCTCTCAGTTCAGGCAGAGCCTCAGCCTCTGCACCTCTCAGTTCAGGCAGATCCTCAGCTCTTGCACCTCTCAGTTCAGGCATAGCCTCAGCTCTTGCACCTCTCAGTTCAGGCAGAGCCTCAACCTTGCCCCTCTCGGTTCAGGCAGAGCCTCAGCCTCTGCAACTCTCCGTTCAGGCAGAGCCTCAGCTCCTGCACCTCTCCGTTCAGGCAGAGCCTCAGCCCTTGCCGCTCTCAGTTCAGGCAGGGCCTCTGCCCTTGCACCTGTCGGTTCAGGCAGAGCCTCAGCCTTGCCCTCTCAGTTCAGGCAGAGCCTCAGTCCTTGCCCCTCTCAGTTCAGGCAGAGCCTCAGCACCTCTCCGTTCAGGCAGAGCCTCAGTTCTTGCACCTCTCATTTCAGGCAGAGCCTCAGCATTGCCCCTCTCAGTTCAGGCAGAGCCTCAGCACCTCTCCGTTCAGGCAGAGCCTCAGCTCTTGCACCTCTCAGTTCAGGCATAGCCTCAGCCTTGCCCCTCTCAGTTCAGGCAGAGCCTCAGCCTCTGCACCTCTCCGTTCAGGCAGAGCCTCAGCTCTTGCACCTCTCCGTTCAGACAGAGCCTGAGCCTTGCACCTCTCTGTTCAGACAGAGCCTCAGCCTTGCCCCTCTCAGTTCAGGCAGACCCTCAGCCTCTGCACCTCTCAGTTCAGGCAGAGCCTCAGCTCTTGCACCTCTCAGTTCAGGCAGAGCCTCAGCCTCTCCACCTCTCCGTTCAGGCAGAGCCTCAGCCTCTGCACCTCTCCATTCAGGCAGAGCCTCAGCTCCTGCACCTCTCAGTTCAGGCAGAGCCTCAGCCTTGCCCCTCTCAGTTCAGGCAGAGCCTCAGCCTCTGCACGTCTAAGTTCAGGCAGAGCCTCAGCTCTTGCACCTCTCAGTTCAGGCAGAGCCTCAGCCCTTGCCCCTCTCAGTTCAGGCAGAGCCTCAGCACCTCTCCGTTAAGGCAGAGCCTCAGCTCTTGCACCTCTCATTTCAGGCAGTGCCTCAGCCTTGCCCCTCTCAGTTCAGGCAGAGCCTCAGCCTCTGCGCCTCTCCGTTCAGGCAGAGCCTCAGCTCTTGCACCTCTCAGTTCAGGCAGAGCCTCAGCCTTGCCCCTCTCAGTTCAAGCAGAGCCTCAGCCTCTGCACCTCTCCATTCAGGCAGAGCCTCAGCTCTTGCACCTCTCAGTTCAGGCAGAACCTCAGCCTTGCCCCTCTCAGTTCAGGCAGACCCTCAGCCTCTGCACCTCTCCGTTCAGGCAGAGCCTCAGCTCTTGCACCTCTCAGTTCAGGCAGAGCCTCATCCCTTGCCCCTCTCAGTTCAGACAGAGCATCAGCCCTTGCCCCTCTCAGTTCAGGCAGAGCCTCAGCCCTTGCACTTCTCAGTTCAGGCAGAGCCTCAGCCTTGCCCCTCTCAGTTCAGGCGCAGCCTCAGCCTCTGCACCTCTCCGTTCAGGCAGAGCCTCAGCTCTTGCACCTCTCAGTTCAGGCAGAACCTCAGCCTTGCCCCTCTCAGTTCAGGCAGAGCCTCAGCCCTTGCCCCTCTCAGTTCAGGCAGAGCCTCAGCCCTTGCCCCTCTCAGTTCAGGCAGAGCCTCAGCCTCTGCACCTCTCTGTTCAGGCAGAGCCTCAGCTCTTGCACCTCTCAGTTCAGGCAGGGCCTCAGCCTCTGCACCTCTCCATTCAGGCAGAGCCTCAGCCCTTGCACTTCTCAGTTCAGGCAGAGCCTCAGCCTTGCCCCTCTCAGTTCAGGCGCAGCCTCAGTCTCTGCACCTCTCCGTTCAGGCAGAGCCTCAGCTCTTGCACCTCTCAGTTCAGGCAGAACCTCAGCCTTGCCCCTCTCAGTTCAGGCAGAGCCTCAGCCCTTGCCCCTCTCAGTTCAGGCAGAGCCTCAGCCTCTGCACCTCTCAGTTCAGGCAGAGCCTCAGCTCTTGCACCTCTCAGTTCAGGCAGAGCCTCAGCTCTTGCACCTCTCAGTTCAGGCAGAGCCTCAGCCTTGCCCCTCTCAGTTCAGACAGAGCCTCAGCCTCTGCACCTCTCCGTTCAGACAGAGCCTCAGGTCCTGCACCTCTCCGTTCAGGCAGAGCCTCAGCTCCTGCACCTCTCAGTTCAGACAGAGCCTCAGCCCTTGCCCCTCTAAGTTCAGGCAGAGCCTCAGCCCTTGCCCCTCTCAGTTCAGGCAGAACCTCAGCCTCTGGACCTCTCAGTTCAGGCAGAGCCTCAGCCTCTGCACCTCTCCGTACAGGCAGAGCCTCAGCTTTTGCACCTCTCAGTTCAGGCAGAGCCTCAACCTTGCCCCTCTCCGTTCAGGCAGAGCCTCAGCCTCTGCACCTCTCAGTTCAGTCAGAGCCTCAGCCTCTGCACCTCTCCATTCAGGCAGAGCCTCAGCCTCTGCACCTCTCCATTCAGGCAGAGCCTCAGCTCTTGCACCTCTCAGTTCAGGCAGAGCCTCAGCCTTGCCCCTCTCAGTTCAGGCAGAGCCTCAGCCTCGCACCTCTCAGTTCAGGCAGAGCCTGAGCCCTTGCCCCTCTCAGTTCAGGCAGAGCCTCAGCTCTTGCACCTCTCAGTCCAGGCAGAGCCTCAGCTTTTGCACCTCTAAGTTCAGGCAGAGCCTCAGCTTCTGCACCTCTCAGTTCAGGCAGAGCCTCAGCCCTTGCCCCTCTCCGTTCAGGCAGAGCCTCGGCCCTTGCACCTGTCAGTTTAGGCAGAGCCTCGGCCCTTGCACCTCTCAGTTCAGGCAGAGCCTCGGCCCTTGCACCTCTCAGTTCAGGCAGAGCCTCAGCTCTTGCCCCTCTCAGTTCAGGCAGAGCCTCAGCCCTTGCCCCTCTCAGTTCAGGCAGAGCCTCAGCCTCTGCACCTCTCAGTTCAGGCAGAGCCTCAGCTCTTGCACCGCTCAGTTCAGGCAGAGCCTCAGCTCTTGTACCTCTCAGTTCAAGCAAAGTCTTAGCCCTTGCCCCTCTCAGTTCAGGCAGAGCGTCAGCCTCTGCACCTCTCTGTTCAGGCAGAGCCTCAGCTCTTGCACCTCTCAGTTCAGGCAGAGCCTCAGCCCTTGCCCCTCTCAGTTCAGGCAGAGCCTCAGCCTCTGCACCTCTCAGTTCAGGCAGAGCCTCAGCTCTTGCACCTCTCAGCTCAGGCAGAGCCTCAGCTCTTGCACCTCTCAGTTCAGGCAGAGCCTCAACCTTGCATCTCTCGGTTCAGGCAGAGCCTCAGCCTCCGCACCTCTCCGTTCAGGCAGAGCCTCAGCTCCTGCACCTCTCCATTCAGGCAGAGCCTCAGCCCTTGCCGCTCTCAGTTCAGGCAGGGCCTCTGCCCTTGCACCTGTCGGTTCAGGCAGAGCCTCAGCCTTGCCCTCTCAGTTCAGGCAGAGCCTCAATCCTTACCCCTCTCAGTTCAGGCAGAGCCTCAGCACCTCTCCGTTCAGGCAGAGCCTCAGCTCTTGCACCTCTCATTTCAGGCAGAGCCTCAGCATTGCCCCTCTCAGTTCAGGCAGAGCCTCAGCACCTCTCCGTTCAGGCAGAGCCTCAGCTCTTGCACCTGTCAGTTCAGGCAGAGCCTCAGCCTTGCCCCTCTCAGTTCAGGCAGAGCCTCAGCCTCTGCACCTCTCCATTCAGGCAGAGCCTCAGCTCTTGCACCTCTCCGTTCAGACAGAGCCTGAGCCTTGCACCTCTCTGTTCAGACAGAGCCTCAGCCTTGCCCCTCTCAGTTCAGGCAGACCCTCAGCCTCTGCACCTCTCAGTTCAGGCAGAGCCTCAGCTCTTGCACCTCTCAGTTCAGGCAGAGCCTCAGCCCTTGCCCCTCTCAGTTCAGGCAGAGTCTCAGCCTCTGCACCTCTCCATTCAGGCAGAGCCTCAGCTCTTGCACCTCTCAGTTCAGGCAGAGCCTCAGCCTCTGCACCTCTCTGTTCAGGCAGAGCCTCAGCTCTTGCACCTCTCAGTTCAGACAGAGCCTCAGCCTTGCCCCTCTCAGTTCAGGCAGAGCCTCAGCCTCTGCACCTCTCCGTTCAGGCAGAGCCTCAGCCTCTGCACCTCTCCGTTCAAGCAGAGCCTCAGCTCTTGCACCTCTCAGTTCAGGCAGAGCCTCAGCCTTGCCCCTCTCAGTTCAGGCAGAGCCTCAGCCTCTGCACCTTTCAGTTCAGGCAGAGCCTCAGCCTCTGCTCCTCTCCGTTCAGGCAGAGCCTCAGCTCTTGCACCTCTCAGTTCAGGCAGAGCCTCAGCCTTGCCCCTCTCAGTTCAGGCAGAGCCTCAGCCTCTGCACCTCTCCGTTCAAGCAGAGCCTCAGCCCTTGCCCCTCTCCGTTCAGGCAGAGCCTCGGCCCTTGCACCTGTCAGTTCAGGCAGAGCCTCGGCCCTTGCACCTCTCAGTTCAGGCAGAGCCTCGGCCCTTGCACCTCTCAGTTCAGGCAGAGCCTCAGCTCTTGCCCCTCTCAGTTCAGGCAGAGCCTCAGCCCTTGCCCCTCTCAGTTCAGGCAGAGCCTCAGCCTCTGCACCTCTCAGTTCAGGCAGAGCCTCAGCTCTTGCACCGCTCTGTTCAGGCAGAGCCTCAGCTCTTGCACCTCTCAGTTCAGGCAGAGCCTCAGCCCTTGCCCCTCTCAGTTCAGGCAGAGCCTCAGCCTCTACACCTCTCAGTTCAGGCAGAGCCTCAGCTCTTGCACCTCTCAGCTCAGGCAGAGCCTCAGCTCTTGCACCTCTCAGTTCAGGCAGAGCCTCAACCTTGCATCTCTCGGTTCAGGCAGAGCCTCAGCCTCCGCACCTCTCCGTTCAGGCAGAGCCTCAGCTCCTGCACCTCTCCGTTCAGGCAGAGCCTCAGCCCTTGCCGCTCTCAGTTCAGGCAGGGCCTCTGCCCTTGCACCTGTCGGTTCAGGCAGAGCCTCAGCCTTGCCCTCTCAGTTCAGGCAGAGCCTCAATCCTTACCCCTCTCAGTTCAGGCAGAGCCTCAGCACCTCTCCGTTCAGGCAGAGCCTCAGCTCTTGCACCTCTCATTTCAGGCAGAGCCTCAGCATTGCCCCTCTCAGTTCAGGCAGAGCCTCAGCACCTCTCCGTTCAGGCAGAGCCTCAGCTCTTGCACCTGTCAGTTCAGGCAGAGCCTCAGCCTTGCCCCTCTCAGTTCAGGCAGAGCCTCAGCCTCTGCACCTCTCCGTTCAGGCAGAGCCTCAGCTCTTGCACCTCTCCGTTCAGACAGAGCCTGAGCCTTGCACCTCTCTGTTCAGACAGAGCCTCAGCCTTGCCCCTCTCAGTTCAGGCAGACCCTCAGCCTCTGCACCTCTCAGTTCAGGCAGAGCCTCAGCTCTTGCACCTCTCAGTTCAGGCAGAGCCTCAGCCCTTGCCCCTCTCAGTTCAGGCAGAGCCTCAGCCTCTGCACCTCTCCATTCAGGCAGAGCCTCAGCTCTTGCACCTCTCAGTTCAGGCAGAGCCTCAGCCTCTGCACCTCTCCGTTCAGGCAGAGCCTCAGCTCTTGCACCTCTCAGTTCAGACAGAGCCTCAGCCTTGCCCCTCTCAGTTCAGGCAGAGCCTCAGCCTCTGCACCTCTCCGTTCAGGCAGAGCCTCAGCCTCTGCACCTCTCCGTTCAAGCAGAGCCTCAGCTCTTGCACCTCTCAGTTCAGGCAGAGCCTCAGCCTTGCCCCTCTCAGTTCAGGCAGAGCCTCAGCCTCTGCACCTTTCCGTTCAGGCAGAGCCTCAGCCTCTGCAACTCTCCGTTCAGGCAGAGCCTCAGCTCTTGCACCTCTCAGTTCAGGCAGAGCCTCAGCCTTGCCCCTCTCAGTTCAGGCAGAGCCTCAGCCTCTGCTCCTCTCCGTTCAGGCAGAGCCTCAGCTCTTGCACCTCTCAGTTCAGGCAGAGCCTCAGCCTTGCCCCTCTCAGTTCAGGCAGAGCCTCAGCCTCTGCACCTCTCCGTTCAGGCAGAGCCTCAGCTCTTGCACCTCTCAGTTCAGGCAGAGCCTCAGCCTCTGCACCTCTCCATTCAGGCAGAGCCTCAGCCCTTGCACCTCTCAGTTCAGGCAGGGCCTCAGCCTTGCCCCTCTCAGTTCAGGCAGAGCCTCAGCTCTTGCACCTCTCAGTTCAGGCAGAGCCTCAGCCCTTGCCCCTCTCAGTTCAGGCAGAGCCTCAGCCTCTGCACCTCTCCGTTCAGGCAGAGCCTCAGCTCTTGCACCTCTCAGTTCAGGCAGAGCCTCAGCCTTGCCCCTCTCAGTTCAGGCAGAGCCTCAGCCTCTGCTCCTCTCCGTTCAGGCAGAGCCTCAGCTCTTGCACCTCTCAGTTCAGGCAGAGCCTCAGCCTTGCCCCTCTCAGTTCAGGCAGAGCCTCAGCCTCTGCACCTCTCAGTTCAGGCAGAGCCTCAGCTCTTGCACCTCTCAGTTCAGGCAGAGCCTCAGCCTCTGCACCTCTCCATTCAGGCAGAGCCTCAGCCCTTGCACCTCTCAGTTCAGGCAGGGCCTCAGCCTTGCCCCTCTCAGTTCAGGCACAGCCTCAGCCTCTGCACCTCTCAGTTCAGGCAGAGCCTCAGCCTCTGCAACTCTCCGTTCAGGCAGAGCCTCAGCTCCTGCACCTCTCCGTTCAGGTAGAGCCTCAGCCCTTGCCGCTCTCAGTTCAGGCAGGGCCTCTGCCCTTGCACCTGTCGGTTCAGGCAGAGCCTCAGCCTTGCCCTCTCAGTTCAGGCAGAGCCTCAGTCCTTGCCCCTCTCAGTTCAGGCAGAGCCTCAGCACCTCTCCGTTCAGGCAGAGCCTCAGTTCTTGCACCTCTCATTTCAGGCAGAGCCTCAGCATTGCCCCTCTCAGTTCAGGCAGAGCCTCAGCCTCTGCACCTCTCCGTTCAGACAGAGCCTCAGGTCCTGCACCTCTCCGTTCAGGCAGAGCCTCAGCTCCTGCACCTCTCAGTTCAGGCAGAGCCTCAGCCCTTGCCCCTCTCAGTTCAGGCAGAGCCTCAGCACCTCTCCGTTAAGGCAGAGCCTCAGCTCTTGCACCTCTCATTTCAGGCAGTGCCTCAGCCTTGCCCCTCTCAGTTCAGGCAGAGCCTCAGCCTCTGCGCCTCTCCGTTCAGGCAGAGCCTCAGCTCTTGCACCTCTCAGTTCAGGCAGAGCCTCAGCCTTGCCCCTCTCAGTTCAAGCAGAGCCTCAGCCTCTGCACCTCTCCATTCAGGCAGAGCCTCAGCTCTTGCACCTCTCAGTTCAGGCAGAACCTCAGCCTTGCCCCTCTCAGTTCAGGCAGACCCTCAGCCTCTGCACCTCTCCGTTCAGGCAGAGCCTCAGCTCTTGCACCTCTCAGTTCAGGCAGAGCCTCATCCCTTGCCCCTCTCAGTTCAGACAGAGCCTCAGCCCTTGCCCCTCTCAGTTCAGGCAGAGCCTCAGCCCTTGCACTTCTCAGTTCAGGCAGAGCCTCAGCCTTGCCCCTCTCAGTTCAGGCGCAGCCTCAGCCTCTGCACCTCTCCGTTCAGGCAGAGCCTCAGCTCTTGCACCTCTCAGTTCAGGCAGAACCTCAGCCTTGCCCCTCTCAGTTCAGGCAGAGCCTCAGCCCTTGCCCCTCTCAGTTCAGGCAGAGCCTCAGCCCTTGCCCCTCTCAGTTCAGGCAGAGCCTCAGCCTCTGCACCTCTCTGTTCAGGCAGAGTGTTAGGGAGAATTCTCTGTTTAGGCTGAATTTCCCTACCTAGTGAGTCCCCCAGCAGCTTTGCTGGATTTCTGGGGTTTAATTTTTTTCTCCTGCCAAGAGTGAGACTCTTTTACCCTCACTCTTGGACATGTTGAAGTGTGTTTTCTTGGTTAAACCTTGTGTTGAATGGGCTATGGGGTCTCTTACTCCATAGGGCCTCATGTATTTTTGTGATGTGGGTCACACAGCACCCTCTGTGCCGTGACCCAGGGGTGTCCTAGGGACTCCCCAACATAGACTCCATACCCTGGGACTGACTACTGTCTCCCAGGGCATGTAAAGTCACCAAAGACTTTGCTAGTCTTGAATCCTGAACAGAACCAGTACAAACCATCATATTGTGGACGTACTGGCTGGGGCAATTCGATTGCCCCAGGGTCTGTTAGTCGAGGGGGCACGTCTCCGTCCCCCCTGATCGAGTTTTGGCTGGTGGCAGTGGAAACTACTTTTTATATTCGACCGCGAATATTTCCCTATGGGATTTCCCATTGTTTTAGGCTAACACATTTAATTATTTATTTACGGTAGCCTTAAACATACCGCCGGTTTATATATTTATTTTTATAACTCCGGTTGGGACTTTTTGCCAAAACTTGATTCTAAAATGGCGTTGGTGTTCGCCTCTGTAACTCTGACCCAAAGTGGAGCCCTTTGTTCCACTTTTGGCGGGCTTCTCCACAGAAGCCCTCCAAAGTGGTGCCACTCTGTCTGGGGTACTTAGGAGGGGGGGAGGGGGATTTAGGCACCCTGGACTGAGTTACCTTGGTAACTCAAGTCGCACTCCGTCCTGATTGGCCCAAGTGGTGAGCCGCCCGGCTCACCACTTAGCATGTTTGAGTGACAGCTAGGCTGGGTGAATGGGGGTTTGCTGCATAAAAGCAGGGCTTTGGGGACTGGGACTTCAGAAGTCGCCACAGGACCAAGAATCCGACGAGGGAAGAGCTGAGCCGACCTGCTTCGACGACACCACCCGGTGGAGCCCTGCTGAACCGTCTCACCACTTTTTTTTCCCGACGACCGAGGAGAACTCTTAACGGAGTGGCTCCTTCCCTTGACTGGTGGGGACAACCAGTTTTCGCCTTCTTTCCGTTCTTTGAGGTATCTCGTGGCCGCCTTGCCTGTGCCAAGCACCCCGGCAACCGGAATACCACCCTTTACCCCCATACCGCGAAAGTCGGTACCAACCCTTTAACCGGAGGACTCCGCGGCTGGTTTCTTCCCGGGCAGTGCAACGACCCTCTTCTTCTGCTCTTCAGCGAGAACTTCTTCTCCCCTGACCGACGTCGAGCCCTGCTGCCACTGCCTGGAACAACTGCCACCGCTGGAGGATCCTTTCCGCTTAAGGTACTGTGTTCTGCCTGGCTTCCCTTGCTACCGACTGTACGGGGTAGATTTAGTCCCCGGCTTTCGAACCTGGGAGTGCCTGGGACACTTTGGCTAAACTTTCTGAGCCACTCTAACCTCTTTTTGACTCTTTGCAAGACTTTGAATCTCTAACTAACAGTGTGATCTTGGGCACATTTTCGCTCCGGCTACTCTAAGAGTGGGCCCTGCCTAGTGACTTTTGCTCACCTGTGACCTTATTCTTCTTTAAGCCTATTGCAAGTGCTCTGGACCTTAGAGTGGTGTGTCTAACCCATTTCTGCTTTTTCTCTCCCTTTCTTGGAAACTACTAGAGTGTCATCTAACGTTAAGCACTCACCTCTGTTTTAATTAAGTGGTGTTTACTTAGAGTTGTCTAGATAGGAGAAAGGATTGAATCTACTTTCATTATAACTGTGTTGAAGTGCTTTTACTATATTTTTGCTAGAGTGTTTTTAACTTATGTGTATTTTAAATAAATAACTATATACTTTTGAAACCAAGCTCTGGTCAGTGTTTGCTTGTGCTATTGTGTTTTGGTACATATTGTGTATACTTTACATACTGCCTAACTCTTCTTGAGAGAAGTCTGACTGCTCAGCCACAGCTACCAGGTAAATCTGGGTGGTACAGACTGCTACCAAAGGGGTTTACTGCTCTACCTGTAGTCTTAAATCTTTTGCAGTGTTCCCCAAGGGAACTGCACAGGTTTCTGCCTAACACTGGTGTACAGCGGTGGGATTTGTATTGAGTATACATTTTATTGTGCTTTAGATACCTTAGTGCAACTAACCACAAAGCTTAGCACTGAAAAAGTAAAACCTCTAACATGTCAGTTATAGAAAGCTATAGTCAAGAGTCCCTTGCAGCCAAAACTGCTGATTGTTTAAGAGTACTCTGTAAACATAAGGATCTCCTGACTAAGGGCAAGAAAATGGAGCTGATTGAAAGATTGTTAGCTAACCAAAGTCTGGGTGATGGTTCAGAGGAACCTACCACTCCAGCAACTGTAGATGACAGTGTTGAAGTTAACATGGAGCAAAATGTTGATGATTCTGAGGAAGAGTCAGAAGAGGAGGGTGAGGCTGTTGTAACTGTCCCCCCTAGGCCTCTGCCTGCTCTACCTGCTGTGCCTACTGGACCTTTACCAGGTCCCACATTTAGTCCTCAGTACTTTGAACTAGAGAAAATGAAGCTAGAATTGGAGTATAAGAAACTTAATGCTCAAACTGACAAAGAACTAAGGCTAAGGGAAATGGAGCTCAAGTATGACTTAGAAATGAAGAAATTATCTGTTGAGAATGTTTCTCTCTCTGGCTCCTCTAGAAGTTCCAGTCCTAAAAGACCCCGGATGCCTAAAGAATTGGTTGGTATGTATGAGCCTAAGTTGGATGTGTTGGATTGGTTGTCTCTGTTTGAATATAATCATGGGCTCCAGAACATCACAGGAAATGACTTACTCACCTGGTTGTTCTCTAGGCTTCCCCCTGTTGCAACTGATGTGGTAATGGAGATGGGGGAGGAGGATAGGAAGGACTATGAATGTGTGAAACTAGCTTTGATAGCTAGGTTTGGGAAGACCCCTTCCCAGTATCTTAAGAGGTTTAGGAGCCTCAAAAAGCATGATGGTACCCCTTGGGCTACCTGGGTGAGTGAATGTTTGAAAAACTTAGAGGGATGGATTAAGGGTTACAAGGTGAACACTTATGAAGGTATGAAGAATTTGTTTATGTTGGAGACTATTTATGATGCCTGCTCTCCTGAGCTCAGACAACACTTGGCTGATTCCAAGGAATTAGATTCCCGGAAACTAGCTAAGGCTGCTGACTTGTGGGTTGCCAACAGGGCCACTCACAAGGATTCTGGGGTAACTCAGAAGAAGGATGGGGAGAAACAGCCTAAAAAAGACTCCAAAGAGAATTCTAATAATTCCTATCCCAAAGAGGGCCCCAAACCACAAAATAACCAGGGTAAGCCACATGGGAAACCTAGTCAGGCTACTGTACCTTCTGGCCACAAGCCAGAAGGAGGTCAGAACAAGCCACCCTTCCAGAGAGCATTTGGACAATGCTATGTCTGTCAGGGTACTGACCATATCAAAGGAGATCCCAAGTGCAAGGGTAAACCTGCAGGGATCAGCACAGTCTCCTTAGCCTTCACTCCTGAGGATGAAGTACAGATGGCTAGTGCCCACTTTGAACTCTTTGCTGAAGAACCCTTGGGTCTTCAAGCAACTGTAAACTTAGAGCCTATGGGTCTGGTTAGTCCCCAGAATAGGGTTGTGTATAACTCCCTACCTGTTAACTCTAAGGTGTATTATGTGGACAGTGTTCTTGTCAATGGCCAGGATACTCCTGCCAGGAGAGACACTGGGGCCAGCAGAACAGTAGTGGATGAAAGCTTCTTTCAACCTGAGGATGTGGCCAAAGCACCCAAAGGTCCCACTAAGATGTCTGGAGGCCCTGTCCAAATGGTTCCTATCCTACCAGCCCTCATTCAGTGTAACAACATGACAGTGAGGATCCCTGTCAGTGTTCAGACTGAGGTACCTGGGAAGGTCCTGTTAGGGAATGACCTAAGAACTCTAGGAGTAGTGTCACATACCCCCAGGCCTCCCAGTATGGAGAAGCAGAACTTAACCAAATTGGCTAGACAGGCTACCTTGAAGGACCCTTCTAAGCCTGTGGGACCCTCTACTGAGAACCCCACTACAAGCCCTGGTGTTAGTAAGTTGACCTCTAACCCAGGCACATTTCAGGATAGTATGCTAGGAACATGGGCGCCCCAACCAAGCTCCATCATTGTTCCCCTAGTCTCAGAGTCTCTGACTCCCCCTGCTTCTGAGGAAGAGGTGGATAGACCAACTAGGCCCCTATCTGGACCTGAGAGAACTGGTAATTCTCAGTGCTGGTGGAAAACCAGAAAAGAAAAGTCTAAGGCCAAAAACCTTCAGACTGTTGGACCTTCTACTGAAGACCCCAACTCAAATCCTAATATTAGGGGGGAAACTCCTAAAATAGGTAAGGGTAGATCTAAGAGGAAGGGGAAGCAGGTACATTGCCTAACCCCAACCCCTCCAACCAAGAGGCCTAAGACCCAACCTGCTCCCACAAGAGAGGTGGTGAGGAACCTTGGAGGCCCCTCTAGATCTAAGGGAATCCTTTATAAGGACCCCTTGAAAAAGCCTAACATAGGTTCAGAAGTTGTACCAACTTCTGAGGGACTGGTCAACCAGATCCCCTATAACAAAAAGACTGATGTTCCTCAAAGGGTCTGTAGGTCCGTTAGCTTGCAAAAGAAAACCTTTGAGTTCTCCATTGAACATAGGTCAAGGTGTCACCATCAAAATGCTGATGGACTCTCTAGGATGTATATCATCGACTAGAGGTATGAGGTTCATCCAGGAGTGGATTAAATCCTCCTGTCCCTTAGTCTGGGGTACTTAGGAGGGGGGGAGGGGGATTTAGGCACCCTGGACTGAGTTACCTTGGTAACTCAAGTCGCACTCCGTCCTGATTGGCCCAAGTGGTGAGCCGCCCGGCTCACCACTTAGCATGTTTGAGTGACAGCTAGGCTGGGTGAATGGGGGTTTGCTGCATAAAAGCAGGGCTTTGGGGACTGGGACTTCAGAAGTCGCCACAGGACCAAGAATCCGACGAGGGAAGAGCTGAGCCGACCTGCTTCGACGACACCACCCGGTGGAGCCCTGCTGAACCGTCTCACCACTTTTTTTTCCCGACGACCGAGGAGAACTCTTAACGGAGTGGCTCCTTCCCTTGACTGGTGGGGACAACCAGTTTTCGCCTTCTTTCCGTTCTTTGAGGTATCTCGTGGCCGCCTTGCCTGTGCCAAGCACCCCGGCAACCGGAATACCACCCTTTACCCCCATACCGCGAAAGTCGGTACCAACCCTTTAACCGGAGGACTCCGCGGCTGGTTTCTTCCCGGGCAGTGCAACGACCCTCTTCTTCTGCTCTTCAGCGAGAACTTCTTCTCCCCTGACCGACGTCGAGCCCTGCTGCCACTGCCTGGAACAACTGCCACCGCTGGAGGATCCTTTCCGCTTAAGGTACTGTGTTCTGCCTGGCTTCCCTTGCTACCGACTGTACGGGGTAGATTTAGTCCCCGGCTTTCGAACCTGGGAGTGCCTGGGACACTTTGGCTAAACTTTCTGAGCCACTCTAACCTCTTTTTGACTCTTTGCAAGACTTTGAATCTCTAACTAACAGTGTGATCTTGGGCACATTTTCGCTCCGGCTACTCTAAGAGTGGGCCCTGCCTAGTGACTTTTGCTCACCTGTGACCTTATTCTTCTTTAAGCCTATTGCAAGTGCTCTGGACCTTAGAGTGGTGTGTCTAACCCATTTCTGCTTTTTCTCTCCCTTTCTTGGAAACTACTAGAGTGTCATCTAACGTTAAGCACTCACCTCTGTTTTAATTAAGTGGTGTTTACTTAGAGTTGTCTAGATAGGAGAAAGGATTGAATCTACTTTCATTATAACTGTGTTGAAGTGCTTTTACTATATTTTTGCTAGAGTGTTTTTAACTTATGTGTATTTTAAATAAATAACTATATACTTTTGAAACCAAGCTCTGGTCAGTGTTTGCTTGTGCTATTGTGTTTTGGTACATATTGTGTATACTTTACATACTGCCTAACTCTTCTTGAGAGAAGTCTGACTGCTCAGCCACAGCTACCAGGTAAATCTGGGTGGTACAGACTGCTACCAAAGGGGTTTACTGCTCTACCTGTAGTCTTAAATCTTTTGCAGTGTTCCCCAAGGGAACTGCACAGGTTTCTGCCTAACACAGAGCCTCAGCTCTTGCACCTCTCAGTTCAGGCAGGGCCTCAGCCTCTGCACCTCTCCATTCAGGCAGAGCCTCAGCCCTTGCACTTCTCAGTTCAGGCAGAGCCTCAGCCTTGCCCCTCTCAGTTCAGGCGCAGCCTCAGTCTCTGCACCTCTCCGTTCAGGCAGAGCCTCAGCTCTTGCACCTCTCAGTTCAGGCAGAACCTCAGCCTTGCCCCTCTCAGTTCAGGCAGAGCCTCAGCCCTTGCCCCTCTCAGTTCAGGCAGAGCCTCAGCCTCTGCACCTCTCAGTTCAGGCAGAGCCTCAGCTCTTGCACCTCTCAGTTCAGGCAGAGCCTCAGCTCTTGCACCTCTCAGTTCAGGCAGAGCCTCAGCCTTGCCCCTCTCAGTTCAGACAGAGCCTCAGCCTCTGCACCTCTCCGTTCAGACAGAGCCTCAGGTCCTGCACCTCTCCGTTCAGGCAGAGCCTCAGCTCCTGCACCTCTCAGTTCAGACAGAGCCTCAGCCCTTGCCCCTCTAAGTTCAGGCAGAGCCTCAGCCCTTGCCCCTCTCAGTTCAGGCAGAACCTCAGCCTCTGGACCTCTCAGTTCAGGCAGAGCCTCAGCCTCTGCACCTCTCCGTACAGGCAGAGCCTCAGCTTTTGCACCTCTCAGTTCAGGCAGAGCCTCAACCTTGCCCCTCTCCGTTCAGGCAGAGCCTCAGCCTCTGCACCTCTCAGTTCAGTCAGAGCCTCAGCCTCTGCACCTCTCCATTCAGGCAGAGCCTCAGCCTCTGCACCTCTCCATTCAGGCAGAGCCTCAGCTCTTGCACCTCTCAGTTCAGGCAGAGCCTCAGCCTTGCCCCTCTCAGTTCAGGCAGAGCCTCAGCCTCGCACCTCTCAGTTCAGGCAGAGCCTGAGCCCTTGCCCCTCTCAGTCCAGGCAGAGCCTCAGCTTTTGCACCTCTAAGTTCAGGCAGAGCCTCAGCTTCTGCACCTCTCAGTTCAGGCAGAGCCTCAGCCCTTGCCCCTCTCCGTTCAGGCAGAGCCTCGGCCCTTGCACCTGTCAGTTTAGGCAGAGCCTCGGCCCTTGCACCTCTCAGTTCAGGCAGAGCCTCGGCCCTTGCACCTCTCAGTTCAGGCAGAGCCTCAGCTCTTGCCCCTCTCAGTTCAGGCAGAGCCTCAGCCCTTGCCCCTCTCAGTTCAGGCAGAGCCTCAGCCTCTGCACCTCTCAGTTCAGGCAGAGCCTCAGCTCTTGCACCGCTCAGTTCAGGCAGAGCCTCAGCTCTTGTACCTCTCAGTTCAAGCAAAGTCTTAGCCCTTGCCCCTCTCAGTTCAGGCAGAGCGTCAGCCTCTGCACCTCTCTGTTCAGGCAGAGCCTCAGCTCTTGCACCTCTCAGTTCAGGCAGAGCCTCAGCCCTTGCCCCTCTCAGTTCAGGCAGAGCCTCAGCCTCTGCACCTCTCAGTTCAGGCAGAGCCTCAGCTCTTGCACCTCTCAGCTCAGGCAGAGCCTCAGCTCTTGCACCTCTCAGTTCAGGCAGAGCCTCAACCTTGCATCTCTCGGTTCAGGCAGAGCCTCAGCCTCCGCACCTCTCCGTTCAGGCAGAGCCTCAGCTCCTGCACCTCTCCATTCAGGCAGAGCCTCAGCCCTTGCCGCTCTCAGTTCAGGCAGGGCCTCTGCCCTTGCACCTGTCGGTTCAGGCAGAGCCTCAGCCTTGCCCTCTCAGTTCAGGCAGAGCCTCAATCCTTACCCCTCTCAGTTCAGGCAGAGCCTCAGCACCTCTCCGTTCAGGCAGAGCCTCAGCTCTTGCACCTCTCATTTCAGGCAGAGCCTCAGCATTGCCCCTCTCAGTTCAGGCAGAGCCTCAGCACCTCTCCGTTCAGGCAGAGCCTCAGCTCTTGCACCTGTCAGTTCAGGCAGAGCCTCAGCCTTGCCCCTCTCAGTTCAGGCAGAGCCTCAGCCTCTGCACCTCTCCATTCAGGCAGAGCCTCAGCTCTTGCACCTCTCCGTTCAGACAGAGCCTGAGCCTTGCACCTCTCTGTTCAGACAGAGCCTCAGCCTTGCCCCTCTCAGTTCAGGCAGACCCTCAGCCTCTGCACCTCTCAGTTCAGGCAGAGCCTCAGCTCTTGCACCTCTCAGTTCAGGCAGAGCCTCAGCCCTTGCCCCTCTCAGTTCAGGCAGAGTCTCAGCCTCTGCACCTCTCCATTCAGGCAGAGCCTCAGCTCTTGCACCTCTCAGTTCAGGCAGAGCCTCAGCCTCTGCACCTCTCTGTTCAGGCAGAGCCTCAGCTCTTGCACCTCTCAGTTCAGACAGAGCCTCAGCCTTGCCCCTCTCAGTTCAGGCAGAGCCTCAGCCTCTGCACCTCTCCGTTCAGGCAGAGCCTCAGCCTCTGCACCTCTCCGTTCAAGCAGAGCCTCAGCTCTTGCACCTCTCAGTTCAGGCAGAGCCTCAGCCTTGCCCCTCTCAGTTCAGGCAGAGCCTCAGCCTCTGCACCTTTCAGTTCAGGCAGAGCCTCAGCCTCTGCTCCTCTCCGTTCAGGCAGAGCCTCAGCTCTTGCACCTCTCAGTTCAGGCAGAGCCTCAGCCTTGCCCCTCTCAGTTCAGGCAGAGCCTCAGCCTCTGCACCTCTCCGTTCAAGCAGAGCCTCAGCCCTTGCCCCTCTCCGTTCAGGCAGAGCCTCGGCCCTTGCACCTGTCAGTTCAGGCAGAGCCTCGGCCCTTGCACCTCTCAGTTCAGGCAGAGCCTCGGCCCTTGCACCTCTCAGTTCAGGCAGAGCCTCAGCTCTTGCCCCTCTCAGTTCAGGCAGAGCCTCAGCCCTTGCCCCTCTCAGTTCAGGCAGAGCCTCAGCCTCTGCACCTCTCAGTTCAGGCAGAGCCTCAGCTCTTGCACCGCTCTGTTCAGGCAGAGCCTCAGCTCTTGCACCTCTCAGTTCAGGCAGAGCCTCAGCCCTTGCCCCTCTCAGTTCAGGCAGAGCCTCAGCCTCTACACCTCTCAGTTCAGGCAGAGCCTCAGCTCTTGCACCTCTCAGCTCAGGCAGAGCCTCAGCTCTTGCACCTCTCAGTTCAGGCAGAGCCTCAACCTTGCATCTCTCGGTTCAGGCAGAGCCTCAGCCTCCGCACCTCTCCGTTCAGGCAGAGCCTCAGCTCCTGCACCTCTCCGTTCAGGCAGAGCCTCAGCCCTTGCCGCTCTCAGTTCAGGCAGGGCCTCTGCCCTTGCACCTGTCGGTTCAGGCAGAGCCTCAGCCTTGCCCTCTCAGTTCAGGCAGAGCCTCAATCCTTACCCCTCTCAGTTCAGGCAGAGCCTCAGCACCTCTCCGTTCAGGCAGAGCCTCAGCTCTTGCACCTCTCATTTCAGGCAGAGCCTCAGCATTGCCCCTCTCAGTTCAGGCAGAGCCTCAGCACCTCTCCGTTCAGGCAGAGCCTCAGCTCTTGCACCTGTCAGTTCAGGCAGAGCCTCAGCCTTGCCCCTCTCAGTTCAGGCAGAGCCTCAGCCTCTGCACCTCTCCGTTCAGGCAGAGCCTCAGCTCTTGCACCTCTCCGTTCAGACAGAGCCTGAGCCTTGCACCTCTCTGTTCAGACAGAGCCTCAGCCTTGCCCCTCTCAGTTCAGGCAGACCCTCAGCCTCTGCACCTCTCAGTTCAGGCAGAGCCTCAGCCCTTGCCCCTCTCAGTTCAGGCAGAGCCTCAGCCTCTGCACCTCTCCATTCAGGCAGAGCCTCAGCTCTTGCACCTCTCAGTTCAGGCAGAGCCTCAGCCTCTGCACCTCTCCGTTCAGGCAGAGCCTCAGCTCTTGCACCTCTCAGTTCAGACAGAGCCTCAGCCTTGCCCCTCTCAGTTCAGGCAGAGCCTCAGCCTCTGCACCTCTCCGTTCAGGCAGAGCCTCAGCCTCTGCACCTCTCCGTTCAAGCAGAGCCTCAGCTCTTGCACCTCTCAGTTCAGGCAGAGCCTCAGCCTTGCCCCTCTCAGTTCAGGCAGAGCCTCAGCCTCTGCACCTTTCCGTTCAGGCAGAGCCTCAGCCTCTGCAACTCTCCGTTCAGGCAGAGCCTCAGCTCTTGCACCTCTCAGTTCAGGCAGAGCCTCAGCCTTGCCCCTCTCAGTTCAGGCAGAGCCTCAGCCTCTGCTCCTCTCCGTTCAGGCAGAGCCTCAGCTCTTGCACCTCTCAGTTCAGGCAGAGCCTCAGCCTTGCCCCTCTCAGTTCAGGCAGAGCCTCAGCCTCTGCACCTCTCCGTTCAGGCAGAGCCTCAGCTCTTGCACCTCTCAGTTCAGGCAGAGCCTCAGCCTCTGCACCTCTCCATTCAGGCAGAGCCTCAGCCCTTGCACCTCTCAGTTCAGGCAGGGCCTCAGCCTTGCCCCTCTCAGTTCAGGCAGAGCCTCAGCTCTTGCACCTCTCAGTTCAGGCAGAGCCTCAGCCCTTGCCCCTCTCAGTTCAGGCAGAGCCTCAGCCTCTGCACCTCTCCGTTCAGGCAGAGCCTCAGCTCTTGCACCTCTCAGTTCAGGCAGAGCCTCAGCCTTGCCCCTCTCAGTTCAGGCAGAGCCTCAGCCTCTGCTCCTCTCCGTTCAGGCAGAGCCTCAGCTCTTGCACCTCTCAGTTCAGGCAGAGCCTCAGCCTTGCCCCTCTCAGTTCAGGCAGAGCCTCAGCCTCTGCACCTCTCAGTTCAGGCAGAGCCTCAGCTCTTGCACCTCTCAGTTCAGGCAGAGCCTCAGCCTCTGCACCTCTCCATTCAGGCAGAGCCTCAGCCCTTGCACCTCTCAGTTCAGGCAGGGCCTCAGCCTTGCCCCTCTCAGTTCAGGCACAGCCTCAGCCTCTGCACCTCTCAGTTCAGGCAGAGCCTCAGCCTCTGCAACTCTCCGTTCAGGCAGAGCCTCAGCTCCTGCACCTCTCCGTTCAGGTAGAGCCTCAGCCCTTGCCGCTCTCAGTTCAGGCAGGGCCTCTGCCCTTGCACCTGTCGGTTCAGGCAGAGCCTCAGCCTTGCCCTCTCAGTTCAGGCAGAGCCTCAGTCCTTGCCCCTCTCAGTTCAGGCAGAGCCTCAGCACCTCTCCGTTCAGGCAGAGCCTCAGTTCTTGCACCTCTCATTTCAGGCAGAGCCTCAGCATTGCCCCTCTCAGTTCAGGCAGAGCCTCAGCCTCTGCACCTCTCCGTTCAGACAGAGCCTCAGGTCCTGCACCTCTCCGTTCAGGCAGAGCCTCAGCTCCTGCACCTCTCAGTTCAGACAGAGCCTCAGCCCTTGCCCCTCTAAGTTCAGGCAGAGCCTCAGCCCTTGCCCCTCTCAGTTCAGGCAGAACCTCAGCCTCTGGACCTCTCAGTTCAGGCAGAGCCTCAGCCCTTGCCCCTCTCAGTTCAGGCAGAGCCTCAGCCTCTGCACCTCTCCGTTCAGGCAGAGCCTCAACCTTGCCCCTCTCCGTTCAGGCAGAGCCTCAGCCTCTGCACCTCTCAGTTCAGTCAGAGCCTCAGCCTCTGCACCTCTCCATTCAGGCAGAGCCTCAGCCTCTGCACCTCTCCATTCAGGCAGAGCCTCAGCTCTTGCACCTCTCAGTTCAGGCAGAGCCTCAGCCTTGCCCCTCTCAGTTCAGGCAGAGCCTCAGCCTCGCACCTCTCAGTTCAGGCAGAGCCTGAGCCCTTGCCCCTCTCAGTTCAGGCAGAGCCTCAGCTCTTGCACCTCTCAGTCCAGGCAGAGCCTCAGCTTTTGCACCTCTAAGTTCAGGCAGAGCCTCAGCTTCTGCACCTCTCAGTTCAGGCAGAGCCTCAGCCCTTGCCCCTCTCCGTTCAGGCAGAGCCTCGGCCCTTGCACCTGTCAGTTTAGGCAGAGCCTCGGCCCTTGCACCTCTCAGTTCAGGCAGAGCCTCGGCCCTTGCACCTCTCAGTTCAGGCAGAGCCTCAGCTCTTGCCCCTCTCAGTTCAGGCAGAGCCTCAGCCCTTGCCCCTCTCAGTTCAGGCAGAGCCTCAGCCTCTGCACCTCTCAGTTCAGGCAGAGCCTCAGCTCTTGCACCGCTCAGTTCAGGCAGAGCCTCAGCTCTTGTACCTCTCAGTTCAAGCAAAGTCTTAGCCCTTGCCCCTCTCAGTTCAGGCAGAGCGTCAGCCTCTGCACCTCTCTGTTCAGGCAGAGCCTCAGCTCTTGCACCTCTCAGTTCAGGCAGAGCCTCAGCCCTTGCCCCTCTCAGTTCAGGCAGAGCCTCAGCCTCTGCACCTCTCAGTTCAGGCAGAGCCTCAGCTCTTGCACCTCTCAGCTCAGGCAGAGCCTCAGCTCTTGCACCTCTCAGTTCAGGCAGAGCCTCAACCTTGCATCTCTCGGTTCAGGCAGAGCCTCAGCCTCCGCACCTCTCCGTTCAGGCAGAGCCTCAGCTCCTGCACCTCTCCATTCAGGCAGAGCCTCAGCCCTTGCCGCTCTCAGTTCAGGCAGGGCCTCTGCCCTTGCACCTGTCGGTTCAGGCAGAGCCTCAGCCTTGCCCTCTCAGTTCAGGCAGAGCCTCAATCCTTACCCCTCTCAGTTCAGGCAGAGCCTCAGCACCTCTCCGTTCAGGCAGAGCCTCAGCTCTTGCACCTCTCATTTCAGGCAGAGCCTCAGCATTGCCCCTCTCAGTTCAGGCAGAGCCTCAGCACCTCTCCGTTCAGGCAGAGCCTCAGCTCTTGCACCTGTCAGTTCAGGCAGAGCCTCAGCCTTGCCCCTCTCAGTTCAGGCAGAGCCTCAGCCTCTGCACCTCTCCATTCAGGCAGAGCCTCAGCTCTTGCACCTCTCCGTTCAGACAGAGCCTGAGCCTTGCACCTCTCTGTTCAGACAGAGCCTCAGCCTTGCCCCTCTCAGTTCAGGCAGACCCTCAGCCTCTGCACCTCTCAGTTCAGGCAGAGCCTCAGCTCTTGCACCTCTCAGTTCAGGCAGAGCCTCAGCCCTTGCCCCTCTCAGTTCAGGCAGAGTCTCAGCCTCTGCACCTCTCCATTCAGGCAGAGCCTCAGCTCTTGCACCTCTCAGTTCAGGCAGAGCCTCAGCCTCTGCACCTCTCTGTTCAGGCAGAGCCTCAGCTCTTGCACCTCTCAGTTCAGACAGAGCCTCAGCCTTGCCCCTCTCAGTTCAGGCAGAGCCTCAGCCTCTGCACCTCTCCGTTCAGGCAGAGCCTCAGCCTCTGCACCTCTCCGTTCAAGCAGAGCCTCAGCTCTTGCACCTCTCAGTTCAGGCAGAGCCTCAGCCTTGCCCCTCTCAGTTCAGGCAGAGCCTCAGCCTCTGCACCTTTCAGTTCAGGCAGAGCCTCAGCCTCTGCTCCTCTCCGTTCAGGCAGAGCCTCAGCTCTTGCACCTCTCAGTTCAGGCAGAGCCTCAGCCTTGCCCCTCTCAGTTCAGGCAGAGCCTCAGCCTCTGCACCTCTCCGTTCAAGCAGAGCCTCAGCCCTTGCCCCTCTCCGTTCAGGCAGAGCCTCGGCCCTTGCACCTGTCAGTTCAGGCAGAGCCTCGGCCCTTGCACCTCTCAGTTCAGGCAGAGCCTCGGCCCTTGCACCTCTCAGTTCAGGCAGAGCCTCAGCTCTTGCCCCTCTCAGTTCAGGCAGAGCCTCAGCCCTTGCCCCTCTCAGTTCAGGCAGAGCCTCAGCCTCTGCACCTCTCAGTTCAGGCAGAGCCTCAGCTCTTGCACCGCTCTGTTCAGGCAGAGCCTCAGCTCTTGCACCTCTCAGTTCAGGCAGAGCCTCAGCCCTTGCCCCTCTCAGTTCAGGCAGAGCCTCAGCCTCTACACCTCTCAGTTCAGGCAGAGCCTCAGCTCTTGCACCTCTCAGCTCAGGCAGAGCCTCAGCTCTTGCACCTCTCAGTTCAGGCAGAGCCTCAACCTTGCATCTCTCGGTTCAGGCTTTGCCTCAGCCTCCGCACCTCTCCGTTCAGGCAGAGCCTCAGCTCCTGCACCTCTCCGTTCAGGCAGAGCCTCAGCCCTTGCCGCTCTCAGTTCAGGCAGGGCCTCTGCCCTTGCACCTGTCGGTTCAGGCAGAGCCTCAGCCTTGCCCTCTCAGTTCAGGCAGAGCCTCAATCCTTACCCCTCTCAGTTCAGGCAGAGCCTCAGCACCTCTCCGTTCAGGCAGAGCCTCAGCTCTTGCACCTCTCATTTCAGGCAGAGCCTCAGCATTGCCCCTCTCAGTTCAGGCAGAGCCTCAGCACCTCTCCGTTCAGGCAGAGCCTCAGCTCTTGCACCTGTCAGTTCAGGCAGAGCCTCAGCCTTGCCCCTCTCAGTTCAGGCAGAGCCTCAGCCTCTGCACCTCTCCGTTCAGGCAGAGCCTCAGCTCTTGCACCTCTCCGTTCAGACAGAGCCTGAGCCTTGCACCTCTCTGTTCAGACAGAGCCTCAGCCTTGCCCCTCTCAGTTCAGGCAGACCCTCAGCCTCTGCACCTCTCAGTTCAGGCAGAGCCTCAGCTCTTGCACCTCTCAGTTCAGGCAGAGCCTCAGCCCTTGCCCCTCTCAGTTCAGGCAGAGCCTCAGCCTCTGCACCTCTCCATTCAGGCAGAGCCTCAGCTCTTGCACCTCTCAGTTCAGGCAGAGCCTCAGCCTCTGCACCTCTCCGTTCAGGCAGAGCCTCAGCCTCTGCACCTCTCCGTTCAAGCAGAGCCTCAGCTCTTGCACCTCTCAGTTCAGGCAGAGCCTCAGCCTTGCCCCTCTCAGTTCAGGCAGAGCCTCAGCCTCTGCACCTTTCCGTTCAGGCAGAGCCTCAGCCTCTGCAACTCTCCGTTCAGGCAGAGCCTCAGCTCTTGCACCTCTCAGTTCAGGCAGAGCCTCAGCCTTGCCCCTCTCAGTTCAGGCAGAGCCTCAGCCTCTGCTCCTCTCCGTTCAGGCAGAGCCTCAGCTCTTGCACCTCTCAGTTCAGGCAGAGCCTCAGCCTTGCCCCTCTCAGTTCAGGCAGAGCCTCAGCCTCTGCACCTCTCCGTTCAGGCAGAGCCTCAGCTCTTGCACCTCTCAGTTCAGGCAGAGCCTCAGCCTCTGCACCTCTCCATTCAGGCAGAGCCTCAGCCCTTGCACCTCTCAGTTCAGGCAGGGCCTCAGCCTTGCCCCTCTCAGTTCAGGCAGAGCCTCAGCTCTTGCACCTCTCAGTTCAGGCAGAGCCTCAGCCCTTGCCCCTCTCAGTTCAGGCAGAGCCTCAGCCTCTGCACCTCTCCGTTCAGGCAGAGCCTCAGCTCTTGCACCTCTCAGTTCAGGCAGAGCCTCAGCCTTGCCCCTCTCAGTTCAGGCAGAGCCTCAGCCTCTGCTCCTCTCCGTTCAGGCAGAGCCTCAGCTCTTGCACCTCTCAGTTCAGGCAGAGCCTCAGCCTTGCCCCTCTCAGTTCAGGCAGAGCCTCAGCCTCTGCACCTCTCAGTTCAGGCAGAGCCTCAGCTCTTGCACCTCTCAGTTCAGGCAGAGCCTCAGCCTCTGCACCTCTCCATTCAGGCAGAGCCTCAGCCCTTGCACCTCTCAGTTCAGGCAGGGCCTCAGCCTTGCCCCTCTCAGTTCAGGCACAGCCTCAGCCTCTGCACCTCTCAGTTCAGGCAGAGCCTCAGCCTCTGCAACTCTCCGTTCAGGCAGAGCCTCAGCTCCTGCACCTCTCCGTTCAGGTAGAGCCTCAGCCCTTGCCGCTCTCAGTTCAGGCAGGGCCTCTGCCCTTGCACCTGTCGGTTCAGGCAGAGCCTCAGCCTTGCCCTCTCAGTTCAGGCAGAGCCTCAGTCCTTGCCCCTCTCAGTTCAGGCAGAGCCTCAGCACCTCTCCGTTCAGGCAGAGCCTCAGTTCTTGCACCTCTCATTTCAGGCAGAGCCTCAGCATTGCCCCTCTCAGTTCAGGCAGAGCCTCAGCACCTCTCCGTTCAGGCAGAGCCTCAGCTCTTGCACCTCTCAGTTCAGGCATAGCCTCAGCCTTGCCCCTCTCAGTTCAGGCAGAGCCTTAGCCCTTGCCCCTCTCAGTTCAGGCAGAGCCTCAGCCTCTGCACCTCTCTGTTCAGGCAGAGCCTTAGCTCTTGCACCTCTCAGTTCAGGCAGAGCCTCAGCCTCTGCACCTCTCAGTTCAGGCAGAGCCTCAGCTCTTGCACCTCTCAGTTCAGGCATAGCCTCAGCTCTTGCACCTCTCAGTTCAGGCAGAGCCTCAACCTTGCCCCTCTCGGTTCAGGCAGAGCCTCAGCCTCTGCAACTCTCCGTTCAGGCAGAGCCTCAGCTCCTGCACCTCTCCGTTCAGGTAGAGCCTCAGCCCTTGCCGCTCTCAGTTCAGGCAGGGCCTCTGCCCTTGCACCTGTCGGTTCAGGCAGAGCCTCAGCCTTGCCCTCTCAGTTCAGGCAGAGCCTCAGTCCTTGCCCCTCTCAGTTCAGGCAGAGCCTCAGCACCTCTCCGTTCAGGCAGAGCCTCAGTTCTTGCACCTCTCATTTCAGGCAGAGCCTCAGCATTGCCCCTCTCAGTTCAGGCAGAGCCTCAGCACCTCTCCGTTCAGGCAGAGCCTCAGCTCTTGCACCTCTCAGTTCAGGCATAGCCTCAGCCTTGCCCCTCTCAGTTCAGGCAGAGCCTCAGCCTCTGCACCTCTCCGTTCAGGCAGAGCCTCAGCTCTTGCACCTCTCCGTCAGACAGAGCCTGAGCCTTGCACCTCTCTGTTCAGACAGAGCCTCAGCCTTGCCCCTCTCAGTTCAGGCAGACCCTCAGCCTCTGCACCTCTCAGTTCAGACAGAGCCTCAGCTCTTGCACCTCTCAGTTCAGGCAGAGCCTCAGCCCTTGCCCCTCTCAGTTCAGGCAGAGCCTCAGCCTCTGCACCTCTCCATTCAGGCAGAGCCTCAGCTCTTGCACCTCTCAGTTCAGGCAGAGCCTCAGCCTCTGCACCTCTCCGTTCAGGCAGAGCCTCAGCTCTTGCACCTCTCAGTTCAGACAGAGCCTCAGCCTTTCCCCTCTCAGTTCAGGCAGAGCCTCAGCCTCTGCACCTCTCCATTCAGGCAGAGCCTCAGCCTCTGCACCTCTCCGTTCATGCAGAGCCACAGCTCTTGCACCTCTCAGTTCAGGCAGAGCCTCAGCCTTGCCCCTCTCAGTTCAGGCAGAGCCTCAGCCTCTGCACCTTTCCGTTCAGGCAGAGCCTCAGCCTCTGCACCTCTCCGTTCAGGCAGAGCCTCAGCTCTTGCACCTCTCAGTTCAGGCAGAGCCTCAGCCTCTGCTCCTCTCCGTTCAGGCAGAGCCTCAGCTCTTGCACCTCTCAGTTCAGGCAGAGCCTCAGCCTTGCCCCTCTCAGTTGAGGCAGAGCCTCAGCCTCTGCACCTCTCCGTTCAGGCAGAGCCTCAGCTCTTGCACCTCTCAGTTCAGGCAGAGCCTCAGCCCTTGCCCCTCTCAGTTCAGGCAGAACCTCAGCCTCTGCACCTCTCAGTTCAGGCAGAGCCTCAGCTCTTGCACCTCTCAGTTCAGGCAGAGCCTCAGCCCTTGCACCTCTCCGTTCAGGCAGAGCCTCAGCCCTTGCACCTCTCAGTTCAGGCAGAGCCTCAGCCCTTGCACCTCTCAGTTCAGGCAGAGCCTCAGCCTTGCCCCTCTCAGTTCATGCAGAGCCTCAGCCTCTGCACCTCTCTGTTCAGGCAGAGCCTCAGCTCTTGCACCTTTCAGTTCAGGCAGAGCCTCAACCTTGCCCCTCTCCGTTCAGGCAGAGCCTCAGCCCCTGCACCTCTCCGTTCAGGCAGAGCCTGAGCCCTTGTCCCTCTCAGTTCAGGCAGAGCCTCAGCTCTTGCACCTCTCAGTCCATGCAGAGCCTCAGCTCTTGCACCTCTCAGTTCAGGCAGAGCCTCAGCCTCTGCACCTCTCAGTTCAGGCAGAGCCTCAGCCCTTGCCCCTCTCCGTTAATGCAGAGCCTCAGCCCTTTCACCTGTCAGTTCAGGCAGAGCCTCAGCCCTTGCACCTGTCAGCTCAGGCAGAGGTTCAGCCCTTGCACCTCTCAGTTCAGGCAGAGCCTCAGCCTCTGCACCTTTCCGTTCAGGCAGAGCCTCAGCCTCTGCACCTCTCCGTTCAGGCAGAGCCTCAGCTCTTGCACCTCTCAGTTCAGGCAGAGACTCAGCCTCTGCACCTCTCCGTTCAGGCAGAGCCTCAGCTCTTGCACCTCTCAGTTCAGACAGAGCCTCAGCCTTTCCCCTCTCAGTTCAGGCAGAGCCTCAGCCTCTGCACCTCTCCATTCAGGCAGAGCCTCAGCCTCTGCACCTCTCCGTTCATGCAGAGCCACAGCTCTTGCACCTCTCAGTTCAGGCAGAGCCTCAGCCTTGCCCCTCTCAGTTCAGGCAGAGCCTCAGCCTCTGCACCTTTCCGTTCAGGCAGAGCCTCAGCCTCTGCACCTCTCCGTTCAGGCAGAGCCTCAGCTCTTGCACCTCTCCGTTCAGGCAGAGCCTCAGCCTTGCACCTCTCAGTTCAGGCAGAGCCTCAGCTCTTGCACCTGTCAGCTCAGGGAGGACCTCAGCCCTTGCACCTGTCAGCTCAGGGAGACCATAGTTTGACCCCTAAAGAGCACTAGCAAGGGCCTGTGGGCTGTAATCTCCAGGTTATAATAATGCCCCTGGGCAACAGCAGCAGGAATCTCGCCGACATGCACCCACATAAAATCCCCAAAGCAAGGGCCAAACGCGAGCATGGCCCGCGGACTACAATCTCCGTGGGGGGGTGGAGAGGGGGGGAAGTAATGAATGTAGTGACTTTACTACAACCCCTCCCCCCCTCCAATGCCCTGGACAAACGAGATCCCAAGTTGTTCAAATCTGAAATCACATGTAAGAACCCTAAATAAACTCAATCCAATCGTACAGGGAGTGTGTACATTGTGAGCAAAGGAAATGTGGAAAAGAAACACAAATAACTTTACAATTCATTTAATTGTAAAAGAAAAAGTGACTCTCCCCGTCGGGGAATTGAACCCCGGTCTCCCGCGTGACAGGCGGGGATACTGACCACTATACTAACGAGGACCGCTGGGGCTCCCAGCGGAAAAGCCCTATATGAAGAGGAGGCGGGTCATGAGCAGCCACGGTGCGCTATCATAGGCTGCCCATAAAGCCTCCCAAAGAGGGGGCGGGGCATGAGCAGTCACAGTGCGCTATTATAGGCTGCCCATAAACCCTTCCACAGAGGAGGCGGGGCGTGAGCAGTCACAGTGCGCTATTATAGGCTGCCCATAGAGCCTCCCAAAGAGGAGGCGGGGCGTGAGCAGTCACGTCCCTCTCTGATTGGGTGTCAGTCTCCGTCCCTTCACCGGAGGAGGCGGTGCATGAGTCACAACAGCCCTCTCTGATAGGCTGCCAGCCACCGTCCCTCACTCAAGGAGGCGGCTAGGCTGCCAGCCACCGTCCCTCACTCACTCAAGGAGGCGGCGCATGAGCAATAATAGACTTGTCTGATAGGCTGCCACCCACCGAGGAGGCGGGGAGTCAGCTACCACGGGCCTATCTGATAGGCTGCCAGCCATCGCCCGCCCCCTTTCGGGCACACCACACAGGTTGCCGAGCAGCGGAGCAGGGGTACTCTGTGGTGTGTGACTTTGCAGGAGGGGGCGGGGGGCGCACCGGGTCATTGGTACCTGGTGTGCGAGTACCACCCGTGCAGTGTCTTGCTATGCCGCCCTGTCGGGACTCCCATGACGACGTTTGTTATTCTCGTGCCTCAGTTCTTTCGCGCCAGTGGTGTCGTTTTCTTTAATTACGAGGGGGTGTGGGTAGGTCAATGGTAGTGTAAATAAATATGTTCTCTCAAAGTTCAAAACGTTCTGCCGAAACCCGGGATCGAACCAGGGACCTTTAGATCTTCAGTCTAACGCTCTCCCAACTGAGCTATTTCGGCTGAGGAGCAGAGTCCGCGGATCTGGATGGAAGATGTGGTAAGTGCACAAGGAACAGGTGAAAGTGTGCACACACCTCTAAATGAAGGAGCATGTAGCCAAGGACAGGGCTACAGCATAGGGGAGCCATGCAAAACCATGCAACTACCTACACATAGGCAGTGTGTATACACAGGAAGCAAGACTAGGGACATTGGCCATATGCACATTATGCACGCAGGAAAACACCTATCCCCAAGGGTAAGATGAGGAGGGGTGGGGAGCTCAGGATCCCTGAACTGGAAGGACAGTCACAGCTGGGAAAACAATACAGAAATAGGCTACAAATATATCATGAACAAAACAGGCACATCACATCTTAAAAACAGTATCTCAAGAAGCATCACTAAATAGAGAAAGACAAACCCACATCTGAGTAGTTGGAGGGGCCCTGCTGGTGCATTGAGCAGGTGTGGTGAGCAAAAAACGGACCAAGTATTCCAGAAGTTTCATAGAGAAAAGGAGGAGAGAGATCGGCTGGGACCAAAGGGGCCAAGGAGTTGTTTTTAGCAGAAGGATAACAGTGGCATGCTTTGGGAAGTGGGGATAACCCTGATAAGCAAGGCAGTGTTCACAGCTTTGGCAACAGATGGACAAAGTGAGGCAGAATGTCCTTAATAATACAAAGCAGGAATTGGATGCCCAGGGGCGGCAGACAAGTTTGAACATGGCCGCAGAGACATCAAATGGAGAGACAGTAGACAATGTAGACCAAGAAGTGGCAGGCAAGGATTCTGTAGGAGAATGCGGATTGAATAACTGAACAGAGGAGGAGTTGATTTTGGACCTAATTTAATCCACAAAAAAGAGGGACAAGGAATCTCATGGGTCCTGCGTAAGTGGGACAGGATCAGGTGCAGCTGAGGAAAGACTCCATACAATTGTAAACAACTCTTTGGCGTAGATACAGGAGGTCTCAATAAGTGAGTCATTGTGAATCTGTTTGGCACTGAGAATGGTACGATGATACTGCGCAGTGGCCTGCCATAGGGCAAGTTTAGCAGTAACAGTCTGCGCTTCAAAGGGAGCGCCCGAAATTTATCAGTGAAACAACGCTGGGATGGATAGTAAACCAAACTGACAATATATATTATATATGAGAAAAAGTACCCTCTATCATACATTAAAAAGATAATGATGTTGAACAAAAAGAGAATGATATTATTTTCCCTATTCTGAACTCGACCCTTTTGTAAGTAGCATTCAAAGTAATGTCAGTTTAAGGAAATCTCATATTGGTTTAAATGGCCTACCAAGCCGCTTATTGTCTGCTATACTGCTAATGTACGAGGGAAATAATGCTGTAATTGGGTGGGGCTTAGGAAGGAGACTACCAAACCTATCCAAGTAGAAAAGGGTGTTCTCTAGGGTTGCGTTTTTTCCACCACCGTTGCGTTTTTTGTTTTAAATTAATGTCCTGATAAGTAAACTGGTAAATGTGCTCTCTGATTGATAGGGAGAATTCTCATTCTATGGCTAATTTCCCTTACTTATAGAGTCCCCCAGCAGCTTTGCTGGATTTTAAGGTTTTTTTTTCTCCTGCTAAGAGTGAGACTCTTTTTCCCCACTCTTAGACATTTCTGCTATGTGTGTTCTAGGCTATTTTTGTGTTTAATGTCTATGGGGTTTCTCTCACCTACATAGGAACCATCTTTACTCAGATGTGTTACACAGCACCCTCCGTGCAGTGACACAGGGGTGTCGTAGCGACCCCCAAACATAGACTCCATACCCTGGGACTGGCTACTGTCTCCCAGGGCATGTAAAGTCCCCATTGACTTTACTAGTCAATTTTTGTGAACTAAACCAGTACAACCCATCTTACTATGGAGGTACTGGGAAGGGTTAATAGATTTTCCCTTGTGTTCATTTTCGAGAGGGTACCGTACAGTTCCTCTCTCAAATGTTTCTGGCTGGTGGCAGTGGTTACTACCGTAAATATTCAACCGTGAATATTTTCCTATGGGATTTTCCCATTGTTCGAGGCTACCACATTCTCTGACAGCCTCTAACATACCGCCGGTGTATTTTAATATTAACTTTACTCTGGTAGGTTTTATTTGCCAGAACTTTTATATAACTTCTTTCTCGTGTCTTTCTCTAAACTCCTAACCCAGGTCAGGGATCCTTTGTTCGTCCTTTTGGCGGGCTTCTGCCAAGAAGCCCTCCTTTCGGCGCCACTGAGTCTGGGGTGGATCCATTGTGTGGGAGGGGGAGTAGGACCCCTGGACAGGGTTGCCTCAGCAACCCATGTCACACTCTATCCTGATAGGCTGGAGGGTCTCCCACCAAGATGACCACTCCACTGTGTGAGTGACAGCTAGGCTGTACACATTTTTTTTGCATAAAAACAGGGTCCTGAGGACTGAAGAGCAAGACGTCGCCACTGGAACTCAGAAGCCGAAGAGGAGAGAAGCTAAAGACATCTGCAACAACTGAACCACCAGTGAAGCCCTGCTGCAGCGTCTCACCACTTTTCTCCACACAATGAGAGAAGATCTTCATCTGCAAGAGCCTTCTTCCCTTGAGCTGGTGGGGCCAACCAATTTGCCAATCGCTTTCCTGGACCTGCCCTGGTCGAATCACCAGTACCCTTTACTTGGACACCGGGTAGCCAGGCACCCGTCCACCCGGACCGCGATTTAAAGGAGCGTACCTTTTATTTGTCGGGCAGCACCGCGGCTGGTTTCATCCCTGGGTAGTGCAGTAACACGAACAGTCCTCCACGACGAGAGCCTCTCTTCCTCTGCTGGATCCCCCTAACTGCAGGAACTACCAGGAACAACCGCCACCGCAGGAGCCACTTCAGGAGCCACTTCTTCATTTATAAGGTACATTGTTCTGCCAGGCTGCCCTTTCTGCGTGGTAGAGCTAAAGGTGTTTTAAATCCTTTACCTACCTGTTGGGTTGGCCGCCCCTCTCTCTTAACATTGTCTTTCACCTTCTGCATCAACCTTTTCAACCTCGTTAACCAAAGACTTGACTGCAGAACGTTTTGCTCCTGGGCCCTTGCCCTGTACCACTGACTCTGGCACAGGCCTACAGACTCTGGCTACATTTGTTAGAACTGTATTCACTAGATTGCTTCTCAGCTAGAACTGTGTTGGTGCACCTACTTCTTATAAACACCCCTTCCTTCCCACTTCTAAACCTTGTGCCATGTTGCTCAGTTTTCATTTAAGTATTTGCTATACTGATGTACTGCCTTGCCTAAACTGGTTCACAAACCCATGGGAAGTGTTGCTGGGGTCTATAAGAAGATATTTCTATATGACTTGTGTTTTCATTCCCTTGGAAGAAATTGCTAGAGTGCCATTTGTGTTTGGTTTTCACTGTGCCATTTTGCTCAGTTTTCACTCTTGCTCAAACTTGTCTACAATTTAACTAGGGAGTTGTGTATACTTTCTTTGACTGAATTTAACTTACTTAAGAACCGTGATAAAGGTGTTTTATTAGTAGTGTACAAAATAAATATATATTCCTTTTTATTACAAAGCTTTGGTCAGTGTTTCCTTGTTCCAAAGTGCTGAAGGCCTATTGTGTAAACCCTGAATACTGCTCATCTCCCTCTTGAGATAAGTCTGACTACTCAGCCACAGCTACCAACTAAATCTTTGTGGTACGGACTGATACCAAAGGGGATTTATTGCTCACACCTGTAGTCCTAATCTTCTGTAGTGCTCCCTAAGGGAACTGCACAGGATTCTGCCTAACACTGATGCCCCGGCTCTGGCTGGAGACAAAATCCCTGTTTTATTGTTGGCGTATGATGCGATTCTAAATTGTCCCCTGGGTGAAAAATGCAACTGCATTTGTTCTCATAGGTTTGTGAGGGGGTAGGGTTACCATTTAACATAGATACATTCATTAATGTCTACCTAATGGCCCTGTCATGGTCCAAGGCCCTCAGGCCAATCTCCTCCTCTTTGATAGGCGCTTCCCTCGCCTCATCAATTTCCTTTCATCTCCTGCTGTCCCCTCCTCTCCCCCCTTGGCTACCTTGCCCTCACTCTCCTCCTCCTCCTCCTCTGCCCCTCCGAGGGCTCTTTCTCCCCCACAGGGCATACCTCCGATCTGTACCCCTCCCCGGAAGGTCTTTAAGGCTGGCAACCTTCTTCATATTGCCACTCTCAACTCTTGCTCTGCCGTCAAACACTCCTCTGACATCTGCCACCTCCTTGAAGAACTAGACCTTGATGTCCTTGGTCTTACTAAGACATGGTTCACGGCCAGCTCAGTCACGAGCTTATACACTCTCCTCCCTGATGGCTACAAGATCCTCTCAGCACCCAGATCCTCCCGGTTGGGGGGGGGGGGTAGCCTTGATCTTTCCTGAGTGGATTCCTGCCTCTATCATTCCCACTCAGACTTACTTCTCTTTTGAATGCCTTGGCTGTAGGCTTTCTCTCTCGCCTACCCATTCTCTTACTGTGGTTACCATCTACCGGCCTCCTGGTTAAATCAACTCATTTCTCTCTGAGTGGGCAGACCTCTCCTCCTCCCTCCTGGCCTCTACCACTCAACTCCTCCTTCCTTCAGATGTAAAAGGCCCAAGTCAAGCAGGCTGCCTTATATGGTGCAGAGCTCTGGGGCCACTCGAACTGTAGGAAATTGGGGACATTTGAGAATGGTTTAATAAAGAACACCCTAAGACCCCCGTGTGGGACATCCACAATCTTAATCGACGGGGAGATTGCTCTACCTGCCACAGGGGCCATTGTGACCCTAATACCCATTTTACATTGAATAAGATTGTGGAGCAGAGTGGAGCTACATACGTGTATTGACATTTTGGGGGCAGCCAGGAGCTTTGTGTATGAAGTGGTTTTCGTGTGTCAAAAGTTGGCTGCGTTTGATAGGTCATAGTGATCTCTGGCAGTGTCCTGCTGACATTGGGGGTAACGCTAAACAAATCATCGAAGCAACCTACCAGCAGAAAATGGATCAGGACTTCTTGAGATCTGTATTCACTTCTGCAATGATAATCTATTTGGAGAATAAGAGCAGCAGGGGATATAAATCATATTTGGATATTATGAGACCTAGGTTGCTGTATACTAAATAAAGGTTCAACATCCTAGCATCCTACCAGTGGCAGTAATACGGAATGCATGGGTTACGACGGAATCAAATAAATGTCTATACTGCCTGCATAGGGTCGAATCACTGGAGCACTTCCTTCTAGCATGCCCCTTCTATCTTTCATATAGAAGGATGCATCTGAGGCCAAGATTTCAATGGTTTGGTAACAGATCATCAAGTCAAGCAATGTTAATTTGAAGAAGGTCTGATGATGCTCCAAATGTCTCTAAGGAAGGCATGTTATCAACAGTAAGACAGACACACGTGACCACAATTCAAGGGTGTTTATTGAACTTCAAAAAGGGTTTGAGAAACGCCCATCTAATCCTAAATCTACAGATGGGAGCAAGCTACGACCATCAAATAATAACGCAGGTCCTAGTGGTGTCTCGTCAAAATAAAAGTGCCTATACTAATAAACCTATTGCCAATCCTTACCTCTAAATACAAATAATGTGGAAACAATGTTTTGTAAAAGAAAGAAGTGTTCAAGAAATAATATGTCAGGAATTTCAAGCCTTTGGCTTCCCTTCACCACGTTTTCAGCACAGGATATGATGGTAAAGTCAAGCTTAGCACAGTCTCTGGCTTCTCTAGAATGAGAGTGCAGCTGAAACGTTAGCACCAGGGCCTGATACGACGAACAAACAGTAAGTTATTTTCCTCTCGGAATTTCACACATGCTCAATTTCTCAGGTGATTATATACAGCTAGTGGTGAAAAGACGTGCTCTGAGGAATGCAATTAGGCTCCTTAAGAATAACCCCTTGGCCGATATAGACACATTCATCAAGAAACTGAAAAACCAATATAAATATTGGCTTTGTTGGAATCGGTTTCTATGGTCCAACAGAATGCAGAAAGAATGCTTAAAGCCATCAGTAAGAAAGATTTGTGTGCAGTATGGAATTTGATTAAATCTAATGGTAACACTCAGACAAATGATCAATCAAACGCTGTCTCGGAGGATAAATGGACAAACCATTTTGAAAAGTTATACTCCGAACCGGGTTCCTTAGAATTACAGATCTTTAAATCACAGCCGGTCTGGAATTTGGATCACGACTTGGAGGTAATAGTCACCTTGATAAAGAAAGCTAGTACCTCTCATGCCCCAGGACCAGATGGCCTATCAAACGTAATTTTCTCAGTTCAGGCAAAGCCTCAGCCTTGCCCCTCTCAGTTCAGGCAGAGCCTCAGCCTCGCACCTCTCAGTTCAGGCAGAGCCTGAGCCCTTGCCCCTCTCAGTTCAGGCAGAGCCTCAGCTCTTGCACCTCTCAGTTCAGGCAGAGCCTCAGCCTTGCCCCTCTCAGTTCAGGCAGAGCCTCAGCCTCGCACCTCTCAGTTCAGGCAGAGCCTGAGCCCTTGCCCCTCTCAGTTCAGGCAGAGCCTCAGCTCTTGCACCTCTCAGTCCAGGCAGAGCCTCAGCTTTTGCACCTCTAAGTTCAGGCAGAGCCTCAGCTTCTGCACCTCTCAGTTCAGGCAGAGCCTCAGCCCTTGCCCCTCTCCGTTCAGGCAGAGCCTCGGCCCTTGCACCTGTCAGTTCAGGCAGAGCCTCGGCCCTTGCACCTCTCAGTTCAGGCAGAGCCTCGGCCCTTGCACCTCTCAGTTCAGGCAGAGCCTCAGCTCTTGCCCCTCTCAGTTCAGGCAGAGCCTCAACCCTTGCCCCTCTCAGTTCAGGCAGAGCCTCAGCCTCTGCACCTCTCCGTTCAGGCAGAGCCTCAGCTCTTGCACCTCTCAGTTCAGGCAGAGCCTCAGCTCTTGTACCTCTCAGTTCAAGCAAAGTCTTAGCCCTTGCCCCTCTCAGTTCAGGCAGAGCGTCAGCCTCTGCACCTCTCTGTTCAGGCAGAGCCTCAGCTCTTGCACCTCTCAGTTCAGGCAGAGCCTCAGCCCTTGCCCCTCTCAGTTCAGGCAGAGCCTCAGCCTCTGCACCTCTCAGTTCAGGCAGATCCTCAGCTCTTGCACCTCTCAGTTCAGGCAGAGCCTCAGCTCTTGCACCTCTCAGTTCAGGCAGAGCCTCAACCTTGCATCTCTCGGTTCAGGCAGAGCCTCAGCCTCCGCACCTCTCCGTTCAGGCAGAGCCTCAGCTCCTGCACCTCTCCGTTCAGGCAGAGCCTCAGCCCTTGCCGCTCTCAGTTCAGGCAGGGCCTCTGCCCTTGCACCTGTCGGTTCAGGCAGAGCCTCAGCCTTGCCCTCTCAGTTCAGGCAGAGCCTCAATCCTTGCCCCTCTCAGTTCAGGCAGAGCCTCAGCACCTCTCCGTTCAGGCAGAGCCTCAGCTCTTGCACCTCTCATTTCAGGCAGAGCCTCAGCATTGCCCCTCTCAGTTCAGGCAGAGCCTCAGCACCTCTCCGTTCAGGCAGAGCCTCAGCTCTTGCACCTGTCAGTTCAGGCAGCGCCTCAGCCTTGCCCCTCTCAGTTCAGGCAGAGCCTCAGCCTCTGCACCTCTCCGTTCAGGCAGAGCCTCAGCTCTTGCACCTCTCCGTTCAGACAGAGCCTGAGCCTTGCACCTCTCTGTTCAGACAGAGCCTCAGCCTTGCCCCTCTCAGTTCAGGCAGACCCTCAGCCTCTGCACCTCTCAGTTCAGGCAGAGCCTCAGCTCTTGCACCTCTCAGTTCAGGCAGAGCCTCAGTCCTTGCCCCTCTCAGTTCAGGCAGAGCCTCAGCCTCTGCACCTCTCCGTTCAGGCAGAGCCTCAGCTCTTGCACCTCTCAGTTCAGGCAGAGCCTCAGCCTCTGCACCTCTCCGTTCAGGCAGAGCCTCAGCTCTTGCACCTCTCAGTTCAGACAGAGCCTCAGCCTTGCCCCTCTCAGTTCAGGCAGAGCCTCAGCCTCTGCACCTCTCCGTTCAGGCAGAGCCTCAGCCTCTGCACCTCTCGGTTCAGGCAGAGCCTCAGCTCCTGCACCTCTCAGTTCAGGCAGAGCCTCAGCCTTGCCCCTCTCAGTTCAGGCAGAGCCTCAGCCTCTGCACCTTTCCGTTCAGGCAGAGCCTCAGCCTCTGCACCTCTCCGTTCAGGCAGAGCCTCAGCTCTTGCACCTCTCAGTTCAGGCAGAGCCTCAGCCTTGCCCCTCTCAGTTCAGGCAGAGCCTCAGCCTCTGCTCCTCTCCGTTCAGGCAGAGCCTCAGCTCTTGCACCTCTCAGTTCAGGCAGAGCCTCAGCCTTGCCCCTCTCAGTTCAGGCAGAGCCTCAGCCTCTGCACCTCTCCGTTCAGGCAGAGCCTCAGCTCTTGCACCTGTCAGTTCAGGCAGAGCCTCAGCCTCTGCACCTCTCCATTCAGGCAGAGCCTCAGCCCTTGCACCTCTCAGTTCAGGCAGGGCCTCAGCCTTGCCCCTCTCAGTTCAGGCACAGCCTCAGCCTCTGCACCTCTCTGTTCAGGCAGAGCCTTAGCTCTTGCACCTCTCAGTTCAGGCAGAGCCTCAGCCTCTGCACCTCTCAGTTCAGGCAGAGCCTCAGCCCTTGCCCCTCTCAGTTCAGGCAGAACCTCAGCCTCTGCACCTCTCAGTTCAGGCAGAGCCTCAGCTCTTGCACCTCTCAGTTCAGGCAGAGCCTCAGCCCTTGCACCTCTCCGTTCAGGCAGAGCCTCAGCCCTTGCACCTCTCAGTTCAGGCAGAGCCTCAGCCCTTGCACCTCTCAGTTCAGGCAGAGCCTCAGCCTTGCCCCTCTCAGTTCATGCAGAGCCTCAGCCTCTGCACCTCTCTGTTCAGGCAGAGCCTCAGCTCTTGCACCTTTCAGTTCAGGCAGAGCCTCAGCCTTGCCCCTCTCCGTTCAGGCAGAGCCTCAGCCCCTGCACCTCTCCGTTCAGGCAGAGCCTGAGCCCTTGTCCCTCTCAGTTCAGGCAGAGCCTCAGCTCTTGCACCTCTCAGTCCATGCAGAGCCTCAGCTCTTGCACCTCTCAGTTCAGGCAGAGCCTCAGCCTCTGCACCTTTCCGTTCAGGCAGAGCCTCAGCCTCTGCAACTCTCCGTTCAGGCAGAGCCTTAGCTCTTGCACCTCTCAGTTCAGGCAGAGCCTCAGCCTTGCCCCTCTCAGTTCAGGCAGAGCCTCAGCCTCTGCTCCTCTCCGTTCAGGCAGAGCCTCAGCTCTTGCACCTCTCAGTTCAGGCAGAGCCTCAGCCTTGCCCCTCTCAGTTCAGGCAGAGCCTCAGCCTCTGCACCTCTCCGTTCAGGCAGAGCCTCAGCTCTTGCACCTCTCAGTTCAGGCAGAGCCTCAGCCTCTGCACCTCTCCATTCAGGCAGAGCCTCAGCCCTTGCACCTCTCAGTTCAGGCAGGGCCTCAGCCTTGCCCCTCTCAGTTCAGGCAGAGCCTCAGCTCTTGCACCTCTCAGTTCAGGCAGAGCCTCAGCCCTTGCCCCTCTCAGTTCAGGCAGAGCCTCAGCCTCTGCACCTCTCCGTTCAGGCAGAGCCTCAGCTCTTGCACCTCTCAGTTCAGGCAGAGCCTCAGCCTTGCCCCTCTCAGTTCAGGCAGAGCCTCAGCCTCTGCTCCTCTCCGTTCAGGCAGAGCCTCAGCTCTTGCACCTCTCAGTTCAGGCAGAGCCTCAGCCTTGCCCCTCTCAGTTCAGGCAGAGCCTCAGCCTCTGCACCTCTCAGTTCAGGCAGAGCCTCAGCTCTTGCACCTCTCAGTTCAGGCAGAGCCTCAGCCTCTGCACCTCTCCATTCAGGCAGAGCCTCAGCCCTTGCACCTCTCAGTTCAGGCAGGGCCTCAGCCTTGCCCCTCTCAGTTCAGGCACAGCCTCAGCCTCTGCACCTCTCAGTTCAGGCAGAGCCTCAGCTCTTGCACCGCTCAGTTCAGGCAGAGCCTCAGCTCTTGTACCTCTCAGTTCAAGCAAAGCCTTAGCCCTTGCCCCTCTCAGTTCAGGCAGAGCCTCAGCCTCTGCACCTCTCTGTTCAGGCAGAGCCTTAGCTCTTGCACCTCTCAGTTCAGGCAGAGCCTCAGCCTCTGCACCTCTCAGTTCAGGCAGATCCTCAGCTCTTGCACCTCTCAGTTCAGGCATAGCCTCAGCTCTTGCACCTCTCAGTTCAGGCAGAGCCTCAACCTTGCCCCTCTCGGTTCAGGCAGAGCCTCAGCCTCTGCAACTCTCCGTTCAGGCAGAGCCTCAGCTCCTGCACCTCTCCGTTCAGGCAGAGCCTCAGCCCTTGCCGCTCTCAGTTCAGGCAGGGCCTCTGCCCTTGCACCTGTCGGTTCAGGCAGAGCCTCAGCCTTGCCCTCTCAGTTCAGGCAGAGCCTCAGTCCTTGCCCCTCTCAGTTCAGGCAGAGCCTCAGCACCTCTCCGTTCAGGCAGAGCCTCAGTTCTTGCACCTCTCATTTCAGGCAGAGCCTCAGCATTGCCCCTCTCAGTTCAGGCAGAGCCTCAGCACCTCTCCGTTCAGGCAGAGCCTCAGCTCTTGCACCTCTCAGTTCAGGCATAGCCTCAGCCTTGCCCCTCTCAGTTCAGGCAGAGCCTCAGCCTCTGCACCTCTCCGTTCAGGCAGAGCCTCAGCTCTTGCACCTCTCCGTTCAGACAGAGCCTGAGCCTTGCACCTCTCTGTTCAGACAGAGCCTCAGCCTTGCCCCTCTCAGTTCAGGCAGACCCTCAGCCTCTGCACCTCTCAGTTCAGGCAGAGCCTCAGCTCTTGCACCTCTCAGTTCAGGCAGAGCCTCAGCCTCTCCACCTCTCCGTTCAGGCAGAGCCTCAGCCTCTGCACCTCTCCATTCAGGCAGAGCCTCAGCTCCTGCACCTCTCAGTTCAGGCAGAGCCTCAGCCTTGCCCCTCTCAGTTCAGGCAGAGCCTCAGCCTCTGCACGTCTAAGTTCAGGCAGAGCCTCAGCTCTTGCACCTCTCAGTTCAGGCAGAGCCTCAGCCCTTGCCCCTCTCAGTTCAGGCAGAGCCTCAGCACCTCTCCGTTAAGGCAGAGCCTCAGCTCTTGCACCTCTCATTTCAGGCAGTGCCTCAGCCTTGCCCCTCTCAGTTCAGGCAGAGCCTCAGCCTCTGCGCCTCTCCGTTCAGGCAGAGCCTCAGCTCTTGCACCTCTCAGTTCAGGCAGAGCCTCAGCCTTGCCCCTCTCAGTTCAAGCAGAGCCTCAGCCTCTGCACCTCTCCATTCAGGCAGAGCCTCAGCTCTTGCACCTCTCAGTTCAGGCAGAACCTCAGCCTTGCCCCTCTCAGTTCAGGCAGACCCTCAGCCTCTGCACCTCTCCGTTCAGGCAGAGCCTCAGCTCTTGCACCTCTCAGTTCAGGCAGAGCCTCATCCCTTGCCCCTCTCAGTTCAGACAGAGCCTCAGCCCTTGCCCCTCTCAGTTCAGGCAGAGCCTCAGCCCTTGCACTTCTCAGTTCAGGCAGAGCCTCAGCCTTGCCCCTCTCAGTTCAGGCGCAGCCTCAGCCTCTGCACCTCTCCGTTCAGGCAGAGCCTCAGCTCTTGCACCTCTCAGTTCAGGCAGAACCTCAGCCTTGCCCCTCTCAGTTCAGGCAGAGCCTCAGCCCTTGCCCCTCTCAGTTCAGGCAGAGCCTCAGCCCTTGCCCCTCTCAGTTCAGGCAGAGCCTCAGCCTCTGCACCTCTCTGTTCAGGCAGAGCCTCAGCTCTTGCACCTCTCAGTTCAGGCAGAGCCTCAGCCTCTGCACCTCTCCATTCAGGCAGAGCCTCAGCCCTTGCACTTCTCAGTTCAGGCAGAGCCTCAGCCTTGCCCCTCTCAGTTCAGGCGCAGCCTCAGTCTCTGCACCTCTCCGTTCAGGCAGAGCCTCAGCTCTTGCACCTCTCAGTTCAGGCAGAACCTCAGCCTTGCCCCTCTCAGTTCAGGCAGAGCCTCAGCCCTTGCCCCTCTCAGTTCAGGCAGAGCCTCAGCCTCTGCACCTCTCAGTTCAGGCAGAGCCTCAGCTCTTGCACCTCTCAGTTCAGGCAGAGCCTCAGCTCTTGCACCTCTCAGTTCAGGCAGAGCCTCAGCCTTGCCCCTCTCAGTTCAGACAGAGCCTCAGCCTCTGCACCTCTCCGTTCAGACAGAGCCTCAGGTCCTGCACCTCTCCGTTCAGGCAGAGCCTCAGCTCCTGCACCTCTCAGTTCAGACAGAGCCTCAGCCCTTGCCCCTCTAAGTTCAGGCAGAGCCTCAGCCCTTGCCCCTCTCAGTTCAGGCAGAACCTCAGCCTCTGGACCTCTCAGTTCAGGCAGAGCCTCAGCCTCTGCACCTCTCCGTACAGGCAGAGCCTCAGCTTTTGCACCTCTCAGTTCAGGCAGAGCCTCAACCTTGCCCCTCTCCGTTCAGGCAGAGCCTCAGCCTCTGCACCTCTCAGTTCAGTCAGAGCCTCAGCCTCTGCACCTCTCCATTCAGGCAGAGCCTCAGCCTCTGCACCTCTCCATTCAGGCAGAGCCTCAGCTCTTGCACCTCTCAGTTCAGGCAGAGCCTCAGCCTTGCCCCTCTCAGTTCAGGCAGAGCCTCAGCCTCGCACCTCTCAGTTCAGGCAGAGCCTGAGCCCTTGCCCCTCTCAGTTCAGGCAGAGCCTCAGCTCTTGCACCTCTCAGTCCAGGCAGAGCCTCAGCTTTTGCACCTCTAAGTTCAGGCAGAGCCTCAGCTTCTGCACCTCTCAGTTCAGGCAGAGCCTCAGCCCTTGCCCCTCTCCGTTCAGGCAGAGCCTCGGCCCTTGCACCTGTCAGTTTAGGCAGAGCCTCGGCCCTTGCACCTCTCAGTTCAGGCAGAGCCTCGGCCCTTGCACCTCTCAGTTCAGGCAGAGCCTCAGCTCTTGCCCCTCTCAGTTCAGGCAGAGCCTCAGCCCTTGCCCCTCTCAGTTCAGGCAGAGCCTCAGCCTCTGCACCTCTCAGTTCAGGCAGAGCCTCAGCTCTTGCACCGCTCAGTTCAGGCAGAGCCTCAGCTCTTGTACCTCTCAGTTCAAGCAAAGTCTTAGCCCTTGCCCCTCTCAGTTCAGGCAGAGCGTCAGCCTCTGCACCTCTCTGTTCAGGCAGAGCCTCAGCTCTTGCACCTCTCAGTTCAGGCAGAGCCTCAGCCCTTGCCCCTCTCAGTTCAGGCAGAGCCTCAGCCTCTGCACCTCTCAGTTCAGGCAGAGCCTCAGCTCTTGCACCTCTCAGCTCAGGCAGAGCCTCAGCTCTTGCACCTCTCAGTTCAGGCAGAGCCTCAACCTTGCATCTCTCGGTTCAGGCAGAGCCTCAGCCTCCGCACCTCTCCGTTCAGGCAGAGCCTCAGCTCCTGCACCTCTCCATTCAGGCAGAGCCTCAGCCCTTGCCGCTCTCAGTTCAGGCAGGGCCTCTGCCCTTGCACCTGTCGGTTCAGGCAGAGCCTCAGCCTTGCCCTCTCAGTTCAGGCAGAGCCTCAATCCTTACCCCTCTCAGTTCAGGCAGAGCCTCAGCACCTCTCCGTTCAGGCAGAGCCTCAGCTCTTGCACCTCTCATTTCAGGCAGAGCCTCAGCATTGCCCCTCTCAGTTCAGGCAGAGCCTCAGCACCTCTCCGTTCAGGCAGAGCCTCAGCTCTTGCACCTGTCAGTTCAGGCAGAGCCTCAGCCTTGCCCCTCTCAGTTCAGGCAGAGCCTCAGCCTCTGCACCTCTCCATTCAGGCAGAGCCTCAGCTCTTGCACCTCTCCGTTCAGACAGAGCCTGAGCCTTGCACCTCTCTGTTCAGACAGAGCCTCAGCCTTGCCCCTCTCAGTTCAGGCAGACCCTCAGCCTCTGCACCTCTCAGTTCAGGCAGAGCCTCAGCTCTTGCACCTCTCAGTTCAGGCAGAGCCTCAGCCCTTGCCCCTCTCAGTTCAGGCAGAGTCTCAGCCTCTGCACCTCTCCATTCAGGCAGAGCCTCAGCTCTTGCACCTCTCAGTTCAGGCAGAGCCTCAGCCTCTGCACCTCTCTGTTCAGGCAGAGCCTCAGCTCTTGCACCTCTCAGTTCAGACAGAGCCTCAGCCTTGCCCCTCTCAGTTCAGGCAGAGCCTCAGCCTCTGCACCTCTCCGTTCAGGCAGAGCCTCAGCCTCTGCACCTCTCCGTTCAAGCAGAGCCTCAGCTCTTGCACCTCTCAGTTCAGGCAGAGCCTCAGCCTTGCCCCTCTCAGTTCAGGCAGAGCCTCAGCCTCTGCACCTTTCAGTTCAGGCAGAGCCTCAGCCTCTGCTCCTCTCCGTTCAGGCAGAGCCTCAGCTCTTGCACCTCTCAGTTCAGGCAGAGCCTCAGCCTTGCCCCTCTCAGTTCAGGCAGAGCCTCAGCCTCTGCACCTCTCCGTTCAAGCAGAGCCTCAGCCCTTGCCCCTCTCCGTTCAGGCAGAGCCTCGGCCCTTGCACCTGTCAGTTCAGGCAGAGCCTCGGCCCTTGCACCTCTCAGTTCAGGCAGAGCCTCGGCCCTTGCACCTCTCAGTTCAGGCAGAGCCTCAGCTCTTGCCCCTCTCAGTTCAGGCAGAGCCTCAGCCCTTGCCCCTCTCAGTTCAGGCAGAGCCTCAGCCTCTGCACCTCTCAGTTCAGGCAGAGCCTCAGCTCTTGCACCGCTCTGTTCAGGCAGAGCCTCAGCTCTTGCACCTCTCAGTTCAGGCAGAGCCTCAGCCCTTGCCCCTCTCAGTTCAGGCAGAGCCTCAGCCTCTACACCTCTCAGTTCAGGCAGAGCCTCAGCTCTTGCACCTCTCAGCTCAGGCAGAGCCTCAGCTCTTGCACCTCTCAGTTCAGGCAGAGCCTCAACCTTGCATCTCTCGGTTCAGGCTTTGCCTCAGCCTCCGCACCTCTCCGTTCAGGCAGAGCCTCAGCTCCTGCACCTCTCCGTTCAGGCAGAGCCTCAGCCCTTGCCGCTCTCAGTTCAGGCAGGGCCTCTGCCCTTGCACCTGTCGGTTCAGGCAGAGCCTCAGCCTTGCCCTCTCAGTTCAGGCAGAGCCTCAATCCTTACCCCTCTCAGTTCAGGCAGAGCCTCAGCACCTCTCCGTTCAGGCAGAGCCTCAGCTCTTGCACCTCTCATTTCAGGCAGAGCCTCAGCATTGCCCCTCTCAGTTCAGGCAGAGCCTCAGCACCTCTCCGTTCAGGCAGAGCCTCAGCTCTTGCACCTGTCAGTTCAGGCAGAGCCTCAGCCTTGCCCCTCTCAGTTCAGGCAGAGCCTCAGCCTCTGCACCTCTCCGTTCAGGCAGAGCCTCAGCTCTTGCACCTCTCCGTTCAGACAGAGCCTGAGCCTTGCACCTCTCTGTTCAGACAGAGCCTCAGCCTTGCCCCTCTCAGTTCAGGCAGACCCTCAGCCTCTGCACCTCTCAGTTCAGGCAGAGCCTCAGCTCTTGCACCTCTCAGTTCAGGCAGAGCCTCAGCCCTTGCCCCTCTCAGTTCAGGCAGAGCCTCAGCCTCTGCACCTCTCCATTCAGGCAGAGCCTCAGCTCTTGCACCTCTCAGTTCAGGCAGAGCCTCAGCCTCTGCACCTCTCCGTTCAGGCAGAGCCTCAGCCTCTGCACCTCTCCGTTCAAGCAGAGCCTCAGCTCTTGCACCTCTCAGTTCAGGCAGAGCCTCAGCCTTGCCCCTCTCAGTTCAGGCAGAGCCTCAGCCTCTGCACCTTTCCGTTCAGGCAGAGCCTCAGCCTCTGCAACTCTCCGTTCAGGCAGAGCCTCAGCTCTTGCACCTCTCAGTTCAGGCAGAGCCTCAGCCTTGCCCCTCTCAGTTCAGGCAGAGCCTCAGCCTCTGCTCCTCTCCGTTCAGGCAGAGCCTCAGCTCTTGCACCTCTCAGTTCAGGCAGAGCCTCAGCCTTGCCCCTCTCAGTTCAGGCAGAGCCTCAGCCTCTGCACCTCTCCGTTCAGGCAGAGCCTCAGCTCTTGCACCTCTCAGTTCAGGCAGAGCCTCAGCCTCTGCACCTCTCCATTCAGGCAGAGCCTCAGCCCTTGCACCTCTCAGTTCAGGCAGGGCCTCAGCCTTGCCCCTCTCAGTTCAGGCAGAGCCTCAGCTCTTGCACCTCTCAGTTCAGGCAGAGCCTCAGCCCTTGCCCCTCTCAGTTCAGGCAGAGCCTCAGCCTCTGCACCTCTCCGTTCAGGCAGAGCCTCAGCTCTTGCACCTCTCAGTTCAGGCAGAGCCTCAGCCTTGCCCCTCTCAGTTCAGGCAGAGCCTCAGCCTCTGCTCCTCTCCGTTCAGGCAGAGCCTCAGCTCTTGCACCTCTCAGTTCAGGCAGAGCCTCAGCCTTGCCCCTCTCAGTTCAGGCAGAGCCTCAGCCTCTGCACCTCTCAGTTCAGGCAGAGCCTCAGCTCTTGCACCTCTCAGTTCAGGCAGAGCCTCAGCCTCTGCACCTCTCCATTCAGGCAGAGCCTCAGCCCTTGCACCTCTCAGTTCAGGCAGGGCCTCAGCCTTGCCCCTCTCAGTTCAGGCACAGCCTCAGCCTCTGCACCTCTCAGTTCAGGCAGAGCCTCAGCCTCTGCAACTCTCCGTTCAGGCAGAGCCTCAGCTCCTGCACCTCTCCGTTCAGGTAGAGCCTCAGCCCTTGCCGCTCTCAGTTCAGGCAGGGCCTCTGCCCTTGCACCTGTCGGTTCAGGCAGAGCCTCAGCCTTGCCCTCTCAGTTCAGGCAGAGCCTCAGTCCTTGCCCCTCTCAGTTCAGGCAGAGCCTCAGCACCTCTCCGTTCAGGCAGAGCCTCAGTTCTTGCACCTCTCATTTCAGGCAGAGCCTCAGCATTGCCCCTCTCAGTTCAGGCAGAGCCTCAGCACCTCTCCGTTCAGGCAGAGCCTCAGCTCTTGCACCTCTCAGTTCAGGCATAGCCTCAGCCTTGCCCCTCTCAGTTCAGGCAGAGCCTTAGCCCTTGCCCCTCTCAGTTCAGGCAGAGCCTCAGCCTCTGCACCTCTCTGTTCAGGCAGAGCCTTAGCTCTTGCACCTCTCAGTTCAGGCAGAGCCTCAGCCTCTGCACCTCTCAGTTCAGGCAGAGCCTCAGCTCTTGCACCTCTCAGTTCAGGCATAGCCTCAGCTCTTGCACCTCTCAGTTCAGGCAGAGCCTCAACCTTGCCCCTCTCGGTTCAGGCAGAGCCTCAGCCTCTGCAACTCTCCGTTCAGGCAGAGCCTCAGCTCCTGCACCTCTCCGTTCAGGTAGAGCCTCAGCCCTTGCCGCTCTCAGTTCAGGCAGGGCCTCTGCCCTTGCACCTGTCGGTTCAGGCAGAGCCTCAGCCTTGCCCTCTCAGTTCAGGCAGAGCCTCAGTCCTTGCCCCTCTCAGTTCAGGCAGAGCCTCAGCACCTCTCCGTTCAGGCAGAGCCTCAGTTCTTGCACCTCTCATTTCAGGCAGAGCCTCAGCATTGCCCCTCTCAGTTCAGGCAGAGCCTCAGCACCTCTCCGTTCAGGCAGAGCCTCAGCTCTTGCACCTCTCAGTTCAGGCATAGCCTCAGCCTTGCCCCTCTCAGTTCAGGCAGAGCCTCAGCCTCTGCACCTCTCCGTTCAGGCAGAGCCTCAGCTCTTGCACCTCTCCGTCAGACAGAGCCTGAGCCTTGCACCTCTCTGTTCAGACAGAGCCTCAGCCTTGCCCCTCTCAGTTCAGGCAGACCCTCAGCCTCTGCACCTCTCAGTTCAGGCAGAGCCTCAGCTCTTGCACCTCTCAGTTCAGGCAGAGCCTCAGCCCTTGCCCCTCTCAGTTCAGGCAGAGCCTCAGCCTCTGCACCTCTCCATTCAGGCAGAGCCTCAGCTCTTGCACCTCTCAGTTCAGGCAGAGCCTCAGCCTCTGCACCTCTCCGTTCAGGCAGAGCCTCAGCTCTTGCACCTCTCAGTTCAGACAGAGCCTCAGCCTTTCCCCTCTCAGTTCAGGCAGAGCCTCAGCCTCTGCACCTCTCCATTCAGGCAGAGCCTCAGCCTCTGCACCTCTCCGTTCATGCAGAGCCACAGCTCTTGCACCTCTCAGTTCAGGCAGAGCCTCAGCCTTGCCCCTCTCAGTTCAGGCAGAGCCTCAGCCTCTGCACCTTTCCGTTCAGGCAGAGCCTCAGCCTCTGCACCTCTCCGTTCAGGCAGAGCCTCAGCTCTTGCACCTCTCAGTTCAGGCAGAGCCTCAGCCTCTGCTCCTCTCCGTTCAGGCAGAGCCTCAGCTCTTGCACCTCTCAGTTCAGGCAGAGCCTCAGCCTTGCCCCTCTCAGTTGAGGCAGAGCCTCAGCCTCTGCACCTCTCCGTTCAGGCAGAGCCTCAGCTCTTGCACCTCTCAGTTCAGGCAGAGCCTCAGCCCTTGCCCCTCTCAGTTCAGGCAGAACCTCAGCCTCTGCACCTCTCAGTTCAGGCAGAGCCTCAGCTCTTGCACCTCTCAGTTCAGGCAGAGCCTCAGCCCTTGCACCTCTCCGTTCAGGCAGAGCCTCAGCCCTTGCACCTCTCAGTTCAGGCAGAGCCTCAGCCCTTGCACCTCTCAGTTCAGGCAGAGCCTCAGCCTTGCCCCTCTCAGTTCATGCAGAGCCTCAGCCTCTGCACCTCTCTGTTCAGGCAGAGCCTCAGCTCTTGCACCTTTCAGTTCAGGCAGAGCCTCAACCTTGCCCCTCTCCGTTCAGGCAGAGCCTCAGCCCCTGCACCTCTCCGTTCAGGCAGAGCCTGAGCCCTTGTCCCTCTCAGTTCAGGCAGAGCCTCAGCTCTTGCACCTCTCAGTCCATGCAGAGCCTCAGCTCTTGCACCTCTCAGTTCAGGCAGAGCCTCAGCCTCTGCACCTCTCAGTTCAGGCAGAGCCTCAGCCCTTGCCCCTCTCCGTTAATGCAGAGCCTCAGCCCTTTCACCTGTCAGTTCAGGCAGAGCCTCAGCCCTTGCACCTGTCAGCTCAGGCAGAGGTTCAGCCCTTGCACCTCTCAGTTCAGGCAGAGCCTCAGCCTCTGCACCTTTCCGTTCAGGCAGAGCCTCAGCCTCTGCACCTCTCCGTTCAGGCAGAGCCTCAGCTCTTGCACCTCTCAGTTCAGGCAGAGACTCAGCCTCTGCACCTCTCCGTTCAGGCAGAGCCTCAGCTCTTGCACCTCTCAGTTCAGACAGAGCCTCAGCCTTTCCCCTCTCAGTTCAGGCAGAGCCTCAGCCTCTGCACCTCTCCATTCAGGCAGAGCCTCAGCCTCTGCACCTCTCCGTTCATGCAGAGCCACAGCTCTTGCACCTCTCAGTTCAGGCAGAGCCTCAGCCTTGCCCCTCTCAGTTCAGGCAGAGCCTCAGCCTCTGCACCTTTCCGTTCAGGCAGAGCCTCAGCCTCTGCACCTCTCCGTTCAGGCAGAGCCTCAGCTCTTGCACCTCTCCGTTCAGGCAGAGCCTCAGCCTTGCACCTCTCAGTTCAGGCAGAGCCTCAGCTCTTGCACCTGTCAGCTCAGGGAGGACCTCAGCCCTTGCACCTGTCAGCTCAGGGAGACCATAGTTTGACCCCTAAAGAGCACTAGCAAGGGCCTGTGGGCTGTAATCTCCAGGTTATAATAATGCCCCTGGGCAACAGCAGCAGGAATCTCGCCGACATGCACCCACATAAAATCCCCAAAGCAAGGGCCAAACGCGAGCATGGCCCGCGGACTACAATCTCCGTGGGGGGGTGGAGAGGGGGGGAAGTAATGAATGTAGTGACTTTACTACAACCCCTCCCCCCCTCCAATGCCCTGGACAAACGAGATCCCAAGTTGTTCAAATCTGAAATCACATGTAAGAACCCTAAATAAACTCAATCCAATCGTACAGGGAGTGTGTACATTGTGAGCAAAGGAAATGTGGAAAAGAAACACAAATAACTTTACAATTCATTTAATTGTAAAAGAAAAAGTGACTCTCCCCGTCGGGGAATTGAACCCCGGTCTCCCGCGTGACAGGCGGGGATACTGACCACTATACTAACGAGGACCGCTGGGGCTCACAGCGGAAAAGCCCTATATGAAGAGGAGGCGGGTCATGAGCAGCCACGGTGCGCTATCATAGGCTGCCCATAAAGCCTCCCAAAGAGGGGGCGGGGCATGAGCAGTCACAGTGCGCTATTATAGGCTGCCCATAAACCCTTCCACAGAGGAGGCGGGGCGTGAGCAGTCACAGTGCGCTATTATAGGCTGCCCATAGAGCCTCCCAAAGAGGAGGCGGGGCGTGAGCAGTCACGTCCCTCTCTGATTGGGTGTCAGTCTCCGTCCCTTCACCGGAGGAGGCGGTGCATGAGTCACAACAGCCCTCTCTGATAGGCTGCCAGCCACCGTCCCTCACTCAAGGAGGCGGCTAGGCTGCCAGCCACCGTCCCTCACTCACTCAAGGAGGCGGCGCATGAGCAATAATAGACTTGTCTGATAGGCTGCCACCCACCGAGGAGGCGGGGAGTCAGCTACCACGGGCCTATCTGATAGGCTGCCAGCCATCGCCCGCCCCCTTTCGGGCACACCACACAGGTTGCCGAGCAGCGGAGCAGGGGTACTCTGTGGTGTGTGACTTTGCAGGAGGGGGCGGGGGGCGCACCGGGTCATTGGTACCTGGTGTGCGAGTACCACCCGTGCAGTGTCTTGCTATGCCGCCCTGTCGGGACTCCCATGACGACGTTTGTTATTCTCGTGCCTCAGTTCTTTCGCGCCAGTGGTGTCGTTTTCTTTAATTACGAGGGGGTGTGGGTAGGTCAATGGTAGTGTAAATAAATATGTTCTCTCAAAGTTCAAAACGTTCTGCCGAAACCCGGGATCGAACCAGGGACCTTTAGATCTTCAGTCTAACGCTCTCCCAACTGAGCTATTTCGGCTGAGGAGCAGAGTCCGCGGATCTGGATGGAAGATGTGGTAAGTGCACAAGGAACAGGTGAAAGTGTGCACACACCTCTAAATGAAGGAGCATGTAGCCAAGGACAGGGCTACAGCATAGGGGAGCCATGCAAAACCATGCAACTACCTACACATAGGCAGTGTGTATACACAGGAAGCAAGACTAGGGACATTGGCCATATGCACATTATGCACGCAGGAAAACACCTATCCCCAAGGGTAAGATGAGGAGGGGTGGGGAGCTCAGGATCCCTGAACTGGAAGGACAGTCACAGCTGGGAAAACAATACAGAAATAGGCTACAAATATATCATGAACAAAACAGGCACATCACATCTTAAAAACAGTATCTCAAGAAGCATCACTAAATAGAGAAAGACAAACCCACATCTGAGTAGTTGGAGGGGCCCTGCTGGTGCATTGAGCAGGTGTGGTGAGCAAAAAACGGACCAAGTATTCCAGAAGTTTCATAGAGAAAAGGAGGAGAGAGATCGGCTGGGACCAAAGGGGCCAAGGAGTTGTTTTTAGCAGAAGGATAACAGTGGCATGCTTTGGGAAGTGGGGATAACCCTGATAAGCAAGGCAGTGTTCACAGCTTTGGCAACAGATGGACAAAGTGAGGCAGAATGTCCTTAATAATACAAAGCAGGAATTGGATGCCCAGGGGCGGCAGACAAGTTTGAACATGGCCGCAGAGACATCAAATGGAGAGACAGTAGACAATGTAGACCAAGAAGTGGCAGGCAAGGATTCTGTAGGAGAATGCGGATTGAATAACTGAACAGAGGAGGAGTTGATTTTGGACCTAATTTAATCCACAAAAAAGAGGGACAAGGAATCTCATGGGTCCTGCGTAAGTGGGACAGGATCAGGTGCAGCTGAGGAAAGACTCCATACAATTGTAAACAACTCTTTGGCGTAGATACAGGAGGTCTCAATAAGTGAGTCATTGTGAATCTGTTTGGCACTGAGAATGGTACGATGATACTGCGCAGTGGCCTGCCATAGGGCAAGTTTAGCAGTAACAGTCTGCGCTTCAAAGGGAGCGCCCGAAATTTATCAGTGAAACAACGCTGGGATGGATAGTAAACCAAACTGACAATATATATTATATATGAGAAAAAGTACCCTCTATCATACATTAAAAAGATAATGATGTTGAACAAAAAGAGAATGATATTATTTTCCCTATTCTGAACTCGACCCTTTTGTAAGTAGCATTCAAAGTAATGTCAGTTTAAGGAAATCTCATATTGGTTTAAATGGCCTACCAAGCCGCTTATTGTCTGCTATACTGCTAATGTACGAGGGAAATAATGCTGTAATTGGGTGGGGCTTAGGAAGGAGACTACCAAACCTATCCAAGTAGAAAAGGGTGTTCTCTAGGGTTGCGTTTTTTCCACCACCGTTGCGTTTTTTGTTTTAAATTAATGTCCTGATAAGTAAACTGGTAAATGTGCTCTCTGATTGATAGGGAGAATTCTCATTCTATGGCTAATTTCCCTTACTTATAGAGTCCCCCAGCAGCTTTGCTGGATTTTAAGGTTTTTTTTTCTCCTGCTAAGAGTGAGACTCTTTTTCCCCACTCTTAGACATTTCTGCTATGTGTGTTCTAGGCTATTTTTGTGTTTAATGTCTATGGGGTTTCTCTCACCTACATAGGAACCATCTTTACTCAGATGTGTTACACAGCACCCTCCGTGCAGTGACACAGGGGTGTCGTAGCGACCCCCAAACATAGACTCCATACCCTGGGACTGGCTACTGTCTCCCAGGGCATGTAAAGTCCCCATTGACTTTACTAGTCAATTTTTGTGAACTAAACCAGTACAACCCATCTTACTATGGAGGTACTGGGAAGGGTTAATAGATTTTCCCTTGTGTTCATTTTCGAGAGGGTACCGTACAGTTCCTCTCTCAAATGTTTCTGGCTGGTGGCAGTGGTTACTACCGTAAATATTCAACCGTGAATATTTTCCTATGGGATTTTCCCATTGTTCGAGGCTACCACATTCTCTGACAGCCTCTAACATACCGCCGGTGTATTTTAATATTAACTTTACTCTGGTAGGTTTTATTTGCCAGAACTTTTATATAACTTCTTTCTCGTGTCTTTCTCTAAACTCCTAACCCAGGTCAGGGATCCTTTGTTCGTCCTTTTGGCGGGCTTCTGCCAAGAAGCCCTCCTTTCGGCGCCACTGAGTCTGGGGTGGATCCATTGTGTGGGAGGGGGAGTAGGACCCCTGGACAGGGTTGCCTCAGCAACCCATGTCACACTCTATCCTGATAGGCTGGAGGGTCTCCCACCAAGATGACCACTCCACTGTGTGAGTGACAGCTAGGCTGTACACATTTTTTTTGCATAAAAACAGGGTCCTGAGGACTGAAGAGCAAGACGTCGCCACTGGAACTCAGAAGCCGAAGAGGAGAGAAGCTAAAGACATCTGCAACAACTGAACCACCAGTGAAGCCCTGCTGCAGCGTCTCACCACTTTTCTCCACACAATGAGAGAAGATCTTCATCTGCAAGAGCCTTCTTCCCTTGAGCTGGTGGGGCCAACCAATTTGCCAATCGCTTTCCTGGACCTGCCCTGGTCGAATCACCAGTACCCTTTACTTGGACACCGGGTAGCCAGGCACCCGTCCACCCGGACCGCGATTTAAAGGAGCGTACCTTTTATTTGTCGGGCAGCACCGCGGCTGGTTTCATCCCTGGGTAGTGCAGTAACACGAACAGTCCTCCACGACGAGAGCCTCTCTTCCTCTGCTGGATCCCCCTAACTGCAGGAACTACCAGGAACAACCGCCACCGCAGGAGCCACTTCAGGAGCCACTTCTTCATTTATAAGGTACATTGTTCTGCCAGGCTGCCCTTTCTGCGTGGTAGAGCTAAAGGTGTTTTAAATCCTTTACCTACCTGTTGGGTTGGCCGCCCCTCTCTCTTAACATTGTCTTTCACCTTCTGCATCAACCTTTTCAACCTCGTTAACCAAAGACTTGACTGCAGAACGTTTTGCTCCTGGGCCCTTGCCCTGTACCACTGACTCTGGCACAGGCCTACAGACTCTGGCTACATTTGTTAGAACTGTATTCACTAGATTGCTTCTCAGCTAGAACTGTGTTGGTGCACCTACTTCTTATAAACACCCCTTCCTTCCCACTTCTAAACCTTGTGCCATGTTGCTCAGTTTTCATTTAAGTATTTGCTATACTGATGTACTGCCTTGCCTAAACTGGTTCACAAACCCATGGGAAGTGTTGCTGGGGTCTATAAGAAGATATTTCTATATGACTTGTGTTTTCATTCCCTTGGAAGAAATTGCTAGAGTGCCATTTGTGTTTGGTTTTCACTGTGCCATTTTGCTCAGTTTTCACTCTTGCTCAAACTTGTCTACAATTTAACTAGGGAGTTGTGTATACTTTCTTTGACTGAATTTAACTTACTTAAGAACCGTGATAAAGGTGTTTTATTAGTAGTGTACAAAATAAATATATATTCCTTTTTATTACAAAGCTTTGGTCAGTGTTTCCTTGTTCCAAAGTGCTGAAGGCCTATTGTGTAAACCCTGAATACTGCTCATCTCCCTCTTGAGATAAGTCTGACTACTCAGCCACAGCTACCAACTAAATCTTTGTGGTACGGACTGATACCAAAGGGGATTTATTGCTCACACCTGTAGTCCTAATCTTCTGTAGTGCTCCCTAAGGGAACTGCACAGGATTCTGCCTAACACTGATGCCCCGGCTCTGGCTGGAGACAAAATCCCTGTTTTATTGTTGGCGTATGATGCGATTCTAAATTGTCCCCTGGGTGAAAAATGCAACTGCATTTGTTCTCATAGGTTTGTGAGGGGGTAGGGTTACCATTTAACATAGATACATTCATTAATGTCTACCTAATGGCCCTGTCATGGTCCAAGGCCCTCAGGCCAATCTCCTCCTCTTTGATAGGCGCTTCCCTCGCCTCATCAATTTCCTTTCATCTCCTGCTGTCCCCTCCTCTCCCCCCTTGGCTACCTTGCCCTCACTCTCCTCCTCCTCCTCCTCTGCCCCTCCGAGGGCTCTTTCTCCCCCACAGGGCATACCTCCGATCTGTACCCCTCCCCGGAAGGTCTTTAAGGCTGGCAACCTTCTTCATATTGCCACTCTCAACTCTTGCTCTGCCGTCAAACACTCCTCTGACATCTGCCACCTCCTTGAAGAACTAGACCTTGATGTCCTTGGTCTTACTAAGACATGGTTCACGGCCAGCTCAGTCACGAGCTTATACACTCTCCTCCCTGATGGCTACAAGATCCTCTCAGCACCCAGATCCTCCCGGTTGGGGGGGGGGGGTAGCCTTGATCTTTCCTGAGTGGATTCCTGCCTCTATCATTCCCACTCAGACTTACTTCTCTTTTGAATGCCTTGGCTGTAGGCTTTCTCTCTCGCCTACCCATTCTCTTACTGTGGTTACCATCTACCGGCCTCCTGGTTAAATCAACTCATTTCTCTCTGAGTGGGCAGACCTCTCCTCCTCCCTCCTGGCCTCTACCACTCAACTCCTCCTTCCTTCAGATGTAAAAGGCCCAAGTCAAGCAGGCTGCCTTATATGGTGCAGAGCTCTGGGGCCACTCGAACTGTAGGAAATTGGGGACATTTGAGAATGGTTTAATAAAGAACACCCTAAGACCCCCGTGTGGGACATCCACAATCTTAATCGACGGGGAGATTGCTCTACCTGCCACAGGGGCCATTGTGACCCTAATACCCATTTTACATTGAATAAGATTGTGGAGCAGAGTGGAGCTACATACGTGTATTGACATTTTGGGGGCAGCCAGGAGCTTTGTGTATGAAGTGGTTTTCGTGTGTCAAAAGTTGGCTGCGTTTGATAGGTCATAGTGATCTCTGGCAGTGTCCTGCTGACATTGGGGGTAACGCTAAACAAATCATCGAAGCAACCTACCAGCAGAAAATGGATCAGGACTTCTTGAGATCTGTATTCACTTCTGCAATGATAATCTATTTGGAGAATAAGAGCAGCAGGGGATATAAATCATATTTGGATATTATGAGACCTAGGTTGCTGTATACTAAATAAAGGTTCAACATCCTAGCATCCTACCAGTGGCAGTAATACGGAATGCATGGGTTACGACGGAATCAAATAAATGTCTATACTGCCTGCATAGGGTCGAATCACTGGAGCACTTCCTTCTAGCATGCCCCTTCTATCTTTCATATAGAAGGATGCATCTGAGGCCAAGATTTCAATGGTTTGGTAACAGATCATCAAGTCAAGCAATGTTAATTTGAAGAAGGTCTGATGATGCTCCAAATGTCTCTAAGGAAGGCATGTTATCAACAGTAAGACAGACACACGTGACCACAATTCAAGGGTGTTTATTGAACTTCAAAAAGGGTTTGAGAAACGCCCATCTAATCCTAAATCTACAGATGGGAGCAAGCTACGGCCATCAAATAATACCGCAGGTCCTAGTGGTGTCTCGTCAAAATAAAAGTGCCTATACTAATAAACCTATTGCCAATCCTTACCTCTAAATACAAATAATGTGGAAACAATGTTTTGTAAAAGAAAGAAGTGTTCAAGAAATAATATGTCAGGAATTTCAAGCCTTTGGCTTCCCTTCACCACGTTTTCAGCACAGGATATGATGGTAAAGTCAAGCTTAGCACAGTCTCTGGCTTCTCTAGAATGAGAGTGCAGCTGAAACGTTAGCACCAGGGCCTGATACGACGAACAAACAGTAAGTTATTTTCCTCTCGGAATTTCACACATGCTCAATTTCTCAGGTGATTATATACAGCTAGTGGTGAAAAGACGTGCTCTGAGGAATGCAATTAGGCTCCTTAAGAATAACCCCTTGGCCGATATAGACACATTCATCAAGAAACTGAAAAACCAATATAAATATTGGCTTTGTTGGAATCGGTTTCTATGGTCCAACAGAATGCAGAAAGAATGCTTAAAGCCATCAGTAAGAAAGATTTGTGTGCAGTATGGAATTTGATTAAATCTAATGGTAACACTCAGACAAATGATCAATCAAACGCTGTCTCGGAGGATAAATGGACAAACCATTTTGAAAAGTTATACTCCGAACCGGGTTCCTTAGAATTACAGATCTTTAAATCACAGCCGGTCTGGAATTTGGATCACGACTTGGAGGTAATAGTCACCTTGATAAAGAAAGCTAGTACCTCTCATGCCCCAGGACCAGATGGCCTATCAAACGTAATTTTCTCAGTTCAGGCAAAGCCTCAGCCTTGCCCCTCTCAGTTCAGGCAGAGCCTCAGCCTCGCACCTCTCAGTTCAGGCAGAGCCTGAGCCCTTGCCCCTCTCAGTTCAGGCAGAGCCTCAGCTCTTGCACCTCTCAGTTCAGGCAGAGCCTCAGCCTTGCCCCTCTCAGTTCAGGCAGAGCCTCAGCCTCGCACCTCTCAGTTCAGGCAGAGCCTGAGCCCTTGCCCCTCTCAGTTCAGGCAGAGCCTCAGCTCTTGCACCTCTCAGTCCAGGCAGAGCCTCAGCTTTTGCACCTCTAAGTTCAGGCAGAGCCTCAGCTTCTGCACCTCTCAGTTCAGGCAGAGCCTCAGCCCTTGCCCCTCTCCGTTCAGGCAGAGCCTCGGCCCTTGCACCTGTCAGTTCAGGCAGAGCCTCGGCCCTTGCACCTCTCAGTTCAGGCAGAGCCTCGGCCCTTGCACCTCTCAGTTCAGGCAGAGCCTCAGCTCTTGCCCCTCTCAGTTCAGGCAGAGCCTCAACCCTTGCCCCTCTCAGTTCAGGCAGAGCCTCAGCCTCTGCACCTCTCCGTTCAGGCAGAGCCTCAGCTCTTGCACCTCTCAGTTCAGGCAGAGCCTCAGCTCTTGTACCTCTCAGTTCAAGCAAAGTCTTAGCCCTTGCCCCTCTCAGTTCAGGCAGAGCGTCAGCCTCTGCACCTCTCTGTTCAGGCAGAGCCTCAGCTCTTGCACCTCTCAGTTCAGGCAGAGCCTCAGCCCTTGCCCCTCTCAGTTCAGGCAGAGCCTCAGCCTCTGCACCTCTCAGTTCAGGCAGATCCTCAGCTCTTGCACCTCTCAGTTCAGGCAGAGCCTCAGCTCTTGCACCTCTCAGTTCAGGCAGAGCCTCAACCTTGCATCTCTCGGTTCAGGCAGAGCCTCAGCCTCCGCACCTCTCCGTTCAGGCAGAGCCTCAGCTCCTGCACCTCTCCGTTCAGGCAGAGCCTCAGCCCTTGCCGCTCTCAGTTCAGGCAGGGCCTCTGCCCTTGCACCTGTCGGTTCAGGCAGAGCCTCAGCCTTGCCCTCTCAGTTCAGGCAGAGCCTCAATCCTTGCCCCTCTCAGTTCAGGCAGAGCCTCAGCACCTCTCCGTTCAGGCAGAGCCTCAGCTCTTGCACCTCTCATTTCAGGCAGAGCCTCAGCATTGCCCCTCTCAGTTCAGGCAGAGCCTCAGCACCTCTCCGTTCAGGCAGAGCCTCAGCTCTTGCACCTGTCAGTTCAGGCAGCGCCTCAGCCTTGCCCCTCTCAGTTCAGGCAGAGCCTCAGCCTCTGCACCTCTCCGTTCAGGCAGAGCCTCAGCTCTTGCACCTCTCCGTTCAGACAGAGCCTGAGCCTTGCACCTCTCTGTTCAGACAGAGCCTCAGCCTTGCCCCTCTCAGTTCAGGCAGACCCTCAGCCTCTGCACCTCTCAGTTCAGGCAGAGCCTCAGCTCTTGCACCTCTCAGTTCAGGCAGAGCCTCAGTCCTTGCCCCTCTCAGTTCAGGCAGAGCCTCAGCCTCTGCACCTCTCCGTTCAGGCAGAGCCTCAGCTCTTGCACCTCTCAGTTCAGGCAGAGCCTCAGCCTCTGCACCTCTCCGTTCAGGCAGAGCCTCAGCTCTTGCACCTCTCAGTTCAGACAGAGCCTCAGCCTTGCCCCTCTCAGTTCAGGCAGAGCCTCAGCCTCTGCACCTCTCCGTTCAGGCAGAGCCTCAGCCTCTGCACCTCTCGGTTCAGGCAGAGCCTCAGCTCCTGCACCTCTCAGTTCAGGCAGAGCCTCAGCCTTGCCCCTCTCAGTTCAGGCAGAGCCTCAGCCTCTGCACCTTTCCGTTCAGGCAGAGCCTCAGCCTCTGCACCTCTCCGTTCAGGCAGAGCCTCAGCTCTTGCACCTCTCAGTTCAGGCAGAGCCTCAGCCTTGCCCCTCTCAGTTCAGGCAGAGCCTCAGCCTCTGCACCTCTCCGTTCAGGCAGAGCCTCAGCCCTTGCACCTCTCAGTTCAGGCAGAGCCTCAGCCCTTGCACCTCTCAGTTCAGGCAGAGCCTCAGCCTTGCCCCTCTCAGTTCATGCAGAGCCTCAGCCTCTGCACCTCTCTGTTCAGGCAGAGCCTCAGCTCTTGCACCTTTCAGTTCAGGCAGAGCCTCAGCCTTGCCCCTCTCCGTTCAGGCAGAGCCTCAGCCCCTGCACCTCTCCGTTCAGGCAGAGCCTGAGCCCTTGTCCCTCTCAGTTCAGGCAGAGCCTCAGCTCTTGCACCTCTCAGTCCATGCAGAGCCTCAGCTCTTGCACCTCTCAGTTCAGGCAGAGCCTCAGCCTCTGCACCTTTCCGTTCAGGCAGAGCCTCAGCCTCTGCAACTCTCCGTTCAGGCAGAGCCTTAGCTCTTGCACCTCTCAGTTCAGGCAGAGCCTCAGCCTTGCCCCTCTCAGTTCAGGCAGAGCCTCAGCCTCTGCTCCTCTCCGTTCAGGCAGAGCCTCAGCTCTTGCACCTCTCAGTTCAGGCAGAGCCTCAGCCTTGCCCCTCTCAGTTCAGGCAGAGCCTCAGCCTCTGCACCTCTCCGTTCAGGCAGAGCCTCAGCTCTTGCACCTCTCAGTTCAGGCAGAGCCTCAGCCTCTGCACCTCTCCATTCAGGCAGAGCCTCAGCCCTTGCACCTCTCAGTTCAGGCAGGGCCTCAGCCTTGCCCCTCTCAGTTCAGGCAGAGCCTCAGCTCTTGCACCTCTCAGTTCAGGCAGAGCCTCAGCCCTTGCCCCTCTCAGTTCAGGCAGAGCCTCAGCCTCTGCACCTCTCCGTTCAGGCAGAGCCTCAGCTCTTGCACCTCTCAGTTCAGGCAGAGCCTCAGCCTTGCCCCTCTCAGTTCAGGCAGAGCCTCAGCCTCTGCTCCTCTCCGTTCAGGCAGAGCCTCAGCTCTTGCACCTCTCAGTTCAGGCAGAGCCTCAGCCTTGCCCCTCTCAGTTCAGGCAGAGCCTCAGCCTCTGCACCTCTCAGTTCAGGCAGAGCCTCAGCTCTTGCACCTCTCAGTTCAGGCAGAGCCTCAGCCTCTGCACCTCTCCATTCAGGCAGAGCCTCAGCCCTTGCACCTCTCAGTTCAGGCAGGGCCTCAGCCTTGCCCCTCTCAGTTCAGGCACAGCCTCAGCCTCTGCACCTCTCAGTTCAGGCAGAGCCTCAGCTCTTGCACCGCTCAGTTCAGGCAGAGCCTCAGCTCTTGTACCTCTCAGTTCAAGCAAAGCCTTAGCCCTTGCCCCTCTCAGTTCAGGCAGAGCCTCAGCCTCTGCACCTCTCTGTTCAGGCAGAGCCTTAGCTCTTGCACCTCTCAGTTCAGGCAGAGCCTCAGCCTCTGCACCTCTCAGTTCAGGCAGATCCTCAGCTCTTGCACCTCTCAGTTCAGGCATAGCCTCAGCTCTTGCACCTCTCAGTTCAGGCAGAGCCTCAACCTTGCCCCTCTCGGTTCAGGCAGAGCCTCAGCCTCTGCAACTCTCCGTTCAGGCAGAGCCTCAGCTCCTGCACCTCTCCGTTCAGGCAGAGCCTCAGCCCTTGCCGCTCTCAGTTCAGGCAGGGCCTCTGCCCTTGCACCTGTCGGTTCAGGCAGAGCCTCAGCCTTGCCCTCTCAGTTCAGGCAGAGCCTCAGTCCTTGCCCCTCTCAGTTCAGGCAGAGCCTCAGCACCTCTCCGTTCAGGCAGAGCCTCAGTTCTTGCACCTCTCATTTCAGGCAGAGCCTCAGCATTGCCCCTCTCAGTTCAGGCAGAGCCTCAGCACCTCTCCGTTCAGGCAGAGCCTCAGCTCTTGCACCTCTCAGTTCAGGCATAGCCTCAGCCTTGCCCCTCTCAGTTCAGGCAGAGCCTCAGCCTCTGCACCTCTCCGTTCAGGCAGAGCCTCAGCTCTTGCACCTCTCCGTTCAGACAGAGCCTGAGCCTTGCACCTCTCTGTTCAGACAGAGCCTCAGCCTTGCCCCTCTCAGTTCAGGCAGACCCTCAGCCTCTGCACCTCTCAGTTCAGGCAGAGCCTCAGCTCTTGCACCTCTCAGTTCAGGCAGAGCCTCAGCCTCTCCACCTCTCCGTTCAGGCAGAGCCTCAGCCTCTGCACCTCTCCATTCAGGCAGAGCCTCAGCTCCTGCACCTCTCAGTTCAGGCAGAGCCTCAGCCTTGCCCCTCTCAGTTCAGGCAGAGCCTCAGCCTCTGCACGTCTAAGTTCAGGCAGAGCCTCAGCTCTTGCACCTCTCAGTTCAGGCAGAGCCTCAGCCCTTGCCCCTCTCAGTTCAGGCAGAGCCTCAGCACCTCTCCGTTAAGGCAGAGCCTCAGCTCTTGCACCTCTCATTTCAGGCAGTGCCTCAGCCTTGCCCCTCTCAGTTCAGGCAGAGCCTCAGCCTCTGCGCCTCTCCGTTCAGGCAGAGCCTCAGCTCTTGCACCTCTCAGTTCAGGCAGAGCCTCAGCCTTGCCCCTCTCAGTTCAAGCAGAGCCTCAGCCTCTGCACCTCTCCATTCAGGCAGAGCCTCAGCTCTTGCACCTCTCAGTTCAGGCAGAACCTCAGCCTTGCCCCTCTCAGTTCAGGCAGACCCTCAGCCTCTGCACCTCTCCGTTCAGGCAGAGCCTCAGCTCTTGCACCTCTCAGTTCAGGCAGAGCCTCATCCCTTGCCCCTCTCAGTTCAGACAGAGCCTCAGCCCTTGCCCCTCTCAGTTCAGGCAGAGCCTCAGCCCTTGCACTTCTCAGTTCAGGCAGAGCCTCAGCCTTGCCCCTCTCAGTTCAGGCGCAGCCTCAGCCTCTGCACCTCTCCGTTCAGGCAGAGCCTCAGCTCTTGCACCTCTCAGTTCAGGCAGAACCTCAGCCTTGCCCCTCTCAGTTCAGGCAGAGCCTCAGCCCTTGCCCCTCTCAGTTCAGGCAGAGCCTCAGCCCTTGCCCCTCTCAGTTCAGGCAGAGCCTCAGCCTCTGCACCTCTCTGTTCAGGCAGAGCCTCAGCTCTTGCACCTCTCAGTTCAGGCAGAGCCTCAGCCTCTGCACCTCTCCATTCAGGCAGAGCCTCAGCCCTTGCACTTCTCAGTTCAGGCAGAGCCTCAGCCTTGCCCCTCTCAGTTCAGGCGCAGCCTCAGTCTCTGCACCTCTCCGTTCAGGCAGAGCCTCAGCTCTTGCACCTCTCAGTTCAGGCAGAACCTCAGCCTTGCCCCTCTCAGTTCAGGCAGAGCCTCAGCCCTTGCCCCTCTCAGTTCAGGCAGAGCCTCAGCCTCTGCACCTCTCAGTTCAGGCAGAGCCTCAGCTCTTGCACCTCTCAGTTCAGGCAGAGCCTCAGCTCTTGCACCTCTCAGTTCAGGCAGAGCCTCAGCCTTGCCCCTCTCAGTTCAGACAGAGCCTCAGCCTCTGCACCTCTCCGTTCAGACAGAGCCTCAGGTCCTGCACCTCTCCGTTCAGGCAGAGCCTCAGCTCCTGCACCTCTCAGTTCAGACAGAGCCTCAGCCCTTGCCCCTCTAAGTTCAGGCAGAGCCTCAGCCCTTGCCCCTCTCAGTTCAGGCAGAACCTCAGCCTCTGGACCTCTCAGTTCAGGCAGAGCCTCAGCCTCTGCACCTCTCCGTACAGGCAGAGCCTCAGCTTTTGCACCTCTCAGTTCAGGCAGAGCCTCAACCTTGCCCCTCTCCGTTCAGGCAGAGCCTCAGCCTCTGCACCTCTCAGTTCAGTCAGAGCCTCAGCCTCTGCACCTCTCCATTCAGGCAGAGCCTCAGCCTCTGCACCTCTCCATTCAGGCAGAGCCTCAGCTCTTGCACCTCTCAGTTCAGGCAGAGCCTCAGCCTTGCCCCTCTCAGTTCAGGCAGAGCCTCAGCCTCGCACCTCTCAGTTCAGGCAGAGCCTGAGCCCTTGCCCCTCTCAGTTCAGGCAGAGCCTCAGCTCTTGCACCTCTCAGTCCAGGCAGAGCCTCAGCTTTTGCACCTCTAAGTTCAGGCAGAGCCTCAGCTTCTGCACCTCTCAGTTCAGGCAGAGCCTCAGCCCTTGCCCCTCTCCGTTCAGGCAGAGCCTCGGCCCTTGCACCTGTCAGTTTAGGCAGAGCCTCGGCCCTTGCACCTCTCAGTTCAGGCAGAGCCTCGGCCCTTGCACCTCTCAGTTCAGGCAGAGCCTCAGCTCTTGCCCCTCTCAGTTCAGGCAGAGCCTCAGCCCTTGCCCCTCTCAGTTCAGGCAGAGCCTCAGCCTCTGCACCTCTCAGTTCAGGCAGAGCCTCAGCTCTTGCACCGCTCAGTTCAGGCAGAGCCTCAGCTCTTGTACCTCTCAGTTCAAGCAAAGTCTTAGCCCTTGCCCCTCTCAGTTCAGGCAGAGCGTCAGCCTCTGCACCTCTCTGTTCAGGCAGAGCCTCAGCTCTTGCACCTCTCAGTTCAGGCAGAGCCTCAGCCCTTGCCCCTCTCAGTTCAGGCAGAGCCTCAGCCTCTGCACCTCTCAGTTCAGGCAGAGCCTCAGCTCTTGCACCTCTCAGTTCAGGCAGAGCCTCAACCTTGCATCTCTCGGTTCAGGCAGAGCCTCAGCCTCCGCACCTCTCCGTTCAGGCAGAGCCTCAGCTCCTGCACCTCTCCATTCAGGCAGAGCCTCAGCCCTTGCCGCTCTCAGTTCAGGCAGGGCCTCTGCCCTTGCACCTGTCGGTTCAGGCAGAGCCTCAGCCTTGCCCTCTCAGTTCAGGCAGAGCCTCAATCCTTACCCCTCTCAGTTCAGGCAGAGCCTCAGCACCTCTCCGTTCAGGCAGAGCCTCAGCTCTTGCACCTCTCATTTCAGGCAGAGCCTCAGCATTGCCCCTCTCAGTTCAGGCAGAGCCTCAGCACCTCTCCGTTCAGGCAGAGCCTCAGCTCTTGCACCTGTCAGTTCAGGCAGAGCCTCAGCCTTGCCCCTCTCAGTTCAGGCAGAGCCTCAGCCTCTGCACCTCTCCATTCAGGCAGAGCCTCAGCTCTTGCACCTCTCCGTTCAGACAGAGCCTGAGCCTTGCACCTCTCTGTTCAGACAGAGCCTCAGCCTTGCCCCTCTCAGTTCAGGCAGACCCTCAGCCTCTGCACCTCTCAGTTCAGGCAGAGCCTCAGCTCTTGCACCTCTCAGTTCAGGCAGAGCCTCAGCCCTTGCCCCTCTCAGTTCAGGCAGAGTCTCAGCCTCTGCACCTCTCCATTCAGGCAGAGCCTCAGCTCTTGCACCTCTCAGTTCAGGCAGAGCCTCAGCCTCTGCACCTCTCTGTTCAGGCAGAGCCTCAGCTCTTGCACCTCTCAGTTCAGACAGAGCCTCAGCCTTGCCCCTCTCAGTTCAGGCAGAGCCTCAGCCTCTGCACCTCTCCGTTCAGGCAGAGCCTCAGCCTCTGCACCTCTCCGTTCAAGCAGAGCCTCAGCTCTTGCACCTCTCAGTTCAGGCAGAGCCTCAGCCTTGCCCCTCTCAGTTCAGGCAGAGCCTCAGCCTCTGCACCTTTCAGTTCAGGCAGAGCCTCAGCCTCTGCTCCTCTCCGTTCAGGCAGAGCCTCAGCTCTTGCACCTCTCAGTTCAGGCAGAGCCTCAGCCTTGCCCCTCTCAGTTCAGGCAGAGCCTCAGCCTCTGCACCTCTCCGTTCAAGCAGAGCCTCAGCCCTTGCCCCTCTCCGTTCAGGCAGAGCCTCGGCCCTTGCACCTGTCAGTTCAGGCAGAGCCTCGGCCCTTGCACCTCTCAGTTCAGGCAGAGCCTCGGCCCTTGCACCTCTCAGTTCAGGCAGAGCCTCAGCTCTTGCCCCTCTCAGTTCAGGCAGAGCCTCAGCCCTTGCCCCTCTCAGTTCAGGCAGAGCCTCAGCCTCTGCACCTCTCAGTTCAGGCAGAGCCTCAGCTCTTGCACCGCTCTGTTCAGGCAGAGCCTCAGCTCTTGCACCTCTCAGTTCAGGCAGAGCCTCAGCCCTTGCCCCTCTCAGTTCAGGCAGAGCCTCAGCCTCTACACCTCTCAGTTCAGGCAGAGCCTCAGCTCTTGCACCTCTCAGCTCAGGCAGAGCCTCAGCTCTTGCACCTCTCAGTTCAGGCAGAGCCTCAACCTTGCATCTCTCGGTTCAGGCAGAGCCTCAGCCTCCGCACCTCTCCGTTCAGGCAGAGCCTCAGCTCCTGCACCTCTCCGTTCAGGCAGAGCCTCAGCCCTTGCCGCTCTCAGTTCAGGCAGGGCCTCTGCCCTTGCACCTGTCGGTTCAGGCAGAGCCTCAGCCTTGCCCTCTCAGTTCAGGCAGAGCCTCAATCCTTACCCCTCTCAGTTCAGGCAGAGCCTCAGCACCTCTCCGTTCAGGCAGAGCCTCAGCTCTTGCACCTCTCATTTCAGGCAGAGCCTCAGCATTGCCCCTCTCAGTTCAGGCAGAGCCTCAGCACCTCTCCGTTCAGGCAGAGCCTCAGCTCTTGCACCTGTCAGTTCAGGCAGAGCCTCAGCCTTGCCCCTCTCAGTTCAGGCAGAGCCTCAGCCTCTGCACCTCTCCGTTCAGGCAGAGCCTCAGCTCTTGCACCTCTCCGTTCAGACAGAGCCTGAGCCTTGCACCTCTCTGTTCAGACAGAGCCTCAGCCTTGCCCCTCTCAGTTCAGGCAGACCCTCAGCCTCTGCACCTCTCAGTTCAGGCAGAGCCTCAGCTCTTGCACCTCTCAGTTCAGGCAGAGCCTCAGCCCTTGCCCCTCTCAGTTCAGGCAGAGCCTCAGCCTCTGCACCTCTCCATTCAGGCAGAGCCTCAGCTCTTGCACCTCTCAGTTCAGGCAGAGCCTCAGCCTCTGCACCTCTCCGTTCAGGCAGAGCCTCAGCTCTTGCACCTCTCAGTTCAGACAGAGCCTCAGCCTTGCCCCTCTCAGTTCAGGCAGAGCCTCAGCCTCTGCACCTCTCCGTTCAGGCAGAGCCTCAGCCTCTGCACCTCTCCGTTCAAGCAGAGCCTCAGCTCTTGCACCTCTCAGTTCAGGCAGAGCCTCAGCCTTGCCCCTCTCAGTTCAGGCAGAGCCTCAGCCTCTGCACCTTTCCGTTCAGGCAGAGCCTCAGCCTCTGCAACTCTCCGTTCAGGCAGAGCCTCAGCTCTTGCACCTCTCAGTTCAGGCAGAGCCTCAGCCTTGCCCCTCTCAGTTCAGGCAGAGCCTCAGCCTCTGCTCCTCTCCGTTCAGGCAGAGCCTCAGCTCTTGCACCTCTCAGTTCAGGCAGAGCCTCAGCCTTGCCCCTCTCAGTTCAGGCAGAGCCTCAGCCTCTGCACCTCTCCGTTCAGGCAGAGCCTCAGCTCTTGCACCTCTCAGTTCAGGCAGAGCCTCAGCCTCTGCACCTCTCCATTCAGGCAGAGCCTCAGCCCTTGCACCTCTCAGTTCAGGCAGGGCCTCAGCCTTGCCCCTCTCAGTTCAGGCAGAGCCTCAGCTCTTGCACCTCTCAGTTCAGGCAGAGCCTCAGCCCTTGCCCCTCTCAGTTCAGGCAGAGCCTCAGCCTCTGCACCTCTCCGTTCAGGCAGAGCCTCAGCTCTTGCACCTCTCAGTTCAGGCAGAGCCTCAGCCTTGCCCCTCTCAGTTCAGGCAGAGCCTCAGCCTCTGCTCCTCTCCGTTCAGGCAGAGCCTCAGCTCTTGCACCTCTCAGTTCAGGCAGAGCCTCAGCCTTGCCCCTCTCAGTTCAGGCAGAGCCTCAGCCTCTGCACCTCTCAGTTCAGGCAGAGCCTCAGCTCTTGCACCTCTCAGTTCAGGCAGAGCCTCAGCCTCTGCACCTCTCCATTCAGGCAGAGCCTCAGCCCTTGCACCTCTCAGTTCAGGCAGGGCCTCAGCCTTGCCCCTCTCAGTTCAGGCACAGCCTCAACCTCTGCACCTCTCAGTTCAGGCAGAGCCTCAGCCTCTGCAACTCTCCGTTCAGGCAGAGCCTCAGCTCCTGCACCTCTCCGTTCAGGTAGAGCCTCAGCCCTTGCCGCTCTCAGTTCAGGCAGGGCCTCTGCCCTTGCACCTGTCGGTTCAGGCAGAGCCTCAGCCTTGCCCTCTCAGTTCAGGCAGAGCCTCAGTCCTTGCCCCTCTCAGTTCAGGCAGAGCCTCAGCACCTCTCCGTTCAGGCAGAGCCTCAGTTCTTGCACCTCTCATTTCAGGCAGAGCCTCAGCATTGCCCCTCTCAGTTCAGGCAGAGCCTCAGCACCTCTCCGTTCAGGCAGAGCCTCAGCTCTTGCACCTCTCAGTTCAGGCATAGCCTCAGCCTTGCCCCTCTCAGTTCAGGCAGAGCCTTAGCCCTTGCCCCTCTCAGTTCAGGCAGAGCCTCAGCCTCTGCACCTCTCTGTTCAGGCAGAGCCTTAGCTCTTGCACCTCTCAGTTCAGGCAGAGCCTCAGCCTCTGCACCTCTCAGTTCAGGCAGAGCCTCAGCTCTTGCACCTCTCAGTTCAGGCATAGCCTCAGCTCTTGCACCTCTCAGTTCAGGCAGAGCCTCAACCTTGCCCCTCTCGGTTCAGGCAGAGCCTCAGCCTCTGCAACTCTCCGTTCAGGCAGAGCCTCAGCTCCTGCACCTCTCCGTTCAGGTAGAGCCTCAGCCCTTGCCGCTCTCAGTTCAGGCAGGGCCTCTGCCCTTGCACCTGTCGGTTCAGGCAGAGCCTCAGCCTTGCTCTCTCAGTTCAGGCAGAGCCTCAGTCCTTGCCCCTCTCAGTTCAGGCAGAGCCTCAGCACCTCTCCGTTCAGGCAGAGCCTCAGTTCTTGCACCTCTCATTTCAGGCAGAGCCTCAGCATTGCCCCTCTCAGTTCAGGCAGAGCCTCAGCACCTCTCCGTTCAGGCAGAGCCTCAGCTCTTGCACCTCTCAGTTCAGGCATAGCCTCAGCCTTGCCCCTCTTAGTTCAGGCAGAGCCTCAGCCTCTGCACCTCTCCGTTCAGGCAGAGCCTCAGCTCTTGCACCTCTCCGTTCAGACAGAGCCTGAGCCTTGCACCTCTCTGTTCAGACAGAGCCTCAGCCTTGCCCCTCTCAGTTCAGGCAGACCCTCAGCCTCTGCACCTCTCAGTTCAGGCAGAGCCTCAGCTCTTGCACCTCTCAGTTCAGGCAGAGCCTCAGCCCTTGCCCCTCTCAGTTCAGGCAGAGCCTCAGCCTCTGCACCTCTCCATTCAGGCAGAGCCTCAGCTCTTGCACCTCTCAGTTCAGGCAGAGCCTCAGCCTCTGCACCTCTCCGTTCAGGCAGAGCCTCAGCTCTTGCACCTCTCAGTTCAGACAGAGCCTCAGCCTTTCCCCTCTCAGTTCAGGCAGAGCCTCAGCCTCTGCACCTCTCCATTCAGGCAGAGCCTCAGCCTCTGCACCTCTCCGTTCATGCAGAGCCACAGCTCTTGCACCTCTCAGTTCAGGCAGAGCCTCAGCCTTGCCCCTCTCAGTTCAGGCAGAGCCTCAGCCTCTGCACCTTTCCGTTCAGGCAGAGCCTCAGCCTCTGCACCTCTCCGTTCAGGCAGAGCCTCAGCTCTTGCACCTCTCAGTTCAGGCAGAGCCTCAGCCTCTGCTCCTCTCCGTTCAGGCAGAGCCTCAGCTCTTGCACCTCTCAGTTCAGGCAGAGCCTCAGCCTTGCCCCTCTCAGTTGAGGCAGAGCCTCAGCCTCTGCACCTCTCCGTTCAGGCAGAGCCTCAGCTCTTGCACCTCTCAGTTCAGGCAGAGCCTCAGCCCTTGCCCCTCTCAGTTCAGGCAGAACCTCAGCCTCTGCACCTCTCAGTTCAGGCAGAGCCTCAGCTCTTGCACCTCTCAGTTCAGGCAGAGCCTCAGCCCTTGCACCTCTCCGTTCAGGCAGAGCCTCAGCCCTTGCACCTCTCAGTTCAGGCAGAGCCTCAGCCCTTGCACCTCTCAGTTCAGGCAGAGCCTCAGCCTTGCCCCTCTCAGTTCATGCAGAGCCTCAGCCTCTGCACCTCTCTGTTCAGGCAGAGCCTCAGCTCTTGCACCTTTCAGTTCAGGCAGAGCCTCAGCCTTGCCCCTCTCCGTTCAGGCAGAGCCTCAGCCCCTGCACCTCTCCGTTCAGGCAGAGCCTGAGCCCTTGTCCCTCTCAGTTCAGGCAGAGCCTCAGCTCTTGCACCTCTCAGTCCATGCAGAGCCTCAGCTCTTGCACCTCTCAGTTCAGGCAGAGCCTCAGCCTCTGCACCTCTCAGTTCAGGCAGAGCCTCAGCCCTTGCCCCTCTCCGTTAATGCAGAGCCTCAGCCCTTTCACCTGTCAGTTCAGGCAGAGCCTCAGCCCTTGCACCTGTCAGCTCAGGCAGAGGTTCAGCCCTTGCACCTCTCAGTTCAGGCAGAGCCTCAGCCTCTGCACCTTTCCGTTCAGGCAGAGCCTCAGCCTCTGCACCTCTCCGTTCAGGCAGAGCCTCAGCTCTTGCACCTCTCAGTTCAGGCAGAGACTCAGCCTCTGCACCTCTCCGTTCAGGCAGAGCCTCAGCTCTTGCACCTCTCAGTTCAGACAGAGCCTCAGCCTTTCCCCTCTCAGTTCAGGCAGAGCCTCAGCCTCTGCACCTCTCCATTCAGGCAGAGCCTCAGCCTCTGCACCTCTCCGTTCATGCAGAGCCACAGCTCTTGCACCTCTCAGTTCAGGCAGAGCCTCAGCCTTGCCCCTCTCAGTTCAGGCAGAGCCTCAGCCTCTGCACCTTTCCGTTCAGGCAGAGCCTCAGCCTCTGCACCTCTCCGTTCAGGCAGAGCCTCAGCTCTTGCACCTCTCCGTTCAGGCAGAGCCTCAGCCTTGCACCTCTCAGTTCAGGCAGAGCCTCAGCTCTTGCACCTGTCAGCTCAGGGAGGACCTCAGCCCTTGCACCTGTCAGCTCAGGGAGACCATAGTTTGACCCCTAAAGAGCACTAGCAAGGGCCTGTGGGCTGTAATCTCCAGGTTATAATAATGCCCCTGGGCAACAGCAGCAGGAATCTCGCCGACATGCACCCACATAAAATCCCCAAAGCAAGGGCCAAACGCGAGCATGGCCCGCGGACTACAATCTCCGTGGGGGGGTGGAGAGGGGGGGAAGTAATGAATGTAGTGACTTTACTACAACCCCTCCCCCCCTCCAATGCCCTGGACAAACGAGATCCCAAGTTGTTCAAATCTGAAATCACATGTAAGAACCCTAAATAAACTCAATCCAATCGTACAGGGAGTGTGTACATTGTGAGCAAAGGAAATGTGGAAAAGAAACACAAATAACTTTACAATTCATTTAATTGTAAAAGAAAAAGTGACTCTCCCCGTCGGGGAATTGAACCCCGGTCTCCCGCGTGACAGGCGGGGATACTGACCACTATACTAACGAGGACCGCTGGGGCTCCCAGCGGAAAAGCCCTATATGAAGAAGAGGCGGGTCATGAGCAGCCACGGTGCGCTATCATAGGCTGCCCATAAAGCCTCCCAAAGAGGAGGCGGGGCATGAGCAGTCACAGTGCGCTATTATAGGCTGCCCATAAAGCCTTCCACAGAGGAGGCGGGGCGTGAGCAGTCACAGTGCGCTATTATAGGCTGCCCATAGAGCCTCCCAAAGAGGAGGCGGGGCGTGAGCAGTCACGTCCCTCTCTGATTGGGTGTCAGTCTCCGTCCCTTCACCGGAGGAGGCGGTGCATGAGTCACAACAGCCCTCTCTGATAGGCTGCCAGCCACCGTCCCTCACTCAAGGAGGCGGCTAGGCTGCCAGCCACCGTCCCTCACTCACTCAAGGAGGCGGCGCATGAGCAATAATAGACTTGTCTGATAGGCTGCCACCCACCGAGGAGGCGGGGAGTCAGCTACCACGGGCCTATCTGATAGGCTGCCAGCCATCGCCCGCCCCCTTTCGGGCACACCACACAGGTTGCCGAGCAGCGGAGCAGGGGTACTCTGTGGTGTGTGACTTTGCAGGAGGGGGCGGGGGGCGCACCGGGTCATTGGTACCTGGTGTGCGAGTACCACCCGTGCTGTGTCTTGCTATGCCGCCCTGTCGGGACTCCCATGACGACGTTTCTTATTCTCGTGCCTCAGTTCTTTCGCGCCAGTGGTGTCGTTTTCTATAATTACGAGGGGGTGTGGGTAGGTCAATGGTAGTGTAAATAAATATGTTCTCTCAAAGTTCAAAACGTTCTGCCGAAACCCGGGATCGAACCAGGGACCTTTAGATCTTCAGTCTAACGCTCTCCCAACTGAGCTATTTCGGCAGAGGAGTGGAGTCCGCGGATCTGGATGGAAGATGTGGTAAGTGCACAAGGAACAGGTGAAAGTGTGCACACACCTCTAAATGAAGGAGCATGTAGCCAAGGACAGGGCTACAGCATAGGGGAGCCATGCAAAACCATGCAACTACCTACACATAGGCAGTGTGTATACACAGGAAGCAAGACTAGGGACATTGGCCATATGCACATTATGCACGCAGGAAAACACCTATCCCCAAGGGTAAGATGAGGAGGGGTGGGGAGCTCAGGATCCCTGAACTGGAAGGACAGTCACAGCTGGGAAAACAATACAGAAATAGGCTACAAATATATCATGAACAAAACAGGCACATCACATCTTAAAAACAGTATCTCAAGAAGCATCACTAAATAGAGAAAGACAAACCCACATCTGAGTAGTTGGAGGGGCCCTGCTGGTGCATTGAGCAGGTGTGGTGAGCAAAAAACGGACCAAGTATTCCAGAAGTTTCATAGAGAAAAGGAGGAGAGAGATCGGCTGGGACCAAAGGGGCCAAGGAGTTGTTTTTAGCAGAAGGATAACAGTGGCATGCTTGGGGAAGTGGGGATAACCCTGATAAGCAAGGCAGTGTTCACAGCTTTGGCAACAGATGGACAAAGTGAGGCAGAATGTCCTTAATAATACAAAGCAGGAATTGGATGCCCAGGGGCGGCAGACAAGTTTGAACATGGCCGCAGACACATCAAATGGAGAGACAGTAGACAATGTAGACCAATAAGTGGCAGGCAAGGAAAACACCTATCCCCAAGGGTAAGATGAGGAGGGGTGGGGAGCTCAGGATCCCTGAACTGGAAGGACAGTCACAGCTGGGAAAACAATACAGAAATAGGCTACACATATATCATGAACAAAACAGGCACATCACATCTTAAAAACAGTATCTCAAGAAGCATCACTAAATAGAGAAAGACAAACCCACATCTGAGTAGTTGGAGGGGCCCTGCTGGTGCATTGAGCAGGTGTGGTGAGCAAAAAACGGACCAAGTATTCCAGAAGTTTCATAGAGAAAAGGAGGAGAGAGATCGGCTGGGACCAAAGGGGCCAAGGAGTTGTTTTTAGCAGAAGGATAACAGTGGCATGCTTGGGGAAGTGGGGATAACCCTGATAAGCAAGGCAGTGTTCACAGCTTTGGCAACAGATGGACAAAGTGAGGCAGAATGCCCTTAATAATACAAAGCAGGAATTGGATGCCCAGGGGCGGCAGACAAGTTTGAAAATGGCCGCAGAGACATCAAATGGAGAGACAGTAGACAATGTAGACCAAGAAGTGGCAGGCAAGGATTCTGTAGGAGAATGCGGATTGAATAACTGAACAGAGGAGGAGTTGATTTTGGACCTAATTTAATCCACAAAAAAGAGGGACAAGGAATCTCATGGGTCCTGCGTAAGTGGGACAGGATCAGGTGCAGCTGAGGAAAGACTCCATACAATTGTAAACAACTCTTTGGCGTAGATACAGGAGGTCTCAATAAGTGAGTCATTGTGAATCTGTTTGGCACTGAGAATGGTACGATGATACTGCGCAGTGGCCTGCCATAGGGCAAGTTTAGCAGTAACAGTCTGCGCTTCAAAGGGAGCGCCCGAAATTTATCAGTGAAACAACGCTGGGATGGATAGTAAACCAAACTGACAATATATATTATATATGAGAAAAAGTACCCTCTATCATACATTAAAAAGATAATGATGTTGAACAAAAAGAGAATGATATTATTTTCCCTATTCTGAACTCGACCCTTTTGTAAGTAGCATTCAAAGTAATGTCAGTTTAAGGAAATCTCATATTGGTTAAAATGGCCTACCAAGCCGCTTATTGTCTGCTATACTGCTAATGTACGAGGGAAATAATGCTGCAATTGGGTGGGGCTTAGGAAGGAGACTACCAAACCTATCCAAGTAGAAAAGGGTGTTCTCTAGGGTTGCGTTTTTTCCACCACCGTTGCGTTTTTTGTTTTAAATTAATGTCCTGATAAGTAAACTGGTAAATGTGCTCTCTGATTGATAGGGAGAATTCTCATTCTATGGCTAATTTCCCTTACTTATAGAGTCCCCCAGCAGCTTTGCTGGATTTTAAGGTTTTTTTTTCTCCTGCTAAGAGTAAGACTCTTTTTCCCCACTCTTAGACATTTCTGCTATGAGTGTTCTAGGCTATTTTTGTGTTTAATGTCTATGGGGTTTCTCTCACCTACATAGGAACCATCTTTACTCAGATGTGTTACACAGCACCCTCCGTGCAGTGACACAGGGGTGTCGTAGCGACCCCCAAACATAGACTCCATACCCTGGGACTGGCTACTGTCTCCCAGGGCATGTAAAGTCCCCATTGACTTTACTAGTCAATTTTTGTGAACTAAACCAGTACAACCCATCTTACTATGGAGGTACTGGGAAGGGTTAATAGATTTTCCCTTGTGTTCATTTTCGAGAGGGTACCGTACAGTTCCTCTCTCAAATGTTTCTGGCTGGTGGCAGTGGTTACTACCGTAAATATTCAACCGTGAATATTTTCCTATGGGATTTTCCCATTGTTCCAGGCTACCACATTCTCTGACAGCCTCTAACATACCGCCGGTGTATTTTAATATTAACTTTACTCTGGTAGGTTTTATTTGCCAGAACTTTTATATAACTTCTTTCTCGTGTCTTTCTCTAAACTCCTAACCCAGGTCAGGGATCCTTTGTTCGTCCTTTTGGCGGGCTTCTGCCAAGAAGCCCTCCTTTCGGCGCCACTGAGTCTGGGGTGGATCCATTGTGTGGGAGGGGGAGTAGGACCCCTGGACAGGGTTGCCTCAGCAACCCATGTCACACTCTATCCTGATAGGCTGGAGGGTCTCCCACCAAGATGACCACTCCACTGTGTGAGTGACAGCTAGGCTGTACAAATTTTTTTTGCATAAAAACAGGGTCCTGAGGACTGAAGAGCAAGACGTCGCCACTGGAACTCAGAAGCCGAAGAGGAGAGAAGCTAAAGACATCTGCAACGACTGAACCACCAGTGAAGCCCTGCTGCAGCGTCTCACCACTTTTCTCCACACAATGAGAGAAGATCTTCATCTGCAAGAGCCTTCTTCCCTTGAGCTGGTGGGGACAACCAGGTTGCCAATCGCCTTCCTGGACCTGCCCTGGTCGAATCACCAGTACCCTTTACTTGGACACCGGGTAGCCAGGCACCCGTCCACCCGGACCGCGATTTAAAGGAGCGTACCTTTTATTTGTCGGGCAGCACCGCGGCTGGTTTCATCCCTGGGTAGTGCAGTAACACGAACAGTCCTCCACGACGAGAGCCTCTCTTCCTCTGCTGGATCCCCCTAACTGCAGGAACTACCAGGAACAACCGCCACCGCAGGAGCCACTTCAGGAGCCACTTCTTCATTTATAAGGTACATTGTTCTGCCAGGCTGCCCTTTCTGCGTGGTAGAGCTAAAGGTGTTTTAAATCCTTTACCTACCTGTTGGGTTGGCCGCCCCTCTCTCTTAACATTGTCTTTCACCTTCTGCATCAACCTTTTCAACCTCGTTAACCAAAGACTTGACTGCAGAACGTTTTGCTCCTGGGCCCTTGCCCTGTACCACTGACTCTGGCACAGGCCTACAGACTCTGGCTACATTTGTTAGAACTGTATTCACTAGATTGCTTCTCAGCTAGAACTGTGTTGGTGCACCTACTTCTTATAAACACCCCTTCCTTCCCACTTCTAAACCTTGTGCCATGTTGCTCAGTTTTCATTTAAGTATTTGCTATACTGATGTACTGCCTTGCCTAAACTGGTTCACAAACCCATGGGAAGTGTTGCTGGGGTCTATAAGAAGATATTTCTATATGACTTGTGTTTTCATTCCCTTGGAAGAAATTGCTAGAGTGCCATTTGTGTTTGGTTTTCACTGTGCCATTTTGCTCAGTTTTCACTCTTGCTCAAACTTGTCTACAATTTAACTAGGGAGTTGTGTATACTTTCTTTGACTGAATTTAACTTACTTAAGAACCGTGATAAAGGTGTTTTATTAGTAGTGTACAAATAAATATATATTCCTTTTTATTACAAAGCTTTGGTCAGTGTTTCCTTGTTCCAAAGTGCTGAAGGCCTATTGTGTAAAACCTGAATACTGCTCATCTCCCTCTTGAGATAAGTCTGACTACTCAGCCACAGCTACCAACTAAATCTTTGTGGTACGGACTGATACCAAAGGGGATTTATTGCTCACACCTGTAGTCCTAATCTTCTGTAGTGTTCCCTAAGGGAACTGCACAGGATTCTGCCTAACACTGATGCCCCGGCTCTGGCTGGAGACAAAATCCCTGTTTTATTGCTGGCGTATGATGCGATTCTAAATTGTCCTCTGGGTGAAAAATGCAACTGCATTTGTTCTCATAGGTTTGTGAGGGGGTAGGGTTACCATTTAACATAGATACATTCATTAATGTCTACCTAATGGCCCTGTCATGGTCCAAGGCCCTCAGGCCAATCTCCTCCTCTTTGATAGGCGCTTCCCTCGCCTCATCAATTTCCTTTCATCTCCTGCTGTCCCCTCCTCTCCCCCCTTGGCTACCTTGCCCTCACTCTCCTCCTCCTCCTCCTCCTCTGCCCCTCCGAGGGCTCTTTCTCCTCCACAGGGCATACCTCCGATCTGTACCCCTCCCCGGAAGGTCTTTAAGGCTGGCAACCTTCTTCATATTGCCACTCTCAACTCTTGCTCTGCCGTCAAACACTCCTCTGACATCTGCCACCTCCTTGAAGAACTAGACCTTGATGTCCTTGGTCTTACTAAGACATGGTTCACGGCCAGCTCAGTCACGAGCTTATACACTCTCCTCCCTGATGGCTACAAGATCCTCTCAGCACCCAGATCCTCCCGGTGGGGGGGGGGGGGGTAGCCTTGATCTTTCCTGAGTGGATTCCTGCCTCTATCATTCCCACTCAGACTTACTTCTCTTTTGAATGCCTTGGCTGTAGGCTTTCTCTCTCGCCTACCCATTCTCTTACTGTGGTTACCATCTACCGGCCTCCTGGTTAAATCAACTCATTTCTCTCTGAGTGGGCAGACCTCTCCTCCTCCCTCCTGGCCTCTACCACTCAACTCCTCCTTCCTTCAGATGTAAAAGGCCCAAGTCAAGCAGGCTGCCTTATATGGTGCAGAGCTCTGGGGCCACTCGAACTGTAGGAAATTGGGGACATTTGAGAATGGTTTAATAAAGAACACCCTAAGACCCCCGTGTGGGACATCCACAATCTTAATCGACGGGGAGATTGCTCTACCTGCCACAGGGGCCATTGTGACCCTAATACCCATTTTACATTGAATAAGATTGTGGAGCAGAGTGGAGCTACATACGTGTATTGACATTTTGGGGGCAGCCAGGAGCTTTGTGTATGAAGTGGTTTTCGTGTGTCAAAAGTTGGCTGCGTTTGATAGGTCATAGTGATCTCTGGCAGTGTCCTGCTGACATTGGGGGTAACGCTAAACAAATCATCGAAGCAACCTACCAGCAGAAAATGGATCAGGACTTCTTGAGATCTGTATTCACTTCTGCAATGATAATCTATTTGGAGAATAAGAGCAGCAGGGGATATAAATCATATTTGGATATTATGAGACCTAGGTTGCTGTATACTAAATAAAGGTTCAACATCCTAGCATCCTACCAGTGGCAGCAATACGGAATGCATGGGTTACGACGGAATCAAATAAATGTCTATACTGCCTGCATAGGGTCGAATCACTGGAGCACTTCCTTCTAGCATGCCCCTTCTATCTTTCATATAGAAGGATGCATCTGAGGCCAAGATTTCAATGGTTTGGTAACAGATCATCAAGTCAAGCAATGTTAATTTGAAGAAGGTCTGATGATGCTCCAAATGTCTCTAAGGAAGGCATGTTATCAACAGTAAGACAGACACACGTGACCACAATTCAAGGGTGTTTATTGAACTTCAAAAAGGGTTTGAGAAACGCCCATCTAATCCTAAATCTACAGATGGGAGCAAGCTACGACCATCAAATAATAACGCAGGTCCTAGTGGTGTCTCGTCAAAATAAAAGTGCCTATACTAATAAACCTATTGCCAATCCTTACCTCTAAATACAAATAATGTGGAAACAATATTTTGTAAAAGAAAGAAGTGTTCAAGAAATAATATGTCAGGAATTTCAAGCCTTTGGCTTCCCTTCACCACGTTTTCAGCACAGGATATGATGGTAAAGTCAAGCTTAGCACAGTCTCTGGCTTCTCTAGAATGAGGGTGCAGTTGAAACGTTAGCCTCATGGCCTGATACGACGAACAAACAGTAAGTTATTTACCTCTCGGAATTTCACACATGCTCAATTTCTCAGGTGATTATATACAGCTAGTGGTGAAAAGACGTGCTCTGAGGAATGCAATTAGGCTCCTTAAGAATAACCCCTTGGCCGATATAGACACATTCATCAAGAAACTGAAAAACCAATATAAATATTGGCTTTGTTGGAATCGGTTTCTATGGTCCAACAGAATGCAGAAAAAATGCTTAAAGCCATCAGTAAGAAAGATTTGTGTGCAGTATGGAATTTGATTAAATCTAATGGTAACACTCAGACAAATGATCAATCAAACGCTGTCTCGGAGGATAAATGGACAAACCATTTTGAAAAGTTATACTCCGAACCGGGTTCCTTAGAATTACAGATCTTTAAATCACAGCCGGTCTGGAATTTGGATCACGACTTGGAGGTAATAGTCACCTTGATAAAGAAAGCTAGTACCTCTCATGCCCCAGGACCAGATGGCCTATCAAACGTAATTTTCTCAGTTCAGGCAAAGCCTCAGCCCTTGCACCTCTCAGTTCAGACAGAGCCTCAGCCCCTGGACTGTCAGTTCAGGCAAAGCCTCGGCCCTTGCACCTCTTAGTCCAGGCAGAGCCCCAGCCCTTGCAGCTGTCAGATAAGGTGGGGCCCCAGCCCTTGCACCTGTCAGATCAGGGAGGACCTCAGCCCTTGTACCTGTCAGTCAGGCAGAGCCTCAGCCCTTGCACCTGTCAGTTCAGGAAAAGCCTCAACCCTTGCACCTCTCAGTGCAGGCAGAGCCTCAGCCCTTGCACCTCTCAGTTCAGGCAGAGCCTCAGCCTCTGCACCTCTAAGTTCAGGCAGAGCCTCAGCCCTTGCACCTGTCAGCTCAGGCAGAGCCTGAGCCCTTGCACCTCTCAGTTCAGGCAGAGCCTGAGCCCTTGCACCTCTCAGTTCAGGCAGAGCCTCAGCCTCTGCCCCTCAGCCTCTCCCCTCTCAGTTCAGGCAGAGCCTTGGCCCCTACCCCTTTCAGTTCAGGCAGAGCCTCGGCCCCTGCACTGTCAGTTCAGGCAAAGCCTTGGCCCTTGCACCTCTCAGTTCAGGCAGAGCCTCAGCCCCTGCACTGTCAGTTCAGGCAAAGCCTTGGCCCTTGCACCTCTCAATCCAGTGTTAGGCAGAAAACCTGTGCAGTTCCCTTGGGGAACACTGCAAAAGATTTAAGACTACAGGTAGAGCAGTAAACCCCTTTGGTAGCAGTCTGTACCACCCAGATTTACCTGGTAGCTGTGGCTGAGCAGTCAGACTTCTCTCAAGAAGAGTTAGGCAGTATGCAAAGTATACACAATATGTACCAACATACAATAGCACAAGCAAACACTGACCAGAGCTTGGTTTCAAAAGTATATAGTTATTTATTTAAAATACACATAAGTTAAAAACACTCTAGCAAAATATAGTAAACACTTCAAACACAGTTATAACGAAAGTAGATTCAATCCTTTCTCCTATCTAGACAACTCTAGGTTAACACCGCTTAATTAAAACAGAGATGAGTGCTTAACGTTAGATGACACTCTAGTAGTTTCCAAGAAAGGGAGAGAAAAAAGCAGAAATGGGTTAAACACACCACTCTAAGGTCCAGAACACTTGCAATAGGCTCAAAGAAGCACAAAGTCACAGGTGAGCAAAAGTCACTAGGCAGGGCCCACTCTTAGAGTAGCCGGAGCGAAAATGTGCCCAAGATCACACCGTTATTAGGGATTCAAAGTCTTGCAAAGAGTTAGAAAGAGGTTAGAGTGGCTTAGAAAGTTTAGCCAGGGTGTCCCAGGCACTCCCAGGTTCGAAAGCCGGGGGCTAAATCTACCCCGTACAGTCGGTAGCAAGGGAAGCCAGGCGGAACACGGTACCTTAAGCGGAAAGGATCCTCCAGCGGTGGCAGTTGTTCCAGGCAGTGGCAGCAGGGCTCGACGTCGGTCAGGGGAGAAGAAGTTCTCGCTGAAGAGCAGAAGAAGAGGGTCGTTGCACTGCCCGGGAAGAAACCAGCCGTGGAGTCCTCCGGTTAAAGGGTTGTACCGACTTTCGTGGTTGGGGTAAAAGTGGTGGGGTTCCGGTTGCCGGGGTGCTTGGCACTGGCAAGGCGGCCACGAGATACCTCGAGAAGCGAAAAGAAGGCGAAAACTGGTTGTCCCCACCAGTCAAGGGAAGGAGCCACTCCGTTAAGAGTTCTCCTCGGTCGTCGGGAAAAGTGGTGAGACGGTTCAGCAGGGCTCCACCGGGTGGTGTCGTCGAAGCAGGTCGGCTCAGCTCTTCCCTCGTCGGATTCTTGGTCCTGTGGCGACTTCTGAAGTCCCAGTCCCCAAAGCCCTGCTTTTATGCAGCAAACCCCCATTCACCCAGCCTAGCTGTCACTCAAACATGCTAAGTGGTGAGCCGGGCGGCTCACCACTTGGGCCAATCAGGACGGAGTGCGACTTGAGTTACCAAGGTAACTCAGTCCAGGGTGCCTAAATCCCCCTCCACCCCTCCTAAGTACCCCAGACAGAGTGGCACCACTTTGGAGGGCTTCTGTGGAGAAGCCCGCCAAAAGTGGAACAAAGGGCTCCACTTTGGGTCAGAGTTACAGAGGCGAACACCAACGCCATTTTTGAATCAAGTTTTGGCAAAAAGTCCCAACCGGAGTTATAAAAATAATATATAAACCGGCGGTATGTTTAAGGCTACCGTAAATAAATAATTAAATGTGTTAGCCTAAAACAATGGGAAATCCCATAGGAAAATATTCGCGGTCGAATATAAAACGTAGTTTCCACTGCCACCAGCCAAAACTCGATCAGGGGGGACGGAGACGTGCCCCCTCGACTAACAGACCCTGGGGCAATCGAATTGCCCCAGCCAGTACGTCCACAATAGGATGGTTTGTACTGGTTCTGTTCAGGATTCAAGACTAGCAAAGTCTTTGGTGACTTTACATGCCCTGGGAGACAGTAGTCAGTCCCAGGGTATGGAGTCTATGTTGGGGAGTCCCTAGGACACCCCTGGGTCACGGCACAGAGGGTGCTGTGTAACCCACATCACAAAAATACATGAGGCCCTATGGAGTAAAAGACCCCATAGCCCATTCAACACAAGGTTTAACCAAGAAAACACACTTCAACATGTCCAAGAGTGAGGGTAAAAGAGTCCCACTCTTGGCAGGAGAAAAAAAGAAACCCCAGAAATCCAGCAAAGCTGCTGGGGGACTCACTAGGTAGGGAAATTCAGCCTAAACAGAGAATTCTCCCTAACACTCGCCCCCCCCAGACTAAGGGACAGGAGGATTTAATCCACTCCTGGATGAACCTCATACCTCTAGTCGATGATATACATCCTAGAGAGTCCATCAGCATTTTGATGGTGACACCTTGACCTATGTTCAATGGAGAACTCAAAGGTTTTCTTTTGCAAGCTAACGGACCTACAGACCCTTTGAGGAACATCAGTCTTTTTGTTATAGGGGATCTGGTTGACCAGTCCCTCAGAAGTTGGTACAACTTCTGAACCTATGTTAGGCTTTTTCAAGGGGTCCTTATAAAGGATTCCCTTAGATCTAGAGGGGCCTCCAAGGTTCCTCACCACCTCTCTTGTGGGAGCAGGTTGGGTCTTAGGCCTCTTGGTTGGAGGGGTTGGGGTTAGGCAATGTACCTGCTTCCCCTTCCTCTTAGATCTACCCTTACCTATTTTAGGAGTTTCCCCCCTAATATTAGGATTTGAGTTGGGTTCTTCAGTAGAAGGGCCAACAGTCTGAAGGTTTTTGGCCTTAGACTTTTCTTTTCTGGTTTTCCACCAGCACTGAGAATTACCAGTTCTCTCAGGTCCAGATAGGGGCCTAGTTGGTCTATCCACCTCTTCCTCAGAAGCAGGGGGAGTCAGAGACTCTGAGACTAGGGGAACAATGATGGAGCTTGGTTGGGGCTCCCATGTTCCTAGCATACTATCCTGAAAGGTGCCTGGGTCAGAGGTCAACTTACTAACACCAGGGCTTGTAGTGGGGTTCTCAGTAGAGGGTCCCACAGGCTTAGAAGGGTCCTTCAAGGTAGCCTGTCTAGCCAATTTGGTTAAGTTCTGCTTCTCCATACTGGGAGGCCTGGGGGTATGTGACACTACTCCTAGAGTTCTTAGGTCATTCCCTAACAGGACCTTCCCAGGTACCTCAGCCTGAACACTGACAGGGATCCTTACTGTCATGTTGTTACATTGAATGAGGGCTGGTAGAATAGGAACCATTTGGACAGGGCCTCCAGACATCTTAGTGGGACCTTTGGGTGCTTTGGCCACATCCTCAGGTTGAAAGAAGCTTTCATCCACTACTGTTCTGCTGGCCCCAGTGTCTCTCCTGGCAGGAGTATCCTGGCCATTGACAAGAACACTGTCCACATAATACACCTTAGAGTTAACAGGTAGGGAGTTATACACAACCCTATTCTGGGGACTAACCAGACCCATAGGCTCTAAGTTTACAGTTGCTTGAAGACCCAAGGGTTCTTCAGCAAAGAGTTCAAAGTGGGCACTAGCCATCTGTACTTCATCCTCAGGAGTGAAGGCTAAGGAGACTGTGCTGATCCCTGCAGGTTTACCCTTGCACTTGGGATCTCCTTTGATATGGTCAGTACCCTGACAGACATAGCATTGTCCAAATGCTCTCTGGAAGGGTGGCTTGTTCTGACCTCCTTCTGGCTTGTGGCCAGAAGGTACAGTAGCCTGACTAGGTTTCCCATGTGGCTTACCCTGGTTATTTTGTGGTTTGGGGCCCTCTTTGGGATAGGAATTATTAGAATTCTCTTTGGAGTCTTTTTTTGGCTGTTTCTCCCCATCCTTCTTCTGAGTTACCCCAGAATCCTTGTGAGTGGCCCTGTTGGCAACCCACAAGTCAGCAGCCTTAGCTAGCTTCCTAGGATCTAATTCCTGTGAATCAGCCAAGTGCTGTCTGAGCTCAGGAGAGCAGGCATCATAAATTGACTCCAACATAAAGAGATTCCTCATTCCCTCATAAGTGTTCACCTTGTAACCCTTAATCCATCCCTCTAAGTTTTTCAAACATTCACTCACCCAGGTAGCCCAAGGGGTACCATCATGCTTTTTGAGGTTCCTAAACCTCTTAAGATACTGGGAAGGGGTCTTCCCAAACCTAGCTATCAAAGCTAGTTTCACACATTCATAGTCCTTCCTATCCTCCTCCCCCATCTCCATTACCACATCAGTTGCAACAGGGGGAAGCCTAGAGAACAACCAGGTGAGTAAGTCATTTCCTGTGATGTTCTGGAGCCCATGATTATATTCAAACAGAGACAACCAATCCAACACATCCAACTTAGGCTCATACATACCAACCAATTCTTTAGGCATCCGGGGTCTTTTAGGACTGGAACTTCTAGAGGAGCCAGAGAGAGAAACATTCTCAACAGATAATTTCTTCATTTCTAAGTCATACTTGAGCTCCATTTCCCTTAGCCTTAGTTCTTTGTCAGTTTGAGCATTAAGTTTCTTATACTCCAATTCTAGCTTCATTTTCTCCAGTTCAAAGTACTGAGGACTAAATGTGGGACCTGGTAAAGGTCCAGTAGGCACAGCAGGTAGAGCAGGCAGAGGCCTAGGGGGGACAGTTACAACAGCCTCACCCTCCTCTTCTGACTCTTCCTCAGAATCATCAACATTTTGCTCCATGTTAATTTCAACACTGTCATCTACAGTTGCTGGAGTGGTAGGTTCCTCTGAACCATCACCCAGACTTTGGTTAGCTAACAATCTTTCAATCAGCTCCATTTTCTTGCCCTTAGTCAGGAGATCCTTATGTTTACAGAGCACTCTTAAACAATCAGCAGTTTTGGCTGCAAGGGACTCTTGACTATAGCTTTCTATAACTGACATGTTAGAGGTTTTACTTTTTCAGTGCTAAGCTTTGTGGTTAGTTGCACTAAGGTATCTAAAGCACAATAAAATGTATACTCAATACAAATCCCACCGCTGTACACCAGTGTTAGGCAGAAACCTGTGCAGTTCCCTTGGGGAACACTGCAAAAGATTTAAGACTACAGGTAGAGCAGTAAACCCCTTTGGTAGCAGTCTGTACCACCCAGATTTACCTGGTAGCTGTGGCTGAGCAGTCAGACTTCTCTCAAGAAGAGTTAGGCAGTATGCAAAGTATACACAATATGTACCAACATACAATAGCACAAGCAAACACTGACCAGAGCTTGGTTTCAAAAGTATATAGTTATTTATTTAAAATACACATAAGTTAAAAACACTCTAGCAAAATATAGTAAACACTTCAAACACAGTTATAACGAAAGTAGATTCAATCCTTTCTCCTATCTAGACAACTCTAGGTTAACACCGCTTAATTAAAACAGAGATGAGTGCTTAACGTTAGATGACACTCTAGTAGTTTCCAAGAAAGGGAGAGAAAAAAGCAGAAATGGGTTAAACACACCACTCTAAGGTCCAGAACACTTGCAATAGGCTCAAAGAAGCACAAAGTCACAGGTGAGCAAAAGTCACTAGGCAGGGCCCACTCTTAGAGTAGCCGGAGCGAAAATGTGCCCAAGATCACACCGTTATTAGGGATTCAAAGTCTTGCAAAGAGTTAGAAAGAGGTTAGAGTGGCTTAGAAAGTTTAGCCAGGGTGTCCCAGGCACTCCCAGGTTCGAAAGCCGGGGGCTAAATCTACCCCGTACAGTCGGTAGCAAGGGAAGCCAGGCGGAACACGGTACCTTAAGCGGAAAGGATCCTCCAGCGGTGGCAGTTGTTCCAGGCAGTGGCAGCAGGGCTCGACGTCGGTCAGGGGAGAAGAAGTTCTCGCTGAAGAGCAGAAGAAGAGGGTCGTTGCACTGCCCGGGAAGAAACCAGCCGTGGAGTCCTCCGGTTAAAGGGTTGTACCGACTTTCGTGGTTGGGGTAAAAGTGGTGGGGTTCCGGTTGCCGGGGTGCTTGGCACTGGCAAGGCGGCCACGAGATACCTCGAGAAGCGAAAAGAAGGCGAAAACTGGTTGTCCCCACCAGTCAAGGGAAGGAGCCACTCCGTTAAGAGTTCTCCTCGGTCGTCGGGAAAAGTGGTGAGACGGTTCAGCAGGGCTCCACCGGGTGGTGTCGTCGAAGCAGGTCGGCTCAGCTCTTCCCTCGTCGGATTCTTGGTCCTGTGGCGACTTCTGAAGTCCCAGTCCCCAAAGCCCTGCTTTTATGCAGCAAACCCCCATTCACCCAGCCTAGCTGTCACTCAAACATGCTAAGTGGTGAGCCGGGCGGCTCACCACTTGGGCCAATCAGGACGGAGTGCGACTTGAGTTACCAAGGTAACTCAGTCCAGGGTGCCTAAATCCCCCTCCACCCCTCCTAAGTACCCCAGACAGAGTGGCACCACTTTGGAGGGCTTCTGTGGAGAAGCCCGCCAAAAGTGGAACAAAGGGCTCCACTTTGGGTCAGAGTTACAGAGGCGAACACCAACGCCATTTTTGAATCAAGTTTTGGCAAAAAGTCCCAACCGGAGTTATAAAAATAATATATAAACCGGCGGTATGTTTAAGGCTACCGTAAATAAATAATTAAATGTGTTAGCCTAAAACAATGGGAAATCCCATAGGAAAATATTCGCGGTCGAATATAAAACGTAGTTTCCACTGCCACCAGCCAAAACTCGATCAGGGGGGACGGAGACGTGCCCCCTCGACTAACAGACCCTGGGGCAATCGAATTGCCCCAGCCAGTACGTCCACAATAGGATGGTTTGTACTGGTTCTGTTCAGGATTCAAGACTAGCAAAGTCTTTGGTGACTTTACATGCCCTGGGAGACAGTAGTCAGTCCCAGGGTATGGAGTCTATGTTGGGGAGTCCCTAGGACACCCCTGGGTCACGGCACAGAGGGTGCTGTGTAACCCACATCACAAAAATACATGAGGCCCTATGGAGTAAAAGACCCCATAGCCCATTCAACACAAGGTTTAACCAAGAAAACACACTTCAACATGTCCAAGAGTGAGGGTAAAAGAGTCCCACTCTTGGCAGGAGAAAAAAAGAAACCCCAGAAATCCAGCAAAGCTGCTGGGGGACTCACTAGGTAGGGAAATTCAGCCTAAACAGAGAATTCTCCCTAACATCCAGGCAGAGCCTTGGCCCTTGCACCTGTCAGTTCAGGCAGAGCCTTGGCCCCTGCCCCTCTCAGTTCAGGCAGATCCTCGGCCCCTGCACTGTCAGTTCAGGCAAAGCCTCAGCCCTTGCACCTCTCAATCCAGGAAGAGCCTCGGCCCTTCCACCTGTCAGTTCAGGCAGAGCCTCGGCCCTTGCACCTCTCAGTTCAGGCAGAGCCTCGACTCCTGCACCTCTCAGTTCAGGCAGAGCCTCAGCTCGTGCACCTCTCAGTTCAGGCAGACCCTCAGCCCTTGCCCATCTCAGTTCAGGCAGAGCCTCAGCCTCTGCACCTCTCAGTTCAGGCAGAGCCTCAGCTCTTGCACCGCTCAGTTCAGGCAGAGCCTCAGCTCTTGCACCTCCCAGTTCAAGCAAAGCCTCAGCCCTTGCCCCTCTCAGTTCAGGCAGAGCCTCAGCCTCTGCACCTCTCCGTTCAGGCAGAGCCTCAGCTCTTGCACCTCTCAGTTCAGGCAGAGCCTCAGCCCTTGCCCCTCTCAGTTCAGGCAGAGCCTCAGCCTCTGCACCTCTCAGTTCAGGCAGAGCCTCAGCTCTTGCACCTCTCAGTTCAGGCAGAGCCTCAGCTCTTGCACCTCTCAGTTCAGGCAGAGCCTCAGCCTTGCCCCTCTCAGTTCAGACAGAGCCTCAACCTCTGCACCTCTCCGTTCAGACAGAGCCTCAGGTCCTGCACCTCTCAGTTCAGACAGAGCCTCAGCCCTTGCCCCTCTCAGTTCAGGCAGAACCTCAGCCTCTGGACCTCTCAGTTCAGGCAGAGCCTCAGCCACTGCACCTCTCCGTTCAGGCAGAGCCTCAGCTCTTGCACCTCTCAGTTCAGGCAGAACCTCAGCCTTGCCCCTCTCAGTTCAGGCAGAGCCTCAGCCTCTCCACCTCTCCGTTCAGGCAGAGCCTCAGCCTCTGCACCTCTCCATTCAGGCAGAGCCTCAGCTCCTGCACCTCTCAGTTCAGGCAGAGCCTCAGCCTTGCCCCTCTCAGTTCAGGCAGAGCCTCAGCCTCTGCACGTCTAAGTTCAGGCAGAGCCTCAGCTTTTGCACCTCTCAGTTCAGGCAGAGCCTCAGCCCTTGCCCCTCTCAGTTCAGGCAGAGCCTCAGCACCTCTCCGTTCAGGCAGAGCCTCAGCTCTTGCACCTCTCATTTCAGGCAGTGCCTCAGCCTTGCCCCTCTCAGTTCAGGCAGAGCCTCAGCCTCTGCGCCTCTCCGTTCAGGCAGAGCCTCAGCTCTTGCACCTCTCAGTTCAGGCAGAGCCTCAGCCTTGCCCCTCTCAGTTCAGGCAGAACCTCAGCCTTGCCCCTCTCAGTTCAGGCAGACCCTCAGCCTCTGCACCTCTCCGTTCAGGCAGAGCCTCAGCTCTTGCACCTCTCAGTTCAGGCAGAGCCTCAGCCCTTGCCCCTCTCAGTTCAGGCAGAGCATCAGCCCTTGCCCCTCTCAGTTCAGGCAGAAACTCAGCCTCTGCACCTCTCAGTTCAGGCAGAGCCTCAGCCTCTGCACCTCTCTGTTCAGGCAGAGCCTCAGCTCTTGCACCTCTCAGTTCAGGCAGAGCCTCAGCCTCTGCACCTCTCCGTTCAGGCAGAGCCTCAGCCCGTGCACTTCTCAGTTCAGGCAGAGCCTCAGCCTTGCCCCTCTCAGTTCAGGCGCAGCCTCAGCCTCTGCACCTCTCCGTTCAGGCAGAGCCTCAGCTCTTGCACCTCTCAGTTCAGGCAGAACCTCAGCCTTGCCCCTCTCAGTTCAGGCAGAGCCTCAGCCCTTGCCCCTCTCAGTTCAGGCAGAGCCTCAGCCTCTGCACCTCCCAGTTCAGGCAGAGCCTCAGCTCTTGCACCTCTCAGTTCAGGCAGAGCCTCAGCTCTTGCACCTCTCAGTTCAGGCAGAGCCTCAGCCTTGCCCCTCTCAGTTCAGACAGAGCCTCAGCCTCTGCACCTCTGCGTTCAGACAGAGCCTCAGGTCCTGCACCTCTCCGTTCAGGCAGAGCCTCAGCTCCTGCACCTCTCAGTTCAGACAGAGCCTCAGCCCTTGCCCCTCTAAGTTCAGGCAGAGCCTCAGCCCTTGCCCCTCTCAGTTCAGGCAGAACCTCAGCCTCTGGACCTCTCAGTTCAGGCAGAGCCTCAGCCACTGCACCTCTCCGTTAGGCAGAGCCTCAGCTCTTGCACCTCTCAGTTCAGGCAGAACCTCAGCCTTGCCCCTCTCAGTTCAGGCAGAGCCTCAGCCTCTCCACCTCTCCGTTCAGGCAGAGCCTCAGCCTCTGCACCTCTCCATTCAGGCAGAGCCTCAGCTCCTGCACCTCTCAGTTCAGGCAGAGCCTCAGCCTTGCCCCTCTCAGTTCAGGCAGAGCCTCAGCCTCTGCACGTCTAAGTTCAGGCAGAGCCTCAGCTCTTGCACCTCTCAGTTCAGGCAGAGCCTCAGCCCTTGCCCCTCTCAGTTCAGGCAGAGCCTCAGCACCTCTCCGTTAAGGCAGAGCCTCAGCTCTTGCACCTCTCATTTCAGGCAGTGCCTCAGCCTTGCCCCTCTCAGTTCAGGCAGAGCCTCAGCCTCTGCGCCTCTCCGTTCAGGCAGAGCCTCAGCTCTTGCACCTCTCAGTTCAGGCAGAGCCTCAGCCTTGCCCCTCTCAGTTCAAGCAGAGCCTCAGCCTCTGCACCTCTCCATTCAGGCAGAGCCTCAGCTCTTGCACCTCTCAGTTCAGGCAGAACCTCAGCCTTGCCCCTCTCAGTTCAGGCAGACCCTCAGCCTCTGCACCTCTCCGTTCAGGCAGAGCCTCAGCTCTTGCACCTCTCAGTTCAGGCAGAGCCTCATCCCTTGCCCCTCTCAGTTCAGACAGAGCCTCAGCCCTTGCCCCTCTCAGTTCAGGCAGAGCCTCAGCCCTTGCACTTCTCAGTTCAGGCAGAGCCTCAGCCTTGCCCCTCTCAGTTCAGGCGCAGCCTCAGCCTCTGCACCTCTCCGTTCAGGCAGAGCCTCAGCTCTTGCACCTCTCAGTTCAGGCAGAACCTCAGCCTTGCCCCTCTCAGTTCAGGCAGAGCCTCAGCCCTTGCCCCTCTCAGTTCAGGCAGAGCCTCAGCCCTTGCCCCTCTCAGTTCAGGCAGAGCCTCAGCCTCTGCACCTCTCTGTTCAGGCAGAGCCTCAGCTCTTGCACCTCTCAGTTCAGGCAGAGCCTCAGCCTCTGCACCTCTCCATTCAGGCAGAGCCTCAGCCCTTGCACTTCTCAGTTCAGGCAGAGCCTCAGCCTTGCCCCTCTCAGTTCAGGCGCAGCCTCAGTCTCTGCACCTCTCCGTTCAGGCAGAGCCTCAGCTCTTGCACCTCTCAGTTCAGGCAGAACCTCAGCCTTGCCCCTCTCAGTTCAGGCAGAGCCTCAGCCCTTGCCCCTCTCAGTTCAGGCAGAGCCTCAGCCTCTGCACCTCTCAGTTCAGGCAGAGCCTCAGCTCTTGCACCTCTCAGTTCAGGCAGAGCCTCAGCTCTTGCACCTCTCAGTTCAGGCAGAGCCTCAGCCTTGCCCCTCTCAGTTCAGACAGAGCCTCAGCCTCTGCACCTCTCCGTTCAGACAGAGCCTCAGGTCCTGCACCTCTCCGTTCAGGCAGAGCCTCAGCTCCTGCACCTCTCAGTTCAGACAGAGCCTCAGCCCTTGCCCCTCTAAGTTCAGGCAGAGCCTCAGCCCTTGCCCCTATCAGTTCAGGCAGAACCTCAGCCTCTGGACCTCTCAGTTCAGGCAGAGCCTCAGCCTCTGCACCTCTCTGTTCAGGCAGAGCCTCAGCTCTTGCACCTCTCAGTTCAGGCAGAGCCTCAGCCTCTGCACCTCTCCGTACAGGCAGAGCCTCAGCTCTTGCACCTCTCAGTTCAGGCAGAGCCTCAACCTTGCCCCTCTCCGTTCAGGCAGAGCCTCAGCCTCTGCACCTCTCAGTTCAGTCAGAGCCTCAGCCTCTGCACCTCTCCATTCAGGCAGAGCCTCAGCCTCTGCACCTCTCCATTCAGGCAGAGCCTCAGCTCTTGCACCTCTCAGTTCAGGCAGAGCCTCAGCCTTACCCCTCTCAGTTCAGGCAGAGCCTCAGCCTCGCACCTCTCAGTTCAGGCAGAGCCTGAGCCCTTGCCCCTCTCAGTTCAGGCAGAGCCTCAGCTCTTGCACCTCTCAGTCCAGGCAGAGCCTCAGCTTTTGCACCTCTAAGTTCAGGCAGAGCCTCAGCTTCTGCACCTCTCAGTTCAGGCAGAGCCTCAGCCCTTGCCCCTCTCCGTTCAGGCAGAGCCTCGGCCCTTGCACCTGTCAGTTCAGGCAGAGCCTTGGCCCTTGCACCTCTCAGTTCAGGCAGAGCCTCGGCCCTTGCACCTCTCAGTTCAGGCAGAGCCTCAGCTCTTGCCCCTCTCAGTTCAGGCAGAGCCTCAGCCCTTGCCCCTCTCAGTTCAGGCAGAGCCTCAGCCTCTGCACCTCTCAGTTCAGGCAGAGTCTCAGCTCTTGCACCGCTCAGTTCAGGCAGAGCCTCAGCTCTTGTACCTCTCAGTTCAAGCAAAGTCTTAGCCCTTGCCCCTCTCAGTTCAGGCAGAGCGTCAGCCTCTGCACCTCTCTGTTCAGGCAGAGCCTCAGCTCTTGCACCTCTCAGTTCAGGCAGAGCCTCAGCCCTTGCCCCTCTCAGTTCAGGCAGAGCCTCAGCCTCTGCACCTCTCAGTTCAGGCAGAGCCTCAGCTCTTGCACCTCTCAGCTCAGGCAGAGCCTCAGCTCTTGCACCTCTCAGTTCAGGCAGAGCCTCAACCTTGCATCTCTCGGTTCAGGCAGAGCCTCAGCCTCCGCACCTCTCCGTTCAGGCAGAGCCTCAGCTCCTGCACCTCTCCGTTCAGGCAGAACCTCAGCCCTTGCCGCTCTCAGTTCAGGCAGGGCCTCTGCCCTTGCACCTGTCGGTTCAGGCAGAGCCTCAGCCTTGCCCTCTCAGTTCAGGCAGAGCCTCAATCCTTACCCCTCTCAGTTCAGGCAGAGCCTCAGCACCTCTCCGTTCAGGCAGAGCCTCAGCTCTTGCACCTCTCATTTCAGGCAGAGCCTCAGCATTGCCCCTCTCAGTTCAGGCAGAGCCTCAGCACCTCTCCGTTCAGGCAGAGCCTCAGCTCTTGCACCTGTCAGTTCAGGCAGAGCCTCAGCCTTGCCCCTCTCAGTTCAGGCAGAGCCTCAGCCTCTGCACCTCTCCGTTCAGGCAGAGCCTCAGCTCTTGCACCTCTCCGTTCAGACAGAGCCTGAGCCTTGCACCTCTCTGTTCAGACAGAGCCTCAGCCTTGCCCCTCTCAGTTCAGGCAGACCCTCAGCCTCTGCACCTCTCAGTTCAGGCAGAGCCTCAGCTCTTGCACCTCTCAGTTCAGGCAGAGCCTCAGCCCTTGCCCCTCTCAGTTCAGGCAGAGTCTCAGCCTCTGCACCTCTCCATTCAGGCAGAGCCTCAGCTCTTGCACCTCTCAGTTCAGGCAGAGCCTCAGCCTCTGCACCTCTCTGTTCAGGCAGAGCCTCAGCTCTTGCACCTCTCAGTTCAGACAGAGCCTCAGCCTTGCCCCTCTCAGTTCAGGCAGAGCCTCAGCCTCTGCACCTCTCCGTTCAGGCAGAGCCTCAGCCTCTGCACCTCTCCGTTCAAGCAGAGCCTCAGCTCTTGCACCTCTCAGTTCAGGCAGAGCCTCAGCCTTGCCCCTCTCAGTTCAGGCAGAGCCTCAGCCTCTGCACCTTTCAGTTCAGGCAGAGCCTCAGCCTCTGCTCCTCTCCGTTCAGGCAGAGCCTCAGCTCTTGCACCTCTCAGTTCAGGCAGAGCCTCAGCCTTGCCCCTCTCAGTTCAGGCAGAGCCTCAGCCTCTGCACCTCTCCGTTCAGGCAGAGCCTCAGCCCTTGCCCCTCTCCGTTCAGGCAGAGCCTCGGCCCTTGCACCTGTCAGTTCAGGCAGAGCCTCGGCCCTTGCACCTCTCAGTTCAGGCAGAGCCTCGGCCCTTGCACCTCTCAGTTCAGGCAGAGCCTCAGCTCTTGCCCCTCTCAGTTCAGGCAGAGCCTCAGCCCTTGCCCCTCTCAGTTCAGGCAGAGCCTCAGCCTCTGCACCTCTCAGTTCAGGCAGAGCCTCAGCTCTTGCACCGCTCTGTTCAGGCAGAGCCTCAGCTCTTGCACCTCTCAGTTCAGGCAGAGCCTCAGCCCTTGCCCCTCTCAGTTCAGGCAGAGCCTCAGCCTCTGCACCTCTCAGTTCAGGCAGAGCCTCAGCTCTTGCACCTCTCAGCTCAGGCAGAGCCTCAGCTCTTGCACCTCTCAGTTCAGGCAGAGCCTCAACCTTGCATCTCTCGGTTCAGGCAGAGCCTCAGCCTCCGCACCTCTCCGTTCAGGCAGAGCCTCAGCTCCTGCACCTCTCCGTTCAGGCAGAGCCTCAGCCCTTGCCGCTCTCAGTTCAGGCAGGGCCTCTGCCCTTGCACCTGTCGGTTCAGGCAGAGCCTCAGCCTTGCCCTCTCAGTTCAGGCAGAGCCTCAATCCTTACCCCTCTCAGTTCAGGCAGAGCCTCAGCACCTCTCCGTTCAGGCAGAGCCTCAGCTCTTGCACCTCTCATTTCAGGCAGAGCCTCAGCATTGCCCCTCTCAGTTCAGGCAGAGCCTCAGCACCTCTCCGTTCAGGCAGAGCCTCAGCTCTTGCACCTGTCAGTTCAGGCAGAGCCTCAGCCTTGCCCCTCTCAGTTCAGGCAGAGCCTCAGCCTCTGCACCTCTCCGTTCAGGCAGAGCCTCAGCTCTTGCACCTCTCCGTTCAGACAGAGCCTGAGCCTTGCACCTCTCTGTTCAGACAGAGCCTCAGCCTTGCCCCTCTCAGTTCAGGCAGACCCTCAGCCTCTGCACCTCTCAGTTCAGGCAGAGCCTCAGCTCTTGCACCTCTCAGTTCAGGCAGAGCCTCAGCCCTTGCCCCTCTCAGTTCAGGCAGAGCCTCAGCCTCTGCACCTCTCCATTCAGGCAGAGCCTCAGCTCTTGCACCTCTCAGTTCAGGCAGAGCCTCAGCCTCTGCACCTCTCCGTTCAGGCAGAGCCTCAGCTCTTGCACCTCTCAGTTCAGACAGAGCCTCAGCCTTGCCCCTCTCAGTTCAGGCAGAGCCTCAGCCTCTGCACCTCTCCGTTCAGGCAGAGCCTCAGCCTCTGCACCTCTCCGTTCAAGCAGAGCCTCAGCTCTTGCACCTCTCAGTTCAGGCAGAGCCTCAGCCTTGCCCCTCTCAGTTCAGGCAGAGCCTCAGCCTCTGCACCTTTCCGTTCAGGCAGAGCCTCAGCCTCTGCAACTCTCCGTTCAGGCAGAGCCTCAGCTCTTGCACCTCTCAGTTCAGGCAGAGCCTCAGCCTTGCCCCTCTCAGTTCAGGCAGAGCCTCAGCCTCTGCTCCTCTCCGTTCAGGCAGAGCCTCAGCTCTTGCACCTCTCAGTTCAGGCAGAGCCTCAGCCTTGCCCCTCTCAGTTCAGGCAGAGCCTCAGCCTCTGCACCTCTCCGTTCAGGCAGAGCCTCAGCTCTTGCACCTCTCAGTTCAGGCAGAGCCTCAGCCTCTGCACCTCTCCATTCAGGCAGAGCCTCAGCCCTTGCACCTCTCAGTTCAGGCAGGGCCTCAGCCTTGCCCCTCTCAGTTCAGGCAGAGCCTCAGCTCTTGCACCTCTCAGTTCAGGCAGAGCCTCAGCCCTTGCCCCTCTCAGTTCAGGCAGAGCCTCAGCCTCTGCACCTCTCCGTTCAGGCAGAGCCTCAGCTCTTGCACCTCTCAGTTCAGGCAGAGCCTCAGCCTTGCCCCTCTCAGTTCAGGCAGAGCCTCAGCCTCTGCTCCTCTCCGTTCAGGCAGAGCCTCAGCTCTTGCACCTCTCAGTTCAGGCAGAGCCTCAGCCTTGCCCCTCTCAGTTCAGGCAGAGCCTCAGCCTCTGCACCTCTCAGTTCAGGCAGAGCCTCAGCTCTTGCACCTCTCAGTTCAGGCAGAGCTTCAGCCTCTGCACCTCTCCATTCAGGCAGAGCCTCAGCCCTTGCACCTCTCAGTTCAGGCAGGGCCTCAGCCTTGCCCCTCTCAGTTCAGGCACAGCCTCAGCCTCTGCACCTCTCAGTTCAGGCAGAGCCTCAGCTCTTGCACCGCTCAGTTCAGGCAGAGCCTCAGCTCTTGTACCTCTCAGTTCAAGCAAAGCCTTAGCCCTTGCCCCTCTCAGTTCAGGCAGAGCCTCAGCCTCTGCACCTCTCTGTTCAGGCAGAGCCTTAGCTCTTGCACCTCTCAGTTCAGGCAGAGCCTCAGCCTCTGCACCTCTCAGTTCAGGCAGAGCCTCAGCTCTTGCACCTCTCAGTTCAGGCATAGCCTCAGCTCTTGCACCTCTCAGTTCAGGCAGAGCCTCAACCTTGCCCCTCTCGGTTCAGGCAGAGCCTCAGCCTCTGCAACTCTCCGTTCAGGCAGAGCCTCAGCTCCTGCACCTCTCCGTTCAGGCAGAGCCTCAGCCCTTGCCGCTCTCAGTTCAGGCAGGGCCTCTGCCCTTGCACCTGTCGGTTCAGGCAGAGCCTCAGCCTTGCCCTCTCAGTTCAGGCAGAGCCTCAGTCCTTGCCCCTCTCAATTCAGGCAGAGCCTCAGCACCTCTCCGTTCAGGCAGAGCCTCAGTTCTTGCACCTCTCATTTCAGGCAGAGCCTCAGCATTACCCCTCTCAGTTCAGGCAGAGCCTCAGCACCTCTCCGTTCAGGCAGAGCCTCAGCTCTTGCACCTCTCTGTTCAGGCATAGCCTCAGCCTTGCCCCTCTCAGTTCAGGCAGAGCCTCAGCCTCTGCACCTCTCCGTTCAGGCAGAGCCTCAGCTCTTGCACCTCTCCGTTCAGACAGAGCCTGAGCCTTGCACCTCTCTGTTCAGACAGAGCCTCAGCCTTGCCCCTCTCAGTTCAGGCAGACCCTCAGCCTCTGCACCTCTCAGTTCAGGCAGAGCCTCAGCTCTTGCACCTCTCAGTTCAGGCAGAGCCTCAGCCCTTGCCCCTCTCAGTTCAGGCAGAGCCTCAGCCTCTGCACCTCTCCATTCAGGCAGAGCCTCAGCTCTTGCACCTCTCAGTTCAGGCAGAGCCTCAGCCTCTGCACCTCTCCGTTCAGGCAGAGCCTCAGCTCTTGCACCTCTCAGTTCAGACAGAGCCTCAGCCTTTCCCCTCTCAGTTCAGGCAGAGCCTCAGCCTCTGCACCTCTCCATTCAGGCAGAGCCTCAGCCTCTGCACCTCTCCGTTCATGCAGAGCCACAGCTCTTGCACCTCTCAGTTCAGGCAGAGCCTCAGCCTTGCCCCTCTCAGTTCAGGCAGAGCCTCAGCCTCTGCACCTTTCCGTTCAGGCAGAGCCTCAGCCTCTGCACCTCTCCGTTCAGGCAGAGCCTCAGCTCTTGCACCTCTCAGTTCAGGCAGAGCCTCAGCCTCTGCTCCTCTCCGTTCAGGCAGAGCCTCAGCTCTTGCACCTCTCAGTTCAGGCAGAGCCTCAGCCTTGCCCCTCTCAGTTGAGGCAGAGCCTCAGCCTCTGCACCTCTCCGTTCAGGCAGAGCCTCAGCTCTTGCACCTCTCAGTTCAGGCAGAGCCTCAGCCCTTGCCCCTCTCAGTTCAGGCAGAACCTCAGCCTCTGCACCTCTCAGTTCAGGCAGAGCCTCAGCTCTTGCACCTCTCAGTTCAGGCAGAGCCTCAGCCCTTGCACCTCTCCGTTCAGGCAGAGCCTCAGCCCTTGCACCTCTCAGTTCAGGCAGAGCCTCAGCCCTTGCACCTCTCAGTTCAGGCAGAGCCTCAGCCTTGCCCCTCTCAGTTCATGCAGAGCCTCAGCCTCTGCACCTCTCTGTTCAGGCAGAGCCTCAGCTCTTGCACCTTTCAGTTCAGGCAGAGCCTCAGCCTTGCCCCTCTCCGTTCAGGCAGAGCCTCAGCCCCTGCACCTCTCCGTTCAGGCAGAGCCTGAGCCCTTGTCCCTCTCAGTTCAGGCAGAGCCTCAGCTCTTGCACCTCTCAGTCCATGCAGAGCCTCAGCTCTTGCACCTCTCAATTCAGGCAGAGCCTCAGCCTCTGCACCTCTCAGTTCAGGCAGAGCCTCAGCCCTTGCCCCTCTCCGTTAAGGCAGAGCCTCAGCCCTTTCACCTGTCAGTTCAGGCAGAGCCTCAGCCCTTGCACCTGTCAGCTCAGGCAGAGGTTCAGCCCTTGCACCGGTCAGTTCAGGCAGAGCCCCAGCCCTTGCACCTGTCAGCTCAGGCAGAGGTTCAGCCCTTGCACCTTTCAGTTCAGGCAGAGCCCCAGCCCTTACACCTGTCAGATCAGGGAGGACCTCAGCCCTTGCACCTGTCAGTTCAGGCAGAGCCCCAGCCCTTGCACCTGTCAGTTCAGGGAGGACCTCAGCCCTTGCACCTGTCAGCTCAGGGAGGACCTCAGCCCTTGCACCTGTCAGCTCAGGGAGGACCTCAGCCCTTGCACCTGTCAGCTCAGGGAGGACCTCAGCCCTTGCACCTGTCGGCTCAGGGAGGACCTCAGCCCTTGCACCTGTCGGCTCAGGGAGGACCTCAGCCCTTGCACCTGTCGGCTCAGGGAGGACCTCAGCCCTTGCACCTGTCAGCTCAGGGAGGAGACCATAGTTTGACCCCTAAAGAGCACTAGCAAGGGCCTGTGGGCTGTAATCTCCAGGTTATAATAATGCCCCTGGGCAACAGCAGCAGGAATCTCGCCGACATGCACCCACATAAAATCCCCAAAGCAAGGGCCAAACGCGAGCATGGTCCGCGGACTACAATCTCCGTGGGGGGGGGAGGGCGGAGAGAGGGGGTAATGAATGTAATGACTTTACTACAACCCCCCCCTCCAATGCCCTGGACAAACGAGATCCCAAGTTGTTCAAATCTGAAATCACATGTAAGAACCCTAAATAAACTCAATCCAATCGTACAGGGAGTGTGTACATTGTGAGCAAAGGAAATGTGGAAAAGAAACACAAATAACTTTACAATTCATTTAATTGTAAAAGAAAAAGTGACTCTCCCCGTCGGGGAATTGAACCCCGGTCTCCCGCGTGACAGGCGGGGATACTGACCACTATACTAACGAGGACCGCTGGGGCTCCCAGCGGAAAAGCCCTATATGAAGAGGAGGCGGGTCATGAGCAGCCACGGTGCGCTATCATAGGCTGCCCATAAAGCCTCCCAAAGAGGAGGCGGGGCGTGAGCAGTCACAGTGCGCTATTATAGGCTGCCCATAAAGCCTTCCACAGAGGAGGCGGGGCGTGAGCAGTCACAGTGCGCTATTATAGGCTGCCCATAGAGACTCCCAAAGAGGAGGCGGGCCGTGAGCAGTCACGTCCCTCTCTGATTGGGTGTCAGTCTCCGTCCCTTCACCGGAGGAGGCGGTGCATGAGTCACAACAGCCCTCTCTGATAGGCTGCCAGCCACCGTCCCTCACTCAAGGAGGCGGCTAGGCTGCCAGCCACCGTCCCTCACTCACTCAAGGAGGCGGCGCATGAGCAATAATTGACTTGTCTGATAGGCTGCCACCCACCGAGGAGGCGGGGAGTCAGCCACCACGGGCCTATCTGATAGGCTGCCAGCCATCGCCCGCCCCCTTTCGGGCACACCACACAGGTTGCCGAGCAGCGGAGCAGGAGTACTCTGTGGTGTGTGACTTTGCAGGAGGGGGCGGGGGGCGCACCGGGTCATTGGTACCTGGTGTGCGAGTACCACCCGTGCAGTGTCTTGCTATGCCGCCCTGTCGGGACTCCCATGACGACGTTTGTTATTCTCGTGCCTCAGTTCTTTCGCGCCAGTGGTGTCGTTTTCTATAATTACGAGGGGGTGTGGGTAGGTCAATGGTAGTGTAAATAAATATGTTCTCTCAAAGTTCAAAACGTTCTGCTGAAACCCGGGATCGAACCAGGGACCTTTAGATCTTCAGTCTAACGCTCTCCCAACTGAGCTATTTCGGCTGAGGAGCAGAGTCCGCGGATCTGGATGGCAGATGCGGTAAGTGCACAAGGAACAGGTGAAAGTGTGCACACACCTCTAAATGAAGGAGCATGTAGCCAAGGACAGGGCTACAGCATAGGGGAGCCATGCAAAACCATGCAACTACCTACACATAGGCAGTGTGTATACACAGGAAGCAAGACTAGGGACATTGGCCATAGGCACATTATGCACGCAGGAAAACACCTATCCCCAAGGGTAAGATGAGGAGGGGTGGGGAGCTCAGGATCCCTGAACTGGAAGGACAGTCACAGCTGGGAAAACAATACAGAAATAGGCTACAAATATATCATGAACAAAACAGGCACATCACATCTTAAAAACAGTATCTCAAGAAGCATCACTAAATAGAGAAAGACAAACCCACATCTGAGTAGTTGGAGGGGCCCTGCTGGTGCATTGAGCAGGTGTGGTGAGCAAAAAACGGACCAAGTATTCCAGAAGTTTCATAGAGAAAAGGAGGAGAGAGATCGGCTGGGACCAAAGGGGCCAAGGAGTTGTTTTTAGCAGAAGGATAACAGTGGCATGCTTGGGGAAGTGGGGATAACCCTGATAAGCAAGGCAGTGTTCACAGCTTTGGCAACAGATGGACAAAGTGAGGCAGAATGTCCTTAATAATACAAAGCAGGAATTGGATGCCCAGGGGCGGCAGACAAGTTTGAACATGGCCGCAGACACATCAAATGGAGAGACAGTAGACAATGTAGACCAATAAGTGGCAGGCAAGGGAAACACCTATCCCCAAGGGTAAGATGAGGAGGGGTGGGGAGCTCAGGATCCCTGAACTGGAAGGACAGTCACAGCTGGGAAAACAATACAGAAATAGGCTACAAATATATCATGAACAAAACAGGCACATCACATCTTAAAAACAGTATCTCAAGAAGCATCACTAAATAGAGAAAGACAAACCCACATCTGAGTAGTTGGAGGGGCCGTGCTGGTGCATTGAGCAGGTGTGGTGAGCAAAAAACGGACCAAGTATTCCAGAAGTTTCATAGAGAAAAGGAGGAGAGAGATCGGCTGGGACCAAAGGGGCCAAGGAGTTGTTTTTAGCAGAAGGATAACAGTGGCATGCTTGGGGAAGTGGGGATAACCCTGATAAGCAAGGCAGTGTTCACAGCTTTGGCAACAGATGGACAAAGTGAGGCAGAATGTCCTTAATAATACAAAGCAGGAATTGGATGCCCAGGGGCGGCAGACAAGTTTGAACATGGCCGCAGACACATCAAATGGAGAGACAGTAGACAATGTAGACCAATAAGTGGCAGGCAAGGAAAACACCTATCCCCAAGGGTAAAATGAGGAGGGGTGGGGAGCTCAGGATCCCTGAACTGGAAGGACAGTCACAGCTGGGAAAACAATACAGAAATAGGCTACACATATATCATGAACAAAACAGGCACATCACATCTTAAAAACAGTTGTTAGGGAGAATTCTCTGTTTAGGCTGAATTTCCCTACCTAGTGAGTCCCCCAGCATCTTTGCTGGATTTCTGGGGTTTCTTTTTTTCTCCTGCCAAGAGTGAGACTCTTTTACCCTCACTCTTGGACATATTGAAGTGTGTTTTCTTGGTTAAACCTTGTGTTGAATGGGCTATGGGGTCTTTTACTCCATAGGGCCTCATGTATTTTTGTGATGTGGGTTACACAGCACCCTCTGTGCCGTGACCCAGGGGTGTCCTAGGGACTCCCCAACATAGACTCCATACCCTGGGACTGACTACTGTCTCCCAGGGCATGTAAAGTCACCAAAGACTTTGCTAGTCTTGAATCCTGAACAGAACCAGTACAAACCATCATATTGTGGACGTACTGGCTGGGGCAATTCGATTGCCCCAGGGTCTGTTAGTCGAGGGGGCACGTCTCCGTCCCCCCTGATCGAGTTTTGGCTGGTGGCAGTGGAAACTACTCTTTATATTCGACCGCGAATATTTCCCTATGGGATTTCCCATTGTTTTAGGCTAACACATTTAATTATTTATTTACGGTAGCCCTAAACATACCGCAGGTTTATATATTTATTATTATAACTCCGGTTGGGATTTTTTGCCAAAACTTGATTCTAAAATGGCGTTGGCGTTCGCCTCTGTAACTCTGACCCAAAGTGGAGCCCTTTGTTCCACTTTTGGCGGGCTTCTCCACAGAAGCCCTCCAAAGTGGTGCCACTCTGTCTGGGGTACTTAGGAGGGGTGGAGGGGGATTTAGGCACCCTGGACTGAGTTACCTTGGTAACTCAAGTCGCACTCCGTCCTGATTGGCCCAAGTGGTGAGCCGGCCGGCTCACCACTTAGCATGTTTGAGTGACAGCTAGGCTGGGTGAATGGGGGTTTGCTGCATAAAAGCAGGGCTTTGGGGACTGGAACTTCAGAAGTCGCCACAGGACCAAGAATCCGACGAGGGAAGAGCTGAGCCGACCTGCTTCGACGACACCACCCGGTGGAGCCCTGCTGAACCGTCTCACCACTTTTCCCGACGACCGAGGAGAACTCTTAACGGAGTGACTCCTTCCCTTGACTGGTGGGGACAACCAGTTTTTCGCCTTCTTTTCGCTTCTCGAGGTATCTCGTGGCCGCCTTGCCAGTGCCAAGCACCCCGGCAACCGGAACCCCACCACCTTTTACCGCAACCACGAAAGTCGGTACAACCCTTTAACCGGAGGACTCCGCGGCTGGTTTCTTCCCGGGCAGTGCAACGACCTTCTTCTTCTGCTCTTCAGCGAGAACTTCTTCTCCCCTGACCGACGTCGAGCCTTGCTGCCACTGCCTGGAACAACTGCCACCGCTGGAGGATCCTTTCCACTTAAGGTACCGTGTTCCGCCTGGCTTCCCTTGCCACCGACTGTACGGGGTAGATTTAGCCCCCGGCTTTCGAACCTGGGAGTGCCTGGGACACCCTGGCTAAACTCTTTTAGCCACTCTAAACTCTTTCTAACTCTTTGCAAGACTTTGAATCCTTAACAACAGTGTGATCTTGGGCATATTTTCGCTCCGGCTACTCTAAGAGTGGGCCCTGCCTAGTGACTTTTGCTCACCTGTGACTTTGTGCTTCTTTGAGTCTATTGCAAGTGTTCTGGACCTTAGAGTGGTGTGTTTAACCCATTCCTGTTCTTTTTTACCCCTTTCTTGAACCTACTAGAGTGTCATCTAACGTTAAGCGCTCACCTCTGTTTTAATTATGTGGTGTTAACTTAGAGTTGTCTAGATAGGAGTAAGGGTTGGAACTGCTTTCATTATAACTGTGTTTGAAGTGTTTTTACTATATTTTGCTAGAGTGATTTCAACTTATGTGTGTTTTATAAATAAATAACTATATACTTTTGAAACCAAGCTCTGGTCAGTGTTTGCTTGTGCTATTGTGTCTGAGTACATATTGTGTATACTTTGCATACTGCCTAACTCTTCTTGAGGGAAGTCTGACTGCTCAGCCACAGCTACCAGGTAAATCTGGGTGGTGCAGACTGCTACCAAGTGGGTTTACTGCTATACCTGTAGTCTTAAATCTTTTGCAGTGTTCCCCAAGGGAACTGCACAGGTTTCTGCCTAACAACAGTATCTCAAGAAGCATCACTAAATAGAGAAAGACAAACCCACATCTGAGTAGTTGGAGGGGCCCTGCTGGTGCATTGAGCAGGTGCGGTGAGCAAAAAACGGACCAAGTATTCCAGAAGTTTCATAGAGAAAAGGAGGAGAGAGATCGGCTGGGACCAAAGGGGCCAAGGAGTTGTTTTTAGCAGAAGGATAACAGTGGCATGCTTGGGGAAGTGGGGATAACCCTGATAAGCAAGGCAGTCTTCACAGCTTTGGCAACAGATGGACAAAGTGAGGCAGAATGCCCTTAATAATACAAAGCAGGAATTGGATGCCCAGGGGCGGCAGACAAGTTTGAACATGGCCGCAGAGACATCAAATGAAGAGACAGTAGACAATGTAGACCAAGAAGTGGCAGGCAAGGATTCTGTAGGAGAATGCGGATTGAATAACTGAACAGAGGAGGAGTTGATTTTGGACCTAATTTAATCCACAAAAAAGAGGGACAAGGAATCTCATGGGTCCTGCGTAAGTGGGACAGGATCAGGTGCAGCTGAGGAAAGACTCCATACAATTGTAAACAACTCTTTGGCGTAGATATAGGAGGTCTCAATAAGTGAGTCATTGTGAATCTGTTTGGCACTGAGAATGGTATGATGATACTGCGCAGTGGCCTGCCATAGGGCAAGTTTAGCAGTAACAGTCTGCGCTTCAAAGGGAGCGCCCGAAATTTATCAGTGAAACAACGCTGGGATGGATAGTAAACCAAACTGACAATATATATTATATATGAGAAAAAGTACCCTCTATCATACATTAAAAAGATAATGATGTTGAACAAAAAGAGAATGATATTATTTTCCCTATTCTGAACTCGACCCTTTTGTAAGTAGCATTCAAAGTAATGTCAGTTTAAGGAAATCTCATATTGGTTAAAATGGCCTACCAAGCCGCTTATTGTCTGCTATACTGCTAATGTACGAGGGAAATAATGCTGTAATTGGGTGGGGCTTAGGAAGGAGACTACCAAACCTATCCAAGTAGGAAAGGGTGTTCTCTAGGGTTGCGTTTTTTCCACCACCGTTGCGTTTTTTGTTTTAAATTAATGTCCTGATAAGTAAACTGGTAAATGTGCTCTCTGATTGATAGGGAGAATTCTCATTCTATGGCTAATTTCCCTTACTTATAGAGTCCCCCAGCAGCTTTGCTGGATTTTAAGGTTTTTTTTTTCTCCTGCTAAGAGTAAGACTCTTTTTCCCCACTCTTAGACATTTCTGCTATGTGTGTTCTAGGCTATTTTTGTGTTTAATGTCTATGGGGTTTCTCTCACCTACATAGGAACCATCTTTACTCAGATGTGTTACACAGCACCCTCCGTGCAGTGACACAGGGGTGTCGTAGCGACCCCCAAACATAGACTCCATACCCTGGGACTGGCTACTGTCTCCCAGGGCATGTAAAGTCCCCATTGACTTTACTAGTCAATTTTTGTGAACTAAACCAGTACAACCCATCTTACTATGGAGGTACTGGGAAGGGTTAATAGATTTTCCCTTGTGTTCATTTTCGAGAGGGTACCGTACAGTTCCTCTCTCAAATGTTTCTGGCTGGTGGCAGTGGTTACTACCGTAAATATTCAACCGTGAATATTTTCCTATGGGATTTTCCCATTGTTCGAGGCTACCACATTCTCTGACAGCCTCTAACATACCGCCGGTGTATTTTAATATTAACTTTACTCTGGTAGGTTTTATTTGCCAGAACTTTTATATAACTTCTTTCTCGTGTCTTTCTCTAAACTCCTAACCCAGGTCAGGGATCCTTTGTTCGTCCTTTTGGCGGGCTTCTGCCAAGAAGCCCTCCTTTCGGCGCCACTGAGTCTGGGGTGGATCCATTGTGTGGGAGGGGGAGTAGGACCCCTGGACAGGGTTGCCTCAGCAACCCATGTCACACTCTATCCTGATAGGCTGGAGGGTCTCCCACCAAGATGACCACTCCACTGTGTGAGTGACAGCTAGGCTGTACACATTTTTTTTGCATAAAAACAGGGTCCTGAGGACTGAAGAGCAAGACGTCGCCACTGGAACTCAGAAGCCGAAGAGGAGAGAAGCTAAAGACATCTGCAACAACTGAACCACCAGTGAAGCCCTGCTGCAGCGTCTCACCACTTTTCTCCACACAATGAGAGAAGATCTTCATCTGCAAGAGCCTTCTTCCCTTGAGCTGGTGGGGCCAACCAATTTGCCAATCGCTTTCCTGGACCTGCCCTGGTCGAATCACCAGTACCCTTTACTTGGACACCGGGTAGCCAGGCACCCGTCCACCCGGACCGCGATTTAAAGGAGCGTACCTTTTATTTGTCGGGCAGCACCGCGGCTGGTTTCATCCCTGGGTAGTGCAGTAACACGAACAGTCCTCCACGACGAGAGCCTCTCTTCCTCTGCTGGATCCCCCTAACTGCAGGAACTACCAGGAACAACCGCCACCGCAGGAGCCACTTCAGGAGCCACTTCTTCATTTATAAGGTACATTGTTCTGCCAGGCTGCCCTTTCTGCATGGTAGAGCTAAAGGTGTTTTAAATCCTTTACCTACCTGTTGGGTTGGCCGCCCCTCTCTCTTAACATTGTCTTTCACCTTCTGCATCAACCTTTTCAACCTCGTTAACCAAAGACTTGACTGCAGAACGTTTTGCTCCTGGGCCCTTGCCCTGTACCACTGACTCTGGCACAGGCCTACAGACTCTGGCTACATTTGTTAGAACTGTATTCACTAGATTGCTTCTCAGCTAGAACTGTGTTGGTGCACCTACTTCTTATAAACACCCCTTCCTTCCCACTTCTAAACCTTGTGCCATGTTGCTCAGTTTTCATTTAAGTATTTGCTATACTGATGTACTGCCTTGCCTAAACTGGTTCACAAACCCATGGGAAGTGTTGCTGGGGTCTATAAGAAGATATTTCTATATGACTTGTGTTTTCATTCCCTTGGAAGAAATTGCTAGAGTGCCATTTGTGTTTGGTTTTCACTGTGCCATTTTGCTCAGTTTTCACTCTTGCTCAAACTTGTCTACAATTTAACTAGGGAGTTGTGTATACTTTCTTTGACTGAATTTAACTTACTTAAGAACCGTGATAAAGGTGTTTTATTAGTAGTGTACAAAATAAATATATATTCCTTTTTATTACAAAGCTTTGGTCAGTGTTTCCTTGTTCCAAAGTGCTGAAGGCCTATTGTGTAAACCCTGAATACTGCTCATCTCCCTCTTGAGATAAGTCTGACTACTCAGCCACAGCTACCAACTAAATCTTTGTGGTACGGACTGATACCAAAGGGGATTTATTGCTCACACCTGTAGTCCTAATCTTCTGTAGTGTTCCCTAAGGGAACTGCACAGGATTCTGCCTAACACTGATGCCCCGGCTCTGGCTGGAGACAAAATCCCTGTTTTATTGTTGGCGTATGATGCGATTCTAAATTGTCCCCTGGGTGAAAAATGCAACTGCATTTGTTCTCATAGGTTTGTGAGGGGGTAGGGTTACCATTTAACATAGATACATTCATTAATGTCTACCTAATGGCCCTGTCATGGTCCAAGGCCCTCAGGCCAATCTCCTCCTCTTTGATAGGCGCTTCCCTCGCCTCATCAATTTCCTTTCATCTCCTGCTGTCCCCTCCTCTCCCCCCTTGGCTACCTTGCCCTCACTCTCCTCCTCCTCCTCCTCTGCCCCTCCGAGGGCTCTTTCTCCCCCACAGGGCATACCTCCGATCTGTACCCCTCCCCGGAAGGTCTTTAAGGCTGGCAACCTTCTTCATATTGCCACTCTCAACTCTTGCTCTGCCGTCAAACACTCCTCTGACATCTGCCACCTCCTTGAAGAACTAGACCTTGATGTCCTTGGTCTTACTAAGACATGGTTCACGGCCAGCTCAGTCACGAGCTTATACACTCTCCTCCCTGATGGCTACAAGATCCTCTCAGCACCCAGATACTCCCGGTTGGGGGGGGGGGGGTAGCCTTGATCTTTCCTGAGTGGATTCCTGCCTCTATCATTCCCACTCAGACTTACTTCTCTTTTGAATGCCTTGGCTGTAGGCTTTCTCTCTCGCCTACCCATTCTCTTACTGTGGTTATCATCTACCGGCCTCCTGGTTAAATCAACTCATTTCTCTCTGAGTGGGCAGACCTCTCCTCCTCCCTCCTGGCCTCTACCACTCAACTCCTCCTTCCTTCAGATGTAAAAGGCCCAAGTCAAGCAGGCTGCCTTATATGGTGCAGAGCTCTGGGGCCACTCGAACTGTAGGAAATTGGGGACATTTGAGAATGGTTTAATAAAGAACACCCTAAGACCCCCGTGTGGGACATCCACAATCTTAATCGACGGGGAGATTGCTCTACCTGCCACAGGGGCCATTGTGACCCTAATACCCATTTTACATTGAATAAGATTGTGGAGCAGAGTGGAGCTACATACGTGTATTGACATTTTGGGGGCAGCCAGGAGCTTTGTGTATGAAGTGGTTTTCGTGTGTCAAAAGTTGGCTGCGTTTGATAGGTCATAGTGATCTCTGGCAGTGTCCTGCTGACATTGGGGGTAACGCTAAACAAATCATCGAAGCAACCTACCAGCAGAAAATGGATCAGGACTTCTTGAGATCTGTATTCACTTCTGCAATGATAATCTATTTGGAGAATAAGAGCAGCAGGGGATATAAATCATATTTGGATATTATGAGACCTAGGTTGCTGTATACTAAATAAAGGTTCAACATCCTAGCATCCTACCAGTGGCAGTAATACGGAATGCATGGGTTACGACGGAATCAAATAAATGTCTATACTGCCTGCATAGGGTCGAATCACTGGAGCACTTCCTTCTAGCATGCCCCTTCTATCTTTCATATAGAAGGATGCATCTGAGGCCAAGATTTCAATGGTTTGGTAACAGATCATCAAGTCAAGCAATGTTAATTTGAAGAAGGTCTGATGATGCTCCAAATGTCTCTAAGGAAGGCATGTTATCAACAGTAAGACAGACACACGTGACCACAATTCAAGGGTGTTTATTGAACTTCAAAAAGGGTTTGAGAAACGCCCATCTAATCCTAAATCTACAGATGGGAGCAAGCTACGACCATCAAATAATAACGCAGGTCCTAGTGGTGTCTCGTCAAAATAAAAGTGCCTATACTAATAAACCTATTGCCAATCCTTACCTCTAAATACAAATAATGTGGAAACAATGTTTTGTAAAAGAAAGAAGTGTTCAAGAAATAATATGTCAGGAATTTCAAGCCTTTGGCTTCCCTTCACCACGTTTTCAGCACAGGATATGATGGTAAAGTCAAGCTTAGCACAGTCTCTGGCTTCTCTAGAATGAGAGTGCAGCTGAAACGTTAGCACCAGGGCCTGATACGACGAACAAACAGTAAGTTATTTTCCTCTCGGAATTTCACACATGCTCAATTTCTCAGGTGATTATATACAGCTAGTGGTGAAAAGACGTGCTCTGAGGAATGCAATTAGGCTCCTTAAGAATAACCCCTTGGCCGATATAGACACATTCATCAAGAAACTGAAAAACCAATATAAATATTGGCTTTGTTGGAATCGGTTTCTATGGTCCAACAGAATGCAGAAAGAATGCTTAAAGCCATCAGTAAGAAAGATTTGTGTGCAGTATGGAATTTGATTAAATCTAATGGTAACACTCAGACAAATGATCAATCAAACGCTGTCTCGGAGGATAAATGGACAAACCATTTTGAAAAGTTATACTCCGAACCGGGTTCCTTAGAATTACAGATCTTTAAATCACAGCCGGTCTGGAATTTGGATCACGACTTGGAGGTAATAGTCACCTTGATAAAGAAAGCTAGTACCTCTCATGCCCCAGGACCAGATGGCCTATCAAACGTAATTTTCTCAGTTCAGGCAAAGCCTCAGCCTTGCCCCTCTCAGTTCAGGCAGAGCCTCAGCCTCGCACCTCTCAGTTCAGGCAGAGCCTGAGCCCTTGCCCCTCTCAGTTCAGGCAGAGCCTCAGCTCTTGCACCTCTCAGTTCAGGCAGAGCCTCAGCCTTGCCCCTCTCAGTTCAGGCAGAGCCTCAGCCTCGCACCTCTCAGTTCAGGCAGAGCCTGAGCCCTTGCCCCTCTCAGTTCAGGCAGAGCCTCAGCTCTTGCACCTCTCAGTCCAGGCAGAGCCTCAGCTTTTGCACCTCTAAGTTCAGGCAGAGCCTCAGCTTCTGCACCTCTCAGTTCAGGCAGAGCCTCAGCCCTTGCCCCTCTCCGTTCAGGCAGAGCCTCGGCCCTTGCACCTGTCAGTTCAGGCAGAGCCTCGGCCCTTGCACCTCTCAGTTCAGGCAGAGCCTCGGCCCTTGCACCTCTCAGTTCAGGCAGAGCCTCAGCTCTTGCCCCTCTCAGTTCAGGCAGAGCCTCAACCCTTGCCCCTCTCAGTTCAGGCAGAGCCTCAGCCTCTGCACCTCTCCGTTCAGGCAGAGCCTCAGCTCTTGCACCTCTCAGTTCAGGCAGAGCCTCAGCTCTTGTACCTCTCAGTTCAAGCAAAGTCTTAGCCCTTGCCCCTCTCAGTTCAGGCAGAGCGTCAGCCTCTGCACCTCTCTGTTCAGGCAGAGCCTCAGCTCTTGCACCTCTCAGTTCAGGCAGAGCCTCAGCCCTTGCCCCTCTCAGTTCAGGCAGAGCCTCAGCCTCTGCACCTCTCAGTTCAGGCAGAGCCTCAGCTCTTGCACCTCTCAGTTCAGGCAGAGCCTCAGCTCTTGCACCTCTCAGTTCAGGCAGAGCCTCAACCTTGCATCTCTCGGTTCAGGCAGAGCCTCAGCCTCCGCACCTCTCCGTTCAGGCAGAGCCTCAGCTCCTGCACCTCTCCGTTCAGGCAGAGCCTCAGCCCTTGCCGCTCTCAGTTCAGGCAGGGCCTCTGCCCTTGCACCTGTCGGTTCAGGCAGAGCCTCAGCCTTGCCCTCTCAGTTCAGGCAGAGCCTCAATCCTTGCCCCTCTCAGTTCAGGCAGAGCCTCAGCACCTCTCCGTTCAGGCAGAGCCTCAGCTCTTGCACCTCTCATTTCAGGCAGAGCCTCAGCATTGCCCCTCTCAGTTCAGGCAGAGCCTCAGCACCTCTCCGTTCAGGCAGAGCCTCAGCTCTTGCACCTGTCAGTTCAGGCAGCGCCTCAGCCTTGCCCCTCTCAGTTCAGGCAGAGCCTCAGCCTCTGCACCTCTCCGTTCAGGCAGAGCCTCAGCTCTTGCACCTCTCCGTTCAGACAGAGCCTGAGCCTTGCACCTCTCTGTTCAGACAGAGCCTCAGCCTTGCCCCTCTCAGTTCAGGCAGACCCTCAGCCTCTGCACCTCTCAGTTCAGGCAGAGCCTCAGCTCTTGCACCTCTCAGTTCAGGCAGAGCCTCAGTCCTTGCCCCTCTCAGTTCAGGCAGAGCCTCAGCCTCTGCACCTCTCCGTTCAGGCAGAGCCTCAGCTCTTGCACCTCTCAGTTCAGGCAGAGCCTCAGCCTCTGCACCTCTCCGTTCAGGCAGAGCCTCAGCTCTTGCACCTCTCAGTTCAGACAGAGCCTCAGCCTTGCCCCTCTCAGTTCAGGCAGAGCCTCAGCCTCTGCACCTCTCCGTTCAGGCAGAGCCTCAGCCTCTGCACCTCTCGGTTCAGGCAGAGCCTCAGCTCCTGCACCTCTCAGTTCAGGCAGAGCCTCAGCCTTGCCCCTCTCAGTTCAGGCAGAGCCTCAGCCTCTGCACCTTTCCGTTCAGGCAGAGCCTCAGCCTCTGCACCTCTCCGTTCAGGCAGAGCCTCAGCTCTTGCACCTCTCAGTTCAGGCAGAGCCTCAGCCTTGCCCCTCTCAGTTCAGGCAGAGCCTCAGCCTTGCCCCTCTCAGTTCAGGCGCAGCCTCAGCCTCTGCACCTCTCCGTTCAGGCAGAGCCTCAGCTCTTGCACCTCTCAGTTCAGGCAGAACCTCAGCCTTGCCCCTCTCAGTTCAGGCAGAGCCTCAGCCCTTGCCCCTCTCAGTTCAGGCAGAGCCTCAGCCTCTGCACCTCTCAGTTCAGGCAGAGCCTCAGCTCTTGCACCTCTCAGTTCAGGCAGAGCCTCAGCTCTTGCACCTCTCAGTTCAGGCAGAGCCTCAGCCTTGCCCCTCTCAGTTCAGACAGAGCCTCAGCCTCTGCACCTCTCCGTTCAGACAGAGCCTCAGGTCCTGCACCTCTCCGTTCAGGCAGAGCCTCAGCTCCTGCACCTCTCAGTTCAGACAGAGCCTCAGCCCTTGCCCCTCTCAGTTCAGGCAGAGCCTCAGCCTTGCCCCTCTCAGTTCAGGCAGAGCGTCAGCCTCTGCACCTCTCTGTTCAGGCAGAGCCTCAGCTCTTGCACCTCTCAGTTCAGGCAGAGCCTGAGCCCTTGCCCCTCTCAGTTCAGGCAGAGCCTCAGCTCTTGCACCTCTCAGTCCAGGCAGAGCCTCAGCTTTTGCACCTCTAAGTTCAGGCAGAGCCTCAGCTTCTGCACCTCTCAGTTCAGGCAGAGCCTCAGCCCTTGCCCCTCTCCGTTCAGGCAGAGCCTCGGCCCTTGCACCTGTCAGTTCAGGCAGAGCCTCGGCCCTTGCACCTCTCAGTTCAGGCAGAGCCTCGGCCCTTGCACCTCTCAGTTCAGGCAGAGCCTCAGCTCTTGCCCCTCTCAGTTCAGGCAGAGCCTCAGCCCTTGCCGCTCTCAGTTCAGGCAGAGCCTCAGCCTCTGCACCTCTCAGTTCAGGCAGAGCCTCAGCTCTTGCACCGCTCAGTTCAGGCAGAGCCTCAGCTCTTGTACCTCTCAGTTCAAGCAAAGTCTTAGCCCTTGCCCCTCTCAGTTCAGGCAGAGCGTCAGCCTCTGCACCTCTCTGTTCAGGCAGAGCCTCAGCTCTTGCACCTCTCAGTTCAGGTAGAGCCTCAGCCCTTGCCCCTCTCAGTTCAGGCAGAGCCTCAGCCTCTGCACCTCTCAGTTCAGGCAGAGCCTCAGCTCTTGCACCTCTCAGTTCAGGCAGAGCCTCAGCTCTTGCACCTCTCAGTTCAGGCAGAGCCTCAACCTTGCATCTCTCGGTTCAGGCAGAGCCTCAGCCTCCGCACCTCTCCGTTCAGGCAGAGCCTCAGCTCCTGCACCTCTCCGTTCAGGCAGAGCCTCAGCCCTTGCCGCTCTCAGTTCAGGCAGGGCCTCTGCCCTTGCACCTGTCGGTTCAGGCAGAGCCTCAGCCTTGCCCTCTCAGTTCAGGCAGAGCCTCAATCCTTGCCCCTCTCAGTTCAGGCAGAGCCTCAGCACCTCTCCGTTCAGGCAGAGCCTCAGCTCTTGCACCTCTCATTTCAGGCAGAGCCTCAGCATTGCCCCTCTCAGTTCAGGCAGAGCCTCAGCACCTCTCCGTTCAGGCAGAGCCTCAGCTCTTGCACCTGTCAGTTCAGGCAGAGCCTCAGCCTTGCCCCTCTCAGTTCAGGCAGAGCCTCAGCCTCTGCACCTCTCCGTTCAGGCAGAGCCTCAGCTCTTGCACCTCTCCGTTCAGACAGAGCCTGAGCCTTGCACCTCTCTGTTCAGACAGAGCCTCAGCCTTGCCCCTCTCAGTTCAGGCAGACCCTCAGCCTCTGCACCTCTCAGTTCAGGCAGAGCCTCAGCTCTTGCACCTCTCAGTTCAGGCAGAGCCTCAGCCCTTGCCCCTCTCAGTTCAGGCAGAGCCTCAGACTCTGCACCTCTCCGTTCAGGCAGAGCCTCAGCTCTTGCACCTCTCAGTTCAGGCAGAGCCTCAGCCTCTGCACCTCTCCGTTCAGGCAGAGCCTCAGCTCTTGCACCTCTCAGTTCAGACAGAGCCTCAGCCTTGCCCCTCTCAGTTCAGGCAGAGCCTCAGCCTCTGCACCTCTCCGTTCAGGCAGAGCCTCAGCTCTTGCACCTCTCAGTTCAGGCAGAGCCTCAGCCTTGCCCCTCTCAGTTCAGGCAGAGCCTCAGCCTCTGCACCTTTCCGTTCAGGCAGAGCCTCAGCCTCTGCACCTCTCCGTTCAGGCAGAGCCTCAGCTCTTGCACCTCTCAGTTCAGGCAGAGCCTCAGCCTTGCCCCTCTCAGTTCAGGCAGAGCCTCAGCCTCTGCTCCTCTCCGTTCAGGCAGAGCCTCAGGTCTTGCAACTCTCAGTTCAGGCAGAGCCTCAGCCTTGCCCCTCTCAGTTCAGGCAGAGCCTCAGCCTCTGCACCTCTCCGTTCAGGCAGAGCCTCAGCTCTTGCACCTCTCAGTTCAGGCAGAGCCTCAGCCTCTGCACCTCTCCATTCAGGCAGAGCCTCAGCCCTTGCACCTCTCAGTTCAGGCAGGGCCTCAGCCTTGCCCCTCTCAGTTCAGGCACAGCCTCAGCCTCTGCACCTCTCAGTTCAGGCAGAGCCTCAGCTCTTGCACCGCTCAGTTCAGGCAGAACCTCAGCTCTTGTACCTCTCAGTTCAAGCAAAGCCTTAGCCCTTGCCCCTCTCAGTTCAGGCAGAGCCTCAGCCTCTGCACCTCTCTGTTCAAGCAGAGCCTCAGCTCTTGCACCTCTCAGTTCAGGCAGAGCCTCAGCCTCTGCACCTCTCAGTTCAGGCAGAGCCTCAGCTCTTGCACCTCTCAGTTCAGGCATAGCCTCAGCTCTTGCACCTCTCAGTTCAGGCAGAGCCTCAACCTTGCCCCTCTCGGTTCAGGCAGAGCCTCAGCCTCTGCAACTCTCCGTTCAGGCAGAGCCTCAGCTCCTGCACCTCTCCGTTCAGGCAGAGCCTCAGCCCTTGCCGCTCTCAGTTCAGGCAGGGCCTCTGCCCTTGCACCTGTCGGTTCAGGCAGAGCCTCAGCCTTGCCCTCTCAGTTCAGGCAGAGCCTCAGTCCTTGCCCCTCTCAGTTCAGGCAGAGCCTCAGCACCTCTCCGTTCAGGCAGAGCCTCAGTTCTTGCACCTCTCATTTCAGGCAGAGCCTCAGCATTGCCCCTCTCAGTTCAGGCAGAGCCTCAGCACCTCTCCGTTCAGGCAGAGCCTCAGCTCTTGCACCTCTCAGTTCAGGCAGAGCCTCAGCTCTTGCCCCTCTCAGTTCAGGCAGAGCCTCAGCCCTTGCCCCTCTCAGTTGAGGCAGAGCCTCAGCCCTTGCACTTCTCAGTTCAGGCAGAGCCTCAGCCTTGCCCCTCTCAGTTCAGGCGCAGCCTCAGCCTCTGCACCTCTCCGTTCAGGCAGAGCCTCAGCTCTTGCACCTCTCAGTTCAGGCAGAACCTCAGCCTTGCCCCTCTCAGTTCAGGCAGAGCCTCAGCCCTTGCCCCTCTCAGTTCAGGCAGAGCCTCAGCCCTTGCCCCTCTCAGTTCAGGCAGAGCCTCAGCCTCTGCACCTCTCTGTTCAGGCAGAGCCTCAGCTCTTGCACCTCTCAGTTCAGGCAGAGCTTCAGCCTCTGCACCTCTCCGTTCAGGCAGAGCCTCAGCCCTTGCACTTCTCAGTTCAGGCAGAGCCTCAGCCTTGCCCCTCTCAGTTCAGGCGCAGCCTCAGCCTCTGCACCTCTCCGTTCAGGCAGAGCCTCAGCTCTTGCACCTCTCAGTTCAGGCAGAACCTCAGCCTTGCCCCTCTCAGTTCAGGCAGAGCCTCAGCCCTTGCCCCTCTCAGTTCAGGCAGAGCCTCAGCCTCTGCACCTCTCAGTTCAGGCAGAGCCTCAGCTCTTGCACCTCTCAGTTCAGGCAGAGCCTCAGCTCTTGCACCTCTCAGTTCAGGCAGAGCCTCAGCCTTGCCCCTCTCAGTTCAGACAGAGCCTCAGCCTCTGCACCTCTCCGTTCAGACAGAGCCTCAGGTCCTGCACCTCTCCGTTCAGGCAGAGCCTCAGCTCCTGCACCTCTCAGTTCAGACAGAGCCTCAGCCCTTGCCCCTCTCAGTTCAGGCAGAGCCTCAGCCTTGCCCCTCTCAGTTCAGGCAGAGCGTCAGCCTCTGCACCTCTCTGTTCAGGCAGAGCCTCAGCTCTTGCACCTCTCAGTTCAGGCAGAGCCTGAGCCCTTGCCCCTCTCAGTTCAGGCAGAGCCTCAGCTCTTGCACCTCTCAGTCCAGGCAGAGCCTCAGCTTTTGCACCTCTAAGTTCAGGCAGAGCCTCAGCTTCTGCACCTCTCAGTTCAGGCAGAGCCTCAGCCCTTGCCCCTCTCCGTTCAGGCAGAGCCTCGGCCCTTGCACCTGTCAGTTCAGGCAGAGCCTCGGCCCTTGCACCTCTCAGTTCAGGCAGAGCCTCGGCCCTTGCACCTCTCAGTTCAGGCAGAGCCTCAGCTCTTGCCCCTCTCAGTTCAGGCAGAGCCTCAGCCCTTGCCCCTCTCAGTTCAGGCAGAGCCTCAGCCTCTGCACCTCTCAGTTCAGGCAGAGCCTCAGCTCTTGCACCGCTCAGTTCAGGCAGAGCCTCAGCTCTTGTACCTCTCAGTTCAAGCAAAGTCTTAGCCCTTGCCCCTCTCAGTTCAGGCAGAGCGTCAGCCTCTGCACCTCTCTGTTCAGGCAGAGCCTCAGCTCTTGCACCTCTCAGTTCAGGTAGAGCCTCAGCCCTTGCCCCTCTCAGTTCAGGCAGAGCCTCAGCCCTTGCACCTCTCCGTTCAGGCAGAGCCTCAGCCCTTGCACCTCTCAGTTCAGGCAGAGCCTCAGCCCTTGCACCTCTCAGTTCAGGCAGAGCCTCAGCCTTGCCCCTCTCAGTTCATGCAGAGCCTCAGCCTCTGCACCTCGCTGTTCAGGCAGAGCCTCAGCTCTTGCACCTTTCAGTTCAGGCAGAGCCTCAGCCTTGCCCCTCTCCGTTCAGGCAGAGCCTCAGCCCCTGCACCTCTCCGTTCAGGCAGAGCCTGAGCCCTTGTCCCTCTCAGTTCAGGCAGAGCCTCAGCTCTTGCACCTCTCAGTCCATGCAGAGCCTCAGCTCTTGCACCTCTCAGTTCAGGCAGAGCCTCAGCCTCTGCACCTCTCAGTTCAGGCAGAGCCTCAGCCCTTGCCCCTCTCCGTTAAGGCAGAGCCTCAGCCCTTTCACCTGTCAGTTCAGGCAGAGCCTCAGCCCTTGCACCTGTCAGCTCAGGCAGAGGTTCAGCCCTTGCACCGGTCAGTTCAGGCAGAGCCCCAGCCCTTGCACCTGTCAGCTCAGGCAGAGGTTCAGCCCTTGCACCTTTCAGTTCAGGCAGAGCCCCAGCCCTTACACCTGTCAGATCAGGGAGGACCTCAGCCCTTGCACCTGTCAGTTCAGGCAGAGCCCCAGCCCTTGCACCTGTCAGTTCAGGGAGGACCTCAGCCTTTGCACCTGTCAGCTCAGGGAGGACCTCAGCCCTTGCACCTGTCAGCTCAGGGAGGACCTCAGCCCTTGCACCTGTCAGCTCAGGGAGGACCTCAGCCCTTGCACCTGTCGGATCAGGGAGGACCTCAGCCCTTGCACCTGTCAGCTCAGGGAGGACCTCAGCCCTTGCACCTGTCGGCTCAGGGAGGACCTCAGCCCTTGCACCTGTCAGCTCAGGGAGGACCTCAGCCCTTGCACCTGTCGGCTCAGGGAGGACCTCAGCCCTTGCACCTGTCAGCTCAGGGAGGACCTCAGCGCTTGCACCTGTCGGCTCAGGGAGGACCTCAGCCCTTGCACCTGTCAGCTCAGGGAGGACCTCAGCCCTTGCACCTGTCGGCTCAGGGAGGACCTCAGCCCTTGCACCTGTCAGCTCAGGGAGGACCTCAGCCCTTGCACCTGTCAGCTCAGGGAGGAGACCATAGTTTGACCCCTAAAGAGCACTAGCAAGGGCCTGTGGGCTGTAATCTCCAGGTTATAATAATGCCCCTGGGCAACAGCAGCAGGAATCTCGCCGACATGCACCCACATAAAATCCCCAAAGCAAGGGCCAAACGCGAGCATGGTCCGCGGACTACAATCTCCGTGGGGGGGGGGAGGGCGGAGAGAGGGGGGTAATGAATGTAGTGACTTTACTACAACCCCCCCCTCCAATGCCCTGGACAAACGAGATCCCAAGTTGTTCAAATCTGAAATCACATGTAAGAACCCTAAATAAACTCAATCCAATCGTACAGGGAGTGTGTACATTGTGAGCAAAGGAAATGTGGAAAAGAAACACAAATAACTTTACAATTCATTTAATTGTAAAAGGAAAAGTGACTCGCCCCGTCGGGGAATTGAACCCCGGTCTCCCGCGTGACAGGCGGGGATACTGACCACTATACTAACGAGGACCGCTGGGGCTCCCAGCGGAAAAGCCCTATATGAAGCGGAGGCGGGGCGTGAGCAGTCACAGTGCGCTATCATAGGCTGCCCATAAAGCCTCCCAAAGAGGAGGCGGGGCGTGAGCAATCACAGTGCGCTATCATAGGCTGCCCATAAAGCCTTCCACAGAGGAGGCGGGGCGTGAGCAGTCACAGTGCGCTATTATAGGCTGCCCATAGAGCCTCCCAAAGAGGAGGCGGGGCGTGAGCAGTCACGTCCCTCTCTGATTGGGTGTCAGTCTCCGTCCCTTCACCGGAGGAGGCGGTGCATGAGTCACAACAGCCCTCTCTGATAGGCTGCCAGCCACCGTCCCTCACTCAAGGAGGCGGCTAGGCTGCCAGCCACCGTCCCTCACTCACTCAAGGAGGCGGCGCATGAGCAATAATAGACTTGTCTGATAGGCTGCCACCCACCGAGGAGGCGGGGAGTCAGCTACCACGGGCCTATCTGATAGGCTGCCAGCCATCGCCCGCCCCCTTTCGGGCACACCACACAGGTTGCCGAGCAGCGGAGCAGGGGTACTCTGTGGTGTGTGACTTTGCAGGAGGGGGCGGGGGGCGCACCGGGTCATTGGTACCTGGTGTGCGAGTACCACCCGTGCTGTGTCTTGCTATGCCGCCCTGTCGGGACTCCCATGACGACGTTTCTTATTCTCGTGCCTCAGTTCTTTCGCGCCAGTGGTGTCGTTTTCTATAATTACGAGGGGGTGTGGGTAGGTCAATGGTAGTGTAAATAAATATGTTCTCTCAAAGTTCAAAACGTTCTGCCGAAACCCGGGATCGAACCAGGGACCTTTAGATCTTCAGTCTAACGCTCTCCCAACTGAGCTATTTCGGCTGAGGAGTGGAGTCTGCGGATCTGGATGGAAGATGTGGTAAGTGCACAAGGAACAGGTGAAAGTGTGCACACACCTCTAAATGAAGGAGCATGTAGCCAAGGACAGGGCTACAGCATAGGGGAGCCATGCAAAACCATGCAACTACCTACACATAGGCAGTGTGTATACACAGGAAGCAAGACTAGGGACATTGGCCATATGCACATTATGCACGCAGGAAAACACCTATCCCCAAGGGTAAGATGAGGAGGGGTGGGGAGCTCAGGATCCCTGAACTGGAAGGACAGTCACAGCTGGGAAAACAATACAGAAATAGGCTACACATATATCATGAACAAAACAGGCACATCACATCTTAAAAACAGTATCTCAAGAAGCATCACTAAATAGAGAAAGACAAACCCACATCTGAGTAGTTGGAGGGGCCCTGCTGGTGCATTGAGCAGGTGTGGTGAGCAAAAAACGGACCAAGTATTCCAGAAGTTTCATAGAGAAAAGGAGGAGAGAGATCGGCTGGGACCAAAGGGGCCAAGGAGTTGTTTTTAGCAGAAGGATAACAGTGGCATGCTTGGGGAAGTGGGGATAACCCTGATAAGCAAGGCAGTGTTCACAGCTTTGGCAACAGATGGACAAAGTGAGGCAGAATGTCCTTAATAATACAAAGCAGGAATTGGATGCCCAGGGGCGGCAGACAAGTTTGAACATGGCCGCAGAGACATCAAATGGAGAGACAGTAGACAATGTAGACCAAGAAGTGGCAGGCAAGGATTCTGTAGGAGAATGCGGATTGAATAACTGAACAGAGGAGGAGTTGATTTTGGACCTAATTTAATCCACAAAAAAGAGGGACAAGGAATCTCATGGGTCCTGCGTAAGTGGGACAGGATCAGGTGCAGCTGAGGAAAGACTCCATACAATTGTAAACAACTCTTTGGCGTAGATACAGGAGGTCTCAATAAGTGAGTCATTGTGAATCTGTTTGGCACTGAGAATGGTACGATGATACTGCGCAGTGGCCTGCCATAGGGCAAGTTTAGCAGTAACAGTCTGCGCTTCAAAGGGAACGCCCGAAATTTATCAGTGAAACAACGCTGGGATGGATAGTAAACCAAACTGACAATATATATTATATATGAGAAAAAGTACCCTCTATCATACATTAAAAAGATAATGATGTTGAACAAAAAGAGAATGATATTATTTTCCCTATTCTGAACTCGACCCTTTTGTAAGTAGCATTCAAAGTAATGTCAGTTTAAGGAAATCTCATATTGGTTTAAATGGCCTACCAAGCCGCTTATTGTCTGCTATACTGCTAATGTACGAGGGAAATAATGCTGTAATTGGGTGGGGCTTAGGAAGGAGACTACCAAACCTATCCAAGTAGAAAAGGGTGTTCTCTAGGGTTGCGTTTTTTCCACCACCGTTGCGTTTTTTGTTTTAAATTAATGTCCTGATAAGTAAACTGATAAATGTGCTCTCTGATTGATAGGGAGAATTCTCATTCTATGGCTAATTTCCCTTACTTATAGAGTCCCCCAGCAGCTTTGCTGGATTTTAAGGTTTTTTTTTTCTCCTGCTAAGAGTGAGACTCTTTTTCCCCACTCTTAGACATTTCTGCTATGTGTGTTCTAGGCTATTTTTGTGTTTAATGTCTATGGGGTTTCTCTCACCTACATAGGAACCATCTTTACTCAGATGTGTTACACAGCACCCTCCGTGCAGTGACACAGGGGTGTCGTAGCGACCCCCAAACATAGACTCCATACCCTGGGACTGGCTACTGTCTCCCAGGGCATGTAAAGTCCCCATTGACTTTACTAGTCAATTTTTGTGAACTAAACCAGTACAACCCATCTTACTATGGAGGTACTGGGAAGGGTTAATAGATTTTCCCTTGTGTTCATTTTCGAGAGGGTACCGTACAGTTCCTCTCTCAAATGTTTCTGGCTGGTGGCAGTGGTTACTACCGTAAATATTCAACCGTGAATATTTTCCTATGGGATTTTCCCATTGTTCGAGGCTACCACATTCTCTGACAGCCTCTAACATACCGCCGGTGTATTTTAATATTAACTTTACTCTGGTAGGTTTTATTTGCCAGAACTTTTATATAACTTCTTTCTCGTGTCTTTCTCTAAACTCCTAACCCAGGTCAGGGATCCTTTGTTCGTCCTTTTGGCGGGCTTCTGCCAAGAAGCCCTCCTTTCGGCGCCACTGAGTCTGGGGTGGATCCATTGTGTGGGAGGGGGAGTAGGACCCCTGGACAGGGTTGCCTCAGCAACCCATGTCACACTCTATCCTGATAGCCTGGAGGGTCTCCCACCAAGATGACCACTCCACTGTGTGAGTGACAGCTAGGCTGTACACATTTTTTTTGCATAAAAACAGGGTCCTGAGGACTGAAGAGCAAGACGTTGCCACTGGAACTCAGAAGCCGAAGAGGAGAGAAGCTAAAGACATCTGCAACGACTGAACCACCAGTGAAGCCCTGCTGCAGCGTCTCACCACTTTTCTCCACACAATGAGAGAAGATCTTCATCTGCAAGAGCCTTCTTCCCTTGAGCTGGTGGGGCCAACCAGTTTGCCAATCGCCTTCCTGGACCTGCCCTGGTCGAATCACCAGTACCCTTTACTTGGACACCGGGTAGCCAGGCACCCGTCCACCCGGACCGCGATTTAAAGGAGCGTACCTTTTATTTGTCGGGCAGCACCGCGGCTGGTTTCATCCCTGGGTAGTGCAGTAACACGAACAGTCCTCCACGACGAGAGCCTCTCTTCCTCTGCTGGATCCCCCTAACTGCAGGAACTACCAGGAACAACCACCACCGCAGGAGCCACTTCAGGAGCCACTTCTTCATTTATAAGGTACATTGTTCTGCCAGGCTGCCCTTTCTGCGTGGTAGAGCTAAAGGTGTTTTAAATCCTTTACCTACCTGTTGGGTTGGCCGCCCCTCTCTCTTAACATTGTCTTTCACCTTCTGCATCAACCTTTTCAACCTCGTTAACCAAAGACTTGACTGCAGAACGTTTTGCTCCTGGGCCCTTGCCCTGTACCACTGACTCTGGCACAGGCCTACAGACTCTGGCTACATTTGTTAGAACTGTATTCACTAGATTGCTTCTCAGCTAGAACTGTGTTGGTGCACCTACTTCTTATAAACACCCCTTCCTTCCCACTTCTAAACCTTGTGCCATGTTGCTCAGTTTTCATTTAAGTATTTGCTATACTGATGTACTGCCTTGCCTAAACTGGTTCACAAACCCATGGGAAGTGTTGCTGGGGTCTATAAGAAGTTATTTCTATATGACTTGTGTTTTCATTCCCTTGGAAGAAATTGCTAGAGTGCCATTTGTGTTTGGTTTTCACTGTGCCATTTTGCTCAGTTTTCACTCTTGCTCAAACTTGTCTACAATTTAACTAGGGAGTTGTGTATACTTTCTTTGACTGAATTTAACTTACTTAAGAACTGTGATAAAGGTGTTTTATTAGTAGTGTACAAAATAAATATATATTCCTTTTTATTACAAAGCTTTGGTCAGTGTTTCCTTGTTCCAAAGTGCTGAAGGCCTATTGTGTAAACCCTGAATACTGCTCATCTCCCTCTTGAGATAAGTCTGACTACTCAGCCACAGCTACCAACTAAATCTTTGTGGTACGGACTGATACCAAAGGGGATTTATTGCTCACACCTGTAGTCCTAATCTTCTGTAGTGCTCCCTAAGGGAACTGCACAGGATTCTGCCTAACACTGATGCCCCGGCTCTGGCTGGAGACAAAATCCCTGTTTTATTGTTGGCGTATGATGCGATTCTAAATTGTCCTCTGGGTGAAAAATGCAACTGCATTTGTTCTCATAGGTTTGTGAGGGGGTAGGGTTACCATTTAACATAGATACATTCATTAATGTCTACCTAATGGCCCTGTCATGGTCCAAGGCCCTCAGGCCAATCTCCTCCTCTTTGATAGGCGCTTCCCTCGCCTCATCAATTTCCTTTCATCTCCTGCTGTCCCCTCCTCTCCCCCCTTGGCTACCTTGCCCTCACTCTCCTCCTCCTCCTCCTCCTCTGCCCCCCCGAGGGCTCTTTCTCCTCCACAGGGCATACCTCCGATCTGTACCCCTCCCCGGAAGGTCTTTAAGGCTGGCAACCTTCTTCATATTGCCACTCTCAACTCTTGCTCTGCCGTCAAACACTCCTCTGACATCTGCCACCTCCTTGAAGAACTAGACCTTGATGTCCTTGGTCTTACTAAGACATGGTTCACGGCCAGCTCAGTCACGAGCTTATACACTCTCCTCCCTGATGGCTACAAGATCCTCTCAGCACCCAGATCCTCCCGGTGGGGGGGGGGGGTAGCCTTGATCTTTCCTGAGTGGATTCCTGCCTCTATCATTCCCACTCAGACTTACTTCTCTTTTGAATGCCTTGGCTGTAGGCTTTCTCTCTCGCCTACCCATTCTCTTACTGTGGTTACCATCTACCGGCCTCCTGGTTAAATCAACTAATTTCTCTCTGAGTGGGCAGACCTCTCCTCCTCCCTCCTGGCCTCTACCACTCAACTCCTCCTTCCTTCAGATGTAAAAGGCCCAAGTCAAGCAGGCTGCCTTATATGGTGCAGAGCTCTGGGGCCACTCGAACTGTAGGAAATTGGGGACATTTGAGAATGGTTTAATAAAGAACACCCTAAGACCCCCGTGTGGGACATCCACAATCTTAATCGACGGGGAGATTGCTCTACCTGCCACAGGGGCCATTGTGACCCTAATACCCATTTTACATTGAATAAGATTGTGGAGCAGAGTGGAGCTACATACGTGTATTGACATTTTGGGGGCAGCCAGGAGCTTTGTGTATGAAGTGGTTTTCGTGTGTCAAAAGTTGGCTGCGTTTGATAGGTCATAGTGATCTCTGGCAGTGTCCTGCTGACATTGGGGGTAACGCTAAACAAATCATCGAAGCAACCTACCAGCAGAAAATGGATCAGGACTTCTTGAGATCTGTATTCACTTCTGCAATGATAATCTATTTGGAGAATAAGAGCAGCAGGGGATATAAATCATATTTGGATATTATGAGACCTAGGTTGCTGTATACTAAATAAAGGTTCAACATCCTAGCATCCTACCAGTGGCAGCAATACGGAATGCATGGGTTACGACGGAATCAAATAAATGTCTATACTGCCTGCATAGGGTCGAATCACTGGAGCACTTCCTTCTAGCATGCCCCTTCTATCTTTCATATAGAAGGATGCATCTGAGGCAAAGATTTCAATGTTTTGGTAACAGATCATCAAGTCAAGCAATGTTAATTTGAAGAAGGTCTGATGATGCTCCAAATGTCTCTAAGGAAGGCATGTTATCAACAGTAAGACAGACACACGTGACCACAATTCAAGGGTGTTTATTGAACTTCAAAAAGGGTTTGAGAAACGCCCATCTAATCCTAAATCTACAGATGGGAGCAAGCTACGACCATCAAATAATAACGCAGGTCCTAGTGGTGTCTCGTCAAAATAAAAGTGCCTATACTAATAAACCTATTGCCAATCCTTACCTCTAAATACAAATAATGTGGAAACAATGTTTTGTAAAAGAAAGAAGTGTTCAAGAAATAATATGTCAGGAATTTCAAGCCTTTGGCTTCCCTTCACCACGTTTTCAGCACAGGATATGATGGTAAAGTCAAGCTTAGCACAGTCTCTGGCTTCTCTAGAATGAGGGTGCAGTTGAAACGTTAGCATCAGGGCCTGATACGACGAACAAACAGTAAGTTATTTTCCTCTCGGAATTTCACACATGCTCAATTTCTCAGGTGATTATATACAGCTAGTGGTGAAAAGTCGTGCTCTGAGGAATGCAATTAGGCTCCTTAAGAATAACCCCTTGGCCGATATAGACACATTCATCAAGAAACTGAAAAACCAATATAAATATTGGCTTTGTTGGAATCGGTTTCTATGGTCCAACAGAATGCAGAAAAAATGCTTAAAGCCATCAGTAAGAAAGATTTGTGCGCAGTATGGAATTTGATTAAATCTAATGGTAACACTCAGACAAATGATCAATCAAACGCTGTCTCGGAGGATAAATGGACAAACCATTTTGAAAAGTTATACTCCGAACCGGGTTCCTTAGAATTACAGATCTTTAAATCACAGCCGGTCTGGAATTTGGATCACGACTTGGAGGTAATAGTCACCTTGATAAAGAAAGCTAGTACCTCTCATGCCCCAGGACCAGATGGCCTATCAAACGTAATTTTCTCAGTTCAGGCAAAGCCTCAGCCCTTGCACCTCTCAGTTCAGACAGAGCCTCAGCCCCTGCACTGTCAGTTCAGGCAAAGCCTCGGACCTTGCACCTCTTAGTCCAGGCAGAGCCCCAGCCCTTGCCACTCTCATTTCAGGCAGAGCCTCAGCCCTTGCCCCTCTCAGTTCAGGCAGAGCCTCAGCCTCTGCACCTCTCAGTTCAGGCAGAACCTCAGCCTTGCCCCTCTCAGTTCAGGCAGAGCCTCAGCCTCTCCACCTCTCCGTTCAGGCAGAGCCTCAGCCTCTGCACCTCTCCATTCAGGCAGAGCCTTAGCTCCTGCACCTCTCAGTTCAGGCAGAGCCTCAGCCTTGCCCCTCTCAGTTCAGGCAGAGCCTCAGCCTCTGCACGTCTAAGTTCAGGCAGAGCCTCAGCTCTTGCACCTCTCAGTTCAGGCAGAGCCTCAGCCCTTGCCCCTCTCAGTTCAGGCTGAGCCTCAGCACCTCTCCGTTCAGGCAGAGCCTCAGCTCTTGCACCTCTCATTTCAGGCAGTGCCTCAGCCTTGCCCCTCTCAGTTCAGGCAGAGCCTCAGCCTCTGCGCCTCTCCGTTCAGGCAGAGCCTCAGCTCTTGCACCTCTCAGTTCAGGCAGAGCCTCAGCCTTGCCCCTCTCAGTTCAGGCAGAACCTCAGCCTTGCCCCTCTCAGTTCAGGCAGACCCTCAGCCTCTGCACCTCTCCGTTCAGGCAGAGCCTCAGCTCTTGCACCTCTCAGTTCAGGCAGAGCCTCAGCCCTTGCCCCTCTCAGTTCAGGCAGAGCATCAGCCCTTGCCCCTCTCAGTTCAGGCAGAAACTCAGCCTCTGCACCTCTCAGTTCAGGCAGAGCCTCAGCCTCTGCACCTCTCTGTTCAGGCAGAGCCTCAGCTCTTGCACCTCTCAGTTCAGGCAGAGCCTCAGCCTCTGCACCTCTCTGTTCAGGCAGAGCCTCAGCCCGTGCACTTCTCAGTTCAGGCAGAGCCTCAGCCTTGCCCCTCTCAGTTCAGGCGCAGCCTCAGCCTCTGCACCTCTCCGTTCAGGCAGAGTCTCAGCTCTTGCACCTCTCAGTTCAGGCAGAACCTCAGCCTTGCCCCTCTCAGTTCAGGCAGAGCCTCAGCCCTTGCCCCTCTCAGTTCAGGCAGAGCCTCAGCCTCTGCACCTCCCAGTTCAGGCAGAGCCTCAGCTCTTGCACCTCTCAGTTCAGGCAGAGCCTCAGCTCTTGCACCTCTCAGTTCAGGCAGAGCCTCAGCCTTGCCCCTCTCAGTTCAGACAGAGCCTCAGCCTCTGCACCTCTCAGACAGAGCCTCAGGTCCTGCACCTCTCCGTTCAGGCAGAGCCTCAGCTCCTGCACCTCTCAGTTCAGACAGAGCCTCAGCCCTTGCCCCTCTAAGTTCAGGCAGAGCCTCAGCCCTTGCCCCTCTCAGTTCAGGCAGAACCTCAGCCTCTGGACCTCTCAGTTCAGGCAGAGCCTCAGCCACTGCACCTCTCCGTTAGGCAGAGCCTCAGCTCTTGCACCTCTCAGTTCAGGCAGAACCTCAGCCTTGCCCCTCTCAGTTCAGGCAGAGCCTCAGCCTCTCAACCTCTCCGTTCAGGCAGAGCCTCAGCCTCTGCACCTCTCCATTCAGGCAGAGCCTCAGCTCCTGCACCTCTCAGTTCAGGCAGAGCCTCAGCCTTGCCCCTCTCAGTTCAGGCAGAGCCTCAGCCTCTGCACGTCTAAGTTCAGGCAGAGCCTCAGCTCTTGCACCTCTCAGTTCAGGCAGAGCCTCAGCCCCTGCCCCTCTCAGTTCAGGCAGAGCCTCAGCACCTCTCCGTTAAGGCAGAGCCTCAGCTCTTGCACCTCTCATTTCAGGCAGTGCCTCAGCCTTGCCCCTCTCAGTTCAGGCAGAGCCTCATCCTCTGCGCCTCTCCGTTCAGGCAGAGCCTCAGCTCTTGCACCTCTCAGTTCAGGCAGAGCCTCAGCCTTGCCCCTCTCAGTTCAAGCAGAGCCTCAGCCTCTGCACCTCTCCATTCAGGCAGAGCCTCAGCTCTTGCACCTCTCAGTTCAGGCAGAACCTCAGCCTTGCCACTCTCAGTTCAGGCAGACCCTCAGCCTCTGCACCTCTCCGTTCAGGCAGAGCCTCAGCTCTTGCACCTCTCAGTTCAGGCAGAGCCTCATCCCTTGCCCCTCTCAGTTCAGGCAGAGCCTCAGCCCTTGCCCCTCTCAGTTCAGGCAGAGCCTCAGCCCTTGCACTTCTCAGTTCAGGCAGAGCCTCAGCCTTGCCCCTCTCAGTTCAGGCGCAGCCTCAGCCTCTGCACCTCTCCGTTCAGGCAGAGCCTCAGCTCTTGCACCTCTCAGTTCAGGCAGAACCTCAGCCTTGCCCCTCTCAGTTCAGGCAGAGCCTCAGCCCTTGCCCCTCTCAGTTCAGGCAGAGCCTCAGCCCTTGCCCCTCTCAGTTCAGGCAGAGCCTCAGCCTCTCCTCTGCACCTCTCTGTTCAGGCAGAGCCTCAGCTCTTGCACCTCTCAGTTCAGGCAGAGCCTCAGCCTCTGCACCTCTCCGTCCAGGCAGAGCCTCAGCCCTTGCACTTCTCAGTTCAGGCAGAGCCTCAGCCTTGCCCCTCTCAGTACAGGCGCAGCCTCAGCCTCTGCACCTCTCCGTTCAGGCAGAGCCTCAGCTCTTGCACCTCTCAGTTCAGGCAGAACCTCAGCCTTGCCCCTCTCAGTTCAGGCAGAGCCTCAGCCCTTGCCCCTCTCAGTTCAGGCAGAGCCTCAGCCTCTGCACCTCTCAGTTCAGGCAGAGCCTCAGCTCTTGCACCTCTCAGTTCAGGCAGAGCCTCAGCTCTTGCACCTCTCAGTTCAGGCAGAGCCTCAGCCTTGCCCCTCTCAGTTCAGACAGAGCCTCAGCCTCTGCACCTCTCCGTTCAGACAGAGCCTCAGGTCATGCACCTCTCCGTTCAGGCAGAGCCTCAGCTCCTGCACCTCTCAGTTCAGACAGAGCCTCAGCCCTTGCCCCTCTAAGTTCAGGCAGAGCCTCAGCCCTTGCCCCTCTCAGTTCAGGCAGAACCTCAGCCTCTGGACCTCTCAGTTCAGGCAGAGCCTCAGCCTCTGCACCTCTCTGTTCAGGCAGAGCCTCAGCTCTTGCACCTCTCAGTTCAGGCAGAGCCTCAGCCTCTGCACCTCTCCGTACAGGCAGAGCCTCAGCTCTTGCACCTCTCAGTTCAGGCAGAGCCTCAACCTTGCCCCTCTCCGTTCAGGCAGAGCCTCAGCCTCTGCACCTCTCAGTTCAGTCAGAGCCTCAGCCTCTGCACCTCTCCATTCAGGCAGAGCCTCAGCCTCTGCACCTCTCCATTCAGGCAGAGCCTCAGCTCTTGCACCTCTCAGTTCAGGCAGAGCCTCAGCCTTGCCCCTCTCAGTTCAGGCAGAGCCTCAGCCTCGCACCTCTCAGTTCAGGCAGAGCCTGAACCCTTGCCCCTCTCAGTTCAGGCAGAGCCTCAGCTCTTGCACCTCTCAGTCCAGGCAGAGCCTCAGATTTTGCACCTCTAAGTTCAGGCAGAGCCTCAGCTTCTGCACCTCTCAGTTCAGGCAGAGCCTCAGCCCTTGCCCCTCTCCGTTCAGGCAGAGCCTCGGCCCTTGCACCTGTCAGTTCAGGCAGAGCCTCGGCCCTTGCACCTCTCAGTTCAGGCAGAGCCTCGGCCCTTGCACCTCTCAGTTCAGGCAGAGCCTCAGCTCTTGCCCCTCTCAGTTCAGGCAGAGCCTCAGCCCTTGCCCCTCTCAGTTCAGGCAGAGCCTCAGCCTCTGCACCTCTCAGTTCAGGCAGAGCCTCAGCTCTTGCACCGCTCAGTTCAGGCAGAGCCTCAGCTCTTGTACCTCTCAGTTCAAGCAAAGTCTTAGCCCTTGCCCCTCTCAGTTCAGGCAGAGCGTCAGCCTCTGCACCTCTCTGTTCAGGCAGAGCCTCAGCTCTTGCACCTCTCAGTTCAGGTAGAGCCTCAGCCCTTGCCCCTCTCAGTTCAGGCAGAGCCTCAGCCTCTGCACCTCTCAGTTCAGGCAGAGCCTCAGCTCTTGCACCTCTCAGTTCAGGCAGAGCCTCAGCTCTTGCACCTCTCAGTTCAGGCAGAGCCTCAACCTTGCATCTCTCGGTTCAGGCAGAGCCTCAGCCTCCGCACCTCTCCGTTCAGGCAGAGCCTCAGCTCCTGCACCTCTCCGTTCAGGCAGAGTCTCAGCCCTTGCCGCTCTCAGTTCAGGCAGGGCCTCTGCCCTTGCACCTGTCGGTTCAGGCAGAGCCTCAGCCTTGCCCTCTCAGTTCAGGCAGAGCCTCAATCCTTGCCCCTCTCAGTTCAGGCAGAGCCTCAGCCTCTGCACCTCTCCGTTCAGGCAGAGCCTCAGCTCTTGCACCTCTCCGTTCAGACAGAGCCTGAGCCTTGCACCTCTCTGTTCAGACAGAGCCTCAGCCTTGCCCCTCTCAGTTCAGGCAGACCCTCAGCCTCTGCACCTCTCAGTTCAGGCAGAGCCTCAGCTCTTGCACCTCTCAGTTCAGGCAGAGCCTCAGCCCTTGCCCCTCTCAGTTCAGGCAGAGCCTCAGCCTCTGCACCTCTCCGTTCAGGCAGAGCCTCAGCTCTTGCACCTCTCAGTTCAGGCAGAGCCTCAGCCTCTGCACCTCTCCGTTCAGGCAGAGCCTCAGCTCTTGCACCTCTCAGTTCAGACAGAGCCTCAGCCTTGCCCCTCTCAGTTCAGGCAGAGCCTCAGCCTCTGCACCTCTCCGTTCAGGCAGAGCCTCAGCTCTTGCACCTCTCAGTTCAGGCAGAGCCTCAGCCTTGCCCCTCTCAGTTCAGGCAGAGCCTCAGCCTCTGCACCTTTCCGTTCAGGCAGAGCCTCAGCCTCTGCACCTCTCCGTTCAGGCAGAGCCTCAGCTCTTGCACCTCTCAGTTCAGGCAGAGCCTCAGCCTTGCCCCTCTCAGTTCAGGCAGAGCCTCAGCCTCTGCTCCTCTCCGTTCAGGCAGAGCCTCAGCTCTTGCACCTCTCAGTTCAGGCAGAGCCTCAGCCTTGCCCCTCTCAGTTCAGGCAGAGCCTCAGCCTCTGCACCTCTCCGTTCAGGCAGAGCCTCAGCTCTTGCACCTCTCAGTTCAGGCAGAGCCTCAGCCTCTGCACCTCTCCATTCAGGCAGAGCCTCAGCCCTTGCACCTCTCAGTTCAGGCAGGGCCTCAGCCTTGCCCCTCTCAGTTCAGGCACAGCCTCAGCCTCTGCACCTCTCAGTTCAGGCAGAGCCTCAGCTCTTGCACCGCTCAGTTCAGGCAGAACCTCAGCTCTTGTACCTCTCAGTTCAAGCAAAGCCTTAGCCCTTGCCCCTCTCAGTTCAGGCAGAGCCTCAGCCTCTGCACCTCTCTGTTCAGGCAGAGCCTCAGCTCTTGCACCTCTCAGTTCAGGCAGAGCCTCAGCCTCTGCACCTCTCAGTTCAGGCAGAGCCTCAGCTCTTGCACCTCTCAGTTCAGGCATAGCCTCAGCTCTTGCACCTCTCAGTTCAGGCAGAGACTCAACCTTGCCCCTCTCGGTTCAGGCAGAGCCTCAGCCTCTGCAACTCTCCGTTCAGGCAGAGCCTCAGCTCCTGCACCTCTCCGTTCAGGCAGAGCCTCAGCCCTTGCCGCTCTCAGTTCAGGCAGGGCCTCTGCCCTTGCACCTGTCGGTTCAGGCAGAGCCTCAGCCTTGCCCTCTCAGTTCAGGCAGAGCCTCAGTCCTTGCCCCTCTCAGTTCAGGCAGAGCCTCAGCACCTCTCCGTTCAGGCAGAGCCTCAGTTCTTGCACCTCTCATTTCAGGCAGAGCCTCAGCATTGCCCCTCTCAGTTCAGGCAGAGCCTCAGCACCTCTCCGTTCAGGCAGAGCCTCAGCTCTTGCACCTCTCAGTTCAGGCAGAGCCTCAGCTCTTGCACCTCTCCGTTCAGACAGAGCCTGAGCCTTGCACCTCTCTGTTCAGACAGAGCCTCAGCCTTGCCCCTCTCAGTTCAGGCAGACCCTCAGCCTCTGCACCTCTCAGTTCAGGCAGAGCCTCAGCTCTTGCACCTCTCAGTTCAGGCAGAGCCTCAGCCCTTGCCCCTCTCAGTTCAGGCAGAGCCTCAGCCTCTGCACCTCTCCATTCAGGCAGAGCCTCAGCTCTTGCACCTCTCAGTTCAGACAGAGCCTCAGCCTTTCCCCTCTCAGTTCAGGCAGAGCCTCAGCCTCTGCACCTCTCCATTCAGGCAGAGCCTCAGCCTCTGCACCTCTCCGTTCATGCAGAGCCACAGCTCTTGCACCTCTCAGTTCAGGCAGAGTGTTAGGGAGAATTCTCTGTTTAGGCTGAATTTCCCTACCTAGTGAGTCCCCCAGCAGCTTTGCTGGATTTCTGGGTTTATTTTTTCTCCCCTGCCAAGAGTGAGACTCTTTTACCCTCACTCTTGGACATGTTGAAGTGTGTTTTCTTGGTTAAACCTTGTGTTGAATGGGCTATGGGGTCTTTTACTCCATAGGGCCTCATGTATTTTTGTGATGTGGGTTACACAGCACCCTCTGTGCCGTGACCCAGGGGTGTCCTAGGGACTCCCCAACATAGACTCCATACCCTGGGACTGACTACTGTCTCCCAGGGCATGTAAAGTCACCAAAGACTTTGCTAGTCTTGAATCCTGAACAGAACCAGTACAAACCATCATATTGTGGACGTACTGGCTGGGGCAATTCGATTGCCCCAGGGTCTGTTAGTCGAGGGGGCACGTCTCCGTCCCCCCTGATCGAGTTTTGGCTGGTGGCAGTGGAAACTACGTTTTATATTCGACCGCGAATATTTTCCTATGGGATTTCCCATTGTTTTAGGCTAACACATTTAATTATTTATTTACGGTAGCCTTAAACATACCGCCGGTTTATATATTTATTATTATAACTCCGGTTGGGACTTTTTGCCAAAACTTGATCCTAAAATGGCGTTGGCGTTCGCCTCTGTAACTCTGACCCAAAGTGGAGCCCTTTGTTCCACTTTTGGCGGGCTTCTCCACAGAAGCCCTCCAAAGTGGTGCCACTCTGTCTGGGGTACTTAGGAGGGGTGGAGGGGGGTTTAGGCACCCTGGACTGAGTTACCTTGGTAACTCAAGTCGCACTCCGTCCTGATTGGCCCAAGTGGTGAGCCGGCCGGCTCACCACTTAGCATGTTTGAGTGACAGCTAGGCTGGGTGAATGGGGGTTTGCTGCATAAAAGCAGGGCTTTGGGGACTGGAACTTCAGAAGTCGCCACAGGACCAAGAATCCAACGAGGGAAGAGCTGAGCCAACCTGCTTCGACGACACCACCCGGTGGAGCCCTGCTGAACCGTCTCACCACTTTTCCCGACGACCGAGGAGAACTCTTAACGGAGTGGCTCCTTCCCTTGACTGGTGGGGACAACCAGTTTTCACCTACTTTTCGCTTCTCGAGGTATCTCATGGCCGCCTTGCCAGTGCCAAGCACCCCGGCAACCGGAACCCCACCACTTTTACCCCAACCACGAAAGTCGGTACAACCCTTTAACCGGAGGACTCCGCGGCTGGTTTCTTCCCGGGCAGTGCAACGACCTTCTTCTTCTGCTCTTCAGCGAGAACTTCTTCTCCCCTGACCGACGTCGAGCCTTGCTGCCACTGCCTGGAACAACTGCCACCGCTGGAGGATCCTTTCCGCTTAAGGTACCGTGTTCCGCCTGGCTTCCCTTGCCACCGACTGTACGGGGTAGATTTAGCCCCCGGCTTTCGAACCTGGGAGTGCCTGGGACACCCTGGCTAAACTTTCTAAGCCACTCTAAACTCTTTCTAACTCTTTGCAAGACTTTGAATCCCTTATAACAGTGTGATCTTGGGCACATTTTTCGCTCCGGCTACTCTAAGAGTGGGCCCTGCCTAGTGACTTTTGCTCACCTGTGACTTTGTACTTCTTTGAGCCTATTGCAAGTGTTCTGGACCTTAGAGTGGTGTGTTTAACCTAATTCTGCTCCTTCTCCCTTCTTTTTACCTACTAGAGTGTCATCTAACGTTAAGCGCTCACCTCTGTTTGAATTATGTGGTGTTAACCTAGAGTTGTCTAGATAGGAATAAGGATTGGGACTGCTTTCCATGACTGTGTTTAGAGTGTTTTACTATATTTTTTGCTAGAGTGTTTTCAACTTATATGTTCTTGAAAATAAATAACTATATACTTTTGAAACCAAGCTCTGGTCAGTGTTTGCTTGTGCTATTGTGTCTGAGTACATATTGTGTATACTTTACATACTGCCTAACTCTTCTTGAGGGAAGTCTGACTGCTCAGCCACAGCTACCAGGTAAATCTGGGTGGTGCGGACTGCTACCAAGTGGGTTTACTGCTATACCTGTGGTCTTAAATCTTTTGCAGTGTTCCCCAAGGGAACTGCACAGGTTTCTGCCTAACACTGGTGTACAGCGGTGGGATTTGTATTGAGTATACATTTTATTGTGCTTTGAATACCTTAGTGCAACTAACCACAAAGCTTAGCACTGTAAAAGTAATCCTCTAACATGTCAGTTATAGAAAGCTATAGTCAAGAGTCCCTTGCAGCCAAAACTGCTGACTGTTTAAGAGTGCTCTGTAAACATAAGGATCTCCTGACTAAGGGCAAGAAAATGGAGCTGATTGAAAGATTGTTAGCTAACCAAAGTCTGGGTGATGGTTCAGAGGAACCTACCACTCCAGCAACTGTAGATGGCAGTATTGAAGTTAACATGGAGCAAAATGTTGATGATTCTGAGGAAGAGTCAGAAGAGGAGGGTGAGGCTGTTGTAACTGTCCCCCCTAGGCCTCTGCCTGCTCTACCTGATGTACCTATTGGACCTTTACCAGGTCCCACATTTAGTCCTCAGTACTTTGAACTGGAGAAAATGAAACTAGAATTGGAGTATAAGAAACTTAATGCTCAAACTGACAAAGAACTAAGGCTAAGGGAAATGGAGCTCAAGTATGACTTAGAAATGAAGAAATTATCTGTTGAGAATGTTTCTCTCTCTGGCTCCTCTAGAAGTTCCAGTCCTAAAAGACCCCGGATGCCTAAAGACTTGATTGGTATGTATGAGCCTAAGTTGGATGTGTTGGATTGGTTGTCTCTGTTTGAATATAATCATGGGCTCCAGAACATCACAGGAAATGACTTACTCACCTGGTTGTTCTCTAGGCTTCCCCCTGTTGCAACTGATGTGGTAATGGAGATGGGGGAGGAAGATAGGAAGGACTATGAATGTGTGAAACTAGCTTTGATAGCTAGGTTTGGGAAGACCCCTTCCCAGTATCTTAAGAGGTTTAGGAGCCTCAAAAAGCATGATGGTACCCCTTGGGCTACCTGGGTGAGTGAATGTTTGAAAAACTTAGAGGGATGGATTAAGGGTTACAAGGTGAACACTTATGAAGGTATGAAGAATTTGTTTATGTTGGAGACTATTTATGATGCCTGCTCTCCTGAGCTCAGACAACACTTGGCTGATTCCAGGGAATTAGATTCCCGGAAACTAGCTAAGGCTGCTGACTTGTGGGTTGCCAACAGGGCCACTCACAAGGATTCTGGGGTAACTCAGAAGAAGGATGGGGAGAAACAGCCTAAAAAGGACTCCAAAGAGAATTCTAATACTACAAATTCCAAAGAGGGCCCCAAACAAAACTATAAGGGTAAGCCACAAGGGAAACCAAATCAGGCTAGTGTACCTTCTGGTCCCAGACCAGAAGGAGGTCAGAACAAGCCTCCATTCCAGCGAGCCTTTGGCTCATGCTTTGTTTGTAAGGCTACTGACCATGTGAAAGGAGATCCCAGATGTAAGGGTAAACCTTCAGGGGTCCAGCTTGCCTCCTTAGCCTTCGCTCCAGAAGAGGAAGTACATATGGCAAGTGGAAACTTTCTATTACTAGCTGATGAACCCACTGGAATCTCAGCTAGTGTTTCTTTAGTCTCCCTGGGGTTGTGGGAACAACAGAATTTAGATGTCTATAACTCTATCCCAGATAATACTAAAGAGTATTATAAGGACAGTGTCCAGGTGAATGGTCAGGAGACTCCTGCCATTAGGGACACTGGAGCCAGCATAACTGTGGTGGATGAATCGTTTTTCAAGGCAGAGGATGTTGCTAAGGCACCCAAATGCCTCACCAAGTTAGCTGGTGGGCCTGTGCAGATGTGTCCCCAGTTACCAGTTCTCATCCAATGTAATGATATGGCTGTAAAAATACCTGTCAGTGTACAATGTGAAGTGCCAGGTAGGGTTCTGTTGGGTAATGACCTCAAAGCTCTTGGAGTTGTGTCACATACCCCCAGACCACCTAGCAAAAGGTTACAGGAGCTCACAAAACCTGCAAGAGAGAAAACCCTGCGAGGGTTATCTCAGGAGGTGATGACAGAAATCACTCCTCTCCCACTGGAGCAACTCACTGCAGTAACTACCAGATCAGGAGCAAAGGGGCAACCCAAGACTCCTAGGAAAAAGCCAGCAGCAAGCACTCCAGTGCTTCCAACAAGGACTTCCCCTAGGTTGTCCAAAGTTACACCTGTAACTCCACCTCCAGCTGAGGCTGAGAGGGAGGTACAACCCTGTGTGGTTGAGCTAGACTCTGAGGAAGAGCTAGAAGGAGGCCCCAACCTTATTGGAGATTTGGACCCTGAGGACCATCCTGAGCTGCAGTCTTTACTAGCAGAAGGTGGGCCTAGCAGGGCAGCTTTTCGTAAGGGGCAAAGAGAATGTCCAACTCTGGAAGGTCTCCGCCACCAGGCAGCTGCTCAAGCTGATGGGCAAGAGCCTGGGAAGTATAGGTTGCACTGGGAAGATGGCCTCTTCTACAGTGAACCCACTGAGTCTGAACCTGGAGACTACAAACGCCTTGTAGTCCCACAAGAGAACAGACAACAGTTCTTACAACTAGCCCACGAGATACCTTTGGCTGGTCACTTGAGTTTCAAGAAGACCAAGGAAAGGCTCTCACTCTACTTTTATTGGCCAAAGATGGGGGCTGAAGTAGATAGATATTGTAAGAGCTGCCATACCTGCCAGACTTCTGGTAAGGTTGGTTCCAAGAATGTGGCACCTTTAGTGCCTCTCCCAGTTGTGGGAGTCCCATTTGAGAGGGTAGGGATTGACATTGTTGGTCCCCTTGATCCCCCAACCTCCTCAGGCAACAGGTTTATCCTTGTTGTAGTAGACCATGCTACTAGGTACCCTGAGGCAATTCCTATGAGGACTGTTACAGCTCCGGCTGTGGCTAAGGCCCTCCTTGGTATTTTTACCAGGGTTGGGTTTCCTAAGGAGGTAATCTCTGACAGGGGGTCAAACTTTATGTCCCACTACATGAAAGCCATGTGGAAAACCTGTGGAGTTACCTACAAGTTCTCAACCGCATACCACCCTCAGACAAACGGGTTGGTTGAAAGGTTTAACAGAACTATGAAGAGCATGATAGGTGCTTTAGAAGAACCCCTTAAGAAAAAGTGGGACCTTCTACTGCCATGCCTTCTCTTTGCTTATAGAGAAGTCCCTCAGGAGGGAGTAGGTTATTCTCCCTTTGAGCTTCTCCATGGCCATCCAGTCAGAGGTCCATTGGCCCTGATTAAGGAGGGATTGGAAGGTGCTCCTCCCCTCAAGCCAGTCAGAGTGACTGACTATGTGATAGGTCTCCGGAGGAGAATGTCACACATGATGGCAGAAGCAAGTGACAACTTGAAAGCTGGTCAAGCTCTGGTCAAACATTGGCACGACCAGAAGGCTAACATGGTTGAATTTACTCAAGACCAGCTAGTTCTAGTCATGCTCCCAACAAGGCAGAGGGCCTTGCAAGACAAATGGATGGGACCCTTCAAGATTGTGGGAAAACTTGGAGAGGTCAACTATCTGGTGGATCTGGGCAGACCCAGGGAAGCTCCTAGAGTCTTCCACACCAACCGACTAAAAGCATACATCTCCAGGCCTGATGTAGGAGCCTTGCTTCTAGCTTCAGCTGCAGAGGAAGAAGAGAGTGAATCTCTCCCTGATCTCCTCAGAGGTGTGCCTTTAGATGAAAAAGTTGAAGGAGTCAACCTCTCTTCAGACCTGACACCTGAGCAACAAGAGGAGTGCAAATCTATGTTAAATCAGTTTGCCTCCCTGTTCTCACTGTCACCAGGCTTGACCCCTTGGGGCCAGCATGAGATACTCACTGGTGACTGTCTGCCAGTCAAAAGCAGAGGATACAGAATGTCAGAACATATCAGAGCCCACATCAAAGGAGAGGTCAAGAAGATGCTTGATCTCGGGGTAATAGAGCCCTCTACTAGTCCATGGTCTAGCCCAGTTGTGTTAGTACCAAAGGCAGGATCCAAAGACTTGAGATTCTGTGTGGACTATAGAGCCCTAAATGCAGTCACCAAGACTGATGCCCACCCTTTGCCCAGGACAGATGAGTTGGTGGATAAACTTGGTGCAGCCAAGTACCTCAGCACATTTGACCTGACGTCAGGCTATTGGCAAATAGCCCTGACAGACCATGCCAAGGAGAAAACTGCATTTTCAACCCCAGTTGGCTTGTACCAGTTTAAGGTCATGCCTTTTGGACTAAAAAATGCACCTGCCACATTCCAAAGGATGGTGAACCAAGTTCTGGCTGGGATGGAAGATTTCTGCATGGCATACTTGGATGACATTGCAGTCTTCAGCCACTCCTGGGAAGAACATGTGAACCACCTAGGACATGTGTTGCAGGCTCTGGAAAAGGCCCATTTGACAATCAAAGCCAGTAAGTGCCAGATTGGTCAAAGTAAAGTGGTCTACCTTGGACATGAGGTAGGAGGTGGAGAAATAAGGCCTTTGCCCAGCAAGATTGAAGCTGTGCAAAATTGGACAACACCAACTACTCAAACCCAAGTGAGAGCTTTTCTAGGCCTCACTGGATATTACAGGAATTTCATTGAGAACTATGGGACCATAGCTTCTCCGCTGAATGTAATCTCCTCTCCCAAATTCCCTAAAAAGGTAAAATGGAATGAGGAGTGCAATCAGGCCTTTGAAAAACTGAAGAGAGCTCTTTGCCAAGCTCCAGTATTGAGAGCTCCTGACTACCACCAACCTTTCATTGTACAAACTGATGCTTCCAATGTAGGTATAGGTGCAGTTCTAAGCCAACTGGATGAGAAGGGTAGGGAGCACCCCATTTGCTTCATCAGTAGGAAACTGAAGGATCCTGAGACAAGGTGGGCAACTATCGAAAGAGAATGCTTTGCTATTGTGTGGGCACTGAAGAAGTTTAGGCCATACTTGTATGGTTCTACTTTTGTTATTCAGACTGACCACCAACCCTTGAGATGGTTAATGCAAATGAAAGGGGAAAATCCAAAACTATTGAGATGGTCAATCTGCCTGCAAGGGTTTGATTTCACCATTGAGCACAGGTCAGGGTGTCACCATCAAAATGCTGATGGACTCTCTAGGATGTATATCATCGACTAGAGGTATGAGGTTCATCCAGGAGTGGATTAAATCCTCCTGTCCCTTAGTCTGGGGGGGGCGAGTGTTAGGGAGAATTCTCTGTTTAGGCTGAATTTCCCTACCTAGTGAGTCCCCCAGCAGCTTTGCTGGATTTCTGGGTTTATTTTTTCTCCCCTGCCAAGAGTGAGACTCTTTTACCCTCACTCTTGGACATGTTGAAGTGTGTTTTCTTGGTTAAACCTTGTGTTGAATGGGCTATGGGGTCTTTTACTCCATAGGGCCTCATGTATTTTTGTGATGTGGGTTACACAGCACCCTCTGTGCCGTGACCCAGGGGTGTCCTAGGGACTCCCCAACATAGACTCCATACCCTGGGACTGACTACTGTCTCCCAGGGCATGTAAAGTCACCAAAGACTTTGCTAGTCTTGAATCCTGAACAGAACCAGTACAAACCATCATATTGTGGACGTACTGGCTGGGGCAATTCGATTGCCCCAGGGTCTGTTAGTCGAGGGGGCACGTCTCCGTCCCCCCTGATCGAGTTTTGGCTGGTGGCAGTGGAAACTACGTTTTATATTCGACCGCGAATATTTTCCTATGGGATTTCCCATTGTTTTAGGCTAACACATTTAATTATTTATTTACGGTAGCCTTAAACATACCGCCGGTTTATATATTTATTATTATAACTCCGGTTGGGACTTTTTGCCAAAACTTGATCCTAAAATGGCGTTGGCGTTCGCCTCTGTAACTCTGACCCAAAGTGGAGCCCTTTGTTCCACTTTTGGCGGGCTTCTCCACAGAAGCCCTCCAAAGTGGTGCCACTCTGTCTGGGGTACTTAGGAGGGGTGGAGGGGGGTTTAGGCACCCTGGACTGAGTTACCTTGGTAACTCAAGTCGCACTCCGTCCTGATTGGCCCAAGTGGTGAGCCGGCCGGCTCACCACTTAGCATGTTTGAGTGACAGCTAGGCTGGGTGAATGGGGGTTTGCTGCATAAAAGCAGGGCTTTGGGGACTGGAACTTCAGAAGTCGCCACAGGACCAAGAATCCAACGAGGGAAGAGCTGAGCCGACCTGCTTCGACGACACCACCCGGTGGAGCCCTGCTGAACCGTCTCACCACTTTTCCCGACGACCGAGGAGAACTCTTAACGGAGTGGCTCCTTCCCTTGACTGGTGGGGACAACCAGTTTTCACCTACTTTTCGCTTCTCGAGGTATCTCGTGGCCGCCTTGCCAGTGCCAAGCACCCCGGCAACCGGAACCCCACCACTTTTACCCCAACCACGAAAGTCGGTACAACCCTTTAACCGGAGGACTCCGCGGCTGGTTTCTTCCCGGGCAGTGCAACGACCTTCTTCTTCTGCTCTTCAGCGAGAACTTCTTCTCCCCTGACCGACGTCGAGCCTTGCTGCCACTGCCTGGAACAACTGCCACCGCTGGAGGATCCTTTCCGCTTAAGGTACCGTGTTCCGCCTGGCTTCCCTTGCCACCGACTGTACGGGGTAGATTTAGCCCCGGCTTTCGAACCTGGGAGTGCCTGGGACACCCTGGCTAAACTTTCTAAGCCACTCTAAACTCTTTCTAACTCTTTGCAAGACTTTGAATCCCTAATAACAGTGTGATCTTGGGCACATTTTTCGCTCCGGCTACTCTAAGAGTGGGCCCTGCCTAGTGACTTTTGCTCACCTGTGACTTTGTACTTCTTTGAGCCTATTGCAAGTGTTCTGGACCTTAGAGTGGTGTGTTTAACCTAATTCTGCTCCTTCTCCCTTCTTTTTACCTACTAGAGTATCATCTAACGTTAAGCGCTCACCTCTGTTTGAATTATGTGGTGTTAACCTAGAGTTGTCTAGATAGGAATAAGGATTGGGACTGCTTTCCATGACTGTGTTTAGAGTGTTTTACTATATTTTTTGCTAGAGTGTTTTCAACTTATATGTTCTTGAAAATAAATAACTATATACTTTTGAAACCAAGCTCTGGTCAGTGTTTGCTTGTGCTATTGTGTCTGAGTACATATTGTGTATACTTTACATACTGCCTAACTCTACTTGAGGGAAGTCTGACTGCTCAGCCACAGCTACCAGGTAAATCTGGGTGGTGCGGACTGCTACCAAGTGGGTTTACTGCTATACCTGTGGTCTTAAATCTTTTGCAGTGTTCCCCAAGGGAACTGCACAGGTTTCTGCCTAACACAGAGCCTCAGCCTTGCCCCTCTCAGTTCAGGCAGAGCCTCAGCCTCTGCACCTTTCCGTTCAGGCAGAGCCTCAGCCTCTGCACCTCTCCGTTCAGGCAGAGCCTCAGCTCTTGCACCTCTCAGTTCAGGCAGAGCCTCAGCCTCTGCTCCTCTCCGTTCAGGCAGAGCCTCAGCTCTTGCACCTCTCAGTTCAGGCAGAGCCTCAGCCTTGCCCCTCTCAGTTGACGAAGAGCCTCAGCCTCTGCACCTCTCCGTTCAGGCAGAGCCTCAGCTCTTGCACCTCTCAGTTCAGGCAGAGCCTCAGCCCTTGCCCCTCTCAGTTCAGGCAGAACCTCAGCCTCTGCACCTCTCAGTTCAGGCAGAGCCTCAGCTCTTGCACCTCTCAGTTCAGGCAGAGCCTCAGCCCTTGCACCTCTCCGTTCAGGCAGAGCCTCAGCCCTTGCACCTCTCAGTTCAGGCAGAGCCTCAGCCCTTGCACCTCTCAGTTCAGGCAGAGCCTCAGCCTTGCCCCTCTCAGTTCATGCAGAGCCTCAGCCTCTGCACCTCTCTGTTCGGGCAGAGCCTCAGCTCTTGCACCTTTCAGTTCAGGCAGAGCCTCAGCCTTGCCCCTCTCCGTTCAGGCAGAGCCTCAGCCCCTGCACCTCTCCGTTCAGGCAGAGCCTGAGCCCTTGTCCCTCTCAGTTCAGGCAGAGCCTCAGCTCTTGCACCTCTCAGTCCATGCAGAGCCTCAGCTCTTGCACCTCTCAGTTCAGGCAGAGCCTCAGCCTCTGCACCTCTCAGTTCAGGCAGAGCCTCAGCCCTTGCCCCTCTCCGTTAAGGCAGAGCCTCAGCCCTTTCACCTGTCAGTTCAGGCAGAGCCTCAGCCCTTGCACCTGTCAGCTCAGGCAGAGGTTCAGCCCTTGCACCGGTCAGTTCAGGCAGAGCCCCAGCCCTTGCACCTGTCAGCTCAGGCAGAGGTTCAGCCCTTGCACCTTTCAGTTCAGGCAGAGCCCCAGCCCTTACACCTGTCAGATCAGGGAGGACCTCAGCCCTTGCACCTGTCAGTTCAGGCAGAGCCCCAGCCCTTGCACCTGTCAGTTCAGGGAGGACCTCAGCCCTTGCACCTGTCAGCTCAGGGAGGACCTCAGCCCTTGCACCTGTCAGCTCAGGGAGGACCTCAGCCCTTGCACCTGTCAGCTCAGGGAGGACCTCAGCCCTTGCACCTGTCGGCTCAGGGAGGACCTCAGCCCTGGCACCTGTCGGCTCAGGGAGGACCTCAGCCCTTGCACCTGTCAGTTCAGGGAGGACCTCAGCCCTTGCACCTGTCAGCTCAGGGAGGACCTCAGCCCTTGCACCTGTCAGCTCAGGGAGGAGACCATAGTTTGACCCCTAAAGAGCACTAGCAAGGGCCTGTGGGCTGTAATCTCCAGGTTATAATAATGCCCCTGGGCAACAGCAGCAGGAATCTCGCCGACATGCACCCACATAAAATCCCCAAAGCAAGGGCGAAACGCGAGCATGGTCCGCGGACTACAATCTCCGTGGGGGGGGGGAGGGCGGAGAGAGGGGGGTAATGAATGTAGTGACTTTACTACAACCCCCCCCCCCTCCAATGCCCTGGACAAACGAGATCCCAAGTTGTTCGAATCTGAAATCACATGTTGTTAGGGAGAATTCTCTGTTTAGGCTGAATTTCCCTCCCTAGTGAGTCCCCCAGCAGCTTTGCTGGATTTCTGGGGTTTAATTTTTTTCTCCTGCCAAGAGTGAGACTCTTTTACCCTCACTCTTGGACATGTTGAACTGTGTTATCTTGGACAAACCTTGTGTTGAATGGGCTATGGGGTCTTTTACTCCATAGGGCCTCATGTATTTTTGTGATGTGGGTTACACAGCACCCTCTGTGCCGTGACCCAGGGGTGTCCTAGGGACTCCCCAACATAGACTCCATACCCTGGGACTGACTACTGTCTCCCATGGCATGTAAAGTCACCAAAGACTTTGCTAGTCTTGAATCCTGAACAGAACCAGTACAAACCATCATATTGTGGACGTACTGGCTGGGGCAATTCGATTGCCCCAGGGTCTGTTAGTCGAGGGGGCACGTCTCCGTCCCCCCTGATCGAGTTTTGGCTGGTGGCAGTGGAAACTACGTTTTATATTCGACCGCGAATATTTTCCTATGGGATTTCCCATTGTTTTAGGCTAACACATTTAATTATTTATTTACGGTAGCCTTAAACATACCGCCGGTTTATATATTTATTTTTATAACTCCGGTTGGGACTTTTTGCCAAAACTTGATTCTAAAATGGCGTTGGTGTTCGCCTCTGTAACTCTGACCCAAAGTGGAGCCCTTTGTTCCACTTTTGGCGGGCTTCTCCACAGAAGCCCTCCAAAGTGGTGCCACTCTGTCTGGGGTACTTAGGAGGGGTGGAGGGGGATTTAGGCACCCTGGACTGAGTTACCTTGGTAACTCAAGTCGCACTCCGTCCTGATTGGCCCAAGTGGTGAGCCGCCCGGCTCACCACTTAGCATGTTTGAGTGACAGCTAGGCTGGGTGAATGGGGGTTTGCTGCATAAAAGCAGGGCTTTGGGGACTGGGACTTCAGAAGTCGCCACAGGACCAAGAATCCGACGAGGGAAGAGCTGAGCCGACCTGCTTCGACGACACCACCCGGTGGAGCCCTGCTGAATCGTCTCACCACTTTTTCCGACGACCGAGGAGAACTCCTAACCGAGTGGCTCCTTCCCTTGACTGGTGGGGACAACCAGTTTTCGCCTTCTTTTCGCTTCTCGAGGTATCTCGTGGCCGCCTTGCCAGTGCCAAGCACCCCGGCAACCGGAACCCCACCACTTTTACCCCAACCACGAAAGTCGGTACAACCCTTTTACCGGAGGACTCCGCGGCTGGTTTCTTCCCGGGCAGTGCAACGACCTTCTTCTTCTGCTCTTCAGCGAGAACTTCTTCTCCCCTGACCGACGTCGAGCCTTGCTGCCACTGCCTGGAACAACTGCCACCGCTGGAGGATCCTTTCCACTTAAGGTACCGTGTTCCGCCTGGCTTCCCTTGCCACCGACTGTACGGGGTAGATTTAGCCCCCGGCTTTCGAACCTGGGAGTGCCTGGGACACCCTGGCTAAACTTTCTAAGCCACTCTAAACTCTTTCTAACTCTTTGCAAGACTTTGAATCCCTAATAACAGTGTGATCTTGGGCACATTTTCGCTCCGGCTACTCTAAGAGTGGGCCCTGCCCAGTGACTTTTGCTCACCTGTGACTTTTGTGCTTCTTTGAGCCTATTGCAAGTGTTCTGGACCTTAGAGTGGTGTGTTTAACCCATTTCTGCTTTTTCTCTCCCTTTCTTGGAAACTACTAGAGTGTCATCTAACGTTAAGCACTCACCTCTGTTTTAATTAAGTGGTGTTAACCTAGAGTTGTCTAGATAGGAGAAAGGATTGAATCTACTTTCGATATAACTGTGTTTGAAGTGTTTACTATATTTTGCTAGAGTGTTTTTAACTTATGTGTATTTTAAATAAATAACTATATACTTTTGAAACCAAGCTCTGGTCAGTGTTTGCTTGTGCTATTGTGTTTTGGTACATATTGTGTATACTTTGCATACTGCCTAACTCTTCTTGAGAGAAGTCTGACTGCTCAGCCACAGCTACCAGGTAAATCTGGGTGGTACAGACTGCTACCAAAGGGGTTTACTGCTCTACCTGTAGTCTTAAATCTTTTGCAGTGTTCCCCAAGGGAACTGCACAGGTTTCTGCCTAACACTGGTGTACAGCGGTGGGATTTGTATTGAGTATACATTTTATTGTGCTTTAGATACCTTAGTGCAACTAACCACAAAGCTTAGCACTGAAAAAGTAAAACCTCTAACATGTCAGTTATAGAAAACTATAGTCAAGAGTCCCTTGCAGCCAAAACTGCTGATTGTTTAAGAGTGCTCTGTAAACATAAGGATCTCCTGACTAAGGGCAAAAAAATGGAGTTGATTGAAAGATTGTTGGCTAACCAAAGTCTGGGTGATGGTTCAGAGGAACCTACCACTCCAGCAACTGTAGATGACAGTGTTGAAGTTAACATGGAGCAAAATGTTGATGATTCTGAGGAAGAGTCAGAAGAGGAGGGTGAGGCCGTTGTAACTGTCCCCCCTAGGCCTCTGCCTGCTCTACCTGCTGTGCCTACTGGACCTTTACCAGGTCCCACATTTAGTCCTCAGTACTTTGAACTGGAGAAAATGAAGCTAGAATTGGAGTATAAGAAACTTAATGCTCAAACTGACAAAGAACTAAGGCTAAGGGAAATGGAGCTCAAGTATGACTTAGAAATGAAGAAATTATCTGTTGAGAATGTTTCTCTCTCTGGCTCCTCTAGAAGTTCCAGTCCTAAAAGACCCCGGATGCCTAAAGAATTGGTTGGTATGTATGAGCCTAAGTTGGATGTGTTGGATTGGTTGTCTCTGTTTGAATATAATCATGGGCTCCAGAACATCACAGGAAATGACTTGCTCACCTGGTTGTTCTCTAGGCTCCCCCCTGTTGCAACTGATGTGGTAATGGAGATGGGGGAGGAGGATAGGAAGGACTATGAATGTGTGAAACTAGCTTTGATAGCTAGGTTTGGGAAGACCCCTTCCCAGTATCTTAAGAGGTTTAGGAGCCTCAAAAAGCATGATGGTACCCCTTGGGCTACCTGGGTGAATGAATGTTTGAAAAACTTAGAGGGATGGATTAAGGGTTACAAGGTGAACACTTATGAAGGTATGAAGAATTTGGTTATGTTGGAGACTATTTATGATGCCTGCTCTCCTGAGCTCAGACAACACTTGGCTGATTCCAGGGAATTGGATTCCCGGAGGCTAGCTAAGGCTGCTGACTTGTGGGTTGCCAACAGGGCCACTCACAAGGATTCTGGGGTAACTCAGAAGAAGGATGGGGAGAAACAGTCTAAAAAGGACTCCAAAGAGAATTCTAATACTACAAATTCCAAAGAGGGCCCCAAACAAAACTATAAGGGTAAGCCACAAGGGAAACCAAATCAGGCTAGTGTACCTTCTGGTCCCAGACCAGAAGGAGGTCAGAACAAGCCTCCATTCCAGCGAGCCTTTGGCTCATGCTTTGTTTGTAAGGCTACTGACCATGTGAAAGGAGATCCCAGATGTAAGGGTAAACCTTCAGGGGTCCAGCTTGCCTCCTTAGCCTTCGCTCCAGAAGAGGAAGTACAAATGGCAAGTGGAAACTTTCTATTACTAGCTGATGAACCCACTGGAGTCTCAGCTAGTGTTTCTTTAGTCTCTCTGGGGTTGTGGGAACAACAGAATTTAGATGTCTATAACTCTATCCCAGATAATACTAAAGAGTATTATAAGGACAGTGTCCAGGTGAATGGTCAGGAGACTCCTGCCATTAGGGACACTGGAGCCAGCATAACTGTGGTGGATGAATCATTTTTCAAGGCAGAGGATGTTGCTAAGGCACCCAAATGCCTCACCAAGTTAGCTGGTGGGCCTGTGCAGATGTGTCCCCAGTTACCAGTTCTCATCCAATGTAACGATATGGCTGTAAAAATACCTGTCAGTGTACAATGTGAAGTGCCAGGTAGGGTCCTGTTGGGTAATGACCTCAAAGCTCTTGGAGTTGTATCTCATACCCCCAGACCTCCTAGCAAAAGGTTCCAGGAACTCACAAAACCTGCAAGAGAGAAAACCCTGAGAGGGTTATCTCAGGAGATGATGACAGAAATCACTCCTCTCCCACTGGAGCAACTTACTGCAGTAACTACCCGATCAGGAGCAAAGGGGCAACCCAAGACTCCTAGGAGAAAGCCAGCAGCAAGCACTCCAGTGCTTCCAACAAGGACTTCCCCTAGGTTGTCCAAAGTTACACCTGTAACTCCACCTCCAGCTGAGGCTGAGAGGGAGGTACAACCCTGTGTGGTTGAGCTAGACTCTGAGGAAGAGCTAGAAGGAGGCCCCAACCTTATTGGAGATTTGGACCCTGAGGACCATCCTGAGCTGCAGTCTTTACTGGCAGAAGGTGGGCCTAGCAGGGCAGCTTTTCGTAAGGGGCAAAGAGAATGTCCAACTCTGGAAGGTCTCCGCCACCAGGCAGCTTCTCAAGCTGATGGGCAAGAGCCTGGGAAGTATAGGTTGCACTGGGAAGATGGCCTCTTCTACAGTGAACCCACTGAGTCTGAACCTGGAGACTACAAACGCCTTGTAGTCCCACAAGAGAACAGACAACAGTTCTTACAACTAGCCCATGAGATACCTTTGGCTGGTCACTTGAGTTTCAAGAAGACCAAGGAAAGGCTCTCCCTCTACTTTTATTGGCCAAAGATGGGGGCTGAAGTAGATAGATATTGTAAGAGCTGCCATACCTGCCAGACTTCTGGTAAGGTTGGTTCCAAGAATGTGGCACCTTTAGTGCCTCTCCCAGTTGTGGGAGTCCCATTTGAGAGGGTAGGGATTGACATTGTTGGTCCCCTTGATCCTCCAACCTCCTCAGGCAACAGGTTTATACTTGTTGTAGTAGACCATGCTACTAGGTACCCTGAGGCAATTCCTATGAGGACTGTTACAGCTCCGGCTGTGGCTAAGGCCCTCCTTGGTATTTTTACCAGGGTTGGGTTTCCTAAGGAGGTAATCTCTGACAGGGGGTCAAACTTTATGTCCCACTACATGAAAGCCATGTGGAAAACCTGTGGAGTTACCTACAAGTTCTCAACCGCATACCACCCTCAGACAAACGGGTTGGTTGAAAGGTTTAACAGAACCATGAAGAGCATGATAGGTGCTTTAGAAGAACCCCTTAAGAAAAAGTGGGACCTTCTACTGCCATGCCTTCTCTTTGCTTATAGAGAAGTCCCTCAGGAGGGAGTAGGTTATTCTCCCTTTGAGCTTCTCTATGGCCATCCCGTCAGAGGTCCATTGGCCCTGATTAAGGAGGGATTGGAAGGTGCTCCTCCCCTCAAGCCAGTCAGAGTGACTGACTATGTGATAGGTCTCCGGAGGAGAATGTCACACATGATGGCAGAAGCAAGTGACAACTTGAAAGCTGGTCAAGCCCTGGTCAAACATTGGCACGACCAGAAGGCTAACATGGTTGAGTTTACTCAAGACCAGCTAGTTCTAGTTATGCTCCCAACAAGGCAGAGGGCCTTGCAAGACAAATGGATGGGACCCTTCAAGGTTGTGGGAAAACTTGGAGAGGTCAACTATCTGGTGGATCTGGGCAGACCCAGGGAAGCTCCTAGAGTCTTCCACACCAACCGACTAAAAGCATACATCTCCAGACCTGATGTAGGAGCCTTGCTTCTAGCTTCAGCTGCAGAGGAGGAAGAGAGTGAATCTCTCCCTGATCTCCTCAGAGGTGTACCTTTAGATGAAAAAGTTGAAGGAGTCAATCTCTCTTCAGACCTGACACCTGAGCAACAAGAGGAGTGCAAATCTATGTTAAATCAGTTTGCCTCCCTGTTCTCACTGTCACCAGGCTTGACCCCTTGGGGCCAGCATGAGATACTCACTGGTGACTGTCTGCCAGTCAAAAGCAGAGGATACAGAATGTCAGAACATATCAGAGCCCACATCAAAGGAGAGGTCAAGAAGATGCTTGATCTCGGGGTAATAGAGCCCTCTACTAGTCCATGGTCTAGCCCAGTTGTGTTAGTACCAAAGGCAGGATCCAAAGACTTGAGATTCTGTGTGGACTATAGAGCTCTAAATGCAGTCACCAAGACTGATGCCCACCCTTTGCCCAGGACAGATGAGTTGGTGGATAAACTTGGTGCAGCCAAGTACCTCAGCACATTTGACCTGACGTCAGGCTATTGGCAAATAGCCCTGACAGACCATGCCAAGGAGAAAACTGCATTTTCAACCCCAGTTGGCTTGTACCAGTTTAAGGTCATGCCTTTTGGACTAAAAAATGCACCTGCCACGTTCCAAAGGATGGTGAACCAAGTTCTGGCTGGGATGGAAGATTTCTGCATGGCATACTTGGATGACATTGCAGTCTTCAGCCACTCCTGGGAAGAACATGTGAACCACCTAGGACATGTGTTGCAGGCTCTGGAACAGGCCCATTTGACAATCAAAGCCAGTAAGTGCCAGATTGGTCAAAGTAAAGTGGTCTACCTTGGACATGAGGTAGGAGGTGGACAAATAAGGCCTTTGCCCAGCAAGATTGAAGCTGTGCAAAATTGGACAACACCAACTACTCAAACCCAAGTGAGAGCTTTTCTAGGCCTCACTGGATATTACAGGAATTTCATTGAGAACTATGGGACCATAGCTTCTCCACTGAATGTAATCTCCTCTCCCAAATTCCCTAAAAAGGTAAAATGGAATGAGGAGTGCAATCAGGCCTTTGAAAAACTGAAGAGAGCTCTTTGCCAAGCTCCAGTATTGAGAGCTCCTGACTACCACCAACCTTTCATTGTACAAACTGATGCTTCCAATGTAGGTATAGGTGCAGTTCTAAGCCAACTGGATGAGAAGGGTAGGGAGCACCCCATTTGCTTCATCAGTAGGAAACTGAAGGATCCTGAGACAAGGTGGGCAACTATCGAAAGAGAATGCTTTGCTATTGTGTGGGCACTGAAGAAGTTTAGGCCATACTTGTATGGTTCTACTTTTGTTATTCAGACTGACCACCAACCCTTGAGATGGTTAATGCAAATGAAAGGGGAAAATCCAAAACTATTGAGATGGTCAATCTGCCTGCAAGGGTTTGATTTCACCATTGAGCACAGGTCAGGGTGTCACCATCAAAATGCTGATGGACTCTCTAGGATGTATATCATCGACTAGAGGTATGAGGTTCATCCAGGAGTGGATTAAATCCTCCTGTCCCTTAGTCTGGGGGGGGCGAGTGTTAGGGAGAATTCTCTGTTTAGGCTGAATTTCCCTCCCTAGTGAGTCCCCCAGCAGCTTTGCTGGATTTCTGGGGTTTAATTTTTTTCTCCTGCCAAGAGTGAGACTCTTTTACCCTCACTCTTGGACATGTTGAACTGTGTTATCTTGGACAAACCTTGTGTTGAATGGGCTATGGGGTCTTTTACTCCATAGGGCCTCATGTATTTTTGTGATGTGGGTTACACAGCACCCTCTGTGCCGTGACCCAGGGGTGTCCTAGGGACTCCCCAACATAGACTCCATACCCTGGGACTGACTACTGTCTCCCAGGGCATGTAAAGTCACCAAAGACTTTGCTAGTCTTGAATCCTGAACAGAACCAGTACAAACCATCATATTGTGGACGTACTGGCTGGGGCAATTCGATTGCCCCAGGGTCTGTTAGTCGAGGGGGCACGTCTCCGTCCCCCCTGATCGAGTTTTGGCTGGTGGCAGTGGAAACTACGTTTTATATTCGACCGCGAATATTTTCCTATGGGATTTCCCATTGTTTTAGGCTAACACATTTAATTATTTATTTACGGTAGCCTTAAACATACCGCCGGTTTATATATTTATTTTTATAACTCCGGTTGGGACTTTTTGCCAAAACTTGATTCTAAAATGGCGTTGGTGTTCGCCTCTGTAACTCTGACCCAAAGTGGAGCCCTTTGTTCCACTTTTGGCGGGCTTCTCCACAGAAGCCCTCCAAAGTGGTGCCACTCTGTCTGGGGTACTTAGGAGGGGTGGAGGGGGATTTAGGCACCCTGGACTGAGTTACCTTGGTAACTCAAGTCGCACTCCGTCCTGATTGGCCCAAGTGGTGAGCCGCCCGGCTCACCACTTAGCATGTTTGAGTGACAGCTAGGCTGGGTGAATGGGGGTTTGCTGCATAAAAGCAGGGCTTTGGGGACTGGGACTTCAGAAGTCGCCACAGGACCAAGAATCCGACGAGGGAAGAGCTGAGCCGACCTGCTTCGACGACACCACCCGGTGGAGCCCTGCTGAATCGTCTCACCACTTTTTCCGACGACCGAGGAGAACTCCTAACCGAGTGGCTCCTTCCCTTGACTGGTGGGGACAACCAGTTTTCGCCTTCTTTTCGCTTCTCGAGGTATCTCGTGGCCGCCTTGCCAGTGCCAAGCACCCCGGCAACCGGAACCCCACCACTTTTACCCCAACCACGAAAGTCGGTACAACCCTTTTACCGGAGGACTCCGCGGCTGGTTTCTTCCCGGGCAGTGCAACGACCTTCTTCTTCTGCTCTTCAGCGAGAACTTCTTCTCCCCTGACCGACGTCGAGCCTTGCTGCCACTGCCTGGAACAACTGCCACCGCTGGAGGATCCTTTCCACTTAAGGTACCGTGTTCCGCCTGGCTTCCCTTGCCACCGACTGTACGGGGTAGATTTAGCCCCCGGCTTTCGAACCTGGGAGTGCCTGGGACACCCTGGCTAAACTTTCTAAGCCACTCTAAACTCTTTCTAACTCTTTGCAAGACTTTGAATCCCTAATAACAGTGTGATCTTGGGCACATTTTCGCTCCGGCTACTCTAAGAGTGGGCCCTGCCCAGTGACTTTTGCTCACCTGTGACTTTTGTGCTTCTTTGAGCCTATTGCAAGTGTTCTGGACCTTAGAGTGGTGTGTTTAACCCATTTCTGCTTTTTCTCTCCCTTTCTTGGAAACTACTAGAGTGTCATCTAACGTTAAGCACTCACCTCTGTTTTAATTAAGTGGTGTTAACCTAGAGTTGTCTAGATAGGAGAAAGGATTGAATCTACTTTCGATATAACTGTGTTTGAAGTGTTTACTATATTTTGCTAGAGTGTTTTTAACTTATGTGTATTTTAAATAAATAACTATATACTTTTGAAACCAAGCTCTGGTCAGTGTTTGCTTGTGCTATTGTGTTTTGGTACATATTGTGTATACTTTGCATACTGCCTAACTCTTCTTGAGAGAAGTCTGACTGCTCAGCCACAGCTACCAGGTAAATCTGGGTGGTACAGACTGCTACCAAAGGGGTTTACTGCTCTACCTGTAGTCTTAAATCTTTTGCAGTGTTCCCCAAGGGAACTGCACAGGTTTCTGCCTAACACATGTAAGAACCCTAAATAAACTCAATCCAATCGTACAGGGAGTGTGTACATTGTGAGCAAAGGAAATGTGGAAAAGAAACACAAATAACTTTACAATTCATTTAATTGTAAAAGAAAAAGTGACTCTCCCCGTCGGGGGTCTCCCGCGTGACAGGCGGGGATACTGACCACTATACTAACGAGGACCGCAGGGGCTACCAGCGGAAAAGCCCTATATGAAGAGGAGGCGGGTCATGAGCAGCCACGGTGCGCTATCATAGGCTGCCCATAAAGCCTCCCAAAGAGGAGGCGGGGCATGAGCAGTCACAGTGCGCTATTATAGGCTGCCCATAAAGCCTTCCACAGAGGAGGCGGGGCGTGAGCAGTCACAGTGCGCTATTATAGGCTGCCCATAGAGCCTCCCAAAGAGGAGGCGGGGCGTGAGCAGTCACGTCCCTCTCTGATTGGGTGTCAGTCTCCGTCCCTTCACCGGAGGAGGCGGTGCATGAGTCACAACAGCCCTCTCTGATAGGCTGCCAGCCACCGTCCCTCACTCAAGGAGGCGGCTAGGCTGCCAGCCACCGTCCCTCACTCACTCAAGGAGGCGGCGCATGAGCAATAATAGACTTTTCTGATAGGCTGCCACCCACCGAGGAGGCGGGGAGTCAGCTACCACGGGCCTATCTGATAGGCTGCCAGCCATCGCCCGCCCCCTTTCGGGCACACCACACAGGTTGCCGAGCAGCGGAGCAGGGGTACTCTGTGGTGTGTGACTTTGCAGGAGGGGGCGGGGGGCGCACCGGGTCATTGGTACCTGGTGTGCGAGTACCACCCGTGCTGTGTCTTGCTATGCCGCCCTGTCGGGACTCCCATGACGACGTTTGTTATTCTCGTGCCTCAGTTCTTTCGCGCCAGTGGTGTCGTTTTCTTTAATTACGAGGGGGTGTGGGTAGGTCAATGGTAGTGTAAATAAATATGTTCTCTCAAAGTTCAAAACGTTCTGCCGAAACCCGGGACCTTTAGATCTTCAGTCTAACGCTCTCCCAACTGAGCTATTTCGGCTGAGGAGCAGAGTTCGCGGATCTGGATGGAAGAAGCGGTAAGTGCACAATGAACAGGTGAAAGTGTGCACATACCTCTAAATGAAGGAGCATGTAGCCAAGGACAGGGCTACAGCATAGGGGAGCCATGCAAAACCATGCAACTACCTACACATAGGCAGTGTGTATACACAGGAAGCAAGACTAGGGACATTGGCCATATGCACATTATGCACGCAGGAAAACACCTATCCCCAAGGGTAAGATGAGGAGGGGTGGGGAGCTCAGGATCCCTGAACTGGAAGGACAGTCACAGCTGGGAAAACAATACAGAAATAGGCTACAAATATATCATGAACAAAACAGGCACATCACATCTTAAAAACAGTATCTCAAGAAGCATCACTAAATAGAGAAAGACAAACCCACATCTGAGTAGTTGGAGGGGCCCTGCTGGTGCATTGAGCAGGTGTGGTGAGCAAAAAACGGACCAAGTATTCCAGAAGTTTCATAGAGAAAAGGAGGAGAGAGATCGGCTGGGACCAAAGGGGCCAAGGAGTTGTTTTTAGCAGAAGGATAACAGTGGCATGCTTGGGGAAGTGGGGATAACCCTGATAAGCAAGGCAGTGTTCACAGCTTTGGCAACAGATGGACAAAGTGCGGCAGAATGTCCTTAATAATACAAAGCAGGAATTGGATGCCCAGGGGCGGCAGACAAGTTTGAACATGGCCGCAGACACATCAAATGGAGAGACAGTAGACAATGTAGACCAAGAAGTGGCAGGCAAGGATTCTGTAGGAGAATGCGGATTGAATAACTAAACAGAGGAGGAGTTGATTTTGGACCTAATTTAATCCACAAAAAAGAGGGACAAGGAATCTCATGGGTCCTGCGTAAGTGGGACAGGATCAGGTGCAGCTGAGGAAAGACTCCATACAATTGTAAACAACTCTTTGGCGTAGATATAGGAGGTCTCAATAAGTGAGTCATTGTGAATCTGTTTGGCACTGAGAATGGTATGATGATACTGCGCAGTGGCCTGCCATAGGGCAAGTTTAGCAGTAACAGTCTGCGCTTCAAAGGGAGCGCCCGAAATTTATCAGTGAAACAACGCTGGGATGGATAGTAAACCAAACTGACAATATATATTATATATGAGAAAAAGTACCCTCTATCATACATTAAAAAGATAATGATGTTGAACAAAAAGAGAATGATATTATTTTCCCTATTCTGAACTCGACCCTTTTGTAAGTAGCATTCAAAGTAATGTCAGTTTAAGGAAATCTCATATTGGTTAAAATGGCCTACCAAGCCGCTTATTGTCTGCTATACTGCTAATGTACGAGGGAAATAATGCTGTAATTGGGTGGGGCTTAGGAAGGAGACTACCAAACCTATCCAAGTAGAAAAGGGTGTTCTCTAGGGTTGCGTTTTGGCCACCACCCTCTTTTTTGTTATACATTAATGTCCTGATAAGTAAACTGGCAAATGTGCCCTCTGATTGATAGGGAGAATTCTCATTCTATGTCTAATTTCCCTTACCTATAGAGTCCCCCAGCAGCTTTGCTGGATTTTAAGGTTTTTTTTTCTCCTGCTAAGAGTGAGACACTGTTTCCCCACTCTTAGGGGATATAAATCATATTTGGATATTATGAGACCTAGGTTGCTGTATACTAAATAAAGGTTCAACATCCTAGCATCCTACCAGTGGCAGCAATACGGAATGCATGGGTTACGACGGAATCAAATAAATGTCTATACTGCCTGCCTAGGGTCGAATCACTGGAGCACTTCCTTCTAGCATGCCCCTTCTATCTTTCATATAGAAGGATGCATCTGAGGCCAAGATTTCAATGGTTTGGTAACAGATCATCAAGTCAAGCAATGTTAATTTGAAGAAGGTCTGATGATGCTCCAAATGTCTCTAAGGAAGGCATGTTATCAACAGTAAGACAGACACACGTGACCACAATTCAAGGGTGTTTATTGAACTTCAAAAAGGGTTTGAGAAACGCCCATCTAATCCTAAATCTACAGATGGGAGCAAGCTACGACCATCAAATAATAACGCAGGTCCTAGTGGTGTCTCGTCAAAATAAAAGTGCCTATACTAATAAACCTATTGCCAATCCTTACCTCTAAATACAAATAATGTGGAAACAATATTTTGTAAAAGAAAGAAGTGTTCAAGAAATAATATGTCAGGATGTTCAAGCCTTTGGCTTCCCTTCACCACGTTTTCAGCACAGGATATGATGGTAAAGTCAAGCTTAGCACAGTCTCTGGCTTCTCTAGAATGAGAGTGCAGTTGAAACGTTAGCACCAGGGCCTGATACGACGAACAAACAGTAAGTTATTTTCCTCTCGGAATTTCACACATGCTCAATTTCTCAGGTGATTATATACAGCTAGTGGTGAAAAGACGTGCTCTGAGGAATGCAATTAGGCTCCTTAAGAATAACCCCTTGGCCGATATAGACACATTCATCAAGAAACTGAAAAACCAATATAAATATTGGCTTTGTTGGAATCGGTTTCTATGGTCCAACAGAATGCAGAAAGAATGCTTAAAGCCATCAGTAAGAAAGATTTGTGTGCAGTATGGAATTTGATTAAATCTAATGGTAACACTCAGACAAATGATCAATCAAACGCTGTCTCGGAGGATAAATGGACAAACCATTTTAAAAGGTTATACTCCGAACCGGGTTCCTTAGAATTACAGATCTTTAAATCACAGCCGGTCTGGAATTTGGATCACGACTTGGAGGTAATAGTCACCTTGATAAAGAAAGCTAGTACCTCTCATGCCCCAGGACCAGATGGCCTATCAAACGTAATTTTCTCAGTTCAGGCAAAGCCTCAGCCCTTGCACCTCTCAGTTCAGACAGAGCCTCAGCCCCTGGACTGTCAGTTCAGGCAAAGCCTCGGCCCTTGCACCTCTTAGTCCAGGCAGAGCCCCAGCCCTTGCAGCTGTCAGATAAGGTGGGGCCCCAGCCCTTGCACCTGTAAGTCAGGCAGAGCCTCAGCCCTTGCACCTGTCAGTTCAGGAAAAGCCTCAACCCTTGCACCTGTCAGCTCAGGTAGAACCTCAGCCGTTGCACCTGTCAGCTCAGGTAGAACCTCAGCCATTGCAAATCTATGGTCTGGCAGAGCCTCAGCCCCTGCACTGTCAGTCAGACAAAGCCTCAACCCTTGCACCTCTCAGTGCAGGCAGAGCCTCAGCCCTTGCACCTCTCAGTTCAGGCAGAGCCTCAGCCTCTGCACCTCTAAGTTCAGGCAGAGCCTCAGCCCTTGCACCTGTCAGCTCAAGCAGAGCCTGAGCCCTTGCACCTCTCAGTTCAGGCAGAGCCTGAGCCCTTGCACCTCTCAGTTCAGGCAGAGCCTCAGCCTCTGCCCCTCAGCCTCTCCCCTCTCAGTTCAGGCAGAGCCTTGGCCCCTACCCCTCTCAGTTCAGGCAGAGCCTCGGCCCCTGCACTGTCAGTTCAGGCAAAGCCTTGGCCCTTGCACCTCTCAGTTCAGGCAGAGCCTGAGCCCCTGCACTGTCAGTTCAGGCAAAGCCTTGGCCCTTGCACCTCTCAATCCAGGCAGCGCCTCGGCCCTTGCACCTGTCAGTTCAGGCAGAGCCTTGGCCCCTGCCCCTCTCAGTTCAGGCAGATCCTCGGCCCCTGCACTGTCAGTTCAGGCAAAGCCTCAGCCCTTGCACCTCTCAATCCAGGCAGAGCCTCGGCCCTTCCACCTGTCAGTTCAGGCAGAGCCTCGGCCCTTGCACCTCTCAGTTCAGGCAGAGCCTCGACTCCTGGACCTCTCAGTTCAGGCAGAGCCTCAGCTCGTGCACCTCTCAGTTCAGGCAGAGCCTCAGCCCTTGCCCATCTCAGTTCAGGCAGAGCCTCAGCCTCTGCACCTCTCAGTTCAGGCAGAGCCTCAGCTCTTGCACCGCTCAGTTCAGGCAGAGCCTCAGCTCTTGCACCTCCCAGTTCAAGCAAAGCCTCAGCCCTTGCCCCTCTCAGTTCAGGCAGAGCCTCAGCCTCTGCACCTCTCCGTTCAGGCAGAGCCTCAGCTCTTGCACCTCTCAGTTCAGGCAGAGCCTCAGCCCTTGCCCCTCTCAGTTCAGGCAGAGCCTCAGCCTCTGCACCTCTCAGTTCAGGCAGAGCCTCAGCTCTTGCACCTCTCAGTTCAGGCAGAGCCTCAGCTCTTGCACCTCTCAGTTCAGGCAGAGCCTCAGCCTTGCCCCTCTCAGTTCAGACAGAGCCTCAGCCTCTGCACCTCTCCGTTCAGACAGAGCCTCAGGTCCTGCACCTCTCCGTTCAGACAGAGCCTCAGCTCCTGCACCTCTCAGTTCAGACAGAGCCTCAGCCCTTGCCCCTCTAAGTTCAGGCAGAGCCTCAGCCCTTGCCCCTCTCAGTTCAGGCAGAACCTCAGCCTCTGGACGTCTCAGTTCAGGCAGAGCCTCAGCCACTGCACCTCTCCGTTCAGGCAGAGCCTCAGCTCTTGCACCTCTCAGTTCAGGCAGAACCTCAGCCTTGCCCCTCTCAGTTCAGGCAGAGCCTCAGCCTCTCCACCTCTCCGTTCAGGCAGAGCCTCAGCCTCTGCACCTCTCCATTCAGGCAGAGCCTCAGCTCCTGCACCTCTCAGTTCAGGCAGAGCCTCAGCCTTGCCCCTCTCAGTTCAGGCAGAGCCTCAGCCTCTGCACGTCTAAGTTCAGGCAGAGCCTCAGCTCTTGCACCTCTCAGTTCAGGCAGAGCCTCAGCCCTTGCCCCTCTCAGTTCAGGCAGAGCCTCAGCACCTCTCCGTTCAGGCAGAGCCTCAGCTCTTGCACCTCTCATTTCAGGCAGTGCCTCAGCCTTGCCCCTCTCAGTTCAGGCAGAGCCTCAGCCTCTGCGCCTCTCCGTTCAGGCAGAGCCTCAGCTCTTGCACCTCTCAGTTCAGGCAGAGCCTCAGCCTTGCCCCTCTCAGTTCAGGAAGAACCTCAGCCTTGCCCCTCGCAGTTCAGGCAGACCCTCAGCCTCTGCACCTCTCCGTTCAGGCAGAGCCTCAGCTCTTGCACCTCTCAGTTCAGGCAGAGCCTCAGCCCTTGCCCCTCTCAGTTCAGGCAGAGCATCAGCCCTTGCCCCTCTCAGTTCAGGCAGAAACTCAGCCTCTGCACCTCTCAGTTCAGGCAGAGCCTCAGCCTCTGCACCTCTCTGTTCAGGCAGAGCCTCAGCTCTTGCACCTCTCAGTTCAGGCAGAGCCTCAGCCTCTGCACCTCTCCGTTCAGGCAGAGCCTCAGCCCGTGCACTTCTCAGTTCAGGCAGAGCCTCAGCCTTGCCCCTCTCAGTTCAGGCGCAGCCTCAGCCTCTGCACATCTCCGTTCAGGCAGAGCCTCAGCTCTTGCACCTCTCAGTTCAGGCAGAACCTCAGCCTTGCCCCTCTCAGTTCAGGCAGAGCCTCAGCCCTTGCCCCTCTCAGTTCAGGCAGAGCCTCAACCTCTGCACCTCCCAGTTCAGGCAGAGCCTCAGCTCTTGCACCTCTCAGTTCAGGCAGAGCCTCAGCTCTTGCACCTCTCAGTTCAGGCAGAGCCTCAGCCTTGCCCCTCTCAGTTCAGACAGAGCCTCAGCCTCTGCACCTCTGCGTTCAGACAGAGCCTCAGGTCCTGCCCCTCTCAGTTCAGGCAGAACCTCAGCCTCTGGACCTCTCAGTTCAGGCAGAGCCTCAGCCACTGCACCTCTCCGTTAGGCAGAGCCTCAGCTCTTGCACCTCTCAGTTCAGGCAGAACCTCAGCCTTGCCCCTCTCAGTTCAGGCAGAGCCTCAGCCTCTCCACCTCTCCGTTCAGGCAGAGCCTCAGCCTCTGCACCTCTCCATTCAGGCAGAGCCTCAGCTCCTGCACCTCTCAGTTCAGGCAGAGCCTCAGCCTTGCCCCTCTCAGTTCAGGCAGAGCCTCAGCCTCTGCACGTCTAAGTTCAGGCAGAGCCTCAGCTCTTGCACCTCTCAGTTCAGGCAGAGCCTCAGCCCTTGCCCCTCTCAGTTCAGGCAGAGCCTCAGCACCTCTCCGTTAAGGCAGAGCCTCAGCTCTTGCACCTCTCATTTCAGGCAGTGCCTCAGCCTTGCCCCTCTCAGTTCAGGCAGAGCCTCAGCCTCTGCGCCTCTCCGTTCAGGCAGAGCCTCAGCTCTTGCACCTCTCAGTTCAGGAGGAGCCTCAGCCTTGCCCCTCTCAGTTCAAGCAGAGCCTCAGCCTCTGCACCTCTCCATTCAGGCAGAGCCTCAGCTCTTGCACCTCTCAGTTCAGGCAGAACCTCAGCCTTGCCCCTCTCAGTTCAGGCAGACCCTCAGCCTCTGCACCTCTCCGTTCAGGCAGAGCCTCAGCTCTTGCACCTCTCAGTTCAGGCAGAGCCTCATCCCTTGCCCCTCTCAGTTCAGGCAGAGCCTCAGCCCTTGCCCCTCTCAGTTCAGGCAGAGCCTCAGCCCTTGCACTTCTCAGTTCAGGCAGAGCCTCAGCCTTGCCCCTCTCAGTTCAGGCGCAGCCTCAGCCTCTGCACCTCTCCGTTCAGGCAGAGCCTCAGCTCTTGCACCTCTCAGTTCAGGCAGAACCTCAGCCTTGCCCCTCTCAGTTCAGGCAGAGCCTCAGCCCTTGCCCCTCTCAGTTCAGGCAGAGCCTCAGCCCTTGCCCCTCTCAGTTCAGGCAGAGCCTCAGCCTCTGCACCTCTCTGTTCAGGCAGAGCCTCAGCTCTTGCACCTCTCAGTTCAGGCAGAGCCTCAGCCTCTGCACCTCTCCGTTCAGGCAGAGCCTCAGCCCTTGCTCTTCTCAGTTCAGGTAGAGCCTCAGCCTTGCCCCTCTCAGTTCAGGCGCAGCCTCAGCCTCTGCACCTCTCCGTTCAGGCAGAGCCTCAGCTCTTGCACCTCTCAGTTCAGGCAGAACCTCAGCCTTGCCCCTCTCAGTTCAGGCAGAGCCTCAGCCCTTGCCCCTCTCAGTTCAGGCAGAGCCTCAGCCTCTGCACCTCTCAGTTCAGGCAGAGCCTCAGCTCTTGCACCTCTCAGTTCAGGCAGAGCCTCAGCTCTTGCACCTCTCAGTTCAGGCAGAGCCTCAGCCTTGCCCCTCTCAGTTCAGACAGAGCCTCAGCCTCTGCACCTCTCCGTTCAGACAGAGCCTCAGGTCCTGCACCTCTCCGTTCAGGCAGAGCCTCAGCTCCTGCACCTCTCAGTTCAGACAGAGCCTCAGCCCTAGCCCCTCTAAGTTCAGGCAGAGCCTCAGCCCTTGCCCCTCTCAGTTCAGGCAGAACCTCAGCCTCTGGACCTCTCAGTTCAGGCAGAGCCTCAGCCTCTGCACCTCTCTGTTCAGGCAGAGCCTCAGCTCTTGCACCTCTCAGTTCAGGCAGAGCCTCAGCCTCTGCACCTCTCCGTACAGGCAGAGCCTCAGCTCTTGCACCTCTCAGTTCAGGCAGAGCCTCAACCTTGCCCCTCTCCGTTCAGGCAGAGCCTCAGCCTCTGCACCTCTCAGTTCAGTCAGAGCCTCAGCCTCTGCACCTCTCCATTCAGGCAGAGCCTCAGCCTCTGCACCTCTCCATTCAGGCAGAGCCTCAGCTCTTGCACCTCTCAGTTCAGGCAGAGCCTCAGCCTTGCCCCTCTCAGTTCAGGCAGAGCCTCAGCCTCGCACCTCTCAGTTCAGGCAGAGCCTAAGCCCTTGCCCCTCTCAGTTCAGGCAGAGCCTCAGCTCTTGCACCTCTCAGTCCAGGCAGAGCCTCAGCTTTTGCACCTCTAAGTTCAGGCAGAGCCTCAGCTTCTGCACCTCTCAGTTCAGGCAGAGCCTCAGCCCTTGCCCCTCTCCGTTCAGGCAGAGGCTCGGCCCTTGCACCTGTCAGTTCAGGCAGAGCCTCGGCCCTTGCACCTCTCAGTTCAGGCAGAGCCTCGGCCCTTGCACCTCTCAGTTCAGGCAGAGCATCAGCTCTTGCCCCTCTCAGTTCAGGCAGAGCCTCAGCCCTTGCCCCTCTCAGTTCAGGCAGAGCCTCAGCCTCTGCACCTCTCAGTTCAGGCAGAGCCTCAGCTCTTGCACCGCTCAGTTCAGGCAGAGCCTCAGCTCTTGTACCTCTCAGTTCAAGCAAAGTCTTAGCCCTTGCCCCTCTCAGTTCAGGCAGAGCGTCAGCCTCTGCACCTCTCTGTTCAGGCAGAGCCTCAGCTCTTGCACCTCTCAGTTCAGGTAGAGCCTCAGCCCTTGCCCCTCTCAGTTCAGGCAGAGCCTCAGCCTCTGCACCTCTCAGTTCAGGCAGAGCCTCAGCTCTTGCACCTCTCAGTTCAGGCAGAGCCTCAGCTCTTGCACCTCTCAGTTCAGGCAGAGCCTCAACCTTGCATCTCTCGGTTCAGGCAGAGCCTCAGCCTCCGCACCTCTCCGTTCAGGCAGAGCCTCAGCTCCTGCACCTCTCCGTTCAGGCAGAGCCTCAGCCCTTGCTCCTCTCAGTTCAGGCAGAGCCTCAGCCCTTGCACTTCTCAGTTCAGGCAGAGCCTCAGCCTTGCCCCTCTCAGTTCAGGCGCAGCCTCAGCCTCTGCACCTCTCCGTTCAGGCAGAGCCTCAGCTCTTGCACCTCTCAGTTCAGGCAGAACCTCAGCCTTGCCCCTCTCAGTTCAGGCAGAGCCTCAGCCCTTGCCCCTCTCAGTTCAGGCAGAGCCTCAGCCCTTGCCCCTCTCAGTTCAGGCAGAGCCTCAGCCTCTGCACCTCTCTGTTCAGGCAGAGCCTCAGCTCTTGCACCTCTCAGTTCAGGCAGAGCCTCAGCCTCTGCACCTCTCCGTTCAGGCAGAGCCTCAGCCCTTGCACTTCTCAGTTCAGGCAGAGCCTCAGCCTTGCCCCTCTCAGTTCAGGCGCAGCCTCAGCCTCTGCACCTCTCCGTTCAGGCAGAGCCTCAGCTCTTGCACCTCTCAGTTCAGGCAGAACCTCAGCCTTGCCCCTCTCAGTTCAGGCAGAGCCTCAGCCCTTGCCCCTCTCAGTTCAGGCAGAGCCTCAGCCTCTGCACCTCTCCGTTCAGGCAGAGCCTCAGCTCTTGCACCTCTCAGTTCAGGCAGAGCCTCAGCTCTTGCACCTCTCAGTTCAGGCAGAGCCTCAGCCTTGCCCCTCTCAGTTCAGACAGAGCCTCAGCCTCTGCACCTCTCCGTTCAGACAGAGCCTCAGGTCCTGCACCTCTCCGTTCAGGCAGAGCCTCAGCTCCTGCACCTCTCAGTTCAGACAGAGCCTCAGCCCTTGCCCCTCTAAGTTCAGGCAGAGCCTCAGCCCTTGCCCCTCTCAGTTCAGGCAGAACCTCAGCCTCTGGACCTCTCAGTTCAGGCAGAGCCTCAGCCTCTGCACCTCTCTGTTCAGGCAGAGCCTCAGCTCTTGCACCTCTCAGTTCAGGCAGAGCCTCAGCCTCTGCACCTCTCCGTACAGGCAGAGCCTCAGCTCTTGCACCTCTCAGTTCAGGCAGAGCCTCAACCTTGCCCCTCTCCGTTCAGGCAGAGCCTCAGCCTCTGCACCTCTCAGTTCAGTCAGAGCCTCAGCCTCTGCACCTCTCCATTCAGGCAGAGCCTCAGCCTCTGCACCTCTCCATTCAGGCAGAGCCTCAGCTCTTGCACCTCTCAGTTCAGGCAGAGCCTCAGCCTTGCCCCTCTCAGTTCAGGCAGAGCCTCAGCCTCGCACCTCTCAGTTCAGGCAGAGCCTGAGCCCTTGCCCCTCTCAGTTCAGGCAGAGCCTCAGCTCTTGCACCTCTCAGTCCAGGCAGAGCCTCAGCTTTTGCACCTCTAAGTTCAGGCAGAGCCTCAGCTTCTGCACCTCTCAGTTCAGGCAGAGCCTCAGCCCTTGCCCCTCTCCGTTCAGGCAGAGCCTCGGCCCTTGCACCTGTCAGTTCAGGCAGAGCCTCGGCCCTTGCACCTCTCAGTTCAGGCAGAGCCTCGGCCCTTGCACCTCTCAGTTCAGGCAGAGCATCAGCTCTTGCCCCTCTCAGTTCAGGCAGAGCCTCAGCCCTTGCCCCTCTCAGTTCAGGTAGAGCCTCAGCCTCTGCACCTCTCAGTTCAGGCAGAGCCTCAGCTCTTGCACCGCTCAGTTCAGGCAGAGCCTCAGCTCTTGTACCTCTCAGTTCAAGCAAAGTCTTAGCCCTTGCCCCTCTCAGTTCAGGCAGAGCGTCAGCCTCTGCACCTCTCTGTTCAGGCAGAGCCTCAGCTCTTGCACCTCTCAGTTCAGGTAGAGCCTCAGCCCTTGCCCCTCTCAGTTCAGGCAGAGCCTCAGCCTCTGCACCTCTCAGTTCAGGCAGAGCCTCAGCTCTTGCACCTCTCAGTTCAGGCAGAGCCTCAGCTCTTGCACCTCTCAGTTCAGGCAGAGCCTCAACCTTGCATCTCTCGGTTCAGGCAGAGCCTCAGCCTCCGCACCTCTCCGTTCAGGCAGAGCCTCAGCTCCTGCACCTCTCCGTTCAGGCAGAGCCTCAGCCCTTGCCGCTCTCAGTTCAGGCAGGGCCTCTGCCCTTGCACCTGTCGGTTCAGGCAGAGCCTCAGCCTTGCCCTCTCAGTTCAGGCAGAGCGTCAATCCTTGCCCCTCTCAGTTCAGGCAGAGCCTCAGCACCTCTCCGTTCAGGCAGAGCCTCAGCTCTTGCACCTCTCATTTCAGGCAGAGCCTCAGCATTGCCCCTCTCAGTTCAGGCAGAGCCTCAGCACCTCTCCGTTCAGGCAGAGCCTCAGCTCTTGCACCTGTCAGTTCAGGCAGAGCCTCAGCCTTGCCCCTCTCAGTTCAGGCAGAGCCTCAGCCTCTGCACCTCTCCGTTCAGGCAGAGCCTCAGCTCTTGCACCTCTCCGTTCAGACAGAGCCTGAGCCTTGCACCTCTCTGTTCAGACAGAGCCTCAGCCTTGCCCCTCTCAGTTCAGGCAGACCCTCAGCCTCTGCACCTCTCAGTTCAGGCAGAGCCTCAGCTCTTGCACCTCTCAGTTCAGGCAGAGCCTCAGCCCTTGCCCCTCTCAGTTCAGGCAGAGCCTCAGCCTCTGCACCTCTCCGTTCAGGCAGAGCCTCAGCTCTTGCACCTCTCAGTTCAGGCAGAGCCTCAGCCTCTGCACCTCTCCGTTCAGGCAGAGCCTCAGCTCTTGCACCTCTCAGTTCAGACAGAGCCTCAGCCTTGCCCCTCTCAGTTCAGGCAGAGCCTCAGCCTCTGCACCTCTCCGTTCAGGCAGAGCCTCAGCCTCTGCACCTCTCCGTTCAGGCAGAGCCTCAGCTCTTGCACCTCTCAGTTCAGGCAGAGCCTCAGCCTTGCCCCTCTCAGTTCAGGCAGAGCCTCAGCCTCTGCACCTTTCCGTTCAGGCAGAGCCTCAGCCTCTGCACCTCTCCGTTCAGGCAGAGCCTCAGCTCTTGCACCTCTCAGTTCAGGCACAGCCTCAGCCTTGCCCCTCTCAGTTCAGGCAGAGCCTCAGCCTCTGCTCCTCTCCGTTCAGGCAGAGCCTCAGCTCTTGCACCTCTCAGTTCAGGCAGAGCCTCAGCCTTGCCCCTCTCAGTTCAGGCAGAGCCTCAGCCTCTGCACCTCTCCGTTCAGGCAGAGCCTCAGCTCTTGCACCTCTCAGTTCAGGCAGAGCCTCAGCCTCTGCACCTCTCCATTCAGGCAGAGCCTCAGCCCTTGCACCTCTCAGTTCAGGCAGGGCCTCAGCCTTGCCCCTCTCAGTTCAGGCACACCCTCAGCCTCTGCACCTCTCAGTTCAGGCAGAGCCTCAGCTCTTGCACCGCTCAGTTCAGGCAGAACCTCAGCTCTTGTACCTCTCAGTTCAACCAAAGCCTTAGCCCTTGCCCCTCTCAGTTCAGGCAGAGCCTCAGCCTCTGCACCTCTCAGTTCAGGCAGAGCCTCAGCTCTTGCACCTCTCAGTTCAGGCATAGCCTCAGCTCTTGCACCTCTCAGTTCAGGCAGAGCCTCAACCTTGCCCCTCTCGGTTCAGGCAGAGCCTCAGCCTCTGCAACTCTCCGTTCAGGCAGAGCCTCAGCTCCTGCACCTCTCCGTTCAGGCAGAGCCTCAGCCCTTGCCGCTCTCAGTTCAGGCAGGGCCTCTGCCCTTGCACCTGTCGGTTCAGGCAGAGCCTCAGCCTTGCCCTCTCAGTTCAGGCAGAGCCTCAGTCCTTGCCCCTCTCAGTTCAGGCAGAGCCTCAGCACCTCTCCGTTCAGGCAGAGCCTCAGTTCTTGCACCTCTCATTTCAGGCAGAGCCTCAGCATTGCCCCTCTCAGTTCAGGCAGAGCCTCAGCACCTCTCCGTTCAGGCAGAGCCTCAGCTCTTGCACCTCTCAGTTCAGGCATAGCCTCAGCCTTGCCCCTCTCAGTTCAGGCAGAGCCTCAGCCTCTGCACCTCTCCGTTCAGGCAGAGCCTCAGCTCTTGCACCTCTCCGTTCAGACAGAGCCTGAGCCTTGCACCTCTCTGTTCAGACAGAGCCTCAGCCTTGCCCCTCTCAGTTCAGGCAGACCCTCAGCCTCTGCACCTCTCAGTTCAGGCAGAGCCTCAGCTCTTGCACCTCTCAGTTCAGGCAGAGCCTCAGCCCTTGCCCCTCTCAGTTCAGGCAGAGCCTCAGCCTCTGCACCTCTCCATTCAGGCAGAGCCTCAGCTCTTGCACCTCTCAGTTCAGGCAGAGACTCAGCCTCTGCACCTCTCCGTTCAGGCAGAGCCTCAGCTCTTGCACCTCTCAGTTCAGACAGAGCCTCAGCCTTTCCCCTCTCAGTTCAGGCAGAGCCTCAGCCTCTGCACCTCTCCATTCAGGCAGAGCCTCAGCCTCTGCACCTCTCCGTTCATGCAGAGCCACAGCTCTTGCACCTCTCAGTTCAGGCAGAGCCTCAGCCTTGCCCCTCTCAGTTCAGGCAGAGCCTCAGCCTCTGCACCTTTCCGTTCAGGCAGAGCCTCAGCCTCTGCACCTCTCCGTTCAGGCAGAGCCTCAGCTCTTGCACCTCTCAGTTCAGGCAGAGCCTCAGCCTCTGCTCCTCTCCGTTCAGGCAGAGCCTCAGCTCTTGCACCTCTCAGTTCAGGCAGAGCCTCAGCCTTGCCCCTCTCAGTTGAGGCAGAGCCTCAGCCTCTGCACCTCTCCGTTCAGGCAGAGCCTCAGCTCTTGCACCTCTCAGTTCAGGCAGAGCCTCAGCCCTTGCCCCTCTCAGTTCAGGCAGAACCTCAGCCTCTGCACCTCTCAGTTCAGGCAGAGCCTCAGCTCTTGCACCTCTCAGTTCAGGCAGAGCCTCAGCCCTTGCACCTCTCCGTTCAGGCAGAGCCTCAGCCCTTGCACCTCTCAGTTCAGGCAGAGCCTCAGCCCTTGCACCTCTCAGTTCAGGCAGAGCCTCAGCCTTGCCCCTCTCAGTTCATGCAGAGCCTCAGCCTCTGCACCTCTCTGTTCAGGCCGAGCCTCAGCTCTTGCACCTTTCAGTTCAGGCAGAGCCTCAGCCTTGCCCCTCTCCGTTCAGGCAGAGCCTCAGCCCCTGCACCTCTCCGTTCAGGCAGAGCCTGAGCCCTTGTCCCTCTCAGTTCAGGCAGAGCCTCAGCTCTTGCACCTCTCAGTCCATGCAGAGCCTCAGCTCTTGCACCTCTCAATTCAGGCAGAGCCTCAGCCTCTGCACCTCTCAGTTCAGGCAGAGCCTCAGCCCTTGCCCCTCTCCGTTAAGGCAGAGCCTCAGCCCTTTCACCTGTCAGTTCAGGCAGAGCCTCAGCCCTTGCACCTGTCAGCTCAGGCAGAGGTTCAGCCCTTGCACCGGTCAGTTCAGGCAGAGCCCCAGCCCTTGCACCTGTCAGCTCAGGCAGAGGTTCAGCCCTTGCACCTTTCAGTTCAGGCAGAGCCCCAGCCCTTACACCTGTCAGATCAGGGAGGACCTCAGCCCTTGCACCTGTCAGTTCAGGGAGGACCTCAGCCCTTGCACCTGTCGGCTCAGGGAGGACCTCAGCCCTTGCACCTGTCAGCTCAGGGAGGACCTCAGCCCTTGCACCTGTCGGCTCAGGGAGGACCTCAGCCCTTGCACCTGTCGGCTCAGGGAGGACCTCAGCCCTTGCACCTGTCGGCTCAGGGAGGACCTCAGCCCTTGCACCTGTCGGCTCAGGGAGGACCTCAGCCCTTGCACCTGTCAGTTCAGGGAGGACCTCAGCCCTTGCACCTGTCAGCTCAGGGAGGACCTCAGCCCTTGCACCTGTCAGCTCAGGGAGGAGACCATAGTTTGACCCCTAAAGAGCACTAGCAAGGGCCTGTGGGCTGTAATCTCCAGGTTATAATAATGCCCCTGGGCAACAGCAGCAGGAATCTCGCCGACATGCACCCACATAAAATCCCCAAAGCAAGGGCCAAACGCGAGCATGGTCCGCGGACTACAATCTCCGTGGGGGGGGAGGGCGGAGAGAGGGGGGTAATGAATGTAGTGACTTTACTACAACCCCCCCCTCCAATGCCCTGGACAAACGAGATCCCAAGCAGTCTGTACCACACAGATTCACTTGGTAGCTGTGGCTGAGCAGTCAGACTTCTCTCAAGAAAAGTTGGTCAGTATGTGGAGTATACAACATAGGGCAATTCTTCACAGCAAGACAAGCAAACACGCAACAAGGCTTAGTGTAAAGATAGTAAGTTATTTATTTATAACACAACATCTATGGAAAACACTAAAGCAGATCATGGCAAACAAATCAAACACAATTAATCTACGAAGTAGAAAATCTGAAATCACATGTAAGAACCCTAAATAAACTCAATCCAATCGTACAGGGAGTGTGTACATTGTGAGCAAAGGAAATGTGGAAAAGAAACACAAATAACTTTACAATTCATTTAATTGTAAAAGAAAAAGTGACTCTCCCCGTCGGGGAATTGAACCCCGGTCTCCCGCGTGACAGGCGGGGATACTGACCACTATACTAACGAGGACCGCTGGGGCTCCCAGCGGGAAAGCCCTATATGAAGAGGAGGCGGGTCATGAGCAGCCACGGTGCGCTATCATAGGCTGCCCATAAAGCCTTCCACAGAGGAGGCGGGGCGTGAGCAGTCACAGTGCGCTATTATAGGCTGCCCATAAAGCCTTCCACAGAGGAGGCGGGGCGTGAGCAGTCACAGTGCGCTATTATAGGCTGCCCATAGAGCCTCCCAAAGAGGAGGCGGGGCGTGAGCAGTCACGTCCCTCTCTGATTGGGTGTCAGTCTCCGTCCCTTCACCGGAGGAGGCGGTGCATGAGTCACAACAGCCCTCTCTGATAGGCTGCCAGCCACCGTCCCTCACTCAAGGAGGCGGCTAGGCTGCCAGCCACCGTCCCTCACTCACTCAAGGAGGCGGCGCATGAGCAATAATAGACTTGTCTGATAGGCTGCCACCCACCGAGGAGGCGGGGAGTCAGCCACCACGGGCCTATCTGATAGGCTGCCAGCCATCGCCCGCCCCCTTTCGGGCACCCACACAGGTTGCCGAGCAGCGGAGCAGGAGTACTCTGTGGTGTGTGACTTTGCAGGAGGGGGCGGGGGGCGCACCGGGTCATTGGTACCTGGTGTGCGAGTACCACCCGTGCTGTGTCTTGCTGTGCCGCCCTGTCGGGACTCCCATGACGACGTTTGTTATTCTCGTGCCTCAGTTCTTTCGCGCCAGTGGTGTCGTTTTCTTTAATTACGAGGGGGTGTGGGTAGGTCAATGGTAGTGTAAATAAATATGTTCTCTCAAAGTTCAAAACGTTCTGCCGAAACCCGGGATCGAACCAGGGACCTTTAGATCTTCAGTCTAACGCTCTCCCAACTGAGCTATTTCGGCTGAGGAGCAGAGTCCGCGGATCTGGATGGAAGATGTGGTAAGTGCACAAGGAACAGGTGAAAGTGTGCACACACCTCTAAATGAAGGAGCATGTAGCCAAGGACAGGGCTACAGCATAGGGGAGCCATGCAAAACCATGCAACTACCTACACATAGGCAGTGTGTATACACAGGAAGCAAGACTAGGGACATTGGCCATATGCACATTATGCACGCAGGAAAACACCTATCCCCAAGGGTAAGATGAGGAGGGGTGGGGAGCTCAGGATCCCTGAACTGGAAGGACAGTCACAGCTGGGAAAACAATACAGAAATAGGCTACACATATATCATGAACAAAACAGGCACATCACATCTTAAAAACAGTATCTCAAGAAGCATCACTAAATAGAGAAAGACAAACCCACATCTGAGTAGTTGGAGGGGCCCTGCTGGTGCATTGAGCAGGTGTGGTGAGCAAAAAACGGACCAAGTATTCCAGAAGTTTCATAGAGAAAAGGAGGAGAGAGATCGGCTGGGACCAAAGGGGCCAAGGAGTTGTTTTTAGCAGAAGGATAACAGTGGCATGCTTGGGGAAGTGGGGATAACCCTGATAAGCAAGGCAGTGTTCACAGCTTTGGCAACAGATGGACAAAGTGAGGCAGAATGTCCTTAATAATACAAAGCAGGAATTGGATGCCCAGGGGCGGCAGACAAGTTTGAACATGGCCGCAGAGACATCAAATGGAGAGACAGTAGACAATGTAGACCAAGAAGTGGCAGGCAAGGATTCTGTAGGAGAATGCGGATTGAATAACTGAACAGAGGAGGAGTTGATTTTGGACCTAATTTAATCCACAAAAAAGAGGGACAAGGAATCTCATGGGTCCTGCGTAAGTGGGACAGGATCAGGTGCAGCTGAGGAAAGACTCCATACAATTGTAAACAACTCTTTGGCGTAGATACAGGAGGTCTCAATAAGTGAGTCATTGTGAATCTGTTTGGCACTGAGAATGGTACGATGATACTGCGCAGTGGCCTGCCATAGGGCAAGTTTAGCAGTAACAGTCTGCGCTTCAAAGGGAGCGCCCGAAATTTATCAGTGAAACAACGCTGGGATGGATAGTAAACCAAACTGACAATATATATTATATATGAGAAAAAGTACCCTCTATCATACATTAAAAAGATAATGATGTTGAACAAAAAGAGAATGATATTATTTTCCCTATTCTGAACTCGACCCTTTTGTAAGTAGCATTCAAAGTAATGTCAGTTTAAGGAAATCTCATATTGGTTAAAATTGCCTACCAAGCCGCTTATTGTCTGCTATACTGCTAATGTACGAGGGAAATAATGCTGTAATTGGGTGGGGCTTAGGAAGGAGACTACCAAACCTATCCAAGTAGAAAAGGGTGTTCTCTAGGGTTGCGTTTTTTCCACCACCGTTGCGTTTTTTGTTTTAAATTAATGCCCTGATAAGTAAACTGGTAAATGTGCTCTCTGATTGATAGGGAGAATTCTCATTCTATGGCTAATTTCCCTTACTTATAGAGTTCCCCAGCAGCTTTGCTGGATTTTAAGGTTTTTTTTTTCTCCTGCTAAGAGTGAGACTCTTTTTCCCCACTCTTAGACATTTCTGCTATGTGTGTTCTAGGCTATTTTTGTGTTTAATGTCTATGGGGTTTCTCTCACCTACATAGGAACCATCTTTACTCAGATGTGTTACACAGCACCCTCCGTGCAGTGACACAGGGGTGTCGTAGCGACCCCCAAACATAGACTCCATACCCTGGGACTGGCTACTGTCTCCCAGGGCATGTAAAGTCCCCATTGACTTTACTAGTCAATTTTTGTGAACTAAACCAGTACAACCCATCTTACTATGGAGGTACTGGGAAGGGTTAATAGATTTTCCCTTGTGTTCATTTTCGAGAGGGTACCGTACAGTTCCTCTCTCAAATGTTTCTGGCTGGTGGCAGTGGTTACTACCGTAAATATTCAACCGTGAATATTTTCCTATGGGATTTTCCCATTGTTCGAGGCTACCACATTCTCTGACAGCCTCTAACATACCGCCGGTGTATTTTAATATTAACTTTACTCTGGTAGGTTTTATTTGCCAGAACTTTTATATAACTTCTTTCTCGTGTCTTTCTCTAAACTCCTAACCCAGGTCAGGGATCCTTTGTTCGTCCTTTTGGCGGGCTTCTGCCAAGAAGCCCTCCTTTCGGCGCCACTGAGTCTGGGGTGGATCCATTGTGTGGGAGGGGGAGTAGGACCCCTGGACAGGGTTGCCTCAGCAACCCATGTCACACTCTATCCTGATAGGCTGGAGGGTCTCCCACCAAGATGACCACTCCACTGTGTGAGTGACAGCTAGGCTGTACAAATTTTTTTTGCATAAAAACAGGGTCCTGAGGACTGAAGAGCAAGACGTCGCCACTGGAACTCAGAAGCCGAAGAGGAGAGAAGCTAAAGACATCTGCAACGACTGAACCACCAGTGAAGCCCTGCTGCAGCGTCTCACCACTTTTCTCCACACAATGAGAGAAGATCTTCATCTGCAAGAGCCTTCTTCCCTTGAGCTGGTGGGGCCAACCAGTTTGCCAATCGCCTTCCTGGACCTGCCCTGGTCGAATCACCAGTACCCTTTACTTGGACACCGGGTAGCCAGGCACCCGTCCACCCGGACCGCGATTTAAAGGAGCGTACCTTTTATTTGTCGGGCAGCACCGCGGCTGGTTTCATCCCTGGGTAGTGCAGTAACACGAACAGTCCTCCACGACGAGAGCCTCTCTTCCTCTGCTGGATCCCCCTAACTGCAGGAACTACCAGGAACAACCGCCACCGCAGGAGCCACTTCAGGAGCCACTTCTTCATTTATAAGGTACATTGTTCTGCCAGGCTGCCCTTTCTGCGTGGTAGAGCTAAAGGTGTTTTAAATCCTTTACCTACCTGTTGGGTTGGCCGCCCCTCTCTCTTAACATTGTCTTTCACCTTCTGCATCAACCTTTTCAACCTCGTTAACCAAAGACTTGACTGCAGAACGTTTTGCTCCTGGGCCCTTGCCCTGTACCACTGACTCTGGCACAGGCCTACAGACTCTGGCTACATTTGTTAGAACTGTATTCACTAGATTGCTTCTCAGCTAGAACTGTGTTGGTGCACCTACTTCTTATAAACACCCCTTCCTTCCCACTTCTAAACCATGTGCCATGTTGCTCAGTTTTCATTTAAGTATTTGCTATACTGATGTACTGCCTTGCCTAAACTGGTTCACAAACCAATGGGAAGTGTTGCTGGGGTCTATAAGAAGATATTTCTATATGACTTGTGTTTTCATTCCCTTGGAAGAAATTGCTAGAGTGCCATTTGTGTTTGGTTTTCACTGTGCCATTTTGCTCAGTTTTCACTCTTGCTCAAACTTGTCTACAATTTAACTAGGGAGTTGTGTATACTTTCTTTGACTGAATTTAACTTACTTAAGAACCGTGATAAAGGTGTTTTATTAGTAGTGTACAAAATAAATATATATTCCTTTTTATTACAAAGCTTTGGTCAGTGTTTCCTTGTTCCAAAGTGCTGAAGGCCTATTGTGTAAACCCTGAATACTGCTCATCTCCCTCTTGAGATAAGTCTGACTACTCAGCCACAGCTACCAACTAAATCTTTGTGGTACGGACTGATACCAAAGGGGATTTATTGCTCACACCTGTAGTCCTAATCTTCTGTAGTGCTCCCTAAGGGAACTGCACAGGATTCTGCCTAACACTGATGCCCCGGCTCTGGCTGGAGACAAAATCCCTGTTTTATTGTTGGCGTATGATGCGATTCTAAATTGTCCTCTGGGTGAAAAATGCAACTGCATTTGTTCTCATAGGTTTGTGAGGGGGTAGGGTTACCATTTAACATAGATACATTCATTAATGTCTACCTAATGGCCCTGTCATGGTCCAAGGCCCTCAGGCCAATCTCCTCCTCTTTGATAGGCGCTTCCCTCGCCTCATCAATTTCCTTTCATCTCCTGCTGTCCCCTCCTCTCCCCCCTTGGCTACCTTGCCCTCACTCTCCTCCTCCTCCTCCTCTGCCCCTCCGAGGGCTCTTTCTCCTCCACAGGGCATACCTCCGATCTGTACCCCTCCCCGGAAGGTCTTTAAGGCTGGCAACCTTCTTCATATTGCCACTCTCAACTCTTGCTCTGCCGTCAAACACTCCTCTGACATCTGCCACCTCCTTGAAGAACTAGACCTTGATGTCCTTGGTCTTACTAAGACATGGTTCACGGCCAGCTCAGTCACGAGCTTATACACTCTCCTCCCTGATGGCTACAAGATCCTCTCAGCACCCAGATCCTCCCGGTGGGGGGGGGGGGGTAGCCTTGATCTTTCCTGAGTGGATTCCTGCCTCTATCATTCCCACTCAGACTTACTTCTCTTTTGAATGCCTTGGCTGTAGGCTTTCTCTCTCGCCTACCCATTCTCTTACTGTGGTTACCATCTACCGGCCTCCTGGTTAAATCACCTCATTTCTCTCTGAGTGGGCAGACCTCTCCTCCTCCCTCCTGGCCTCTACCACTCAACTCCTCCTTCCTTCAGATGTAAAAGGCCCAAGTCAAGCAGGCTGCCTTATATGGTGCAGAGCTCTGGGGCCACTCGAACTGTAGGAAATTGGGGACATTTGAGAATGGTTTAATAAAGAACACCCTAAGACCCCCGTGTGGGACATCCACAATCTTAATCGACGGGGAGATTGCTTTACCTGCCACAGGGGCCATTGTGACCCTAATACCCATTTTACATTGAATAAGATTGTGGAGCAGAGTGGAGCTACATACGTGTATTGACATTTTGGGGGCAGCCAGGAGCTTTGTGTATGAAGTGGTTTTCGTGTGTCAAAAGTTGGCTGCGTTTGATAGGTCATAGTGATCTCTGGCAGTGTCCTGCTGACATTGGGGGTAACGCTAAACAAATCATCGAAGCAACCTACCAGCAGAAAATGGATCAGGACTTCTTGAGATCTGTATTCACTTCTGCAATGATAATCTATTTGGAGAATAAGAGCAGCAGGGGATATAAATCATATTTGGATATTATGAGACCTAGGTTGCTGCATACTAAATAAAGGTTCAACATCCTAGCATCCTACCAGTGGCAGCAATACGGAATGCATGGGTTACGACGGAATCAAATAAATGTCTATACTGCCTGCATAGGGTCGAATCACTGGAGCACTTCCTTCTAGCATGCCCCTTCTATCTTTCATATAGAAGGATGCATCTGAGGCCAAGATTTCAATGGTTTGGTAACAGATCATCAAGTCAAGCAATGTTAATTTGAAGAAGGTCTGATGATGCTCCAAATGTCTCTAAGGAAGGCATGTTATCAACAGTAAGACAGACACACGTGACCACAATTCAAGGGTGTTTATTGAACTTCAAAAAGGGTTTGAGAAACGCCCATCTAATCCTAAATCTACAGATGGGAGCAAGCTACGACCATCAAATAATACCGCAGGTCCTAGTGGTGTCTCGTCAAAATAAAAGTGCCTATACTAATAAACCTATTGCCAATCCTTACCTCTAAATACAAATAATGTGGAAACAATGTTTTGTAAAAGAAAGAAGTGTTCAAGAAATAATATGTCAGGAATTTCAAGCCTTTGGCTTCCCTTCACCATGTTTTCAGCACAGGATATGATGGTAAAGTCAAGCTTAGCACAGTCTCTGGCTTCTCTAGAATGAGGGTGCAGTTGAAACGTTAGCATCAGGGCCTGATACGACGAACAAACTAAGTTATTTTCCTCTCGGAATTTCACACATGCTCAATTTCTCAGGTGATTATATACAGCTAGTGGTGAAAAGACGTGCTCTGAGGAATGCAATTAGGCTCCTTAAGAATAACCCCTTGGCCGATATAGACACATTCATCAAGAAACTGAAAAACCAATATAAATATTGGCTTTGTTGGAATCGGTTTCTATGGTCCAACAGAATGCAGAAAGAATGCTTAAAGCCATCAGTAAGAAAGATTTGTGCGCAGTATGGAATTTGATTAAATCTAATGGTAACACTCAGACAAATGATCAATCAAACGCTGTCTCGGAGGATAAATGGACAAACCATTTTAAAAGGTTATACTCCGAACCGGGTTCCTTAGAATTACAGATCTTTAAATCACAGCCGGTCTGGAATTTGGATCACGACTTGGAGGTAATAGTCACCTTGATAAAGAAAGCTAGTACCTCTCATGCCCCAGGACCAGATGGCCTATCAAACGTAATTTTCTCAGTTCAGGCAAAGCCTCAGCCCTTGCACCTCTCAGTTCAGACAGAGCCTCAGCCCCTGGACTGTCAGTTCAGGCAAAGCCTCGGCCCTTGCACCTCTTAGTCCAGGCAGAGCCCCAGCCCTTGCAGCTGTCAGATAAGGTGGGGCCCCAGCCCTTGCACCTGTCAGATCAGGGAGGACCTCAGCCCTTTTACCTGTCAGTCAGGCAGAGCCTCAGCCCTTGCACCTGTCAGTTCAGGAAAAGCCTCAACCCTTGCACCTGTCAGCTCAGGTAGAACCTCAGCCGTTGCAAATCTATGGTCTGGCAGAGCCTCAGCCCCTGCACTGTCAGTCAGACAAAGCCTCAACCCTTGCACCTCTCAGTGCAGGCAGAGCCTCAGCCCTTGCACCTCTCAGTTCAGGCAGAGCCTCAGCCTCTGCACCTCTAAGTTCAGGCAGAGCCTCAGCCCTTGCACCTGTCAGCTCAGGCAGAGCCTGAGCCCTTGCACCTCTCAGTTCAGGCAGAGCCTGAGCCCTTGCACCTCTCAGTTCAGGCAGAGCCTCAGCCTCTGCCCCTCAGCCTCTCCCCTCTCAGTTCAGGCAGAGCCTTGGCCCCTACCCCTCTCAGTTCAGGCAGAGCCTCGGCCCCTGCACTGTCAGTTCAGGCAAAGCCTTGGCCCTTGCACCTCTCAGTTCAGGCAGAGCCTCAGCCCCTGCACTGTCAGTTCAGGCAAAGCCTTGGCCCTTGCACCTCTCAATCCAGGCAGAGCCTCGGCCCTTGCACCTGTCAGTTCAGGCAGAGCCTTGGCCCCTGCCCCTCTCAGTTCAGGCAGATCCTCGGCCCCTGCACTGTCAGTTCAGGCAAAGCCTCAGCCCTTGCACCTCTCAATCCAGGCAGAGCCTCGGCCCTTCCACCTGTCAGTTCAGGCAGAGCCTCGGCCCTTGCACCTCTCAGTTCAGGCAGAGCCTCGACTCCTGCACCTCTCAGTTCAGGCAGAGCCTCAGCTCGTGCACCTCTCAGTTCAGGCAGAGCCTCAGCCCTTGCCCATCTCAGTTCAGGCAGAGCCTCAGCCTCTGCACCTCTCAGTTCAGGCAGAGCCTCAGCTCTTGCACCGCTCAGTTCAGGCAGAGCCTCAGCTCTTGCACCTCCCAGTTCAAGCAAAGCCTCAGCCCTTGCCCCTCTCAGTTCAGGCAGAGCCTCAGCCTCTGCACCTCTCCGTTCAGGCAGAGCCTCAGCTCTTGCACCTCTCAGTTCAGGCAGAGCCTCAGCTCTTGCCCCTCTCAGTTCAGGCAGAGCCTCAGCCTCTGCACCTCTCAGTTCAGGCAGAGCCTCAGCTCTTGCACCTCTCAGTTCAGGCAGAGCCTCAGCTCTTGCACCTCTCAGTTCAGGCAGAGCCTCAGCCTTGCCCCTCTCAGTTCAGACAGAGCCTAAGCCTCTGCACCTCTCCGTTCAGACAGAGCCTCAGGTCCTGCACCTCTCCGTTCAGGCACAGCCTCAGCTCCTGCACCTCTCAGTTCAGACAGAGCCTCAGCCCTTGCCCCTCTAAGTTCAGGCAGAGCCTCAGCCCTTGCCCCTCTCAGTTCAGGCAGAACCTCAGCCTCTGGACCTCTCAGTTCAGGCAGAGCCTCAGCCACTGCACCTCTCAGTTCAGGCAGAACCTCAGCCTTGCCCCCCTCAGTTCAGGCAGAGCCTCAGCCTCTCCACCTCTCCGTTCAGGCAGAGCCTCAGCCTCTGCACCTCTCCATTCAGGCAGAGCCTCAGCCTCTGCACCTCTCCATTCAGGCAGAGCCTCAGCTCTTGCACCTCTCAGTTCAGGCAGAGCCTCAGCCTTGCCCCTCTCAGTTCAGGCAGAGCCTCAGCCTCGCACCTCTCAGTTCAGGCAGAGCCTGAGCCCTTGCCCCTCTCAGTTCAGGCAGAGCCTCAGCTCTTGCACCTCTCAGTCCAGGCAGAGCCTCAGCTTTTGCACCTCTAAGTTCAGGCAGAGCCTCAGCTTCTGCACCTCTCAGTTCAGGCAGAGCCTCAGCCCTTGCCCCTCTCCGTTCAGGCAGAGCCTCGGCCCTTGCACCTGTCAGTTCAGGCAGAGCCTCGGCCCTTGCACCTCTCAGTTCAGGCAGAGCCTCGGCCCTTGCACCTCTCAGTTCAGGCAGAGCCTCAGCTCTTGCCCCTCTCAGTTCAGGCAGAGCCTCAGCCCTTGCCCCTCTCAGTTCAGGCAGAGCCTCAGCCTCTGCACCTCTCAGTTCAGGCAGAGCCTCAGCTCTTGCACCGCTCAGTTCAGGCAGAGCCTCAGCTCTTGTACCTCTCAGTTCAAGCAAAGTCTTAGCCCTTGCCCCTCTCAGTTCAGGCAGAGCGTCAGCCTCTGCACCTCTCTGTTCATGCAGAGCCTCAGCTCTTGCACCTCTCAGCTCAGGCAGAGCCTCAGCCCTTGCCCCTCTCAGTTCAGGCAGAGCCTCAGCCTCTGCACCTCTCAGTTCAGGCAGAGCCTCAGCTCTTGCACCTCTCAGTTCAGGCAGAGCCTCAGCTCTTGCACCTCTCAGTTCAGGCAGAGCCTCAACCTTGCATCTCTCGGTTCAGGCAGAGCCTCAGCCTCCGCACCTCTCCGTTCAGGCAGAGCCTCAGCTCCTGCACCTCTCCGTTCAGGCAGAGCCTCAGCCCTTGCCGCTCTCAGTTCAGGCAGGGCCTCTGCCCTTGCACCTGTCGGTTCAGGCAGAGCCTCAGCCTTGCCCTCTCAGTTCAGGCAGAGCGTCAATCCTTGCCCCTCTCAGTTCAGGCAGAGCCTCAGCACCTCTCCGTTCAGGCAGAGCCTCAGCTCTTGCACCTCTCATTTGAGGCAGAGCCTCAGCATTGCCCCTCTCAGTTCAGGCAGAGCCTCAGCACCTCTCCGTTCAGGCAGAGCCTCAGCTCTTGCACCTGTCAGTTCAGGCAGAGCCTCAGCCTTGCCCCTCTCAGTTCAGGCAGAGCCTCAGCCTCTGCACCTCTCAGTTCAGGCAGAGCCTCAGCTCTTGCACCTCTCCGTTCAGACAGAGCCTGAGCCTTGCACCTCTCTGTTCAGACAGAGCCTCAGCCTTGCCCCTCTCAGTTCAGGCAGACCCTCAGCCTCTGCACCTCTCAGTTCAGGCAGAGCCTCAGCTCTTGCACCTCTCAGTTCAGGCAGAGCCTCAGCCCTTGCCCCTCTCAGTTCAGGCAGAGCCTCAGCCTCTGCACCTCTCCGTTCAGGCAGAGCCTCAGCTCTTGCACCTCTCAGTTCAGGCAGAGCCTCAGCCTCTGCACCTCTCCGTTCAGGCAGAGCCTCAGCTCTTGCACCTCTCAGTTCAGACAGAGCCTCAGCCTTGCCCCTCTCAGTTCAGGCAGAGCCTCAGCCTCTGCACCTCTCCGTTCAGGCAGAGCCTCAGCCTCTGCACCTCTCCGTTCAGGCAGAGCCTCAGCTCTTGCACCTCTCAGTTCAGGCAGAGCCTCAGCCTTGCCCCTCTCAGTTCAGGCAGAGCCTCAGCCTCTGCACCTTTCCGTTCAGGCAGAGCCTCAGCCTCTGCACCTCTCCGTTCAGGCAGAGCCTCAGCTCTTGCACCTCTCAGTTCAGGCAGAGCCTCAGCCTTGCCCCTCTCAGTTCAGGCAGAGCCTCAGCCTCTGCTCCTCTCCGTTCAGGCAGAGCCTCAGCTCTTGCACCTCTCAGTTCAGGCAGAGCCTCAGCCTTGCCCCTCTCAGTTCAGGCAGAGCCTCAGCCTCTGCACCTCTCCGTTCAGGCAGAGCCTCAGCTCTTGCACCTCTCAGTTCAGGCAGAGCCTCAGCCTCTGCACCTCTCCATTCAGGCAGAGCCTCAGCCCTTGCACCTCTCAGTTCAGGCAGGGCCTCACCCTTGCCCCTCTCAGTTCAGGCACAGCCTCAGCCTCTGCACCTCTCAGTTCAGGCAGAGCCTCAGCTCTTGCACCACTCAGTTCAGGCAGAACCTCAGCTCTTGTACCTCTCAGTTCAAGCAAAGCCTTAGCCCTTGCCCCTCTCAGTTCAGGCAGAGCCTCAGCCTCTGCACCTCTCAGTTCAGGCAGAGCCTCAGCTCTTGCACCTCTCAGTTCAGGCATAGCCTCAGCTCTTGCACCTCTCAGTTCAGGCAGAGCCTCAACCTTGCCCCTCTCGGTTCAGGCAGAGCCTCAGCCTCTGCAACTCTCAGTTCAGGCAGAGCCTCAGCCCTTGCCCATCTCAGTTCAGGCAGAGCCTCAGCCTCTGCACCTCTCAGTTCAGGCAGAGCCTCAGCTCTTGCACCGCTCAGTTCAGGCAGAGCCTCAGCTCTTGCACCTCCCAGTTCAAGCAAAGCCTCAGCCCTTGCCCCTCTCAGTTCAGGCAGAGCCTCAGCCTCTGCACCTCTCCGTTCAGGCAGAGCCTCAGCTCTTGCACCTCTCAGTTCAGGCAGAGCCTCAGCTCTTGCCCCTCTCAGTTCAGGCAGAGCCTCAGCCTCTGCACCTCTCAGTTCAGGCAGAGCCTCAGCTCTTGCACCTCTCAGTTCAGGCAGAGCCTCAGCTCTTGCACCTCTCAGTTCAGGCAGATCCTCAGCCTTGCCCCTCTCAGTTCAGACAGAGCCTAAGCCTCTGCACCTCTCCGTTCAGACAGAGCCTCAGGTCCTGCACCTCTCCGTTCAGGCACAGCCTCAGCTCCTGCACCTCTCAGTTCAGACAGAGCCTCAGCCCTTGCCCCTCTAAGTTCAGGCAGAGCCTCAGCCCTTGCCCCTCTCAGTTCAGGCAGAACCTCAGCCTCTGGACCTTTCAGTTCAGGCAGAGCCTCAGCCACTGCACCTCTCCGTTCAGGCAGAGCCTCAGCTCTTGCACCTCTCAGTTCAGGCAGAACCTCAGCCTTGCCCCTCTCAGTTCAGGCAGAGCCTCAGCCTCTCCACCTCTCCGTTCAGGCAGAGCCTCAGCCTCTGCACCTCTCCATTCAGGCAGAGCCTCAGCCTCTGCACCTCTCCATTCAGGCAGAGCCTCAGCTCTTGCACCTCTCAGTTCAGGCAGAGCCTCAGCCTTGCCCCTCTCAGTTCAGGCAGAGCCTCAGCCTCGCACCTCTCAGTTCAGGCAGAGCCTGAGCCCTTACCCCTCTCAGTTCAGGCAGAGCCTCAGCTCTTGCACCTCTCAGTCCAGGCAGAGCCTCAGCTTTTGCACCTCTAAGTTCAGGCAGAGCCTCAGCTTCTGCACCTCTCAGTTCAGGCAGAGCCTCAGCCCTTGCCCCTCTCCGTTCAGGCAGAGCCTCGGCCCTTGCACCTGTCAGTTCAGGCAGAGCCTCGGCCCTTGCACCTCTCAGTTCAGGCAGAGCCTCGGCCCTTGCACCTCTCAGTTCAGGCAGAGCCTCAGCTCTTGCCCCTCTCAGTTCAGGCAGAGCCTCAGCCCTTGCCCCTCTCAGTTCAGGCAGAGCCTCAGCCTCTGCACCTCTCAGTTCAGGCAGAGCCTCAGCTCTTGCACCGCTCAGTTCAGGCAGAGCCTCAGCTCTTGTACCTCTCAGTTCAAGCAAAGTCTTAGCCCTTGCCCCTCTCAGTTCAGGCAGAGCGTCAGCCTCTGCACCTCTCTGTTCAGGCAGAGCCTCAGCTCTTGCACCTCTCAGTTCAGGCAGAGCCTCAGCCCTTGCCCCTCTCAGTTCAGGCAGAGCCTCAGCCTCTGCACCTCTCAGTTCAGGCAGAGCCTCAGCTCTTGCACCTCTCAGTTCAGGCAGAGCCTCAGCTCTTGCACCTCTCAGTTCAGGCAGAGCCTCAACCTTGCATCTCTCGGTTCAGGCAGAGCCTCAGCCTCCGCACCTCTCCGTTCAGGCAGAGCCTCAGCTCCTGCACCTCTCCGTTCAGGCAGAGCCTCAGCCCTTGCCGCTCTCAGTTCAGGCAGGGCCTCTGCCCTTGCACCTGTCGGTTCAGGCAGAGCCTCAGCCTTGCCCTCTCAGTTCAGGCAGAGCGTCAATCCTTGCCCCTCTCAGTTCAGGCAGAGCCTCAGCACCTCTCCGTTCAGGCAGAGCCTCAGCTCTTGCACCTCTCATTTCAGGCAGAGCCTCAGCATTGCCCCTCTCAGTTCAGGCAGAGCCTCAGCACCTCTCCGTTCAGGCAGAGCCTCAGCTCTTGCACCTGTCAGTTCAGGCAGAGCCTCAGCCTTGCCCCTCTCAGTTCAGGCAGAGCCTCAGCCTCTGCACCTCTCCGTTCAGGCAGAGCCTCAGCTCTTGCACCTCTCCGTTCAGACAGAGCCTGAGCCTTGCACCTCTCTGTTCAGACAGAGCCTCAGCCTTGCCCCTCTCAGTTCAGGCAGACCCTCAGCCTCTGCACCTCTCAGTTCAGGCAGAGCCTCAGCTCTTGCACCTCTCAGTTCAGGCAGAGCCTCAGCCCTTGCCCCTCTCAGTTCAGGCAGAGCCTCAGCCTCTGCACCTCTCCGTTCAGGCAGAGCCTCAGCTCTTGCACCTCTCAGTTCAGGCAGAGCCTCAGCCTCTGCACCTCTCCGTTCAGGCAGAGCCTCAGCTCTTGCACCTCTCAGTTCAGACAGAGCCTCAGCCTTGCCCCTCTCAGTTCAGGCAGAGCCTCAGCCTCTGCACCTCTCCGTTCAGGCAGAGCCTCAGCCTCTGCACCTCTCCGTTCAGGCAGAGCCTCAGCTCTTGCACCTCTCAGTTCAGGCAGAGCCTCAGCATTGCCCCTCTCAGTTCAGGCAGATTCTCAGCCTCTGCACCTTTCCGTTCAGGCAGAGCCTCAGCCTCTGCACCTCTCCGTTCAGGCAGAGCCTCAGCTCTTGCACCTCTCAGTTCAGGCAGAGCCTCAGCCTTGCCCCTCTCAGTTCAGGCAGAGCCTCAGCCTCTGCTCCTCTCCGTTCAGGCAGAGCCTCAGCTCTTGCACCTCTCAGTTCAGGCAGAGCCTCAGCCTTGCCCCTCTCAGTTCAGGCAGAGCCTCAGCCTCTGCACCTCTCCGTTCAGGCAGAGCCTCAGCTCTTGCACCTCTCAGTTCAGGCAGAGCCTCAGCCTCTGCACCTCTCCATTCAGGCAGAGCCTCAGCCCTTGCACCTCTCAGTTCAGGCAGGGCCTCAGCCTTGCCCCTCTCAGTTCAGGCACAGCCTCAGCCTCTGCACCTCTCAGTTCAGGCAGAGCCTCAGCTCTTGCACCGCTCAGTTCAGGCAGAACCTCAGCTTTTGTACCTCTCAGTTCAAGCAAAGCCTTAGCCCTTGCCCCTCTCAGTTCAGGCAGAGCCTCAGCCTCTGCACCTCTCAGTTCAGGCAGAGCCTCAGCTCTTGCACCTCTCAGTTCAGGCATAGCCTCAGCTCTTGCACCTCTCAGTTCAGGCAGAGCCTCAACCTTGCCCCTCTCGGTTCAGGCAGAGCCTCAGCCTCTGCAACTCTCCGTTCAGGCAGAGCCTCAGCTCCTGCACCTCTCCGTTCAGGCAGAGCCTCAGCCCTTGCCGCTCTCAGTTCAGGCAGGGCCTCTGCCCTTGCACCTGTCGGTTCAGGCAGAGCCTCAGCCTTGCCCTCTCAGTTCAGGCAGAGCCTCAGTCCTTGCCCCTCTCAGTTCAGGCAGAGCCTCAGCACCTCTCCGTTCAGGCAGAGCCTCAGTTCTTGCACCTCTCATTTCAGGCAGAGCCTCAGCATTGCCCCTCTCAGTTCAGGCAGAGCCTCAGCACCTCTCCGTTCAGGCAGAGCCTCAGCTCTTGCACCTCTCAGTTCAGGCATAGCCTCAGCCTTGCCCCTCTCAGTTCAGGCAGAGCCTCAGCCTCTGCACCTCTCCGTTCAGGCAGAGCCTCAGCTCTTGCACCTCTCCGTTCAGACAGAGCCTGAGCCTTGCACCTCTCTGTTCAGACAGAGCCTCAGCCTTGCCCCTCTCAGTTCAGGCAGACCCTCAGCCTCTGCACCTCTCAGTTCAGGCAGAGCCTCAGCTCTTGCACCTCTCAGTTCAGGCAGAGCCTCAGCCCTTGCCCCTCTCAGTTCAGGCAGAGCCTCAGCCTCTGCACCTCTCCATTCAGGCAGAGCCTCAGCTCTTGCACCTCTCAGTTCAGGCAGAGACTCAGCCTCTGCACCTCTCCGTTCAGGCAGAGCCTCAGCTCTTGCACCTCTCAGTTCAGACAGAGCCTCAGCCTTTCCCCTCTCAGTTCAGGCAGAGCCTCAGCCTCTGCACCTCTCCATTCAGGCAGAGCCTCAGCCTCTGCACCTCTCCGTTCATGCAGAGCCACAGCTCTTGCACCTCTCAGTTCAGGCAGAGCCTCAGCCTTGCCCCTCTCAGTTCAGGCAGAGCCTCAGCCTCTGCACCTTTCCGTTCAGGCAGAGCCTCAGCCTCTGCACCTCTCCGTTCAGGCAGAGCCTCAGCTCTTGCACCTCTCAGTTCAGGCAGAGCCTCAGCCTCTGCTCCTCTCCGTTCAGGCAGAGCCTCAGCTCTTGCACCTCTCAGTTCAGGCAGAGCCTCAGCCTTGCCCCTCTCAGTTGAGGCAGAGCCTCAGCCTCTGCACCTCTCCGTTCAGGCAGAGCCTCAGCTCTTGCACCTCTCAGTTCAGGCAGAGCCTCAGCCCTTGCCCCTCTCAGTTCAGGCAGAACCTCAGCCTCTGCACCTCTCAGTTCAGGCAGAGCGTCAGCTCTTGCACCTCTCAGTTCAGGCAGAGCCTCAGCCCTTGCACCTCTCCGTTCAGGCAGAGCCTCAGCCCTTGCACCTCTCAGTTCAGGCAGAGCCTCAGCCCTTGCACCTCTCAGTTCAGGCAGAGCCTCAGCCTTGCCCCTCTCAGTTCATGCAGAGCCTCAGCCTCTGCACCTCTCTGTTCAGGCAGAGCCTCAGCTCTTGCACCTTTCAGTTCAGGCAGAGCCTCAGCCTTGCCCCTCTCCGTTCAGGCAGAGCCTCAGCCCCTGCACCTCTCCGTTCAGGCAGAGCCTGAGCCCTTGTCCCTCTCAGTTCAGGCAGAGCCTCAGCTCTTGCACCTCTCAGTCCATGCAGAGCCTCAGCTCTTCCACCACTCAGTTCTGGCAGAGCCTCAGCCTCTGCACCTCTCAGTTCAGGCAGAGCCTCAGCCCTTGCCCCTCTCCGTTAAGGCAGAGCCTCAGCCCTTTCACCTGTCAGTTCAGGCAGAGCCTCAGCCCTTGCACCTGTCAGCTCAGGCAGAGGTTCAGCCCTTGCACCGGTCAGTTCAGGCAGAGCCCCAGCCCTTGCACCTGTCAGCTCAGGCAGAGGTTCAGCCCTTGCACCTTTCAGTTCAGGCAGAGCCCCAGCCCTTACACCTGTCAGATCAGGGAGGACCTCAGCCCTTGCACCTGTCAGTTCAGGCAGAGCCCCAGCCCTTGCACCTGTCAGTTCAGGGAGGACCTCAGCCCTTGCACCTGTCAGTTCAGGGAGGACCTCAGCCCTTGCACCTGTCAGCTCAGGGAGGACCTCAGCCCTTGCACCTGTCAGCTCAGGGAGGACCTCAGCCCTTGCACCTGTCAGCTCAGGGAGGACCTCAGCCCTTGCACCTGTCGGCTCAGGGAGGACCTCAGCCCTTGCACCTGTCGGCTCAGGGAGGACCTCAGCCCTGGGAGGACCTCAGCCCTTGCACCTGTCGGCTCAGGGAGGACCTCAGCCCTTGCACCTGTCGGCTCAGGGAGGACCTCAGCCCTTGCACCTGTCAGTTCAGGGAGGACCTCAGCCCTTGCACCTGTCAGCTCAGGGAGGACCTCAGCCCTTGCACCTGTCGGCTCAGGGAGGACCTCAGCCCTTGCACCTGTCAGCTCAGGGAGGACCTCAGCCCTTGCACCTGTCGGCTCAGGGAGGACCTCAGCCCTTGCACCTGTCGGCTCAGGGAGGACCTCAGCCCTTGCACCTGTCAGTTCAGGGAGGACCTCAGCCCTTGCACCTGTCAGCTCAGGGAGGACCTCAGCCCTTGCACCTGTCAGCTCAGGGAGGACCTCAGCCCTTGCACCTGTCAGCTCAGGGAGGAGACCATAGTTTGACCCCTAAAGAGCACTAGCAAGGGCCTGTGGGCTGTAATCTCCAGGTTATAATAATGCCCCTGGGCAACAGCAGCAGGAATCTCGCCGACATGCACCCACATAAAATCCCCAAAGCAAGGGCCAAACGCGAGCATGGTCCGCGGACTACAATCTCCGTGGGGGGGAGGGCGGAGAGAGGGGGGTAATGAATGTAGTGACTTTACTACAACCCCCCCCCCCTCCAATGCCCTGGACAAACGAGATCCCAAGTTGTTCAAATCTGAAATCACATGTAAGAACCCTAAATAAACTCAATCCAATCGTACAGGGAGTGTGTACATTGTGAGCAAAGGAAATGTGGAAAAGAAACACAAATAACTTTACAATTCATTTAATTGTAAAAGAAAAAGTGACTCTCCCCGTCGGGGAATTGAACCCCGGTCTCCCGCGTGACAGGCGGGGATACTGACCACTATACTAACGAGGACCGCTGGGGCTCCCAACGGAAAAGCCCTATATGAAGAGGAGGCGGGTCATGAGCAGCCACGGTGCGCTATCATAGGCTGCCCATAAAGCCTCCCAAAGAGGAGGCGGGGCGTGAGCAGTCACAGTGCGCTATTATAGGCTGCCCATAATGCCTTCCACAGAGGAGGCGGGGCGTGAGCAGTCACAGTGCGCTATTATAGGCTGCCCATAGAGCCTCCCAAAGAGGAGGCGGGGCGTGAGCAGTCACGTCCCTCTCTGATTGGGTGTCAGTCTCCGTCCCTTCACCGGAGGAGGCGGTGCATGAGTCACAACAGCCCTCTCTGATAGGCTGCCAGCCACCGTCCCTCACCCAAGGAGGCGGCTAGGCTGCCAGCCACCGTCCCTCACTCACTCAAGGAGGCGGCGCATGAGCAATAATAGACTTGTCTGATAGGCTGCCACCCACCGAGGAGGCGGGGAGTCAGCTACCACGGGCCTATCTGATAGGCTGCCAGCCATCGCCCGCCCCCTTTCGGGCACACCACACAGGTTGCCGAGCAGCGGAGCAGGGGTACTCTGTGGTGTGTGACTTTGCAGGAGGCGGCGGGGGGCGCACCGGGTCATTGGTACCTGGTGTGCGAGTACCACCCGTGCTGTGTCTTGCTATGCCGCCCTGTCGGGACTCCCATGACGACGTTTGTTATTCTCGTGCCTCAGTTCTTTCGCGCCAGTGGTGTCGTTTTCTTTAATTACGAGGGGGTGTGGGTAGGTCAATGGTAGTGTAAATAAATATGTTCTCTTCAAAGTTCAAAACATTCTGCCGAAACCCGGGATCGAACCAGGGACCTTTAGATCTTCAGTCTAACGCTCTCCCAACTGAGCTATTTCGGCTGAGGAGCTGAGTCCGCGGATCTGGATGGAAGATGTGGTAAGTGCACAAGGAACAGGTGAAAGTGTGCACACACCTCTAAATGAAGGAGCATGTAGCCAAGGACAGGGCTACAGCATAGGGGAGCCATGCAAAACCATGCAACTACCTACACATAGGCAGTGTGTATACACAGGAAGCAAGACTAGGGACATTGGCCATATGCACATTATGCACGCAGGAAAACACCTATCCCCAAGGGTAAGATGAGGAGGGGTGGGGAGCTCAGGATCCCTGAACTGGAAGGACAGTCACAGCTGGGAAAACAATACAGAAATAGGCTACAAATATATCATGAACAAAACAGGCACATCACATCTTAAAAACAGTATCTCAAGAAGCATCACTAAATAGAGAAAGACAAACCCACATCTGAGTAGTTGGAGGGGCCCTGCTGGTGCATTGAGCAGGTGTGGTGAGCAAAAAACGGACCAAGTATTCCAGAAGTTTCATAGAGAAAAGGAGGAGAGAGATCGGCTGGGACCAAAGGGGCCAAGGAGTTGTTTTTAGCAGAAGGATAACAGTGGCATGCTTGGGGAAGTGGGGATAACCCTGATAAGCAAGGCAGTGTTCACAGCTTTGGCAACAGATGGACAAAGTGAGGCAGAATGTCCTTAATAATACAAAGCAGGAATTGGATGCCCAGGGGCGGCAGACAAGTTTGAACATGGCCGCAGAGACATCAAATGGAGAGACAGTAGACAATGTAGACCAAGAAGTGGCAGGCAAGGATTCTGTAGGAGAATGCGGATTGAATAACTGAACAGAGGAGGAGTTGATTTTGGACCTAATTTAATCCACAAAAAAGAGGGACAAGGAATCTCATGGGTCCTGCGTAAGTGGGACAGGATCAGGTGCAGCTGAGGAAAGACTCCATACAATTGTAAACAACTCTTTGGCGTAGATACAGGAGGTCTCAATAAGTGAGACATTGTGAATCTGTTTGGCACTGAGAATGGTACGATGATACGGCGCAGTGGCCTGCCATAGGGCAAGTTTAGCAGTAACAGTCTGCGCTTCAAAGGGAGCGCCCGAAATTTATCAGTGAAACAACGCTGGGATGGATAGTAAACCAAACTGACAATATATATTATATATGAGAAAAAGTACCCTCTATCATACATTAAAAAGATAATGATGTTGAACAAAAAGAGAATGATATTATTTTCCATATTCTGAACTCGACCCTTTTGTAAGTAGCATTCAAAGTAATGTCAGTTTAAGGAAATCTCATATTGGTTAAAATGGCCTACCAAGCCGCTTATTGTCTGCTATACTGCTAATGTACGAGGGAAATAATGCTGTAATTGGGTGGGGCTTAGGAAGGAGACTACCAAACCTATCCAAGTAGAAAAGGGTGTTCTCTAGGGTTGCGTTTTGGCCACCACCCTCTTTTTTGTTATACATTAATGTCCTGATAAGTAAACAGGTAAATGTGCCCTCTGCAGACCCTCCAGAAAATTGCGGCATGAAATGGAAAATATTGCGGCACAAAAAAGAAAAAAATTGCGGCACCCAACTGCGTTTTTTTCAGCATTTTCTAACGTTGAAAAATATATCATTTAACATCTTTTTTAGCCTAAAACCAAGTAATTGCAAGGCTTTTGTTAGTGAGGAACAAAATGTGTTCTGTCTGGCTGCGCTCTCTAGGACAGCCAGGTCGAGTCACCACAGCCTAACATTTTGGATTGTGGTGGGGAAGGGGGATACAGCCTGATGAGCTCCAAGGAAATGGTGCTGTGCCACTACTTCCAGCAGACAAGTGGAAAGCAAATAAACAGATAGGCTTGAATTCAAAAGTGTAACCCTGGTTGAAGCCCATAGGTTTGCTTTTCGCTTGTCCTATGACCCCAGGAGAGAGGGGGAACAACTCTACACATCTCCATGGAAGGAATCCATGAGGCCAAGACACAGGGGCAATGCAGTGGCAGTAACTGCAAGCCCATAATACCTAGCCAAACAATGAACTCTCTTGGGTGGTCATAATTCCTTGGTTATGCCACCCACACATGGTGACTAACACACCCACAAACAGAAATGAAACATCACAACACTACCAGGGGTCAAGTCCTACAAATTAAAGTGGGGGAGGGAACTCATTAACAAATGCAATGGCATGTGATGTCATCAGAAATTAGCATATCAAGGTGAAATATGCATATATCATTAAATTGGCTTTGCATAACCACCAAAATTGCACAGGACGAATGGCAGTTGCCTTTCATAAATTTTAACACCCAATTTTGTGCGTAATTGGTGTCATACAGCCCAGCCTTGATTCAAGGCTGGGCTGCATGATACAAACGCTCATAGCTGTATTCGTTTTCAAATTGCTTTACAATTGGTATCATGCAGCCCATGATACCAATTGTAAAGCAATTTGAAATTAATACAGCTACGAGAGTCTTCAATTGGTATCATGCAGCCCAGCCTTGAGGCTGGGCTGCATGATACCAATTGTAGACGAGCGTCAGGAAGCATTAAGTTTATGCTTTCTTTTCCGGCGCTCGACAGGAAAGTAATTTACTTTCCTGTCGAGCGCCGGGAATGAAAACAGTCCAGTGGCCTCTTTGGGTGCTCTGAGTTGGGGGCAGATGAGTGGACAGGCCAGTGCTTACCTGGCTAGCTTCACCAACTGTCAGCTCGGGCACTCAATGAGCCTTGGAGGTGCCTGGGGTCACAGCCAAATGCTGTGCATCTCCCAGGCCTGCGTGACCCTCCCCCAATCCTGGGCCTGCAACGCAGAGCCGAGGTGTTAACCCTCAAGCTGCTGCAATCAGCAGCCAGCTGTGTTCGCTCTAAATCATTAAATGAGCTTGAAAAAAGACACACTAAGCTAACGTGTCTTTTTTGCGCTCATTTAATGATTTATAGCGGCAATTGCGGGAAATGGCAAATTTTGCGATTATTTTGCAAATCGCAAAATCGCCATAAGGTGGATGGTCTGCCTCTTATTGATAGGGAGAATTCTCATTCTATGGCTAATTTCCCTTACCTATAGAGTCCCCCAGCAGCTTTGCTGGATATTAAGGTTTTTTTTCTCTCCTGCTAAGAGTGAGACTCTTTTTCCCCACTCTTAGACATTTTTGCTATGTGTGTTCTAGGCTATTTTTGTGTTTAATGTCTATGGGGTTTCTCTCACCTACATAGGAACCATCTTTACTCACATGTGTTACACAGCACCCTCCGTGCAGTGACACAGAGGTGTCGTAGCGACCCCCAAACATAGACTCCATACCCTGGGACTGACTACTGTCTCCCAGGGCATGTAAAGTCCCCAATCACTTTACTAGTCAATTTTTGTGAACTAAACCAGTACAACCCATCTTACTATGGAGGTACTGGGAAGGGTTAATAGATTTTCCCTTGTGTTCATTTTCGAGAGGGTACCGTACAGTCCCTCTCTCAAAAGTTTCTGGCTGGTGGCAGTGGTTACTACTGTAAATATTCAACCGTGAATATTTTCCTATGGGATTTTCCCATTGTTCGAGGCTACCACATTCTCTGACAGCCTCTAACATACCGCCGGTGTATTTTAATATTAATACAGATTAGTGTTTCGGGATATTTGTCGGTACAACCTCTCCTGTTGGCGACCTAGATGGGTTTAAATTTAGCCTTTCAGCCGTGTTGCATCCTATGTGGCATTTGTTGGAGGAACCAATCCCCTACCTCCTTGGTTACTAATATGAATAGATAATCTGCCACTCAAGAATTGCGCCACAATTGTTAATTCAAAAATTTCAAAAAAACTCCTTTATTCCTTATTTGCCCTTTAATTCTTGTTGACACGTGTTTCGGCTACTCAAGAGCCTTTCTCAAAACAAAACAGGGCTTGATAAAGTACACATCAAATTCTATTCACATAATTGTTTTACATAAATTGTTCATATATTTGTACCCAAAAAGGTTCAGGCAAAAAAGAGGGTTATGTAATATGAATACACATGTATTTTGAAAAATAAATAATAAATAATTTACAATTGCATTACACCGCAATACATATAGATAAATCAATATATACATCCAAGTCACAATAAATGCAAAACAACAAAAATTGTAAAAGAGCAATGAAAAAGTAGAAAAAAAATAATAAAGATAAAATAACAAACAGAGAAACAAAGAAATATTGTTTTAGAATAATTAATCATCAATAAGTCCAAGTTTATATATTTTTGGTTTCAATATTAAATACAAGTTCTCATTTGTAATCCTTGTATATTGGTTCTTTCATATGTTATAATCTACAATATTATTCCCTCTAGTGGATTGTAGTAAATCTCCATTCGACACACAGTAATAAATGCATGTGTGAGTGCAATAAATGGATAAATTAAAATTTCTTACCCGGCTTATTCCATAAGTCCTGGGTAATTCCCTATAGTAAAAATAATAATATAGAAAAAATATTTCCAATCTAAATTGTTATTAGCACACAACAATCTAATCTATTTGTCTCAAAGTTTTGTTAAAACCCAGCCTCTCGTATGACCATAAATCTATCCCTCCACTTTACAGTCCTATACACCTACTTTGTCACTCAGCACACCTTCAATTATAATCAATTTCGGTTTATCATTGTGCGATCCTATTTAGTTACTCAACACACCTTGAATTATAATCAATTTTGGTTTATCCTTGATTGGTTAAACATTCTCCCCGTTAGCAAACCGTCCCCGATCTAAATGGACTCCCATATGGTTACTTGGGATGCCCGACTGCGGGCATGCAAAAACGTCTCTTTCCCCTCGTTCGGAGACCCACCGCTGTTAGCTTACCTTCTGCTTGGTAACAATCCGTCTCCTCGCGTCGGCCTCGAACAGTAATGAGCCGTCGCGGGGATCCACCATGCAATGTATAGCATCAGCATGGTTACACAAATCCACCTTCTTCTCTTTCTAACATCGTTTCACACAGCGGCCATATTGGAAAGGTTTAAAGACACGCACATCATCCATTCACTTTGTCATTATTTGTATCATGATGATGTGTCGTATTCCCCTATCACCCATTTGCATGTTACATAATTATAATTATATTTCTAATTGGACATCTACCCTCGATTATTGGGCTTTAGATGTGTCTTGTCGTGGTTCCTCTCCCTCAGCTCCTTCCTTTTCTGATTCTGAGTCCACCTCTGAGCTGCCAGAGGATGTATTCGGTGTACTGGCCTTGGATAACGGTTTTGTAAATTTATCAAATTTCTCCTGAAAAGTATATACACGATCCTCTTTATAGTCCCTTTCGTCCCTGAAAAATTTGCACAATTTTCTTAGTTTTATATCATCCTGATAGAGTTTTAGTATTTCATACATTGTTTTATAGTTTTTTTCCTTGGTTGATTCTAGCGCTTGAGTTTCTTCAATTTCTTTGGTGATTATGTCAATCTGTTCCGTTGCTCGTACATGTTCTCTTTCTGCATGTTGGATTAGAATCCTAATCATATTATCCGAACTAGCATTCAAGTTTTGTTCCCATTCCTCTGCCAGATCCTGATCTTCATCCTTTGATAAATCAGGGAATATAAGTATTCTTAGGCCTCTTGGTATTTGTTTCTTGCTAATATAGTTTTTCAATGATATCAATTCCCAATACTTATCTATTTCTTTTCTAGATATTCGTTCGAGTTTAATAAATTTATATCTTAAATCTTCTGTTCTCTTTGTACCGGGGTTAGAGAAACCATGCTCCTAATATTAACTTTACTCCGGTAGGTTTTATTGGCCTGAACTTTTATATAACTTCTTTCTCGTGTCTTTCTCTAAACTCCTAACCCAGGTCAGGGATCCTTTGTTTGTCCTTTTGGTGGGCTTCTGCCAAGAAGCCCTCCTTTCGGCGCCACTGAGTCTGGGGTGGATCCATTGTGTGGGAGGGGGAGTAGGACCCCTGGACAGGGTTGCCTCAGCAACCCATGTCACACTCTATCCTGATAGGCTGGAGGGTCTCCCACAAGATGACCACTCCACTGTGTGAGTGACAGCTAGGCTGTATAAATGGGCTCTTTTTGCATAAAAGCAGGGTCCTGAGGACTGAAGAGCAAGACGTTGCCACTGGAACTCAGAAGCCGAAGAGGAGAGAAGCTAAAGACATCTGCAATGACTGAACCACCGGTGAAGCCTTGCTGCAGCGTCTCACCACTTTTCTCCACACGACGAGAGAAGATCTTCATCTGCAAGAGCCTTCTTCCCTTGAGCTGGTGGGGCTAACCAGTTTGCCAATCGCCTTCCTGGACCTGCCCTAGTCGAATCAACAGTACCCTTTACTTGGAGACCGGGTAGCCAGGCACCCGTCCACCCAGACCGCGATTTAAAGGAGCGTCCCTTTTATTCGTCGGGCAGCACCGCGGCTGGTTTCATCCCTGGGTAGTGCAGTAACACGAACCGTCCTCCACGACGAGAGCCTCTCTTCCTCTGCTGGATCCCCCTAACTGCATGAACTACCAGGAACAACCGCCACCGCAGGAGCCACTTCAGGAGCCACTTCTTCATTTATAAGGTACATTGTTCTGCCAGGCTGCCCTTTCTGCGTGGTAGAGCTAAAGTTGTTTTAAATCCTTTACCTACCTGTTGGGTTGGCCGCCCCTCTCTCTTAACATTGTCTTTCACCTTCTGCATCCACCTTTTCAACCTCGTTAACCAAAGACTTGACTGCAGAACGTTTTGCTCCTGGGCCCTTGCCCTGTACCACTGACTCTGGCACAGGCCTACAGACTCTGGCTACATTTGTTAGAACTGTATTCACTAGAATGCTCCTCAGCTAGAACTGTGTCGGTGCACCTACTTCTTATAAACACCCCTTCCTTCCCACTTTTAAACCTTGTGCCATGTTGCTCAGTTTTCATTTAAGTATTTGCTATACTCATGTACTGCCTTGCCTAAACTGGTTCACAAACCCAGGGGAAGTGTTGCTGGGGCCTATAAGAAGATATTTCTATATGACTTGTGTTTTCCTTCCCTTGGAAGAAATTGCTAGAGTGCCATTTGTGTTTGGTTTTCACTGTGCCATTTTGCTCAGTTTTCACTCTTGCTCAAACTTGTCTACAATTTAACTAGGGAGTTGTGTATACTTTCTTTGACTGAATTTAACTTACTTAAGAACCGTGATAAAGGTGTTTTATTAGTAGTGTACAAAATAAATATATATTCCTTTTTAATACAAAGCTTTGGTCAGTGTTTCCTTGTTCCAAAGTGCTGAAGGCCTATTGTGTAAACCCTGAATACTGCTCATCTCCCTCTTGAGATAAGTCTGACTACTCGGCCACAGCTACCAACTAAATCTTTGTGGTACGGACTGATACCAAAGGGGATTTATTGTTCACACCTGTAGTCCTAATCTTCTGTAGTGCTCCCTAAGGGAACTGCACAGGATTCTGCCTAACACTGATGCCCCGGCTCTGGCTGGAGACAAAATCCCTGTTTTATTGTTGGCGTATGATGCGATTCTAAATTGTCCTCTGGGTGAAAAATGCAACTGCATTTGTTCTCATAGGTTTGTGAGGGGGTAGGGTTACCATTTAACATAGATACATTCATTAATGTCTACCTAATGGCCCTGTCATGGTCCAAGGCCCTCAGGCCAATCTCCTCCTCTTTGATAGGCGCTTCCCTCGCCTCATCAATTTCCTTTCATCTCCTGCTGTCCCCTCCTCTCCCCCCTTGGCTACCTTGCCCTCACTCTCCTCCTCCTCTTCCTCCTCTGCCCCTCCGAGGGCTCTTTCTCCTCCACAGGGCATACCTCCGATCTGTACCCCTCCCCGGAAGGTCTTTAAGGCTGACAACCTTCTTCATATTGCCACTCTCAACTCTTGCTCTGCCGTCAAACACTCCTCTGACATCCGCCACCTCCTTGAAGAACTAGACCTTGATGTCCTTGGTCTTACTAAGACATGGTTCACGGCCAGCTCAGTCACAAGCTTATACACTCTCCTTCCTGATGGCTACAAGATCCTCTCAGCACCCAGATCCTCCCGGTGGGGGGGTAGCCCTGATCTTTCCTGAGTGGATTCCTGCCTCTATCATTCCCACGCAGACCTACTTCTCTTTTGAATGCCTTGGCTGTAGGCTTTCTCTCTCACCTACCCATTCTCTTACTGTGGTTACCATCTACCGGCCTCCTGGTCAAATCACCTCATTTCTTTCTGAGTGGGCAGACCTCTCCTCCTCCCTCCTGGCCTCTACCACTCAACTCCTCCTCTTCGGTGACCTAAATATACATTTAGACTCTCCTTGCTCCTCCTCTGTACTCTTCCGTGACCTCTGCTACTCCCTCTCCCTGTCAATCCTCCCCTCTGGCCCGACTCACTCTGCAGGGCACACACTCGATGTCTTGATCTCCTCTGACCTCCCCCTCTCCATCCCTCTGACCACTCCTCTCTCCTGGAGCGATCATTCCCTCCTCTCATCTCATCTCTCCCTCTCTTCCCCCCAGTCCAAGCCTACCCCAACACTGCCGCCTACCTTCTCAGACATCCGGCCCATGAAGCGTGTGTCAGTTGAGGCTTTTGCCGCCACTTTCTTTCCCCCCTCCACCTTTGGCTGTCTCTCATCCTGATACAGCCCTCTCTCTGCTCTACTCTTCAATTTCTGTTACGCTTGATGCTCTTGCCCCTGTCATGAGGATCCGTTTGAAGTCCAAAGCCAAATGCAATTCCTGGTATGACTCTGACCTAGCTACACTTAAACGTAAGTGTAGGGCAGCTGAGAGGAAATGGAGGACTTCCTGTTCATCCTCTGACAAACTGGTCTGTCGCCTGCTACAAAGGCAATACCGACTCTCTGTCCTCACCAAGACGAGAGTCCACATTCAAGCTTGTGTCTCTGCGGCATCTAACAACTCGGCCAAACTCTTTAAAATCTGCAAGGAGCTGGCCAACCCCTTCTGTTGCCTCCCAAGCTCTTTGCAATGCCCTTGCCTCTCACTTCATTTCAAAAACCAAGGACATCCTGTCCACCCTCTCCACCCACACTCCTCCTCTTCCCTCTCCATCTGTGCTTGCTGACCCTCCTTTAGCCACCCTCCCACCATCCTTCTCGTCCTTTCCTCTTTTCACCCCTGACGAGGTTGCTAAACTAGTCCGATCTATGAAAGCCTCTTCAAAACAGGTTCATCCCTGTTCCTCTAAAACCATCAAGGACCACATTGACACCCTCGCTCCGGCCCTTGCTGATTTTTGCAACCACTCCTTTGCCTCTGGATCCTTCCCCTCCCCTCTGAAGCACTCCTTTGTGCATCCTCTTCTCAAGAAACCCACAGCTGATCCTTCTTGTCCAGCTAACTATCGCCCAATTTCCATTACTCCCTTTCTTGGCAAACTCCTGGAAAAGTTGGCCATCTCTCAGCTTAAACTTCATTCCAATTCTGTTGGCTGTCTCCATGACCACCAGTCTGGCTTCAGAGCTGCCAGAAGCACGGAAACTGCTCTCCTAAACATCCGTGAAGATCTGTTCACCAACCTTGACTCTAACATTCCATCTGTCCTCATCCTCCTCGATCTCTCTTCTGCCTTCGACACGCTCAACCATACCATCCTGCTCAACCGTCTCCGTGAAAACCTGGGTATCACTGATCAGGCTCTGGCCTGGCTGACCTCTTTCCTCTCAGATCGACCCTCCCAGGTACTTCCTTTCATCTTCCTCTCTACCTGTGGTGTTCCCCAGGGGTCTAACCTCTCGCCGTGGCTTTTCAACCAATACCTGGCAACTCTCGCCCACTGCACTGCCATTTTCTGCTCAAATTCCCAGTGCTACGCTGATGACACTCAACTCATTTTCAAGCTGCCCTCCTCTCCCTCTCTCATCTCTGATTGCCTAACTGCCATTCAAGATTGGTGTGCCGCCAATGATCTTTGAATGCCAGCAAGACGGAGATCCTCCTCATCGGCACACCTTCACCATCCTTTCCCCTCACTCTCTGGCCGGCCTCCCTTGGCCCTCCTCCTACCCCCACCTGCGAGGCTAAGAACCTCGGGGTCACCTTTGACTCCACCCTTTCCTTCTCTGCCCACATCTCTGAGGTCTCTAAAAAGTCAAATTTCCGACTGCACCTCCTCAGAGATACTCTGCCTTTCCTCTCCTTCCCCCAGAAGCTCATGGTATCCCAAGCTCTGGTTCTCTCTAGCTTGGACTATTGTAACAGCCTCTTTCTAAATCTACCTGCCTCTACTCTCCGCCCTCTGCAACTAATCCAGAACAGGACTGCGAGATTTATCCTTGGCCTCAAGCCCTGGCATTGTATCTCTCCAGCTCTGAAATCTCTCCACTGGCTCCCAGTGGATGCAAGGATTAAATTCAAAACCCTCTGCATTGTCCACAAGGCTTTCTGGCGCCTGGGTCCAAAATACCTTCAGCTATCCCTCCACAAATTCCTCCCCTCTAGAGCTCTTCACTCCTATACCTCTAACTCCTTCAGGGTCAGTCGTTTGCAAAGAAACGAGCTGGGGGTAGATCTCTGTCTTCGGCTGTGGCCTCTTTCTGGAACCGCCTCCCTGCCACTCTAAAACTTGAGGAGAACCATCTCCGGTTCCGGAAGCACCTCAAGACCTTCCTCTTTTCTTCTGCCTTCGCTCCCACTCTCTCCTGCTGATCTGTTCTCTCTTGGCACCGTGCACCTGGCCACCCTTTGTCTTTTGGGCCCAGGTACCTGCTCATCCTGCCACCCTCCCGCACTGCCTCCGGGCCACCCCTTGCACTGGGGTCTGTATCTGTACCCATACAGCCCCCCTCTTTCTTCCTGCACTTATCAGACCTACCCTGTCTGCTGCCTTAAACCTAGCACTTGCAAATTGCTGGCTGCATTACCACAGTTTGTTGCCTTTATTATTTATTTATTGTTATTTATCTGTCTCTCCTCTGCTTCGCACTTTCCACCTCTCTGCCCTTCCATGCACTTTCCCCTCCCCCCTCTCCCATGCACTTGCGCGTTCTCAATGTTACTGGGCCTAGTAAGATCGCTGTTTTGTTCTCCCCTGTTCCCCTTCCTTGCCTTGTCGCGCACTGAAACACTTGTTTACGAGCGCGATAGAAATAAAGAATCAATAAATCAATAAGACCAAAGCAATGACCTTTACAAAAAGAAGAAATAAACCAGCATATAAGCTGGTCTTGGATACTAAACATATTGAACAATTAAGTAATTATGTCTATCTTGGAGTACGATTTACTACCTCGTATAGATGGGACCAACAACTGGCCAAGGCCGAAGGGACACTTGAGATACAGTGGGAGCATCACCACACTGTCTTATGGTGATGGCACACTTGGACCCTTTCTTCAGATGTAAAAGGCCCAAGTCCAGCAGGCTGCCTTATATGGTGCAGAGCTCTGGGGCCACTCGAACTGTAGGAAATTGGGGACATTTGAGAATGGTTTAATAAAGAACACCCTAAGACCCCCGTGTGGGACATCCACAATCTTAATCGACGGGGAGATTGCTCTACCTGCCACAGGGGCCATTGTGACCCTAATGCCCATTTTACATTGAATAAGATTGTGGAGCAGAGTGGAGCTACATACGTGTATTGACATTTTGGGGGCAGCCAGGAGCTTTGTGTATGAAGTGGTTTTCGTGTGTCAAAAGTTGGCTGCGTTTGATAGGTCATAGTGATCTCTGGCAGTGTCCTGCTGACATTGGGGGTAACGCTAAACAAATCATCGAAGCAACCTACCAGCAGAAAATGGATCAGGACTTCTTGAGATCTGTATTCACTTCTGCGATGATAATCTATTTGGAGAATAAGAGCAGCAGGGGATATAAATCATATCTGGATATTATGAGACTTAGGTTGCTCTATACTAAATAAAGGTTCAACATCCTAGCATCCTACCAGTGGCAGCAATACGGAATGCCTGGGTTACGAGGGAATCAAATAAATGTCTATACTGCCTGCATAGGGTCAAATCACTGGAGCACTTCCTTCTAGCATGCCCCTTCTATCTTTCATATAGAAGGATGCATCTGAGGCCAAGATTTCAATGGTTTGGTAACAGATCATCAAGTCAAGCAATGTTAATTTGAAGAAGGTCTGATGATGCTCCAAATGTCTCTAAGGAAGGCATGTTATCAACAGTAAGACAGACACACGTGACCACAATTCAAGGGTGTTTATTGAACTTCAAAAAGGGTTTGAGAAACGCCCATCTAATCCTAAATCTACAGATGGGAGCAAGCTACGGCCATCAAATAATACCGCAGGTCCTAGTGGTGTCTCGTCAAAATAAAAGTGCCTATACTAATAAACCTATTGCCAATCCTTACCTCTAAATACAAATAATGTGGAAACAATGTTTTGTAAAAGAAAGAAGTGTTCAAGAAATAATATGTCAGGATGTTCAAGCCTTTGGCTTCCCTTCACCACGTTTTCAGCACAGGATATGATGGTAAAGTCAAGCTTAGCACAGTCTCTGGCTTCTCTAGAATGAGAGTGCAGTTGAAACGTTAGCACCAGGGCCTGATACGACGAACAAACAGTAAGTTATTTTCCTCTCGGAATTTCACACATACTCAATTTCTCAGGTGATTATTGTTAGGGAGAATTCTCTGTTTAGGCTGAATTTCCTAACCTAGTGAGTCCCCCAGCAGCTTTGCTGGATTTTTGGGGTTTATTTTTTTCTCCTGCCAAGAGTGAGACTCTTTTACCCTCACTCTTGGACATGACTTGAGAGAGTTTCTGTGACTTGCTATGTTGCTTATGGGCTATGGGGTATTTTTTCCCCATAAGCTATCATTGGTTTTTGAATGTGTGTTACACAGCACCCTCAGTGCAGTAACACAGGGGTGTCATAGTGACCCCCAAACATAGACTCCACACCCTGGGACTGACTACTGTCTCCCTGGGTCTGTAAAGTCACCATTGACTTTACTAGTCTTAACTTAGGAACTTAACCAGTACAAACCATCATACTGTGGAAGTACTGGTAGGGGCAATTAGATTGCCCCTGGGTTTGTTGTCGAGGGGGTACTGTCCCGTCCCCCCTCACCGAGTTTCTGGCTGATGGCAGTGGATACCACAGAAATATTCCACCGGAATATTTCCCAATGGGATTTCCCATTGATTTTAATGCACCACTTTTTGGTGCAATGTTACAGATACCGCCGGTTTATTTATTTAATATAAATTCACCGGTTGGGATTTTTTGCCAGAACTCGCCGCCAAAATGGCGTCTAGGTTCACTTCAGTAACCCTGAACCCGAGTCGAGCCTTTGTTCCACTTTTGGCGGGCTTCTGCCCAGAACCCCTCCAAAGTGGTGCCATTCTGTCTGGGTACCACAGGAGTTGTGGGAGGGGGTTTAGGCACCCTGGACTGAGTTTCCTTGCCAACTCATGTCGCACTCTGGTGTGATTGGCCCAAGTGGTGAGCCGCCCCGCTCACCACTTAGCATGTTTGAGTGACAGCTAGGCTGTACGAATGGGGGTTTGCTGCATAAAAGCAGGGTTTTTGGGACTGGTTCTTCAGAAGTCGCCACAGGACCTAAGAAGCCGAAGAGGGAGAAGCCGAGCCGACCTGCCAAGACGACACCACTGGTGGAGCCCTGCGGAACCGTCTCACCACTTTTCCCAACGACAGAGGAGATCTCCAGCCGCGAGAGTCTTCTTCCCTTGACTGGTGGGGACAACCAGTTTCTGCCTTCTTTTCGCCTCCCTAAAGCATCTCGTGGTCGCCTTGCCTGTGCCAAGCACCCCGGCTACCGGGATACCACTTTTTACCTCAACCGCGAAAGAGGGGTCACATCCTTTTAACCGGAAAACTCCACGGCTGGTTTCTTCCCTGGTAGTGCAACGACCTTCAGCTTTCCTCCACGTCGAGATCTTCTCTTCCTCTGGACGAAGCCGCGACTTGCTCCCACTACCAGGAACAACTGCCACTGCTGGAGGATCCTTTCCATTTTAAAGGTACCGTGTTCCGCCCGGCTTCCCTTGCCACCGATTGTATGAGGTACATTAACCCTCGGCTCTCGAACCTGGGTAAGCCTGGGACACCCTAACTAAACTTTTCTAAACTTAGTAAAACCTTTTCTACTCACCTGTAAAGACTTGTGACATTGTGTGATCTTGGACATATTTTTGCCTGGCTCTCCCTAAAGTGGGCCTAGCAACCAAACTTCCTTGCTCCTCAATAGACTGCCTTTCTAAACTTACTGTGAATCTCTGAAAAGTGTTTTGCCTTGCTCATTACTTCTGCCTTTTCCCTCCCTTTTTAACTAACTTGTTGGAGGGCCATCAAACGTTAAGCGCTCACCACTGTCTGGAAATAAGTGGTGTTAACTTAGACTTGTCCAACAAACAACTAGGGATGTACATATAAGTAATAGTGACTGTGTTTTGACTTACTTACCTTTTCTGTGCTAGTGTAATTTATGAGGGTGTCTTTTAAATAAATAATTAGATACTTTTACACCTAGCTCTGGTCAGTGTTTGCTTGTACTACTGTGCCTCTGTACCTATTATGTATGCTCTATATACTGCCTAACTCTTCTTGAGGGAAGTCTGACTGCTCAGCCAGAGCTACCAGGTAAATCTGGGTGGTACAGACTGCTACCAAGTGGGTTTACTGCCAAACACCTGTAGTCTTAAATCTTTTGCAGTGGTCCCAGAGGGGACTGCACAGGTTTCTGTCTAACACTGGTGTACAGCGGTGGGATTTGTATTGAGTATACACTTTAGAGTACTTTTGAGATACCTTAGTGCAACTAACCACAAAGCTTAAGCACAAAAAGAAAAAGTCATTTTCTAACATGTCTACTATGGAAAGTTATAGTCAAGAGTCCCTTGCTACAAAAACTGCTGATTGTTTAAGAGTTCTCTGTAAGCATAAGAATCTCATGACTAAAGGCAAGAAAATGGAGCTAATAGAAAGGTTGTTAGAAAACCAAAGTCTGGATGATGGTTCAGAGGAACCTACCACTCCAACAAATGTAGAGAACAGCAATGATATTGATATTGAACAAAGTATTGATGATCTTGGGTCAGAACCAGAAGAGGAAGATGAAACTGTTGTAGATGTTCCCTCTAGGCCTCTGTCTGCTCTACCAGCTGTACCTACTGGGCCTTTGCCAGGTCCCACATTTAACCCTCAATACTTCGAACTAGAGAAAATGAAACTAGAATTAGAGCATAGAAGGATTAATGCTCAAACAGAACAAAAGCAACAAGAACTAAGGCTAAGGGAAATGGAGCTCAAGCATGAGCTAGAAATGAAGAAATTGTCTGTTGAGAATGCTTCTCTCTCTGGCTCCTCTAGAAGTTCCAGTCCTAAAAGACCCCGGATGCCTAAAGAATTGATTGGTATGTATGAGCCTAAGTTGGATGTGTTGGATTGGTTGTCTATGTTTGAGTATAATCATGGGCTCCAGAACCTCACAGGTAATGAGTTACTCACCTGGTTGTTCTCTAGGCTCCCCCCGGTTGCAACTGATGCAGTAATGGAGTTGGGGGAGGAGGATAGGAAAGAGTATGAATGTGTGAAACTAGCTTTGCTAGCTAGGTTTGGGAAGACCCCTTCCCAGTATCTTAGGAGGTTTAGAAGCCTCAAAAAGCATGATGGTACCCCTTGGGCTACCTGGGTGTGTGAAGGGTTGAAAAACTTAGAGGGATGGATTAAGGGTTACAAAGTGAACACTTATGAAGGAATGAGAAATCTTGTAATGATGGAGTCAATTTATGATGCCTGCTCTCCTGAGCTCAGACAGCACTTGGCTGATTCCCAGGAATTAGATCCTAGAAAGCTAGCTAAGGCTGCTGACCTGTGGGTTGCCAACAGGGCTACTCACAAGGATTCTGGGGTAACTCAGAAAAAGGATGAGGGGAAACAGCCTAAAAAGGACTCCAAAGAGAATTCTGATAATTCCTATCCCAAAGAGGGCCCCACACCACAAAATAACCAGGGTAAGCCACATGGGAAACCCAGTCAGGCTAGAGTACCTTCTGGGCCCAAACCAGAAGGAGGTCAGAACCAGCCACCCTTTCAGAGAGCATTTGGACAATGCTATATCTGTCAGGGTACTGACCATATCAAAGGAGATCCCAGGTGCAAGGGTAAACCTGCAGGGATCAGCACAGTCTCCTTAGCCTTCACTCCTGAGGATGAAGTACAGATGTCTTGTGCTCACTTTGAACTCTTTGCTGAAGATCCCTTGGGACTTCAAGCAACTTTAGAGTCCATGGATCTGGGTAGCTCCCAGAATAGGGTAGTGTATAACTCCCTACCTGCAAACTCTAAAGTGTACTATGTGGACAGTGTTCTTGTCAATGGCCAGGATACTCCTGCCAGGAGAGACACTGGGGCCAGCAGAACAGTAGTGGATGAAAGCTTCTTTCAACCTGAGGATGTGGCCGAAGCACCCAAAGGTCCCACTAAGATGTCTGGAGGCCCTGTCCAAATGGTTCCTATTCTACCAGCCCTCATTCAGTGTAACAACATGACAGTGAGGATCCCTGTCAGTGTTCAGACTGAGGTACCTGGGAAAGTCCTGTTGAGGAATGACCTAAGAACTCTGGGAGTAGTGTCACATACCCCCAGGCCTCCCAGTATGGAGAAGCAGAACTTAACCAAATTGGCTAGAGAGGCTACCTGGAAGGACCATTCTAAGCCTGTGGGACCCTCTACTGAGAACCCCACAACAAGCACTGGTGTTAGTAAGTTGACCTCTAACCCACGCACATTTCAGGCTAGTACAGTAGGGAAATGGGAGCCCCAACCAAGCTCCATCATTGTTCCCCCAGTTTCAGAGTCTGTGACTCCCACTGCTTCTGAGGAAGAGGAGGATAGACCAAATGGACCCCTACCTAGGCCTAAGAGAACTGGTAATTCTCAACGCTGGTGGAAAACCAGGAAAGAAGAGTCTAAGGCCAAAAACCTTCAGACTGTTGGACCTTCTACTGAAGACCCCAACCCAAATCCTAGTATTGGGAGTGAAACTCCTAAAGTAGGTAAGGTTAGATCTAAGAGGAAGGGGAAGCAGGCACATTGCCTAATCCAACCCCTCCAACCAAGAGGCCTAAGACCCAACCTGCTCCCTCAAGAGAGGTGGTGAGGAACCTTGGAGGCCCCTCTAGGTCTAAGGGAATCCTTTATAAGGACCCTTTGAAAAAGCCTAACACAGGTTCAGGAGTTGTACCAACTTCTGAGGGACTAGTCAACCAGTTCCCCTATAACATTAAAAAGACTGATGTTCCTCAAAGGGTTTGTAGGTCCTATAGCTTACAAAGGAAAGCCTTTGGGTTACCCATTGAACATAGGTTAAGGTGTCACCATCAAAATGCTGATGGACTCTCTAGGATGTATGTCATCGACTAGAGGTATGAGGTTCATCCAGGAATGGATTAAATCCTCCTGTCCCTTAGTCTGGGGGGGGGGGGGGGCGAGTGTTAGGGAGAATTCTCTGATTAGGCTGAATTTCCTAACCTAGTGAGTCCCCCAGCAGCTTTGCTGGATTTTTGGGGTTTATTTTTTTCTCCTGCCAAGAGTGAGACTCTTTTACCCTCACTCTTGGACATGACTTGAGTGTTTCTGTGACTTGCTATGTGCTTATGGGCTAGGGGGTATTTTTTCCCCATAGGCTATCATTGGTTTTTGAATGTGTGTTACACAGCACCCTCAGTGCAGTAACACAGGGGTGTCATAGTGACCCCCAAACATAGACTCCACACCCTGGGACTGACTACTGTCTCCCTGGGTCTGTAAAGTCACCATTGACTTTACTAGTCTTAACTTAGGAACGTAACCAGTACAAACCATCATACTGTGGAAGTACTGGTAGGGGCAATTAGATTGCCCCTGGGTCTGTTGTCGAGGGGGTACTGTCCCGTCCCCCCTCGCCGAGTTTCTGGCTGGTGGCAGTGGATACCACGGAAATATTCCACCGGAATATTTCCCAATGGGATTTCCCATTGATTTTAATGCACCACTTTTTGGTGCAATGTTACAGATACCGCCGGTTTATTTATTTAATATAAATTCACCGGTTGGGATTTTTTGCCAGAACTCGCCGCCAAAATGGCGTCTAGGTTCACTTCAGTAACCCTGAACCCGAGTCGAGCCTTTGTTCCACTTTTGGTGGGATTCTGCCCAGAAGCCCTCCAAAGTGGTGCCATTCTGTCTGGGTACCACAGGGGGTGTGGGAGGGGGTTTAGGCACCCTGGACTGAGTTGCCTCGCCAACTCATGTCGCACTCTAGTGTGATTGGCCCAAGTGGTGAGCCGCCCCGCTCACCACTTAGCATGTTTGAGTGACAGCTAGGCTGTATGAATGGGGGTTTGCTGCATAAAAGCAGGGTTTTTGGGACTGGTTCTTCAGAAGTCGCCACAGGACCTAAGAAGCCGGAGAGGGAGAAGCCGAGCCACCCTGCCAAGACGACACCACCGGTGGAGCCCTGCGGAACCGTCTCACCACTTTTCCCAACGACAGAGGAGATCTCCAGCCGGGAGAGTCTTCTTCCCTTGACTGGTGGGGACAACCAGTTTCTGCCTTCTTTTCGCCTCCCTGAAGCATCTCGTGGCCGCCTTGCCTGTGCCAAGCACCCCGGCAACCGGGATACCACTTTTTACCTCAACCGCGAAATAGGGGTAACATCCTTTTAACCGGAAAACTCCACGGCTGGTTTCTTCCCTAGTAGTGCAACGACCTTCAGCTTTCCTCCACGTCGAGATCTTCTCTTCCTCTGGACGACGCCGCGACTTGCACCCACTACCAGGAACAACTGCCACCGCTGGAGGATCCTTTCCATTTTAAAGGTACCGTGTTCCGCCCGGCTTCCCTTGGCACCGATTGTACGAGGTAGATTTAGCCCTCGGCTCTCGAACCTGGGTAAGCCTGGGACACCCTAACTAAACTTTTCTAAACTTAGTAAAACCTTTTCTACTCACCGGTAAAGACTTGTGACATTGTGTGATCTTGGACATATTTTCGCCTGGCTCTCCCTAAAGTGGGCCTAGCAACCTAACTTCCTTGCTCCTCAATAGACTGCCTTTCTAAACTTACTGTGAATCTCTGAAAAGTGTTTTGCCTTGCTGTTTTCATTACTTCTGCCTTTTCCCTCCCTTTTTAACTAACTTGTTGGAGTGCCATCTAACGTTAAGCGCTCACCTCTGTCTGGATATAAGTGGTGTTAACTTAGACTTGTCCAACAAACAACTAGGGATGTACATATAAGTAATAGTGACTGTGTTTTGACTTACTTACCTTTTCTGTGCTAGTGTAATTTATGAGTGTGTCTTTTAAATAAATATATACTTTTACACCTAGCTCTGGTCAGTGTTTGCTTGTACTACTGTGCCTCTATACCTATTATGTATGCTCTATATACTGCCTAACTCTTCTTGAGGGAAGTCTGACTGCGCAGCCACAGCTACCAGGTAAATCTGGGTGGTACAGACTGCTACCAAGAGGGTTTACTGCCAAACACCTGTAGTCTTAAATCTTTTGCAGTGGTCCCAGAGGGAACTGCACAGGTTTCTGCCTAACAATTATATACAGCTAGTGGTGAAAAGACGTGCTCTGAGGAATGCAATTAGGCTCCTTAAGAATAACCCCTTGACCGATATAGACACATTCATCAAGAAACTGAAAAACCAACATAAATATTGGCTTTGTTGGAATCGGTTTCTATGGTCCAACAGAATGCAGAAAGAATGCTTAAAGCCATCAGTAAGAAAGATTTGTGCGCAGTATGGAATTTGATTTAATCTAATGGTAACACTCAGACAAATGATCAATCAAACGCTGTCTCGGAGGATAAATGGACAAACCATTTTGAAAGGTTATACTCCGAACCGGGTTCCTTAGAATTACAGATCTTTAAATCACAGCCGGTCTGGAATTTGGATCACGACTTGGAGGTAATAGTCACCTTGATAAAGAAAGCTAGTACCTCTCATGCCACAGGACCAGATGGCCTATCAAACGTAATTTTCTCAGTTCAGGCAAAGCCTCAGCCCTTGCACCTCTCAGTTCAGACAGAGCCTCAGCCCCTCCACTGTCAGTTCAGGCAAAGCCTCGGCCCTTGCACCTCTCAGTCCAGGCAGAGCCCCAGCCCTTGCACCTGTCAGATCAGGTGGGGCCCCAGCCCTTGCACCTGTCAGATCAGGGAGGACCTCAGCCCTTGTACCTGTCAGTTCAGTCAGAGCCTCAGCCCCTGCACTGTCAGTCAGACAAAGCCTCAGCCCTTGCACCTCTCAGTTCAGGCAGGGCCTCTTCCCTTGCCCCTCTCAGTTCAGGCAGAGCCTCAGCCCTTGCACCTGTCAGTCAGGCAAAGCCTCAGCCCTTGCACCTCTCAGTTCAGGCAGAGCCTCAGCCCTTGCACCTCTCAGTTCAGGCAGAGCCTCAGCCTCTGCACCTCTCAGTTCAGGCAGAGCCTTGGCCCTTGCACCTGTCAGTTCAGGCAGAGCCTCGGCCCTTGCACCCCTCAGTTCAGGCAGAGCCTCGGCCCTTGCACCTCTCAGTTCAGGCAGAGCCTCGACTCCTGCACCTCTCAGTTCAGGCAGAGCCTCAGCTCTTGCACCTCTCAGTTCAGGCAGAGCCTCAGCCCTTGCCCATCTCAGTTCAGGCAGAGCCTCAGCCTCTGCACCTCTCAGTTCAGGCAGAGCCTCAGCTCTTGCACCGCTCAGTTCAGGCACAGCCTCAGCTCTTGTACCTCTCAGTTCAAGCAAAGCCTCAGCCCTTGCCCCTCTCAGTTCAGGCAGAGCCTCAGCCTTGCCCCTCTCAGTTCAGGCAGAGCCTTAGCTCTTGCACCTCTCCGTTCAGGCAGAGCCTAAGCTCTTGCACCTCTCAGTTCAGGGAGAGACTCAGCCCTTGCCCCTCTCAGTTCAGGCAGAGCCTCAACCTCCGCACCTCTCAGTTCAGGCAGAGCCTCATCTCTTGCACCTCTCAGTTCAGGCAGAGCCTCAGCTCTTGCACCTCTCAATTCAGGCAGAGCCTTAGCCTTGCCCCTCTCAGTTCAGGCAGAGCCTCAGCCTCTGCACCTCTCCGTTCAGGCAGAGCCTCAGCTCCTGCACCTCTCAGTTCAGGCAGAGCCTCAGCCCTTGCTCCTCTCAGTTCAGGCAGAGCCTCTGCCCTTGCACCTGTCGGTTCAGGCAGAGCCTCAGCCTTGCCCCTCTGAGTTCAGTTCAGGCAGAGCCTCAGCACCTCTCCGTTCAGGCAGAGCCTCAGCTCTTGCACCTCTCATTTCAAGCAGAGCCTCAGCATTGCCCCTCTCAGTTCAGGCAGGGCCTCTGCCCTTGCACCTGTCGGTTCAGGCAGAGCCTCAGCCTTGCCCCTCTCAGTTGAGGCAGAGCCTCAGTCCTTGCCCCTCTCAGTTCAGGCAGAGCCTCAGCACCTCTCCGTTCAGGCAGAGCCTCAGCTCTTGCACCTCTCATTTCAGGCAGAGCCTCAGCATTGCCCCTTCCAGTTCAGGCAGAGCCTCAGCCTCTGCACCTCTCCGTTCAGGCAGAGCCTCAGCTCTTGCAGCTCTCAGTTCAGGCAGAGCCTCAGCCTTGCCCCTCTCAGTTCAGGCAGAACCTCAGCCTCTGCACCTCTCCGTTCAGGCAGAGCCTCAGCTCTTGCACCTCTCAGTTCAGGCAGAGCCTCAGCCCTTGCCCCTCTCAGTTCAGGCAGAGCCTCAGCCTCTGCACCTCTCAGTTCAGGCAGAGCCTCAGCCTCTGCACCTCTACATTCAGGCAGAACCTCAGCTCTTGCACCTCTCAGTTCAGGCAGAGCCTCAGCCTCTGCACCTCTCCGTTAAGGCAGAGCCTCAGCTCTTGCACCTCTCAGTTCAGGCAGAGCCTCAGCCTGTGCACCTCTCCGTTCAGGCAGAGCCTCAGCTCTTGCACCTCTCAGTTCAGGCAGAGCCTCAGCCTTGCACCTCTCAGTTCAGGCAGAGCCTCAGCCTCTGCACCTCTCCGTTCAGGCAGAGCCTCAGCTCTTGCACCTCTCCGTTCAGGCAGAGCCTCAGCTCTTGCACCTCTCAGTTCAGGCAGAGCCTCAGCCTTGCCCCTCTCAGTTCAGGCAGAGCCTCAGCCTCTGCACCTCTCCGTTCAGGCAGAGCCTCAGCTCTTGCACCTCTCAGTTCAGGCAGAGCCTGAGCCCCTGCACATCTCAGTTCAGGCAGAGCCTCAGCTCTTGCCCCTCTCAGTTCAGGCAGAGCCTCAGCTCTTGCAGCTCTCAGTTCAGGCAGAGCCTCAGCCTCTGCACCTCTCCGTTCAGGCAGAGCCTCAGCTCCTGCACCTCTCCGTTCAGGCAGAGCCTCAGCTGCTGCACCTCTCAGTTCAGGCAGAGCCTCAGCCCTTGCACCTGTCGGTTCAGGCAGAGCCTCAGCCTTGCCCCTCTCAGTTCAGGCAGAGCCTCAGCCTCTGCACGTCTCCGTTCAGGCAGACCCTCAACTCTTGCACCTCTCAGTTCAGGCAGAGCCTCAGCCCTTGCCCCTCACAGTTCAGGCAGAGCCTCAGCACCTCTCCATTCAGGCAGAGCCTCAGCTCTTGCACCTCTCAGTTCAGGCAGAGCCTCAGCTCTTGCCCCTCTCAGTTCAGGCAGAGCCTCAGCCCTTGCCCCTCTCAGTTCAGGCAGAACCTCACCCTCTGCACCTCTCCGTTCAGGCAGAGCCTCAGCTCTTGCACCTCTCAGTTCAGGCAGAGCCTCAGCCTCTGCACCTCTCCGTTCAGGCAGAGCCTCAGCCCTTGCACCTCTCAGTTCAGGCAGAGCCTCAGCCTTGCCCCTCTCAGTTCAGGCAGAGCCTCAGCCTCTGCACCACTCCGTTCAGGCAGAGCCTCAGCTCTTGCACCTCTCAGTTCAGGCAGAGCCTCAGCCTTGTCCCTCTCAGTTCAGGCAGAGCCTCAGCCTCTACACCTCTCCGTTCAGACAGAGCCTCAGATCTTGCACCTCTCATTTCAGGCAGAGCCTCAGCCTTGCCCCTCTCAGTTCAGGCAGACGCTCAGCCTCTGCACCTCTCCGTTCAGGCAGAGCCTCAGCTCTTGCACCTCTCAGTTCAGGCAGAGCCTCAGCCCTTGCCCCTCTCAGTTCAGGCAGAGCCTCAGCCCTTGCCCCTCTCAGTTCAGGCAGAGCCTCAGCCTCTGCACCTCTCCGTTCAGGCAGAGCCTCAGCCCTTGCACCTCTCAGTTCAGGCAGAGCCTCAGCCTCTGCACCTCTCCGTTCAGACAGAGCCTCAGCCCTTGCCCCTCTCAGTTCAGGCAGAGCCTCAGCCTCTGCACCTCTCAGTTCAGGCAGAGCCTGAGCCCTTGCCCCTCTCAGTTCAGGCAGAGCCTCAGCTCTTGCACCTCTCAGTCCAGGCAGAGCCTCAGCTCTTGCACCTCTCAGTCCAGGCAGAGCCTCAGCCTCTGCACCTCTCCGTTAAGGCAGAGCCTCAGCTCTTGCACATCTCAGTTCAGGCAGAGCCTCAGCCTGTGCACCTCTCCGTTCAGGCAGAGCCTCAGCCTCTGCACCTCTCCGTTAAGGCAGAGCCTCAGCTCTTGCACCTCTCAGTTCAGGCAGAGCCTCAGTGTTAGGAAGAATTCTCTGTTTAGGCTGAATTTCCTAACCTAGTGAGTCCCCCAGCAGCTTTGCGGGATTTTTGGGGTTTATTTTTTTTTCCTTCCTGCCAAGAGTGAGACTCTTTTACCCTCACTCTTGGACATGACTTGAGAGTGTTTTCTGTGACTTGCTATGTGCTTATGGGCTAGGGGGTAATTTTCCCCATAGGCCATCATTGGTTTTTGAATGTGTGTTACACAGCACCCTCAGTGCAGTAGCACAGGGGTGCCTTAGAGACCCCCAAACATAGACTCCACACCCTGGGACTGACTACTGTCTCCCTGGGTCAGTAAAGCTACCATTGACTTTACTAGTCTTAACTTAGGAACTTAACCAGTACAAACCATCTTACTGTGGAAGTACTGGTAGGGGCAATTAGATTGCCCCTGGGTCTGTTGTCGAGGGGGTACTGTCCCGTCCCCCCTCGCCGAGTTCTGGCTGGTGGCAGTGGATACCACGGAAATATTCCACCGGAATATTTCCCAATGGGATTTCCCATTGGTTTTTGATGCACCACTTTTTGGTGCAATGTTAAAGATACCGCCGGTTTATTTAATTAATATAAATTCACCGGTTGGGATTTTTTGCCGGAACTCGCCGCCAAAATGGCGTCTAGGTTCACTTCAGTAACCCTGAACCCGAGTCGAGCCTTTGGTCCACTTTTGGCAGGCTTCTGCACAGAAGCCCTCCAAAGTGGTGCCATTCTGTCTGGGTACCACAGGGGGTGTGGGAGGGGGTTTAGGCACCCTGGACCGAGTTGCCTTGCCAACTCAGGTCGCACTCTAGTGTGATTGGCCCAAGTGGTGAGCCACCCCGCTCACCACTTAGCATGTTTGAGTGACAGCTAGGCTGTATGAATGGGGGTTTGCTGCATAAAAGCAGGGTTTTTGGGACTGGTTCTTCAGAAGTCGCCACAGGACCTAAGAAGCCGAAGAGGGAGAAGCCGAGCCGACCTGCCAAGACGACACCACCGGTGAAGCCCTGCAGAATCGCCTCACCACTTTTCCCGACGACAGAGGAGATCTCCCGCCGGAGAGTCTTCTTCCCTTAACTGGTGGGGACAACCAGTTGCTGCCTTCTTTTCGCCGTCCCGAAGCATCTCGTGGCCGCCTTGCCTGTGCCAAGCACCCCGCCCAGCGGGCTACCACTTTTTACCTCAACCGCGAAAGAGGGGTAAAAATCCTTTGTGACCGGAGAACTCCACGGCTGGCCTCATCCCTGGTACTGCAACGACCTGCAGCCTTCCTCCCCGTCGAGATCACCTCTTCCTCGGGACGACGCCGCGACTTGCACCCATTACCAGGAACGACTACCACCGCTGGAGGAATCTTTCCACTTTTAAAGGTACTGTGTTCCGCCCGGCCTCCCTTGCCACCGATTGTACGGGGTAGATTTAGCCCTCGGCTCTCGAACCTGGGTAGGTCTGGGACACCCTAACTAAACTTTTCAGAACCATAGTAAAACCGTTTTCTACTCACCTGCAAAGACTTGTGACGTTGTGTGATCTTGGGCACATTTTCACCTGGCTCCCTCTAATGCGGGCCCCGAACTAATTCTCCTTGTTCCACTATTGACTGTCTTTGCTAACCTTATGTGAAAAGTGTTTTACCTTACTGCTCTCTTTATTTTTGCCTTTTTCCCTCCCTTTTGGTAATACTTGTTGGAGTACCATCTAACGTTAAGCGCTCACCTCTGGTTGGAAATAAGTGGTGTTAACTTAGAATTGTCCAACAAGCGAGTAGGGATGTACATATGAGTAATAGTAACTGTGTTTGACTTTCTTATCTTTTCTAATGTGCTAGTGTAATTTATGAGTGTACCTTTAATAAATAAGTTTATACTTTTACACCTAGCTCTGGTCAGTGTTTGCTTGTGCTAGTGTACCTCTGTACCTATTATGTATCCTCTGTATACTGCCTAACTCTTCTTGAGGTAAGTCTGACTGCTCAGCCACAGCTACCACAGTGAATCTGTGTGGTACAGACTGCTACCAAGTGGGTTTACTGCCAACACCTATAGACTTAAATCTTTTGCAGTGGTCCCAGAGGGAACTGCACAGGTTTCTGCCTAACACTGGTGGCAGCGGTGGGATCTGTATTGAGTATACACTTTAGAGTACTTTTGAGATACCTTAGTGCAACTAACCACAAAGCTTAAGCACAAGAAAGAAAAAAGTCATTTTTAACCTGTCTACAATGGAAAGTTATAGTCAAGAGTCCCTTGCTACAAAAACTGCTGATTGTCTAAGACTTCTCTGTAAGCATAAGAATCTCATGACTAAAGGAAAGAAAATAGAGCTAATAGAAAGGTTGTTAGAGAACCAAAGTCTGGAGGATGGTCCAGAGGAACCTATTACTCCAGCAAATGTAGAAAGCAGCAATGATCTTGATATGGAACAAAGTATTGATGATCTTGGGTCAGAACCAGAAGAGGAGGATGAAACTGTTGTAGATAGTCCCTCTAGGCCTCTGTCTGCTCTACCAGCTGTACCTACTGGACCCTTGCCAGGTCCCACATTAAGCCCTCAATACTTTGAACTAGAGAAAATGAAACTTGAATTAGAGTACAAGAAACTAAATGCTCAAACTGACAAAGAACTAAGGCTAAGGGAAATGGAGCTCAAGTATGAGCTAGAAATGAAGAAATTGTCTGTTGAGAATGCTTCTCTCTCTGGCTCCTCTAGAAGTTCCAGCCCTAAAAGCCCCCGGATGCCTAAGAAATTGATTGGTATGTATGAGCCTAAGTTGGATGTGTTGGATTGGTTGTCTATGTTTGAGTGTAATCATGGGCTCCAGAACATCACAGGTAATGAGCTACTCACCTGGTTGTTCTCTAGGCTTCCCCCTGTTGCAACTGATGTGGTAATGGAGTTGGGGGAGGATGATAGGAAAGAGTATGAATGTGTGAAACTAGCTTTGATAGCTAGGTTTGGGAAGACCCCTTCCCAGTATCTTAAGAGGTTTAGGAGCCTCAAAAAGCATGATGGTACCCCTTGGGCTACCTGGGTGTGTGAAGGGTTGAAAAACTTAGAGGGATGGATTAAGGGTTACAAGGTGAACACTTATGAAGGAATGAGAAATCTTGTAATGATGGAGTCAATTTATGATGCCTGCTCTCCTGAGCTCAGACAGCACTTGGCTGATTCACAGGAATTAGACCCTAGGAAACTAGCTAAGGCTGCTGACTTGTGGGTTGCCAACAGGGCTACTCGCAAGGATTCTGGGGTAACTCAGAAGAAGGATGAGGGAAGACAGCCTAAGAAAGACTCCAAAGAGAATTCTAATAATCCTAATTCCAAAGAGGGCCCCAAACAAAACCATAAGGGTAAGCCACCTGGGAAACCACAGCAGAGTAGTATACCTTCTGGTGCTAAACCAGAAGGAGGTCAGAACAAGCCTCCATTCCAAAGGACCTTTGGGGCCTGTTATGTTTGTAAGGCTACTGACCATGTGAAAGGAGATCCCAGATGTAAGGGTAAACCTTCAGGGGTCCAACTTGTCTCCTTAGCCTTCGCTCCAGAGGAGGAAGTCACTATGGCAAGTGGAAACTTTCTACTACTGGCTGATGAACCCACTGGAGTCTCAGCCAGTGTTTCTTTAGTCTCTCTGGGGTTGTGGGAACAACAAAATTTAGATGTGTATAATTCTATCCCAGATAATACTAAAGAGTATTATAAGGACAGTGTCCACGTGAATGGTCAGGAGACCCCTGCCATCAGGGACACTGGGGCCAGCATAACTGTGGTGGATGAATCATTTTTCAAGGCAGAGGATGTTGCTAAGGCACCCAAATGCCTCACCAAGTTAGCTGGAGGGCCTGTGCAGATGTGTCCCCAGTTACCAGTTCTCATCCAGTGTAATGATATGGCTGTGAAGATACCTGTCAGTATACAATGTGAAGTGCCAGGAAGAGTTCTGCTGGGAAATGACCTAAAAGCTCTTGGAGTTGTGTCACATACCCCCAGACCTCCTAGTAAAAGGTTACGGGAGCTCACCAAGTCTGCAAGAGAGAAAACCCTGCGAGGTTTATCTCAGGAGATGATGACAGAAATCACTCCTCTCCCACTGGAGCAACTTACTGCAGTAACTACCAGATCAGGAGCAAAGGGGCAACCCAAGACTCTTAGAAAAAAACCTACAGCAAGCACTCCAGTGCTTCCAACAAGGACTTCCCCGAGGTTGTCCAAAGTTACACCTGTAACTCCACCTCCAGCTGAGGCTGAGAGGGAGGTACAACCCTGTTTGGTTGAACTAGACTCTGAAGAAGAGCTAGTAGGAGGCCCAGAACTTATTGGAGACCTGGACCCGGCTGACCATCCTGAGCTGCAGTCTTTACTGGCAGAAGGTGGACCCAGCAGGACAGCTTTTCGTAAGGGACAAAGAGAATGTCCAACTCTGGAGGGCCTTCGCCAGCAGGCAGCTTCTCAGGCTGATGGGCAAGAGCCTGGGAAGTATAGGTTACACTGGGAAGATGGCCTCTTCTACAGTGAACCAACCGAATCTGAGCCTGGAGCATACCAACGCCTGGTAGTGCCCCAAGAGAACAGACAACAGTTCTTGCAACTAGCCCACGAGATTCTGTTGGCTGGTCACTTGAGTTTCAAGAAGACCAAGGAAAGGCTCTCTCTCTACTTCTATTGGCCAAAAATGGGGGCTGAAGTAGATAGGTATTACAGGAGCTGCCATACCTGCCAGACTTCTGGTAAGGTTGGTTCCGAGAATGTGGCACCTTTAGTGCCTCTCCCAGTTGTGGGAGTCCCATTTGAGAGGGTAGGGATTGACATTGTTGGTCCCCTTGATCCCCCAACCTCCTCAGGCAACAGGTTTATCCTTGTTGTAGTAGATCATGCTACTAGGTACCCTGAGGCAATTCCTATGAGGACTGTTACAGCTCAGGCTGTGGCTAAGGCCCTCCTTGGTATCTTTACCAGGGTTGGGTTTCCTAAGGAGGTGATCTCTGACAGGGGGACACATTTTATGTCCAACTACATGAAAGCCATGTGGAAAACCTGCGGAGTTACCTACAAGTTCTCAACCGCCTACCACCCTCAGACAAACGGGTTGGTAGAAAGATTTAACAGAACCATGAAGAGCATGATAGGTGCCTTAGAAGAACCCCTTAAGAAGAAGTGGGACCCTCTACTGCCATGCCTTCTATTTGCTTATAGGGAAGTCCCTCAGGAGGGAGTAGGTTATTCTCCCTTTGAACTTCTCTATGGCCATCCCGTCAGAGGCCCCTTGGCCCTGATTAAGGAGGGGTTGGAGAGTGCTCCTTCCCCCAAGCCAGTCAGAGTGACTGACTATGTGATAGGTCTCCGAAGGAGAATGTCACACATGATGGCAGAAGCAAGTGATAACTTGAAAGCTGGCCAAGCTCTGATCAAACATTGGCATGATCAGAAGGCTAACATGGTTGAGTTTACTCAAGACCAGCTAGTTCTAGTTATGCTCCCAACAAGGCAGAGGGCCTTGCAAGACAAATGGATGGGACCCTTCAAGGTTGTGGGAAAACTTGGAGAGGTCAACTATCTGGTGGATCTGGGCAAACCCAGGGAAGCTCCCAGAGTCTTCCACACCAACCGCCTCAAAGCCTATGTCTCTAGACCAGAAGTAGGAGCATTGCTTCTAGCTTCATCGGAAGAGGAGGAGGAGAGTGACGCTCTACCTGACCTCCTGAGAGGCTTACCTTTGGACGAAAAGGTTGAAGGAGTTAATCTCTCTTCAGATCTGACCCCTGAGCAACAGGAGGAGTGCAAAGCTATGTTAAATCAGTTTGCCCCCCTGTTCTCACTTTCACCAGGCTTGACCCCTTGGGGACAGCATGAGATACTCACTGGTGACTGTCTGCCAGTCAAAAGCAGAGGATATAGAATGTCAGAACATGTCAGAACCCACATCAAAGGTGAGGTCAAGAAGATGCTTGATCTCGGGGTAATAGAGCCCTCTACTAGTCCATGGTCTAGCCCAGTGGTGTTAGTACCAAAGGCAGGATCCAAAGAGTTGAGATTCTGTGTGGACTATAGAGCTCTTAATGCAGTCACCAAGACTGATGCCCACCCTTTGCCAAGGACAGATGAGTTGGTGGATAAACTTGGTGCAGCCAAGTACCTCAGCACACTGGACCTTACGTCAGGCTATTGGCAAATAGCCCTGACAGACCATGCCAAGCAGAAAACAACTGCATTTTCTACCCCAGTTGGCCTATACCAATTCAAGGTTATGCCTTTTGGACTGAAAAATGCACCTGCAACATTCCAAAGGATGGTGAACCAAGTTCTGGCTGGGATGGAGGACTTCTGCATGGCATACTTGGATGACATTGCAGTCTTCAGCCACTCCTGGGAAGAACATGTGACCCACTTAGGACATGTTTTGCAGGCTCTTGAGCAGGCCAATCTGACCATAAAGGCAAGCAAGTGCCAAATTGGTCAGAGTAAAGTGGTCTACCTTGGACATGAGGTAGGAGGTGGATAAATAAGGCCTTTGCTCAGCAAGATTGAAGCTGTGCAAAATTAGACAACACCTACTACTCAGACCCAGGTGAGAGCCTTCTTAGGCCTCACTGGGTACTACAGGAATTTCATTGAGAACTATGGGACCATAGCTTCTCCTCTGAATGTGATCTCCTCTCCAAAATTCCCTAAGAAGGTCAAATGGACTGAGGAATGCAATCAGGCCTTTGAAAACCTGAAGAAAGCTCTCTGCCAAGCTCCAGTACTCAGAGCTCCTGATTACCACCAAACTTTCATTGTACAAGCTGATGCTTCCAATGTAGGTATAGGTGCAGTCCTTAGCCAACTGGATGAGAAGGGTAGGGAACACCCCATTTGCGTCATCAGTAGAAAACTGACGGATCCTGAAACAAGGTGGGCAACAATCGAAAGAGAATGCTTTGCTATTGTGTGGGCACTGAAGAAGTTTAGGCCATACTTGTATGGTTCTACTTTTGTCATTCAGACTGACCACCAACCCTTGAGATGGTTAATGCAAATGAAAGGGGAAAATCCAAAACTATTGAGATGGTCAATCTGCCTCCAAGGGTTTGATTTCACCATTGAGCACAGGTCAGGGTGTCACCATCAAAATGCTGATGGACTCTCTAGGATGTATGTCATCGACTAGAGGTATGAGGTTCATCCAGGAGTGGATTAAATCCTCCTGTCCCTTAGTCTGGGGGGGGCGAGTGTTAGGAAGAATTCTCTGTTTAGGCTGAATTTCCTAACCTAGTGAGTCCCCCAGCAGCTTTGCGGGATTTTTGGGGTTTATTTTTTCTCCTGCCAAGAGTGAGACTCTTTTACCCTCACTCTTGGACATGACTTGAGAGTGTTCTCTGTGACTTGCTATGTGCTTATGGGCTAGGGGGTAATTTTCCCCATAGGCCATCATTGGTTTTTGAATGTGTGTTACACAGCACCCTCAGTGCAGTAGCACAGGGGTGTCTTAGAGACCCCCAAACATAGACTCCACACCCTGGGACTGACTACTGTCTCCCTGGGTCAGTAAAGCTACCATTGACTTTACTAGTCTTAACTTAGGAACTTAACCAGTATAAACCATCTTACTGTGGAAGTACTGGTAGGGGCAATTAGATTGCCCCTGGGTCTGTTGTCGAGGGGGTACTGTCCCGTCCCCCCTCGCCGAGTTCTGGCTGGTGGCAGTGGATACCACGGAAATATTCCATCGGAATATTTCCCAATGGGATTTCCCATTGGTTTTTGATGCACCACTTTTTGGTGCAATGTTAAAGATACCGCCGGTATTTGCACAGAAGCCCGCCAAAAGTGGAACAAAGGCTCGACTCGGGTTCAGGGTTACTGAAGTGAACCTAGACGCCATTTTGGTGGCGAGTTCCGGCAAAAAATCCCAACCGGTGAATTTATATTCCAAAGTGGTGCCATTCTGTCTGGGTACCACAGGGGGTGTGGGAGGGGGTTTAGGCACCCTGGACCGAGTTGCCTTGCCAACTCAGGTCGCACTCTAGTGTGATTGGCCCAAGTGGTGAGCCACCCCGCTCACCACTTAGCATGTTTGAGTGACAGCTAGGCTGTATGAATGGGGGTTTGCTGCATAAAAGCAGGGTTTTTGGGACTGGTTCTTCAGAAGTCGCCACAGGACCTAAGAAGCTGAAGAGGGAGAAGCCGAGCCGACCTGCCAAGACGACACCACCGGTGAAGCCCTGCAGAATCGCCTCACCACTTTTCCCGACGACAGAGGAGATCTCCCGCCGGAGAGTCTTCTTCCCTTAACTGGTGGGGACAACCAGTTGCTGCCTTCTTTTCGCCGTCCCGAAGCATCTCGTGGTCGCCTTGCCTGTGCCAAGCACCCCGGCCAGCGGGCTACCACTTTTTACCTCAACCGTGAAAGAGGGGTAAAAATCCTTTGTGACCGGAGAACTCCACGGCTGGCCTCATCCCTGGTAGTGCAACGACCTGCAGCCTTCCTCCCCGTCGAGATCACCTCTTCCTCGGGACAACGCCGCGACTTGCACCCACTACCAGGAACGACTACCACCGCTGGAGGAATCTTTCCACTTTTAAAGGTACTGTGTTCCGCCCGGCCTCCCTTGCCACCGATTGTACGGGGTAGATTTAGCCCTCGGCTCTCGAACCTGGGTAGGTCTGGGACACCCTAACTAAACTTTTCAGAACCATAGTAAAACCGTTTTCTACTCACCTGCAAAGACTTGTGACATTGTGTGATCTTGGGCACATTTTCGCCTGGCTCCCTCTAATGCGGGCCCCAAACTAATTCTCCTTGTTCCACTATTGACTGTCTTTGCTAACCTTATGTGAAAAGTGTTTTACCTTACTGCTCTCTTTATTTTTGCCTTTTTCCCTCCCTTTTGGTAATACTTGTTGGAGTACCATCTAACGTTAAGCGCTCACCTCTGGTTGGAAATAAGTGGTGTTAACTTAGAATTGTCCAACAAGCGAATAGGGATGTACATATGAGTAATAGTAACTGTGTTTGACTTTCTTATCTTTTCTAATGTGCTAGTGTAATTTATGAGTGTACCTTTAATAAATAAGTTTATACTTTTACACCTAGCTCTGGTCAGTGTTTGCTTGTGCTAGTGTACCTCTGTACCTATTATGTATCCTCTGTATACTGCCTAACTCTTCTTGAGGGAAGTCTGACTGCTCAGCCACAGCTACCACAGTGAATCTGTGTGGTACAGACTGCTACCATGTGGGTTTACTGCCAACACCTGTAGACTTAAATCTTTTGCAGTGGTCCCAGAGGGAACTGCACAGGTTTCTGCCTAACACTCAGCATTGCCCCTCTCAGTTCAGGCAGAGCCTCAGCCTCTGCACCTTTCCGTTCAGGCAGAGCCTCAACCTCTGCACCTTTCCGTTCAGGCAGAGCCTCAACCTCTGCACCTCTCCGTTCAGGCTGAGCCTCAGCTCTTGCACCTCTCAGTTCAGGCAGAGCCTCAGCCTCTGCACCTCTCCGTTCAGGCAGAGCCTCAGCTCTTGCACCTCTCAGTTCAGGCAGAGCCTCAGCCTTGCCCCTCTCAGTTCAGGCAGAGCCTCAGCCTCTGCACGTCTCCGTTCAGGCAGAGCCTCAGCTCTTGCACCTCTCAGTTCAGGCAGAGCCTCAGCCCTTGCCCCTCTCAGTTCAGGCAGAGCCTCAGCACCTCTCAGTTCAGGCAGAGCCTCAGCACCTCTCCGTTCAGGCAGAGCCTCAGCTCTTGCACCTCTCAGTTCAGGCAGAGCCTCAGCCTTGCCCCTCTAAGTTCAGGCAGACCCTCAGCCTCTGCACCTCTCCGTTCAGGCAGAGCCTCAGCCCTTGCACCTCTCAGTTCAGTCAGAGCCTCAGCCCTTGCCCCTCTCAGTTCAGGCAGAGCCTCAGCCCTTGCCCCTCTCAGTTCAGGCAGAGCCTCAGCCCTTGCCCCTCTCAGTTCAGGCAGAGCCTCAGCTCTTGCACCTCTCAGTTCAGGCAGAGCCTCAGCCCTTGCACCTCTCAGTTCAGGCAGAGCCTCAGCCTTGCCCGTCTCAGTTCAGGCAGAGCCTCAGCCTCTGCACCTCTCCGTTCAGGCAGAGCCTCAGCTCTTGCACCTCTCAGTTCAGGCAGAGCCTCAGCCTTGCCCCTCTCCATTCAGGCAGAGCCTCAGCCTCTGCACCTCTCCGTTCAGGCAGAGCCTCAGCCTCTGCACCTCTCCGTTCAGGCAGAGCCTCAGCCTCTGCACCTCTCCATTCAGGCAGAGCCTCAGCTCTTGCACCTCTCAGTTCAGGCAGAACCTCAGCCTTGCCCCTCTCAGTTCAGGCAGAGCCTGAGCCCTTGCCCCTCTCAGTTCAGGCAGAGCCTCAGCCCTTGCACCTCTCAGTTCAGGCAGAGCCTCAGCTCTTGCACCTCTCAGTCCAGGCAGAGCCTCAGCTCTTGCACCTCTCAGTTCAGGCAGAGCCTCAGCCTCTGCACCTCTCAGTTCAGGCAGAGCCTCAGCCCTTGCCCCTCTCCGTTCAGGCAGAGCCTCAGCCCTTGCACCTGTCAGTTCAGGCAGAGCCTCAGCCCTTGCACCTGTCAGTTCAGGCAGAGCCTCAGCCCTTGCCCCTCTCCGTTCAGGCAGAGCCTCAGCCCTTGCACCTGTCAGTTCAGGCAGAGCCTCAGCCTCTGCACCTCTCTGTTCAGGCAGAGCCTCAGCCTCTGCACCTCTCCGTTCAGGCAGAGCCTCAGCTCTTGCACCTCTCAGTTCAGGCAGAGCCTCAGCTCTTGCACCTCTCAGTTCAGGCAGAGCCTCAGCCCTTGCACCTGTCAGTTCAGGCAGAGCCTCAGCCTCTGCACCTCTCCGTTCAGGCAGAGCCTCAGCTCTTGCACCTCTCAGTTCAGGCAGAGCCTCAGCCTTGCCCCTCTCAGTTCAGGCAGAGCCTCAGCCTCCGCACCTTTCCGTTCAGGCAGAGCCTCAACCTCTGCACCTCTCCGTTCAGGCAGAGCCTCAGCTCTTGCACTTCTCAGTTCAGGCAGAGCCTCAGCCTTGCACCTCTCAGTTCAGGCAGAGCCTGAGCCCCTGCACATCTCAGTTCAGGCAGAGTCTGAGCTCTTGCCCCTCTCGGTTCAGGCAGAGCCTCAGCTCTTGCAGCTCTCAGTTCAGGCAGAGCCTCAGCCTCTGCACCTCTCCTTTCAGGCAGAGCCTCAGCTCCTGCACCTCTCCATTCAGGCAGAGCCTCAGCTCCTGCACCTCTCAGTTCAGGCAGAGCCTCAGCCCTTGCCCCTCTCAGTTCAGACAGGGCCTCAGCCCTTGCACCTGTCGGTTCAGGCAGAGCCTCAGCCTTGCCCCTCTCAGTTCAGGCAGAGCCTCAGTCTCTGCACGTCTCCGTTCAGGCAGAGCCTCAGCTCTTGCACCTCTCAGTTCAGGCAGAGCCTCAGCCCTTGCCCCTCTCCGTTCAGGCAGAGCCTCAGCTCTTGCACCTCTCATTTCAGGCAGAGCCTCAGCCTTGCCCCTCTCAGTTCAGGCAGAGACTCCGCCTCTGCACCTCTCTGTTCAGGCAGAGTGTCATGATCTCTGCTTCCAAAAGGTCAGGGTTTTCCCAACTCCCTTGGAAGCAGATCCATAACCCAGGTTCCGAGTGCCAACCAGTCCCAATTGGGACCTTTTGGACCCAGTCCTGGCGCCAGTGGCACCAGGCTCATAAATATGCCCAGTCCCAGCGCTGGAAGCGCCGGGCTCATAATGCTTGGGTGGACTTACCTTCAGCAGACCATGCTGCTTACTTGCCTGCCAGTTGAGCCTCTGATCCTCTTCTGTTTGGAACTACTTTTCCTGTTGGGTGGGGCTGGAGCCACTCCCTCAGAACACTGGAACTCTTCTGGAAGGCAGGAACTCTTTTCTTACCAGGAACTCTTTTCTTACTTAGGCGTGGCTGTGGAAGGAGACACCTAAGCACTACAGGAGGCTATTTAAACCACACCCAGTGGATGAATCTTGCTTTGCGTTATTCTGCAACCTCTGCAGCAGAACGCTCATCGTGTCTTCTGCATCCGGTCCTGGGCCTAAGGAAAAAGGCTTACCATCCTGAATCCAGTCTTCAGCAACACCTATAAAGACAAGAAAGAACAGGTTAGCATTCCGGCATCTGAAAGGCAAAGGCTTACCATCCTGAATACAGTCTTCAGCAACACCTATAAAGACAAGAAAGAACAGGTTAGCATTCCGGCATCTGAAAGGCAAAAGCTTACCTACTCTTTGTGCGCTCCAGAGGTCTTCACACTGCATTCCGGCATCTGAAAGACAAAAGCTTACCAACTCTTCGCACGCTCCGGAGGCCTTCGGCGCTGCATCCCGCATCTGAAAGACAAAACAAGGTGCGTTTAAAGACATTGGGGAACTTTAATACTCACGTGCCATTACTCCTTTCCACATCTAATCCAGTGGGTATTCCGGCACCCTGCAGCCGCTCCGAACTCGTACCTGCAAAATAAAAAGACAGAGCGCATCGTGAAGCAGGCAACAAGCGCTTACTTACGTGCTTCCAGGCGCTTCTATTCATCGCACGGGCTCCATCTTCAACTCACTTCAGCCCGTCATCGCCGGAACCCTGCAAAACAAGAGACATCAGACTTTAAAGACATTTGAACGACTCGAAACTTACCGTTCGTGCAGTAAATGACGGACAGCAGTCCTCTGAAGTCAAGAGGCCTGCGCTACCTATCCAGTGAAGAAACTGGTTACAGCACCCTGCCCCGAGGCAGATGGAGAGCTCGGCATTCACTTACCTAAGGTGAGAGCGTTAACCTTTGGGGGTCTACAGGAGAGGAGAAGAGGAAAGAGATAGGGACACCCCAATAACCCCAGTTCATTAACCCCATATTTTCTATCTGCAGACATCTTACTCTACACGTCAGGCATACAGTGCACAGAGGTCCAGCCCAAAGAGCCAACCGGGTGCTACACATCACCTTTGAAGATACGGTAGTCGCCCAGTCAAGACCGGCGCCTCTGCGAGAATCAGGTGAGCGTTACAGAACGCAAAGCCTACGGCAAAACTCTCGCCCAGGCGCTATGGAAACCTCGGATACTGACCCCCTAGCCCGGTTACTTGGGGAACTAAGGGCAGAAGTGCATGCAGCTCGTCAGGAAACGAATGCTCTAAGAAGGGAACTAATTATTTCCAAGGAGAGAACAGACAATCTTGCTAGACAAGTGCTACAGTCACAAGCCGGACAGACCCCGTTACCCGCATCAGGGGCAAATCTTCCTTCAACATCCTCTATGAATCCAGTGCAGATCAACCTACCTGGGAATGTACCTCTGGCTCCGCCCGAACGATTTTCTGGTGACCCAAAGAGGTTTGCAGTATTTATCAATCAGTGCCGGTTGCACTTCTTATGCCGGCCAGCAGCCTTTCCAACTGATCAAGCAAAAGTAGCTTTTGTACTTTCGTACCTTAGTGGCAATGCGGCAGACTGGTCGATCCCTCTAGTTAATCAAGATGATCCGGTTCTCCATGATTTTCAAGCCTTTCAGCTTAGTATGGAAAAACTGTTCGCAAGACATTCACAGGGGCAGGCCTTGGACAATGAGCTTCTTTCGTTGCGACAGGGTAATCAAGACCTTTTGGCTTATATTGCATCTTTCAATAGACTAATAGTGGAAACTCAATGGCCTGAGGACAAAAGGATTACGCTGTTTTATAGAGGTCTACGTGGAGAGCTCAAAGACGTTTTAGCCCAAGTAGTGAATCCCCCACAAGACTGTTTGGATTATATAGACTTGGTCGTTCAAATAGATCACAGGCTGCAGAACAGGAAGGCCGATCGTTCCAAGTGTGATGCTCGAGTATTTTCCAAACCGCCAACTCCTTCCAAAGGAGTAGACTCCGGGGAACCCATGCAAATAGGGGGTCCGAAAGGTCCTCTAACACAAAGGGAGCGGGAAAGGAGGAAACAGTTGCAATTATGCCTATATTGCGGAAACTCAGGGCACTTTCTTCGAGACTGTCCGGTGAAACCTGCCAAGAAGGCAGTAGGAGCTGCAGTTACCAAAGTTACAAACTCTGAGCAGGGAAACGACCTCGCCCGACAAGAATAGAGGTCCTCTTGCCGAGCGTGAAAACCAGTTCCGTGACCTCGCATTTCGTGATACCTATGGTCCTCATTAGCCCTGATAATCCGGAACGATTACATGCAATTGAAGCTTACGTCGACAGCGGTGCCATCGGCAATTATGTGGATCATGAAATGGTTTTGAGGATGAATCTAACTCTTTGTCCCAAGGCTGTAAAGGACGTCATTACTACGGTGGATGGTACGGAGATAGCCTCCGGGCCAGTAACGCATACCACTCAAGAGGTGACGCTAGTAAGTCAAGATGGACACCATGAGAAGATCGTGTTCGATGTGATCAAGGCCCCTCAGTTTCAGATTATTCTAGGAATACCTTGGTTAGAGAAACACAATCCTCTGATCGATTGGCGAGCAAGAACGGTCCAGTTTCCAGAATGTGTCTCTACTTGTCACCCTCCACCTGGTGTTGCACTGGCCGCAATTTCTTCAGAGACTCCCCAGTTACCTCCCGAATACCTAGAATACCAAGATGTTTTCCGGAAGGATCAGGCTAACTCTCTACCTCCTCATAGGTCTTATGACTGCCAGATAGACCTGATACCTGGATCTACTCCTCCTTGTAGTAGAATTTATGCCCTCACCGAGCCTGAGAACCTTCACCTTCGACAATACCTGGATCAATACCTGGCAAATGGGTTTATTCGTCCTTCCAAGTCCCCTGCTTCTTCAGCTTTGTTCTTCGTTCCGAAAAAGGAAGGCGACCTTAGAACTTGTATCGATTATCGCTCCCTGAACCAGATCACCGTTAAGAATAGATATCCGTTACCTTTGATCCCTGAACTCCTGGACCAAGTCAGAAAAGCATGCATATATACAAAGCTGGATCTTAGAGGAGCTTACCACTTGGTACGAGTAAAAGAGGGCGATGAATGGAAGACGGCCTTCCGCACCAAGTATGGGCTATTTGAATATCAGGTCATGCCCTTCGGACTTTGCAATGCCCCGGCCGCCTTTCAATATTTTATGAACGATGTCCTCAGAGAGCTCATAGATGTATGTGTTGTTGTTTACATTGACGACATCCTCGTTTATTCTTCATCGGAATCTGAACATCGGAAACACGTGAAAATGGTCCTCGAAAGATTGCGTCAACACAAACTTTTCGCTAAGTTGGAAAAATGTGTTTTCAACGTGACTGAAGTTGAATTCTTGGGATTCATATTATCACCTGGCGGAGTGCGTATGGATTCAAAGAAGGTCGATGCAGTTCTCAAATGGCCATCACCATCCTCCGTAAAAGGTGTGCAAAGCATGTTAGGCTTCGCTAACTTTTACCGCAGGTTTATCCCCGAATTCTCTCGAATAGTCCAGCCCATCACTGCCTTGTTAAAGAAAAACAAACGTTTTGAATGGTCTACCGAGGCGGAACAAGCTTTCCAGGATTTGAAGACTAAATTTATCTCTGCACCAATCTTAAAACACCCTCGCCCCGAACTCCCCTACATCGTGGAAACTGATGCTTCAAGCCTTGCCATGGGGGCAGTTCTATCACAAAAGGACCCGGTAACCAATCAGTTGCATCCCGTGGCATTTTGGTCCCGCAAATTCTCGCCTCCTGAAATCAATTACACGATTACTGACAAGGAACTTCTGGCTATCAAGTATGCCTTTAAGGCTTGGCGGCATTATCTGCTGGGGGCCCGACACACCGTTACTGTGATTACGGATCACCGAAACCTGCAATATTTGAAGACCGCAAAAGCCCAATCCTCTAGACAACTCCGTTGGGCATTATTCTTTGCCGAGTTTGACTTCATAATTACCTATCGACCTGGTACAAAGAACGGTAAAGCCGATGCCCTTTCTCGGATGGGAGTGGAAGAACACTTGGTCAACCCTAAACCTGTACCAATCATTCCCGAACAAAGAATTCTGGGTGTAATCGCCACAGAATCCATAGAGGAAGTTAAGGATAAAGCCAGGCAACTTGTAACTCCAGCAGACATACAGAATTGGCATCTGCAGGGAAAGGACTTTGCAGTAAAGGACAACTTATTGTATTTCCAAGAACGATTATACCTACCCAGCACAGATTTACAGAAAAAAGTAATCTCTTGTTATCACGACTCTTTAATGGAAGGTCATCCCGGTATAGCCAAGACCTCAGAAAAGATCAAGCGCTACTTCTGGTGGCCGTCTTGGAAATAAGATATCAGAGACTTTATAATGTCCTGTGGAGTATGCGCCCAAAACAAGAGTGAAAAGGAAAGACCAGCAGGCCTCTTACGCCCTATTGACATCCCACCTCGCCCTTGGCATACGCTTTCTATGGACTTCATCACCGATCTACCTCCATGCTCCGGATACAATACGATTCTAGTAATCGTGGACTTATTCTCCAAGATGGCGCATTTCATTCCGCTCAAAAGCTTGCCAACAGCAGCAACTCTGGCCCGAGAATTTCTCGAAAACATCGTCCGACTGCACGGTTTTCCTTCGGTTCTAATTTCGGATCGAGGTAGTCAATTTATTTCTCATTTTTGGCGAAGTTGCTGTCGGTCGGCTCAAATTGATGTGAGACTATCGACCAGTCACCACCCTCAGACCGACGGACAAACCGAGAGGACCAATCAAACTCTGGAACAGTATTTACGCTGCATGCTGCAACAAACTGAAAAAACTTGGAAAGATATCCTTTGGATAGCCGAGTATGCCTACAATAACTCTGTCCATTCGGGAACTGGGAAAACCCCGTTTTTTCTTTTGTACGGCAGTCACCCTCGAACCTCGGAGTTGGATCCCCTCCAAGATCTTGAAACACCAGCAGTAGACTACCTGCATTCTACAATCACCCAAGCCTTTAAGGAAGCTGTTTCTCACCTTCAAAGGGCTAAAGAACAATACAAGAAAGGAGCAGATCAACATCGGAAGGAAGCCCCTCACTATCAAGTAGGGGATCAAGTCTGGTTATCCACCAAATATCTATCTCTAAAAGGGCCACGCACATTCAACCCAAGATACCTTGGTCCCTATTCCATCACTACCATAGTAAACCCAGTAGCGGTCAAGTTGGACTTGCCCCCGCACATGAAGATACATCCGGTCTTCCACGTCTCTCTATTAAAACCCGTGCAACCTCAAACCCGACTAACCAAATCTCCAAAACCTATCCTAGTGGATGGAGAACTCGAGTTTGAAGTCAAAAGCATTCTGGACTCCAAGATCTCCAAATCTAAACTATTCTACCTAATTGACTGGAAAGGCTACGGCCCCCAAGAGAGATCCTGGGAACCTGCTGAATATGTCTACGCTCCTCGCCTAATCAAAAGATTTCCCCGAACATTTACTGACAAGCCAAAACCCCCGGAGAAGCCCGGTTTGGGAGGGGCCTTGAGGGGGGGTACTGTCATGATCTCTGCTTCCAAAAGGTCAGGGTTTTCCCAACTCCCTTGGAAGCAGATCCATAACCCAGGTTCCGAGTGCCAACCAGTCCCAATTGGGACCTTTTGGACCCAGTCCTGGCGCCAGTGGCACCAGGCTCATAAATATGCCCAGTCCCAGCGCTGGAAGCGCCGGGCTCATAATGCTTGGGTGGACTTACCTTCAGCAGACCATGCTGCTTACTTGCCTGCCAGTTGAGCCTCTGATCCTCTTCTGTTTGGAACTACTTTTCCTGTTGGGTGGGGCTGGAGCCACTCCCTCAGAACACTGGAACTCTTCTGGAAGGCAGGAACTCTTTTCTTACCAGGAACTCTTTTCTTACTTAGGCGTGGCTGTGGAAGGAGACACCTAAGCACTACAGGAGGCTATTTAAACCACACCCAGTGGATGAATCTTGCTTTGCGTTATTCTGCAACCTCTGCAGCAGAACGCTCATCGTGTCTTCTGCATCCGGTCCTGGGCCTAAGGAAAAAGGCTTACCATCCTGAATCCAGTCTTCAGCAACACCTATAAAGACAAGAAAGAACAGGTTAGCATTCCGGCATCTGAAAGGCAAAGGCTTACCATCCTGAATACAGTCTTCAGCAACACCTATAAAGACAAGAAAGAACAGGTTAGCATTCCGGCATCTGAAAGGCAAAAGCTTACCTACTCTTTGTGCGCTCCAGAGGTCTTCACACTGCATTCCGGCATCTGAAAGACAAAAGCTTACCAACTCTTTGCACGCTCCGGAGGCCTTCGGCGCTGCATCCCGCATCTGAAAGACAAAACAAGGTGCGTTTAAAGACATTGGGGAACTTTAATACTCACGTGCCATTACTCCTTTCCACATCTAATCCAGTGGGTATTCCGGCACCCTGCAGCCGCTCCGAACTCGTACCTGCAAAATAAAAAGACAGTTAGAGCGCATCGTGAAGCAGGCAACAAGCGCTTACTTACGTGCTTCCAGGCGCTTCTATTCATCACACGGGCTCCATCTTCAACTCACTTCAGCCCGTCATCGCCGGAACCCTGCAAAACAAGAGACATCATTACTAAAGACTTTAAAGACATTTGAACGACTCGAAACTTACCGTTCGTGCAGTAAATGACGGACAGCAGTCCTCTGAAGTCAAGAGGCCTGCGCTACCTATCCAGTGAAGAAACTGGTTACAGCACCCTGCCCCGAGGCAGATGGAGAGCTCGGCATTCACTTACCTAAGGTGAGAGCGTTAACCTTTGGGGGTCTACAGGAGAGGAGAAGAGGAAAGAGATAAGGACACCCCAATAACCCCAGTTCATTAACCCCATATTTTCTATCTGCAGACATCTTACTCTACACGTCAGGCATACAGTGCACAGAGGTCCAGCCCAAAGAGCCAACCGGGTGCTACACATCACCTTTGAAGATACGGTAGTCGCCCAGTCAAGACCGGCGCCTCTGCGAGAATCAGGTGAGCGTTACACAGAGCCTCAGCTCTTGCACCTCTCAGTTCAGGCAGAGCCTCAGCCTTGCCCCTCTCAGTTCAGGCAGAGCCTCAGCCTTGCCTGTCTCAGTTCAGGCAGAGCCTCAGCCTCTGCACCTCTCCGTTCAGGCAGAGCCTCAGCTCTTGCACCTCACAGTTCAGGCAGAGCCTCAGCCTTGCCCCTCTCCATTCAGGCAGAGCCTCAGCCTCTGCACCTCTCCGTTCAGGCAGAGCCTCAGCCTCTGCACCTCTCCGTTCAGGCAGAGCCTCAGCCTCTGCACCTCTCCGTTCAGGCAGAACCTCAGCTCTTGCACCTCTCAGTTCAGGCTGAGCCTCAGCCTTGCCCCTCTCAGTTCAGGCAGAGCCTCTGCCTCTGCACCTCTCAGTTCAGGCAGAGCCTGAGCCCTTGCCCCTCTCAGTACAGGCAGAGCCTCGGCTCTTGCACCTCTCAGTCCAGGCAGAGCCTCAGCCCTTGCACCTGTCAGTTCAGGCAGAGCCTCAGCCTCTGCACCTCTCTGTTCAGGCAGAGCCTCAGCCTCTGCACCTCTCCGTTCAGGCAGAGCCTCAGCCTCTGCACCTCTCCGTTCAGGCAGAGCCTCAGCTCTTGCACCTCTCAGTTCAGGCAGAGCCTCAGCTCTTGCACCTCTCAGTTCAGGCAGAGCCTCAGCCCTTGCACCTGTCAGTTCAGGCAGAGCCTCAGCCTCTGCACCTCTCCGTTCAGGCAGAGCCTCAGCTCTTGCACCTCTCAGTTCAGGCAGAGCCTCAGCTTCTGCACCTTTCCGTTCAGGCAGAGCCTCAACCTCTGCGCCTCTCCGTTCAGGCAGAGCCTCAGCTCTTGCACTTCTCAGTTCAGGTAGAGCCTCAGCCTTGCCCCTCTCAGTTCAGGCAGAGCCTGAGCCCTTGCCCCTCTCAGTTCAGGCAGAGCCTCAGCTCTTGCACCTCTCAGTCCAGGCAGAGCCTCAGCTCTTGCACCTCTCAGTTCAGGCAGAGCTTCAGCCTCTGCACCTCTCAGTTCAGGCAGAGCCTCAGCCCTTGCCTCTCTCCGTTCAGGCAGAGCCTCAGCCCTTGCACCTGTCAGTTCAGGCAGAGCCTCAGCCCTTGCCCCTCTCCGTTCAGGCAGAGCCTCAGCCCTTGCACCTGTCAGTTCAGACAGAGTCTCAGCCTCTGCACCTGTCAGTTCAGACAGAGCCTCAGCCTCTGCACCTGTCCCTTCAGGCAGAGCCTCAGCTCTTGCACCTCTCAGTTCAGGCAGAGCCTCAGCTCTTGCAGTTCTCAGTTCAGGCAGAGCCTCAACTCTTGCACCTCTCAGTTCAGGCAGAGCCTCAGCCCTTGCACCTGTCAGTTCAGGCAGAGCCTCAGCCTCTGCACCTCTCCATTCAGGCAGAGCCTCAGCTCTTGCACCTCTCAGTTCAGGCAGAGCCTCAGCTCTTGCACCTCTCAGTTCAGGCAGAGCCTCAGCCTCTGCACCTTTCCGTTCAGGTAGAGCCTCAACCTCTGCGCCTCTCCGTTCAGGCAGAGCCTCAGCTCTTGCACCTCTCAGTTCAGACACAGCCTCAGCCTTGCTCCTCTAAGTTCAGGCAGAGCCTCAGCCTCTGCACCTCTCCGTTCAGGCAGAGCCTCAGCTCTTGCACCTCTCAGTTCAGGCAGAGCCGGCGCCCCTGCACCTCTCAGTTCAGGCAGAGCCTGAGCTCTTGCCCCTCTCGGTTCAGGCAGAGCCTCAGCTCCTGCACCTCTCAGTTCAGGCAGAGCCTCAGCCCTTGCCCCTCTCAGTTCAGGCAGGGCCTCAGCCCTTGCACCTGTCGGTTCAGGCAAAGCCTCAGCCTTGCCCCTCTCATTTCAGGCAGAGCCTCAGCCTTGCCCCTCTCAGTTCAGGCAGACCCTCAGCCTCTGCACCTCTCAGTTCAGGCAGAGCCTCAGCCCTTGCCCCTCTCAGTTCAGGCAGAGCCTCAGCCCTTGCCCCTCTCAGTTCAGGCAGAGCCTCAGCCCTTGCCCCTCTCCGTTCAGGCAGAGCCTCAGCCCTTGCACCTGTCCGTTCAGGCAGAGCCTCAGCCCTTGCACCTGTCAGTTCAGGCAGAGCCTCAGCCCTTGCCCCTCTCCGTTCAGGCAGAGCCTCAGCCTCTGCACCTCTCCGTTCAGGCAGAGCCTCAGCTCTTGCACCTCTCAGTTCAGGCAGAGCCTCAGCTCTTGCACCTCTCAGTTCAGGCAGAGCCTCAGCCCTTGCACCTGTCAGTTCAGGCAGAGCCTCAGCCCTTGCACCTGTCAGTTCAGGCAGAGCCTCAACCCCTGCACCTGTCAGTTCAGGCAGATCCTCAACCCTTGCACCTGTCAGTTCAGGCAGAGCCTCAGCCCTTGCACCTGTCAGTTCAGGCAGAGCCTCAACCCCTGAACCTGTCAGATCAGGGAGGACCTCAGCCCTTGCACCTGTCAGTTCAGGCAGAGCCTCAGCCCTTGCACCTGTCAGTTCAGGCAGAGCCTCAGCCCTTGCACTTGTCAGTTCAGGCAGAGCCTCAACCCCTGCACCTGTCAGTTCAGGCAGAGCCCCAACCCCTGCACCTGTCAGATCAGGCAGAGCCTCAGCCCTTGCACCTGTCAGTTCAGGTGGGGCCCTAGCCCTTGCACCTGTCAGTTCAGGGAGGACCTCAGCCCTTGCACCTGTCAGTTCAGGGAGGACCTCAGCCCTTGCACCTGTCAGTTCAGGGAGGACCTCAGCCCTTGCACCTGTCAGCTCAGGGAGGACCTCAGCCCTTGCACCTGTCAGCTCAGGGAGGACCTCAGCCCTTGCACCTGTCAGCTCAGGGAGGACCTCAGCCCTTGCACCTGTCAGTTCAGGCAGAGCCTCAAGCCTTGCCCCTCTCAGTTCATGCAGAGCCTCAGCCTCTGCACCTCTCCGTTCAGGCAGAGCCTCAGCCTCTGCACCTCTCCATTCAGGCAGAGCCTCAGCCTCTGCACCTCTCCATTCAGGCAGAGCCTGAGCTCTTGCCCCTCTCAGTTCAGGCAGAGCCTCAGCTCTTGCAGCTCTAGGTTCAGGCAGAGCCTCAGCCCTTGCCTCTCTCCGTTCAGGCAGAGCCTCAGCCCTTGCACCTGTCAGTTCAGGCAGAGCCTCAGCCCTTGCACCTGTCAGTTCAGGCAGAGCCCCAGCCCTTGCCCCTCTCCGTTCAGGCAGAGCCTCAGCCCTTGCACCTGTCAGTTCAGGCAGAGCCTCAGCCCTTGCACTTGTCAGTTCAGGCAGAGCCTCAGCCCTTGCACTTGTCAGTTCAGGCAGAGCCTCAACCCCTGCACCTGTCAGTTCAGGCAGAGCCCCAACCCCTGCACCTGTCAGATCAGGCAGAGCCTCAGCCCTTGCACCTGTCAGTTCAGGTGGGGCCCTAGCCCTTGCACCTGTCAGTTCAGGGAGGACCTCAGCCCTTGCACCTGTCAGTTCAGGGAGGACCTCAGCCCTTGCACCTGTCAGTTCAGGGAGGACCTCAGCCCTTGCACCTGTCAGCTCAGGGAGGACCTCAGCCCTTGCACCTGTCAACTCAGGCAGAGCCTCAGCCCTTGCACCTGTCAGTTCAGGCAGAGCCTCAAGCCTTGCCCCTCTCAGTTCATGCAGAGCCTCAGCCTCTGCACCTCTCCGTTCAGGCAGAGCCTCAGCCTCTGCACCTCTCCATTCAGGCAGAGCCTCAGCCTCTGCACCTCTCCATTCAGGCAGAGCCTGAGCTCTTGCCCCTCTCAGTTCAGGCAGAGCCTCAGCTCTTGCAGCTCTAGGTTCAGGCAGAGCCTCAGCCCTTGCCTCTCTCCGTTCAGGCAGAGCCTCAGCCCTTGCACCTGTCAGTTCAGGCAGAGCCTCAGCCCTTGCACCTGTCAGTTCAGGCAGAGCCCCAGCCCTTGCCCCTCTCTGTTCAGGCAGAGCCTCAGCCCTTGCACCTGTCAGTTCAGACAGAGCCTCAGCCTCTGCACCTCTCCGTTCAGGCAGAGCCTCAGCCTCTGCACCTCTCCGTTCAGGCAGAGCCTCAGCTCTTGCACCTCTCAGTTCAGGCAGAGCCTCAGCTCTTGCACCTCTCAGTTCAGGCAGAGCCTCAGCCCTTGCACCTGTCAGTTCAGGCAGAGCCTCAGCCTCTGCACCTCTCCATTCAGGCAGAGCCTCAGCTCTTGCACCTCTCAGTTCAGGCAGAGCCTCAGCCTTGCCCCTCTCAGTTCAGGCAGAACCTCAGCCTCTGCACCTTTCCGTTCAGGCAGAGCCTCAACCTCTGCACCTCTCCGTTCAGGTAGAGCCTCAGCTCTTGCACCTCTCAGTTCAGGCACAGCCTCAGCCTTGCCCCTCTAAATTCAGGCAGAGCCTCAGCCTCTGCACCTCTCCGTTCAGGCAGAGCCTCAGCTCTTGCACCTCTCAGTTCAGGCAGAGCCTGAGCCCCTGCACATCTCAGTTCAGGCAGAGCCTGAGCTCTTGCCCCTCTCGGTTCAGGCAGAGCCTCAGCTCTTGCAGCTCTCGGTTCAGGCAGAGTCTCAGCCTCTGCACCTCTCCTTTCAGGCAGAGCCTCAGCTCCTGCACCTCTCCGTTCAGGCAGAGCCTCAGCTCCTGCACCTCTCAGTTCAGGCAGAGCCTCATCCCTTGCCCCTCTCAGTTCAGGCAGGGCCTCAGCCCTTGCACCTGTCGGTTCAGGCAGAGCCTCAGCCTTGCCCCTCTCATTTCAGGCAGAGCCTCAGCCTTGCCCCTCTCAGTTCAGGCAGACCCTCAGCCTCTGCACCTCTCCGTTCAGGCAGAGCCTGAGCCCTTGCCCCTCTCAGTTCAGGCAGAGCCTCAGCTCTTGCACCTCTCAGTCCAGGTAGAGCCTCAGCTCTTGCACCTCTCAGTTCAGGCAGAGCCTCAGCCTCTGCACCTCTCAGTTCAGGCAGAGCCTCAGCCCTTGCCCCTCTCAGTTCAGGCAGAGCCTCAGCCCTTGCCCCTCTCCGTTCAGGCAGAGCCTCAGCCCTTGCACCTGTCAGTTCAGGCAGAGCCTCAGCCCTTGCACCTGTCAGTTCAGGCAGAGCGTCAGCCCTTGCCCCTCTCCGTTCAGGCAGAGCCTCAGCCCTTGCACCTGTCAGTTCAGGCAGAGCCTCAGCCTCTGCACCTCTCCGTTCAGGCAGAGCCTCAGCTCTTGCACCTCTCAGTTCAGGCAGAGCCTCAGCTCTTGCACCTCTCAGTTCAGGCAGAGCCTCAGCCCTTGCACCTGTCCGTTCAGGCAGAGCCTCAGCCCTTGCACCTGTCAGTTCAGGCAGAGCCTCAGCCCTTGCACCTGTCAGTTCAGGCAGAGCCTCAGCCCTTGCACCTGTCAGTTCAGGCAGAGCCTCAGCCCTTGCACCTGTCAGTTCAGGCAGAGCCTCAACCCCTGCACCTGTCAGTTCAGGCAGAGCCCCAACCCCTGCACCTGTCAGATCAGGCAGAGCCTCAACCCCTTCACCTGTCAGTTCAGGTGGGGCCCTAGCCCTTGCACCTGTCAGTTCAGGGAGGACCTCAGCCCTTGCACCTGTCAGTTCAGGGAGGACCTCAGCCCTTGCACCTGTCAACTCAGGCAGAGCCTCAGCCCTTGCACCTGTCAGTTCAGGCAGAGCCTCAACCCTTGCCCCTCTCAGTTCATGCAGAGCCTCAGCCTCTGTACCTCTCCGTTCAGGCAGAGCCTCAGCCTCTGCACCTCTCCATTCAGGCAGAGCCTGAGCTCTTGCCCCTCTCAGTTCAGGCAGAGCCTCAGCTCTTGCAGCTCTAGGTTCAGGCAGAGCCTCAGCCTCTGCACCTCTCCGTTCAGGCAGAGCCTCAGCTCTTGCACCTCTCAGTTCAGGCAGAGCCTCAGCCTCTGCACCTCTCAGTTCAGGCAGAGCCTCAGCCTTGCCCCTCTCAGTTCAGGCAGAGCCTCAGCCTCTGCACCTCTCCGTTCAGGCAGAGCCTCAGCTCTTGCACCTCTCATTTCAGGCAGAGCCTCAGCCTTGCCCCTCTCAGTTCAGGCAGACCCTCAGCCTCTGCACCTCTCCGTTCAGGCAGAGCCTCAGCTCTTGCACCTCTCAGTTCAGGCAGAGCCTCAGCCTTGCCCCTCTCCGTTCAGGCAGAGCCTCAGCCTCTGCACCTCTCCGTTCAGGCAGAGCCTCAGCCTCTGCACCTCTCTGTTCAGGTAGAGCCTCAGCTCTTGCACCTCTCAGTTCAGGCAGAGCCTCAGCCTTGCCCCTCTCAGTTCAGGCAGAGCCTCAGCCTCTGCACCTCTCAGTTCAGGCAGAGCCTGAGCCCTTGCCCCTCTCAGTTCAGGCAGAGCCTCAGCTCTTGCACCTCTCAGTCCAGGCAGAGCCTCAGCCTCTGCACCTCTCAGTTCAGGCAGAGCCTCAGCCTCTGCACCTCTCAGTTCAGGCAGAGCCTCAGCCCTTGCCTCTCTCCGTTCAGGCAGAGCCTCAGCCCTTGCACCTGTCAGTTCAGGCAGAGCCTCAGCTCTTGCACCTCTCAGTTCAGGCAGAGCCTGAGCCCCTGCACATCTCAGTTCAGGCACAGCCTCAGCCCATGCCCCTCTCAGTTCAGGCAGAGCCTCAGCCTCAGCACCTCTCCGTTCAGGCAGAGCCTCAACCCCTGCACCTGTCAGATCAGGGAGGACCTCAGCCCTTGCACCTGTCAGTTCAGGCAGAGCCTCAACCCCGGCACCTGTCCGTTCAGGCAGAGCCCCAGTCCTTGCCCCTCTCAGTTCATGCAGAGCCTCAGCCGTTGCACCTGTCAGCTCAGGCAGAGCCTCAGCCCTTGCACCTTTCAGTTCAGGCAGAGCCTCAGCCCTTGCACCTGTCAGATCAGGGAGGACCTCAGCCCTTGCACCTGTCCGATCAGGGAGGACCTCAGCCCTTGCACCTGTCAGTTCAGGCAGAGCCTCAGCCCTTGCACCTGTCAGTTCAGGCAGAGCCTCAGCCCTTGCACCTGTCAGCTCAGGCAGAGGTTCAGCCCTTGCACCTGTCAGCTCAGGCAGAGGTTCAGCCCTTGCACCTGTCAGTTCAGGCAGAGCCCCAGCCCTTGCACCTGTCAGCTCAGGCAGAGGTTCAGCCCTTGCACATTTCAGTTCAGGCAGAGCCCCAGCCCTTACACCTGTCAGATCAGGGAGGACCTCAGCCCTTGCACCTGTCAGCTCAGGCAGAGGTTCGGCCCTTGCACCTTTCAGTTCAGGCAGAGCCTCAGCCCTTCCCCCTCTCAGTTCAGGCAGAGTCTCAGCCTTGCCCCTCTCCGTTCAGGCAGAGCCTCAGCCATTGCACCTATCAGTTCAGGCAGAGCCTCAGCTCTTGCACCTTTCAGTTCAGGCAGAGCATCAGCCTTGCCCCTCTCAAGGAGGCGGCGCATGAGCAATAATAGACTTGTCTGATAGGCTGCCACCCACCGAGGAGGCGGGGAGTCAGCCACCACGGGCCTATCAGATAGGCTGCCAGCCATCGCCCGCCCCCTTTCGGGCACACCACACAGGTTGCCGAGCAGCAGAGCAGGGGTACTCTGTGGTGTGTGACTTTGCAGGAGGGGGCGGGGGGCGCACCGGGTCATTGGTACCTGGTGTGCGAGTACTACCCGTGCTGTGTCTTGCTATGCCGCCCTGTCGGGACTCCCATGACGACGTTTGTTATTCTCGTGCCTCAGTTCTTTCGCGCCAGTGGTGTCGTTTTCTATAATTACAAGGGGGTGTGGGTAGGTCAATGGTAGTGTAAATAAATATGTTCTCTTCAAAGTTCAAAACGTTCTGCCGAAACCCGGGATCGAACCAGGGACCTTTAGATCTTCAGTCTTACGCTCTCCCAACTGAGCTATTTCGGCTGATGAGCAGAGTCCGAGGGGGAGTAGGACCCCTGGACAGGGTTGCCTCAGCAACCCATGTCACACTCTATCCTGATAGGCTGGAGGGTCTCCCACCAAGATGACCACTCCACTGTGTGAGTGACAGCTAGGCTGTATAAATGGGCTCTTTTTGCATAAAAACAGGGTCCTGAGGACTGAAGAGCAAGACGTCGCCACTGGAACACAGAAGCCAAAGAGGAGAGAAGCTAAAGACATCTGCAACGACTGAACCACCGGTGAAGCCCTGCTGCAGCGTCTCACCACTTTTCTCCACACGACGAGAGAAGATCTTCATCTGCAAGAGCCTTCTTCCCTTGAGCTGGTGGGGCCAACCAGTTTGCCAATCGCCTTCCTGGACCTGCCCTGGTCGAATCACCAGTACCCTTTACTTGGAGACCGGGTAGCCAGGCACCCGTCCACCCGGACCGCGATTTAAAGGAGCGTACCTTTTATTCGTCGGGCAGCACCGCGGCTGGTTTCATCCCTGGGTAGTGCAGTAACACGAACCGTCCTCCACGACGAGATCCTCTCTTCCTCTGCTGGATCCCCCTAACTGCAGGAACTACCAGGAACAACCGCCACCGCAGGAGCCACTTCTTCATTTATAAGGTACATTGTTCTGCCAGGCTGCCCTTTCTGCGTGGTAGAGCTAAAGGTGTTTTAAATCCTTTACCTACCTGTTGGGTTGGCCGCCCCTCTCTCTTAACATTGTCTTTCACCTTCTGCATCCACCTTTTCAACCTCGTTAACCAAAGACTTGACTGCAGAACGTTTTGCTCCTGGGCCCTTGCCCTGTACCACTGACTCTGGCACAGGCCTACAGACTCTGGCTACATTTGTTAGAACTGTATTCACTAGATTGCTTCTCAGCTAGAACTGTGTTGGTGCACCTACTTCTTATAAACACCCCTTCCTTCCCACTTTTAAACCTTGTGCCATGTTGCTCAGTTTTCATTTAAGTATTTGCTATACTGATGTACTGCCTTGCCTAAACTGGTTCACAAACCCATGGGAAGTGTTGCTGGGGCCTATAAGAAGATATTTCTATATGACTTGTGTTTTCATTCCCTTGGAAGAAATTGCTAGAGTGCCATTTGTGTTTGGTTTTCACTGTGCCATTTTGCTCGGTTTTCAGTCTTGCTCAGACTTGTCTACAATTTAACTAGGGAGTTGTGTATACTTTTTTTTGACTGAATTTAACTTAAGAACCGTGATAAAGGTGTTTTATTAGTAGTGTATACAATAAATATATATTCCTTTTTAATACAAAGCTTTGGTCAGTGTTTCCTTGTTCCAAAGTGCTGAAGGCCTATTGTGTAAACCCTGAATACTGCTCATCTCCCTCTTGAGATAAGTCTGACTACTGATCCACAGCTACCAACTAAATCTTTGTGGTACGGACTGATACCAAAGGGGATTTATTGCTCTCACCTGTAGTGCTAATCTTCCGTAGTGCTCCCTAAGGGAACTGCACAGGATTCTGCCTAAAACTGATGCCCCGGCTCTGGCTGGAGACAAAATCCTTGTTTTATTGTTGGCGTATGATGCGATTCTAAATTGTCCTCTGGTTGAAAAATGCAACTGCATTTGTTCTCATAGGTTTGTAAGGGGGTAGGGTTACCATTTAACATAGATAAGGCCAAAGCAATGACCTTTACAAAAAGAAGAAAGAAACCAGCATATAAGCTGATCTTGGATACTAAACATATTGAACAATTAAGTCATTATGTCTATCTTAGAGTACGATTTACTACCTCGTATAGATGGGACCAACAATTGGCCAAGACCGAAGGGACACTTGAGATACAGTGGGGGCATCACCACACTGTTTTATGGTGATGGCACACTGGGACCCTTTCTTCAGATGTACAAGGCCCAAGTCAGGCAGGCTGCCTTATATGGTGCAGAGCTCTGGGGCCTGGGGCCACTCGAGCTGTAGGAAATTGGGGACATTTGAGAATGGTTTAATAAAGAACACCCTAAGACTCCTGTGTGGGACATCCACAATCTTAATCCACGGGGAGATTGTTCTACCTGCCATAGGGGCCATTATGACCCTAATACCCATCTTACATTGGATAAGATTGTGGAGCAGAGTGGAGCTACATACGTTTATTGACATTTTGGGGGCAGCCAGGAGCTTTGTGTATGAAGTGGTTTTCGCGTGTCAAAAGTTGGCTGCGTTTGATAGGTCATAGTGATCTCTGGCAGTCTCCTGCTGACATTGGGGGTAACGCTAAACAAATCATCGAAGGAACCTACCAGCAGAAAATAGATCAGGACTTCTTGAGATCTGTATTCACTTCTGCGATGATAATCTATTTGGAGAATAAGAGCAGCAGGGGATATAAATCATATCTGGATATTATGAGACTTAGGTTGCTCTATACTAAATAAAGGTTCAACATCCCAGCATCCTACCAGTGGCAGCAATACGGAATGCCTGGGTTACGAGGGAATCAAATAAATGTCCATACTGCCTACATAGGGTCGAATCACTGGAGCACTTCCTTCTAGCATGCCCCTTCTATCTTTCATATAGAAGGATGCATCTGAGGCCAAAATTTCAATGGTTTGCTAACAGATCATCACGTCAAGCAATGTTAATTTGAAGAAGGAACGATGATGCTCCAAATGTCTGTAAGGAAAGCATGTTATCAACAGTAAGACAGATACACGTGACCACAATTCAAGGGTGTTTATTGAGCTTCAAAAAGGGTTTGAGAAACGCCCATCTAATCCTAAATCTACAGATGGGAGCAAGTTACGACCATCAAATAATAACGCAGGTCCTAGTGGTGTCTTGTCAAAATAAAAGTGCCTATACTAATAAACCTATTGCCAATCCTTACCTCTAAATACAAATAATGTGGAAACAATGTTTTGTAAAAGAAAGAAGTGTTCAAGAAATAATATGTCAGGATGTTCAAGCCTTTGGCTTCCCTTCACCACGTTTTCAGCACAGGATATGATGGTAAAGTCAAGCTTAGCACAGTCTCTGGCTTCTCTAGAATGAGAGTGCAGTTGAAACGTTAGCATCAGGGCCTGATACGACGAACAAACAGTAAGTTATTTTCCTCTCGGAATTTCACACATGCTCAATTTCTCAGGTGATTATATACAGCTAGTCGTGAAAAGACGTGCTCTGAGGAATGCAATTAGGCTCCTTAAGAATAACCCCTTGGCCGATATAGACACATTCATCAAGAAACTGAAAAACCAATATAAATATTGGCTTTGTTGGAATCGGTTTCCATGGTCCAACAGAATGCAGAAAGAATGCTTAAAGCCATCAGTAAGAAAGATTTGTGCGCAGTATGGAATTTGATTAAATCTAATGGTAACACTCAGACAAATGATCAATCAAACGCTGTCTCGGAGGATAAATGGACAAACCATTTTGAAAAGTTATACTCCGAACCGGGTTCCTCAGAATTACAGATCTTTAAATCACAGCCGGTCTGGAATTTGGATCACGACTTGGAGGTAATAGTCACCTTGATAAAGAAAGCTAGTACCTCTCATGCCCCAGGACCAGATGGCCTATCAAATGTAATTTTGAAGCGCGATCCGGAGTTATGGGTCCAATTGCTGTGTTCCATTTTAGCAAACATGAGGATTGCTCGTGACATCCCTAAGTCTTGGAAACCCGCGATTATCATACCTATTTTTACGAAGGGCAATAGGGACGGCCGAAGAATGATCACGCTATTGCCCTTAGATGTTCTGGGGAAGATCTACCTTCTTTTGAGGAGACTAAATGATTGGTCCAGTATGGAAGGCTGATTGGATCCTTTTCAAATCGGATTTGTTAAGTGATTGGGCACTAGCCCAAATATCCTTTTTCTATCAAAGTTAAAGAGCATGGTCTTTGCAAACAAAGGCAACATCTATTTGGCCGTTGTTGATTTAATTAAGGCTTTTGACAGCATAGACATCGGCTGTGGACAAAATTATTATCATGGGATTGTCCTGCAAATCTGATGGATCAGTTGAGGGCCCTTCACACTGGCACTACACAGAGTGCAGTTGAAAAGGTTGGGATTATTGACAGAGGAAAAAAGGATATTCCGGGGTGTAAAGCAAGGCTGCCCACTAGCCACTGTATATATGTTGTCCATTTGATTTTCAATTACAAAACATGTAAATAAACACATGTCCCCTGAATTAAGGGGTTGATAACAGAGTTTTCTTCTGAATAAATCATAACAACTGTTATTACTTTAAATGTGAGCATGATTTGAAATACTTGCACTCTGGGAACAGGGTGATTATCTTTAACACCAACACAGTTCCCTGTAAGTAACACATCATTCTACAATTTAAGAATGGTCCCCCCCAGTTATACATGCCTACTAGCCCACCCCTGCCCTATTTAACCTGTACATATCTATCCTAGGAGATCATTTAGGAAATATAAGATGCTCCCACTGCATATTAGTGGACGCCCAGTAAATAGATTATTGTATGCTGATGACTTGGCTTTGCTGGATAGAACACCAATAGGTCTCCAGCTGCAGCTGAAAGGACTGGAAGCATATGTTGCTGAAAATGACCTGCAAATAAATATTGATAAAGATCCTGGTACTTGAGAAACCACAAGGCAGAACAAACCATACATTTAAATTGTACCTAGGACTTTTATCCTGATTCTTGGGGATTTCGGGCGATATCAACGCCGCGATTGTGCCCGTGAAGCTGTGGGCTAGGATCGACTGAAATCTGGGCACCTAACGGTCCACCCGACTGGCTAAATCTACAGTTTGCTGAAGGCCGGTGGCGCCGTCCGAACTGCGAGATCAAGATGGCCGCCGGGGCCTGAGGGCAGGTCTCCTTTGCATGACTGTGGCTCGTGGTGCGGTGTGAAGCGGTATATGAGGCGGACACTATTTGAACCTGCTGGCACCCGGAGGACGCCTGGACAGACCCGAGCCCGGTGACAAGCGGCCCCCATTCTTGGGCCATCTCGTCCCAGTGCTGAGCGGTGGAGGACAGCAGCGGCCGGGCTAGACCGCGCTAGAGGTAGGTGGGTTCCCCCCCCCCGCTCCACACAGAAAACGGAGCCCGGTGCCGCGTAGGGGACATAAGGGGACCACCACCTAGCGAGGGACTGTGAGATACGACGGAGGCCTGCACGGTCTCTGGAGGCCCCGTGAAACCCCAATACAGGACGCCGAGTCCCTACTACCCAGAATACATATTAGCCAGTTGGAGGACGCCCGGGGGGACCCGCGGGTCTCCATCTGATCCGCTGCAGACCTGCAACACCACACACCGGAGTGGGTTCAACTGGGTATAAATAATATCACTTGACCCACTGTGCCCGACGCTCCACGGACTCCGGAGCCATGGGGAAAGACAGGCAGAAAAAACCATCCACACAGAGCAGTATGGACCAATTTGCTGTCGCTACTACCCCGGCCCCGGCGGGCCCAGCAACACGACTGAACTCCCCCATGGGGGACGGCCCTCTTTCCCTACATGATGTAATGGCGGCCATTGCTAATTCCCGATCCTCCATGGAGACCAAAATAGACAGTATGGCGGCAGATGTTTCCTTCCTGCGCCACGACCTGCAGAAACTAACTTCCAGAACAGGAGAGGCGGAACACCGCATCTCTGAGGTGGAGGACAACATTGGCAGGATCAATCTTCAATTGTCCCAGGCCTTGAACCGCCTTAAAACCCTTGAATCGAGGGTGGAGGATGGAGAGGGGAGATCCCGCCGTAACACTGTCCGCATCCTGGGCCTGCCGGAGGGGGAAGAGGGACAATGCATGGAACTATTCTTGGAGCAGTGGCTCGTGGATATCTTCGAGGCCACATCCTTTTCAAAGTTTTTCTCAGTGGAGAGGGCTCATAGGATGCCGCCGGGCAAACCACCCCCGGGTGCTCCGCCACGTACTATTATCGTCCGCCTACTCAACTATCGAGATAGGGACGCCCTCCTGCAACTGTCACGATCACAAGGGTCGATTACCCATAACGGCTCCCGAATCGCCTTTTTCCCGGACTATACCCGAGAAGTGCAGCGGGTACGACAATCATTTGAACCACTCAAGAGACAACTGGCTCAACTGAATGTGAAATACGGCCTGCTCTTCCCGGCCCAACTAAAGATTTATCATAAAGGAACTACTGTTCACTTCAGTGACCCGCAAGAAGCATGGAAATGGGCGGAGGCCCACGTAGAAGGCGATTGGACAGCAAGGCCAAGGAGACCGAGAGGAAGACCCCGGCCGAGGCCTAGGCGAGCCTCCCCGAGGAGAAACCCAGAACGGGAAGGACAGGAGATCCTGGAGCCAGTGGCAGATCAAGAAGAACACTAAACAGAGTATTGCCCCTTACTCCTGGGGCCTAGGAGATATGCTCTGACAGGGGGGCGTGCACTTTTCGCACTCCTGGGCCCCACGCATAAATAGTCCACCATGGAAGATGTTGACATTGGTGCAAGGGAGGGAACTCTGGAGGAGGCTCTCACCCCCCCCCCCTAGCTAAGTCCTTTCCCTCTCCCTTCCATTTCCCCCCCCTTCCCTTTTTTCTTTTTCTCTCTCTTGTTTATCTAGACCCTGTCCAAGGGTCTGGCTTTTGAGCGGATACCTTAATTGAAGGCTCAGCTATGTTGGGGCGACAGGTACTTCGTGTTGGGGTGGAGTATAGGGTGGGGGGGAGTTGGGAATGTTTAAAGTTTTGTTTGTTATTTCAAGACTGTCATGTGTTCGTAGGTCATGCGAATCATTATCTCTGGTTGAAGGCGCTCTGTACTATTTTACGGAACACCCCCGCTCTTTTGATACAGGCAGATACCATGTCGCCTTCTTTTCCTGATTGCTACACCCTTGACAGTCCCACCATGTGTACTAAGCATCCTCCGCACAGATTAACTGGACACCCATACGACACACTAAATCTCTGAAATTCCTTATTTGGAACGTGAATGGGATGGGGTCGGGAATCAAACGGCGTCTTCTCAGACAATTTCTAAACAGACACTCCCCTGATGTGGCCCTTCTGACAGAAACCCACCTGGCGGGATCAAACTGTGCCTTTTTTCAGAGGACTAACTACCAACTTGCCTTTCAGGCGGGGTATACAATGGGCTCCAGGGGCACCCTCATTCTGATACACAAGCGCATCCCATTTGTCCAGCAAATGGTTGAAAGGGATCGGAGGGGCCGATACGTGTTCGTTATGGGAACCATCTGGGGTCAGACGGTGGCTATTGCCTCAATCTACTCTCCACCTGGGCTGGGACAGGAGTTACTGGACGACCTCACTACCCTTATAGGGAAACACCACCCTGATACACTCGTTCTGGGGGGAGACTTCAATGACACCATGAATGATAGCGTGGACCGTTCCCATCTCCGAAATCGCAACCCAAACACTCCCACTAGATTAGCCAATTTTACATCTGCTCTTGGGCTCCGGGATGTATGGAGAGAGCTACACCCGAATGCTAGGGAGTATTCCTTTCACTCAGGCGCTCACGGCTCCATGTCCAGACTGGATTACCTCTTTTTGCCACATACCGACCTCTACAGGGCAATGTCTGCAACTCTACTCCCCCGGGGTATCTCGGACCACTCACCTCTCTCAGTTGAATTATGTATGCAGGGCCCCCTCCCCCCTAGAACATGGAGACTTAACAACTACTACCTGGGGTTCCCGGAGCTGATGGCTCGCCTAGAGGAGGTGTCTGCCGAATACTTTGAAATTAACGAGGAGTCGGTGGATAACCCCGTGATACTATGGGAGGCATATAAAACAGTGCTCAGGGGTGAGATTCTTTCCTGGACGACACATAAAAGAAACACCCGGCTTCGGGAAATACTAAAAGCCGAAGAGGAAGTGAGTAACTGGGAGACTAAGCATATCTCTGACCCTACGCCCGAGACCCATAGATCCCTCCAGCGTGCCCAAGAATGCCTTTGGAACAGAGCGATGGATGACGCTAAGCAGGCCCATTGGCAGGCTAGAGCGAGGGTGTACGAACTAGGGGACAAGGCAGGTAAACTGCTCGCCTGGCTACAGAGGAGGGACGAAGGACAACGCCATGTCCGGGAAATAGTTACGCCACAGGGCGACAGCTACCATTCAGACTCTGGGATCGCTGAGGCCTTCGCAGAGTTTTACGCGGACCTGTACCGAGCCCCGACCTCACCACTAAACCCCTCCCTCCTAGATGCGGTAACGTTACCGACTCTCTCGGGACAACAGAGAGACCAACTGGACTCTGCCTTGTGGGAGGCTGAGATTTCGGAGGCGCTGTCTCAGCTCCAATCAGGGAAGGCCCCGGGCCCAAATGGATTCCCTGTCGAAACTTGGCAAAAGCTAGGAGCAGATAAAATGGCGGCTCCTCTACACAGATTGTTCCTTACTGCCCGGGATCAGGGGACCCTTCCACCAGATCTTTGCAAGGCGACTATCGTAGTCATTCCCAAACCTGGCAAACCTCCACATGAATGTGCCTCCTATAGGCCTATATTACTGATCAACGGGGAGGCTAAGATCCTCGCTAAGAAGTTACTAGCGAACCGTTTACAGTTAGTTGCACCCACCCTGATCCACCCGGACCAATGTGGATTTATGCCGTGCAAATCGACTCGGATGAATCTACGCCGCCTCCATCTAGCGTTGGAGAGATCCCCGATCATAAACGAACCCTTGGCCCTGTTGGCAGTCGATTTTGAAAAGGCGTTTGATTCCATTCGATGGGACTGCCTCTGGGAGGTCATGCCCCGTATGGGATTCGGAGAGGCCTTTCTGGGATGGGTGCAGTTACTTTATACTAACATCAAAGCTGAAGTGAAGGTAAACGGCTGGTCCTCCAGGTCCTTCCCCCTGGGTCGGGGTACACGACAGGGATGCCCACTGTCCCCTCTTTTATTCGCCCTTGCTATTGAGCCACTGGCTCTTTGGCTTCGCCAAAACACCGCCTGGAAAGGATTCAGATGGCCGGAGGGTCACGAGGATCGTACGCCCCTGTACGCAGACGACCTCCTCGTATATCTGGGTGACCCACCAAGGTCTTCCCCCATTGTAACACAACTACTCATCCGCTTTGGGGAACTTAGCGGACTTAGAATCAACTGGGAGAAATCAGTCTTCTTTCCGATAAAGGGTGGAGACCAAGCAATTCCCCAGGAGTGCCCGTATCGGGTGGAACGACAGGGCTTTCGATACCTGGGAATATGGATATCTGGGGACTTATCAAGTTATATACAACACAATCTCCGACCGATCACGGACCGCTTCATTATTGATGTCCGACACTGGAAACTCCTCCCCCTGACACTTATGGGAAGAGCGGCACTCTTTAAAATGATATCCCTTCCCAGATTCCTTTACGTTCTCCAGAATGCCCCACTTGGAATCCCTGATCTGGAGTTTCACCAGGTGGAGACACTCCTTAGAGATCTCATATGGGGGGGAGGCCAACCACGAATTGGGTTAACCACACTTCAGAGATCGATCTGGGAGGGAGGAATAGGAGTCCCCAGTCTACAAACGTACTACTGGGCATCACAACTGGTAGTGGTTAATGATCTTCTCCACGGAAACCGAGACTTGCCCCACATACGTGCTGAGATAGCCACCATGCAGAACACCGACCCGCTGTCCCTCCTTTATCAACCCCTCCCGAGAACCCCCCCACCCACAACCAAAACACACATGATTACGGTGTGGAGACAAGCACACCGATTCATTGGGCGGGGAAACAAAGTTACTACTGCACAACCCCTCTGGCAAAACTACAATCTAGCTGCGACTCAGAAGTTTGAGCCGTGGCCCAAGAGGGTTAAGGCAGGGATTATTAGGGTTGGGAATGTGCTCACGCAGGGTAGATTGACCTCATTTGATGACCTACAATTGCAATTCCAGATTCCACATACGGAACAATACCATTATATACGCCTGGCCCACGCCCTAAGTCCCTACCTAACAGATGATACACAACTGCCAGACTATACCCCTATAGAGCGTAACGTTCTCCCGGCGTACATTCCCACCAAATGCACTTCCATCCTCTATAATGCCATGTCCTCCTTTGCCACCCCTGAACTGAACGAGCTGAAGGCGAAATGGGAAGCGGATGTGGGAGAGATAGATCCAGAGGACTGGATACAAGTCTTCATGCACCCCCGAGAAATCGCTATTTCCTCTAGGCTTCGACTTGTGCAGTTGAAAATACTGCACCGGGTTTATTACCCTAGAACGCGCTTATATGGCTGGAAACGGGCCCCAAACCCGAACTGTTTGCGATGCGGGGAGGAGGAGGGAACCTTCATTCATATTTTGTGGGCATGTCCCCGGATACAAACTTTTTGGAACGCATGCTGTAGGGAACTCTCTCAAGTTCTGAACCGAACCCTGCCACAGGACCCAAAGACTCTGCTCCTAGGTGTGCCTGGCGAGATGGAAGCTAATAAGTGGGAGATATTACTCCTACACACGGCGATGGGACTGATCAAGCGCAACATAGCGCAGAAATGGGGAGCCCCTGACTCCCCAACACTGGACCAATGGAAATTAGATATGGACAGATGCGCTATGATGGAGCATAGGATTTACTCAGCACGGGGCTGTTCCAACAAAGCCTTGAAAATATGGGGCAGATGGGAAGAAGGAGCGACCTGAGAACCCCCTCCCACAGCCTGAGGAATGTGTACTGGATGTTTTGTTTTGTTTTGTATTAGGATATGTATTTGTATTACATACTACTGCACGTTCTGTGGAAGCCGTTTGACTTCTGATGCTATGGTACTATCTACATTGATTCTGAATGACCATGACAGTCTCTAAGTTGATTTGTTTGCTTGTTGCTTCATTGTGATTATTTTATTATGTCTAAAACAATAAAATACTTTATAAAAAAATAAATTATACCTAGGATCTAGGACCTGATACGTTGTCTTAGGTGGGGGTTCTTCTGGCAAAGAAGAGCTATGAGATGACAGCACCCCTTCCATCTCGCCCTCAGAGGACAGAACAAGTTACTTTCTTACCTGGTAACGTTCTTTCGATGGGATGGTCCGACGACGTATTCCATATCTATGACAGGTAATCACCACAGCTGTGCTGCCTCGGAACCCCTCTTCGGCGTCTGCGTCCTGCATCAATGACGTCGATGTGCCGTCGTCGAGGACCTCCTCCGACGTCTTCCGATGTGATAAGTAGGACGCACGACGCCCGTAGCCTCAGTTGTAGTTTTTCCCCCAGAACGTGTGACATTAGTCAACTGCCAGTCAGACACAAAGCCTTGCTGAACGTAAGCTGCAATCGCAAAAGAAATTCTGCAGCGGGGAAGGCAGGGAGGGAGCGATATGGAATACGTCGTCGGACCATCCCATCGAAAGAACGTTACCAGGTAAGAAAGTAACTTGTTCTTCGAGGGGATTGGGTCCTCCGACGTATTCCCTATCTATGACAGACTCCCAAAGCAGTACCAGAGCAAGTACACCAAGTACTGGGAGGGAGGACTTTGTGGGACCCGCGCTGCTGCCTGATTGAAGTCACTGCATCTACAAACCACGCGGTCCGTCCATAGGGAGGACGTATTTCACCGCTACACTGGACTGCCTGGCCCACTAAACATAATAAAAGGACTCAAGGCACCTGATCCCGCCCCTGAGGCGTGCACGTTATTCTGTGCATAAAACCACTTCCCCCAGCGCACCCAGCAAGTACACCAAGTATTGTTTACTGGGAGGGAGGACTTTGTGGGACCCGTGCTGCTGCCTGATTGAAGTCACTGCATCTACAAACCACGCGGTCCGTCCATAGGGAGGACATATTTCACCGCTACACTGGACTGCCTGGCCCACTAAACATAATAAAAGGTGACTGTTTTGTGTTTGTGTCATGATGCCCGCTCCCGGGGAGCCGGTTCAAGCCCTGCGTCCCCGAAAGCAGACATCCAGTCCCCAAGGAAGGACCCAGCAACCCCATATAGGGGCCCTTAAGACAGTGTCCTGGCGCCTATGGCGCCCGGATCATAAAAGACATCAGTCCTGGCGCCAGGCTCATTATGGGAGTGCTTGGGTGCACTTACCTGATGCAGACCATGCTGCAGGATCCCGGCCTCCTTGAGGCCTGAAAGGAACTACTTTACCAGTGGGACTAGTTTACCATCCGGGCGTGGTCGGGGAAGGATACATACCTGATTGGAGGAAGGATACATACCTGGAACTTCTTCCAAGGCTATTTAAACCCCACCTGAACAGCCACACGTGCTTCGCGTTGTTCTGCCTCTAGCAGCTGGACGCTCACCGTGTCTGCTCCTGCATCCTGACTTCTGCCACGCCTGCCAGTATCCTGGATCACCTGCAAAGGAAGAGAAGAAGAGAACAGAAGAAGGAAAAGTCCTTACCTGCTAAATCCGCATCCCGGAGACATCTCGCCGACAATCCTGAAAAGGAAGACTTTTATTTAAAAGCTCATCGCGTCGATCGCTGCAGCGCCGCATTCCACTCACCTTTACAGGGCGCCTCCATGTTCAGCAGCGATCATCCGGATTTGCAGTCACGCCCCAGCGCCTAGGGAGAAAAAGACCAGAACAAAAGGTGAGAGAGAGAAGGGAATAAGGAAAGCTAAATCTCCATGTTAAGACTTACCTGTTGATTCATTCCCTCTTCATTTCGGGTCCGCGCCGCATCCTGGCATTTCTGGACCCCGTCCCCTAAGGGGAATAAGAGACATCAGCGTTAATGAGCGAATGAAAAGACATTACCAAAAAATGCTCATTAAAGACTTACCTGATTTCTACAAGGATTTCACCTCTCATCTCGGGTCGGTGCCTGTTCCCCGGCATTCCGTACCCCGTCCCCTATGGGGAAAAAGACACTAGCATTAGTACATTAATGCATGGACACAAGGGGAACCTCTTATCAAAAAACTTACCTGGAAGCCAAGCAAGTTTGGTTCTCACCAATCCGAAAATCCAGTGAAGTAACTGGATACCAACGCGCCCCTGCATCAGAAGGTGAGGAGGGTGAGAGGAGAAAGTGGGAGGCCGATTGCATTACCCAGCAGACAGTTAATCCCCTATTTTTGCCTACAGAAGGATACTTCTGCGAGCCATACAAGCCAGATTTGGTGGGCCCGGTCCAGTCCGTCTTCCGAACCCTGTGCATCACCTTAGAAGAGGTCACAGCAGCGCGAACCAGCGCCTCCGTGGGAGTCAGGTGAGCGTTACAGTTTGTTGTCAACACGGGCCGTTAAGCAGTGTCGAGCACGTTGCCAACACGGGCTGTCAAATTGTGTTGAGCACGTTGCCAACCACGGGTTGGGAGGGGGGGGGCTTTAGGTAGTATACCGGATAGAGAGTAATCCTTCTTCTCTTTCTATCCTTTTCTTTTCTTGTCATTCAAAGGACTCAAGGCACCTGATCCCGCCCCCGAGGCGTGCACGTTATTCTGTGCATAAAACCACTTCCCCCAGCGCACCCACGCGCGCACCCAGCAAGTACACCAAGTACTGTTTACTGTTTGCGGTGCGCTTCGCGGGGCACGGGGGCTCTCCGGAAAAAGCCTAACTAATTCATTGAATCCTCCAGGTAATTGCTCCTGTGAACATTATTTGTGAATTAGGAATAACCAAATCTGCTAAAACATTCTGTTAGTTTTCAGTGGGGGGGGGTAGGTTCTATGGGTGGAAAAGAGGATAAAAATCCAATTAGGAAACCTATATATACTTTCAAGGTATTAATCTATAGGCTGTCCTTGCACGGCACGCAGAAGACCCGCAGTGGGTAGTTTTGTTTTTATCTTAATGCTGATAAATCGCAAAACCCCATATTTTATCACATTTTCACCCAGTCATACCTAGGCTCTCTGTAGTGATTGGTAGTTAGCGGTTGTAGTGAAAGTTAATAGTGTCATACCCTCACAGTATTAAAGCCGCAGTAGTGCAACGGGGACGATGAAAGGGGATGTAGGTGTTGATGCTGAGGCTGCTAACCCGGTATTAATTATACGGATAAAGAATAACCTATTTAATACTCTAGTGGTATTAAGCTATCTCGTAGCACCCACCCTAGAGCATGGTAGGAATCCTACAGAGTGGGACAATACCTACGCTGGGTGGGGACTTAAAAATAAAAAAAAATAATAAACAAGGGAAAAAACCTACCCCAATTGCCTGTGGAACTTTTGTATTTCCAAACCCACCTGATATCTTTAACTCCTCGACAACTGTATAATTTGATGGGAAAATGAGCAGAAGTGAATTAAAAGAAAATTTGAGAGAGGAGGCAGCTTCAAAGTGGGACTTGAGTAGCATCGACTTCCCCCCGCTGCTGAATTTAGGGGGAACTTCCCCAAGAGCCCTCATGGAAAATTCTGATAGTACAGTCGGTCCTGAGGTCCACAACCACAACAACCAGAATGACCCAGACTCCCCAGTAAGACCGTTGGTACTAAATTTGGACATCTCATCACCAGTCACATTACATCAGGACACATCCCTTCTTGCTCCAGTGATCTCAGCGGAACTGGACAGAAGGGTAAGATTGTCAATTGCCCGCTCGACACCAGTAAGGGTAGGGGGCTTTGGCCTCGACAATGTACACCTCCATAAACCTCAGATGGTTAGACCGGAGGAGAAAGGGTGCCCTGATGAACATCCAATGAAGGGAGCAAGTGTTATGTTTAGTCCTATCAACAGGGGGGCTCCTAGTGCTGGTTCCCATTCATGTTCAAGCCCTACCATACCTGTCCTCTCCCAAAAACATGATTTTAGGGAACCGTCACTCAATGAGCTGGAAAAAGAACCTTCGGTGGAGGAGTATGAATCAAAAATAGAATCATTTCCTGTCCTTACTAGGATCCTGAACCTCTTGGATAAAGGGCATGAAAGAACTCATGGGGATATTCAAGAACTGAGATATATGTTATCTGAATGCTCTGAAAAACTTAGTAGACTGGAGGGCTTTGTACATGCCCAAAGCATCTACTCCATATCACAATGTCCAAAAGAACAAACGTTGAAAAAGGAAGTAGGTTCTCAAACAGAAGAGGTGGTAACAAACGGCATGAATGAGAAAATGTGTAACCCTATATTGTCCTGGCCAAATTGTAAACCACCTTGCGGAAATTTAGATTTGACTAAAATAACCCCTGAGTCTAAGGAAATCCACCCTCCACTAGAAAAAAAAGACGGGAGAAATACAGGATTTGTTAAGACTCACATAAATTAATTTAGAAAAAATCAAAGTGGTGGAAGCCTCTAGGGTCATTACTCCACAACCAAATGAAATTTCGGATACAAACACTCTTGACCCAAGCAGCGGGAACAAACCTGATGGAGGAGGAGGCGGCCACAACAAATTAGTTAAATCATTCCCAGAATAAAGATCTAAATCAGGAGACAGATCCCGCTTATGTGCATGTTATATCTCGCAGAGAAAAAAAAATGAGAGCAAGGGCACTTAAAAGAAGGGCAAAGCGTGAGGGCGTTGCAAAAGAAATGAAAATCAAGAAAACACAAAACCAGCCGGCTACAAAAATCAAAAACTCTACCTGAAACATCAAAGACATCTGTGCCCTCTGTGGGGAAGGGGGAATCTTTGACTTTACTCAATTAAATGACGAAAGCAAGTTGGCCCTCGAAGTAAAAGTAGCCCTAGGCACGCCAGTAAAGGGGATGGAGGATAACCACTTGAAATCGGTTGTGGTAGACCCCCTGAGGCCTGAGTTTGGGGAAGCCCCAAACACTTCATCAGAGGCCATGAACCATAAAGGAATAATCCCAAACTCCCAAAAAAAATCAAAAATACGAATTATGTAAAAAAAATCAAATTGAATCAAAAACATTAAACTTGACCAAAAGTGAAGTAAGTAAAGATAAGCATAGCATACAGCAATTCTTTAATACTAAAATCAAAGAAAGTACCTTGAGTGTAAATGGAAAAAAAGATAAAGCACTCTTGATTAAGGAGACTGTGACTCCCTGTACTATTGATTTGAAAGAGGGGAGTGAAGAGGTAAGAGTAAATGATGAGAGGGAGACAAATGTAAAGGTGCAATCCATGGTCCCTAGTGTGGACATAAAAAACCTAGTCCAGGAAGCTCTCCTTAAACTTCTCCAACATCCACCCAAATATGGCACCCCTCTATCGATCCTGATGCCGCAGTTGGACCGCGAGCATGAGGTAGACAAACAGAGGAGGGTAAACCCCGTCATGTAGACAGAAGCAATCAAATCCCAAACCCCCCACGAAGTAGAGGCGCCGGAAATGGAAAATCAGACTAAGGCGATTGATACAGTAACACACCAGGAAGCGGAGCCTGAAAGGACCCCGGTGACGGTTCGCAACCCGGTTAACAATGGAGAGGGGGGTGGTATTCTGGGTTTTGGAGATAAGGAATTTGAAGACACAATCAAAGAAAAATCGACTTGTGGAATCAGGACAAACACAGGGAAAGAGTAAGAGACTCTAAAATTGAGCCTGCCGCCCCACCTGTAACCCGAGGGGGGGACGGGAGCAAGTGGGAATATGGTAAGCAAATAAAGCGGGAAGAACCTAATATGTCTCAAGGGGTTTGGCCCGAAGACAATAGATACTAGAGGGAACCAAAGTTCGCTGAGGATCCCAGTGTAATGGTGAACTTTGTCCTTACAGTAGGAGGGCCGCCATCATTACATCGAGGGAGAATTCTTTCCCTGTTTAATGAAACTTCACGCCTCTCCCTAATAACATCGGGGGACATCAAGCTCGTTGATTTTATTCACCCCACAAGATATGATTGTGTGAGAATCGTTTTCTACTCAAGAACAACTTATGAACTTGTGATGGTAGAAGGTGCAGCACTACAAAGATTTGGGTATGATATAGTCGATTTCAGCAAGGGAATAGAACCTCATGGGGCCGGGGAACAATTGGGATATCCCTTAAGGCCAGACGAGAACAATACAGAGGGGTACAACACTCTCCCTGGGAAAGTACTAAATGAAGTGGCAGAACTCAAATTGCTGGCAGAGTCTCTAAAGGAATCCTTGGGAAAGATACAGGCATTGAAAAATTCCAACTAAGGCATTGCTAGGCTGGACCTGTTGTCATCGAACTCCAGAGGATCTCGTCCCCTATTATACTCGAGTAAGGTCTGTTCGAATTTGCTACCATTCCATATTAGCCATCCAGGAAACATGGGCAGTAAATGCCATATCCTTGGATGGCTATACTACCTTTCAAGAATTAGCCCTAAAACAATCATTAGGCAGACCTGCGGGGGGCCTACTAATTGCCATTAAGAACAATGTGAATATTAACAATATCAAGAATTTTCGAATAAATAGTGGCTGTATAGGGGTACTTGTAAAGGTGGACGGGAAGGGCTCCGGAAAGCATTTATTAATTGTCAACGTATACTGGCAACCAGGTAGGGTCCTAAAGTCCTCTATTGAGTCAATTGGCGCTACAATTGACAAATGCCTTGCATTGGATAATGATCTCTACTACATCTTATGCGGAGATTTCAATTCAGAAATCTGCATTGAAGAGGAAGGTGGCAGGGAACTCGGGAACCTGTCCAAAAATAAAGGGGGGGACTCGAGGAAATCTGCTCAAGGAATCCTATGGGCTCAGTTTCTTGGATGCTGGGGGATGAGATGTGCAAATGACTTAATGGAGGGATTAGGAGAGACTTCAACATGGTCAAGCGGGAAGTGGAATACGACTATAGACTATATTTTCGTCTGTACAAAAACATTTGCACTTATCGATAGATTCTCCCTGATTGACTCTACGGAAAGTGATCACAATTGTTAACTGTCTCAATTGCGATGTTGGAAAGCGTGGGTGAGGACCCCACTTATGATGTACCGGTACTCCTTAACGCCCAACAACATAGAGTTGTATGGCATAAATCCAATGTAACCAAAATAAATAGATACTTCCAGGAGGATTTTGACAGTTCCATATTTTGTCACAAAAAACTGTTGTATGCCCAGAACTCCTTTGCGGGGTATGTCTCCTCTTCAATCCAATTAAAAATCGGGGAAAAAAACAATAAAACAGCTGCGAGGCGACAAGAGTCTCACAAACATGTTTTCTCGGAAGAAATGCAGCGTTTAAAAAAAATCGAAATCGCGAAATACGCTGTTTACTAAGCCGACATAAACATGGCTTAGCAAAGATAGACGGGAGGGCCCTTAACCGTGTAAAAAATAACTGGAAAACAAAAGCTAGATGTTTGCGTGCCCAATTATATCAGGAGGACGCTATGGATATGTTGACTTCACTTAAGGAAGTGAACTCTCGCAGGTTCTGGACATTAATCAATAAGCCTGGATACACACAGAACAAAGCTCTAACTACTTGTGTAAGTGCAGAGAAATGGAAAGGACATTTCGGAGTACTATACTCCACCCCAATTGGAAGTTGGAATCCTCCTACATATATTGTAAACACCCCATGGAACATCACATTTGGGGTTAAAGATGTTGAAAATCGAATGATCAGATGCTCATCTTCCAGGGCACCGGGGCCTAATCGACTTAGTAATAACGTTATGAAGGACAACCCTATGCTATGGGCCAAAATGCTATTTCTTTTATTTAAAGATGTTATACTTACGAGGACCCTTCCAACCAGTTGTAAAATGTCCTATATTGTTCCCATTTACAAAAAAGGGGACAGGACTTCTCCATCTAGTTATAGGCCCATAGCCCTTTTAGATGTTGATTCGAAGATTTTCGCAGGAATTGTCCTTGAACATATCCAGACTTGGATTGATAAATTTAAAATTCTATCACCCTTCCAATTTGGTTTCAGGAAAAACGTAGGAACCGATGCAGGGGGCCTAATATTCAACATCTTACAAAATACTGCATGAACTCCTGGCAATTCTCCCATCTATGTCGCATCGATTGACTTGACTGCATCATTTGACCTGGTAGACAGGTCAATCCTGTGGGCCATATTGGACCATTTAGGAATGCCCCCTTCGTTGTTAGCTATCCTCTATTACATGCACGAGAATACTAAATTGAAAGTACGACTCAGTGCTGAGGGAACCCTAACCCAGGAGATTCAGGTCACAAATGGCCTTAGGCAAGGGTGCATATATGCCCCTACCCTATTCAATTTATATTTTTCGGATCTGGATAACAACTTCGTAAATCTTAATGTTTTCTCACCCAAAATTGAAGGCTGTAAGCTAATGTGGACGGCATACGCCGATGACGTCACCTTATATGACCATACTCCGATTGGCCTCCAGCGACTCCTATCAGCCTTTTATAAATATACGCACCAAAACGCCCTCACAATCAATCTCAACAAGACGGTAATAATATGTCTCTCTAACAAGAAAAATCCTAAACAGTAGCCGTGGGTTATGATCTCCAGAACCCACACATCTGAAGTAATGGCTTGCCACTCTACAAGATGCTGCGCCAGCCTTCCCCCAACCGGCGAACCATGGGACATGGCCTCACGACTGAGTGGTAGCGGCTGCGGCGTTACCTGAGGGCAAAGCGGCAACTGCCCGAGCGGCCTTGGCACCACAGGTACCCTGTCGTCCACCTTTGGTACCCCTGCGTTGGCCTCTTTGACTGCCAGCTCCTCTCGCTTTACTGAAGGAAGAGTAATAGCGAAAGCAACCACCCCTCCATTGCTGTCCCCTAAGACGAAAAGGCAGAGGTTGGCTAACTGCAGCGCCCAACGACTTCGCTGCAGCTTTGGAGGTCTGCAACCTCTCAAGGCTCTCGTCAGCCTTGCTGCCAAAAAGGTGTTCACCGTCAAAGGGCATGTTGAGGAGCCGGGACTGCACATCAGGAGCAAACCCCGACTTCCGCAACCACGCAAACCTGCGTATCACGGTGCTCGCCGCCATGGACCTGCTGACGCATTCAGCCATGTCCAAACCCGACTGAACGGACTCACACATGGCATCCTTACCATGCTGGACCATAGCAAGGAAACCATCCCGTTCGTCCCCTTTGGGAATATGGTCAGCCGCTAACGCAACACAGTTCCACAGAGTGTGTGTGAAACGAGACAAGGCACAAATGGAGTTGGCCGCCTGAAGCGCCATACCACCAGAAGAAAACACTTTCTTCGCCCAGCCATCAAAACATTTGTCGTCCCTATCAGGAGGGATGGTAGGGTACGGCGCCTGCTTTGCCGGAGCTGTGGCTACCTGCACCACCAAACTCTCCGGAGTGGGGTGCCTGGTCAAGTAGCAGGGGTCACTACTGGCTGGACGGTATTTTCACGACAAGGACCTGCCCACCGCGGGAGACTCTCCGGAGCAGTCCAAGCCGCCGCCACCCTTCTCTGTAGAGCCATATGAAACGGCAATACCGAGTCAGTTGGGGGACCAACATCAAGGATGTCCGTGAGCTCATCCTGCACAAACTCCCCTGGGGGAGCAGACCATCCCAAGTACTCGGAAACCCTAGCCATAAGGCGCCGGTACGAGGAATCGGCATGAGAGCCAGGCTCAGGCCTACAAAACTCCACCTCCGGAGAGGTGTCGAGTCCACTGGCATCATGCAATGACTGCCTCAAATCGTCAAATTGGCTATGGCCCGAGACCATCTCATCTGGAACTGGACTAGGAACCAGGCCATCAGAATCCTCATCCACCTCCGAAATAAATTCCAGGTGGTGAAAAGAAGGCACCCGAGTGTGCTTTCTCTTAACCAGAGCCTTTCTAGGGGGTTCCCCCCTGCCACGTGGTACCTCCGACACCCCGGCCTCGAAAGGCGTTGAGGGCATCGAGTGAATCGGCGTCGGTGTCGAGAGAACAGGCATCGGCGCAGAGAGGATCGGCGTTGACGTTGAGTAAATCGGCGTCGACGTCAGATGCAGCGCCGCCAGCATCAACGGTGTCGACACAGTCCTCAAGCCGGAGCTCTGAGCGTTTCCTTCGACGACCCGAGCATCAACGGCTTCGACGACTTCCTCGGAGCCTCGTGAAAGCCTGTCGACACCCTCAGGCGTCGATGTCTTCTTCAAAGACACCACAGGTGCACACGGTCTCGAACGCGTCGAGGACCGGGACCTGGAACGGGTACGTCGAGAACGAGTCCCCTTGTCCTAACAGGACCTCTTCCGTGACTCGTGCCGACCACTCTTGCGAGCGGTGTCTCTCACGGCCGACCCCACTCGGGGGCGCGGACGGCTTAGTACCCTGCGACTCGAGAATCGCCAGCATTTTCTTCCCGAAGGAAGCCCATTCCTCTGGCGTCGCACGGCTGGTGGGGTAAGCGACGTGCCGGGCAGAGTCCTCGGAAGAGGACCTGGAAGACGACCGCTGTCGGCGCTTCCGAGAATGCCTCGAAGAGGCCGAGGAGTGGCGAGACCGACTCCTAGAAGGAGATCCACGAGACTTCCGACGACGACGCGGAGAGTCACCTCTCGAATCATCCGTCAAAAGCCCCGCAGACTTTGACTTCCGGGGCTTGGACACCCGACCTACCGACAACTTCTTCTTACGTTCCCGTAAGGCTTTGGACGTGAGCGACTGGCAGTCGATACAGTCATCCGTGTCGTGGGCCTCCCCGAGGCACCAGAGGCAGGCGTTGTGCGAGTCCGTCACCGACATCTTGGACTCACACTCCCTGCAGTTCTTGAAGCCCGAAGGATTTTCTCACAAAAACGAACAGGTTCGAAGAACCGAGAAGAACAGAACTCCAAAGAGTCGAGGCGTAACCGAGATTCACGAAGCAACACGTTCGCGGAAAAATCGGAACTGAGGCTACGGGCGTCGTGCGTCTTACTTATCACATCGGATGATGTCGGACGAGGTCCACGATGACGGCGCATCGACGTCATCGATGCAGGACGCAGACGCCGGAAAGGGTTTCCGAGGCAGCACAGCTGTGGTGATTACCTGTCATAGATATGGAATACGTCGGAGGACCCAATCCCCTCGAAATTGTGGCTCTTCTACTGGTGTGTGACGAGCTGGAATCACTACTCTTGGTGATTGTAGCTGTATGCCCAGAGCATTTGAAGGGCGTGGTAAAGCCGCGAGGGCAGAGGATTGCATAATAGGCTGCGAAACACCCGTCGCACTGACACTGATGAGAGTGTAGGTGGAGGGTTTGGCGTGGAAGTCGACATTACCCGGGTAGTCGACGATGTGGTTGTCAATGGTTTAGCGGTTGAGGTCATAGATAAAATGGTCGTAAGTTGTAGATGTCATCCGAGTCAAAAGGTAATCGCTAAGGAACTAATGAAGTGGTATTTCTATTGGGCAAGGGCTCGGTGCCAACAGAGTAAATTGAGGAAAAACTGGTCAGCCAAGACCCACCTCATCGAAGAGCACTTGACGCTGACACGGTCAGTGTCAGAAAAGTTGGTGCTGCCGAGGAGGCAGTAGACAGAGGTCTTGTTAACGGGGAAGACATGCCCCTATCCTTGGACAAAGAAGAACCACTGACCTTGGATGTGGCCGGTCTGGTAAACCGTTCTGAAGTCATCAACAGTGACTTGGGCTTGATCTACGACAGTTCCATGTGTTCCTTCTTACTGCTTCTGGAGGGCTGGTTGTGTGAACTTGTCCTCTTACTAGAGGTAGTTCGCCGGGTAGACCTACCCTGCCTGAGTGAGGCATGACTTTGTACCGGAGCCGAGTCAGATGCACGCCCCTGCGTCCTCGAGCCACGCAACCAACCTTCTGTGACGATCCGAAAGTGTTTCGTTTGAGAAAGATTGACAAATCTCACAATCTTTGATGACATGATGCAAGTCTAGGCAGTAAAGGCAGTCATTGTGAAGACGTTCTTCAAGCCACAACGGGCACAGGCCTTGAAAAGGCTTTGCCTCTTTGTTTCAACCATGGGGTAGGCCCAAAACCTGAGAGATGCTGGAGAGGAGGAAACCGCGGGCGGCGAAGGCCGGATGATGATGGGTATCGTTCCCGCTGTCACGAATGTTGTCGCGTCATCAAAGTGAGGTTTTGACTTTTTTGAGAATGTAAAAAAAGTATATTGAGAGAGAGTTTTGAGGTCTTTGTGAGAAATCCGAGGATATTCCCACTCCTATTCCCCATGGATCCTCTGCGCAGGTGGCCAGGGAAAGGCCATTGCTCTTAGATCCTGAACCTGTGGGAGGACAAGCGAAGGAGGCACACCTGGCTGGAGGTTCTTCGAGGACTTGGATGCCCTTGGGAGAGATATGGTATCCCCACTTCTTTTTTTTTTTCAACATGGTATTTTATTGGTATTTATGAATAACAATAGCTTACTTTATCTTTATAATATGTTGTTCAACACATAACCAGACAAAACATCTGTAAGGTTGCCTCAACGGAGGCTAACATAAACATAAACGTAAATGGGGGTGTGTTCCGGGGTGGACCGGAGGGGATTGCGGCCGTCTCGTTTCAGGGCTTTAGTTCTTTGCTCGCGGTTTGGGGAATTGCTGTGTGTCTCAGCTGGGACGCCCTATGTCCACTAGTCCATCTTCGTCAGCCATCTGAGTGGTGGTGGCGGCTGTCTAGCTATGCCCGGGAATTTCTGTACGAAGTAAAAAAATGGGTCCCAGATATTGTGGAACTTATTCCCGTTACCTTGGCGGATGGCTGTGATTTTCTCCGCTGCAGCGATGTCCCAACATTTGACCCACCATACCGGGATCGCTGGCCCTTGAGGGAGTTTCCATAGTTTAGCGATCGAAATTTTGCCTGCCGTCAGTAGGTGTGTGCAGAGAACTGCCAAGGTGCCGGTCAACGGGAATTGTCCTTCACTTGTGTCACCTAATAGGATAATGCCTGGGTCCCAAGGGATTGCTAGGTCTGTGATCAGTCGGATCTGTTCCAGGACCTCCCTCCAAAATCTTTCTGCTTTCGGGCATGCCCAAAGGAGGTGGAACAGTGAGCCAGTGCCTTTGCAGCCCCGCCAGCATTGGGGTGGGATAGCGGGGTTACATTTATTTAGAATTTCTGGGGTCAGATACCATCTGTAGCAGACTTTAATGGCTCCTTCTTTATTTGTTACACATTGGAGGCCTTGTGAGTTCTTGCCCAAATGTGGCTCCAACTAGTCCAGTCTAGTTCCCTGCCTAGGTCTCTCTCCCACCGCTTCATATAGGGTTCCTGAGCTTCTGGGTCTGTCCTGTCCAGTAACCTGTACAGGGTCGCAATCTTTCCTTTGTGAGGGCTGGATGTTAATGTGTGTTCCAGTGCCATGAGTGCTCTGTTTCCGTGCGTCCGCATTGCGTTGTGGGATAACCAGTATCGGAGTTGGGCATATCGAAACCTCTCGGAGTCTGGGATTTGAAATTTCCTTTTACAGTCCTCGAACTTGAGTAGGGAGTCTCCCTCATAGAAGTCTTCTACGTGCTTCAGCCCACCCGCTTTCCATCTGGAGAAGGCATTTTGCCCCTCGCCTGGAGTGAAGTACGGGTTTTCCCAGATTGGAGAAAGCGGTCATATCATGCTTCTACACTTCCACTTCCTTGCTGCCTGCTTCCAGCTGTCTACTGTATTCCTCGTGGTTGAAAGTGGTCCGGAGTTTGGGGACTCTTTAGGCCATGTGATATGTGGGATGGATTCCAGCGGGTGTTGACTCCAATCTTCTTCCAATTTCAGCCAGCAGGTGTCATGATTCCTGCCCCTCATGTCCCCAGCCCGCCAAGATGTCAGGCTGGAGCCAGGCCACGATCACCGACATGGCCCTCAAGGGCCTATCCATCCCTCCAAAGATCCACTTGGAGTCAGACGCTTGTGGCACCAGACTCACTCACTCCCATAGGATAACATTGGGATTGGACTTGTAGTGCATTAATGGGGACTTGATGGATGCCCCCACATATTTCGGTTCCCAGAACTTCATGTGCGGTCTAGTCTTTTGGCTGTGGTTCAGCCAAGGGACACCTGGGATACCCAGAGACTATTTAAGCCACACCCAGGCTGAGAAACATGCTTTGCGTTTTCTGCACCTGCAGCGTGACACTCACCGTGTTCGGATCGGTCTCCAGTAGGCCTGCATCTTTCTTCTGTGCTCAGCTCCTGCAAGAACCTAAGGAAAAGGGAAAAGAACAGAAAAAAGGCATTAGTAAGCATTCTGCAAATCTTCGCTTATTTTTAAATACTGTACGAGCTTCAAACGCTTAACTGAATCCCAGCCGCTCTGGGGGAACTCTTTCTCCAGAACTTCTCATCCATCTGCAAGAGGGAAAAGTCACTCCAGGTTAGTGTGGAAACATCTAGAGGCGCTGCATACCGCGCTTACCCACCGCATTTGTTCTTCATAACCAGCATCCACGCTGAAAACGTTGCAGCACCCAAAAGACACAGAAAAATAACTCAGTTCAATACAAATATGAAAGGGGTGCATTGCGCATCGCGCTCTCACTCACCTTCAGCGCTACTCATCTCAGCAGCACGCCGCCATCCCCGGATGCCGGCCATTATCTAAGGATGGAAAGGAACAAAGTTAGAGAACTGTTCAAAAGACTCATTATACTTAGCTGTCGGACTCTTGCCAGTGAAGTAACTAGGCAGCAATGAGCCCGCATCAATCAACGCGCCCCTGTGCTGAAAGCAGGATGGAGAGCACACTATCCAAGAAAACAAGGTGAGCTGTGGATCAAAGGGAAGGGTTGGACCCCGGGGAAGAAGGGGTTCAACACACAGAGACAATAGGGAGATAAACTCTACCAATCCTGTGTTTCAGGCCCAGTCTCTAATCGAATAGCCTCCAGGGAAGGGTTTGAGGTCGTAAAAGTTCAGAACAGGCAGAGTGACGACCACGTGGATACCAGGTGAGTGTTACAGCAGGGCTTGTTGTCACGTTGTTGCCACATGAACGCGGCTGCGAGTTGAGCGGCCACGCAGTACCTCTCGACCTCAGGGACTCCCATGCCTCCAGACCCGGAGCTTCTGAGCAGGACCTTCCTGGTTACTCAGGGTTTGTTACCCCCCGCACAAATTTTATCATGCTTGCCTGTATTTTCTGTTTGGCTTTTTTTGGGAGTGTCACTGGGAGGGCCTGGCAGTGATATAACAGCCTGGGGATCAAGTTCATTGAGCGTTGTGATCCTCCCTAACCAGTAGATCTCTTGATCTTGCCAGCGGGCCAAGTCCGCTTGCATGTCTTTCAGTAGGGCTGGGAAGTTCATTTTATATGTCCGTTCTGCGTGTTTGGGTAGGCGTACACCAAGATAGTCCAAATGTGATTTGGCCCACGGGATCGGGAGGTTGGACGCTAGCGAGTCCTGTGTTGTTTTAGGAATATTGATCACTAGTGCTACCGATTTTTTAGGATTGAGAACCCCGAGGTCTCTTTGAAGTGGCTCAGCTCTTCCCAAAGTGCTTGCAAGTATGTGTCTGGGTGCACTACCGTTAACAAAACGTCGTCTGCGTACAGAGCAACTTTATAATTGTTATTCTTGAACTTGAGGCCTTGGATTGCTGTGTTCTGTCGAGTCCTAACTGCAAATGGCTCCATTGATAGGGCAAAGATAAGTGGAAATAGGGGGCAGCCTTGGCGAGTGCGAGTGCTCTGGTAATTTCGATCTTCGGGGACAGGGTTCCGTTGATTCGCAGGTTAGTGAAGGGATGTTCACAATTTGCCATTGTCCATTTTCGAAATCTAGGCCCCAGTCCATAGTGCTTCAGTGTTTCCCCTATGTATCCCCAGTCTAGCATATCAAACGCCTTGTGCGTGTCAAGCAGAACTACTGCAAATTCCCTTCCTGTTCTGTTGGCTGTCTCGATAATATTCAAGGTGCGTCTAATATTGTCCATCGTGTTCTGACCCGGGATGAAACCCGTCTGATCTGGATGGATAAGATCTGGGAGGAGCCTGGCCAGCCTGCTTGCTAGTAGCTTAGAGAACATTTTAGAGTCCACGTTCATTAGAGATATGGGCGGGTATGATGCAAAGTTCTGGGTCCGTGCCCGGTTTCAGAATCAGGATCGTGATTGATTCTTCCATTGAGGGGGTGGTAGTACCCTTTTCCAGAAATGAATTAAAAAGTGAGGCTAGACGGGGGGCCAGGATGTGGTTGAATTTTTTATAGAACGGTGCTGGGAGTCCGTCGGGGCCAGGGGCTGTGTTTTTCAAAGAACGGATTACTTCCGCTACCTCTTCCGGGGTAATAGGGTCTTCCAGGGAATCAGTTAGTGGGTGGCATGCCGGGCGTGGAGCCTTACTCAGGTATGCTCTGTGTGCAGTTGCCTCTGTTGGTTTCCCTGACATCATGTTTCTGTGATATTCGGACATGATGAGCAATATATCTGAGTCTGAGCAGCAGGGGGTCCCCTCTCAGTCGCACAAGGCTGTAATGTTGTTTCTGGTATGAATTTTTTTAAGCTTATGGACCAGCAATCGGTTGGCCTTGTTACTGTTCATATAGTAGTACTGTTTTGTAATTGTTAGTGCTCGTGCAGTTTGGTCTGCTAAGTGCATTTCCAGGGTTACTTTCGCTTTGCGGAGCTCGTTCCATGATTTTGTCGACATGCGCTTTTTGTGATTTGATTCCTTCTGAGCTACCTCCGCTTCTAGCGTTTCTAGATGAACTGCCGTACAGTTTATCGCCAACCCCCGGATCACCGGTTTCATGGCGTCCTAGACTGTAGCTTCCGCGGAACCCTTGCCCAAATTCTCCACAAAATAGTTGGTCAAAGCTTCTGCTATTTCTTGGCTATCTGCTGTGTCCGTGAGGAGGCGATCTTGCAGTTTCCAGATCCTGTGGCGTGGTACTGGTAAGCCTACTGTTTGGAGATGTGCCACTACTGGGGCATGGTCAGAGATTACCCTCAACCCAATGTGAATGTCAGAGATGCAGGGGTATAGAGCGCTAGATATGATTATAAGGTCTATCCTGGAAAAGCCCCTGTGGACGTGAGAAAAGAAGGTGTAGTCCCGATCTTTATAATGGGCCAACCTCCAGGCATCCACTGTGCCCGTCTCTCTTAGGAATTCTGCGAAACCTAATGCTTTCGAAACGTCTGAGCGAGCGGGTGGCAGGGTTTGTCCTTAGATGGGTCCGGGTTGAGATTGAAGTCCCCACCTATTAGCAGCTTGCCTTCTGCGAATGATGTTATTACTGGGAGAATTTTACGCATGAAGCGTTCCTGGGCCTCGTTTGGGCAGTAGATTGCTATAATAGTTATCGGAAGGTCAACCATGAGGCCCTTGATCAGCAGAACCCTGCCCTCCGGATCTCGCTACACTGTGACCCTTGAAAGGATTGCTGTTTGACTGAGGAGAATCGCTACTCCACCTCTCTTGTGACCGGAGGATGCAAAATATTTTTTCAGATACCTTTGGTATTTGATGTGTTGCTCGTCCGATGCCAGAAGGTGGGTTTCCTGTAGGCAAACTATTTTTTTTAAAAATAGTTTATTAATTTTATTCAAACCAAACAACAATACAAACAAACCCAAGACGCAGTGTAATTTACAACAATTCCAGTAAACACCATTTGTATTTCCAGTTTGCCACTGCTCCCCAAGTCCCACCCTCCATTATGAGCCTATTTGTACATCTCGTTCAGTATCTGCTACATGTGGCTGGGTCTCACTATCTTCGGATTCAGTCGGATCCGATATAGATCCAAACAGTTCCGCTATTAATAGTTTCCATGCCATCAGGATACCCACTTCTTCCTCCCCACTCATGCCGCTCGCCTCCTGCCATACTACCGTTTCAGCCTCCGCCCATTTCTGTAACTCCCTCCACCATACCTCCACCCGTGGCTTGTGGCACTTCTTCCATCCCATGATGATCCTCCGTTTTGCTAACACATATGCCAAATTTCTCTTTTTCTCGACATGTTTAAGTTCCCGTGGTCTGGGGAACCCTCCCAGCAAGCAGGCCCAAGCCGTGTCTATGACAAGCGTGACCCCTTTTGTCTTTAAGTTTTGTGCCACTTCACCCCAGAAACCTTCGATTACTGGGCATGACCAAAACATGTGTGTCATGTCAGTGTTTTCCATGTCGCACTTAGGGCACGCCTGTCGCCCTGCATTCCGGAACTTGGATATCTTCAGAGGGGTCATGTATGCTCTATGCGTTATGTACAACTGTATTTGTTTAAGTCTGGCATTTCTTGACACTTTTTTGTGATATCCCAGGGCGCGTTCCCACATCCCATCTCTCATCGGGGCCCCACCTCCTCCTCCCAATGAAGTCTCAAATGTGTCAATTCCTTCCCCACCTTGGTCATCACCATCTCGTACAATCTAGAAATCTCATGCCCCCCTTCCGATATGTCATATATAACCCCCACAGTAGCATCTGGTTCCTCTGCTAACACTGTTTCGGGCCACGTTTTCTGAATTTTCTGGACCATCCTATGGTATGTAACATATTGGCCAGTGTGTAATCCCACCTCCTCCCAAAGTTCTTCGAAATCTCTAATGGTCCCCTCTTGCCAGATGTCCCCCAACGTTACCAGTCCCGCCGATTCCCAATAGGTCCTGATAATCACCCTCAGCTGCTTGTCCCCTCCTGCTAATGCGGCACTTGCAGGGAGCACGGGAATCGGTCCTCCATCATCCGACTCACTCAACGCCACATTTTCCACCCCAACATCATCATCTTGGGGCGCTCCTTCATATCTGTTTCAGGCGACCATATCATTTCCTTTAAGTAAAATGGGGTACAAACCCGCCCAAACAACCTATGTTCAGGGGTCACTTCGTCGGAGAGCCAATTGGCCACATATTGTAATTGACTTGCTATGTAGTAGACCTCAAAATTGGGCAGCCTGATACCTCCCTTTTCGTAGAAGTTCTGCAACTTCCATAGCACTACTCTATTCCGGGTACCATGCCATAGGAAGTCCCTGCACACACTATTCAGTTTAGCGAAGAACTCCTTGGGTATCATATGTGGGATGTTGTTAAAATAATGTAAAAGCCTAGGTAGGACCACCATCTTAAGCATTACCCCTGTCCCATCATAGCTAGGGGCAACTTCTCCCAAAACTTCATGCATTTCTGGATTTTCTCAACAGCTACCACAGTGTTGTGCTTATGTTCCTCTTCTATGGTGTGATACACATCTATGCCAAGGTAACAGAAAGAACCAGTCACCCATGGTATCTAACACCGGCAACCTTTCTTCAGGGGTCCCCTTATGGCTACCTAGGGGGAATATACTGTACTTTTGAGGATTTACCGCTATGCCGGACAACCCCGCGTATTTCTCCATCACTTCAAGGATATATTGAAGATTCTCCTGTGGGTATTTCAAGTATAATAATAAATCATCCGCATATAAGGATATTAGATGCCGCTCCTCCCCAACCTCAATACCCATCATATCGTATTGCTGCCTGAGGTATATTGCTAGGGGCTCCAGGGCTAGGATGTAAAGCATCGGGGACCAGGGGCACCCCTGCCTGGTACCTCTACTAAGCTGCCATCTCTCGGATATCACCGATCCCGTTCGAACTCTGGCCAACGGCTCACTGTATAGCATTTTCGCCCACCTGATATAACCCGGGGCAACTCCGTAACCTCCCAGGGCTGCCAGCAGCCATGGTCACTTAACAGAGTCGAAAGCTTTAACTGCATCTAGGGATACAATTGCCATTTCGCCTTCATTTCTATCTGCCCATTCGATCACACGGTGAAGTCTCCTATGATAATGGGTTATATTCCTGTTTGGGATTAATTTACTAATTACTCTTCGCAATCTGTTTGCCAGGACAGCCGTCAGTATCTTGCTGTCCTGGTTCAGCATCGACAAAGGCCTGTAGGAGCTACAGCTATACCCCAGTCTGTTGGGTTTAGGAAGCGGTATTATGATCGCCTCTCTGAGTGACTGCGGCAACCTTCCCATCTCAAACGCTTCGTTAAGCATATCTAGCAATGGGGGTAGCACTTCCTCTCTATATACCTTGTAAAATTCACTAGGGAACCCGTCTGCTCCTGGGGTCTTACTGATGGGCAACTGCTTCACAACCTCCCTCAGCTCCTCCAGGGTAATTGGTGCATCAAGCTCTTCTCTCTCCTCCTCACTTATCTTCGGTAATCCTATATCTTCTAGTGTTTCGGTTATCTCCTCTTGACTACTCCACTCCTTGTCTCCGTATAGCACCCTATAATAATTCGCAAATTCCCTGTTAACTCCTTCTTGAATGTCCACTACCTCGCCATCCCCTCTAATTATTGTCCTAATCGGGGGTCTAGGGGTCTCACTCTTGTACAGCCACGCTAAAAGCCTACCCGTTTTATCTCCTCCCGCGTGCTGCCTTTCCACATACTTTTTATGATTGAGGTTACAGAGCCTTTCCCAATGTTCCGCACATTGCTGTTGTAGTTTAAGTACTAGCTCAGTGTCCACACTGTCACATTCTAATGTCCTTTCTAGTTCATCTTCAACTCTTTGTAGGTCAGCCAGAACCCCACCTTGCAGGCCCTTTGACTTAGCTATGGCTGCCCCCTGCATCACCACCTTAAAAGCTTCCCATAGTGTACCCGCCAAGTCAACACTACCAGTATTCGTCTCAAAATAGTTAATGATCTCATCCCTTATGTCCTCATGAAAGACCGGATCTTTGAGTGCTTCCGCTCGGAGGCGCCACGTCGGGATCTGTGCCCTCGGGGGGCAGTATTGCCACCCAAGGATCAGGGGCGAGTGATCCGAGAGGACCCTCGCCTTGTATTCTATTTGGGTGCTCTCTGCCACCACTTTCGGCGTGGCAAAGACATAGTCCCGTCTCGTGTGTAGCTGCTGCGGGGCAGAATAATGCAAATATTGCCTATCATTGGGATGTTTTGTTCTCCATAAGTCTACCAAGCAGAAATCATCTAGTAACACCTGCAATGCTTTGGCCGCTGGGGTGGGCTCATCAATCCTGTTGTCAGATCTATCCACCTTGGGGTTCATTACACAATTGAAATCCCCGCCCCAAATAACCACGCTTCCCACGCACATACTGAGGTTAGTGCACAGAGTCCTGAAGTATGCCACCCTGTTACGGTTAGGGGCATACGTATTCACGATGCATACCTCTTTATTCTCCAACAGCCCTCTCACTATAAACATCATCCCGTCAGTCTTCGCCATTTCCTGCAATAGCTGAAACGGGACATGAGGTGCTACCCAGACAAGCACTCCCCTGGCGTAAGCAGAGTACGACAAACCCACCACAATCCCTTTCCATTTTTTCCCAACTAGCTCCAGTTTCTCCCGCGTCAAATGCGTCTCCTGCAATAGTGCAACATCTATCCTTTGCCTTTTCAAATACAGCATGACTTTATTCCTCTTCATATAACTGTTAAGTCCCCTGACATTCCACGTCACTATTCTAAGATCTCCCATAGCGCTCTGATATCTTCCTCCCTCATTCCCAAACAAACCCCCCTGGTCATGCTATGCAGGTACCACCCTTCAATTCTTCTGTGTAGGCTCATATTTAAACTTAAACTCCCCAAAACTATGTACAACCCAAACTTCCCACCTCCCTTCCCTCTCCCAACCCAACCCTTCCCCAACAACGCCTCCCCCAACTGTTGCCTAGCTCCATCCCTGGATCTCAGGTACCCCCACATCTAGCCCCTTCCAGCACAAACTTATGCTCAGGGCTCAGTAGGGTAAAGTCGCCCTAATGGCCACTTAACTAATAGTATTTCGGGGGTGAGTTGCCTCCATCCTATTGCTCATATTTCCAAATGTATTACGCATTGTGTTAACTTTATGCTGCTTCCAATTACAATTTACCTACTATATTCCAGTCCATGACGGGCACAGGGCCCGAATGCTATCCAGTGTTCAACTAGTATCGCTTCTCGGTATAATCCGGTACCCCCAATGTCCGCAGCACGAGTTTTTAGCCGTCCTGTTCCTGCCGGTCATAGTCCACTTCTTGTTCCGGGCAACCCTGCAGATCCAGCCACGTTACCACCTCTTCGGGAGTATCAAAAAAGAGCTCTCTGCCCTTATGTATCACCTTCAGTTTTGCCGGGTACTGGAGCATGTACTTGATGCCTGCTGTTTGCAGCCTCCTCTTGACGGCCACGTAACTGTATCTCAGTCTCTGCACCAGCATCGTATAGTCCGGGTATGCTGTAATGTTGGTGGATGCTCTCTGTATTGTCCCACCTTTACGAAAATATTCTAGGATCATCTCCCTATCTCTGTAGTTCAGGATCCTCGCAATGAAAGGTCGCGGCGGAGCCCCAGGTCGCGGTTTCCTCATCAAGGCTCGGTGCGCCCGCTCCACCGTGAATCCCTGCGAGAGCTTATCTGCTCCTATTTCTTGTAGGATCATGTTTTCCACGTAGTTTGTAGGGTCTTGACCCTCCTCCCCCTCCGGCAGGCCGACCATCTGAATGTTATTTCTCCTCGCTCTTTCCTCAGCTCCTTCCACCCGATTTTCGAGGTTAGCAACCTGCTGTTTGAGCACATGAACTTCCTTTGCATTAGTTGTGCTGACATCAGTATTGGTCTTTACGGCACTCTCCAGCCCTCTTGTTCTCTCCGCCAGCCCCCTGACATCTTGCCGTAACAGGGTAAGTTTAGTCCCGACCGCATCGATTTTGCCCTCCAGGGCTGTCTGCAAGTCCGCTATCGCCACGCCCCATTTGGTGCTCAGCTCCGATATAGCCTCCAGGATTTGGTGCTTGTCTCCTTCTGGGGCTTCTTCAGCAGAAGTAGTGGATGCGCTCCGCTCCAATGCTGTGGGGGTCCTCTGCGCTTTCGTGAAGACCTCCATTGTAGGTTGTTTAGTCTTGGCTCTCAAACTTTTCACCGACATGGTGCAACCTTGTCCACGTGTCTGGCTCCAGCCCGTTGCCGCTTAGTTGTTATTCGAGTCGTTGGAGTCTCTGTATATCAGCCTACACCAATTGTTATACACGAAATCGTTATTCAGGTGGATTTTAACTTTTCTGCGTCACAATTACCTCTCAGCGTCCGTGCCCGTTATCAGCAGGGTGCCGTCATCAGCATCTCTGGTGCTTCTTCATGGTCTTCGCACCTATCAAAGGCGGATGATACATACAAGATGCATATAACCATCTGCTGCGTCCCCGAACTTACGAGGCTGCTTCACGGTCCACCAGTGTAATCCTTTGTTCAGGATCAGTCGCCATTTTGTTTCGGGCGTACAGGTCTCGGCGCCACTTATTGTGTCCGTATTTGCTCATCCTCTCTTCGATGCAGATTCGGGATGTAATCCCTGCGGGCTCGACGCTTCCAACTTACTGCGGGAACGCTATCAGTCTTCTTGTTCGTTTCATGTGTACATCGTCCTGGTCTAGTGGGAGCGCCAAGGCCGTGCCGCCTATCTCGTGGCCCAGTGGCCCAGCGCTGTGGGCATCCTCTCAGGCTATTTGTGGGCTTTTCTCCGGTAGTCGGCCACTCACTGTTTCATCCGCCTCCGCACGCCTACAGTCCAGTCACTGCCCGCCTGGCACCCGATTTCAAGTGCCGCCGGTGGTCCCTTTGTGTTGGCAAGCCGCCATCTTAGTATCGATTGCGCCGCTTCCGGATCAGGACACAAAGTGGCCTAATTCAGTCTGCTGTGTCCACTTTCTCTCGCCGATACGCTCATCTGCTGCCTGAAGTATTCACCCAGATACCATGTCTTTTTTCCGCTGGAATCGGCCGTTAACACATGCGTTTTGCTTCGAATCAATAAGTCGGATCACGGAGCTCCAAGGAATCGCAGCCTACTCCATGGCTGCTTGGCCACGCCCCCCGCTCCTGTAGGCAAACTATGTCTGTCTTTAGTTGTGCCAGGCGGTGTTCCACTGATTTCCGCTTTCTAGGAGAGTTCAATCCCTGGACATTCCAGGAGGTCATAGTTAATACATTTTGTATAGTTGTACCCATTTAATGATGATCTGGGTGCGTCTGGTAGGGGCTGTTAAACTCGATCCATCCCCGGACCGCTCGGGTGGTTCCTGTTTGCTTTGAGCTCTGCCCTGGACATTTGCCTCCCCTTCGGTGTCCACCACGTTTCCCCCCGGACTAGAGCACAATTTGGTTGATTGGGCCAGCCTTCGAACACTGGGGATTCTGACTGGGCCAAGGAATCTTGCTGCTGGTATGGCTCTTGGGCCTCTGCTTGGCGGTGATAATTGTCTGTGGCTTAGTTGCAATACTTTGTTTCCGGGTGACTGAATGTAGTTTGCAGTTGTGATTCTCGGCTGGAATATGGAGGTTCTTATTTGGTCCTTTAGCCAACTTTGCCTGGGCGTTTACCTTTGAGAGTGGGGGGTCCCTAATTATCCTGCGTCGCTTCTCCACGCGTGACCAAGAGCGGTTCGGAACCTGATGGCCTTCTTGTTCTGAAAGGTCTTCCTCATTGTTACTTCCCTTCCTCGCTTCTGGATTTAACAGCTCCTCTGCCTCCTGCACTTTGCATATGTGGCGGACGCTCCCATTCCAGGAGAAGATTAAGGCCGTAGGGAAACCTCAGTGGTAAGGTATGCCTTTTTCTCTTAGCCACTCTGTAACTGGCTTTAGTGCTTTCCTCTTCTGGAGCGTGGTGGAGGCGAGGTCTTGGTAAAGGGAGATCGAGGCATCACGGAAGAGAACCCGCGGGGAGTTTCTTGCTTCTCGCATGATTTCTTCCTTGACCTTGAAATAGTGAAGTCTGGCTAGAACGTCTGGCGGAGCTGAGGAGTTGGCCCTGACTCTGGTCGAGCAATATGGGGGAGTCGCCCGGAAGCGTCAAGACGAAAAGGAAGAGGTCACCTACGTAGCGTTCCAGTTCTGCTTCTGGTATGGATGTTGGGATGCCTCTCAGCCGTATGTTATTACGGCAGGGGCGGTTTTCTGCGTCTTCCTGTTTAAGTTCCAGGGCGTCACATTTCGCTTCCAACATTGCTAGCCGGTCTGCCCCTTTTTCAATCTCATAGCCATGCTCGCACACCAATGTTTTGACTTCTGCTGTTCTGGGTTCCAGCTCTCCAACTCTCCCTTCCAGTTGCGTAATGGTATTTTTCACCTCTTCAGTGCCCCTTTGGTATTCCTTGGTTAAGGCTGCCAGGAGGTCCTGTAAATCGGATTTAGTGACCGATTGGTTTGAGGCTTCCAGATGTGGTTCCATTTGTGCATTTATTTCGGCGATTGATTCGCCTAATTCAGGCTGGTCTCCTCTTCTGGACCTGTCTGGTGCGGGGGTGTTTTTTTGGCCATGGTGACGGCTGGGGGGCTGCTCTGGTTTGTATATGGTGTGTTTAGGTGATAGGGGGCGCCAGACTGACCTGCTTCTGATTGTTAGGATGTTTCTCTGCGTCCTTGTATACCTGGTTGCCTTATGGCGCGTCGGTCTCCAGACCAGGGTGAAGGGGTTATCCCTTGAAGTGATCAGGGTGAGGCGCCTGCTTAAGTCTATAATGCTGGCTTAGGAGCTTTGCAATTATGACTGTTAAATGGTGTCATGCTTCCCAGGTTCTTCCCAGACTTTGAATCAGGTCAATTCGTGGTGTCTAATCGGGTGTCTTTAATGGTGTCCCCGGGACCTCACTGGGCTTGAAGCATAGGCTGTTTAGTGAAGTCTTGGGAGCTGCAGGAGAGGGGATTGTTCTTTGATTCTGCTGGCACTGGCCAGCTGACGCTGCGGTTCGATTCCGCTATTGCTTCGATGTGCGCACCGTGCCAGGGTGCTGACTGTGCCCAAAGTTAGCGCCTTTCGTGCCGGATCTCTTCAGGTGCCGGAAACTTCCTTTGAAAGTGCTAATTAATGTTTATCACCGGAGCATTATAGTTAGATGTGTGGCATTCGCCGGGAGCACTTATGGAGCTGGACTGACTTCCATGGCTCCAAGCCATGTCCCCCCCCCAGCCCTCCTTTTCTACCACCAACCAACTATACACTACCCCGACCTTAATGAGCTAGTATAAGCCCGTTTCCCTCACTTCCCCAAATGTGACATGTGCCAGTACTGGATGAGAAAGAGGAGACTAGGAGGAATTAACACTACACATTTTTACCACTTAGGTATTTGGATGAGGAAGCTGTCTCTCGAGCATTGGGAAGGTCAGGCATGTCTTCCTAATTATGGTCAGGCAGATCCAATTGACCAGGTACACCTGCAGCCTGTTAGAAGGCTGCAGGCACATACAATGAGAGACTGGGAACACCCTAGGGTGAAACAGGGAGGCAAGCAGGACGCTGTGGCAGAGAGACAAGCAGGGGAACTGCTTTCTTTTGAAGAAGCAGCCATGATGGAACTGGAAGCTGAACCAGGATGCCGACAGACCAGGTTTACAGAAGACCCCGCACGCGTCCACTGGAAAGTAGAAGGAGAATCGGAGCAAGAAAAGAGGCATCCGGCAGGCAAGCAGGGCTTGTGACAGCAGCATTTCTCAGCTGCAGAAGCAGAGGGGCAACAACGGGAGCTGCCGGGAGAAGGAGCAGACCGCTGGCGAGTATTGGAGGGACACGCAGTCACCGGGGAGCTCCAGAGTAGGCTGCAGGCAAGTTCCGGGCCGTGCATTTTGAATACCAAACTTAAAGCAAACATATTTAACTACAAAAGTGCATTTTGAATCCTGAACTTAAAGCATACTTACATTAAACTACGAAAGTACATTTTGAATACCAAACTGAAAGAACAGTTATATTTAAACTACGAGAGTGCATTTCGAATAACAAGAGTGGTTTTTCAGAATGAAAACTTAAACCTTAAGCAACACAAGTAACCATTGAATTGAGAGCAACTCACATTCAAAGCATGTTAAAATCATTAATAAATGTACATGTGAAGCTCAAAAAGAACATTAAAGTATAACCCAAGAGGCTAACAAGGAGAAACCAAAAAGAGTGAAACTTTGTATCCAAGGTCTGGAGGCCAACCAAAAGGCATTAAGCAGAAACACCTTGGTGCACATGAGCAGGTGGCAAGGAACCCCTTGGTGCACAGGAGCAAGTGCCAAGGAACCGGCAGGGGCTGAAGAGCCCAGGGATACTGGTTGCATGACCTGTAATGGGTTGACCGTGTGGTCTGACAGCTGCACCTAGACCAGTGAACCCTGAATACTGAAGACACAGAATATTGGGAAAATTAACTGGTCAAAAGAACTAAGACAAGTACAAAAGGTGAAGTTGAGGTCTTGGGAAAGGGAGCCCAGCGACTGAAAAACCTGTCAATGTTGTCTTGAGAGCGAGGTCTCAAGACCCCTTTTTGTTTGGAACTGTGTTGCCCGAGACTTTGGGAATGGAACCCCAAAGATTATCTTGACCTAAGTTGCTTGGAGCTCGAGAGAGAGGTAATCTTGAGACATTTGTGGGACTTACTTAAACTTGGGGAAGGAGAGCAGAGAGCTGGAAGAAGCACTAAACTTTAGGCTGTACATTGCTTCTTTGATTAACATCCCTGCACATGGTTAGTCTAAATGGTGAGGGCAGGTATAGGTTGAGGACACAGACAGACTTTCCAGTGGGACAATTTGTCTCAGACTTTCCTTTGCTTTATTCCAATATGGAAATCCCAGCTTAGCATAGGGCAAGATAGGCCTTCAACCATCCTGACATTTGATTTAATAAAGTGTTTTAGTTAGAAATATAAGTCTGTTGTCTGTGTCTTGCTTCATGATGCCTTCACAACTCTCAACACGTGCACTAAATAAATCTTTTTTTTTTAATTTTTTTTTTTATTATTGTGTTAACCATTAGGTTTTTACAAAAACAGTCTTTCTCCTTAGGACACCACTTGATTTCGTCGTGTCAGGATTTGATCAAGCTCGCCTGGACTATTGCTCCGTGCTGACTAGTTGCTCGCATTCGGCCGGGGTGTTCACCCTTCTAAGGGCGACGTCCAGGAATTTAGCGGTCATCCTAGACCATCTGGGCGAGTCTCCAGCGATTAGCCTGTTCCAGCGTGTTTCTTCATCAAGACTGATTTCATTTGATGCAAGTGGTGTCAGATATGTTAATCTTTCTGTTGTTAAGGCTGTACATGACATTAGGAGGTGGTGGATCGTTTCCTTTTGGGTGGGATCTCCACATAGACGACATCGATTGTCTAAGGCGCCCTCTCGAGCTGCTAGAATTTCCCTTGTGTTTAATAGATTCAGTCGTGCTCTCATGAATGTCTTCCTTAGCTTCTTCTCCGGAAATTTTTCGCAGTATTTTAGCGGCTCCCTCAGCCGATTGTGTGTGGGAGGTAGATGCTTTAGTGATTTGTATTGGAGGACTCTTTCGGCAGTGTTAATCCAGTCTTGATCGTCCAGTTTCCTCTTTACCCTCCCAGGGTTATTGAGAAGTGTTTCGGCTGAGCAGGCCACCTCTTCCAGTTTTTCATGTATTTTGTTTACCCAGGTCAGAAGTGGTTTGCTGGAGCCCTTTGTGATTTCGATTTTCATAAGCTGGAAAATTGGTAACGAGTCTGGAGACAGAATTTTTCTGTACAATTGGACCGCACTCTGGATTAACACTGCGGATAATGATGACAGGCCAAGATCACGACGAATGGCTGGCATGGGTGCAGATTTTGGGAGTGCTAGGACAGACTTCCAAAGGTATCCTTCCAGTTTAGGCCAAATTTCCGCTGGTAGGAACAGATTTGCCGCCATTCCATAAGTTAAAGCTGGTATGACCTTAGACTTATAAAACTGAATAGCTGGGGTCCATGAAAATTTGCCAAATTTATTGTCCACAGCTCGGGTTTGTGATGTAAGGCTGCAGGTTTTTTCCCATAACGAATTCAGAAGTGAGTTGTCTTTCAATGAGTTATCGATCATTACGCCTAGATATTTAAATTCGTTCACGGACTCAATTTTAGTTTTGTTCAGGTGCCATGTGTGTGTTTTCTTGTGATCTTTCGAGGTTTTATGAAAGGAGATGATTTTTGTTTTCTGCGAATTGATCTTTAAGTTGTTGGCCTCCATATACGTCGATAAATTGTCAATCTGCCTTTGGAGTCCGATGGCCGTTTGATCCAGCAAGATCAAGTCGTCCGCGTACCACAGTCTAGACATTTTCACATCACCCAGCTTCGGAGGAAACGCTCAAACCGATTCTTCAGTCTCTTGAAAATCGCCAATAAAGGCGATGAAGAGCGCTGGGGTTAGGGGGCAGCCTTGTTTGACCCCTCTTTCTGTAAGGATTGGATCCGATAAGCTTCCCTGCTGACACAGCCTCACTCTCAGCGATGTTTTTGCGTGGAGGGCCTTGATAGGGTCCAAGATTGGTTTAGGGCACTTCCAGTTTTCTAGCTTTGCCCATAATTTGGCTCGATCCACTGTATCAAACGCCTGGGATAGGTCAATCATGGCCATGTGTACTCCAGGGGCACCTCCTTTAACTCTCGCTTTGATGGTATTCAAGATTAGGATATTTATCGCTGTTCGCGCTCCTTTTTGGAATCCGGTCTGGAAAGTATCAAGCAGTGGCGCTTGTTTGGCCCAGTCTTTAAAATAATTGAGTGTCAGTGAGGCAAAAATCTTCCCAATAATGTCTAGTAGGACAATCGGTCTGTAGTTGTTTGGGTCCGATCTGACCCCCTTTTTATAGATCGGGACAAGGACCGCCTCTGTCCAGGTCTTCGGGATTTGTTTTTGTTTACGACTTTGCTCGAACAGCTCACAGATCAGGCCCGCCCAAGCTTGGGGATGCTGCTTCAAATCTAGGTTGGTAAGGCCGTCCGGGCCGGGGGACCTTGAGTTCTTCAAACGTGAGATTGTGCTCGCGATGTCTTCCAAGACAGCCATGTTCACCCAGGGCTCACTCTGGTCTCCTTGTTGGAATGGAGCTGGACTCTTCAGAGTGCCGGCTGAAGGCAGGGCATACAGCTCAGTGAAATATAAGCTCCACTGCTGTTCAGTGACGTTGCTTACAATCTGAGGTGGGTTCTGGCCATTGACCGTTTTTAGTATGGACCAGAAGTCACGGCTACTTTTAGAGATCCCAATTTTCAGCATTGCCTCTGCGTCTTTCTGATATAAATTTTGACGTTCTTGTGTGAGCCATGCTTTGTATATTGTTTTCCCCCTTTGGTAGGCTTTCCAACATTCTTCATTGTGATTTTTTTGACGCTACTCTTTTTAATTTTCTGATTTCTTTGCGTTTCATTACAACCGCAGCATTATAGATGTGGGCGTGTGGAGGTTGATGTCGGACTTTCCCACCAAAGTCCACTTTATGTGGTATCAGTAATGATACATATTCCGGACGTTGGACTTCTGCACCCTTGTTGGTGATTGGTTGTTTTTTGCGCAATCTATCCTTTACTTCAATTATGTTATCCGAGGTCAGGCGGATTCGGTTTTGCTGTTTGTTCATATAGATTTCAAAGGGATAGATTAGACGGTCTTTCACTTCACCACTCCAAGATAGGTGCAGCAAGTTGTGGTCACTTTCAGTTGTTCTTTTGACTCTGAATTCTTGGAAGTATGGAATTAAGCCCTCTGAGATAAAGATGTAATCTAGAACAGCAATAGACGATTCTCTTTCCCAGGTAGGGAATGACGTACCTCCTTCTTGGAGTGTGGCCACATTGCACAACTGTCTAGACCTCATCAGGGCTAGCCATGCAATGCCTCTCTCATCAGATTTTCTCAGGGCTGGGCACACCATCTCGTCAGTTGAGCATGATCCACATTTGGCATTCAGATCCCCACAGATGATGAAGTTGGGGATATCGTGACTGATTCTGATGTCGTCGATGGTGTCAGCCACTTGATTGCAGAAGTCTTTTATAGCAGTTTTCTCTGGGTTCCAGTAAAGATTGAGTATGGCAAGGTCAGAGCAGAGCCTCCCCTTCCCGCCCTGACCTTGATGGTGCCAACTGGCCATTGTGGCTAGCATGCCGTACTCCTCTCTGATTTTCTTCTTCATAGCGATTCCTGAGCCCAGACGTACAGCAGTTAGCAGTCCGCCTGATGGCCTGCCCACCGTGGGTTTCTGGGCTGGAGATACCTCAATTATGAATCCTTCCAGCGATGGTTTGTCTGTTAGCCAAGTTTCTTGGAAGCAGATTAGATCAAATTTATTCCAATTTGTACCACTTGGTTGGGTTAAGTGGTGGTACCCTCTCGTAATCCATGCTGCCATCTGAAGCACCGTTTTGTCCCAGCGTTGGGTCTTGTCGGTGGACGGCTTCCTTGCAAAGACGGCATCAAGGATTAACTGCTAATCCTTTTTCGTCCTACCGAAGGTGTCAGCGATCCATTTCCAAGGCTTTGGTGCCGTTGCTGCTGGTGTGATAGGCTTGGACCGCGCTATCTGGTCACTGCCTAGCTGGTCAGACCTAGGACTGCCCTCTCGTCGACAGTGGCCATTTTGCGCTCTGTTGCTGGATCCGAACCTTTTGTGAGGATAAACGTCTTGGTTTCTCCACTCTTCTTTTTGGCGGTCTGCCGGGCGGACTCTTCTTCTGTTTTCTTCTGAGGCTGAAGGAACTTTTGGCTCAATTTTCCCTCTTGGCGCAAGACTTTCTTCTATCCTTGCGCCCTTCCCCATCTCCTTTCTCCTTGTCTGTAATTTTTCCAATTTTAGGCCCATACGCTGAAGGTCTTTTGATATTTCTAGGGGCCCTTCGTTTAGAGCATTAGCTCTTACATGCAGGTAGGCTTTGGCTTTGTGGTCTCTATGATATGGCTCTATCAGAACCAAGTCACTTGTTGACAGGTGCCGAAGTTTGTCTACTTTTGATATTACTTTTAGGACCGCTCTTCTGTTTAGAACCATGTAGCTGTCTCTTGCCGAGATTTGCTCTAGTTTAAATAGGGAGGTATCAGAGAGTTCTAACTCTTTTTTTGCAATAGTTTCTGTCCGTCTGCTGCGGCCTTTGGGCGAGGGTCTTCGATGGTATCTTTGTTCTTGTGTTCGAGACTTCCAAGCAGGTTTTCCGATTTCTCTGTTCTCGGGGTGCTTCGATTCTTTAATTTTTAGACCTTCTATCGCTTCTAATCCCAGACTGGGTGAGCTCGAGCGCTGCCTTTCCCGACGGCTTGACCTCCTAGAACCCCTAGTCCCTTCTTTCGGCGAACTAAGCCGCCTTGTTGTTTTTCGCTCTTCTCTGGGTGGGCTCTTTGAGTCCTCAGATCGGGATGATTCTGATGGAGGTGAAGTAGCGTTGGCATACTCCACCAGCTGGCAGTCATTTGGAGAATCAGGGTCGGGGCTTGCGTCACAGGGCCCATTTAACAGTGCTGTCTGGTCATGGTTCTTCTGGGTGCTCTCAATGTCTGGGTTGTTGTTGCCCTTTTTTACTCTTGTTATAATGGGGCTCGGGTGTTGTGGATTAGCACTCCTAGTTTGAGGACTGGTCGATAGGCTGGCTGTGTATACTGGAGACCTCTTTCTAGGGATGCGCAGGAGCGGCCCTTCTGTCTGGTTTTTCGCATTGATTGGTTTTGTTGTTACTTGTCTTGTCACTGGGAGCGCTTCTCGCAGTTTCGCTGGGCCTTTTGCAAAGATTGGAGCTATGTCTTTCTTTTTTGTTAATGCTTCTTCAGTTTGGGTACTGCTAGTAATTAATGCAGCAGTGTGTTGAACTCTGGGGGTGATGTTAGACAATTCCTTCCCCAGACTTTTTATTTTTTCTTCAAGGCTCAGTTGCATGTTTTTTGAGTTATGATCTGTGGCCGTTACATAGCCTTCTATAAATGTCAATTTCTCCTTTAGAGAAGTAATCATTGTTGTATTATCCTTTAGAGCTTCGTGGATGGATTTGTAGAGTTTGCTGAATGGATTGAGGGCTATTGTAAGTGCCGACATAATAGTCAGGAGGTCCGTCTTTTTTTTGGATGATGGTATTTCTTTGTCAGACAATCCCGACATGTCGCTTTGTCCTCTTAGTCTAATCGGCGTGTGTAAGCCTCTTTCAGCTTGTAGCTGCTGTCTCCTTTCTATATAGTTTTTTTCCAATACTGATGCAGACTCTCGGTTGTCGGCGGATTTGTCCGCCCCAGTTCTGTTGTTATTGAACTGTGTGTGAGGGCGGGTCCAAGCGTTGGGGTCTTCTGCCTGAGTGTGTCTTGTTCTGATTGATGGTCTGTCACTCAACTCCGTGCACGCACTCTGTGGTGGGATTTGGTTCTGTTGTGCTACTGGTGGTTCTTTCACGGGATCTGTTGGTCGGGGATCATTTAAATAGTTCATCTGCACGGGGTTAGGCTCTTCGAGTCTTGTTATTTGAGCTGGTTCGCCCACCAGGTTAGACAGTGTGTTCAATTTGTCCGTGATCGCTTCTTCTTCTGAGTGCCTTGAGAGCTCCAGCCCTGGGTTTACCAATAGTGGCGAGGATTTAGGCAGGTTATTCGGCCGGCGGGCCTCCACCCTTATTCCAACTATGGCCCCGTCTTCATTGCAAGGTTTGCGTGCGTGCCATTTGATCTTAAGTGCTAGATTACTCTCAGTTAGGTCTGTTTTACGGATTTTATTCACTGGCGGGGGTTCTTGTGCCGCCTCCAGTAATTCCGCGTCAGACAACTCTTGATCAGAGTGCAGTTTCCTCTTGCTATGTTTTAAGAAATAGTCCTTCAGCGAGGGGAGTGTTGTTGGTCTTATCGGCTCCTTGCCTCCTACTGTAGCTTTATGGCCAGCCTTCCGCCCTTTTTTTACACAGGCCTTCCCATCCGGGACTTTCTCTTTTGGTCTGTCTTTCATTGTTTTTTTGTAGAGTCTTGGTCTCGTAGAGACTTCTTGGTTTTTCTTTTGACTTTTGTCCTCTTCCCTCTCTGATTCAGAGTCGAAGTCAAGTGATGATATAGCTTCGTAATTCTTTGCTGACACGTCAGTAGTTTTTGTGCTTACATTTCCATTATTTTCCTGGCTCTTTTCGATCTTCTAGGTCTTATACTCGGTTTGCTGGCTGTTCTGGTTCCAGTCGAAGAGGCCTGGCCTGAAGAGTTTAGACATTCTTGTGTTTCAAACACCGAGTCATCGTTATTTTCTTCGTCGCACGGGGCTGCCTCATCTTTTGATGTCACCATGCTGGCCCCCCTGCTATGGGACTCTGCTGCTGTTGGTGTTGGTGTCGTATCCTGGCAAATACTCAGAGTAGATTGCGGCACGCTAGTGCTGTGAATTGCGACTGTCGTCGACCTACCATTTTCCGACCTCTCGGTTCGCAGCGTGCCATTTACTTCAGATTTTTCCCCCTCAACCCCCAACTCTCCTGGGAGCACCAACTGAGGTGGGCTCTGCCTATACCTCCGCTCGCAGGCCTCTTCAACTATGAGCCCCCCCTGCCCAGCAGACCACCGCCTAGATCGTCCACCGACGGTCTCAGGCTCATAGTCACTCGTCGGAGCGGTAAGCCTGCTGGGGGGTGCCTGCGTTATGGGGGCCGGCGGGATTCGCTCAGGCGTGGTACTAGGGTCAATTGCAGGTTCACGCTGCAGTTTGTTACTGCGCATCCATCGACCCGGTTCTATTTCGTTGGTGGAGGCCGGTGAAGCCATGGTGGAGATGGCGCTCTGGTAAACCCCGCTGGACGGTCAAGTGGACACTTGCTGTCCGTCGTTGCAGCTCCGGGTGGCTGAAAACAACTAAGGACGGTCGGCGGCAGAAAGCAGGAAGAGGTTTCACGAGGTTCACAGGTAAGATCGGGAAGAGGAATGTGGGAAGAGGAACGTGGGACGGGGAAAGGGAAGGGGGAGGGAAAAGGGAGAGGAAGGCGAAAAGCGCAAAGGGGGAAAGGTAGATGGGGAGGAGGGGGGAGAAGGGGAAAAGGGAAGGAGAAGGGGCTGAAGTACCTCAGGCGCTCTTTCCCACCAAACGCCTTCTCCTTCAGGTCACTTCGCCGATCGTCTTCTGGGTTCCGTCTTCCTACTCCGACTCCCGGCACCCGACACCTGACACACTGTGCCACACACCGCGCCGCGCTCCGCGCCTGCGCGGGGCTTATGTAGGAAAAGGTCAAAGTTCGCATAATCCTCGGAGAAGAAACACAGCGGTCCGCCTCCAGACTCCACCTGACACACTGTGCCACACACCGCGCCGCGCTCCGTGCCTGCGCGGGGCTTATGTAGGAAAAGGTCAAAGTTCGCACAATCCTCGGAGAAGAAACACAGCGGTCCGCCTCCAGACTCCACCTGACACACTGTGCCACACACCGCGCCATCTGAAGATGGCCGACATGGGTGAAAGTAATGCAGTCTTTCTAATTAACTGTGGGCACTATGACCAAAAAGGGACTGTAACAGAGCAAAAAAGTGCCTGAAAGTAAACATAAACTGCTCTAAGTTACCGAGGATTCCCAGCCTAACGACAAGGAATATTCATAGCATGTGACTCTATCAAAGATACCAATGCTGGAGAAATTCCAATAACATTTTAATATGCAGTGACCTTAACACTACATGTGGGGATCTTAATTCAATCTTGACCTCACTCTCTAAAACAAAAAGAGCTATCCAGCAAAGGCAATCAGCGTGGTACTCCCTCATGCAAATTTGGGGCCTTTACCAACTTAATGGTAATATTAGTGGGTATATCACGACCAAACACACCTGGAATCGCAGACTTCAGAAGGCGACGCTAGACTACATCTTCATCTCAGAAGAGCTATTTCTAATCTGAAAGTCCCTTTGCATTAGTGATTCTAGTCTTAGTGACTACTACGAGGGCTCAGAAATGAGAGACGGATACAAAGTTGTAGTTCTCTCAACGTTTGCCATATTTATTAAAGTTAAATGGGGATTGAATAAACATATATCTGTCCCTATCCTAACAAAAATGTTCCTACCTAGCAAACTAAAGAAAAGTGCCCTTATGTCCAAATACTATCATATAAAACCAAACAACCAAAGTGCATAAGGTAAATGTCAGTTCAACCAACATGTGCAAAAGTTCAAACTTATAATTCCCACGAAGCAATCCTTGTGACCAGGTTTTGACTACCTTCCCCCGAGTCCATTCAGGAAGACCTTTGAAAGAGTTCTGTTTCAACAACGTTCTATTCAGTTAAATGGAAAATGTATTTTTCCTCCAACACGTCCGTCAAATTGGTAAAGTAAATGACTCATTCACAAAAACACTTGTTCAAAACCAAAGCAACTGTTTCTTCCACAAAGTATTCTTCCCAAGATGTAAAATGGATAATTAGAAGGATGTTACAACCTTCCTTTCCCTAGAATACCTTTGTCAGGACAGCACAGCAAATGTCTCTTGTTATACGATAGCTTGTCAGGATGATCAAATACATATTTTCTTACCACAACACACTTTACCACAACCACGTTTCCTTCTTTGAAGCAGCTATTCCTTTCCTGGCTTACTTGCCTGCTAGGACTGACTTCAACTTCATGCACATTTTTCCTTTCCACATCTACTCGCATGTCAGGAATGGTTTCAACCTCACACAACTGTCAATGTTTTCTCTGATTGTGGCAATGTGTTCCAAGTTTCTCCTCACCAACTTCTCCAATGAGAAAAATTGTACAATGTTTGCCTCTGTATTTTCTTATGACAATGTGGGTTCCAGGTTTCCCTAAACCGATGTCTCATGGGAGGAGAATTGTACCATCCTTGCCCTTTTATCTCTTCTTTATAGTCTCTTGGCTGGTGACAATGCAGGTTGCAGGTTTCCCCAAAGTGATCTCTCACGGGAGGAGAATTGTACCCTCTGTGCCCTTTTATCTCTTCTTTATAGTCTCTTGGCTGGTGGCAATGCCAGTTACAGATTTCCCCAAACTGATATCCCATGTGAGGAGAACTATGTCCTTCTTGTCCCTTTCTACTTGGTCGGTATTCAAAACTGTCTTTTGATTGTAGTTGTTCTTTTCGTGGCACCCCAGGGTTACCTCTTTTCCTAAGCCAACTCACCGGCTTCTTTCGGCATCTCCGCGTAGTCTTGTGGAGCTGTGGTGCAGCATCAATGCGAGCAGAACTTTGGTAAACTGTCAGGCCCTTTTTGGTCTGACAACACCGTTGACGGCTCTCCTGTGGCTACCGGTGCCTGCGCAGCACTTTCTGGGAGCTCACCAGGCTCTGTTGGGTCTCCTGGTACTCCGGCACACCGGAGAAATTCTCTGCGGCTTGGGAGCATCTTTTTGTTTCAGCTGGGCTTCTTCCCCCACTGCTGTCCTCCACGATTCTGCTTCCTGCTTCGCATACTCTACAGCACCACACAACTTCGGCTGTCGCTTCTGCTTCTCCTGCTTCCCTGGCTTCCTTCACTTGCGGGTGGTTTCCAAATTTAAAGGTACTGACTGTTTGGTTTTTGGAATTGTAACAACTAGACAACATGATCTTCTTGGCAGCACTATCGTCATTATCCCGTTGCTCCTTATCCTCATCGCAGTACCATAGGTAATATGGGTCTTGAAGTCCTTCCTGGGGTATTTTGTTTCAACTGTTTGTTGAACTGATGGTTATTAGAAACAGGAGATGTTATGTGAATGGTATGTGCAGTGATATTGGCGTTAGGACTTTTACCCAAGACAGAACCGTTAAAATCAAGGGACATCACATGTGACCCATAGATTCCGAATGTAGGAAACCTATTCTGTTTAGGTGGCTTCTCATACTGTTCTTTGGGTTTTAATATTGCTGGAATTTATGCAGTTTCAGAATGCCATCAGGTATTTAGGGATTATAGATTCTTCATCCTCACTAAAAGAGGAGCACTGCGTCTTGCCTAAGGGAGTCGCCACTTCTCCCTGATAGCCATCTCCTCTCCTCCCATATGATCATCCCTCATAATGCCACCCCTAGGGTCAGGATCAAGTAGCAGCTGCCTTCCCCTGGCCACATGGGAGGAGACTCTTAGCTGTGGATCAGCAATGACTCCATAGGATTCATCAAACTACCTCCCTAACGAGTCTGGAGTGTGAAAGGAGAGGCATGCCCTGTTACGCTTTGCCCTTTAAACTTGGAGGTAAACAGCGGGTGTAATAGGTTGACATGGAACGAAATAACTATCTCTAGATTTAATAACCAGTTTGAACTTGCCATGAGAGACACAGACCTCGGCCCCCTCCTTGCCTCTTGTAACTATGCTGAGTCCATGGCTGAATTCTACAAGCTCCTGCCAGGCCCCGTGAAGATGCACCATAGACATAGGTTTGAACAATCCAAAGCAAAAAGAGATCTTTGCATGCAAATTTACGTGCGCTTGCTCTTTCTTTCTCCAGACACAGGCACCTGGAACGAAGATCACTAAAACGACGATACAAATATTGACTGCACAATTATAAGGGTGCCCTTCCCCAGAGAGAAATATGCTGAGGGAACTGGCTAAGAGACATTCGGCTGACTTTTTGGCGAAAATGATCAACTTACACACCAACTTACAAGTGGCAACCCAAACAAATCCGATTTCTGAAAACGTTTGGCAGAACCCTTTTTCCTCCATTTACTCTCTTGGCATGCAGCCCTTGACCAATAAAAATACAACTTCATTAGATGCTTGCCAATTACCTTTTGACTCGGATGACATCTATTATGTAATCCAGAAGAGTAAAAGGTTGCATGCTCCTCAGCTCCTGGCCCCAACGGCCTTTATAATGTGACTCCGAAGGGTAACCCTTTTATGTGGACCCATAACCATTCAGCCATCTTTAGCCATATACTGCTAACCAGAAGCTTTCCTACATCTTGGAAAACATCAGTGATTGTCTCAATTTATATAAAAAAGGGGGCAGAGTGAATCTACAAAATCATCATCCCATTGGCCTCTTAGATGCTCCAAGCAAGGTATTTGTTTCTTTAGTGGAACACCAAATATACAAATGGGCTACAAGTTCTGGAAAGTTTGACATCTTTCAATCATGATTTTTGAAGGGTTTTGGGAATCTGCTAAAGGGAATCCTACTGAATTTCTTTAAAGAAAGGGCCATCACCAAGGCTTGACGTTCTATGTAGCCTTTGTACATTTTGTCATGGCCTTCAACAGTGTCAACCAAATGCTCCTATGGCAAACATTATTCCACTGGGGTTACCCTTTCTATTTGGTAGAGATCATCAAATCTCTCTATTAAAAAACATCCATGCGAATATGGTAAACAAAGAAGGCCCACTATCTTCCCCAGTGCATACTGAACAAGGTTTGATGCAAGGTTGTGTATTGGCTTCTATTCTTTTCAATGTATTCATTTCAGACATGGGAGACCCTTCTAAAAGCACAATCTCCCCCCTCCCACAACCGGGACAGAATAAAGTCGGTTGGCTTGCTTAGACCAAACTCCTGTCGGTTTGCAGGGGTAAATGTCAGAGCTTCAACTTTAAGTTAAGAATAACAATATATCCATTAAGAATCCTGCATTGTGTGCCAAAGGTACCAGAGGCCATCCTGCATAGCTGACGAAGTCGGGGAGGAGCAGCAGCCACTGTGGTATAGTCCTTGGCTCCAAGAACAAAGTAACTTCAGAGAGATCAACACATCCGGTAAGTTGGGGAAGCCGATACAAGGCTGGTCTGTGTTGAAATCAAGGTTGCAAGCGGCAACATTGTATAACGAGCTCAGGAGCGAACATTGTTAGACACGTGTGATTAAAGACGCAAGTGGAGCTAAATTGCTGATGAATGTTTTAACTCTGAAAAGGAAGGATACAATACCAGTGAGTGTGGGCGCCAGCGCCGCGTGGGGGCTCAATCGAAGGGCTCTGGAAAGGTATCTAGCCAAGAGGTGGCACAAACAAAAGTAAGAACACTGTGTAAATTGAATCGAAGTGGTCCTGCGACGGTTAAGCAAAACCCATCGCACATTCAAAAGTCTTCGATTTTTGATATAAAGACGAAAATGTAGAAAGTGAGATTGCATGGTCCGAGCCCGAACAAGGGAGACTCAATGTGAATATTGTGCCATAAGGATCCAAGCCCGAACAAGGGAGATACATGGTCCGAGCCCGAACCAGGGAGACCAGTTGGAATAACATAGCAGTGAAAAGTTCTCAGCATTTATGTCCCGAGGTTACTAGTTTTCGGCCAAAGACAAAGCCCTTTTCTGTTTGAATTTTCAGGTGGAGATTCCCCTCAGGCTTCTTTGTTTATTTAACGCCACCAGATACACTTTAGTAAAAGAAGGCTCTGATAATGCTGCCAGTGTTGCTCTGTGAAAGAGGTCTCACCATCATCTTCCTCAATTAGTCTTGTCATGCTATATAAATTAAGAGGCGTGAGTTACTGGACTAAATGAACTATGAAATCTCCCTGAAAAAACACGGGAATTAAACATGGGAATAACAGATGGAGGAAGAGGTGGACCTAAGGAAAGCCCAATCAAATGTTCTTTACACATCTATTATGAGAAAGAGGAAACGGTGAGATCACAGGAGGCTAGACCCGAGTCACAACCATCTATATCGATTGTGAGAGCCATAACATCTGCCCTGCCAAACCTTTCGCAAACAGAAGGAGAAACGTGGGGGTAAATTCTATCCGATCCCAAGTCTCATAAGGATCTGGGTAACCAAGTAACAAACTTGGGCAAGTAGGACCCTTTGAAATCCTGAGGTGTTGAGCCCGATTTGTTATCGAAAAAGGGACTCTACACCCCTTTTCCAAACTTTTTCGAAGACAGTGGGCCTCTTAGTACAATGGGCTCTCCCCGCCTAATCCCAATTCTTGTCAATGCCAGGGGAAGACAAACCAAGGGAAAGAGATAGACCTGGAGGAACTGGGGGATCTAAAAACCTTCCCCAGTTAGTTCTCCGAAGAATATAAGGATGCCTAAGGCCATCTAGAGAGTAACGAGATACCCAGAACATCATATGGGGAAGTAGTAAAGGTCCTGGTAGTTAAAGAAACATCCAGCCTGTTGGTTTCTTCAAATGTTAACAGCTGAGAGTTGCAGGAAGGAAGACCAAAATAACGCCTTTCCTGTAGGGAGTTCGGACACCGTGCTAGACAGTGTTCGAAGAACTGTTGCAGTATCCCATAGAGGGAGAGATCCCAGTGATAGCTCTGGGAAAGATATCCTTGGATGAGGTACCCCTCCGAAACGTCTTAAATATGGACATCACAACCAGAGGGGCAGGCAGTCAAAAAACCTTCCTAGAAATTGGGAACGAGGGTCTGCCATGTCTCTGTTGTGGAAAAAGGGATAATGGCTCTAGGGCATGTCCGGTAACCTAAGAGGAGTCATCGGACGATGATCTAGAAACATTTGTGTACAGGAGCGTTATAAATGCCATATCATATATCTAGCCCATTCCCCACAACCAACATTTTAAATTGTGAGGACGCGGAGGGTGAAGAGTATCAGATGGTACATTTCTATAGCCGTTATTCCCATGGCTGAATAGAGGAAGTTTCGGATGACAAATGAACCATCATGGGTTTGGGAGAAAGGGATTTTTATGTGAGTGATCATCGCATTAGAGGGGAGCCTGAATCAAAGGGAAAGGATATGCGACAAATGCAGGGAATTCGTCTCTTTTCTCCAACACGGAGCCACCCCTTCTGAGATTAAAGAGGTGAGCCTGCTACACAAAACACTTCCTAGGGGACAGGGCAAGCTGGATCTCAGAGGGGTTACTCCTCCTTAGGGGGCAAGGACACCCCAAGCAAACATATTTTGATATCTCCATATTCTGTTGAATCACAATCTTTACCGGCAACATGGCAGCAGAACATTGTAATAATATACAGGGAACTTTTAATGAGTTTGGCTTGGTCTCTGACTCTGTTTGTGTGACACCCCTACCTACCTTAAGCCCTGGACCAATGCAGTTCTTTCTCTTGCAGTAGACAGGAACTAAAAAGGCTCAGGCCAAAGTTAGAAGAGCAATCCGTGGCTGGGGGACAGCTGTCTCCGTTGGAGCTCAGAGGAGGGATGCTATCGCTCACCGCCACCTGGAGACAGGACCTCATTGGAAGTGTGGTGGGTGAAGAGCCCCGGAACGCTGCTGAGCACAGGCAAGAGGCGAAGGGATCAGATATGCCAGAAGGAACAAGGAAGGAGCTGCTGCAGGTGCGGCACCCGGTGTGCAGGAAAACAGATGCTGAAGACCGCTACCCGGCCGACCGGAGAAACCATGAGTAGAGACCCGACCATGAGGAAAGCAGATTTGCAATTCTGCCACTAGAAGAGACGCCAAATTCCCTGTGATGCCTTGCTTCAAGCAGAAAAATTACTTACCACACTAATGTCCTTTCTTTGGATTCTTCTCCCACAGATTCCTCATCTTGATGGATATTCATCCTGAGTAATTGATGCTCAGACATTTTTTCGCCAGGAGGCGTAGTGCAGCACGACACAGTCTCTCAACTCCCTCGTATTCGACAACAGACGTGACATCAATCACCATACTAAAGGGATGCACTAGGCCTCCTTACCTCAGTTCTGCTCTTTGTTCCTTCCCGGGCTCAGCCAGTGAGAGGGAACATGCATCAATGGGTAAGGGCAATTTAACCAAAACCAATCAACAATAGTCGCTTGCTTTCTTTCTTTTTTTTTTTAAATCAAACTAGAAGAAACTGATCAACATGGATAACCAGTGCTTCTATTATCTTGGTGGCTGCAGCTAAGGAAAGATCGGGCATGCTTTGCTGACCGATTGGTTTGGCGGCCTTAGGTTAACTGCAGGAAGCGCCATGGATTGTCCGCAGTGAGGAAAATGACTGCATGGTTATGTGACCTGTGTCTGTGCATGGATCTGGTGGCACTCGAGGACATATTTTTTGGGAGGCAGCCGGGGGATTGCTGGAAGTGGCCGTGTGCGTCGAGTGAAGGAAGGTGCTCCTATGCATGCTGCCGCAGGATACATGCTCTTTTTTTCTTCCCCGCTCCTGCATGCTAAATAATCAAGCTCCGAGAGGTCCAGAGGCTGTGGCGAGGACGCCGTTTGTTCCACCGCCATTTCCATTGCGAGAGAGCGCCCGCCATCTTGGCAACTTTGTTCATTGTAACTTGAGGTGGATCTGGAGTTTTGGGCCTTTGTGCATCTGCATTCTGGCAGTGGTGGCATGTGGGGAAGGTGTATTTTTACCTGCTGGTGTTGTGGAAGAGGCCAGAGCCATTCGTAGTTTCTGGATTTGACAGCGATGTCATTCTGCACTATTAAAAGGTTGTGGGCAGAGCATGCTGTGTATTCCTACGGCCTTTTTTGCTAAGTGCTGAGGCCACACACCATTTCCCGTGACGCCGGCGCTGAGTGGGTTACACTGGCACCTGGCTGTCATTCATGGCAAAGGGGACTGCACCAATCTAGACTGCCATTTATCCACAAGAAAGCCCTGCAGTACATACAAATATCTGGCTGCACCTCTGCAGCTGATTTGGAGGGGGGAAGCGGGGCAGAAAGAAGCAGCCTTGCTTGCTTCCTATGCAGAGCTGCCATAACAATGCAATCACAAGAAATGCCTTCTGACCGGTGATTTAAGGCTTTTACCTCGTATTTCTGCAGAAGTGGTCATCCCTCCCGAGCTGCCTTCTTTTCCTCCTCAGCTGCTGGAGCAGCAAATTATTCAGTTTGGCAACCTGTGTGTGTGTCATCGTGCTCCTGATTCGTCTACACCTGTCTTGCGGTTAGGCCACCTGTTGAGTTCATCGTGCAGTGTGCAGTTTCTCCTCTCTATTTCCCCCTCTACCTCCCCGCTCCCATCTCTCTGCCCTTACACTCCATGGTGCTCTCCATCTCCCCTATTTACTCTAACTGCTACTCTATCACCTACCCTGCCTCTCTTTCAAAGCCTGGAAGGAAAAAGTTCAGGAAAGATCTCCTGGTCTCCAATCCAGGCCTGTCCATTGCTGACACCTATGTGACTTAAGAAGCGATGCTTCTTCCAGGCAGACTTACTGAAAAAACCTACTCTGGGTCATCAAACTCTGGCTAATTATCACCCAATTGCTGGTCTACCATGGCCTTCTAAGATATTGGAAAGGATAGAGAGCGTTGCAGTAGTCCAGACAGGACAATATGAGGGCTCTGGCAAGGGTCAAGCAACTAGTGTCAGATAGAAAGGGTTTGGCTGTGCGGATCAATTTGCACGTGGAAGAGGCTAGTGAGTTCACCTGTCTATTGAGTGAGAAGTTTGAGTCCAAATAGAATCCCAAAGTTTTAACTTCATGACCCACCCTGATGCTGTTGCCATCGATCAAGAATGATGAATAGGCAGGTTTTAGTTTCTTTAGGCTGGCAGTAGTACTCAAGGTGATGAGTTCAGTTTTATCATCATTCAGGCATAGTCCATGTGTGGCCATCCATGCCTGGATGATGATGTACACTCTATTCACCAAGGCCAAATCCTTTCCATAATCTCCAGAAAGCGGAAGGAGGATCTGGGTATCATCTGCATAGTTAGTGTAGGCGATACCGAGATGATCCAGATCATCGAAAAGGGGCTTGGTAAATATATTGTACAGTGTGGGGGAGACACAGGATCCCTGTGGTACACCACAGGTGATAGGTATGGGGTCTGCTGCATCTGTGGGCGAAAAGACCCTCATGGTTCTTCGGTTAAGAAATGATCTAATCCATGTAATGGCCTCGGCGGAGAAGTAAGCTGATGTGTGTAGGTGTGTGCATAGGACAGAGTGGTCAACCAAGTCGAATGCTGCAGAGAGGTCGAGGAGGAGGAGCAAGGCGGCTTGGCCATTGTCTCTGAGCATGTCAATCTGTGTTTTAAGGTCAATAAGAGCAGTCTCAGTCCCATGTTGAGGACGAAAGCCTGACTGTCTGGCTCCTAGTAGGTGAACGTTCTTACAAGCGCTTCTGTATTTGTACATAAGCGACCTTATCTAAAATTTTTAGAAGGAATGGTACAGTCGTTATGGGTCTATAATTTGTGGGAATGGCTGGGTCGAGTGTAGGTTTTTTCAGAAGAGGTAGTACCCAAGATTGTTTTAGATTGGTGGGGATGGAACCGGTGGAAAAGGAAGCGTTGATTAACCTTGTGATGAAGGGGGAGAGGTCTCGGGCAGCATCTTTAATAAGCTGTGCTGGGCACAGGTCTCCCTGACAGTTAGAGGGTTTCAAAGACAGGATGATTTTTTCAACTTCGAGTATGGTCACTTTGGAGAAGTTGAAGCGGGTAGTTTCCCTAAAGATTGGCTTTTCAGGTGGTTTGGACAGGTGGGGATTGTTCAAGGAGGCTTTTTTACAGAAGATTTTGTTTTGTAGTGTAGCAATCTTGTTGGCTAGAGCATTTTGGATTTCTGAACACCAATTCTTATCTTTAATGCAGGTATCTAGTGGTGCTATGGGGGTTTCTACTTCTTTAAGGATGGAGAATAATTCCTTCATGTTAGATTTGGCCTGGGAGATACGGGAGTCGAAGGAAGTGCGTTTGGCTAGGACGATTTCTTTTTTGTACAGGGCCGCTAGTTTGTGGAGTTTGATTTTATTGGCTACTGAAGGGGCTTTTTTCCAAGTAGCCTCCCAGTTTCTCTTTTGCTGTCTTAAGTTTTTAAGGAATGGTGTATACCATTTGTTCAGGTGCATTTTAGGCTTGCTTGGTCTGAGTTTGAGAGGGGCAATTAGATCCAATGAAGTGGACATAATTTTATTGTATTCCTCGACCAAAGTCTCGGGATCCAAATTGTCAGGGAGTGTGTTAAGTGTAGGGAGTAAATTCGGGATAAATCGCTCCACAGTGATACTCTTTTTGTTTCTCGTGAGAGTGGGTGGTGCCTTGCTGGTCGGCAAGGGTGGGGGTCTGGTGGTGGAGAGCGAGAACGATACCAAGTGATGGTCAGTCCAGGCAAGTGGGGAAATGTCGGTAATGGTAGCTTGACAATTGTAGTCGGCTACCCAATCGAGTATTCTAACTTTGGTATGGGTGGGTTCCATACGTCTTTGGGTAAACCCTAATTCTGTAAGAGTATTGACTGTAGTAATGGCAAGTTGGTCTTCCGGGTCATTGAAACCCATGTTGAAGTCTCCAAGGGTGAGTACTTCAGTGGAGTTTGTAAAGGTGGTGGATAGGATGGTATTAATGTCCTCATCAAATGTGCCTATTGGGCTGGGAGGGCGATAGATCACATGGATGTTGAGGGTTTGGGCATTATTGAGGGGAACTTTAACTGAAAGTAGTTCACAAGAGGGGACATTAATGGTGGTAGCCGATCTCATAGTAAGACTACATTTGTAGATAATGGCCACACCTCCTCCTCTAGAGTTGGGTCGGTCTTGTCTCAAGATAGAATAATTTTCAGGGACTGCAAGCATAAGCATGGGGCCTGCTGCCGGATGAAGCCATGTCTCCGTGATGGCAAGGAGGTCAAGGTCTTCTTTAAGAATCAGATCTGCAATTTCTGTTGCATGCGCTACTAACGATCTGGCATTAATCAGGGCTCCCTTAATTTGGGGGCTCACTGTGGTTGTGGCCGTTGTAGTGGGAAGGAATTCCTGTGATCTTTTGGTACTGCTCTGATTACTGGGGTTTTGTGGGGGTTTAGGGTGGGAGTTATTCGGTGAGCTAGGTTTAGGAGTATTTAGGCTGACAGTCGTGGATCTTAGTCTCTGTGCAGTAGGCAGAGAACGGGCGAGTGGCTCGTATATTTTAGCTAGTCTGGCTCTGAGTCTTAAGTTCCTGTCTATGGTAGGGCAAGGGGAATTTGTAGGTGGCATTAGATGAGGGTCATATATGACTAATGGTGAACTGCTAGTTCATTTAATGTTAGGTATGGTCGATACATAGTGATGGGATGGTGAGGTGGCATACTAAACAGTGCTATATTATTTATAAGGAGCAGGAAGCAGGCAGGCTGATGAACAGAGGAGACATGCTAAGTAGTAGTTGCAGGTGTATTCATAAGGGATAGATAAACTGGTGCTTAGGCGAGATGCTTGGACTAGGCAGATGCAGAATTAAGCTCTCAGACTGTGCAGTGGCAAGGCAGAGGACGTAGCGCAGGGAGCACTACTGACCTCAGTCAGGTGAGTGAGGAGTATAGATTCTGTCTTAATGCCCTTGTGAGGTGAAACTCGTGCACCTGTAATGGCAGAACATCAGTAGGCACTATAAGGGAGCTAAACTTTATACATGGATGGCACATGGAAATAGTCTAGGAACGTATGGCTAGCAGGCAATAGTGGATCTCTAGGACATAGTAGGCATACATCATGAGCAACAAAAATCAGAAAGCAATAGGACAACATGTCATGCACAATATCTAGAATCTAGACTGAGTTGAGATGGGATAATAACAACTAGAGTCAGGGTGGGCACAGAGGAAGGAGTAGTCAAAACAGGTAACGTGCGTAGAAGTGCAAACAATTAAGAAAAATAAAACAGGTCGCACAGGCATTAGACACAGGCCATGATGAGAGAATTGCAGTCTTATGTTAATGGGTGGAGGACTGAGGAGGCATGCAGTAGTGGCAGAGAGTTTAGCGAGTAAACATCAGCGGGAAGCATACATATACAATTGCAAGTGCATTAGTAATCATTACCATAGCAGGCGCGGCTAGTGGTCAGAGGTTTAAAGCTATGCAGGCGTTCATTTAAGAGTGCGCAGAGTAAATTGGTGGACTGATGGTGATGGTACAGGTCGGGTGCCATGGGCGCACTGTGAGAGGTAGGGATAACAAGTCAGTAACGAAGGGGCGTGCAGGAGGCTGTGTGTACGTGGGTTAACCACTAAAGTTACAGCGATGAGTTAGTGCGCGGGCAGCGTTTCAGAGGGACATAGTTCAGGAGTCTCACCATGGTGTTCTGAGGCAGGACAGCAAGTGCACTCGAGCACGACCAAGCTCAGTCAGGAGGGGAGCCTTTGTCTGTTGCCTTCGTCGGGGGCCGGCTTAGCCTGCCGGTGCACCCCAATTGGTTAAGATGCAGCAGGCTACCAATCACGGGGCAACAGGCTTCTGAGGCTTCACAACAAAGCAAAGTGAGTGAGAGGAAGCGGCGGCGGCCATCTTTAAAAGGCAAAAACCTTGTGTTTTTGCATTACCAAATCTAGGTGTTGTGGACTTCGTTTTAACGGTCGATTTTTGTCTTTTGCTGTCCAGACTCTCTAAGATTGCTCAGGTTTCAGAGGGTGCTTTGAAATGGTTTTCTTAATTTTTAGAAAACCGTACTCAAGTAGTTAAAATTGGAAGTTTCTACTCCAACTCCTTATCAGTTTTATGTGGAATACCACAGGGCTAGTCATTATCCCCTATTTTGTACAATATTTCTCTTCAACATTTAATGGACAATTTTTCCAAGTTCAATTTGTATTACCATTCCTACGCAGATGAGACACAAATCTATATCAGAATAAGAAATGCCCCGGATGTGACTGAACGTATCCCTAACCTGTGCTAACGCGATTAAAAGCAGGATGACTGAAAGTAAGCTTCAGCTTAACCCCTCAAAAATTGAGCTTATAGTGTTTGGGCCAAAACATCTTCTTAGTAATTGTCACAACATCACTACGTGCCCAACCATTTTTGATGCAACATCTTTTTTAAATAAGGTTAAACATATTGCCTGCATCTGGCAAGCGTCCATGGATTGTAATGGCCATGTTTCAGAGGTGGTTAAGTTGGTGTTTTTTCAACTCAGGCTGTTAAAACCTATGCTGGCATTCATTCGGGAATAGAACAGTGCAGTCGTCATAGGGAAAATGGTAAACTCTAGGCTTGACTACTGCGGCACTCTTCTTCTGGGAGCACCTGAGAGCCATCTCCTGCGGCTCCAGGTGGCCGCAGAATGCCGCTGTTAGACTGGTTTCTTTTCTGCCATAAACTGCCCCTATTTCAAAGTATCGGAGGACACTGCACTTGCTGCCGGTTCGGACGAGAACTGATTTTAGGGTATTGTGTATCATTCATAAATGTATTTTTGGAATGGCACCCAAATATTTGGTCTTAAAACTTAACCCCCATCAACCCCTACAAGCCTTGCGCTCATCTGATAAAAATATGTTAGCTGCCCCACTGTCTCACTGTGTCTCCACGCAGGACCGTTGTTTCTCCATCAGAGGTCCACCACTGTGGAACACACTCCCTGATGTCCTGCGGAAGACTAGTTTGATCGCCCTTTTTCGAAGAATCTGAAAACTTTGTGGTTTCAGTAATGTCTATCATGTTTATAACAGGGCAATGGAATATAACATCAGCACCCAGATTCAGGTCTTCTGCCTGATTCGAGTGAGTTATGCGCAATATAAATGCTAAATCAAATCACATTCTCTTTGTTGCTCCTATGGACTCCCCAAATGGTCTCAGTCCTCTCCCCTTTCTTTTCTTTGCCCATTAATGGCGGAACCAGATGGGAAGTACACCTGGCACACTTCCCATCCTTTAGGTGTTTAATTAATGTCTACCAGAATGGCACTGTCATGGGCCTGGGATCTCAGCCCAACCTCCTCCTAATTGATAGGGGTCTTCCGTCTCTGATGAACTTCCTCCCTTCTCCTGCCACTTGTAATTCTGCCACCCTGGTCCCTTCGCCACCACAAACGGGTGTACCTCCTCCCTGTACTGCTCCTCGGAAGACCATGAAAGGTGGCAACCAGCTTCACTTAGCTACCCTCAACTTTCGCTCTGACGTTAAACACTCCTCTGACATCTGTCAACTCCTTGAAGACTTTGACCTTCACGTCCTCGCTCTTACTGAGACGTGGTTGACTGCCTATGTCACTCCTTTTGACACGGTCCTTCCTGAGGGCTATAAGATCCTCTCTAAGCCCAAGATTAACCGGGCAGGAGGCAGAGTCACCCTGATCTTCCCGGAATGGGTCCCTGCTACTATCATACCCACTCAGACCTACTCTTCCTTTGAATGCCTTGTCTGCAGGCTTGGCCTCTCTCCTCTCGCTGACTCTCACCACCATCTACAGGACCCCTGCTCCGGTCTCCGACTTCCTTTTGGAGTGGGCTGACCTCACCTCTTCTCTTATTGCTCTACTTCCAAGCTTCTCCTCCTCGGTGACTTCAATATTCACCTCGACTTTCCTGATGAGGCCACTGGACTCTTCCGCAGCCCCTGTGACTCTCTTTCCCTCACCATTCTACCCTCCGGTCCGACCCACTCAGCCGGACACACCTTGGATGCTCTCATTTCAGCAGACATCCCCCTCTCTAACCCTCTCATTACAACTCTCTTCTGGTCTGACCATGCTCTTCTGTCCCTTCATCTGGATCTTGTGTGTCCCCCGCCTAAGCCTCTGCCCCCACTGCCAGTCTCCTCCTCTGTCATTCGACCGATAACGTGTCAGCTGCTGTTTTTCCGCCACTTTCATTCCCCCTCCCACTTATTGCATGGACTCCCACACTGACTCTGTCCTTGCTAATCGTCACCTCTCTATCACCAACACCAAGGACACCCTTGCCCCTGTCATGAGGATCTGCATTAAGCCTACCTCCAAGAGCAACACCTGGTTCGACTCTGACCTAGCGTCTCTGAAGCGCAAGTGCAGAGTTGCTGAGTGGAAGTGGTGGGCATCAGGCCCATCCTCTGACAGACTGGCCTGCCGCCTGCTCCAAAGGCAATACAGACTCTCCATACACTTGAAGAAGAGGGACCATATCCAAGCCTGCATCTCTGGGGCCACTAACACAGGAAAACCCTTTCAAATCTGCAAGGAACTCGCCAATCCTACTGCAGTCTCCACTTCTCCCCTGCCATCCGTGACCCTCTGCACGTCACTGGCGTCCCACTTCTTAACCAGAATTCAGAACTTCCTGTCCTCACTCTCCTCTACTACCCCCCATACTCAGCTCTCAGGCCTCCCTTGGGCCCATTCACCTCTGCTCCCATTCCCCTCTCCTCTCCTCTTACTCGCCCATAACACCGGATGAGGTCTATAAACAAGTCCTCTTGATGAAAGCCTCCTCGAAACAAGTGCTCCCTTGTTCCTCAAAAACTATCAAGGATAACATTTTTCCCTTGCGCCAGCCTTGGCTGATTTCTGTAACCACTTATTTTCCACTGGCTCTTTCCCGCTACCCCTCAAGCACTCCCATGTGCATCCTTTCCTCGATAAGCCGTCTACCGACCCCTCCTGCATGGTTAACTACCACCCTAATTCCATTACCCCCTTCCTGGGCAAACTCCTGGAGAAACTGGTCATCTCCCAACTGATCCAACACACTGAATCTGTTGGTTGTCTCCATGACCACCATTCTGGCTTCAGATCAGCCAGAGGCACGGAAACTTCAACCCTACAGTCCCTTCTCTCTGCACTTATGAGCCACTTGCTGGCTGCACTTATTGAGTTACCTGCACTTCCCCCGCTTACGGCACTTCTCCCCTTCCACTTCCCTAAACTTGCGCGATCTGAATGACACAAGACCTAGTAAGATCATTGTTTTGCCCTACGTCTGTTCTCCCTCCTTGTCTTGTCGCGCCTGGAAACACTTGTGTCAAGGCGCATTATAAATGCCATATCATATCATACTGAACACCCGTGAAGACCTGCTCTCAAATCTCGATTCCAACTCTTCATCCGTTCTTATGCTTCTGGATCTTTCCTCTGCCTTCGAACGGTCAATCATGCCATCCTGACAAATCTGCTCAGTGACTCCCTTGGCATCAAGGGCCTGGCACTGAACTGGTTGACCGCATTCCTCTATGACCGACCATCCCAGGCTCAACTTGTCCCTTTTCTATCCCCTATTACACTCTCCACCAGCAGCATCCCTCAAGGCTCTATCCTCTCGCCGTGGCTCGTCAACATCTACCTTGCCCCTCTGGCCCACCTGATCTTCTCCTTCTCTCCTCACTTCCAGTGTTATACAGACGACACACATCTCTCCTTCAAGCTTCCCTCTAATGCCACCTCTTCCTCCTCTCTCATCCCTGACTGTCTTTGTTATTCGGGCATGGTGCTCCGCCAGTGATCTCTGCCTTAATGCCAGTAAGAACCAGATTCTTCTCATTGGGACCCCAGCTCCCTCCTACCCTCTGGCTGGCCTCTATGGGTCCCCTCCCCTCAACCTCTTCTGAGGCAAAAAACCGTGGTGTCATCTTTGACTCCTCTCTTTCCTTCTCTCGTCACACTGTGGACCTTGCAAAGAGGGCCCACTCTCAGCTGCACCTCCTCAGAGGCATTTTCCCCTTTCCTCACCTTCCCCCAGAAACTCAATGTCTCCAGAGCTCTGGTCCTTTCTAGGCTGGACTACTGCAACAACCTCTTCAGTCTTCCTCCTCCCTTTGCCCCCTTCAACTAATCCAGAATAGGACTGCAAAACCTTTCCTTGGCCTCAAGCCCAGAGACATCCTCTTTCCAGCCCTAAAAGCTCCCCACTGGCTCCCGGATGTTGCTAGGAACTAGTTCAAGACCCTCTGCATCTTCCACAAGGCTTTCTGTGGCTTTGGACCCCACTGGCACTCCCCTCTGGACGGCCTGGGAGGCTGCGGCCCCTCTGGTTGAATGGGCCCTACGCCCTGACGGTACCCCCTTACCTAAATTCTGATAGCACTCTGAAATGCACCACACGATCCAACGAGAGATGGTACGTTTGGTAACTGTCCTAACGTGGATTGCGAGAATGCGCCCAACAAATGCACAATAAATAAAATAATGTCTAGTTGGACATTATTCCTGAAGGAGCCCGTTCTAGTCAGATAAAACCTTGGCGCCGTCTTGGCATCCAATCTGTGTAGTCTCTCCTCATCCTGTGATGGATGGGGCGGAGGGTAAAATGCTGGAAGATCTATACTTTGGCTCAGGTGGAATTCTGACACCACCTTTGGTAAAAACCTAGGGCAAACTTTCAGTGATACCTTCTTAAAAAAACCTCAGGAAAGGGTGCTTGCAACTTAGTGAACACCACCAAAAAGTCAGTCTTCAATGTGAGAAATCTGATGGAAGTAGAATGCAATGGCTAAAATATGGCCGCCGTTAGAAAGGTTAAAACCATGTTCAAATCCCAATCGGGGACCACGAAAGGCAAAGGAGGGAACGAATTAACAAGGCCCTTCAGGAAACGGGCCACCACTGGAATGGTAAAAAATGTACCTTGTTCTGGCATCCTGTTAAACAAGGAAAGGGCTGCCAGATTCCCCTTTATACTACCTACTCATAGGCCTGATTTGGATAAGGCCAATACAAACCTCATCACCGAGGTGGTGGGGCGCGACATCGGGTCCACTTCCTTTGCCTCACACAATGCTATGAACTTTCTCCATCTGCAAGCATATAGGAACCTAGTGGTCGGTGTGCGTGTGGCCAACAGTACCTCTGGCACCTCCTCATCGAGGTCCCAGTCCCTGTACCTCAGCCTCTAGAGGTTGAGAGTTTCCAGGTTCGGGTGAAGCACACTGCCATTGACTTTAACAAGAGGTCCGGTCTCCAAGGAAGACAGAGTGGTGGGCATACGGGTAGCTTCAGGAGATCCAGGTACCATGTCCTCCTTGCCGAGTCCAGGCGATCAGGATCAGGCGAGCCCTGAATCTCCTAAACCTCCTGAGAGCCCAAGAGATGACTGGCAATGGCGGGAATGGATAGTGGAGGGTGTAGACCCACTCCACCAGAAGCACGTTCCCCCAATGCTGCTTGGGGGTGGGGGAGAAATTCCTTCGAATAGAACTGTTTGCATTTTGAGTTGTCCTTCGTCACAAAAAGATCCACTGCCGGGGTGCTCCACTGGGTGAAGATCTCCACATTGACCTCTGGGCATAGATCCCACGCGTGGGAGACTGAGCTCTGGCTGCTCACAGTGTCTGCTAACCCATTCTCTGCCCCTGCCAGATGAGCTGCAGAGGCTGAGATGTTATTATCCAGCATCCAGAGCCAAAGCTGCATGGCCTCCCTGCACGGGGGCAGTGATCTCACAGGACCCTGCTTGTTGAGGTAGTGTATGGTCACCGTTTTGTCTGTCAGAACTAGAAAAGGCGCAAACACTGTCGGTGCTAGTCAGACTGCTTGCAACTCCAGCAGATTGATGTGGCAACACATTTCCTTCTGGGACCAATGGGCGGTGATTTGAACAGAGCCGCAATGAGCCCCCCAACCCTTAAGAGAGGCGTACATGACAACCCACACCTCCGACCATGGTTCCCAGAAAGGTTCTCCAGCCAATAAGGCCATTGTGGAGTGTCTGCCAGTCCCCAAACATCACAGGGAACCTGACGGAGCAGCGTAACCCTGCATGGAAACCATGACCTGCTGCATTGGGTTCCCAGACCCTCAGGACCACCTAAAAATGGCAACTGCACTATCATGTGCATCAGTGGGCACACAGGCACTGCTCATTGGATGCCTGCCTCCTTCTCATTGGATGCCTGCAGGCACATCTAAGCCCACCCGGACGAGCCGGGTGGCGAAGCCGGCCTCGTCATAAGGCCAACGCCTAAGACCATTGAGAGTAGTCTCTGCCGGAACAGATCATGGGAGCAAAATCCAGCTCCGGAGAGTTCTGAATGAGCTCAAGGGCATAGTCCCTGACTCTCATGTGACTACCGATGATGCTTGGTGCCAGACAATTCACAATGTGTTCATCAAGAAAATTAGCCAACACCAGACATGTATCTCAGCTGACACACATAATACACCAGGACCAGGAAGTAAGTCAAAGCCTGTCAACACCAAGGCAGGTACAGGTTTACCTTTCATTCAGTCACAGTTAGTCTCAGAAATAGTGGCCAAAATGAAACCCACGCCCTGTAAGGGAGATATTCTTCCAGCTTCATACTTTAAAGAATATTTTGCCTCCATTGTACCCTCGGTCGCAACATTTACTAATCGATCCATGCAGGAAGAATCTGTTCCGGACTGTATTAAAGTGGCATGGATCGCCCCTCTGTTAAAAAAGGAGAATCTAAATCCAAACTATTAGGCTAATTACAGGCCTATTACAAATGTGCCATACCTGCTGAAGGTCATAGATAAGTGGGCATGTATTCAGTATGACACCTTTGTAGAACAGTGGGGAATCCTGGCCAAGGGTCAATCGGGTTTTAGGAAAAAGCATGGGACTGAAACTGCACTCGTGGATGTCAAATTGTGCATAGCCGATATTGTAGATAAAGGTGGTCTGGCTATGCTGTTATTGCTATACCCGTTTGCCGCCTTTGACTTGGTGAATCAAGCTATAATGGCATATAGGCTAGCTAAGGTGGGCAATTGCTCAGGACTAGCTGTGAACTGGTTTAAATCCTTCCTGGGACCTAGAAAGGCAAGTGTTCTTAAGGTGAATTTCCAGTCGCAACATGTCCAACTCAGCTAAGGCATCCCTCAGGGCTCATATCTGTCACCAGTGTTGTATAATATTTATTCTAAACCGCTGTTCCATCTCCTGGGTGGTTTGGGAGTGAAGTTCGCAAATTACGCGGATGACACCCAGATCATCCTGGAGTTAGCTGGATCTTATGATGAAGACTTATCAAGAGTTAGTAAGGTTTTTAATGCCATTAAACAATGGATGACGGAAAACGCACTTGCTCTGAATGATAACAAAACAGAGACTTTGATCCTGGGTACAGACGCAAAGCTGAAAATACTTGATGCCCAATACAAAGGCGCTAGGATACCGGTCTCCGACCATGTGAAAACTTTGGGGGTCATTTTTTACCCCAATCGGAATTTTTAAAAACCACGTGTCCCATCTTCTACTTGTGAATGCAATTTGTGCCACACAGCGCCTATGGGGCATGTACCTGGTCACTCTAATGGAGAAAAAAAATTCTCTTCAAAACATTCAAACTTATTTCAGAGAATATTGCCTCATTTAGATCAAAATTTCAAGAAACATAAAAAACACACTCTGTGAATGTCTTTAGTAGACAATTGTATTCATAACTGATACAATGTTTTTGACAATCTGAATCGAAGGATTCATTAAACACATCAAAAATATTTCAAGACAACAAGAAAGCAAGAAGTTCCTAGCAAAAAGCAATGTCCTTTAGAAAAATATCAAGGAAAAATTCAGCAAGATTTTGCTAAGTTTGTACTTTCAAAAATACATTTTACAAAAGAGGGTTTTATTTCCCCACACAATCACAATCACATGATGTTCCTGCACTACGCGCTTCGGGGTTGCCTTCACCCCTTCTTCAGGTGCTCATGTGATTTGTATTGATATTCTTGTATCCTAAAATTAATTTCACAAAAAACAAAAGTTTGTACTAATTTTGTCTCTGTAGCACAGCGAACACCAATATCTCATGAATTAATTTTGAGCCACTCAATGTATTAATTTCACTGACCTTGGAAGTATCCGAGGTCTATATAGTCAACTCTAACGTGTCACTTCTATATTATTTCCGCTGGTTGATAATTGGTGGCAGGCTGGTTATATGACCCTCCTCAGTGGTTTTGTCCCAATAGTTTGGCAGAATGTTGCAATCATTCTGTAGAAAAAAAAAAATCTCATTACTACTACGTAACATTCTACACCTAATACTCCCTATCTTTATGCCAAACTCACTCAATCAAAAAACTCAAATCAAGTTTCCCACACTTACTTACCCACAGCTCAATAGTGTCCTAAACGCAACGTGGTGACGGTGAAACGGCTGCAACCACAGCCTCCCGTCCCGCGGTGCGTTTAAATAGAATATCTCAATAAGTCACGTGATCGTAACTCAGATCACGTGACTGAACGTACCTCTCTTCACGGACAATCAAATTGTGTGTCGTCCTCAAGAACACACACGCTTATAACTCAGAACATCTCCTAAATGCAATGCGGGAACAGCGAAAAGGCTGCACACACAGCCTCCCATCCCGCAAAGCGTTGAATCTAAATCTTGTAATGTGTCACGTGATCATAATCCAGATCACGTGACCTGTATTTGTAAACATGGTGCCAATCTTACCGCCAGACGTGATCATAAAATGGTCACGTGATGACGTGTCCATGGCAAGACACATAATCCAAAGATTTCCGTGCTGTGCCTCCTTTGGATGGTCAAAAATAAAACGCTACTCCTAAGATATACTAAAGGTAAGTATCTCTAAAGGTTCCTCAATGTAACAAGATAGCGTGTGTAAAACTGATTTGTACGTTACGTACGTGAGCAAAGTCCTCCTAATCTGTATGAACGTCAGTTCGAACAAGTCCTACAATAACCTGTTATCGATACAATGCTCACTATGGAGCATTCCATTCTCCTAAGAGGCAACTTAATCTGATTAACACGAACAAAACCGGCTCTACTCTCCACCTAAATAGACTAGGCCATACTCCCTAGGTATTCGTCCTCTGTTGTCCCAGCGGGGATTTGCCAATAACATTAATTCAATATTGGAGTGACCCAATTTAACAATCTAATAAATGCCCAAATTCATTCAGATACCACGGGTGCTCGCGATACAACCAGAGACAATCACAGATATTTCCCTTTTTATTTAACATAACATTCCTTCATTCTCCCGATTAGCATATCCTCAAAAATGAATCGAAGCTCAAATTAAAATTACCACAATTCTATATTCACTTTAGGCCCAAAAGGGCAGTTCCAGAGATAAACAAAGAAAGCAGTTTTACTGACAATAATCAACTTGAAATCATATCAAATAAAGCAAGTCAGATCAAAATCATTATTCGTACCCTTTGGCTCAAGTATGTCTAGCTGCTCGGGGGGCGCTGTTGCGCGGCAACTAAGATGGCCGCTTAATCGTCGAGCTCCGGATTAGCAGAGCGATCGATCCTGTTTCGTTCTGCCCGACGCTGCCTGCAATCCTGCTGGACTTCACCCGATCCTTCGGGAGCCCTGCCGCCGCGGCTGGGCGCAGCCTGGAGCCGCTGCGCACCCCGAGGACGGGGCTGTGCCTTCCCTTTCTTACGGCGGCTGTGACCTCCCGCTCTTCCCGCGGCTCCGGCGGCGTCGGCTCTCCTCTCACTTGAGGCCCCGGCGCTGCGGGCCGCTCTGGGGGAGGGGCGTCCGCCCGGCGAGGCACGCCGGATCATTGCGGCCGGCCGGGCCTCTCCTCACTCCTCTACGCGTCCCGACCTGGATCGTCGGTGTCTGCCGGCCCCTCCACCATTTCGGCGTGGCCCGCCGGCGCTGACCAACCTCGGGCCCTCGGGCCAGGCCCCGAGGGGCCCCCTTGACACCGGAGCACCTGAGAGGTAGGGGGCGTGTGGGGGGGGCTGTGCCTGGCCGCTGCGGCCCCGGATCGGTCACTCGCTCCCTCTATTTATCCTGCGAGTGATCTCCCTGCACTCGGGCCGGCGCCGCTGCTGGGCCTGTGGCGGCGCGGACCCCCCCACCCCCGCCTGGGTCCTGCCTCTCTCCCGACATCGCTGACTCCTACCTGAGGCCTATTGGGCCGCCCTGGACAACGTGACCCGCTGGGCCGCGGCGCACTCTTCACGGCAATCTACCCTTATGCTGCCTGTGTCCTGGAGCTCCGGAGTCGGGGCACATACTACGCTGTTGCCCCCACGGGCTTCTCTGGAGTTCCGCACCTGCCACTGTGTCTTACACCGCCTGGGCGCGCTCGGGCCTGCTGCATCCCCTTCGCCACCAATCTCGGCGACACCGGTCCACCAGCCTCAGAGGGGTCATAGCCTCTCCTTCTCCGCACCCCCTGGACTCTGGGTGAGCCCACTAGTTGCTCCTCGCCTGCATTGTCCCTGTATACGCATCGGTCCCGGCGACCTGGAGGACGTGCCTCGGCACTAGTATCTAGTTCTCATTTCTCCCCCTTCCTTCTCCTCGATCTCCGTAACGGCCAGGATGATCAAAGGGGGTGCGAGGAAGCAGAGCTCCATCAATATGTTCGCGAAGGCTGCGGGGAGATCATCTGGGGAGGCTGCTGAGCAGGCCTCTACCGCCCCGCCCGACGCAGCCCCGGAGTCCCAGAATATGATGGATTTTATACGAGAGGGTTTCACCGCTCTTCACTCAAAACTAGATGATATGAACGGCACCATATCTTCTATTAAGGCCCACATTGAGAGGACTGACAGCCGTGTATTGGAGGTTGAGACGCGGGTCGGTTCCGCTGAGGATGCGCTAGGGGCCCTGCGCACCGAGGTTGCCGTTCTTTCCAACCGTGTCCTTGAGGTGGAAAAGAAAAATGAAGATTTGGAATCCCGCTCGAGACGCAATAATCTCTGCATTATCGGGGTCCCGGAGGATGGTATCCACGAGCCAATGGAGGACTTTGTTCAGCGCACACTTCTGTCGCTCCTTGATGAGCCCGACGTTTCTCCACACTTCGCAATTGAGCGGGCACACCGCGCTCTGGTGGCTAAACCTAGGCCCGGTGCCCCACCTCGGCCCATCATAGCTCGTGTATTGAACTACCGTGATCGTGACGCCCTCTTCAGGGCTGCAAGACTCAAAGGTGAGCTATTACTGGGCGGTGCAAGGATTCATCTTTACCCGGACTTCTCAACGGCCGTCCAGCGGGAACGCAAGACCTTCCAGGCGGTGAAACGCAGGCTACGAGACCACTCAATCAAATATGCTATGCTCTATCCCGCCAAGCTCCGCATAGAGCACGCCAACCAGGTGTTGTTCTTCACGATTCCAGAGGAGGCCTCCAAATTCATTGATGAACACTTCCCTGGCTGATCCCTCTCCCCTGACCTCGGTTCAGCAGTTATCCTAGGTCCCCGACGGGGGGCGCATGGGCCCTTCCGCCCTCCCGTACCGGGGCCACGTTGATCCTTAATCCCGTAGCCTGCTTGCTCAGTTCAACTTGCAGGGCCCGCCCGGATCGCCACGTGCGAGAACTTTGTCCAATCTACATTTTACCTCCATTGTGGGCATCTTATGTTCTACTTGCTCTGCTGCAACCCGGAGCGACACGGCCAGTCTGGCCTTCAGACCCCCAGGCGCTGATGCCTTTGTTTTGGTTTTGTTTGCAAGGGGATGGGCTTGTCATCCCTCTGTTTGGGGGGGGGGGGGGGTGTGGGTGGGGGGGGTCATGTGGGGGTTTTTGTTATTGGAAAATTAGCGCTGGCAGCGAAGGCAGACTGTGCTGAGGCACTCTGGAACTGTTGTCGTAGGACCGTGAACCCGTCCCTTTGGTCACTGACATTCTTCTTATCCCAAACACCGCCACACTGTTATTGAGAGTGCCCTGACCTTTATGAGCTGGAATGTACAGGGACTGGGTAATTATAGAAAGATGAGGCAACTTCAGTTGCAGGCCGAGCGCCATGGATCCAAGATTCTCTTTCTACAAGAGACTCATGCCCGTTCTGTACAATGCATGCATTTTGCCAAATCCTGGGGTCCCCATAGGTTTTTCACCGAATACTCCTCTCAAAGCCGGGGAGTCATGACCTCATTCACAAGAGCCTCCATTTTACCCTCATCTCCTCGACAATCGACCCCCAAGGTAGATATGTATTGCTCCACGCCATGCTGCACCACAAGGAAGTGATTCTTCTGAACATCTATGGCCCTAACCTTGATGACCCGGATTTTTATGTGCAGGTCACCTCCCTTCTCGATGGCTTCCCCCTTGTTCCAATCCTTTGGGGTGGGGACTTCAACACGATCTTTGATGTAGCTCTGGATAGATCAGGCTCCAGGCCCCGTCACCTCTCCAGGGCGGCTTACGCTGCACTGTCTTCCCTTCCCCGTCTGGCCATGGTGGATGCATGGAGATTCTTCTACCCGGATTCTCGCATCTACTCTTTCTACTCCTCTGTTCATGACTCCTACTCTCGCATTGATAGGTGGGTGATCTCTAACATATTGGTTAAGAGCGTAACACAACTAATGATCCTTCCGAGAACCCTATCTGACCAATCTCCTGTCACCATTACCGTTGATTGGGGCCCCGATGCCGCCCGCATCCGACACTGGAAATTGAAACCCCTCTCCCTACTTGACCTGGAGTTCTGCTCCGAACTTGAGTTGTCGATCGAGGAGTTCTTCGAGACCAACACGGGCTCAGTAACGTCTCAGGCCACCTTATGGGAGTCATTCAAGGTTTATATTAGAGGGATTGCGCTGTCCAAGGAGAATTGGGTCCTTAAGTCGATCCGTAGAGACCTTGCCACCAGCGAATCTAGACTCTCGACCCTGGAAGCTACATGCTCACTTCACTCTACCCCGGGTAACCTGGCTGACATCGGGGAGGAACTGGACAAGTTCCGTTCTCTTGCGGATCGTGAGCAGAGGTTTCTCGATAACCCTGGCATGGCAAGGAGGTATGGGGAGGGAGAGCGCCCCGGCCGCTTTCTGGCTCGGTTGATCCGACACGAGACGGGGTCCCCGCACATCCTCGGGGTTGAGAGAGCTGATGGCTCTATGGCTGTCTCTTCACAGGAGGTCAACAGGGAATTTTTCACCTTCTACGAATCCCTGTACTCCAACGCTGATGAGGTATCGCTGGCGGAGATCGACTCCTTTCTTGACGCCCTCCCTCTGTCAACTTTGTCTTCGGAGACAGTGGGTTCCCTTGACTCCCCTCTCACGCGGGAGGAACTGTCGGACGCTATTGATTATGTTCGGGCCGCACCCCTGGCTCAGACGGTGTCCCGGTCGAGTTCTATAAACATTTCAAGTCACAACTGCTCTCTCATTTGCTGGCTCTCTGGGAGGAGTCCGTGGAGGCCGGGGTACTCCCCCCTTCTCTCCGTGAGGCCACAATCACAGTACTATTTAAGTCCAGTAAACCCCCTTCGCAGTGCGGTTCGTATCGCTCGCTCTCACTCAAACTGCGATGTCAAGATATTTGCCAAGGCTCTGGCTCTCCGGCTGGCTCCCTTCTTACCATCTATTATCCACCCGGACCAGGCCGGTTTTATCCCGGGTCACTCTACCTCCCTGAACCTGAGGCGCCTATTCAACATTATTGACAGAATCAGTCCCGAGACACACGCTGTGGCTGCTGCCCTTGACATGCAAAAGGCATTCGACTCGGTTTCATGGAGGTATCTGTGGCGGATCCTCGAGTGCTGTAAATTCGGCCCCTCTTTTCTCTCCTGGGTCAGACTGCTTTACTCCGATCCGGTTGCCAGGGTCAGCACTGGCGACCGTTACTCCCCCCTTTTCAAGATCGCCAGGGGGACGAGACAGGGGTGCCCCTTCTCTCCCCTGGTCTTTGCTATAGCAATCGAGCCTTTCGCCGACATGCTCCGCCAACTCCATGCTCATAGGGGCCTCCGTTCCGCGGGACAGACGGACATAGTGTCCCTCTATGCGGATGACGTGTTGTTGTTTGTGCGCTCTCCTTCCACCAACTTACCTCCTATACTAGCGGACATTATCCGTTTCGGTCGAGTCTCGGGCCTTAAAGTGAATTGCTCGAAATCCATTCTTTTTCCACTCACGGAATGTACCTCTCCTCCCCCCCCCGACACCCTCGGTTTCACATGGGCCCAAACCACATTTACCTACCTGGGGACGGTGGTGACACGCCAGCGCGAGCTGACCTTCCACGAAAACTACCAGGAGTATCTCACACACTTGACAGCTAAGATCCAGGTCTGGGATAAACTCCCGATTTCTTTGGCTGGCAGGATAGGTCTGCTGAAAATGGTGGTGTTGCCCCAGCTGCTCTACAGGTTCGCTAACATTCCCTTGTGGCCGGGGGTGGGCTTTTTTCGCGACTTGACTCGCACCGTAAACTCCTTTCTTTGGCACTCAGGTGCGGTCCTTCTTAAAATCGGGACCCTTTCCACTCTCATGTCTAACGGGGGCTTCGGTGCCCCTGACTTTCTTAATTACTGGCTGGCGTCACAAATCCAATACACCTCCTATTGGTTTAATACTACAGATCCTCCCCCGCAGGTCCGACTTGAGAGGCTTGCAGTGATTGACCGGGATATCCGCTCCCTGGTGTTGCATCCCGCCCCCCTGGCACGGGACTCACAGAATCCGGTCGCCTGCACAGCCGTTGCACTGGCAAAAATGTGGAAGCTGACGGGGACTGCCTACGCCTTCCATGGCAATCTCCCTCTTTGGAATTTTCTCCCTGGGGTCCCACGGGTTCCACCGGGCACGGTTCGCCGATGGGCGGACGCGGGCTTCGAGCTGTTACGTGACGTGTTTGACCAGGGTATATTCGTCGAGTGGCCCAACCTCCCCTTACCCCTGAGAAGAGACCGGAGTGTATGGCTTCAATACGCATCCCTTCGTAGGACCCTTAAGCGTCATTACCAAACGTTCCCTGCATTGCCACCTGACGACCCTGCCATTGAGGAGCTCACTTCCCCCGGCCCCACGAGGGGTAAGATCTCTAGGTTATATACCATGCTACAATCCAGATTGGTCCCAGACTTCGCTAAACTGAAACGTGCTTGGGAGGCAGACCTCGGTGTTGAGATGTCTGATGATCGCTGGACCCACCTATACCAACGCACACAACGGGTTTCCTTCAACTCCCGGTTTAAACTTATCCAATTCAAAGTGCTTCACAGGTTTCACCACACCTCGATCAGACTACACCGTATGTCCGTCGATCACCCTGCCAGCTGCCCCAGATGCGGCCAGGATGATGCCGACTACATCCACATGATCTGGTCCTGCCCCCGCTTCGCACAATTCTGGGAGGCCGTTTGTTCGACAGTATCCGCTGTAACTGACCACCCCATTGTTCTCTCTCCGCTGGTGTGCCTCTTTCATGATTTCCCAGGCCTCCCCCGAGATTCCAAGAAACTAGCCGGTCTCTGCCTGCTTCTCGCGGTGCGCTCCATCTTGCTCTGTTGGCTTCGCCCCTCACCTCCCACACATGCCCAATGGCTGAGAGCGGTCACGTGGGCCTCTGACTCCGAGGAAGCCTGGTCCCACTTACAACCCACTCACTCCAGACCTAGAAACATCTGGCTCAGGTTCCGCTCCTATATGTCTGACCTAGTCAAGACTCCGGATACCTCCTCCCCTCCCGCTTCCCCCCACCAGCTTGGGTCCTCACCCCTGTCATAGTTTCCTGATGTCCTTTTTTACGATGTGACTGTATTTTGTTCTTTGAATGTTTCATCATGTGTAGTAACCCCTGCATACCTACGCTATGTATGTTGTTCTTTTACATTGTTACTGCCTGACGCTGTTTGCCTGTGTTTTGCTGCCACGCTTATAATAAAAAGAAGTTTAAAAAAAAAAAAGTATGTCTAGCCGCTCAATCCATTCAACCTCCTTTTGTCTCAGTAACTTATGTATGTCACCCCCTCTTTTAGAGCATTTAACTTGCTCCAAAATGACGAGTTTCGTCTGAGCTACTGAGTGCTTATACTCTTTAAAATGTTATGCCACTGGTGAGTGGACTGAGCACAATCGGATGTTAGATTTGTGCTCAGTCCACCTCAATTTCACTTTTCTTGCGGTTAAGCCAACATAAAATAGCCCACATGGACATTTGATTCCATACACCACATTGCTTGTGTCACACGTACTGGTATGCCTAAGAAGGATCTTTTTTCCTGTATGCGGATGGCTAATGCTGGGTCCTTTAATCACATTATGGCAGTGCTGGCAATTATTGCAAGGTAAAGTGCCCCTAAATACATTAGAGCCGACGATCAGTGTTTGATAATCAGCTCGAACGACAAAGTCTCTTATCGATTTACTCTTTCTGTATGAGAAAGTTGGTTCATTTTCGAACAAATTTGCCAATTTCTTTTAATGATTTTCTTGATTTTATTACTCTGTTGAGTATGTTGTCACATACACCATAGCTTCCGAATCCTTCTTCGGTGACCGTTCCAATGTGTTAGCTCTCGGGACTGCTGAAGCCTTCATTATGGCAGCTTCTAATGTGGTTGTTGTATAACCATGTTTCGAAAATTTCTCTTACAATATGCTGATTTGAATCTCAAACTCCGGTGGCTCTGAAATCAGTCTGCGATACCTTAAAAACTGACTATAAGGTATCCTTCGAATTGTGGCAGATGGGTGAAAGCTAGATGCCATCAATGTGCTGTTTCTGTCCGTGGGTTTGTTATAAATGGTCGTGTGTAGGTGATTGTTTTTAGTATAAATTTCCATGTCCAAAAACTGGATCCGATTTTTGTTGGTCTGAGTCGTAAATTTAATCCCTGGTGCTAACTGATTCATGAACTCAAAAAATTGAAGGAGACTTTGGTGAGAACCTCTCCAAATACCAAAAATATCATCTATGACTCTCATGAAGCTTCTTAGGTGAGGCTGGTATTGTGGATTGTTGAGAACCATTGTTTGTTCTAAGTAAGCCATATAAGTGTTAGCATACCCAGGTTCCATAGTGGCACCCATCGATGTTCCTACAATCTGAATAAAGTATCTGTTTTCAAAATGAAAAAATGTGTTGTTTAAGACCAGTTTCAATAGATTCAGTATACACATATTGTTAGCCTTGCATTCTTGTGATGACAATAACCATTCCATTGCCTCCATTCCTGCTTCTTGTGTAATATTTGTGTACAGACTACAGACATCCATGGTGAAAAGGATGTCCGTTGTCTCCTCGAATTCAAGGTCTTTGATCTTTAATAGGAAATCCGTAGAATCCTTAAGGTACGTTGTAGTGTTTTGCACAAGTGGCTGAATTGCTTGATCGATGTATTGTGCCAATAGTTCCAAGAGACTGTCCGTTGCTGCTATAATAGGTCTGCCTGGAGGGTTCTGAAGATTTTTATGTACTTGGTAAAATGTAAAGAACCGGCATTATCGGACAATTTTTGGTTAGAAATAATCTTGTTTTCTCTGTTATCCACTCTTGTTCTACTGCTTCATCAAGAAATTCATTGATTAATGTTGTCACACGATTCGTAGGGTCAAAAGTGACCTCCAAATATGTATCTTGATCATTCAATGGACGTTCAACCTCCAATTTGTGTTTCATTCGGTCCATTATTACTAATGCCCCGCCTTTATCTGCTAGCTTCAGTATAATGTCTTGATTCTGCCAAAATTTGTCCAACGATAGTCTCTTATATTTGGAAAATGTACTCATCATGCTTCTGTAAAGACTGGTAGGGGGTGGTCTGTACTTCTGCTCTCTATATGGTAGAGGGGAGGCACAGAGGACACCAGCCTAGATTCTCTATTCGGTAGCTATGGTCGAGCAATCAAGGCCTAGCTTCTCAGGAGGTGATGCAGGCTGGTTCTTAAGTACAGTGTAGTCGACAAGCCCCCACAAAGGAATGTCCACACACTGTATTGGTTAGAACACAGTCTTTATATAATCAATATTCAAGGTTATGTACACTTATCATAATAACTCACTTTGTACTTAGGAAAATCAACAATGGCAAATATATACAATTCTAAAGTGGTACCACCCTTTGTATTAGATCTCATTAAAGTGCATCAACAATACTGTAACAATGTCACACAGATCAATAGAGTGAAACCAGCAATAGAGAGAGGAGAGAAAATAAGATGGTTGAGCAATAGGCAGAATACTGGCCCCTACCACTAGACACAGTTCTGTGTGGAGATCCCCCCACCTGGGCAACCTGTAAAATAAAGATATAGCACAAGCCCAGTCCATATATTGTTCTGCAAGTCTTATTCCCTCCTATAATGTTTTTACTCCCCCAATGTACCTGGTGGAGTCGAGTTCTTCGAAGAGGCGTCGACAGATCCTTCTTGAGCGACCCCCTTTCAAGCGGGAGTCACGGATCGTCGAGAGGCGTCGAGAATCGTCGAGGAACTCGGCGTTCGGCGGCGGGGAATCAACGGCCCTTCTTGAATGCCTTCCCTTTCAAGCGGGAGACACGGGGCGTCGAACGTCCGTCGAGGAACTCGGCGTTCGGCGTCGGGGAATCGACGGCCCTTCTTGAATGCCTTCCCTTTCAAGCGGGAGACTCGGGGCGTCGAACGTCCGACAACAAACGGGGTAGAACGGTGTCGATGAGGCGGCAGCTTCGATCCAAGCGGTGCTCGTCAGACAGAGGCGTGCGGGGCACCTCAATGACAATTGTTCTGGACTGCAAAGATTGTGAAGACGGGGGCCCAGCAAGGGCGTCGAGTCGTTCGAGTCTTTGTGGTCTTCGGGTGGCGGGAAACCCACCGGCAGGTTTCTCGTCGGCGCGTTGGTCGTCCTCGACTTTCTCCGGCAGGATAAAGCGGTCGACGGTGCGGACGAGGAAGTCCTTTGATTCGAATGTTCTTAGGCAAAGGAGCGGGCGGCTCCGGTCGTCGGCGGCACGGCGTCAAGTGGTCCGCACGGCTGGGCAACACAACTTCGACGGGCCTCCAGCGGTTACACAGACCTGCGAACCCTGGTCGACGGCAATGGACTTCGACGGCGGCGATGTCCGGGTGCTTCACTTCGATCTCCTCGGCGGTCCCGTCTCGGGTCGGCAGCCTTTCGAGGGTCTGTCTTCCAGGGCGCTTCGGCGAAGATGGAGTGGTGCTCGATGGTCCCTCGGAGCACGGGAAGAGGGCGCCTTACCAGGTCCTCTCTCGGGTCAGTCTTCGACGATTTCGGCATCCTTCGGATCGGTCGAAGCAAATGCAGCAGCAAGTCTTCTTCTTCCAGCTGGGCGTCGAGGATCAGCAGTTCCAGTTACTCTTAGAGTGGAGACTCAGCTCCAGAACGCTTCTGAACAATTACCAGTGGTGAGAGGTCCCCAGATATACTATTTTGTCTCTCATCCACACTGCTGGCACACACTCAGCAGCCAATCATACAGAAGGGCATTCATGCAGTCAGTCAGCCAATCAGACACACAGTGCATTCAGGCCACACGCCTCCCTTTCAGACACTCACAACAAGGAATGTGTATTGGGACAAGTACCCAGCCATTCAACACTACACACTGCATTCAGGCCAGTTTCGGGCAGGGCTGTCTCAGTCTTTGTCTCTCATGCCAGAAACCAGACAACCACAACAAGGAGTGTATATTGGTCACACACTCCATTCACCCAGGTCCCACCCACAGGGGGTACCCACAACATACAGTCACTGGGAAGGCTCCAGACAGTCTAGCTGGGCCTTCACAACAACACCATATATGGAACTTCCACCCAACAGCCAGTGAGGGGGAAGGGACAGAGTCAGGGCTTCCCAGGACTTTGGGAAAACAAGGTAACAGGCAATAGAAAGGAAGAGGCCACAGGGGCCATCTTGTTTCCTATCAGGAATCAACTGATCCCAATGGCAGGGCCTGGGTATCCCAAAATGGAGGACACCCAGAGCACCTGTCAAATTCAGCATGGAGCTGCCACCAGCCCATACCCTGCTCTGTGGGCCACCCACAGGTGCCCAAAAACATACACTAGGGGCACAGGGTTGTACCCCTACCCATGGGTGCCATAAGGGTATCCCATGGGTCTGTTCACCAAACCAAAAAAGAGAGCTGCACTGCCAGGAGTCCCACATGGACTCCTGGGCAGAAAACACGACAGAACACACGATAAAAAGCAGTAAAGGACAAGGATTCAGAGGCCCTGTCCCTCTGATGCATTTCCAGCATCACAGCTTCTGTTTTTAAAAGAGATAGCTTTGAAATCTCTTAATGTTTGTTTATAGAAAACTTCCAAAATGCGATTCTGAGTATGTGGTGTAAACACGCTCTTTGGTGAAATTTCCAAATATCTTGAGGACTCCAATGGTTGAGCTCCTTCCGTAGTCGCAAAAAATACTTTCAACTTCATTTTTCGAATCAACCTAAATAGATCAATTTTCTCTTTAAGGAGATTACTTGAGTATGTTGGAACAAAAGATAAACCTTTTTGAAGATCACTTAATATATATGATGATATGTTAATGACTCGGTTTTCTTTTGAGGTATATTCACTTGGCGTGATGGATTTTTTCTTTTGGGATCTTCTGGTTTTCTTTTGTCTAAAAAAGGCACACATGAGCTTGTTCCAGGCTGGTTTCTCAAATTCTCTCCCCCCTCTGTTGAATCTATTTATTGTAGCCATAAACGGGCTTCTTCTTCAGTTTCCGGGCCTGAAGCTTCAGATGATGTTTGTGAGACTGACGTTCTCCTAGGTCTCGCAGGAAACTTGTGGATTCCTCTTGTTATTATACTCTTTCAAAGTATACACAATGTCGAGTTTATAGTCTATTGTGTCTCTTCAAAACTTTCTAATTTTCTTCGTTTCAATTTCAGATTTCAACTGGTCCAGTCTATTATTAATGTCTTCCAACGTCAAAGCAAGTTGTTCTTTAGACATCTCCTACTTGTACCTACATGGCCCTGCTCCTCTGGCAAATACGTTTGTATCTGTTGGAGGGAAACAGAGCACTAATCACAGCTGCCACTATCAATACAAGGCTATACTATTGTAATGTGCTGTTGGTTGGAACTTCACAAGCTAATGTAAGAAGGCTCCAGACCATTCAGAATGGCACAGTTAGAGCCGTATGTGGTTTGAAGTGTCTTGCCCGCAGGGAGCTGCACTGGCTCCATGTCCGCGAGAGAATTTACTTTAAAGCACTAAACCTGGTTTACAAATGCCTGGCTGGTGACACCGCCATTTAACTCAGCTCACCCATTAGGATACTGCCTTTCCGACGCACACTGTGATCTTACAAAGAGGATTTACTTATACAGCCACGCTTTCTATTAGAAAGGTTTGGAGGCTCCAACACATAAGGCAATTGAGAGGAGGCTCTGGCAGTCTCGGCCGGCCAAGCCAATAAGCCACGACACCAACAGCACCTGCACAGAAGAGTCGCTGCTTCAAGCTTCTCCACCCCCTCCATTACAAGGTAAGACAAAGCTCGAGCCACCAGCTCGCGCATTGGTCGTGTATTGCGTGTTAACACTTGCAGAAGGGAGGCACCTACTCACTCCTAATCCTTCCTCCTTCTCCCACCTCTATTCAGCCTATTCCCTTACACCCCCTCCCTACCGCCTCTCAACCACCACCCAGAAGTGCAAGATTTCCAGAATGCCTCCAGCAGCTCTTACACACCCGCTCATGCCCTGCTACCTAGGCTGCACATACCTACCCCTTCCTGCCACCACACCGACCCTATCCTACTAACATATCCCTGCAGCATTCGACTGCTGGTAACGAGGCACTCTTTGCAAGTCCTAAAGCTATCTCCCTGCCGGTCATCAAACACGCAATCAGACCTCACCCAACAGCACAGAGCACCACTGCACTCCTCATAGCCCACCTGCCTCTACCCATGGCACAGCCCACACCCTCAAGCCAGAACATTGAATGTTCTGCACAAGCAGTCTGCCAACCCCTTGAAAGCTACCAACTCGCTGTAGCCCCGACTGTTGCCCAGCCAACAAATGTACCCCCACCCTCCTCATACCCTGTTCAGTCTGCCAACAATGGCCTACCACAAGAACAATGCCCTACCTCGAACCCTGACAGAACGCACCCATCACCTGGCAATGCACACTCAACACTCACGTTCTTCCCAATAGCTCTCACTCCCACAACCCTACTACGCAATACCATTCTTGGATACTGTACAGCTAAGATCCTCAATCAACATTTGGACCAGGCCTCCCTATAAGAAGTAACCTCCCCAGCCACTCCATCCAGTACCAAGTCAGCCCCCATCTGTCCCATGTAAACCCCTCTACCCCTCTGGTGCGCCCTGACCAAGGCCAGATCTGTGGTGCCCCACGCACCAGACTTCCTAGACCTCATTGTCACCGATGACATCAACATCCTGGACAGCACAGAATCTTGGCTTGTGCAGTCCGCTGGCCCCTCTCCATCGCCGTCCCCACATGTCATGCAATACTCCGCTCGGACAGACCCCTCAGAAAAAGTGGCGGTTGGCCTTCATCCATAGAGACATCCTCCATCTGTATTCCATCACTACCAGCTAACTCCCCCACTGTGAATCTATCTCAGCTAAACTCAATTGCTTGCCAAACTCTACTATCACCGTCCACCTTATCTATCAACCCCCAGGACCAAGCTACTCATTCGAAGGCAACCCACAACCTCACTAGAACTCACCTGCTCCCCTTTCTAAATCCCCCATTCCATCTTCCCCAAGACAAAACAATGCTTGTGAACCAATAAAACGGGATGCTAGAACAGGCAATGGACTCCTAAGCTCCTCTTAAGGATCGCAAAGCCAAACCAGTCACCTCAACGTGTGATTCACCGCAACACAAACAAGAGGGTAGCTAAAACTGCCTGGCAGAAAGACCCCATAACAGCAAACAAAGTCAATTTCTCCAACTTATCTCGCTAAAATAAGCATGTCATCCACTCCACCAAGGCATTCACTTACAACGAAAGAAAAACAAATGTATCCTCCAGCCCCTGAGAACTGTTTGTAATCCCCCATCAGCTAGAAACCCTGACTGCCCCACACTCACCGTGGTAAAAGACAACCTCTGGTGCAGCAATGTCCAGGACACCCTCACAGGTAAAATCACACTTCTGCAAACTAAATTCAATAATAAACTCTCCCGCATCCCGGTAGCCCAACTACCGAACCCTCAGCCCTGCTTGCAAACTCAGATCCCCCTTTCAATTTCCAATCCACTTCGGTTGCTGACCTTGCTGCCATCCTCAAAAGCCTCAAACCTTCCAGGTGTACAGGTGATTTCTGCCCAGCATCCCTTGTAAAGGACTGCGTAGAACCTCTTCTCCCTCTCATCACAGTCATTTTCAATTCTTCCTTTGCCTCATGTTCAGTATCTAACGCCCCCAAAGAGTCTCTCCCCTGCCCAAAAAGCCTGCCTTACACATATCATCCCCTACCAACTACAGCCCCATTACCACTGTCTCATTCCTATCTTCAAATTTAAGGCTTCCTTGAATATCACCACATCCTCAGCCCCACTGCAATCTAGTTTCCACCCCAAATCAGGAAAGGAAACAGCCCCCTCGACCTAAAGAGTCGACTTGATGATGCCATGGATACTGGCAATAGATCTCTCCTCTTAGGGCCATCGCTTTTGGATCCCGACCCTGGGGGTGGACAAGCGAGGGAGGATCACCTCAGGGGAGGGTTACGATGGATTGGGAAGATACCGAAGTGCGAGACATGGTAGTCCCCCAGTCTCAGAAATACCCAAACCTACTCTCCCTCAGCCTTTATGAGGTATCTTCATTCTCACCCCATCTCCCCCACCCCATTTCCAGCAAATACTGAGACTAGGAAGAGGCAATTAAGATCAGTAAAGATTACCAATAGGGATAACATGGGGAAGGTAAGGGCAACCTACCCTTGAAAGAACTCGAGTTGTCCCACTAATAGAGTCAAGCAGGGTCAGGCAGTTAATAGTGATCATTTACACCCGACTCCACTGGACTGGTTTTTTCACTATAAAAGGTCTGGTTTCACACAGATGGATGAATGTGCTGGAGAGGCATTTTGGAACAGAGAAGCCACAAAGCTGGGAGCTCAAGGAAGGAGGATCCAGAGGAGAGCGGTGTGCTGCAACACTGGCCCAGTGTGTAAGAAAGGCTGCAGCGTGGCTGTGGAGCCATGTCTCCTGAGAGCCAGAGTGAGGCAGCTGGGACCCTGCTGGCAGAGTCTGCATTTGCTCGTTCCCTTGGGCCATGTGGCAGGCGCAAGCATGTCTGAGCGGCAGGTGGTGAGACCCTGACCTCGACCCAAAGCATCCCAGAGAAACCGTTTGCCAGTGCTACCCGGTGAGTTTCGTATGACAGAGAGAAAGTCGGGAGAGTGCGGTTGGCTGGAAAAGCAAGATTGTTAAAGTGGCACGAAGCGGAAAGCAAGAAGCGGAAATTAGAAAGAGAGAAAGCAAGTAAAGCAAGTGAAAGAAAGTAACAGAAGAGAAACAGAGCGCGCAGCGCAGAAATAAAAGCAGACAAAGTAAAATGATTTGAAAGAAAGGGCATGAGGCCCACATGAAAAATTGAAAACAAACAAGAAGCAAAGTAAGAGCAGAGTGCAAGGGCTCCTGAGAAGGTCAGGAGAGGGCAAGTGACACAAAAGGAAAGCAATAACAGATGCGAGTGAGCACAGAGTAGGAAAGTGACAGTTTAAAGGTTTCTGGGTGCACGGCAGAGGAAAAGAAGTGCAAGTTGACACACCCAAGGACAGAAGTAAATGAAATAGAAGGGTGCAAGAAGCACCATAAAGCAGGAAGGTGCAAGTGGCACAGGAGAAGTGTAAAGCGGAACATAGAGTGGAGAAGAACAGTGCAAGTGTGCACCCCAAAGTGAAAGGAATAAAATGCAATGCAAGTGTGCACAATAAATGCCTGAAGATAGAAGGTACCAAGGAAAGTGCAAGTGAGAAATAAAGAGAGGAGCAAAGGGTCAGAGTGGTCGTGCTGAGGAAAAGCAAAGAGCCTGGCGTTTTCGAAAGCCTCCGATTCTACCCCATGAAAAGACTGCATGTAAAGAAAACTGTAAATAAGGGAAAGGCATATCCTGAACAGCTGAATTTGTGTTCGTAATTGGAGGGGCCCAAGCTTGGGGAAGGGCGCCCTGAGTAACCTGAAAAGAACCGAGATATATTTTGTTTTGTGTTTGAAAGCTGGAAGGGGCCTGAGCTTGGGGAAGGGAACCCTGAGAGGCCTGGCTAAGTTGGAGACTTATTGGTTTGCTTTATACTATTGAAAGAACTGAAGCTTGGAAATGGGAACCCCAAGAGACTTAAAAACACTGAAAGTATTTGGAGTTGCTGCAAGGACCCTGTGGCAAAGGTCTTGCAAGCAGCCCTGTTTGCTTGAACTCATTTTGGAAAGCTTGAAACCACGCCTGGAAAGGAAGCCACCGGAAACTAATCCTGGTTTCCTATTTTTCTGTTAAACCACTACTTAACACAAATCCCTTAACACATTTTTGTATAGAGTGAGGGCAAGCATAGGTTTAGACACAGACAGACTTTTTATTTGGACTTCCAGACATAGACAGCCCTTAGAAGCATCATTTCAGGAAAAACATCCCTTTAGAATTAGGATTAGGCAGGTATTACAGCAACTTTAAAACTCTGCATAACGTTTTTGAAATCTTACTTTCTGTGTCTGTCTTGTCACCATGCCTGTCTCACACTTCCTAGTCAACAGAACCTACAGAGTTTTCGCCGGTGACGCCACCGCTCCCCTCCCCCACTCATCTCCTGTGTTGTCCCACAAGGTTTGTGCATCTCGTGCATCAACTCCCTCGGTATCACCTATACAAACTACGCCGTTGATACCCAAATTCTCATCTCCCTTTCTGGAAACCATGCACAGGACACCCTCAAAATAAACACCATCTATAAAACCATCCAAATCTGGATGGCTTCGCACAGCCTTTGCCTGAAAGATGAGAAAACAGAACTATTGCTCATCCGTTCTCCTGCCTGGCTTGCCAAACTTGATGAAGCCTTCAGCCATTTCTGCATCAATGGCAACCCAATCCCTGTCGCACACAGTGGTAAAAACATTGGGGGTTTACCTAGATGCATCCCTCACATGACACGGCAAGTTAATCATATTGCCTCCACTTCAGCCTACGCCACAAAGCTCATCACCTCCTAAAAACCTTTCCTTTCCAACGACAATCACCTGACAATCGCACAGGCCCTCATCCTGTCGAAGCTGGACTACTGCAACGCGCTACTCTGTGGCACCTCTGAGAAAAACCTGTCTACAAGTACTACAAAACAATGCTCTCTGCGCCACTCTAGACCGGAGCAAGCTCGGCCACATCTCGGTCCGTAAAATAATTACTTTCAAAACTCTATCCATTACCCACCGATGCCTGTCCAACAATGCGCCTTCATACCTTACTCTGAAGTTTAAGAGATACGTGCCCACCACATCCCTCCATACGGCTCATAACTGTTGCCTCAGTATATCGAGATTCAATCACGAAAGAGCTGGTGGCTGCAGCTTCCCAGTCTGCGCTGCCATCCCCTCTGGATCAACCTCCTGCTTCAAATACGCAAGGAGTCTTCCTACCACCTGTTCCAAAAAAAACCTTAAAACTCACTTGTTCAACTAACCATTTGTCCCCTACTCCCCAACAAACTTACCTGCAACTACTTGCTACCGACACCCACGGTGTGTAACAGAGCCTAGATACCTATGGGCTTTTCACGCTACTATAAGTGCACCTTAAATAAATAAAAATTAAACATGTTCATTCTGTCAAAACACCAAGTCAGGTTGTCGACCGCAGATCCCGACACCCAGAGCAAATCCGACATCTTGCCAAGGAATTGCAACCTTTGGCTCCTGAGAAGCCACTGCAGGGATATCATCTGGATTCTCACCTGCAGCACTAGGAAAATACAGGCTGCCATGAGGAGTGTGAAAGCGGGAGACTGCTTGAATTCTGGAAGAGATCGACCCTCTTCGCCACATTGGTAACCCTCTCCTCTGGAGGAAAAGCCTTCCCTTCCCAGGTTTCCAAGACCGCTCTTATTAATTGGAGCCTCTGCTCTGTTGAGACCTGTGATTTCTATAAGTTCAGGGAGAAACCCAAGTCGTGCAGCAGCAAACAAATGTCCTCGCAAACTTATTCTGGTGACTGAGACCGGATCAGCCAATCATCCAAGTATGGGAATTATGGGAATACGAAGACGACGGAGCTAGTGGTGTGGCCCGCTACTATTGCCATCAGTTTTGTAAAAACCCTGGGTGTGAAGGTGTGGTAGAAATGTAAGTTTAGGGGCGTGGCTTCTACGTGAGGCATGGCTCCTTACTAGCTCCCGTCCCAGACCCGACGACCTAACGATTTACGGCAGCAGAAAGCATGCGGTTTTGGCTGGAAACGCTCACCAGGCTGGGGGAAGGTGCAGTGCCCAGCTGGCCGGAGCGAATAAGATCCTACATGCCAGACCACTGAGAATCTGATCTCGGCAGTGAGAGACAGTGCGACCCAGCGAAAAACCAAGATGGTGGCCAGGGCTTGTGCATTGAGAGCCCCAGACAGATAAGGTCCCAGAGGGATGCGCGAAGCCCCTTGCACGGCTCCACAGCGGCCCACTGCAGAATCCGCACAGAATGGCTCTGCATATGCAGCGGTGGCTCCCGCCTTCCATGGGGTAAAATGACTCACCCGCACCAGGAGGCAAAACGGAGGAGCTCCTCTAGGACAAGCCATGGTATCACTGTGCCATGCAGATCGCCCAACGACTACGGTATGGGGAGGACAATGCAAACCATAAATAAGAAGCTTCTGGTCCCGACACACAGGCAGCCCACTGGAGGTGGCACCGGCTATCCCTGCAGAGTCTCCCCAATGCCATGGCCCAGCAGGCTAAGAAGGAGCATTAGCCACCCCATGAGCCAGATGATGCACCAGTCCAAGAATCCATGAGAAGGCTGGGTCCTGGGACCTGTGCAACAGTAAGTTAAACTCTCCCAAAATCACTTCTTTACGGGAACTGTCCACACCCCGCATTTACTGCATGGGATCAGGGGTATGACGGGGGGCACCCACTGAGGATCTGTGGGACGTCCTGAATGAAAAGATACTAATAACACACTAAGATCCCACCCCTGCTTCAACAGGTCTCCATCTAAGTTGCCGGCACAAGACAGGCATACGCAGGGAAAGCAAGTTCATGGAGGGCAACACTGCTGCAGGCCCCACACGACCTACCTCATCACAAGGTGCTCAAGTCCTTAGCGAAAAATGCACTGAACTGCACAGAGCCACGTGGACAAAAGACCTCTTCTCTGTGCTTCAAGGGGAGAGATGGCGAAAACCCCTAAAATAACAAAACATCTCTACGCTGCTCTCGGCTCACACCAAGGGAGTAAAGGGGAGGAAACCGAAGCAATGTCGCAAGAAAGAGACTCTGAGATGCCCACCCTGCCGCTAACTCAAGGGGTCACTAAGACAGACCTGCTGGACCTCCTAGCAGCCATGACCACGGAATACCAGAGAGGTACGGAAGAGCTCATGAAAAGAAGCTTGGGTGTAGACAAACACATGGACAAGGTAGAAAGTAGAACGGCAGTGATTGAGTCCACGCTATGCGAACAATCCTACCAAATTGGGGAGGCAGCATACCAAATCACCATGCTGGAGGCCATATGTGAAGCTCTGGAAACAAAGCAGGAGGACTCTGAAAACCGCTCCCAGCGTAATAACATTCGGCTACGCGGAATCCGAACCTCCATTACAGACGCTGAGCTGGGCATCTTCACCTGGGACCTCTTCAGTTTTATCCTAACGCTCCCAGATAGGGCCCCACTGGAGCTGGACAGAATGCATTGAACCAGGGCTAGACAACCATCAACCGCACCAACCACTCCACCAGACGTCCTAGCAAGAGTCAAAGAGGAGATCATGTAGGAAGCCAGGAATTCCATGCGCATACAATTCAGAGACGCCTCAATCTCCCTATATCAGATTTTCTGCGAGACAAGAAGGTGCTCTACCACTAGGGCTTCCCGACTGCACTGTTGTTCACCTTGGAGGGTAAGCAATGGCAAATACGCACAATGAAAGAGGAGGAAAAGCTATTGAACCCGGCAGGAGTAAACAACAAGGATGGAAGGGCACTCAAAGAGGACTCATCGAAGGAGGTTACACAGCCCTGGATGCGGTTGGACAGGAGAAGGTGGATCAAAGGACCAGTACACAAAGGGGCAAAAAGGTGCCAGGCTCTGAGAGGAATCAATCCACCGACAAAGAACTACACAATCTGAACTCCTGCAGGCACCCCTGGTGCTTCTGATTGAACGGAAGTGCGCACCTCGGCAATGGACAGATGGATCTCTGGAAGGGAGAACCTTCACACCTGATGAAGGAACAGATATAACAGGGGTCGAGAGTTAGGAGTGCGTCGGAGACCGAAAGCTGTAACTGCAAACAGCACTACTGACGCTGTTGTGTTTTCATGTGTTAATCAATGGGCACTGGTTGTCCATAAGAAGGTTGGTTGTAGGGATCTGAGCCGGTTGCCCCTGAAGTTGTGGGCTGGTCTCAGAGGCTTGACACTCATCGTGGTCGGTGCAGGGGCAGGGGAGGACGGTTTTCCAGGGTTATACTAGTTGAGGGGAAAATATGTCGAGAAAGGGGTCAAAGCAGAGGCTTATCGAGGCAGCAACACAGGAGGAGAAATAGCATGTGGTGCTTGAGCTCCAGCACATGGGACAGGGGTCGGAAGCTAGAAGCCGAGAGAGAGTGGCAAAAACATGGTGGTAGTTTCAATTAGGGAACTTTGCATGGTAACCTGGAATGTGCAGGGCCTTAAAGGAATAGTGTGCTCTAAAATATTATTGTCCAGAGGATTCGGGCATGTATTTTTAAGCATACGTTGATCGATCGTACAAACATTTCCTATACACCTTACCGTAGTTTTCCTCTTTTTTACACATGCGAAAACAGGCAGCAGGGCGTGGCCATCTTGTAATAATTTTATCTGTTGCCGCATAGCCCAAGGTGGACTGCCCAGGCGCCACTAAATCATATCCCCCACCACTGAGGCTGAGATCACTAGACGCATACCACCGATTTCACAACGCCAATGCACGTATCGTGTCAACATTCTCTGCGCTTCAGCTAATGACGTGTCTCCATGGATATGGCAGGACTCCTCTTTCCTCAATAAGTATAAACAGACCGCTTCTCATCAGACAACATCAGATTTGCTTTTCCAATCGTTTCACTGTCTTATTTTGAGTATTCTGTGCCTCGTTTCTGTGCCCTGGTCAGCTAACTTCGTTGCTCGTAGCCCGTGCGAACAGATACTAGTACCATTACTATCCATTTTTATTTCGCCCCATAATGGCAACAATACAGCCCTAAAAATACAAGCCGGAGTATTCTGAGGTGGAATTACTCAAAAGAGAAAGATGCGCAAACGATGGGGCTTCGGACGACAGTTGGGAGGACGATTCAACAGATCAAGAGCCTGAGCCTAGTCGCATGGACCACGTTTCCACCTGGTGTACCTGCAATCGGTGCGCGCTAATGCCAACTGAGGAGGAAAACTGCTGTTGCCGGGAAAACTCTGGATGCTTGGCCTACATATCGGAAGGCGAGGCACGGCCGCAATGCGTTACCAAGCTGCACGACTTCAGGACAGCCTGCCTCACACGGTCCGTGTTGAGTATTATGATGGTGCTTATGCACGAACTTCGCGCAAAAGTTCGCCCTCGCAATCCAAGTAAAGAGTAAGTGTACTCTAGTTGTGATGTCACTTAGACCACTACCATTTCATGGTTGTCTCCTATATTATCCTAACTTTGATCTATCAATGCCAAACGAATGTAGTCTTGCAATTCTATACATCACTCGCAATTTGGGGAAATCATAGTGGTCTCCTTATGTTTATTTCATGTACAACCATGAAGCAATATTTCTTTGTGTCCCAAAAGTAATGGAATGCATAGTCGTTCAATATTGTACAGTGTCATTGAATACAAGATTGCATTTTCAACTAAGTTTTAATACACTTATCTTGTTAATTTAAAAACAGTTTGTATCTTTCTCTTTCACAGGTGGTACAGGCTGGTGGCCTAACGTTCGTTTACATTGTGGCTTCATGGAAGGCTTGGACACCGCGTTCGACGAGTAATATCCGCCTGTGTCGTTGGTGCCATTAGAGAAACTTTCCCCAGTGACAGTGGTCAGTACAGGGGATTTTCCCACACTGTGCTGCAACCCGAAGTTTATAATGTGTAGTACATTTGTGCCATCAAAATCAGCAACAAAATAAAACGCAGCAGAACATTTATCAATGGTTGTTTCAATTTTTCAGTGAATCAAGTGTGTCTCCATTCAGCAGTGTTCCGGCCTTGTCTGCACGACTCATGCCCATCCATCCCCCCTCCATTATCAAAGGCAGTTGGCACCAGGAAATGCGCGCTGGCAAAGGGGGCTGGCAGGGTTTGGAACGGCCAAGGTGCCAAACACCATATACTCTTCAAAGGTAACTTACGCGCAGGGGTCATTGTTCACATGCCCTCCTCAGACCCAGTGTCTCCAGGCAGGCTCCCCTTGAAGCAGGCCGCGCCCCTGCAATCCACATAAGTGTGTCTCCATTCAGCAGTGTTCCAGCCCTTTCCTGCACGCATCAGGCCCCTCCATCCACTCCTCCAGAATCGATGACTGTTAGCACCTGTGGATGTGCCCTCCGAATGGGGGCTGGCAAGGTTGGGAACGGGCAAGGTGCCAAACACCATGTATACTTCAAAGGTATCTTACGCGCAGTGGCCATTCTACACATGGCCTAGCCAGACCCAGTGTCTCCAGGCAGGCTCCCCTGAATCAGGCCGTGCCCCTGCTATTCACATAAGACCACGCCATATACACGTCACTCATTCACATACACACCCACTTTTCTAATTGTTTAGAAACCACTTGATATTTATAATGAGAACATATTTGAGCACTGCAAGTCAACTCGTGAACGTGCTACCTGATAACTTCTGTGACCACTGCAAGTCAACTCGTCATAGTGCTACCTGTGAACATTTCCCTGTTCTCCTGCTACTAACTACCCTACTTGCTGGATCTAATTGTTTGTTGATCAAGGTAAGGTCAGGTCACCTAATCATATCTCCTTGATCTTTAAATTTCTATCTATTTCGAACGAAAATACCCAGTAGTGTAATGTTCATTCATCTCATTGACTTGATTTTAATTTGTTATGTTATCAATATCTAGCAATTGTCATCAGTGTCGATTGGGATCGAATTGCATCCTTCGCGGACCGTGTCTATAAGCATGTTTCCTTTTGATGCACAATAGTACATTCAAGGGACGAGTAACATGTTACAGTTTGCGTCACATCAATGAATTGTGTATGAAAGTTACCCTATAATACAGCCGGCTACGCTACACAGGTTTTGCTTCGGTGACCAAAACATAGATTGCATAGAAAACTATATGATATAATTCCATCTTTCTCATGCTTTTATGCAAAGTATTTTTTATTTTTCTAATAATGTTGACCTTTTTTTATTTATTTTGTTTACAGAATTTCCAACAATGCCTGCATGTACAGTTTACGGTTGCCGCTCTAAGACCCATAACAAACCTAAAGGCACTACAATGCATGTATTCCCAAGGAATATAGATCTAATAAGAGAATGGGTCAGATATTGCGGATTTGCGCCAGAATAGCTTGAAAGTAGAGCCCATGAAGGCTTGGGGGACTCGAGGGGTGATCGATCCCGCATGTGCAGTCTGCACTTTGCCACAAATAAGTATGACCAATCGCAGTGCACAAAGACGCATCGACTCAGAACGTCTCGTAAATTCCTTCAAATGCTATTCCGACTCTATTCATACACACGCTGCCTCAGGTGAGTCACAGTTCCTGATTTAGCTGTAGGCCTAGGGGTACTGTACAGGTAACTACATGGATGGATTGATCTTTTAGGTGTAAATGTCCCTTACAATACTTTTCAAATTGAGATTGTATTGCTTTATAAGTGAACCCCATTTTGCTAAACATCTGTCCTTGGTTTTTGGAGCATCATAGAAAATGATTTATGGGCACAGATAACTATGCTATAGTGCCCTTGGACAAAAGCATAATCTTTTCATAATCAGTCGCTTTACATGTCAATTTCTTAGGTTATAATTTCTGAATCAAATCTAATTTTCCCTTTACAACTCCATGACAATGCACTGAATGTGAAGGAGCAAAATTCTGCATCCATGTGTTCCCTGGAGTCAACAACAACTTCGAGCGTGTATCAGGTAGTTTATTTAGCTATTCAGTTCCAGAACTATTTTATGCATGGAGTATGAGATAATACGATCAAATTTACATACCCTGTCCTTTGTTTACATAATGTTTCATTTATGTGTTTTTAGTGATTTGTACCCAGTGCTTTAAGTGGGGTAAAAAATTGAGGGGGGGCCCTCGTTTGGGGGCGTGGCCTAAAAGTGCACAAATCATAGTAAGGTGCGCAAACAAATATATAAATGTATTTGAGCATTTAAATATTTGTTTGCGTACTACTATGGCTTGTGATTTTTCAAGCCTTCTTTTATATACATAGCAATGTTACATATTTATATGTTTATACAAGGTGGCTTGTAAGTGCACAAACCATAGTAAGTTACGCACACTTGTGTGCTTACCTTACTATGGTTTGTGTACTTTTCAAGCTGCCTTTTAAAAACATAGACATTTGTAACATATGTCTATGTTTATAAAAGACGGCTTGAAACGTAGCCATCTTTTATAAAGCGTTGAGGACGGACAAAACCCAAGGTGGCTTTGTCCGTCGACAAAGCTATATAAAAGATGCCTTGAATTGTGTACGATTCAAGCCGTCTGTTATAAACATAGAAATATGTCTACGTTTATAAAAGATGGCTTAAATGTACACAGTTGAAGGCATCTTTTATAAAGCCTTGCCAAAGCAGAAAGGCGCCTCGGGCTCAGAGCCCGAGGTGTCTTTCACCCTCTGCGAACCCGCGGGCTCCGTGATCTAATCTGCAGATTAGATCACGGAGCCCGTGGGTTCGCTGAGGGTCAGTGACCTGGCGAGGGAAAACTAAGGGACTCTAGCTTCCTCTGATGGCCCCTCAGATGAGGGGTCATCAGAGAAAGTTACAGTGACTGACGGAAGTGCCAGCCAGTCACAGCAACGCTGTGCCTGGCTGGCACTTCTGTCAGCTTGCCTGACGTTAAAGTGGCTGGCGCATCTCCCGTCCCGGCTGCGGCCGCGGCGGGATAATGCGTCCTGCCATGGCGTGGTGAGGCTGGGGGGCCCCGGCAGGGCCCCGGCTCAGCCCCACTTTTTGGAGACTGCCGGGGCCCGGCCCCGGCAGGCCCCGGCCCACTTAAAGCACTGTTTGTACCATTGTCTGCATCACAATGTGTGTTTTCAATTTCACTTGTTTCATCCATACTAAAACAAGTACTGTGTTACAGGGTGATGCTGGTCCTTCGAGTACAATTACATCATCCTTCCCAGCTGATACAGAGCCAGAGGTATGCATACTGATAGTTCCTTCGAATAAACAAAAGAAAAGTTCCTAGATCTGATACCATTAGATATTGACATTATTACAAACAAGCATCTTTTGCAAATAGCTTCAGTGCAACATTTCAATCAGTGGGTTTCGCACAGTCATCCTTGATCGAGTAAATCAGCCATCAATCAGGTGAAATTCGAAATGTATATTTAGACTAAGTGACGGACACGGTTTATGAGGGTATCTGTGTAAGCATTGTCTGCGATGGAATAATTTGATTTAAAATACAAATGACTTATTTTTAATGAATACTCTTTTCTAGGGATGTATACAAGATGGGGATATAGAAGAGGAGGCACGTGGATCCAAGTTGGCGGGCCAGCTTGCTGGTGCAGTCGTTACAGTGAAGAAGAAGGTTTCACAGAGAATCAAGAAAGCAAAGGTAACTAACAAACAATTTAATTTCCAAACAGTGTTTTGTGCCGTTACCTTCATGACATGCTTTTAAAAAAATCTAAAGTGCCATATGCTGTATGTTGAATTTACATTGAACATTTTTTTCCAACCCGTCTTCTAGTTGCCCGATGGTGTACGAACTATGCACACACAGACAGCTACAGAAATCAGAGATGCTGCTTGCCAAACTGATTTCACCATGGAGCAGCTATTATTTGAGGTGCAGCGTATTCAAATCAATGATCAGACTCGAGATGCTTTTGCCCAATGGCCAGAAAATGAATTGAATGTGACGGGCGAAGCCAGCAAAGTGTTGTTGGACCACTGCTACAATGAGAGAGCTCCACCAGATGAAGTGAAACTTTTGAATTAGTCGGAGACCAGTAGACACAATCGACAACTGCCAAAAAAGGGCCACCCAAAAAACAATCGACATGGATGTTTTCTCCGATTCATGTTCAAGTAACGGAAGCTGAAATAACAGAGACTGAAGCATCAACACAATTGACCGAGGAACCAGCCAAAGATCTCGACTACAGTTTACCCAGTTGGGCTGATATGTCAACCACAGTTCAGTCAGAAACAACATTAATGCAGGATGACAGTCTAATAAAGGAGCCCAAACACATTGTATTCGACAGCTGCTTGATGGAGATTATAATGATGCTGAAACGTGTGCATCCAGTAAGAGGGGAAGTATGCAGGAAGCCATTGGTGAATGTGACTTGTGTATCACAAGGAAGTAACCTCAACATACAAGCCACCTGTGAAATGCTCCATGCTAAATTTTCATGGTCCGCTCAACCGATGCTGGGGCAACTGCCAGCTGGAAATCTACTGTGTGTAGCTGCTTTACTTTTCAGTGGCTGTAGTTTCAGTAAGTTGTCCAGTTTCTGTCAATTTGTGGGACTTCAGTTCCTTTCTAAAACGCAGCTCATAGCCATGGACAGACACGTTTCAATAGCCAAAACAATGAGAGAGCAGTTTACAAATATTCGCCATCAATTTGATGTATGGCACGTTGAAAAATCAATCAATAAAAAAATCTCAGCTGCAGGAAAAAAAAAAGGTTCTGAAAATATTTTACAGTGGTCCCAGTCTTTCAGTAACCATCTTTGGTAGAACTCCAAAACTTGTGATGGGTCTGTGGAAATTCTACTAGAGAAATGATGGTCACTAATGCACCACTGTTCCAACATTCACTCTTCGACAGAAAACCAACATTTCCACCATGGCCCTTTGTCGCCGGAGCAGGAACGGAAGAAGAAGTGGTTGATTCCATCTTCACCTCCACACAAAGCTCTTGAGAAGATTGTGTTTGATAAAACTCTATCAAGAGATCTGAAGGGACTCTCAGAATTCTGTCACATGGGAGATTTGGAGGTGTTCCACAATATGTGACTAAAGTACAGGCCAACGAGATTGCATTTCGGCATAGACGGGATGCAATATAGGACATTACTAGCGGTATTAGCGCATAACGAGAATGTAGGGCGTGAACAATCGAGGACTGTGAGAAACTTTGGGATGCTTCACTATACAATGGTCTTTACGAAAAGAAGCAAATAATGGGTGGTCAAGCCAATATACGAGGAAATTGAATTCGATTTTGTTAAAGATGACTGTCTTGGACATACATACCTATGGAATTGCGTGCAATTTTGTTCCGAGGACACATACATTGCCACAAAACATTGCCAACGTGCCCTGGCCACCTAAAGCAGAACTCGTGGAACAGTTCACTTCCCGGTTCAAAGGATTACCATCTATTTCTTTGTTCAACAATGTTTATATAAAGTGTCCAAATAAAGCATCCAATTTGTCTTTTGAAATGTATCCTCTTTGTCAATTTCCTTTCAACAAGTGCCATTATTACGAATGCCATACAATGTAATGCTGTGCTTTCACACGTCCCAGTTTCGTCGAGCTACTTGGGACCTTCACTGATCGTGGGAGGGTCAGATGGATAACAGTATGAAAGCAACTTTGGCTTCTGCAGTTGCCTTCCCAAACAGTTGCCCAAATAGCTGAATAACTACTCGTCCCACAAAAGGAATGAGACCTAGGCTAGATAAGATACTCGGCACGCAAGAATGACTGACTGTGAGCAAAACTGTGCATCAAAGTGGGTTGTTGGTGAGAAATAGCTGCACTCTGATCAATATATTAATGGGGGCATGTGTTGGGGTCGCTGCTAATGTAAGGAAGGAGTGGGTCGGTTGAGCCCCCGGCCCTCATACATTATACACGAAAGTGAAACCCTGCTCTTGCACTCGTGGGGGACGCCTCCTTTGCCCTTCTGCAGCCATGGGGAAGAAGGCCCTAAAATAAGCAGAGTTGGGGCTATTGCTAGACACACTTGGACTCAAATTTGTGTACCCTTGACTCCAACTTTGGACTAGGCCGCATTCTGTCATTGCAAAGCTTCCCCTCCCCCTCAGCAGTGCTGCGAACAGCAAGCACTGACAGCCCACACCTTTTTACTCCTGTGCCTGTGCCTCACAAGTCCCTTTCTCATGGATGTGCCGAGACAAGATGTTGCAAACTAAGAATGTATTAATTTAAATCTTCCTCTGAGATCACGGTCCTGTGTGTGTCAGGGCCAAACCATGACTTATAGTTGTTCATCCATCTCAACAAATGTTCTCCTGCACCTTTCACCACCGCTGCTGGAAAATTACTGCTTGTTGAACGTTGTGCCCCTCTAAAGCTATTATTTTCATGTACCAGAAGTGCAACCCTTCCTTGCTGACCACCCCAGAGTGCCTCCCAAGAAAATAAGAACCCAGTCACAGTATATTCTGTCCTAAACTAACATGTGTCACTCTGCCCCTTTTCTAACTCTGATGTGCCAGACCTGTGAGCTCTCAATACCGGCCCCCGCTGGTTGCCTCAGGGGCAAGACCCCCACACCCTTCACCTCGCTAGTGACCCAAAGTGGGATAGTACAAACACACATGTGCAATTTATAGGCCTCTAATATATAACTGCGGTCATGGGTTCAGGGGACCGTGGATTGGCAGGAGGGGGTTGCAGCAGGGCTTGCTCGGACATTTTCGTACAAGCACATTTTTTCAGGGCTCGAAACTTGCACCTTGCGAAAAACATTTTTTACATGATTTGCCCTGTGAACACGAGACGGGCTGAGCTGACAGGTGGTGTGAGCTGGCTGTGGGAGTCGCTGGGAGAGTGTGAAGTTATTCAGAAGAACCAAGTAAAACACTAGAAATTTCACGCACCATTGGTGGATGGCAGCAAACAATTCATATGTTTTTCAAAAATATTTCTAATGCCACTATGGTCTGAAGGGCTATTGGCTCCCATTCTGAGTGAAGGTCAGCGGCTTTGAATTTTTGCTTGCGAGCTGAGGAAACCCATGCATCGTACACAGAATAAGGTTCAATTGTTTTTCGACCTTGAAAGAAAGGGATGATTCCAAAAGGATTTAATGAAGGGAGGGGTGTAATACCATTAAATATGATAAGGTTCACCATTCCAAAATTGGACAAAGGAACATGTAATTTCATGAAAATTCGTTGATCTGAACGGAGTCTCTGCGTTACACAGAGAGAATGGAAATGCTGAATATTATGTAAGTTTTACTTTCGACTATTTTATAGACCAACGAGTCAACTTATCATTAACTGACCGTTATTGCTGGCTTACATTGTACTGGGTTGTTCTTTGTGGCATATTGCAACGACACGCAAATATAACCTGTGTGTGTACTTGTCTTTGTCCCGGGCAAATGGGCAGCCCAGCATTGAGATGCATGTAGCCCACTAGTGGGTTCCCCAAGGTTCCACAGACGCCTAATTCAACGCTAATATTTAATTAAAATGCTGTCTATGTGTTCTTCGAATTGTAGCATCAGCTTCCGCATCCCATTTTTAGCTGAATATACTCCATAGCACTAACCTCTGAAGCAAATTGTAGACTACTTTCCACGTTGTTTTCTCTGTGTTCCCATTGTTTCACGTCTGTGTTCATCATTAGTTTTAACACGGGGCCGAATTAATGGGTAAAATGATAAATTGTAATAAAGATCAGCTACTGAGACACATTTCTGTTATGTTTTTTAAACCGCTATATCCTGCCTTTCTGCGATTGTCATCGATTCCAGATACCAACTGACGGGTTTTTTAACCGGCAGCTGCAGATACACTTGAATGGCTGGATCACAATGATGCTTTTTTGGGACAATCGCCACGGGCCGATATTCCCTTATGCGGTACCAGCGATAAGGAGCAACTTGACATCGTTTACGGTGGCCTAGCGCCGAGCTGATGCCCAAGCGTTGCGATTCACAGTGCATCCAATGCGCTTCTTATACCCAAAAGGAACACCCCATGACTCACGATAAACATTTGTGGATCGAGAACAAAGAAAAAAATTACCCATTTGCTTGAACATGGCAATTGCAGGATGTTCTTGGAGCGTTTATTGTGAAATAAAAGTACTTCACAAAGTGTACAGCTTTGCTATTTCCTTTAAAAGTATAGTTTTATATTCAAAATTGGGAGACGCTGTGTTGTGAGATGATGTGTGTTGATATTCCAGGTTCTGCGTCAACTAACGTTAACACGTAGGTGATGACTGGGCGCGTTTGTCTACGCTGCCCAGTAACGTCATGGAAATAGGCAGAGAATATCACTATATTTTGTGATGTCAGCCTCAGGGGCGGGGATATGATTTAGTGCCGCCAGGGCAGTCCACCTTGGGCAGTGCAGCAACTGATAAGATCATCACAAGATGGCCGCGCCCTGCTGCCTGTTTTTGCATGTGTAAAAAAGAGGAAAACTATGGTAAGGTGCATAGGAAATGTTTGTACTATAGATCAACATATGCTTAAAAACACATGCCCGAACCCTCGGGACAAAAATATTTTTGAGCACACTATTCCTTTAATTTTCCAGGGAAGTGAAAATCTGTGGAGCGTCGATTAACAGAACTCTCCGCCAGCATTGCCCGTCTTCAAGAAACACACCTCCTAGCGAAAGAGGAGAAACGTATTCACTTCAGGAAATTCAACAAATGCTACCGCGGAGGAGAAAGAGGGGAGTGGCGCTGCTTTTTAGCCGGGAAGTACCACTGCCGCATGTTACGGTGAAACGAGACCCGATGGGGAGATTCTTACTGGTTAAGGGTTACCTACTTGAGCAAGCCCCAACTTGTTCCTCCATCTATTGCCCAAACAGTGCCCAAGACTGGTTTCTCTGCACCATCCTCCCGGACACAGTCACATTTACGGAAGGCCGCCTCCTTATTGCAGTGGACTTCAACCCGGTCCCTAACCCAAATAGCGACATGACCTTGCCACCATCAAGAGAGGATTTTTTGCGAGCAATACGATTTGCACATTCTTTGAGGGAAAAGGGGACAGTGGATGTTTGGCGACTCTCCATAAAGGGAGCACGCGACTATACATTTTATTCCCATGTCCATAAAGGCGTTTGCAGCATAGATTTAATCGTAATGTCCAGTGAGCTATTGTCCTGCCTGGAAGAAGTTAAGTTACATCCGAGGGTGATCTCAGATCACGCCCCAGTGCAGGCCCGGGTTACGGTATGCAGTCTCCCAAAGCCACCGCAATGGCACTGGAAGAAGCAAGACTCACTATTGCAGGATGCAGTAATCAAAGAGGAAATATCCAATGCACTCACTTGTTACTTTGGGGAAAACTCCTCGGTGTGATGCGCCGAAGCAGTAATCTGGGACGCCATGAAGCCAGTGATAAGGGGAGTGCTGATAAGGTGTGCCAAAACACAAAAAAGGGCGGGTCAACTGCAGCAGGCTAAGCTGAAGGAGAGGGTAGCGGATATGGAACAGGCACATAAAAGGCACCAATTTGTGAAGACAGAGAGCTCAAAAAGGCAAAAGACGCCCTGGAAATGCATCTGGCGTATAAGTCCACCAGAGCACTGACATACACCAAACGGTCCTATTACTGAAATAGCAAATGGGCGAACAGGCTATTAGTATACAAATTAAAAAAGGTCCAAACCCGAAATAATATTCCCACACTAAGAGGCGAGGACGACAAAATGAGTGCAATGATGAACCATCATAGCGAGGTAATGACGGGGAGGCCGATTGACAAGCTGTTACAAGCCAACTGTCTAGCCATGGTTCTATGTAATTTCATCGACGGTCGTAATTTCATTTTTTTTAAAAAAACTTTATTTTTGCATTTTATTAAAACATGCATATAAACCAGCCCCAACAGTGGGCTGCAAACTTGCCGCCGTTGCCCCCCCTGCGTCCACCCCTCCCCCACCCCCCTGGACCCCCACACCCCCGACGTGTACACTTCACTCCGACAGTCCCATTATGCAGCAAGCTTCTATTGCATTTTGGTTTTCTAATTTCATATTTTTTACGAGTATTTTTTATTGAAAGAACTCATCGAAAAATGTATTTATTTTTGGGGGGGTTCCCTGCAAGCCCTCATCACCTATTGTTTTGAACTATTCCCAACCCCCCATCCCTTATATATACTTCCCTAACCCCCTATATATTTTGATGAGTTTTTTCAGTAAAAAAAAAAAATGTTATAAAAACCATCGAAATTACGACTGTCGATGAAAGGACGTTATACCCTAGCCACTTCCCCAGGAGGGCCTGAGCCAACTCAGCTAGAAGCCCTTGAACTCCCCATAACCCTGGTGGAAGTGAAAGAAGCCATACAAACTCAGAAAAACGCAGGATGGATTTTCTGTGATGTTCTATCGGGTTTACACTCACATTCGAGCCACTCGGCTCGCTACGCTCTTTAACTCATTATTCGCCACAGGGAGCATCACTCCATCCACGGATGAACCCCTTACAATACTCATCCCGAAACCGGACAAAGACCCAGGGAATTATGCATCCTATCGGCCCATAACAGTAATGAATAACGATGGAAAGATCTTCTCCAAGATCCTGGCAACCAGACTTGCTAGGGTCCTCTGCGACCTAATTCACCCGGCCCAGACGGGATTGATCCCGGGTCGCACTACCAATGATAACATCAGGCGCACCCTAAACCTGGTTGAAAGTGCCTCAGGAATGAAAATAAAAATGGCTGTGATCTCACTCGACGCCCACAAAGCATTTGACCTATTAGACTGGGGTTATATACAGAAGACACTAACCCGCTTTAGGTTTGGCCCAAAGTTTATTAAATGGGTCGTGGCCAACTATCAGCATCCCTCTACCTCGCTGAGAATCAACGGGATACGATCCCCTAAGCTCCATATCTCTCGAGGCACTCACCAGGGCGGCCCCCTATCTGCCCTAATATTTGCTATGGAACCATTGCAACTAGAATCCAAGACAATGCATGAATACAAGGGCTACAGCTGGGTGGGAACCAGTATAAGGTCTCCATGTATGCTGACGATGGCCTCTCCCTAACACAGATTGAGAGCTCGCTGGAAGTGCTTTGGCAGAAGGTCTCAGCATTTGGCCAGCCATCGGGCTTCAGGGTTAATTATGAGATGTCAAGGGCCTTGGGAATAAACATTACCCAGTAGCGCAGAGAAGCGCTAACAAACATTTGCCCCATCCCATGGGCCACATCATGAATATCCTACTTGGGGGTGAACAGACCAAAATGAACTTCGAGAGTATACCGGGCCAACTTTCCCCAGCTGCTCCGAAACCTATTAAAGGACCATGAGAAACAAGAGGTATCAAGACTGGGGAGAATTGTAGCACTGAAAATGAACTTGGTCCCAAGACTGCTGTGGTGGCGCCCCCCTCTCCCCGGCCCACTTTCTCCTTATGTGGAGCAGCGTGAGCTGCGAGCAAAGGAGGGGGCCCACTGCCATGCCCAAGCCCGAACTGCTCTTGTTTCCCTAACACAACGCTTGTTCTCTGCCAGGCACGTAGGCACACCCCTGCCAGACACCCCTGTCCTCAATTCACATCCATGGCACGTGGGGGGGCGGAGCCAGAAGAGCGCTCATGGCAGTAATGAGCTGCTCCGCCCCCCCTACTCCATGTCGTTGCAGTGGTTTTTTTGTTGTTTTTTTCCTTTCTTGCCCAAACCGGCCACCATGCATGGGCAGAAACTGGCCCACCCGCTTACAAATGATTTTGGCCCGACCACGGGCCGAGTGGCCGATGGGCCAATCCGACCCTGGTCATGATCGATGGTGTGCTTATGAGAAATGGATTGAGATGTCCAGCGGTAGATGAATAAAGATCCGCTGGTCATCTCAAATGTCTCAATGTTGATGTGATTTGGGAATAATGGGCTCCGACGTCACAGAGGTGGTCGAGGATGGTGTGGTAACATTTGCAGGATTCAATCATTTTTCGATAATGTATGTCTCGCTATAGGGGAACACCTAGCACTGCCAATTAGCCTCATTTAGGGGATTGACCTAATGTTGCAATATGACTTGATGCTAATTAGTTTGTACGATTATAAAAGTTTTCATTTTGGGGGCTTATTTTTAACAGCGCTTTCATGCAATTCTGTTCTGCATTCTGTTTGAATTTCGCTTTCCCAGCTGTATCTGAGCCCAGAATAAATGTTGTTACTTCTTGCTGGTGTACGCTTAGTGTACACTCCTTTTTTAGACTACTTTTGTAATTTTTACTGGTGAGTTCTGAGGCGACTCGCATTACATTTTTGGTGGCCAGTATGGGGAATGAGCTTTCCCAACCAGGCGTGAGGATTCTAGCCGTACTCCCGGAGGAGTGCCTGACAGCATTTGAAGACCAGTCCTAAGAGCTCAACACTGATGGAGGCCGTGCAGATGCCGAGTTCACGAAGGACTGCCCGGTCGGAATGCTCTCTGCTCTTGGAAGGGGGTACTGGCCTTTAAAGGAAGACTCTGGGGTCGAGAAGACTCCAGAATCTCCAAAGAAGGATATGTGAATGTGTACCCGTGCATGAAAGCGCAGGTAGAGGGAGGGATTATTTTTATGGTGTATACAACGAACCTTCAAGAGGTGGAAGGAGATTGGCCATTGCAGTCGTAGATTTTATGTCCACTCACCAGATAGGGAGTGAGTGGGTGGTGGCACATCTGCGTTAGAGCAGAGGGTTGCATGGTAAAGTGGCAGACCTCGTTAGAGGAGAGTTGCGCATAGTGCAGGCCTTTGGTATAGTTGCATCATTTTTATTTTGTACGGATTAAAGGCTATTGAAGATTATGAAGAAAAAGAGAAAAGGAATATGCATTGGTGTTTTGTCAAAGCAGTAGTAATTCATCTTGATAAGGTGTAGCTAGTGTGTGCAGTTTATTCTGGCTGTGGAGGTCGCAGGAGGGACAGAGCCAAATTAACATCTAAATATCGGAGGAGCGGAGTAACACGTGCAAGGGGCGCGGTTGAACAAAGGGTGGAGGTAGATTAACATAGGGCATAATTGTTAAGGTGGCTGATCTGCGGAGAAGACCATTTGTGTACTAACTGAAACTAATAAGACAGGCCTGTGGAGAGGGCCATTGTGTGTGAGTGGTGAGAAAGGGCAGAGCATGAGAAGGCCAGTGTGAACGAAATAGAGTGGATGAGACTGGGAGACGGTAGGTATAAGAGTAAGTGAGCGAGTGTGAGTAAGGAATGGAGAAACGTTTTTTGAGATATAAGTAAAGGGGCCAAGAATAGAGGGGCAAAAAAGAGTAGTCTAAAAAATTAGGAAAAAGGGTGCAATAATGACATCTTATATTATGGCTGCACCCCTTGATCCTATGTGCAAATAAATGACCCAATATTGCGATAAAATATAAAAATACCACTTTCAGTGGGTAGGAGATACAGTGGGGAAAGTGTTATCAGGAATGGTCCAGACCAGAAAGGGAACATTTCAAAAGGGTATAATCGAAAATATGTACTCATATTTGTAGCAACATACAAAGGAGCGAAGCTTAAAAAGAGACAGGATATTTTAGGTCTTTTGAAACGGTACGAAAAAACTAAAGAGAAAAAAAGAAAAAGAAGGGAGAAGGGGAGGAGGAGAAGAATAGGGCTCCGCCCCCTTCATATGCATTATATCCACTGTTAAAACCAGCTTCAAGATATACAAACCCTAGGTGAGCATCCCCAGATAAGGAGAAAATGAATAAAAACAAGTCAGAACCTCATTCTAGGAAGAGGAAGGGAAAAGGAAATACTTAGCAGATATTAAGAAAAGCACACAACAGCAACTAAACTCGAAGTTTAGAAAAGGGAGATCGAGAAAAAAGAAAGGAGCAGTGAAAGAAGGAAGACCAGCAGGATGTATACAATTTAAAATTGATGACTGGGGGCAGGACATGGAAGAAGGCGAACCAGATACGACTAAGGGTGATCATACTACATCAGATTAGGAGGAAAGCAGCGACAATGACAACAGGGATGACGAATCTGACACATGCGATTTAACATGTCGTGCCTTGAAGCTCTTGTGAATAGGCTTGTTATAAATGCCTTATCATATCATAACAAATAAGAGTAGAGGGAGGAGGAGAAAAGAAGGGGAGGAAGAGGAACACAGAAAGGACTGGGGGGGACATGCTGTAAAGTAGAATAGTGAGGATGGTAGTAGTAAAAAGACCACGAAGCGGGGCTACGCACCAAGCACGAACACAGCTGCCACTTGTACAGAAGACAAAAGGGGAAGTACATTACGTACCCTGGCAGACAACGGGCAGCGATTATTTGGTCTACCGTTTACCTTCACTAATGTCAGGGGCCAGCAAGTGGATATATGTATTTGAGAAAGACAGCAGGGATTGCATTGGCCATGTGGGACATGAGAGGTTATTGGCAGTATTGGTGGGGGAATGAAGTGACAAGTCTGGCAGCAAGCAGGATACGCTGGGGTAAAATTAAGCTCCAACATACATGACAGGGCACCTTTTAGTAATTACAGAGCACATGTGTGGAAGTCTCTGAGAGAGCTGTATCCAGACACATCAAATATGGGATCAATATTAGCACGAAAAATGAAGCCAGATGAGGACCCTGCAGAATGCATACGATATATCCAAGAAATGTGGACACAAGAGAATGAGCAGTCCTGGGATTGTAATTGTAATTGTTTATTCATTTATAGTGCGCACCAGGCCCGTAGGCATCTGGGCGCAGTACAGGTTACATAGTTACATATGGCAATGATAAAATACGTCTATGTATTCTATCACATTCTAGTAATGGGGCTCCCCACCGATGTACAGGCTTCCCTAGAAAAAGTTGTAGGGATCGAAGCAAAGGGATGGCCCGAGATACAGGTGACTATTGCACGTTATTGTTAAAGAAAACAAGAAAAAGACAAGGAGGCAGTAAACAACGCAGTAAAATCAGAAAACAAACTTGTGCAGAAAAAACTGGCCAAAATAAGCATGGACGGGGCAGTGCTCACAGGACCATTCAGCGTTCCACCCGCCCAACAAGGGGGGCTTCCAGTAACAGCAGTAGTACAGCAAGGGGGAAAAACACAAGAACAATATAGCCCACATTGGGGAATACAACAAATGTAACAGCAGCCCGGATTCATAAATACGCAACAGCCTGGGTCCACACACGCGGGGGGAGAGGGGGCAGGAGTAAACGCATACATGGGATAGTATCAGTTGGGAAGAGGATATTATATAAGGGGAACAGGATTCGGTTATGGGGTATGGGGCCCCGGTTTGGAGGACAGTATTTTGCCTGCGGAAATTTCTGTCACAGCAGGAAGGAGTGCAGCCACAGCAGCAGTAACACATACATACGTACAACATGTAAGGAAGGCATGGTATCAGAACTAAGACAGACATAAGTTACCACAGTTCAAGGGTGTTTATTGAACTTCAATTGGGTTTGAAAAAAGCCCATCTAATCCTATAAAATGGGAGCAAGCTACGACCATCAAATAATAATAACGCAGTCCTAGTGGTGTCTTGTCAATATAAAAGGGTATATACTAATAAACCTATTGCCAATCCTTACCACTGAATACAAATAGTGTGGGAAATAATGTTATACAAAAGAACAGTGTTCAAGAAATGATATGTCAGGATATTCAAGCCGCTGGCTTCCCTTCCCTGCATTTTCAGCACTGGACAAGGTGGCACACTTGAGCTTAGCACAGTCTCTGGCTTATCTAGCATGAGGGTGCAGTTCAAAACTTCCACAAAATGGCCTTCTGTGCTAAAGTCTCTTTGCCATACAAAGTCACTTCTTTCAGCGGGCCTGATGCAATAAGCTTTCCTTTGCTTTTCATATTTCACATATACACAATTTTCTTAGGTAATTTACTATTCACCTCAAATCCCCCTCCAATGGGCTCAGATCCAATTTAACACCATGTTCTCAGGATTTTCACGTATCCAATTTCTTAGCTGATTCAACAGCTTGCAGCCATGGCTTGAACACCGACTGGTCTTGTATCGGTCTCCCCAGCTCAACGGCTGTGTTGACTTCACTGATGCTGCTTTGTTGTTGGAGCCAAGGACAGTACCACAACAGCTGGTGATTTTCCCCACCATGATTATCGACGCGGGCGGGCTCCGGGTACCTCCAACACACAATGCAGGATTCCTCAGCCTGGTTTACGGGTCTTACGCTTTCGAAGCTTTGTAAAAGTAACGGTTCCTTGTTGAAAAGGTCAAGGGAACTTCCCTCTTTGCTATCCCCTTCGGTTTTGCCGTCTTTCTCCTCTTGTTAAACTGCCATCTTGGAAATGCTGTTTTCTCGTGTGCTTTGCCTCGCTCAGCGTGTGCTCTCGTGCTTTGCCTTTTATCCATGTAGGGAAGTGCAATGGAAGCCAGGTGTGTGTGATGGTCAGTAATTGCCTGACCATTGTATTGGGACCCATAAGGTATACGGCTCAGGTGTTAGTTTGTTTTCTCTCGTAGCTGTCTGTCTGAGAGAAAGTGTTGTGTTGTATGTAAAAGGGGAGGGTGTGAAGTTCCTAAATATCCTACCTGGTAGGATGGGGTAAGGTGTTACAGGGAAGCGGATACCCCGTCTCACCATCTGGTGTCCCACTCCCCGAAGACCCTTCACCCAGGTGATCCTCCCGCACAGGTCCACCCCCGTAAAGGAGCCCGAGGTAGCAAGAAATTGGACAAGCAAGGCTTCTCGGGGACCATCCAAGAGGTTCCTCTGACAAAAGATTTACCATTGACAATAGGGACGCAGCATATCGTAGCACAATTGTTGTATTATAAAGACACACCCATTAATATATTAGGAAGAGATTTGTTTAAGGGAGGATAGCTTAGGGGCAACACGCTCACCTTGGCAGCAAGACGACATGCAGCAACACAGGTTCGGTCCCCGGGTCCGCGCTTAGAAACCTCTGGTTATTAAGCGCATTATAAATACCCAATTGTAATTGTAATACACCAGGTCACTTTCCGGGCACTCAAGAAAGCTTGAAAAAACAAAACCTGCATAAAATGGACAGCTCAAAGCTCAAACGAATTAATATTTTGACAAACTCAAACATGGACTGGCACACGCACCAGTATTGGCAACACCCAATTATGAAGAGAAGTTTTACTTCTTTTCCTATTCAGACGGCAAGGTAATGACAGCTGTGCTGACACAAAAGAAAGGACAGGGACGCAAATTATTAGCCTATTTCAGTGGGTCACTAGATCCAGTGATGCAGAGACTTTCCTTTTGAGCAGGCATTTGCTGCTGCTGCAGCATTCACAATTGAGAAAACATCAACAATAATGATGAGATGCCCAGTAATTTTGTACATGGAACATGCATTGTTTGCAGTACTAGAGAGATCCAAATCAACATTGACAACTCAGAGAGCATCAGGGTATGAGATTATGCTAACAAACCCTGCCGTAGAAGTGGTGAGGTTTAGGACGTTTAACCCATCAGAATTCATTGTAGAACCAATAAAGGAGGTAGATTACACAAGGGTGTATGGACAGGAATGAAAAGGAGGGGAAAGGAGAAATGATTGAGGGGAGGGGCATGATCTTTATTGATAGGAGCTCAAGTATCGACCCTTTTGTCGGGGCAAAGGCATTCTGGTTCAGCAGTAGTGGGACACAAATATGGAATACAGAAGGAAAGAGTTGATAGTGTACTCCCAAACACGGCAGAATTGGTGGCATTGAGGCACTAAACATTTCAGAAGGGCAAGCAGTTCATATATTTTTGGACTCTGCGTACGTAACGTCCACTGTACATTCAGGACTAGCAAGGTGGCAAAGGAGAGGATTCAAGAGAAGTGATGGCACACCAGTGCAACATGCAGCACTTTTGAGTGAAATATTGGTAATGCTGCCACTCCCAGTAGAATTGGCAATGTTAAGAACCAGAGGGTGTTTCACTGCCCAGACGCTGGGGATCCCTTGCTCAGGTGGCCAGGGCATGAACATCACCTTTGGATCCAGAGCCTGGGGGTGGACGAGTGTAGGAGGATCACCTGGGTGAGGGGTCATGAAGGAGTGACAGCCGATGGCAAGACACAGTATCCCCCCCTTTCCAATGCCCCTATCCAATCCTAGTTGGTGCGATATTCCAACTTCCCAGATTCCCCCCCTTTCCTACACAAATACTGAGCTGAGGAAGAGAAGACCTAAGGCTGCAAGTATTACCACCCATGCAGGGTCCCTCTAACGAGATCAAGCAGGGTCAGGCACTTGACTTTAATCACGCACACCTAAGTCTGATTAACTCTCCCCAAATGATTAAAAGGTGGAACACTGACACATTTTGAGCAAGGCGGTGCACGAGAAGGAGCAGTCCCTCCAGGGCGACAGCGAATAAGGCGAAGGAGAGCCACAACCCGAGGGGTTAATCCGAAGGGGCAGGAAACCAGAGACCCCCCCCCCGGGCGATAGATTGTTATTTCTGAAAGGCCGCAAGGATTGCGCAAGACAGCCCAGCTGGAAGGGAGAAAGAGTCTTACGCATGCTGCAAAGTTACCAGCCACCCTCTAAATATAAACCTTGGGACCTTAATTTGTGTATTATTATTATTATTCATTAATAGATGTATTTCCCGACTTCAGTTGTACATCGTCGGTGCTAGAAAATACAGGGGCTTGGGGCGTCATACCGAAGGCAGAGCGTCTTTGTAGACTGTGCCAAACAAGTGGAGTCTCAGAAACACATTCTTACCGGCTGTGATGTACTCCCTAGAGAATATGGGAAGAAGCGGAGTCCGAGCAGAGTCTTGGAGTGGCGATTTTGGCGAGTGTTTTTTCCCTTGCACTTCCTGTGGGCGTGAACTTTTCCACAAAATCGGGAGGAGGAGGAAGTCGGAGCACTGATAGCCTGGAGACAATTAGTGGCCACACTATGTGGGCCTACCCCGTACAGCGCAAGCAAGCATAATGCTTTGGAGAGCATGGAAGATGAAATGACTCCAGAGAAATGATATGGGAAGGGACAGAGGAGTACGCTCGAGTTAAGGGGGGAGGGTTAATAAAGGGCAGTGACAATGGCACATATATGTATAAGATGTTAAGGAGCAGAAAATGCATACTGTCGGGTGTGTTTGTGTTGTTGATAAAATGTAAAAATCAATATAAAATCGGACCGCAACGCGGAGCGTTCGCGGAGTCCGAGCAGAGTCTTGGAGTCTGGGAGCAGGGAGCAGGGAGCTGCGATGGAGGCCAAGTGACGGCCCAGCACACCTAATATCCAGTGTTAAAGTCATCAAAAACTTTGGCAGAGATTTTAAGATGCGTGAGCGAGGGGCGTCATTGCATCTATCCTATGTGTCCTCCATGTCTGTGTCCGGGACTCGGCACGAGCTAGAGTTGAAGCCCTCACCTCTTGTTGTCAGTTTGCAGAGCAGAAGCGTTTAAAGGCAAGTTGAATGACCGGAATGATCGAGGCGTCTATGCTATCGGATGAAAGCAGCCCTGAAACGCCCCAAGTAAGTTCCCTGAACTCTCAAACTGCAAATAGATCTTGTCTCAATATTCTAAAAACTGCCTTCCAAAATGACACCATTTTTAACCCTATTCATTTGAATGATATCCTGAATCTAACACCTGATGTGATTAATTTGCATCACAGCCCCCTGAATGGTGACCGATACCATCCCCACAACTGTCTCAACCTTGACAAACAAGCTGCTAAAGACAATACCGATCCTAGCAATGTTGGCTGGCCTGCTAAATCATGTTCGAGTCTAGTTGGCGCTACAGCTGTTGTTCCACAATTGCGAGTTCTCGCTTGGCGTGTAAGCCAAGCAGGCGTAGAAAGTGTAGAAAGCGCAGAAAGCAAATGAGAGCATGCTGCCAACCCCGTTCAAAAATGCCCACAAATAAATGCTACCACCGTGTGCGCAAATGCACCTGCAGCAGTACCAGCTGGTTTCCTTAAGCTCCCGGGTTGATAAGAAGCACCATGATTGCAAAGCTGACTAAGCTGGAACACCTGCTCCACACTTGGCTGACTAAGCTGAAACACCTGCTCCACACTTGGCTGACTAAGCTGAAACACCTGCTCCACACTTGGCTGACTAAGCTGAAACACCTGCTCCACACTTGGCTGACTAAGCTGAAACACCTGCTCCACACTTGGCTGACTAAGCTGGAACACCTGCTCCACACTTGGCTGACTAAGCTGAAACACCTGCTCCACACTTGGCTGACTAAGCTGAAACACCTGCTCCACACTTAGCTGACTAAGCTGAAACACCTGCTCCACACTTGGCTGACTAAGCTGAAACACCTGATTGCAAAGCTGACTAAGCTGGAACACCTGCTCCACACTTGGCTGACTAAGCTGAAACACCTGCTCCACACTTGGCTGACTAAGCTGAAACACCTGCTCCACACTTGGCTGACTAAGCTGAAACACCTGCTCCACACTTGGCTGACTAAGCTGAAACACCTGCTCCACACTTGGCTGACTAAGCTGAAACACCTGCTCCACACTTGGCTGACTAAGCTGGAACACCTGCTCCACACTTGGCTGACTAAGCTGAAACACCTGCTCCACACATGGCTGACTAAGCTGAAACACCTGCTCCACACTTGGCTGACTAAGCTGAAACACCTGCTCCACACTTGGCTGACTAAGCTGAAACACCTGATTGCAAAGCTGACTAAGCTGGAACACCTGCTCCACACTTGGATGACTAAGCTGAAACACCTGCTCCACACTTGGCTGACTAAGCTGAAACACCTGCTCCACACTTGGCTGACTAAGCTGAAACACCTGCTCCACACTTGGCTGACTAAGCTGGAACACCTGCTCCACACTTGGATGACTAAGCTGAAACACCTGCTCCACACTTGGCTGACTAAGCTGAAACACCTGCTCCACACTTGGCTGACTAAGCTGAAACACCTGCTCCACACTTGGCTGACTAAGCTGAAACACCTGCTCCACACTTGGCTGACTAAGCTGAAACACCTGCTCCACACTTGGCTGACTAAGCTGGAACACCTGCTCCACACTTGGCTGACTAAGCTGGAACACCTGCTCCACACTTGGCTGACTAAGCTGAAACACCTGCTCCACACTTAGCTGACTAAGCTGAAACACCTGCTCCACACTTGGCTGACTAAGCTGAAACACCTGCTCCACACTTGGCTGACTAAGCTGGAACACCTGCTCCGCACTTGAATGCGATGGACCTTGAAGAACTAAACACTTGGGTGCCCTCACAAGCTTTCCTGCAAAAAAGCTGCTGAGCACCCTGCTGCTCGTGGGTTAGCATTTAAAACAGTGCCTTTAAGCGAAAGACGAAACTCACTTGAAATAGAGAATAAACTATTAGTCGACCTGGATCAATTAAAGGACATAAATCTAAAGAAACAAATGATGACTTTTTAACAACTAATATGCAGGACGAAAACACTGAAAAACCTCAAGGAGAGTCAAAGCAAAGTATTGGTTGGCAAAGCGGCGCACACAAAAGAAGGAGAACTGACCTTACCACATCATCTGATTTAAGTTGTTCTCAAAACAATACCAAAAAACAATCAATATGCTCAAAAGATCTTAATTCTAAAAATCGTGACCAAGTTCCTGGACACAGAATTAAGGCTACCTCTTCGTCGGACCTATCTTCAACGGACTCATCAAAAGCAGTGCGCGAGCTTCCAAAAAGAAGACGTACAAAGGATCAAAGCCGTGCCAAAACTACGGAGTGCGCAAAAGACTTAATTACTAAAATCCTACAAGAAATGCATCCAAGTTTGATGTCCACAACAACAATAGCAATTGCTCCTTTTATCAAGCTTCATGAGCAAATCAACAATAACATCAAGGATCTAACAACGCTAGTAGCCTTAATAAATTTCAAAGTGGTCCATCTGGAATGTGACAACACTCTATTCAAACACACTTATCACGAAATGAACAAAAAGATTGATATCTCCTAACTACTTTAACTGAACAAAAAAAAGTAGCAATACCGATAAAAAGCTATTCGCAGAAGTGGCAAAAGAGGCCTTAGTATTACTAAAGACCCGGCATTTGACATTACCAAAAATATTGAATCAGTCCATTGACATTTGTCAAAAAGAACAACTAAAATAGAATGCGACTCCACTGGTCAAATGCATGTGTGGGATCAAAAAGACACAAAACAAAGAAGTGCTGATAATAGATGAAGCACTAGTCGAGAAAGTCATCAGAGACGAAGATTCAGGAGAATTGTGTCTGGAAGCATCCAGCGATACGGAAAACTCTGAAAAAACTTGCGACAATCTTGGAAATGGTAGCACTCCGCCTAAGACGGGTAAAGAAATACAAGATGAAGCAAGCCTTGCAAAAATATTATTGCCTAGCTGTATCACTAAGTCAGTGAATAAAACCAACCTAGCGCAAGCCTCATCAATGAGCTCTTCGTTTTCAAAGGCGCTGGAGAGTAGTCTCGGTAATGATAACCCGGCAAAAACTAACATCCAGATTCCGACTACCTCACAATCCATGTTAAGCATTAGCAACACATCCTTGGATGTGACAAATGCTTGCAAAGAGACGGAACCAGATGCTCAAAAAACCTTCTCTATATTTAGTGGAACGAAAAATGCCCCCAAACAGAAGGCAAACATAACTATGAACTCGGAAAAACCTAAAAACTTAAAAAAATTAAAAAAAAACATGGAACTGAAATTCATCTCGAAAAATGTTATGCAATATCAAGACAGTAAATGTCACTGTTAACACAAGCAGAGACACTACCTGTGCGAACAAGAAAACACTCCAAGTGGCCCAACTACAAGCCGACTTACCGGAACACGAGTCTCAAACAAGTGCCTCAATTGACTTGATGAACTTGTCCACCTATGAGGACACACCAAATGTCACAGTTACATCTGAACACTTGTCAGACAAAACCAACTCGACACCAGCCGTTGCGATCGCTCATGCGAATGACATCGCAGCGGAAGTCACTCCGCGACCAATAATTCCTGTAATTAAGACATCAGAATTAACTGGAAAATCCTTGCACAGGCCAAATGCGAGAGAATGTGATAAAAAAAGTTCCACCACAAAGAATTTGCACTCCGATTCCTCCAGTAATAACCACACCCCCATGCATTCAACTCTCATCAGTTCCATCCTTCACTACATTGAATAAGAAATGGAAAAAGCTTGCAGGTGACAATTTTGTCAGGTTTGCACCTGAACTTAACATTGTGACAGAATCCAAGGCTCCACCAACCGTCGAGATAAACCACAAAGCTGAGAAAGGTTGTTCGCCGTGGTTACGAGAACTTGACAGCAGATCTCGCCCGACGATACGAGAAGCCCAATTTCACAAATCTGGGAACCACTCAAAGCTCTTGGGCAAATTGAGTAAAAAAACACAGGGACTTTTCAGACATGGACTTGAACAAATGGAGAGTAATAAAAGCATCACTTTGAACCGCAATAAAGTCCTAAGTCTATTTCACCATGTCCCAAGCCTGCGAACTATCCAATCAAACGACTTGAAAATCGGTGAGTTTATTGAGGAGGCATCAAACGATAAAGTAATTTTGCATCTGGACTCAAAAATCGTATTCAATAGTTTGCTCGACTCTGCACCTGTACTCATGTCCCTGGGCTTTGATATCTACGAAATACCTGATGTAGACCAAAGATTGCCACGGCCCGAGGCTTTGGGACACAGACTTGCAAACAAGCATACAAACATGTCTTATTTAGTCCATGATGAGCATCAAAGAGAACCCTATACTCCATCAACAGAAAGTAAAAACCTGGAGGCGGAAACAGATGACGCAACTAACAGTTTGCTTTGAGAAATGGACCAGATTAAACTAACTTTTGCCTGCAACAATAGAAAAACTGATGTCAACGAACCTCACACTATACATTCAAATGGAGTAAATGAAAACCATGAATGGTATTGGTTAGCTCAGGCCCTTTCTAATAACACACAAAAAAAGTAAGCAAAAGTAACGCCAGGAATGCACCATGGACTCGACACTTTCAATTGGATCTTGGAACTCCAGAGGCTTCCTACACCTATTCCAAAATAACTGGATGTCTGGATTTGATATAATGTGTCTTCAAGAGACGTGGCTACATGAATGTCCCTTGTCAGACGAATACGAGATTGCAATAAACCCTGCAATTATAAAGCCAAAGGGAAGGCCAATGGCGGGATTGTTAACTCTTGTTAAAAAGCAAACAGGACTACAAATTGAAACATCAAGAAATATATCCTCATACATACAAGTATCAACAATCAATACGACAAACAAGGAAAAAATACATGTCATTCATTTATACTGGAACCATCTAGTAACTGGGACGACAGCTTTTTTTTAACAGATTTCAACTGTAATTGATGACATATACATAGAGCTGAGCTCTTCTAGAATTGTAATTTGCTGAGATCTGAACATCAACTGCATCAACCCAACAAAGGTGAAGTGTGATGAGATGGCAAACAGAAGGTCACTTGAGATGAAATTACAAAACATTTGAATGCTAAATGGAAACAAACGGTGACATCCCTGCAAAACCTACATGGAGACGAGATGAACAAAAATCTATCTTGGACTACTTTTTCGTGAATTAAAATGTTCATGACCAAATCACCTACATGCAGGTTATTGACACCCTACATAGTGATCATAATATCTTGAAAATCACATTAAACATAGCTAATAAATTGAAACAACATGTGTGGAACCATAATGTCGTTGTTGAATCTAACAGAGTAAGTCTGAGATTAACCAGCGAGGAGGTTAACTCCTTATCGAGAAGATACCGTGAGGAACAGGTGGAAATGGAGTATGGACACCTTTTAGTTCAATTTAAAGAATCAAATCAAGGCAATACCGGCTCTCTGTCCTTACCAAGAAGAGAGCTCACATCCAAGCCCGCGTCTCTGCGGCATCTAACAACTCGGCTGAACTCTTTGAAATCTGCAAGGAACTGGCCAATCCTGCTGCAGTCTCTACCTCTCCTGGCCCCTCCCAGGCCCTCTGCACGGCACTGGCTTCTCACTTCATCTGTAAAACTCAGGACATCCTGTCCTCTCTATCCTCCTATCCTCTCTCTCCCCCCACTCCCTGCTCTTCTTCTGGCATTCCTGCAGCCAACCCTCCTCCCTCCTTCTCTGCCTTTCCCCTGTTCTCCGCATACAAGGTTTCTAGACAGGTCCGATCTATGAAAGTCTCGTCAAAACAGGTTCACCCTTGTGCCTCCAAAACTATCAAGGACCACATCGACTCCCTGGCTCCTGCCCTGGCCGATTTCTGCAATCACTCCTTCGCCACTGGAGTCTTCCCAACCCCCCTGAAGCACTCACTTGTGCACCCCCTGCTTAAGAAACCCTCTGCCGACCCCTCCTGTCCGGCTAACTATCGCCCAATCTCCATCACTCCTTTTCTGGGCAAGCTCCTGGAGAAACTAGCCATCTCCCACCTTAATCTCTACACTGAATCTGTCGGTTGTCTTCATGATCCTCAGTCTGGCTTCAGAGCTGCCAGAAGCACGGAAACTGCTCTCCTGAACATCCATGAAGACCTGCTCTCCAACCTTGACTAACACCCCCTGCGTCCTCAACCTGCTTGATCTCTCTTCTGCCTTTGACACTGTCAACCATGCCATCCTGCTCAACCGTCTCCGTGATAACCTGGGTATCACTGGTCAGGCTATGGAGTGGCAGACTTCTTTCCTCTCCGACCGACCCCCCCCAGGTCCAACTTGGGTCCTTCCTCGCCAAGATCTTTTTCTCTACCTGTAGTGTCCCCCAGGGTTCTAACCTCTCTCCCTGGCTGTTCAACCAATACCTGGCACTCCTGGCCCACTGCATCGCCGCTCTATGCCACAATTTTTAGTGCTATGCGGATGATACCCAGCTCATTTTCAGGCTACCCTCAGCCTCCTCCTCTCCATCTCTGAATGTCTGTCTGCTATCCAGGAGTGGTGTGCCGCCAATGACCTCTGCCTTAATGCCAGTAAGACTGAGATTTTACTCATCGGCACACCCACTCCTTCCTTCCCTGCTGCTCTCAGGCTAAAAACCTCGGGGTCATCTTCGACTCCACACTCTCCTCCTCTCCTCACATCTCTGACGTCTCTAAGAAGTCACACTACCAGCTGCACCTCCTCAGAGGTATTCTTCCTTTCATCTCTTTCCCCCAGAAGCTCACCGTCTACAGAGTCCTGGTTCTCTCTAGGCTGGACTACTGTAACAGCCTCGATCTAAAACTGCCTGCCTCTACTCTCCGCCCTCTGCAACTTATCCAAAACAGGACTTCGAGACTTGTCCTTGGCCTCAAGCCCAGGGATCGTATCTCTCCAGGACTGAAATTTCTGCACTGGCTCCCAGTGGCTGTGAGGATTAAGTTCAAAACCCTCTGCATTGTCCACAAGGCCTTCTGGGGCTGCAATATCTTCAACTCTGTCTTCCTAAATATCTTCCTTCTCGAGCTCTTCGCTCATCCGCCTCCAACTCCCTCAGGGTCAGTCGCTTCTCCAAGCAACGAGTTGGCGGTAGATCTCCGTCATCGGCAGGGGCCTCCCTCTGGAACAGCCTTCCTGCCTCCCTTAAACTCGAGGAGGACCATCTCCGGTTCCGGAAGCACCTCAAAACCTTCCTCTCAGCTTCTGCTTTCTCTCCCCCTCTCCCCTGCTGAATTCCCGGCTGATACTGCACTGGTTACCTAGCCACCCTTCTGATCTCGGGCTCAGGCCATGGCAGTTGCACACCTGCACTGCCTCCATGGCAATCCTTGCACCTGGGGATTGTTTTCTGTAGCCCTACAGTCCCCCTAACAGCACTTTATCTGCACTTACCTTGCACTTCACCTTCTGGCCGTTACTTACTTTCTTATTATTCTACTATCCCATGTACCGCACTTCTCCTCTCCCCTCGCACTTTTCTCTTTCCCCCTTCCCATGCACTTGCACGATCTGAATGACACTGGGCCTAGTAAGATTGCTCTCTGTCTTCCCCTGTTCCCCCTCCCTTGACTCGTCTCACCTTGAAACACTTGGTCTGGGTAAAGTTTACGCTACAACTTTACAACAAATGCTGCTGGAATGGTTGAACAATTCCAAACACATAGACATGAGACAGTCGGGATTTGTTAAAGGGGTTGGATGTGGACTAAACCTGCTAATCTTAAATCTTTTGAAAATGGAAGAATAAGAACTGGAAGCAAAGTGTACCTAGCGCTAATAGACTTCTCACATGCTTTCGACAGACATTTTGTGGGACAAAATGAATAAGTGGGGATGCCCACCTGGTCTACTCGCTGCAATTAAAGATATACATACTGGAACCAATGTGAAGATCCGATTGGACCAGACGGGGACACTTTGACGCTGCAGAATGTGTCAATTGCGGCTGAAACAAGGCTGCCCACTGGCAGCAATTACATTCAACATGTTCCTCTCTGACATCGGCACAGCATTTGAGAATGTACACTCCTTTCCACCTAAAATACACGGGACCCATGTAAGTTGGCTTTTATATGCTGATGATTTGATTCTCCTAGATATGACACCAATTGGGCTGCAGCGGAAGCTGAAAACAATTGAAATGTATGCCAACAAAAATGGGTTGGAATGTGAGATGATTTTGGTCCTGCAAAATCTGAAGTACTCAAAAAGAAGTAACGGAAAAAAACCTGAATGGCAACTTGGAGGGGAAAAACTAAAAATCGTAACAAATACACGATGTTTAGGAATGAACATCAGCTCGAGCTTAAACGATCACTCATGGGCCGAGTTAGCCAAAACAAAATGCCGCCAGTTGGCCTGTCAGGCTACCGTTAACAACAACAAATATGGAAAATGTACATTGAAATCAGTGATACATTTTTATAATCAAAAAGCGGTCCCTGCCCTGATATTCGGAGCAGAAAATGCGTTTGGATGCTCACATGAACTATGGGCAACACTAGAAAACATATTTTGGACAAAGGTGTTACACCTACCAATGGCATTCGGACCGCGTGCATTCGTTGCATTGAAAACAAAAGCAAGATTGAGCCTCTGGCCAAAAAATGCTGGGATAGATCTGACCTGTAGATTCTGTATGCAACAAGAGGGGTCCTTGAAACATCTTGTACTATTTTGTGATGGTATCAGTAGCCAAAGATGGAAGCACTTGTCGTCCTTGCTTGAGAAATACCAGATATTGAATGCTGAAGATTGGTGGTCAGCGATGTTTAGTGGAACTGACCATAAACTAATCTTTGCTTTAACATTTCTCATTGAAGACATAAGAAACCTTCTTGCAGCACCAATAGCGAGGAAGAATAACTTGGATCTGAAGACTCTGATGGATTTTATTTCTTGCTTTTTCTTTCATTGATGCATCACTTATTTAAAGGTTTAAATAAACCGTAAAAATAAAAAAAAATTTAAAAAAAATATGGGAAGGGTTTCCCGAATTTTAGACTTCATCTAACGGACCAATTTTGCAACATGGTTTTTACTGTAGAGTCCACGGTGCTCATCACAGCCACCTATCACATATAGCAACGGGCAGCAGTAAAGTTGGCAATCTTAAATGAATCTTGAAGTGAACTGAATTATTTTATGTTTAGGGGAATCAATCTTATTTTAGCCTAGGAAAGGCAGAGGTTGAGATTTTTTTTTTAATGTTCTATATAAGTGGGATTTTAGATAAGAATGTATCAGTTGATGTCTCTTTTGAGATAATGAATTGTATGGTTGTAGTATCTATGTAATTTTAATACAGTGTAAAAGGATTGATTCATTTCATCCAAAAGCACTTAATAAATAAAAGAAAATGAAAATATAGATTGCTATTACGGTATTTATTGAGCGCAGACCTCGTTTTGAGAAGCAACAGAGCCCTGTGGATTAAACACAAAATGGGAGCAACTGTGAAAACAGATGTCCCTGGTTCTTGTGTAGTTTGTTGAGCAAGACATGGTAACAATAACCAGTTTAAAACCATGATACCTCACACCCTAACAGACAACACATCCCGACACACAGCTCCAGCACCCAGACACAGGTTACACAATAGGACACATGCCAGCTGTAGGCACAAGGTGTCTACACTAAAGTACTCTGTAGGCCACACTCACAACCAAGAGAAACTCAACTCTACACACTTCTTACATAAGCAATATGTAACATGTAGCTCCTGACAACTCGCAACATATCTAGAACTTGCTCATACAGCGAGTCCTATATTTTCATATCTGCATATATGAACATTGTAACTAAGCAACCATGCCCCCTCCCCCCCGCTCTTGCGCGAGGCAGGCACCCCACCCCTTCTCATTTTGTCCCTAAAATCACTAAATCTGTCCCATTTTAACTGTCTTTTTTGAAATGTTGTGAACTTAATCTAGTCTACGGACTCCAATGTTTGCAGTTAAGCAACAGTGAGATTACATTATTTGCCCAGGATCACACACTTTGGTTAAGTAGTGAAGCTGGGATTTTAACCCACTTTGCAATGTAGGCCTTTAACCACATACTGTCCCCCTTCACTGTGCTGTATCAGCAGAGCTCTCGCGTTTCCCCATGCTAAGCGCGAGGATGGCATCCGGTTCTCATTTTATTCTTTGCATTCTGGAACTTGTAGTTTTTCCACTTCAAATTCGAGACGCTGAGAGCGCTCTGCTCTGGATACACGCGAGAGCCTTGTGTAAGGGAGTAATTGCTCAGGCCTCGTTCGCCACTCTCGGTGCCTACTAGCCTGTCGTCCCGCGCCATTTCTCCTCCCAGCCTGGGCCTCGCCTCCTGCGAGCTGCAGCCGCGCCCTTGCCCATCGCTAGGCCTTATTCCCCTCAGAGGGACCTCCAGCAGCGCCTGGTGCAGAGGCTTTGCAGAGAGGGTGCTCCTAGCAACTCCTCCCTGCGGACCCAGGGATAGACCAACCCGTCAATATATTACTAAATCCTTCGCCGCTTTGGTCGGAAGGAAATTGGTCGACATTTTTTGTCTCTCAGATCACCGCCTTTTTTTAACCGCAAATAGGTAGATAGCGGGTTGGGGTTACGTATATAGAAAGGGTGGTGAGTGCTAGATAAGGGGATTTTGCGGTAAAAAGTTTGGTTTAAACCATTTTACTTTCGACCTAAAAAATCCAGTTATCTAACAAAGACGCATAAAAATATGTTGGGTAGAGCAGGATGGCACCTTCCTTTTCCACATCGTCACTGGAAGCCTGAATGCAAAGTGATGTTAAGCTTTGAAAACTTAAACACACCCAACAGAACAAAGCGTGAGAAGGTCCCCCTGCTTATAGTCATTCACCGACTTCGTGATGTGAAAAAACAATGTAAAAGCAGACAAGGGCAGACCGTTTTAAAACATTTGGGATATTGTATGATTAGGTTTGTCTTGAAACTATTTAGTAGCTAAATGAATATTACGCCCACACATAACCTTTTCAATGCCGAGGTGCCGCTGGACTGGGCGTGAGATGTGGGGTGCGCTAGTACCCTAAGTTAGAAAGTGTATAAACACACTGTGCCAAAATGAACACCCTTTCCTAGGCCATTTAAAGGGTTAATGTGCAGGGACGTCATTTCACCAAAATGTCAGGGGTAGCGGAAGTCACATTCCACGACCCTTGACCCCCCTGGTGACATCACAGGAAGTGATGTCATTTGACCCCACCCCGAAGTGATATCGTAGGAGTGATAGAAGACGACCTTTCACCGTTGACAAAACAGGAAGTGACATCACATAGCATTGTACACTACGAAAAATGTGGTTACCATATCACTATAATGTGATGTACATTTCATACAAGAATGGATCGCCATATGTAGCGTTAAGATCAGTGTGTATAGGCCCGTATTACCAAATTACTGTGAATGCAAGCAGATGTCCATGACCAAATGATAATGATGTGTTATTATATAGCACTTACGCCTAAGCGCTTTATATTGATATATTGATAAATTATATTTATATCGACCTCAGAAGGATGAAAGGCTGAGTTGAGGTGTTTAAGAACAGACTAAATCAGTGACTCACCCCCTGAAGTGTTCCTGAAATAAACCTTTAATGAGTCTAGCAATTATTGTATAGAATTCCAGAAAGACACATTAATTGGTATTCCTATTCTTTCTTATTTAGGGTCAGTGCTGAGAGTGTTAGACTTGTGGCACTCCTGTTCTTATTTTTCTTCTTTTTTTAAAGGGGCTTTAACAAGAAAGCCAGCCACTTCAGAAGAGCCACAAGGTGCTGCCACAGGCCAGGAGCTTGCATTACAAAAAAAAACAAAAAAAAAAACATATTTTTCTTTTTTCTAGAGGTCGCAAGGGAGACCTCAGAGGTCGCAAGGGAGACCTCTGGCGACCCCTAAATGACGTTCCTGTTAATGTGAGGACTTCCCCCAGACAATGACCCATTTCAGTTGCATGAAATATTTGCAATCCAGGTCGAGGCCATCCTGAAGATGCCATCATATGGCAACAGGGTGTACTCCTTCACCCCCTGCATGCAGCAGATATGAGGGCATTGGGTTGCCAAGACCAGCCTGCAAGACCCTACAGTGCCCCTGGCCAGCCCTGCCCTGGTATTTCACAAGGAACTACTCATTTTACCTAACACCTCAGTGCCTTAAAGAACAAATCCAGTATTTGACGAGTGAAACTGATGTCAAAATAACATGTGTATTGCTTCTGTTCATGAAATTACAGGCTGGTCAATGGGACAAAGGATTTCTCCTTGCTCCAACTTGGCCTGCAGCTAGCTTTCTCATGGTGGCAACAGTAAAGACAGACACAAGTGATCACAGTTCAAGGTGGGAAAAAACGCCTAATCTAAATCTAAGATGGGGAGCAGGCTAAGACCATCACATAACAATAAGGCAGTCCTAATGGCGTCTTGTCAAATAAAAGGGCCTATACTAAGAAAAACCTATCCTTACAACTAAATACAAAAGGGTGTGGGATGGAGTTCACAAGAAAGAAGTGTTCACAAATGATAAGTCAGGATGTGTTAGATGGGGGTCTCCTTTCCCCACGTTTTGAGCATGAGACAAAGCGGGACTCCTGAGCTCAGCACACGCTTGAGCTTTCCCAGCACGAGACAACAGTTCTGCCCTCAGTCATCAGGACCTTCAGTGGTTAAGTCTCTTTTCTACAAAAAGTCTCTTGCCTCCGAGGACCTGATGTGTTCCAAAATAATAAAGAAAAGTTCCTTTCTGCTTGTCCGTTGGGTGATACCTTTTCCACCTCTGGATCCCCCTCTTCCGGACTCAGATCCACAAAAAGTTCTTAATGATATCAAGACCTTCGGCGGTTCGATCTCTCGCTTCCGAGGCCTAGTACATTCAAAATCATAAACAAAAAGTTCCTTTTTACTTATACTTGGGGGATGGTGTTCACCCATGTGCCCCGCTCTTCGGAGTTCAGACCCCTCTCAAATATCGGCTGGTTCACTCCGGCTTGTATTCACAAGATTTCTTCTGTTGCATTCATATGTTGGTGGGGTGATGGTATTTCACCCCTGGATCCCTCTCTTCCGGGCTCAGACCCTTCTTGAATATTTGCCTCCCTCTGTCGGGTTCACTACGGCTTTTGTCAAATCACTTTCACTTATAACAGTCACAAATCTTAATGTCTTTTTAAACAGTTCACTGTGGACACCCCCCTGTCGGGTTCACTTCTGTCCACACACTGTTCATTGGGACTTTTAGGCTTCGCCCCTTATCAGCATCCCTCCATCGTGTTCACTGTTGCCACTTCACAGTTCCTCTTACTTTCTTATGATACAGGATTCACTTACCCTGGCTTTTCAATGGTTTGTCGGTCAAAGACTTTCGACTGTGCAAGGATTTTACTAGACCCTTGTATGACCACTTTGCCCTTTTCCTTGCAGCTCTCCTAGGGCCTTCTGGTATCAGTGGTTTCAAAACATTTGGGATCAACCAGAGTCTCTCGAATAAACACCCACGTGGTGCCGGACACCTCTACAGCGTTTTCTCCCTTAATGTTTAACAGTTCTTTAAACTTAACTTTTCTGCTATTTTCTAACTTTCATTTATCAAGTTCGGTTTCTTATCGGCTCTCCCCTCGACTCACGGGCTGTGATGAACTGCTTTGCTTTTCTTAGCTCTGGAGTCAAGGACGGTACCACGGTAGCAAGTGTCACTCCCTGGCTTGGTCATCAGCGGAGGTAGGCTCAGTTTACCGCTTGCATCTGCTGCAACACACGTCGGCTATTGTTCGCGGCCTTACGATTCCTTCCACAAAGTTTCGCTGGCCTTGGTTGGAAAGGGTAAGGTGCTTCTCTCCTTGTCGCCCCTTCGGTCCTCGCCACCTTTCTCTTCCACGTGAACTGCCGTACTTGGATAGCTCTCTCATCATGCCGTCTGCCCTGCTCTCGTGCTCCACCTTTTATCACTGATGGGAAGGGAAAGGGCAGTCAGGTGTGTCAATTACCTGACCTTGCCTAACTCTGGTGTTGGGACATGTCTGGTAAACAGCTCTGTTGTTAGTCTGTAGTTTGTTACAATCTAAGGTGTTCGTGTCGGAAAAGGGGGTTGGGGGGTTGATTTTTTGATTATTCTACGTGGTTGGATGGGGAAAAGGTGTTATAAGAAGGGGGATTCCGTGTCTCCCCCGTCAGCGTCCCACTTCCACTCCCCGAGGACCCTCCATCCAGGTGATCTTCCCGCACAGGTCCACCCCAGGAACTAGATCCAATAGCAATGGCCGTGTCCTGGCCGCCTGGATGACAGAACCCCGGGAATAAGCAAGTGAGAGACCTTCAGGTTTCTCACAGCACATAGGCAGCACTCACTGCCAATCAGCCCTGAATGGGGCGGAGACATTGGCATATAATCTTGCAATAGAACAGTGGTCTTCAAACATTTTAATTTTGACCCCCGCTGAGCAAATGTTGGGCAGCCTACCCCCCTCCTCCCACACACAGTGCCAAAAAGCTATTAAGTTCCAATCGCCATTAATTTTCGCGTACCGTCCCACAATCGGGTAGGGTGACCAGACATCCCGGTTTTGACGGGACTGTCCCGGTATTTGGTGCTCGGCCCCCCCCCCCCCTCTCAAGATTATGTTTTCATTGGAAACTGCAGTGATTCCAGGTTTTTTGTAGTAGGTCTTCATAGCTGCCAGGCCGGAATCCACAACCTCACACAGAAGAAATGCTGCATTTTACAACTTACGATAGTGTTAGTTTGTGATACATTAATTATGTGTTTCTTTGAACAGTAACACTTAAACCCCCTTCTCCTCCAAACGCTACTGATGTGTAGTGCCCTGAGAGCTACTTTCAAGAGTTAGTTCTACTTTTATGTTAGTTGCCCTGTCCCGTTTTTTTCCTTTCTAAATCGGGTCACCCTACAATCAGGCCACCCTGCTCAGTCCCAGGGCTCCCCCCTCCCAGCACAGTTCCTGGGCTCCCCTACACCTCTCCCAGTTCAAGTCCCAAGACTCCCACACTCTACTCCCAGAACAGTCCCACAACTCCTCCCAGCACAGTACCTGACCCCTCACCCCTCCCCAGTTCAGTCCCAAGACTCTCCCGCCCCCCAACGCTACTTATGTGTAGTGCCTTGACAGCCACTTTCAAAAGTTAGTCCTACTTTTATGTTAGTTGCCCCGTCCAGTTTGTTTCCTTTTTAAATCTGGTCACCATACAATCGTGCCACCCCGTACAGTCCCAGGGCTCCACCTCCCAGCACAGTCCCTGGGCTCCACCTCCCAGCACAGTCCCTGGGCTTCCCCACCCCACTCCCAGGGCTCCCACACCCTTCTCCCAGAGCAGTCCCTGGGCTTCCCTACCCCTCTCCCAATTCAGTTACAAGGCTCCCCTACCCTTCTCCCAGCACAGTCCCACAGCTCGCCCCATCCCTCCAAGCACAGCCCCTAGGCTCCCCTACAAGTCTCCCAGTTCAGTCCCAGACTCCCCCTTCCCTCTCCCAGCACAGTCCCGTGGCTCCTCCCACCCCCCCAGAGCAATTTCTGGCCCCCTACCCCTCTCCCAGTTCAGTACCAAGACTCTCCCTCCCACCCCACTTCCAGCACAGTCCCTGGGCTGCCTCACCCGACTCGCAGCACAGTCCATGTGCTCCCAACCCCTCTCCCAGTTCAGTCCCAAAGCTCCACAACCCACTCCCAGCACAGTCCCTGGGCCCCCTGTAACAAGCCAAGCGGGAAATGACCACTCTGAACACAAGTTATTTGGAACTGAAGTCAACTTTATTCTCCTTATAGCAGGAATTGAGGATTTGGTGTATATCAGGAGGTGCAAAGGCCCCAACCTCTAAACAGGCTTGCTAATCCTTTCTCAAATGTCCATAGTCTGGTGCAACACCTTATCCTTTATATGCAGGGAAAGGTTCCTGTCAAGAGTTTCTTCTCTTCCCTGCTCGTAATCCCCTTCTCAGAGACAGGCGTGCGTATGAGTCTTAATGCATAGCGAAACTGGAATTGGGCAGGTTCCCCCTTCACATGCATTAACGTCTCATTGGCTTTCTTTGCCCTTATGCCCTTTCAGGATAATGTTAGTTTGTAGCTTAGGGCATCAGTTATGTTCCATCACCTTTATATCAGTTCACTTGTTAAGCGTTATGCTGGCTAAGCAGCATCATTCGCCCCTTCTGTCTATCTGAGCGTATATTTCACTTTTCACTCTCACCTTCTATTCTTGCCTCGCCGACGTACCTCTGTATCTCTGCTCGGATTCACCTTCAGCTGCCATCCGAGTCGGTGTCAGGCCCCGACCTCGATCGCCAGATCAGCTGCGGCTCTCCCTTGCTTCCGGAGCCACGCTCTAGCAACTGTCCACTGAGTCTCGGCCGGTCGCCGGCAGACTCCTCCCTCACAACGGCGGGGCTGATGCAGTGAGCGAGTCCTCGGCGGCTCGTCTGCCAAGGCCACACAAGACTATCAGCTGCTCACCTCGCTGGTTTCACTCGCTCTCCGTTCGTAGCAGAGCATCCACGGACCCAACCTCGGAACTCTCATCCGGTTCCGAAACTATCAACAATGTAAAGTCTTTCGGGCCTCTGGCAGATTAACTCTTTAACCTCAGCGCTCAACAGGAGCATATACAACAACGTAATTTTCCGGCTAACTTCCTCTGCTAATATGCCCACTCGTATACGGGCTCGCCTTCCTGGGGAACTTCCTCCTCTTCCTCCTCCAACGGCTGTTTGTTTTTCCCCACACACGAAGATAGAAAAGAAAACAGAGAACATTCCATCAGTCAGAGGGAAGTACCTCATAAGGCATTCTTTCACTTCTCATTGGAGCTTGTATATGTCTTTTTACTTCATAAACCCTCCCCTCTAGAGTCATGATGACATCATAATAGCATTCAGTCTTCAGGGCTGAATGAACCGTTGTCTAATTGGCTCTGGCTTGTGCTCTGATCTTGTTCTTGTTCTTCTTTCCCCACCTCATCACACCCCCTCACCACAATCCCTGGGCTCCCTCACCCCACTCCCAGCACAGTCCCTGGGCTCCCTCACCCCACTCCCAGCACAGTCCCTGGGCCCTGTGAGAAACCTGAAAGGGTCTCACCTGCTATTCCCCGGGGGTCTGTCATCCAGGACGCCCGGAAACGGCCATCGCTATTAGATCCTGTTCCTGGGGGTGGACCAGTTCAGGCTAATCACCTGGGTGAGGGGTCCTCGGGGAGTGGAAGGGGGACACTGAAGGGCGAGACACGGTATCCCCTTCCCTGTAACACCTTTTCCCCATCCTACCAGGTAGGATACCAAGACGTTTACCCCACCCCCCTTTCCCGACACGAGCGACAATGGACTAACACCAGAGCCGTATACCTGACATGTCCCAACACCCTGGTAAGGCAAGGCCAGACAATTTGTAATCATTACACACACACACCCGACTCCTATCACACTTCCCCACAAAGATAAAAGGCGGAGCACGAAAGCACACTCTGAGCGAGGAAAAGCACATGACGATGCAGCCGTTCCAAGATGGCGATTTAACACAAGGAGAAAGGCGGCGAGACCGGAGAGGGTTGCAAGGAGGGAAGTGCCCTTGACTTCAAGAAGCCGTTGCTTTCACGAGCCTTAGAAAGTGAGAAGCCTAAGACTGGGAACTGACGCTGATCTATCCGACACTGTGCATCAAAGGTATCCAAGGCGCTTCCGTGTTGATAACCCTTGCCGGGAGGAGAGATTACCGCTGTGGCACTGTCCTTGGCTCCTGCAAGTAAGCCACGCCAGTCAAATCAGCACAGCCGGTGAGTCGGAGAAACAGATACAAAATCAGCTTGTGTTTGAACGAAGGCGGGCGGCAAAATTATATGAAGAAATCCACAAAGGACAGTGTTTGAAGCGCATGTGATGAGAGGCGCGAACAAGTGGAAACTAGAATGGTGAATGTACTTTGAAACAGCCAAATAAGATTCCAAGGTCTCTGTAAGGTATCCAACTGAATGGCAACTGTATTATAAAAAAGGAAGGGCTCTGAGCCCGTCTCAGGGGGTTCCTGGGTGAACCGTGAGTCACTCGAGAAAGAATACTTTTGAAATCGTAAAATAAAGGGATATGAGCCTGGCTGAAGGGGATCCAGGGAGAGACACCCAAACCATATAATTATAAGACAATAACTTTCTAATTTTGTTTTGTACATCAGACCCTCTGAATCAACAAACTTTGATGGAAAAAGAGACTTGAGTATAGAAGGCGCTGATGCTGGAATTGGAACTTTATCCAGAGTGTGCTTGGCCCGAGTGAACTGCCTTGGCGTGTGCTGAAAACATGGGGGAAGGGAGGCCAACAGCCCGAACTTCCCGATTTATCTTTTTGTGAACACTCCTTTCTTTTTCATGAACAATTCCCCACACTATTTGTAAATTAGCTGTAAGGATTGGCAATAGGTTTTTCAGTATTTTGACAAGATTTCAGTAGGACTCCATTCTTTATTATTTGATGGTCGTAGCGGGCTCCCATTTTAGATTTAGGTTTAAATAGGCGTTTATCAGACCCCTTTGAAAGTTCAATAACACCCTTGAACTGAAGTCACTTGTGTCCGTCTTACTTTGATACCATGCCTTTCTCACAGCTCCCACAACCTACTCCCAGGGCTCTCCCACTGTTCTCCCAGCAGCCCAAGGGCTCTCCTTCCGCTCCCCCAGTTCGTTCCCAAAGCTCCCCCAACCCACTCCCAGCACAGTCCCTGCGCTCCCCAACCCACTCCCAGCACAGTCCTAGGGCTTTTCCACCCTTCTCCAAGATCTGTTCAGGGGCTCCCCCATTCCGCTGCCAGCAAGGCCCTGGGATACACCACCCCACTGCCAATACTTCCCCTTACCTTGTGCCGCAGCCGGTCCAGACGCCTTGCCGTTCCTTGGGCACAGATGGAAACACACAAACCTGGAAGTGAGCTCTCTTGCCCACTGACCCTAAGCCTGGCCTCGTCACACTGTGCATGGGCCACGTTGTGATAGGATATGCATCCCATTCCAAGCCATTTATTTGGTTCACCTGCTTCATTTTGTTCTATTTTCAGGCTGTGGTGCTGCATCCCCCTGGGGGGCTCGCCCACCATAGAGGCACTAGCCCGCGACACAGAACAAACCAGTCCGGCTAGCATAGAATGCCATCATTATCTGCAGGAGTGTGAAGTTGTGAGCCTGTTTTGTGTATACTAATTGACTTTCAGAAAGATTTCATTTAACTGTACCTTTTATGCTTCTCATTAGATCAGCACTTCTAGCACTGGTATTTTGTCATGGACATTTAAATTCGATCGTGAAACAAGTGAATTTTAGCTTGTTAGAGCTGAGTGCGCTTACTTGATTTTGAAGCAGGACTACATTGCACAGAAGCCTTTGAGCCTATGTAACAAGATTGGCGGCGCATTGGCACTCGTCACGTTTGGCAGGTGGGTTTGTGCCGGTTCGTGTGACAAGGTGCACTGAGGTCTTGTTTCTAGGTAAGCTCTCTTTGTAACTTGAATCCTTACATAGTACTTCGGTGTGTCATAAATGGCAGCACTGTCAGAACCAATGCTGAAGAATCCTGCAGGAGTGAAGCTGGTCCTCTAAACCCCCAAAGCCTGCCTGCCCAACAATCCTGTAACAATAAAACTACTGGACAGGCAAACCCAAGGGAAAAGGGGAATTGGATTGAGAGAAAAGAGACAACAAGTCTGGAACTCTCTGGAACTCCTACTGCTGGCACTTCTGTCTGCAGGAAAGAACTGGTATTATTTTTCAGTAGTGCTCCTAAAATAAAAATGCAGTCTTAGAATACCCTTTTCTATTTCTCTACAATGACTAACCTTCTGATTACTAGATTCTATTACCTGTAGCCTAAGCTCGAATTGCCGTTAGGCTATTTAATTTCTTAAGTGGTTATGTAGCAATATTGTAGGTAGTCTGCTGTAATTCGATTGTTGACAATGTAGTACCATTTATCTTTTCTTCTAACACCACCTCGAATGTCCTTAAAAATAATCACCCAAAAACTTATCAATACTACTATTCCAGTTTTGAAATAACTTTTGAACTTAACTTTTTAGGAATTAAATAATACCTTGTACTATTTCGGACGAAGATGTTGTTATTTTGTAACTGAGGACAAAATTGGAAGAATTCTGCTTCATCTAAGGCTTCAAATATTTTCGAACATCCTCTGTGAAGAAACGCGCTCGTATTGAAGAAATAACGAATTCCAAGATGTCCGCAACGCTTGAACGACGTCGTTATGTCCTTTTTTCTAATCACACGCATCCAAATACACTCGGTACACGCTCGCGAGCAATACGGACCCAACTCTCGCTCGTAGAAAATGAAGTTTACGTGCACGTGAGCAAATCAAACACGACTCGCGCTTGTAAAAAAATGAAGTTAGTACTTTTTAATGTTTAAACATTAGAAACATGGCGCATAGAAGCGCTCGCCTTTTAGTGGTTACTAAATAACAAAATAGGTGCTTACCATCTTATTAAAGTTAACCAGTCTTACAAATTATTATTCTAATTTCAGTAGAGAAACTTTAACATAAATTGTCACTTGAATCCCAATAAATTAATCTCTAAAGATCCAAAAGTTCACTTAGCTTTGTCGTTTACTGGATGAGTAGATACAGCTGCTCAGCATCAAAGTCACTTGCAACAAGTTTCTGGGTACAGTTGCTCAGCTTCAGAGACACTTGAAACTAGTTTCTTTCTTCTACTGCAGTCTTAATCAAACTTGAATACTATGTTAAATGTAAAGCTATAATACTGTAATCTACCACTTATTATGTGGAAATAAACCTTATTTATTGGAGCTAACTAAAACATGACCTACTCTGGTAAAAACTTTAATGAAAGGAAGTTTAGAACTTTTTAGAACATTCCACAATGACAACACAATGCTGCCTGCAGTAAACTAAACCAATCACTGCTGAGAAAGTGTTCCACCATCTTGGCTTGGGAGAATCTCATCTTTCTAATTGGAAAAAAGTAGTTAAGGAAATATGAACAAATATTTTAGTGAAACTTTCTACCCTCACACCTTGGATGATTTAAATAATTCAATACTTTAACAAACCCCGCTTTCTAGGAATAATAGCTGTAACTTCTAAAAGGACCCTTGCAAATGTGAGGTACAAAATGTGAAAACCTGACAATCACCTCATAGACGAGCCTTTAGTAGTGGTAACCCTAACACAATCCTAGGAGAAACCCCACTAACCTCGGTCCCCAGCTAAATAATCTCGAGCTGCTGCCATATTAAACCGATATATGACCATGGATAGTTTGCCCATCGAAAAAGCTACAGACCCATCTGGAGCACAAGGTCTCGAAGGAATACCAAAGAGCGGAGATGGCGCGACTGTGATTCACTCCTCTGTCCAAACTTTAGCAACTAATCAAACCATAGGTAGCCTGCTTAGTACAATCATGGATAGCGTACCTTAAATCTGTCGACCGTAAGCCTAAATGACTTGGATTCTTCAAACATTTCCAATGAGACAAAGGAAATTACACCCATAAACAATGGGTCTATAGTCAGGACAGATAATCGGACAGAAAAAAACAAAGCTCTCATTGGTTATGTTGCCGTCTGATGGGGACTTGTCCTGTACGAATAGATCACGTTTACCTTGCAAGCCTGCGGTAAAATAAAGACAGCAAAGTCTCTAACTATTACATACTCTTTCATTAGTAAAACATGCCATAGAGGTCAAAGCCTCCTTGTCAAATCCAGGATTGATATCCTGTTTCTATCCGAGAACTGGCTCCATTCGAGCTGGACCGTTTTTCTGTTGCTATACCAGATTCACACCTCATCCTTTAGCAAGATCGCCTTGATCGAGTCGGAGGTGGGGTTGCCGTCATCTATCCTAAACACCTTAACATTCACTCAGTACAAATTCAGGATATTCCAGGTTGAGAGATATTACATGTTTAGTTGTTTGCATCGTCCACCAGAATATCTGCCGGGATAAAAAAAAAACCTTATTGAAACAATCAAACCATTTATGAACACTAATTCAATAAATATCATATTGGGGGACTTTAACTTGGGATATATGGATCCCAATGATATTGATGAATTGAATTGCTTGGCCACCCTGGAAGAACTTAATTTTTCCCAATTAGTGAGAGGCCTCTCACATTAAAAAGGGCAAACTATTGACTGGATTCTTGTAAACCGTGATGTCAACGCTCAAATTACTCAGTCTACATGCCTGTGTTCCGACCATTTGGTAATGAACTTTGACTTAATACTGCAGGGTAAAACGAAGACCCTTGGGGCTAGCCCAACTACAACTGTGTGTCGAAATCTAACAAAATCTCATGCAAGACCATGATGCTATTTTGCTTTCAGAAATACAGGAAGACTCCTTCCTAGCAAAAACGACTGAACAAAAAGTCAATTGCTATCAGATGTGTGGACCTCATCTCACCTATGAGGCCGAAGATGGTTAGACCACAGAAAAACCTATTTGTTGGCACTACCAATGTAATAAATCTCTGTGGTTCTAAACGTCAAGTGGAGTGAAAAGGGCATAAGTCTGGCCTTATCGAACACATGCAAGAATGGGCTATTGCACAAGCTCAATACAAAGCAGCCCTATTAACCGCCAATATAGAGTTTTACAAGACAAAAATCTCAAAGGCAGCAAACTCTTCCTGAGAACTGTTCAACCTATTGCACAATTTAGAGTAAGGGCACGTAGCTTCTACCGGCCCCTTACCTTTCCTGAGTGGTGCAATGGACTTATGGACCTTTTTGTGTCCAAAATCAAAAAGATCAGAGATGCCATTGAAGCTAAACTGCCAAGAAGACAATTGTCGAAAGAGATTCAACATCTTGAAGATTTACCAAAAAAAGATCTGTTCTTATCTCCCAAATTCTCTTGCCGACGTGTATCAATTACTGAAGTGGGGAAAATTATACTTGAAAGCCACAAATTGTGCGAGTGACATTTGTCATGGAAAGATTATTAAAGAATGTTCCCTGTGCTTGGTTAAGACAATTAGCACAATTGTAAATGAAACCTTCTCTTTCGGTTTAATTCTGGATTATCCAAAAGACACTTGTATTACACCTATTATTAAAAAGGCCTCACTCAACCCGGATGATCCTGCGAGTTACCGACCTATTACAAATGGGAGGTCCTCTGGAAAGTTCTTGATAAAATTGCTTAACTTCAGCACCTTGTCACCTCCCACAATTTACTTGGAATATATCAATCTGGATTACGCCCTATTCACGGTACAGAAACATCTGTGCTTGATATTCACACCAATGTACTGGACATTCTTGATGAAGGCAAAGCAGGGCTACTGATGTTCCTAGATTTGTCAGCCACCTTCGATGTTTTGGATTACGTGATACTGATGGTGCACCCGTCTAATGATCTTAATCTGAGCCCACAGTCATTCAACTGGATCAATTCCTTTCTATGGGGTAGATCGGCCAAGGTAGTTTTGGGTCAATCATCTTCCAATGCCCACTCAATCTCGCAAGGAGTCCCACAGGGCGCCAGCCTATCCCAACTACTATTTAACTTATACATCACGCCACTACATGACTTACGGTTCGAGAAACAAATCACTTTGCAAACGTATGCTGATACCCAGCTGCTGTTGACGTTGTGCGGCAAGAAGGATGAAACCTGCATAATTAAAAATGCATTCAATGTGGTCAGCGGCTGGATGAAGGAAAACTGGCCATGTTTAAATGACCAGAAAAAGAGTTACTCTTACTGGCCATTGTGAAGGCATCATGAAACAAGACACAAACAACAGAATTAAAGTTCAAACTAAATATATTTATTAACTTAAATTGTAGAAGGTTTAACTTGGCCTATGCAAAGGCAGGATTTCCCTACCTAAAGAAACGAAGGATTGTCGGAGTCAAAGAGTTCAACTTAAAAGTCTGTCTGTCCAAAACCCAGGCATGCCCTCATAACTAAAGCTAAACAGTGTATAGGGATGTCAACAATCAAAGAAATGGGGATCAACACAAAGTTATGAGCTTCCTATAGCTCTTCACTTCCTTATCAGCTCCCCTTCCCCAAGTTCAAGTAAGTTCCACAAAAGTCTCAGAATTACCTTCCTCCATGTTCCAGGTAATACTGTTCCACACAATCCTTGGGGTTCCCTTCCCCAATGAGAAAAGCGCCCCAAGACTTTAGCTCAGCTACTTGTACTTGTTTCAGTCTTTCAAAAAGTTAAACACAACTCAAGGTCAGCCCGACCCTCTTTCTGGATTGCTTCACCAGCTCACTTGCAGTGCTTCTCCTTGGTCCATTTCACAATGTCTTTGTTTCTTACAGTTCAGGGCTCACTGCTCTAGGCGCGGTTGTCAGACCAAACGGTCCACCCATCACAGGTCGCGCAACCAGAATCCCTAGACTCCTCGGCACACAGGTTCTTCTAGACTTTTCAATGTGTACAGAGTCATGTTCCTTGGTTTCTCTTTATTGGCCTTTATGTGCAGTATTTACACTCCTCTGGCTTCTCCTGGTTAGCCTATTGGCTCTGCCATAACGTGTCACACACCTCTTGCCAGTCTTTGGCCCTGCCGCACTGCATTTACTCATGAAGTTCAGTTTGTGGTGGTCTTGCTCATGTCCCACCTTTCTACGGCACTCTTTCACATTTGCACGCTTTTTCACAATGTTGTTTTCATATGGGCACTGTCTCTTTGGCTGTCCTCTGTTATATCCTTTGCCCATAAAGTTGTACTCAATTCAACATTCAATACGTTTAGATACAAGGCTTCATTCAGTTCGGCATTCAACATCTGTTAAATATGCTTAATTTCAAGTTTCCTTTCACTTCGGTAGTCAATATGCATAAAATATACTTAATTTCAAGTTTCCCTAAGAACACTCCAGCAGTCGAGTGCCTCTCCCCGACACTAACCGTACCTCAGAGTTAATCCTCTGTGGTTCCGACTGCTTCTGTCCTGCTTCTTAGGTCGGCCGGCCAGTTCCGGTGGGTCCAGCTTGCACATCAGGGCCTGTCTTGCCCATGCTGGTTGCTTTGCTTCCTCTGTGTGCACGCAGATGGCGTGCTGCTTCCAAATGCACTTTTGCATCTCCGGATGCTCATTCCTCGACACAAAGGCTCCCTTTCCTGTGAAAGCCCAAAAGCCTAACTCGTCTTGGGATTGACAGACTTTCTGGGCTGATAGCCGGAGTCCTGACTCCTCCACAGTTGCAGCCACAGCTGCCTCCTTCAAAAACAGGTCTCCTGCCGGTCTCCTCCCCACATGCCTCCCTGATTCTCCCTGTGGCGTTCTCTGTCTCTCTCTTTATACACCTGAAACCCCATAACAGGTTGCAGGCGTGGACCCTTCATTAAGTTTGCCTGACCATGATTAAGGGGACATGCCTGCCTCTCACCCTACTCTGCAGGCATCTTGCTCGTCCCAGTACCAGAGTGGTAAAATTAAGCCGTAGTGTTCATTACTCTCAGTCTCCTCTTTCTCGTCCCAGTAGTTTCAAAGGTTAAATGTGGGGAAATTAGGGGAAGGTCTTGCAGTAGCCCATAAAGGCGGGGGAGGGTTAGGTTGGTCACCTGTAGGGAAAGGGGGATACCATGTCTCACCCATGGGAACACTCCTCTCTCTTACCCTGCTTCTGTGTCTCAAAGATTTATAATTTTTCCTGATGTTACCCTGACCGGAGGAAAAGGGGTAACAACATCCCACAAATGCTTCTGGGGTTATGGATTCATTATGGAATGGGAAGGGGGAGCACCTTGTCTCTCACAGGGACGTCATCTCCCCAATTCCCAAGGACCCTTTACCCAGGTGATCCTCCCTCGCTGCTCCACTCCCAGGGTCAGGAACCAAAAGCGACCACCTTTCCCTGGCCATCTGAGAAGGGGATCCAAAGGGAATAGAGGTGAGGACGCCTTCAGGTTTCTCACACCACCCCGACTATGTTGAAGACACTGGGTATGTTTATGACTCCCTAGCACTTGGCTCTTACTCCATTCTCCTTCCAAAAAGGCAACGTCTTTGGGCATCATATTAGACTCAGATATGAGCATGAATGCTCACATCTCAGCCACTGTCAGTGCCGGTCACTACCATATCCGGTTGCTTCGTCAGATAAAGCCCTTTATAACGGATACCAACGCAGCCACCATTGCAAGAGCAAATGTTGGAAGCAAATTGGACTTATTGGTGAGGGCCCCCGCATATGGTATAGAGCGACTTCAAATGGTTCAAAATGCAGCCGCTGGAATAGTATCCAATGTTGGCAGGTGCTCTCACATCTTGCTTGTATTAAAAACGATTAATTGGTTACCAATTGCGCAGAGGGTCAAATGTAAAATTTTAACCATCACCCACACGTTTATATAGTGAGGCACCGGTCTATCTTAAAGAATGCCTTAAATTGCACAAGTGTATTCAAGCATTGCGCTCATGTTCCCAGCAGTTACTATCCACTAAATGCCTCAAACACACCTGAGAGGGTGGGAGATCTAGTCCGGTTCTTGCACCTACATTGTGGAACAAGTTCCCCCCCCCCCCCACTGCATGAGATCTGACTAACCACCACGCCTTTAGAAAAAGGTTGAAGACTTTCCTCTGCACTGGATTCGTTATGTAGAATTCATCTTAATCTGTAATGATCGGTCCCTTGTCTTATTAACCTATGGCAGACCACCGCTTTGTTTTGTGTTACAGCGCTTTGATGCCTAAGGGTTTAAGCGCTATACAAATAAATGAAATAAAATAAGCAGTTTGGTAGCAGGTGTAAGGTACTCAGATCCCTAAAGACTCCTTCCGAGTGAGCGAGTGTGGCGGAAATCAACAATAGAGGGTGCAAACAATAGAGAGATGTTGTGCCTCCATCTGAGGTGAGCGGGCAAATCTAAGGATCTCCTTGAAATGTAAACACAGCAGGTCATGCAATAATAGAGTAACACAGGGTTCATTCAATTGGAATAGGGATGATCATGTACAGAAAAAGGTGCATGTGACCCTACAAGAGTAAAGGCAGGTGCAATGTAGTGCATGGCTGTGCCATGCAGGCATCCGTGGCCTTGCCGAAAGTAGCTTGGACTGATCTTCTCCACAAGTGGAGAATGGAGAGAGATGCATCTAAAAGAGCAAGAGGATCTGGCAGAAATCACAAACAAGTCTAGAAAACAAGCTCAAAAGGACAAAGTATTAACAGGTTTTATATATTCATCGGATTACACATTAGTTACAGTGCGATTGACTAATATAGTCTGAATGCACATCACTCAACATTGACTTCACACCATGAGTCCTGGGCCAGTGCTCACATTATCGGACCAGAGTACGTATGACAAGTCTTTATCAAGGTGATTGCCAAGCGACCATTAAAAAGGAAATGCCATCCAATGCAATGGACACTGGAACACCACGTGTGAGCAAGGCCTTAGTACATGGTAACGGTCACAGTAAACCTGAGGAACCAAATGCAGAGCTGCGGATCATCAACTGATTGCCTGCTGTTGCAGCGGGTATTAAATCCCACAGGCCAGCAAGTGGCTGTGCACACCTCATCAGTCACACTCATCAGCCCAAAAAGTTCCCAATGGCAGAGTAGGCCCTCACCTGGAAAGGTGTATTCAGAAATAAATAGCCAAAATTCCAGAGGAGGTCGTTGCACAATGGAGAAAAGCTGGATGACTCCTAGCACCAGGAAGCCCCTTGCAGTAGCTGAACGGAGATTCGCAGCACCGGGAGACACCTGGCTATGGTTGAATGCAGATTCCCAGCACCGCGAGACACCTTGCTGTGGCTGAATTGAGATTCCAAGCAACAGGAGATGCATGCCTGTGTCTAAATTGAGAGTCCCAGCACCGCGAGACACCTTGCTGTGGTTGAATGCACATCCCCAGCACTGGGAGACACCTTGATGTGGCTGAATTGAGATTCCAAGCAACAGGAGATGCATGCCTGTGTCTAAATTGAGAGTCCCAGCACCGCGAGACACCTTGCTGTGGTTGAATGCACATCCCCAGCACTGGGAGACACCTTGATGTGGCTGAATTGAGATTCCAAGCAACAGGAGATGCATGCCTGTGTCTAAATTGAAAGTCCCAGCCCCGCGAGACACCTTGCTGTGGTTGAATGCAGATTCCCAGCAACTGGAGATACATGGGTGTGACTGAATTGAGATTCCCAGCACCGGGAGACACCCTGATGTGGCTGAATTGAGATTCCAAGCAACAGGAGATACATGCCTGTGTCTCAATTGAGATTCCCAGCACTGGGAGACACCTTGTTGTGCCTGAATGGAGATTTCCAGCACCAGATAACCCCTTGGCTGTGGCTGAATGGGTATTCCAAGCACAGAGAGGGCCTTTGGGATTCCAAGGACTAGAAGAGCAGTGCTGTAAATGGATGGAGGTGTCGAAAACTAGGCAGGCATTGGTGTGAATGGAGATTCCAGAGGAATGAATTGGATGGAAGAGACTCCAAGTATCACAGCGTCACTGGAGGCCAACTTCTAGACACGTCGCTGTGCATCGCCTCAGGAATCCACTGGCAGTATGCAGATAACAAATCTGAAAAAAGAGAAAAACATTTTATTAAACAGGTGGCCCTCCACCACGTCCATAGAACCAACAGCCATGACAAGGCAATGTTTTACGAAATCTTGGAAATTATTAGAAAAAGGGAAGGGTATAGCCGCAAGTGAAATTCCCAAAGCATTATTCTACACCACTGGAAATTCCTCTGGCAGAATATTACATTGGTACTTTCACTCCCAGTTCACTGTGTAGAGAATCGAGCTGCTCCTCAATGAACAGGACTACTCAGGAACACACACCTGGGTGTACATGACGTCACTTGCAGGTGGGTCATAGTCCACACTTCAGGCCACACTGCTCCAAAGGACGAATTTGCATTAGGTTTTTTCCCCTTCGATAAGGGGACCGGCAGGCTCAAAACAAGACGTAAAATGCAATGACAGGCGTTCCTAGAAGAATATGCTCAAGCATCTCCATCCATCTCTCATTTCAAGGATCAGGAAAAGGGGGAGGCCCTACTTCTAGTCCTAACTCCTTTTATAGCAGCTTTTATCATTTGGCACTGGATGAGATAAGCCCACAAAGAATCATTGCCTACCTAGAACAGTGGTTTTTCAGCATAACTGACAGGAACTATAGCATCCCTCACTGTTCAGGGGCTGAAGGTAACTGTGGGTATATTATGCCTGTTCACTTCTAGGGATGTAATGCGATCTAGTAGCTGTGCTATTATGACAGTGTAATCCCCCCATCCAGCTGATAAATGGAGTATATCATCTATCCGAGTGTAAGCTCTTTAACTATGTACCTGAGGTTGTGGGGAGTACAGGGACTGGTCACCCACTGGGCGTTTGTGGGTCCCGATTATGACTGTGTAAAGATATTTCTCTTTTTCTCCCTGCCTCTAGGCATTATAATGTAACCGGCTGGCTACTAAGGGCAGACCTTGCATTTAGCTGTAGGAGTAGGTCTATACCAGGCCCTTTCACTGTTTTCATACTGAGTTTACTATGTGTTGTGTCCTACACTGATAGCTCTTCTTTGAACTTATACTGACTTGAGTGTTACTCTGTAATAAAGTGGATATGTTTCAGTATGCATGTGCAGTGTATTCCCCTGGGGTATCTATAGGCACTAACTATCTCTACCCCACCTTTTCTTTCTTTCTTGAGCATAGTCTGTTTGCCCTGCCACGGCTACTCAAAAGAGTTTGGTCTAACTCTGGATTGGAACCCGGTCTTACTATTAGGATAAAACCAGGGAAGATGAGAAAAGTCTGAATTCATGTTGGGACTTCTGCAATCCCACTGAAAAAGTGCGGGTGCCTATCCATCAAATTCTGAGGAATCAACACCCAGTAGCAACCAGATGGAGAGATTCCTAAGCCAGTAACCCATATGTAAGATTTATAGAAGAAGCTGTGCCGCTCTTAAGAAAAAAAAGCAGAGCAGTCATGGATGGTAGTGGATCGAAAAATCATTTGATACACAGGAAGCACAAAAAAGGGCCATAAAGTAATACACTACAACACTACAGTTGAAGGCGATCTTTTAATATGGCGCACATCGCAATCTCCATGGGTCCATTGAAAGAATAAAAGTGGAGATAAGACATGCCTGAAGGAGGGGCATGTACGGAATATGAAATGGATGCACAGCCCCTCCCAGGCCGCACTATGTGAATGTCTTGCAGCGCGCTGTCGCACCTGTGTATCTTGTGGTGCTTACCAACATGCTATGAATGAATCCCGCTGAGTGTTTGACTACCACATGTTTGACTGATGTAGCAACGCCTTTGCTTCAACTGAACGTCTTGCCACAATTATTTCACGCTACAACTTCCTTTTAAATGGTGGAGAGGGGAGAGGAAATATGCATTTCCACCTCATTAAATTGGTGGAGACTACCACCTATGAATGGGTGGATGAGCGAAGATACACACTATAGCCTTCTATGGAGGCCTGTACAGTGCTTGGAATCTTGAATATTTTAGGAGCACACCTGGGCTTCTTTTATCTTTCTTTAGCAGCATTTTAGCAAGAAAGTTTGGAAGAACAGTTTTCCACCCCAAAAAGGGAAACCAGGGGAGGTAGGGCTAATGGGTAGTAGTTCTCCCTTATGTTCAAAGTTAGATATTCAAACTAGCAAATCTCGTAAGCCCCTTCTAAATACCCCCTTTTCCCCATACTAGTCCCCCCACCCCTTTTGACCCCTTAATCCGACCCCCCCTTTATAATTTGATGTGTTTTTTCTGCATAATTCCATCAAAGTAAATCATTTTAAAGGAATGCCTGTTGCCAAAACAACGGGATACGTACTCCTTTGGGTTTCTTCGTCCCAGTACCAGACGGGTGCTTGTCTTCAGCTAAAACATTGCAATAGCAGATGTATGAAGATTCTTCTGGTTTTCTTTCAACATGCTTGATATTGGTGGGTTGCTGAGTGAGTTGGGAAAGGAGTTACTCATCGGAAGGGGAGTCCTTGTCCCTATAGGGGGAGTCTCTCCTGGTGAGGTCTCGTTTGCCTCCGCCACTAAGGCGGGTATTGCATAGCAGGCTCACCTCCCAAGGAAAGGCTCCCAACTGGGAAGAAGTGACTGAATCCCTCAATTTGTCACATCCCCTTCTCCCCCGATAGGCTCCTGCCTCTATTACGGCCCTCCAGTGTATAAGACCGAATGAACCCCCCCCCCCCCTCCTGCCACGGTAGGTCCTGGTGTCTTGTCTAGTGGTATTCCGATAAGCCCTGAACATTGTAGATTTATCTGAGGCAGTACATAAGCTCCACTCTTAGTATAAGGCTGTACCACCAGATAATGTGGTAGCATGGACAGAGCAGCCAGGCTAATCTTAGGAGGGAGAGAGGGCTGTAGCTTGGAACAAAGAATTTGGAGCATACATATGGTCAAAAGAAACACTTTAAATACAAGTAGACCAAGATAAATCTTGGGTAAGCAAGTACTATAACATCATATAAACACAATCATAAAAACCAACTCAATACCTAGGGTATGCAATCCAAGGTATAACCTTACTTAGAGGAGCAAGAAGCAAGTCATGGTTAGTCAAACCTACAGTTATACATTCAGGGTAGTAATATACTATTCCTGGGGAATAATACCAGGTTACATATACTTTTAGAACACAATCAGTATTTCAAGGGTAGTGACCCTGTCAGTCATGCAGTAACACTCAAGTTATGAAATCACATAACAAACCAAACTTGTTACAAGTATACACCTTGCAACATTACTTTTTTCAACTCAGTTCAGAGCTAGTAAAACAGGGGCCTGCAACTATGGCTCCCCAGATGTTTTGGACTACAACTACGCAGAGAGTTCCTCTGATCTGTACCCCTCCCTGGAAAGTCTTAAAGGAGAGTTCCGGGACTTTTTTTTTATTGTCCCTACGGGTCGGCCATGTGTTTGTAAGCATAAATCGGTAGATCGTAGGAAACTTTCCTATGGACCTTACCCGACTTTTCGCCCCTTATCGCACTCGAAATCAGCCTCCATTTTGTGATAATCCTATCATTCCGCCGCATCGAGCTGGCTCACCTGCCTTTGCGGCACTAAATCAAATCCCCCGCCCCTGAGCCTGACATCAGCAGACGCGTACTGCCCATTTCAAGCACGTCTCGTGTCAACAATCGCTGCGCCTCAGCTATTGACGTGTTGCCATGGAAATGGCAGGACGCCTCTTTCCCCAATAAGTATAAACAGACCGTTTCACAACATACAGCAGCAGATTTTCGATTCCATTCCTCTCTCTGTGTTACTTTGAGTATTCTGTGACTCGTTTCAGTGCTCTGGTCAGCTACCTTCGCCGCTTGTAGCCCGTGTGAACAGATACCAGTACCACCGCTATAAATTATTTTACTATCTTTACCGCACAATGGCCACAATAATGCCGTATATGTACGAGCCCGAGTACACCGAGGAAGAACTACTGGAAAGGCAAGCACGGGAAAACGATGGGGATTCGGACGGCAGTTGGGAGGACCAGTCAACGGATGAAGAGCCTGGACCATGTCGCATGGACGGCGTCTCCACCTGGTGCACGTGCAATCGGTGCGAGCTAATGCCAACTGAGGAGGAGAACTGCTGCTGCCGTGAAAATTCCGGGTGCTTGGCCTACATTTCGGAAAGCGAGCAAAGTCAGCAGGAAGGCGAGCAAAGTCCGCAATGCATCACCGAGCTGCCAGAGTTCAGGGAAGCCTGCCTCTCACGGACAGTGTTGAGGATGATGATGGTGCTTATGCACGAACTTCGTGGCACTGTTCGTCCGCGTAATCCGAGTAACGAGTAAGTATACTCTGTTTGTGATGTCAGTGATGCCACCACTATTTCATGGTCGTCTCCCACATATAAAATTACATTTACATATCATTGGAACGCATGTAAATTGGTTCCATATAGTGCATTTTCTAGATATAATTTTTTTCTAAGGAAAATGACATGTGTTACCTGAATCGACATTGATAAGAAAGTTTGGTCAGTTTAATACAGTTTGCATCTTTTTTTTTCACAGGTGGTACAGGCTGGTGGCCTATCGTTGCTTCACTTGGTGGCTTCACGGGAGGCTCGGACACCGCGTTCGGAGAGTAATACCTGCCTGTGCGGTACTTGCCATTAGACAACATTTCCCCAGTGACAGTGGACAATACCGCGGATTTTCCCTCGATGTGCTGCAACCTCAACTTTACAATGTGTAATGTTTATTATTTATGTTTAATTAAAATCTAAAATAAAGCCCAACATATATTTTAACAATGGTTGTTTTGATTTTTTAAATGAATCTAGTGTATATTCTCCTGGGAGGGTGAGGTATTTATAAACTCACCCCCCTGCCTTCCATGTAGTAGATCCTGCAGCCATCCTCTTACATTCAGTTAGATGGCCTCTCCTTGGTGAGGCCCTGCGGCAAACGGGTCTTGTCTGCACGACCACCGCCCCGATCCACCCCCCGCCTTATCAAAGGCAGTTCGCACCGGGGTACTTGAGCTGCTGGCAAGTGGAGCTGTCAGGGAGCGATAAAGGCCAAGAGGTGCCAAAGACCATGTACACTTCAAAGTGGTCTATAGAGCATGGGTTTGTTGTTCCCATGTCTACCTCCAGACCCCGTGTCTCCTGCCAAGCATCCCCCTCACGCTGGACGGCCCCCTGCAATCCACATAAGTGTGTCTCCATTCACGAGTCTTCCTGTGTCTTGTCTGCACGACCACCGCCCCGATCCACCCCCCGCCCTATCAAAGGCAGTTCGCACCGGGGTACTTGAGCTGCTGGCAAGTGGAGCTGTCAGGGAGCGATAAAGGCCAAGAGGTGCCAAAGACCATGTACACTTCAAAGTGGTCTATAGAGCATGGGTTTGTTGTTCCCATGTCTACCTCCAGACCCCGTGTCTCCTGCCAAGCATCCCCCTCACGCTGGACGGCCCCCTGCAATCCACATAAGTGTGTCTCCATTCACGAGTCTTCCTGTGTCTTGTCTGCACGACCACCGCCCCGATCCACCCCCCGCCCTATCAAAGGCAGTTCGCACCGGGGTACTTGAGCTGCTGGCAAGTGGAGCTGTCAGGGAGCGAAGGCCAAGAGGTACTTATCGTAGATGTCCTCGATAGGCACATACATGGAGTGGTGAACGAACCTATGCAGGGGACAACTGCATTGCCACCCAACATTGCCTCTGTTCCATGTCCACCTAAAGCAGAGCTCATTGAGAAATACACATCACGGTTTAAATGATTGTAATTTGATTGTCTGTTCTCTCGAGTCTCCTCATGTTGCAGGCCCATTGCAATTAAACCAAACAGTAATATAAATCATTTTTACAAAAATTATAGAATGTTTCCGTATTGCAAAAACATGGCCGACCCATAGGGACAATAAAAAAAAAGGCACGCAGACAAGATGTCCCTAAAACTAACTGCAGCTAACTAGAAATGTGTGCTCGCTCAAAGTGAAGGTCAGCTGCTTTGATGTTTTGCTCGGGTGGCGGAACGGCCCACGACCCAATATAAGGTTCTATTGTGATTTGACCTTGACAGGCCGGGACCATCCTGAAAGACTAAGAAAAGATAATGAATAAAATTTCAGAAACGAAACGATGAGCCACGTTCATTAGAAGAAGTAACGTCGGCAAAGAAGGAGTGGTGTTTCGGGTCTGCCCTACACAGAGACACAATGGAAAATGCAAATATAATGTAAGTAACTTTTGATGAGTTTATACCGCAATTTCATTACTATACAGTGGCTTTAAAGACGGGTTCAGTTGTACTTGTTCGTTCTATGTGGCATATTGTTTTCTACCGCGCACTATCTTGAGGAGAAACATCTGCTTTTACTGAAGCACCTCAAAACCTTCCTCTTTGCTTCTGCTTTCTCTCTCCCTCTCCCCTGCTACAACTGGTCCACTGTCTGCGACCTCAGTCCTGGGCCCTTCCACTCTCCACCTGCACTGCCTCCCTGTCAACCCCTGCACTGGGGGACTGTCTCAGTATCCTACAGCCCCCCCTTCCCAGCACTTGTTCTGCACTTACCTTGCACTTGCCACCAGCTGGCCCTATTTATTTATTATTTTATGCTACTTACCTTGTACTCCACTCCCCCCCCCCTCCATGCCTCGCCACGCCTTTAAACACTTGTGTACACCCAGTAGCGCTGTCCTCGCTATGAAATGAATAATTTTAATAAGGATCTGATGGTGAGACTAATTTCATTTTTTATGTTTTTAGGTACATCATTCACTACTGTCTGTGTCACGAGTACCAGACACCGGCGGACGGCTTCTACAGCCGCCAGTTGCTTCTCCGCGTGAACAACGTTACCACCCTGACCATTTTATGGGACGATCGCCAAGTACAAGTATGCCCTTATGCGGTACTAACGGTTAGATGCAACATACCTACCGTTGTGGTGGCCTAGTGCCTCGTTGTTGGAACAGCCATGCGATTATCAGTGCGACCGAAGAGCTTATTTTTATCGTAAACCAACACCCTGTGTACTGCACACGAACATCGCTTCCCTCAAGACGAACTAATTTGGATCGAGAGCAAAGAAAAATGCAAATCGCTGAATATTCTCTAAACATTTGATGTCCAATAAACGTACTTTGCCAAATGTACAATCTTGCCGTTTGCTTTTAAACCACGGTTTCACATTCCGAATTGTGGCGCTGTATTGTGAGATGCTCTAAGACCCTGTGTACAGCAAAGGACCATCGCGTTCCTCAATACGAACTTTTTGGAACGTGAGCAAATAAAAATGCAAATCGCTGAATATTCTCTAAACATTTGATGTCCAATAAACGTACTTTGCCAAATGTACAATCTTGCGGTTTGATTTCAAAGTACAGTTTCATATTCCGAATTGTGGCGCGCAGTATTGTGAGCTGATCTGTGTTGATTTCCGGGGTCTGTGTGGAGTCGCGTAGAAGACGCCTGGGCGCGTTTGCCTACGCAGCTCAGTCACGTCACGGATAGAGGCGGGGAATATGAATGTTTTGATAAAGTCTGTTTCAGGGGCGGGGGATTTGATTTAGTGCCGCAAAGGCAGGTGAGCCAGGTCGATGCGGCGGAATGATAGGATTATCACAAAATGGAGGCTGATTTCGAGTGCGATAAGGGGCGAAAAGTCGGGTAAGGTCCATAGGAAAGTTTCCTACGATCTACCGATTTATGCTTACAAACACATGGCCGACCCGTAGGGACAATAAAAAAAAAGTCCCGGAACTCTCCTTTAAGGCTGGCAACCTTCTCCATCTCGCCACTCTCAATACTCGCTCGGCTGTTAAACACTCCTCTGACATCTGTCACCTCCTAGAAGAACTCAACCTTGATGTCCTCAGTCTCACCGAGACGTGGTTCACAGCCAGCTCTGTCACAAGCTTTGACACTCTCCTCCCTGACGGCTACAAGATCCTCTCAGCCCACAGATCCAACCGGCCTGAAGGGGGTGTAGCCCTGATCTTCCCTGAGTGGATTCCTGCCTCTCTCATTCCCACCCAAGCTTACTCCCTCTTTCGGATACCTAGTCTACAGGCGTTCACTCTCTCCTAGCCACTCTCTTACGGTTGCTACTCTCTATCGGCCCCCTGGTCAAATCACCTCTTTTCTCTCTGAGTGGGCTGATCTCTCCTCCTCCCTCTTGGCCTCAACCACTCAACTTCTCCTCCTTGGTGACCTCAACATCCATCTTGATTCTACCTGTCCCTCATCTGCACTCTTTTGCGACCTCTGCAATCCACGTTCCCTCTCTATCCTTCCCTCCGGCCCGACTCAGTCTGCTGGGCACGCACTTGATGTCTTGATCTCATCCGGCCACCCCCTCTCTACCCACCCTTACCACTCCTCTCTCCTGGAGTGATCACTTCCTCCTCTCCTCTCATCTCATCTCTCTATCGCCTCCCCCCAAGCCAAGTCCACTCCTAGATTACCACCCACCTTCTCGGATATTCGACCCATGAAGCATGTGTCAGTCGAGGCCTTTGCTGCAACCTTCTCCCGCCCTCCTCCACCCCAGGCTGGCTCAGACCCTGACACAGCCCTCTTTCTTCTCTACTCCTCTATTTCTGCCACTCTTGATACTCTTGTCCCCGTCATGAGGATCTGCTTGAAGTCCAAATCCAAGTGCAATTCTTGGTATGACTCTGACCTAGCTACACTTAAATGTAAGTGTAGGGCGGCGGAGAGGAAATGGAGGGCTTCTTGTTCATCCTGTGACAAACTGGCCTGCCGCCTGCTCCAAAGGCAATACCGACTCACTGTCCGCACTAAGAAGAGAGCCCACATTCAAGGCCATGTCTCTGCGGCATCTAACAATTCAGCCTACTCTTCAAAATCTGCAAAGAGCTAGCCAACTCTACTGCAGTGTCCACCCCTCCACTTCCCTACCAGGCTCTTTGCAATGCCCTTGCCTCTAACTATCTCTAAAACCCAGGACATCCTGTCCACCCTCTCCTCAGCTCCCCCCTCCTCCCTCTCCTTCTCGTCTTGCTGACCCTCCCTCAGCTAACCCTTCCCCTTTCTCATCCTTTCCTCTTTTCTCCCCTGATGAGGTAGCTAGCCAAGTTCGATCTATGAAAACCTCATCAAAACAGGTTCATCCCTGTTGCTCTAAAACCATTAAGGACCACATTGCCATCCTTGCTACAGACCTTGCCGATTTCTGCAACCTCTCCTTTGCCTCCGGCTCTTTTCCCTCCCCTCTTAAGCACTCCCTTGTGCATCCTCTCCTCAAGAAATCCACTGCTGATCCATCATGTCTGGCAAACTATCACCCAATTTCCATTACTCCCTTTTTGGGTAAGCTCCTGGAAAAGCTGGCCATCTCTCAGCTTAATCTTCATTCGGACTCTGTTGGCTCCCTCCATGACCACCAATCTGGCTTCAGAGCTGACAGAAGCACGGAAACTGCACTGCCTCCAGGCCACCCTCGGCACTAGGCTTCTGTATCTGTACCCATACAGTCCCCCTCCCACTTTTCTTCTGCACTTATCAGATATACCTTATCTGACCAACTTTCACCTGCCACTTGCTGGCTGCACTACCATGGTATTATCGCCCTTATTTTTTGTATTTTATTTAATATTTATTAGGTTTTCTCTCCTCTGCTCCGCACTTCCACCCCCCCTTACATGCACTTTGCCCCTTTTTCATGCACTTGCGATTTCTTAGATGTCACTGGGCCTAGTAAGATTGCTTGTTCCCCTCCTTTTTTGGCTGGTCTCGCTCTGAAACACTTGTGTACGAGCACGATATAAATAAAATATCATTAATTCATTCAACTTCCATGATCCCTCACCCTTGACTATGCTGGCAAGGGATCATGGAAATTGTAGTCCAAAACATCTGGCAAGCCAAAGGTTGCAGACCCATGTAGTAGAACAACTCATACTTTCTGGAAGGGCCTCAAGCTATGCAATGATAAGTATGAGCACACAACTATTTTAGCAAATCAAGGAAAACAAAACCCTATTACACTTTAAGAAAGACACAATGTATTTCAAGGTAAGTAATTGACCTATTGGTATATAACTATCCGCATGCTAATAGCTAGTTACGCCCAGCATACTTTAAGAAGTGTATAATACAGTTTTCTAAGGTGAGTAAGAACTTTATGAAACTATTTATGAATAGCAGGAAAGCAATTCAGGGAAGCACAACCCAGGGTTACAAGTTTAGACGAGCAGCAGCTAATCAAGGTAAGACCAGTATACCCTTCAAAGGAGCCTCCAGCTACTTAAAGGTAGGTGTAATCCCCAAGACGCTTTTAGATCTGTATAAAGCAGACCAGGGAAAGCAAACCCCAATGTTACACTTTAAGAATGACACAATATTATTCAAGGGAGATAAACCCTACTGGTAATCTATTACACTCATTCAGTTGAGCAATGATAACACAGTACCAACCCATTACTTTTTAGACACCATTCAAAGCAACTTAAACACTTTTTAGAGGGGCAGAATGCAACTCAAAGTTAAGCATAAACATGTGGATTGTCCATGTGGTTTGGTCTCGCCCGTGCAGACACTTTTCGGCTGCATTTCAAAAGTTGGACACCAAGTTGGAAGTGTGCCATCTATGTGCGACCGCAGTTCGGTGGACAGGATTACGTTTTTGAGTCCAGCGGGCATTACAAGCAGGCAATGAGTTCTGGTTGGAACCTACAGCTACTTACGAGCAGTGAAGAAATTAAAAAAGAGACTTGATATATGAAGTCCTCAGCTAGTTTGGGTGTATTGTGACACCAGCACTACGAATATCACATTAAGAGGAGTGATCTTCTGTTTAAATTTGGAATCTTTTATGTGGCCCTGGATTGCATGGTGGTAATCAAGACAATCGTGGTTTGCCCCTGAAGAAAGTTCATGCAGTTATAGCTAAGAAGAACTGAAACATGTCTGGAATTGTTTATGTTTGAGCTATGACACCCAAAAAGTGTATGAGGTGTCAAAGTCATCTGTGTTTTTTTTGCAATTATTAAATGTGGTTAAGTGTATGTGAGTTTAGTGATTCAGTTGCGTTTTATATTTACCATGTTTTATGTTGGGTCATGTTCATGTAGAACATTTTTATGAGTTTTTTATCTTTTGTAAACTTTATTAAAAATGTCTAGTTCTGTGTATAAATTGTATGTACTTGGTCTATTTTTTCAGGACTATTAGGTACAGGGAGGTAATTCACCAGGCTATTGGTATAGATCAGCGAATTTGAAAAATCTAAACTGAGTTCTTGTCACTTTCTCCTTTGTCTATAAATAAGCAAAAACTTAATGACTCTTCGTAACTTCTTCTTTCATAGAGATACAGTTACCACACTAACTTATTTAGCAAGTAAGTTCTTTTACACTTGTTATACTTTCAAGGCAGGATTCTTTTCTTATCCAGTCCTTCGCTAGTCTATTGTATGAGTTCTCTCAGAAACAGAAGAGGGACCCTAGTAGTCTAGATGCCAGCTGCAGCCAGGTTGAGATAGGGTTCAGTTGCAGGAAAGTCAAAGTTCCAGAGGCGATCTTCTTGAACAAGTAAGTATTAACTTTCAGAGTTAAATTGTTCAGGGACTTCACAGAAGACTCCCTATATGTGTTCCAACATTAGGCCTGGGCAAGTGTTATGGGTATACTCCCAAACACACAAATCACCCACTCCGCCTCACAGGATGCACACCAGACTTAAGGTAAGTACTACCCAAGCCCACACAGTACCTTAGAAGAAAATAAGGGCTTTTGGATTATCAAGCTCTGACTACCCTCCTCTGGGTGAACGGCCTACTAACCAGCCCAATCTCCCTAACATGCGGCACCAGACAGGGGTGTCCACTCTCTCTCCTCCTCTTCGCCCTGGTAATGGAGCCCCTAGCTCAGCGGATCCGCCTCAGCGCCAGAATCAAAGGCCTCCAAGTGGGCCCCACCCAACATAAAATCGCGCAACACGCTGACGACGTGATCGTGACCATAACGGACACTTCCCAGTCCCTGAGAGCCGCCCTAGCAGAAATCCATATATTCGGAAAGGTCTCGGGATTTGCCATCAATTTCGCGAATTCCACAGCCTTGGGAGTAGGCTTAGATCAGAGACACAAGGAAGCCTTTAGATTCCAGTGCGCGATCCCACTAAGCGAAAAGTCTATCCCCTACCTCGGGGTCCAGATCCCCGCTTGTCCGGAAGACACCTACCGGATAAACTTCACGATTTTACTTAAGTCTTTAGAAAAAGACCTAGACCACTGGCTCTCGCAGGAAATATCGCTAATAGGTCGCATTACGGCCTGTAAGATGAACCTACTACCGTGATTCCTTTACGCCTGCTCTGCCCTCCCCACCATAGTCCCTCGCCGCCCACTTCAGCGACTTCAGAGGAAGATATTAAAATTTATATGGAAGGGGAAGAAATCACGCATTCCATGGAAAACCATGCTGTGTGCCCCGAACCAGGGAGGCCTCGGGGTTCCTGACCTCCAACGATATCAGATGGCAGCGCAGATAGCTCATACTCGAGCCTGGACCATTGCATCAGGATGTGGATGGACATAGAACAATCCCGATTACCTCTCCCCCTGCGCTTTCTCTTACACCTGCCTGCCTCACTGCGGCGGACGTGGCATTCTATCTTATCATCGACCAAGCAGACGTTAAAGGCATGGAACTGGGCATGCAAATCCAGAGGTATCCCGAGAGACCTAAGCCCATCCGCCCCAGTGTTCCACAACCTGGCCTTCTCTCCCGGGACCTGCCCCTCGAACTTTAGAAACTGTATCGCTGGGGGCCTTAGCTCCCTGAGTCAGCTATTTGAAGGAACTCAGCTGCTGACGTTCGCCCAATGTAAAAGCGTCTTTAATCTTTCGGAGTCCGACAGGTTCTCGTACATCCAAATCAGACATTGGTGCTCACATCCTCAGACTCGTATGGCAGCCACACGGGATCTGGATGCCCTCGAACTAACAGTGGCAGATTCTCCAGCCCAAGGGCGTATTTCAACGCTGTACAGACAATTCCAGATGAACCTATTGGCAGTTAGAGCAACGTATATGTCGCAGTGGGAAAGAGACCTAGGACATCCGATCCAAGACCAAGCCTGGACCGACATCTGGTCACGTACACACGCGTCCTCTTTCTGCATTACCAATCGGGAATGTGCGCATAAACTCCTCTTAAAATGGTATTACCCGCCGCTTCGACTACACCACTTCAATCAGTCTCCGGACCCGCAATGCTGGCGCCGCTGCGGCTTACCGGGCTCTTACTTACACATGTGGTGGACTTTCCCGATAGTGGCGAACTTCTGGTCCCAGTGTATTACCACCATTGCAGACATTACTCAGATCACGTTGCCAATGGAACCGGAACCACTCCTACTGGGGACCCCGATCCCAGGCATTTTTCCGAGATCGGGCACGCTAGCGGCCCTCATCTCGCAACTGCTTCTAGCCGCGAAAATCACAATAGCCCGAGCGTGGAAGTCCCCGGAGGGCCCCTTGATGATTCTGTGGTGGTTGAAGCTTTGGGACATCTTCATTGCAGAAAAGAGCATGGCGGCAAACAGAGGCCGCCTTCACCGCTTCACAAACATTTGGTCGCCTGTGATAGACTATGACCAGCGCTTCCCGGCCCTAACACATAAACCACGTTTGGTGGCGAATGTCCAGCGAGCAGCAGGCTGGGATCTGACTCAATTAGTAGAGGAGCAAGTCCCGAGAGGCAGCCAGAATTAAAGTGTGGGGGCGGAAACTCGGGGGTTTATGAATATGACTTAATGATGTAATGTATGCTGAATTGATGTGATACATTGTTTTCCTGTGCGGTAACCAAAAATAAACAAGTAAAAAAAAAAAAGAAGAGCTTCTGGGTGTATGCCTTCAGAATGCAGCAGCACACGTGCCGCTCCCTGGATTCTTGGTCTCGAGACGAAGAAACTGGACACTGGATGGGAACTTGCAGCAGCAGTCGTCATCAGAGGAGGCTTCCAGCAAAGGTTTCTTCATGGATCCTCTGGACTCTGTGGATTTGGCGCCTTTTTACACCAGCCAGATGAAGAATGAATATCGCTGGTCGGATTCTCTTCACTCTCTCGGTCCTGCGCTCTGGTGAGGGGACTTCAAGGATTCAAATCGTGTCTCTGGAGGTCTAGGAGGAGTCCACCAAAGTTGCAGTTGGATTCGGACTTCAGAAGACCATGCACCACACTCAGCCTCGAGGTTGCAGAGTATTGGCGGTTTGCAGCCCAGCAAGGTCGCAGAACATCATGGGATGGCTCGAAATGCTGGTCTTCTTAAGACTAGTGGATCTCATCAGCCTCTGGTTAGGAGTCATTGCATTTGTGACCCCCAGGTCGAGTGGAAGGAAGGGTTGCATCAGGCTCCGGTTACACAGCAGGCTCCCCAGTTGCTGGAAAGCACTACTGATGTCTTTTCTTCATATTTCTCTTCAGATTCAGCTCCAGTGGTCGACTTGTCAGCAGCTTCCAGGTTTGGAGTATTTATCAGGAACTACAGCAAAACTTCTGCAATTTCAATCTCTCCCTGCAGTTTACAGAAAGGGGCTGTCTGGATGTCCAATCAGGACACCCAGCCCCCTATTGGGGGGCTTGGTTCCTTTCAGGCAAGGTGAAAGACAAAGGGCTCCAGAGTTTTTGACTCCTCCCTCGCTTCCTGCCTTCTCAGACACTCTGGAGACTTGGCAGGAAATACAAAGGATTCCCACCGAAGACAAAACTTCCACTGAGGTTGTTCCTGCCTAGAACGGCAGGATAAGACAGCAGAAACAACAAGGATACTTCAAATAGGCGAAAAAGAAGGCACCCACCATTCTAGCAGAACGGTGGACCTTCTAAGCATTACAGAGGCTGATATAATGTAAATCATGTTTGATGTAATAAGACTAAACATTCAATAATGTAAAACCACTGTCACCAGCAATTCAAGTAAACTTGCAATTGTAACAAAAATGCTACAGCTAAGTAAGCAAGGGGATAAATGTATCCCCCAGCACTCTACATACGCTAGGGTGTGCTGGCTCACTATATACAATGAAAAGGGGATGAAAATCCATCCTTACCCCTTGGGAACAGCCTAAAAGTTATAGTAAACTATAACTACAATCATACACTATGGAGAGACATAAAAGGGTCAACCGTAAAAAGAGTAAAAGACTAGGTGAGAGGATAAAAAGATTCCCTTTCACCTAGGGACAAGGAGAAATAATCACCAAGTCCAAGCAAAAAGGTTCAGTGGTTGACACAGGTCAGGAAGAGTTATCACAAATATGAAAATCTTAGCTAACAGTCTAGACAATCGGCTCGCCCCAGACGCAGTGTTACATGGATGCTGGATGGGGCTCGGTTACATCTCCTGCTCCTCTCAAAAGTGTTTTTTTTAAACTTCTTTTTATTGTTTTACAACATGTATACCATTTGCGCATTCCCCTCCTAACCCTCTGCCACCCCCCCCCTCTCCCGGGTGCAGTTGAGGGTTCTCTCCAGTTAATCGGAGGTCGATTGAACGGTTTCATTCCATATCCAACAGTCTAAGGCGTTGGGGGCACCATTGTACTCGAAAGTCCTCTTTCAGAAAAGTTAGGACCTCGCCAAAGTTCTGTACATTGTTGTCCGTAGCGTAAGTGGTCCATTCCAGGGCTATCATTTCCCACACTTTGCGCAACCAGTCTTGTACCATGGGGGTGTTGGTACTCTTCCATCTCTGGGCTATAATGGTCATTGCTGCCAGGGTCAGGGCTACTCTTGCCTTCTCCTGACACTTGTATTCTGGGGCCTAGTAGAATGCGTTGTGGGGGCCTATCACCCTCTGGCCCAAATGCCTGACTTTGTGCATGTCTTATTTCCCGCCAGAATGGCTCAATTTTGGGGCATTCCCACCATATATGCGCCATTGTTCCCATGCCCCCACAGCCCCTCCAGCACTCTGCCATCATGGTGTTCGGGTACATCTTGTTAAGACGGGCCGGCGCGTAGGGCCACCCATACAGGATTTTGTACCAGGTTTCCTGTAACTGCGACGTATTTTCAACCATAGTTTACCCAATGCCTCCTTAGTAATTTCCTGCCCCACCATTTCTTCTCAGAGGTGCATGTATGACCATTTCGTTCTAGTTGCGGCATCTTCCAGTATTTTATAGAGGTTAGAAATCAACCCTTTTGACCCATCATTCGTTTATACACATTGCTCAAAGGGTGTTGCTGTCCTTTTGGCCGCACTCTTATTGTCCGGGTTCATTACCCAATACTTCAATTGCGCATATCTCAACCTTTCTCCCTCGCCCACCTTAAAGTCTCGTTTGCATTCTTCAAAGGACCGGACTTCCTCCCCTTGAACCATGTCCCTAAGGACTCTACATCCTGCTTCCCTTCACTGCTTGAATGCGCCCTTTTCTATTCCCGGTGTGAAGTCGCCGTTCTGAAATATGGGGGTTAATGGGGGGGAGGGGGTTGTGATCCCCTTAGTTTTAACCACCCTGTCCCACGTATCAGCTACTAGTTTCGTAATTGAACTTTCGTATAGGTGTGCGGGCCTATGAGGCTTCGGGAGCCAAAGTACCTCTTGAAGGTCATGTAGTGCCACTGCTCGGTCCATGGCCACCCACAGCTTCCCTTCTCCCCTCCGGAATCACTCTCCGATTACCCTTAATTGTGTTGCTTCATAATATATTTGAAGGTCTGGTAGGGCCATACCGCCCTCCTTTTTAGGGGCTACGAGTAGGCGTCTACTTAGCCTGGGCTTTTTCCCTTCCCATACAAATTCTTTTATCGCCTTCCTCATGTCTCTGAAAAAGCTTGCGGGGAGTGCCTGCGGTATCGCCTGGAACAGATACAGGATGCGGGGGAGCACTGCCATCTTCACTGCCACTATTCTTCCTATCCATGATATTCTCAGATTCCTACATCTCTGGAATTCCCTTCTGATATCCCTTAGGAGAGGTGGGTAGTTTGCGGCATACCTTTCCGCTAGGTTTGGGGTGAGGTGGACCCCTAGACATCTAATCTCCTTTGCGGACTAGACAAAGAGGGTGGATTCTTTTAGGGTCTCCAGATCTTGTTTTATTAGTGTGAGATTTAAGAGCTCTGATTTGGTGATATATATACGTAGGGCCGACACTTCCCCGAATCGGTCTAATAGCGTCCTAACCACCCTGATGGATTCTTGGGGTCTCATTAGCGACAGCAAAGGCTGCCACTTTGTGCTCCTGCCCACCAAAGGGTATTCTCCTTGATCTCTTCTGATGTTCGCACTGCCTGAAGGAAGGGTTCTAGATGAACTGCATATAGCAATGGGGAGAGCGGGCACCCCTGCTTGGTTCCCCTACCCAAACGTGACATTTCCCCATTCACAGCCAGGCGTATCATCGGCTTTTGATAGTTCACCATTCTAAGGTAGTCCCCCCCCTAAACCCATCGCCTCCATGACTCGGAACAGGAAGGGCCACTCCACCCGGTCAAATGCTTTTTCTGCAGCTAACACTAGAAGGACCGTGTGAGTGTTTGTTTTCCTTACCTTTTCTACCAGATGCGCCACCCTCCGAATGTTGTCTGAACGTCTGCATTCCCCATATAAACCCTGCCTGGTCTTGGTGGATTAATTTAGGGAGATGTTTGTCCAACCTATTTCCCAGGACCTTTGTGAATGTTTTTGCATTCACATTAATGAGGGCAATGGGCCTATATGATTTACACTCCATGGGGTCCTTATTGGGTTTCGGGATCAAGGTCACCTTTGCTTCCTCCATAGTGGGGGTGATGCGACCTTAATCTTTGAAGGAATTAAAGAGCTTTGTCGTATAGGGAATGAGCAAAGCAGCATATGTTTTATAGAAGACCACTGTATAGCCATCTAGGCCCAGAGCTTTGTGTAGGGGCAGTTTCGTCATGACCCTCCTAACCTCCTCCTCTGTTATAGGTTGGTGTAAGGCATCTTGGACATCCTTGTTGATTTGGGGGAGGTGAAGTTTCTCGGGGAAACGTTCATGTAGCAAGGCCTGGGGGTCTCGTGAGATATAGAGGTCTGCATAAAATCCTGCAAGGTGTTTCTGTATGTAGTTGAGGCGTGTGAGGAGCCATCTTCTCACGTCCATCAAGGCTGTGATGTTTTATTTTGCCTCCGGCCCCCTTCAGGAGTCGTGCCAGAAACCTGTCTGCCTTGTTGGCTTTTGCGTAGTACCTCTGCCTAGCAAAAAGCAGTGCCCCCTCCGCTAGCTTCGTGTGCAGGATCCCAAGCTGACCCATCACACGTCTGTAAGACCTAAGGGCCTCTCTTGTGGGAGTTTCTCTAACTACTTTCCTGGTAACCTCTGCCTCGGCCTCCAATTGCTTCTCGAGGGCCTTAAATTGTTTGTCTCTACTGGCATTTGCTGCGATGAGCTCCCCTCTGATTGGGGCTTTAAACGCGTCCCATCTAGTGGATTCCCTCGTATCCGTGGCTCTGTTTAGTGCAAAGAATTCTTTAATCTTTCCCTCAATGTCGTCCATTATCACTGGGTCCCTCAAGAGTGTCCCAGGGCATTTCCACCCCCAGAGCCTCTGCTTCTGTCTCTGAAGCTCCAGTATTATGGGGACTAGTTTATGATCGCTATCCCGAGGGGTCCCACCTCCACCGCCCTCACCTTGCCCAGTAAGGGTCCGTATACCCAAATATAATCAATTCTGGATTGCATGGCGTGCACGCTCGAGAGGAAGGTGTACCCCTCCTTGGCCCCTCTCAGTTCCCTCCATACATCCCGCAGTCCGGCCCCTTCCATTCTTTCCCCTAGCTCCACAGAGGGCTCTGCCCCCCTGAACCTTGCTCACTGATCTGTCCCCCCCCCCCATGCCATGCCAAATTAAAGTCTCCCATTAGAATGATGTGCCCTCTTGCAAAGTCTTCAAGTGATCCTATGAAACCTCTTAGGAATGCGTCCTGTCCCACATTTGGTGCATAGACAGATGCAATTGTATATTTAGCCTCCATGTACGTTCCTCTCACCATTGAATACCTGCCACCCTTGTCCCTGCTGACGTCCTCTACTCGAAAGTCCATCAAGTTTTTAATTGCTAGCGCCACCCCCCCCTCTCTTCGTGCCACTTGAAGCGTGGAAGACTCAGTCATAACCCCTCACTTTCAGTTTCCCCTGGTACTTCACCAGCAAATGTGTTTCTTGTAGTCCCAGCACGTCTATGCCCTCCCTTCTAGTGAGCCTCTCTAATTTTTTCCTCTTCAAGGGTGTGTTGAGACCCCTTACATTATGTGTTGCCCACTTGATTGTTCAAGTTGGATCGCCCTCTGCCCGTGGAGGTCCCCCCATCCTATTTTTCCTGCCCTTCTTCCTAGTCTCTTCAGCTGGCTGTATTGTTAGTTTCCGGCCCCTTCCCCTCCCAATTCCCCCTCTCTCTCCTGTCATCTGCGCCCCAGGTAGTTTCTCCAACCTAGTGACCATCCTCCCCTTCCTGCACCCTCCCCGTAACCCCATTGCCCCCTCTGAGAATTGGGAGGGCAAGTCCCTTCCACTTCTTCTCCTCTCCTTCCTCGGGCATTCCGGCCCCTTCATTGTTCTGAGATGCCCCCCCCCCATACCCTATCCTTTTTACCACCTATAGAGGTCCACCACCCCTGTTTCTTGCTTCCTAGGATCTTCCTTGTTCCCCACTACCGATTTCATCACCAGCTTTCGCCTCTCCTTGCTTTGAGTGCAGCCCTCGCCACAGTATTCTTCTTCTTCTCTTTTTCCCCACCGTTGTCCATTCCCAAGGCTGTGGTCTTGGCCTGGCATCCGTGGCCTGTGCTCCATCTTCAGTCTAGATCCCAGTTGCAAAAGATCCGCCCCTTCCTGCACTGTGGTGATGCGCTTTTGTCCTCCATCCCAATCGAATACGAGGCCAAACGGGAATGTCCATTTGTAGCGTATCCCTCGTTCATTAAGCACTTTAAGCAGTGGACCCATTTGCCTCCTCTTTATCAGCGTGCTGTTAGCCAAGTCCTGAAATAGTGCTATTTGTTGGCCATTGAACATTATCGTTTCCCGTTTTCTTGCAGCCTGTAAAACATCCTCCTTTTCGGCATATTTGGTAAATGCCGCCAGGACATATCTTGGCCTCGCTCCTTGGGATTTGTTCACTCTTCCTCCTCTGCGGATGCGGTCCAAATCTATGGAGTTTGGGGCCCCCTTCTCCCAGGATTTCCACGAAAATAGCCTGGCCCACATTTTTTTAGTTCCCTGTCCGAAACAGATTCTGGAAGCATCTTCACTCTAATGTTAATTCTGCGAGACCTAGTTTCCATATCTTCCATTTGGATCTCTAAATTCTGCGTGGCCACGTATAGGCGCTCTATGGCCTCGCTATTGGACTTTCTGTCCTTGTCCATCTCTTGCAGCCCTCTTTCCAAGAGGTCCATCCTTTCCCCCAGTTGACCTATTCCCTGTCATATCTCCCCTAGAGTCACATTGAGATCCGCTCGCATGAGTTGAAATTGGTCCTGAAAAGTTTTGGCCAGATTGGTCTGGAGTGCGTGCATTTCCTCTCTGAAGTCCTGCCTCGACATATAGGCCACTCCTTCTGTGTCTTCCGGGGAGGTACGCTCCATAGCCTCTTCCTGGCCGCCTCTCTAGTGTCTTGTGTCTGCCACATGATTGGGAGAGTGCCTGATGTGGTCTGGGCTGTCTTTCCACCTCTTCCTTTAGATTTGGTTGTCATGGCTCACTCGTCAGAGATGGGCCCCAGCCGTGACGTGATTATCCTTTGTTCCCTGTTTGGGATGAATGCTTGTAGGTGCAGTCCTCCAGCTGCTCAGTGGGATCTCTCCCACCGCCAGCTTCCGTCTGGTCTGATCAGGTTTGGGGGCCGCTGCAGGTCCAGCGGCCGTCGCTGGGCCGGTTCCTTCTCCTTTTCCTCCACGCTCGGGGCCGGCAGAGTTGTCAGGCGGGCCCGTGTGCGCGTGGAAACGCTTCTTCTGCGTTGCCTTCTGCTTCCCCCTCAAGTCGGGTTGGCTAACGTCCGTTGCTGATGCAGGATCCCTTTTGGTGCTTTCTAGGCTGTGCTGGCAGGGTGGTGGGGGATGCCTTCACAAGCATCGGGTACGGGAGAGCGCCGTTGGCACGTCTACTCCATGCCGCCGGCCATCTTGGAATCCCTTAACAGTGTTTTTGAGAGGGAAATATAACAACTTGGTTGAGTGTACACCTTTTACAGGGCTAGCAGGTAAGCAGAGAACAGGCGTTCATGATCACAATCTGGGACACACACAGGAGAGGTTCAAATGTTAAATTCAAGGATATAGCTTAGCGCTGACGTAGAGGAGGCCATGATTCTATTTCTCAATGTTAGAGTAGATTTTCATTCTTGAGTGAAATTCTCTCCACCAGCGAGTCCCCCAGCACTTTTGTGCTGGACTCTTGGATTTTTGTGTGATTCTCCTGAGTGAGTGGGTCTCTTTTTTTCAACATGCACTCATTCTTTTACTCTGATCTTGGTAACCCTTTTAACCCCTTTTTGGTATATTGTTTTGGAGTCATGTTTTCCTCCACCTAGCACACAGCACTTTCTGTGCAGTGTGACTGGAAGTTCCTAGAGCTTTAAGGAACAAGTTACTTACCTGTAACTGTTGTTCTCCAGCATGGGTCTGGCATGGATTCACATGCTCATGAATATTGCCTGTCGTCAGGCCGGGAATCCTCGTTATAGAAATAAATCAGTATCAGTTTCGTTTCTGATCTGTCTTTCTTAGTAGTAACCAATCACTGGTCTCTGGGTCATACTGCCCCCAGCCAATGACTGCCCTCTCCCTAAGCCCCGCCTCTGGCAGCCATCCTCAGATTTGGTAGCACATAAAGTGGCAGTATGACCAAGTGAAGAGCCGCAGAGGGGTAGGCGAGAGGGTTCGCATGTGAATCCATGCCAGACCCATGCTGGAGAACAACAGTTACAGGTAAGTAACTTGTTCCTTCTCCAGCATGGGGTCTGGCATGGATTCACATGCTCATGAATAAGAGAATACATAGCAGTACACACATGCACAACCATGGGGGGTGGCAAGGCTCAACATTAAGCAATACAACAACTCAACATTAAGCATCTCTTACCTCCTCACCAGGCTCACCTTAGGCAAACAGGTTGCGCAGAACTGCTTGGCTGACCCTGGACTCCTCCCTGGAGTCCCGATCGATGCAGTAGAATCTTGTGAAGGTGTGCGTCGACCTCCACGTCGCAGCCCTGCAGATGTCTAGCAGGGGCACACCAGACAGGAACGCCGTGGTAGAATGGGCTCTCGGACGGCCGGGCAGCGGTCGGTTTGCCAACCGGTGACAGTGCATGATGCAGCCGGAGAGCCATCTGGAAATGGAAGTCTTCGAGAGAGCCTTCCCTTGATTCACAGTCCCAAAGTTCACAAACAGCTGTGACGTCTTTCGAAAACTCTTCGTGCGGTCCACGTAGAACTTCAGCGCTCTAGCTACATCCAGCGAGTGCAAAGTCCTCTCGGCCGGCAACGAAGGCGACGGGAAGAAAACTGGCAACACCAAGGGCTCGTTGAGGTGGAAGTCCGACGGCACCTTGGGCATAAAGGAGGGGTGCGTCCTCAGCACCAGTCTCGTGTCATGAAAAGTCAAGTATGGAGGCTTGCAAGATAGGGTCTGGATCTCTCCCACTCGTCGTGCGGAGGTGATGGCCACGAGGAAAGCGGTCTTCCATGACAGGAACTTCAGAGGCGCCGACTGCATAGGCTCGAATGGGGCCCCCATGAGCCTGGTCAGCACCACATTAAGCTCCCACGCCGGGGCAGGAGCCTTCAGCGGCGGGAATGATAGGAATAGTCCCTTCATGAATTCTTTCACCAGGCGATGAGACCAGAAGGACGCCCGTCCCGTAGTCCTGGTATATCGGGAGATTGCAGCCAGATGTATTTTGATGGAGGCGTGAGCCAGTCCAGCTTTGGCCAGCGACAGTAGGTACGGCAGTACCTGAGGGGCCGTAATCCGCAGAGGGTTAATCTTCTGTGCACGGCACCAGACAGAGAACCTCTTCCATTTATGTCCGTAGCACTTGAGAGTTGAGGAGGCCCTGGCCTTTGCAAGAACCTCTCTGCAGTCGGCCGGGATGTCGTATCCTGCAAACTCTAGTGCTGAAGGAGCCAGGCCTGCAAGTTCAGCGACTCCGGGCTGTGGTGAAGAATGGCGCCCCCTTCTCTGGAGAGAAGGTCTGCGTCCGTCGGCAGCTTGACTGGTGTGGACGTTGACAAGTAAGTCCAGAAGGTCCGGGAACCAGATCTGTCACGGCCAAGCCGGTGCGACGAGGATCATCTTGCACTGGGACCTCTTGAGCTGGTTGATGAGCCGGAGCAGCAACGGCAGTGGAGGGAATGCATAAAGAAATAGGCCATCCCAGGGGAACAAGAAAGCATCGCCCATGCTACTCGGCTGGGGAACCTGCTGGCGAACCTCCGGCACTTGTAATTCGTCGCCGTCGCGAAGAGATCGATTTGGGGTTCGCCCCATCGTCGGAAGAGTCGATCCACTTGATCCTGGCGTAGCTCCCACTCGTGGCACCGAGCGCAGCTCCCTGCTGAGTGAGTCGGCGATCGTGTTTTTTATTCCTGCCAGATGAAGAGGCACCAGAAACATCCGTTGGGCGATGGCCCAATGCCACAGATCCTGGGCTTCCTTGGATAGGGCCGGGGATCTGGTTCCGCCCTGCTTCCGGATGTAGAACATCGTGGTGGTGTTGTCGGTGAAGATCCTCACCACCTTGCCCTTGAGGGATGGAAGAAAGGACCTGAGGGCCTAGAACACTGCGCGGAGCTCCAAAATGTTGATGTGGAGTGACTTCTCCTACGGGAGCCAAAGGCCTCTTGCGTGAAGATCTCCGGAGTGCGCTCCCCAACCTTCCAGGGAGGCGTCCGTCGTCACCTGGTGAGCTGGGATCTGAAAGTCCGTGCCCGCCACCAGATGGGAGCGGGTACCCCACCACCGGATCGCCTGACGGAACGTCTCATTGAGAGGGATCCTGTCCTCGAAGCTGCCCGTCGACTGGACCCAGCGGGCGTCGAGGAACTCTTGTAAGGGGCGCAACCGAAGCCTGCAAAGGCGCACCAGATAAATGCAGAAGGACATCATCCCGAGGAGGGACTTGATAGATCTTACCCTGGCCATGTCCGTGGCCAGCAGACGCTGCACCTTGCCCAGAATGGTCCTGGTCCTTTCCTCTGACGGCGAGGCCAGCCGCGCCACTGTGTCGAGCTTGGCTCCCAGAAACAGGGCGACTTGCGACGGAACCAGGTGGGATTTTGGAAAGTTGATGGAGAATCCCAGGTCCGTGAGCAGCTGGACGGTCTTCGCAGTGTGCTCCACGGCGAGTTCCCTCGTCCTTGCCCGGATGAGCCAGTCGTCCAGGTAGGGGTAGACGTGGATCCCCTGTAGGCGCAGCCGCGCCGCCACCGGTGCGAGGCACTTGGTGAACACCCTGGGTGCCGACTTCAATCCGAACGGGAGGGCCTTGAACTGGTAGTGCCGCCCTTGGACCACGAACCTGAGGAACTTTCGGTGTCTTTTTAGAATGGGGATGTGGAAGTACGCATCCTCCAAGTCCAACGACGACAGGAAACCGCCCTCCTCCAGCTGTCCCAGCACGTGCTGGAGGGTGACCATACGGAACCTCTGCGCCTTGATGTACTTGTTCAGTCGTCGTAGGTCCAGGACGGGGCGCCATCCTCCCATCTTCTTTTTTACAAGGAAGTACCTTGAGTAAACTCCGGAGCCCCGAAGCCTCTTTGGGACAAGCTCGATGGCAGCCTTCTTGAGCATCGCCCTTACTTCCAACAGTAGTTGAGGGACGTGATTTTCCTTCCTGGCCACGGGTGGAACGCGAGGGCACTTCTTCTGAAACTCCCACACGCTGACGAACCTCGCCAGCCGACCTCCCACCGGGGTGCTTCGGCGGGGGCCCGACCCCATGGTCGGTTCAATCTTGATTGGAGGCCGCCTTGCCTCCTTGACCTCCCTGTCGACGACGATGGGCACCACCTGATTTGCCGCGTCCCCTGTAGGCTTCCTGGGACGAAGATCTTGCCGCTTGGCGGTACGTGGAGGAGCCACTGCCGGATCCCTTGGAGGCACCTTGTCTGCCTCCGGAGCTCTGAAAGGATGGCCGTTGTTGTTGGAGCACTCCCAGTGCCCGGGCAGTCTCTGTGTCTGTCTTGATGGCCTGAAGGGACTCATCAACCGCCTTCCCAATCAGGTTGTTCCCGTCGAAGGGCATGTCCAAAACCTTGGTTTGTACATCTTGGCGGAAATCCATGGACTTGAGCCATCCTCGTCGTCTCAAGCAAACGCTGTTGCCCAACTGACGGAAACCAGTGTCGGCGATGTCCTTTGCCACCGTGATGGCGTGGTCCGAAGCAATCTCCTCCTCCTGTAGGATTTCAAGGGCCTCAGCCCTTTTGGTGTCCGGAAGGAAGTCTAACAGAGGGGCGATTTTGAACCACAACTCCCTGTCGTAGCGGGCTACGATAGCCAGGGCATTGGCCGCCTTGATAGTCGTCGCTGCGGATGAGATGATCCGTCGCCCCATCGTGTCCAACTTCCTGCCCTCGCCATCCGGCGGGGAAGTTGATGTCGAGGCCGATGCCCCCCCAGCTTTCTTCTTTGCCGCCGCCGAGACGACCGAATCCGGGGTAGGTTGTGCCCGAAGGCACAGGGGGGCAGCTTCGGGGGCCCGGTACTTCTTCTCGTACCGGTCCCTCTTTGCCGGCGCCGTGGTAGGGTTCTTGAGGAGGGAGAGCCCCTCATCCCAGATGTCATCAAGAAGCGGTACGGCGAGGACCGTCTTCCTTTTAGCCTTGCGCCGTTGGTAAAGGAACCCTTTTTTCTTCTTTTCTTCTGGGCAGAGCTGGAAAAGCTTGGATGCCCTGGAAATCATGGCATGAAAGGATCCAATCTCGTCGGGCGGGGATGCCCGAGCAGGGGGTGACAGGGGACACGTCCCGTCATCGCCTCCGTCGTCATCTGTACCTGTCGTAGCCGTGTCCGTGCCTGTATCATCCCCGTGGGTAGTAGACCGGGGGGAAGGCAGAGCAGGCCGCAGAGGTGGGAGAGGTGGCGTAGGATGCGTCCTCCTCCTCTTATGCGGTGGACTCTCCGAAGGTCCTGGCTCCGGTTCCCCCGTCGGGTCTGGCTCAGGTACCTCCGTCGGGGGAAGGGGCAACCTTGTCCTTATCTCCGAGCATAAGGACTGAATCACCGACAAAATGGCCGCCGAAGTGTCCTGCGGCGCCGGAAACGACGGGCGCGAGGGCTCTTGAGGAGCCTTGTCGGCAACACCGTTGCTCTCGTCGTCGCCCTCGTCGGGATCTCTCCCGATGGGCTGGGCCTCTTCCACGACTTCGATGAGCTCTTATTCAGAGGTCGTGTTCGTATCCACGATGGCCACCAGCCCCTCCCCCACCTTTTCCAATGAGGACTTCGTGGGGGTCTTCTCAATGGGCCTGAAGGACGACTCCCTCCGCGGTGGCAGGGAGACTCTGGGTCCTGAGGGCGCCTCCACTGGCGTAGCCTCCACAGGCTGAGCCAGGGCCGCAGCGACATCCTCAATCGAGGTCTTAGCAGGGTGAATTAAGGCCAATGCCACCTTCTCGACGCCTGGGGCCTTCACCTTGGGGGGAGGGTCCGAGCCTCGCTCCCCCTCTGCCGGAATCTTCGAGATCGACCGGGGCCTCTCCAGAAGCTTCGCCGGGTTCTCGGACTTCCTCTTACCCGAGCCAGAGCGTTGGCTCGTGGTTGATGGCGCCGGGGAGGATGCGCCCTGCCTGCCAGCCAAGGAGCCCGACCGTTCGGCGCTCCCGGTGCCCGCCAGCCAGTTGGCGAGACGGAGGTGGCGATCCTTCATGGTCCGCTCCGACATGTTCCCACAAAACGCACAGTCCTTCTCCGTGTGCGTCTTGTCTTCATGGAGACAGCAGAGGCATAACGAATGCTTGTCCTCCTTGAAAACATTCTGAAGCTGGCATCCAGGGCAGGTCCTGAGCAGCTTCCCGGGCGTCGAGCTTCCTTTCTCCTGGGCCATGTCCGGGGTAGGCCTCAGAACTTCTGGAATCCTCCAAAAGCGTAACTCGACGAAAACTTCACCCTTGAGGGGCGTAGAAAACTCCGAAACGGATCCCCGTTGATCGGATGTAGAAACGGTGGAGCTTGAGGCTCTATTTAACTGAAAAATGAGAAAAATCTCCTGAAAAAGCGCGAAAACGCAGCAAAAGCTCGAGAGCTACAGCACGAGGACTCCCAACACTTGAACGTGCTGTAAAAATCTGAGGATAGCTGCCAGAGGCGGGGCTTAGTTAGAGGGCAGTCATTGGCTGGGGGCAGTATGACCCAGAGACCAGTGATTGGTTACTACTAAGAAAGACAGATCAGAAACGAAACTGATACTGATTTTTTTCTATACCGAGGATTCCCAGCCTGACGATGGGGAATATTCATGAGCATGTGAATCCATGTCAGACCCCATGCTGGAGAATGCTTCTTTATTTTCCCTTGGTTAACCTGTCACTATGGCAGGGGAATACTTTCTATCCTACCTGTACTTTCTTTTGTGAGATCAGTACACCCTACCTTCTGTGGAGTACAGAGGGGAAACATATTATCCCTTTTCTCACTTCTCCAGCAATTCTTCGGTTACTGTGACAAGTCCCTCTTTTCAGGCTCCTGGCAGTGTACCTTTTGCATGACTTTTTGTTATCTTTTATCGCAGGCTGTCATCACGCTGCGGTAGAGGACATAAGGATCACCATTGACCCAAAATGGTGGCTGTACCTTTTTAAGGCCCGAACAAGATATAAGGCTTGTCCTTTCTAAGGCCCTCTTCTACCCACCTGGGTGGGGACGGTTGCTCTAATTCCTTGTTTTCGTGTGCTTCCCTAGGAAAGCCTGCACAGGGTCTTTGATTGACTGGCAGGACACGAAGTGGGAGTGGGGAGGGTTAACCAAATCCCACCAGTGCTTTTTCTTGCAGAGTGCCTGAGAGAAACAAGTTCTGATTGGAAGGATGGCCATCCCTTTTGGACAGCCATCTCCACATTTCAAATGTTACATGGGGTATGATTGGTGGGCTCAGCCAGTGTTCCTGTATACATTCTGGGATTCTGGAGCAGAAACTCAGAGTAGACCACTGAAACAGAAGAATTAAAAGAAGAAGCCTGAAGGAAGAAGACACCAGCCACTTTCAGTGACGGCCAAAGCCTGCTGAGTAACCGCTGCTGTCATGACCTCAATCTCTGAGCGACAGGATAGATCTGAATGAGACAATCTCCTCCCTTGGACTGGTGGGCCTAACCAGTCCCAAGACGAATTGCATTTTATGCCCTCCCTGGAAGAGCTGTGACCTCCACAGCGTGCAATTCACCAACACCAGGGTCTTGTGCCACTGTGCTGTGCATCGTCCGCCGAAGAACTTATCCAGCTGAAACTTTGTGGGCATCTTTCTTGACCTCACACGAGATATGGACCGAGAAAAAGAGAAGAGCCTACCGTTGCAACATCTGTCCTTCAACCGAGCCTGGAAAAGTTGCCAACAAGCCAGAACAGAGAAAATCTGCTGCTGGGCATCTGTCTGCACAAGAGCTGTCGCCAGATCCACCAAAGCCCCCTTCTTCTGTCGCCAAGACCGAGAAACCGGTGACCGGGTCTGCTGTTGCCTCTCCCCTGCAAGGTACTGTCCTGCTCCCTGTATAACTTAGCTGGATCCGGTATTCCTGGGGTCTCTAGATAGCTGTATCTCGCACCCCTCCATGGCTCCCATAGAGATGCATTGAGGCGGACAACCCAATGTACTCCTTCCTGCCTTAGGACACTGGTCCTTGAGGCAATCCTACAAGGGAATACCCGGATTCCCCTGCTTAGAACAAACAAACTTTACCTATCTGCAAATGCAGAAGGGATCCTGCTGGACCTTGACCACTGTATCCTGCCTTTCCTGCGCAACTCCTAACCTCTGAAGGCCTATTGTCCATATGAACATTGCAAGACTCTCATAAGATAGGGTTGGACTCTTTAAGGCAAGTTGAAACAAAGTTATTTAAAATGATCATAAATTGGAAAGGTTTGAACATATGTTTGATGGTTTTACTAAGACTTGTTACTGTTATTAACGCTTGATACTGTTATTCAGAAAATTCCTATTCCTATGGTCTATTACTTAAGAAACGTGCATTCTGTTCTACATGTGTTATTGTGTGTAGTACTTACCTTTCAAATATTTAATAGTGTGCCGTATTGTACACATTAAATGACAATTTTTTATATGACTAAGTCTATTAGGATTTTCTTGAATAAATGCATTCTCAGAGTTCTTTGTACCTTTCTACAGCTCTCCTCGCCTCCTAGACTAAGCCTGGCTGCTCAGCCATTCTTCCAAACCTTTGCGTGGCTCAGGCCAAACCTAAGAGTTGGAACAGTGTACATCCAAGGTGTGCAGACAGTAACTTGTGTAAAACTCCCGAACGTTCAACCCCAAAGAGTGGTTATGACACTTTAATGAAACCACAACTCTGGAAAGCGTGCTGGACGCTGATATTCCGGACACAGATGGTACAGTCTGATCTCTCTGTCATCTTCTTACCTAATGAAGGGCTCACACAAACGCTGTACTGAAGACTTAATGCTTAACGGGGAAACACTCTGGGCTTTACTTTACTTTAATATACTTGTAATGCGCACCAGAGGACCCTGAGGCTTAATGGCGCAGACAAAGAACATATAACCAGGCCAAACAGAGCCAGAAGAGCCCAAAAAGCCTTGCACACAAATCAGAACGAGACAAAGGTGGCCGAGACAGAGGACACAATTGACAATTGACCAGCAGCATTATGTAAACATCAGGGTCTTTAGCTTTTTTCTGAACAAAGCTGTCGATCTCAATTCTCTCACGTCTGGTGGAATAGCATTCCAGGCCCTGGACGCAGCCGAGAAGAATGCACTTTTCATGACCTGAGACAGCTTTCAAGCGGGTATTTTTAACTGGTTAATGTTGCTTGATCTAAGATTCCTTACACTCGATTTATTGGACAAGGCTTTGCTGAGATACAGAGGGCTAGATGCCGTCAGACATCTGTGGGTAATCAATAGAAGGTTAAATTCAATCCTTGCTTCGATAGGAAGCCAGTTCAAGCTGCGCATAGCATCTGAGATATGATCTCTACTATTGAGGCTAGTGATGACCCTTACTGCACTATTTTGTATAGTTTGCAATCTTGCACTGTCTGATTTAGTTATACCGACAAGCAGGCTGATGCAGTAATCAATTTTAGATCCCACAATAGCTCTGCTCACCATCTCGCAATTAGCTTGAGTTGCGCTCGAAATTTAATATAATAGGTCGTGGAAGAGACCAAGCTACTTCAGATTTGGGTCCAGATATAATCCAAGAGTTTTTACTCTCTTTTTAGTTTCAATTTGACAATCTGCCACTAGAAAATGGTTGTAATCACTTCCCAGGTTCCGTATTTTAGTTTTTAAACCTACCACAATCAATTCGTTTTTCTTTGTTAAGACCCAATAATTTCACACCATCCAAGTTTGGATGAGTTCATAGACCTTGTTGATGGTTCTTTTGTCAATTACATGATTACCAGACATTGGGACAATACACTGTGTATCGTCCACATAATAGGTGAAACTGATACATTTCTCTTCCAACAGATTAAAGGCACATTAAATATATTGTAAAATGGGGTGATCGACACGCCCCTTGGGGCACGCCATAGAGCAGACGAGCCGGCAGTGCTTCAGCCTCCTTAATGCAAACCCTGCACCACCAATTATTTAGGAATGGGCCGATCCAAAGGACAGCATTATCCGAAAATAATGCTGCTACTTTTAGTATGGTGACCAACAATGTGTGGTCACCCATATCAAAAGCTGCGGACAGATCCAACAGCATGAGCATTGCAGCTTGTCCCTTATCCAATGTCTGTAATAGTCTGGATTTCAGGTCAAGCATCGCTGTTTCCGTGCCATGCCCTTGCCTAAAACCTGACTGTCGTTTGTTTAAAATCACATGTTCGTTCAAATATGCTGATATTTAATGTAATCCACACAATCTAACATTTTTAAAAGAGACATGGTATTGGTAAGAGGGCGATAGTTGGCTGGTGTAACTGGACATAGGCCAGGCTTTTTAAGCAGAGGGGTAATCCAGGCATTCTTTAGATTTTCTGGAATATAATTTTCTGTGAAAGAGGAATTGACAAATGTACAAAGGGTCCCTATCAACGTGGGAGCACAAGTCTTGTTTGTCGTTGCAGGGCATACGTCCCCTTTACAAGTGGTGGGTTTAAGATTATTAATGATCAATGCAAGTTCAGATTCTGAAATAGATTTAAAATTGAACTGGTAGTCTGGCACCTTTTGAGACTGATTGGCTGCTTTGTAAACACTCCCACGCCAGCTGTTGCCTTGCTGACCTCCATGTTCTTTTTAATCCGGTCAAGCTGGTCTAGCATCGCTTCCGGAATAGATTGACACTAAGCCGCGTCTTTCTCAGGAGTATCAGATTTATTAGCACATGGGTCTTCGAGTTCCCTCAGAATCTTGAATACTTTTTTCGGCTCAGATTGTGCATTGGCAATTCTGACATCAAACATTCTTTGTTGCTATTATGACTGCTTGTTTAAACTACTTAGCCGCTACCCGATAGGCCTCCGGGGAATCCTGGGACGATTTCCATGCATGGAAGCACTTGTTCTCATTGGTTTTAAGTTTTTGTAGGTCTGGAGAAAACCAGGTGTAGCCTTCTTTCTCAGAAACATACTTAGTTCTAAAAGGAGCTAAGGTATTAGCAGCTTCCTGCACTGTCTTCATATAGAAATTCACAATGTCATTGGGTGACTCAAGTTCATTGACCTCTGCCATGGCCCGAAACTAGGGCTCCAAGGCTTCTGGGGTGAAGAGCCCTAGAGGTTATAGTGATTTTTTTCATAACCTTGGTCTTAATATTCTTTCCACAAACTAACGTGAAATGAATGAAAGAATGGTCTGATCAACGGCAGGGCAAGACCGATCAACTGGCCGTTTTAATTAGGTGTGTACCGAACTTCGGCTTCGAATAAGTATTCGGCCGAATTCCGGCTGAAAGAAAGCTATTCGGCTCTTGCCGAATACTTTGACATTATCATTTGAATACAATGCAACATAAACTCAGAAAGGCAAATATAGACTTCAGTTTGCAAAACTGAACAGAATTAGACCAGACAAATTGCTATCACACAGCTGAACAATATCTAATATTGTAATCTGCTCTTTAGGGCATGTTTTGTTACAGATTCTTAGACATAAAAGGTGCTCATCTTTTATACTTAGTCTGCAACAATACAGGAACATCTTTTCTTTTGGCGAATGTTTATTTGCAATGTGCACTTTTTTCAGTTGGACTATACAAACTGAAAGAAATTTACATAGATACTTTCAGTTCCTATCATGTCACATCCCATTGCGTACGTCATAGTTGTAAGATGGAGTTCACACATTTCAGATTTCCTCTCGACTTGTGTCCTACACGATCCGACATGACCCATTTTATACATTTCTATGTGAGCTGCAAAGAAGTTTCGAAACTTGACTGCATCGACTTTGCAACTGGATAGAGAATGCAATGCACCTGATTCACAAAGGCAGTCCTTTTGCATTTGTGAAGGCTCCTACTTTAACTGGCACTGAATATGCAACAATCTTCTGTACATTTGGTCCCTTCATTTTGGTTAAATCGGCTTTACTTCTGGCTTTTATAATTTAAATAATTATTTGTATTTTTAATAAGTGTGTTTTTGAAGTTTGGAACATGATTTATTAAATAAAGCAACTATTCTCCAGCATGGGGTCTGGCATGGATTCACATGCTCATGAATATTCCCCGTCGTCAGGCTGGGAATCCTCGGTAAAGAAAAAATCAGTATCAGTTTCGTTTCTGATCTGTCTTTCGTAGTAGTAACCAATCACTGATCTCTGCGTCATACTGACCACAGCCAATGACTGCCCACTACCTAAGCCCCGCCTCTGGCAGCCATCTTCAGATTTTTACCGCACGTTCAAGTGTTGGGATCCTCGTGCTATTGCTCTCGAGCGTTAGTGCTTTTTTCACATTTTTTCTCAGAAAAATTTCTCTTTTTTCGGTCAAAAGAGCCTCAAGCTCCACCGTTCTTTCATCCGATTAACGGGGACCCGTGTCGGATTCGTCTACGCCCCTCAAGGGTGAAGATTTCGTCGAGCCACGCTTTTGGAGGACTCCAGAAGTTTCTCAGGCCCATCTCGGACATGGCCCAGGAGAAGGGAAGCTCGACGCCCGGAAAGCTGTTCAGGGTCTGCCCTGGATGCCAGCTTCAGAATGTCTTTAAGGAGGACGACCACTCCCTTTGCCTTTACTGCCTACATGAGGACAAGACGCACGTGGAGAAGGACTGTGCGTTTTGCGGCAATATGTCGGAGCGGACCATGAAGGACCGCCATCAACGCCTCGCCAACTGGCTGGAAGGAAAGAGCCCGTCAGGCGAGAAGAAGAAGAAGAAGTCCGAGCGGTCTTCTAAGACCTTTGAGGGCGCCCCGGCGACGGGGGTCCAACAGAAGGCCAAGCACCGCGAGTCCGCTGGCACCGGGAGTGCCGAACGGTCGGGCTCTACGGGCGCCAGGCAGGGCGCATCCTCCCCGGCGCCATCAACCACGAGCCAACGCTCTGGCTCGGGTAAGAGGAAGGCCGAGCACCCGGCGAAGCTCCTGGAGAGACCCCGGTCGAGCTCGAAGGCCCCATCGGAGGGGGAGCGAGGCGGTGACCCTCCCCCCAAGGAAAAGGCGGTGAGCGCACCTAAGGTGGTGAAAGCCTTAATCCATCCGGCCAAGGCCTCTATCGAGACAGTCGCGGCGGCCCTGGATCAGCCTGTGGAGGCTACACCAGTGGTGGCGACCTTGGGGCCCAGAGTCTCCCTGCCACCGCAGAGGGAGTCCTCTTTCATGCCCATCGACAGGACCCCCGTGAAACCTCCGATGGAGAAGAAAAAGGGGGGGCAGGAGGTCATCGTGGATTCGGCCTCAACCTCTGAGGAGGAGCTGATCGAAGTCTTAAGCCACGGCGTTGGCGTGGAAGAAGACCAGCCCATCGGGAGGGACCCCGACGTAGGAGACGACGAGAACGTCGAGGGTGCCGACGGGGCTCCTGACCGCCCGTCGGACTCCCCTCAACCAGTGCCGCAAGACAACTCGGCGCCCATTTTGTTGGCTATACAGTCCTTATGCTCGGAGATAAGGACGAGACTGTCGTTACCACCAACGGAGGAACCGCTCCCGACGGGGGACCCGGAGCCAGGCCCTTCTGGGAGCCCTCCCCCTAAGAGAAGAAGGATTCATCCTCCACCTCCTTTTCAGCCATCGCGCCCTGTTCAGCCCTCCTCCCCGTCCACGACACGTGGGGATGATACGGAGACTGACACAGCCGCGACGGGTACAGACGACGAGGTTTACGACGAGGATCTCCCGTCGTCACCTCCCACCCGGGCTTCCCCGCCCGACGAGATTGGATCGTTTCACTCCATGATCGCCAGGGCATCCGAGCTTTTCCAGCTCTGCCCGGAAGAGAAGAAGAAGGAAGGTTTCCTTTATCAATGGCGCGAGGCCAAGAGGAAGACGGTCCTCGCTGTACCTCTACTAGACGATATTTGGGATGAGGGCCTCGCCCTCCTCAAGAACCCATCCACGACGCCGGCTAGAAGGGATCGGTACGAGAAGAAGTACCGGGTCCCGGACGCGGCCCCCTTGTGCCTTCGGGCACAGCCGAGCCCAGACTCGGTCGTCTCCGCGGCAGCCAGGAAGAAAGCGGGGGGTGGGGGGTGCGGCCTCTACGTCGACCTCCCCGCCGGACGGCGAGGGAAAGAAATTAGACACGATGGGACGCAGAGTCATCTCGTCGGCAGCAACGACGATTAAGGCGGCCAACGCCTTGGCTATCGTAGCCCGCTACGACAGGGAGTTGTGGTACAAACTGGCCCCCCTGCTGGACTTCCTACCAGACGACAAGAGGGCGGAAGCCCTAGAGATCTTGCAGGAAGGAGAGGTGGCGTCGGACCACGCCATTACGATTGCGACGACATCGCTGACACTGGATTTCGCCAGTTGGGCAACGGCGTGTGCCTTAGGCGGCGTGGATGGCTCAAGGCTACTGACTTCCGTCAGGACGTGCAGACCAGAGTCTTGGACATGCCGTTTGACAGAAACAACCTGTTTGGGAAAACAGTGGATGATTCCCTTCAAGCCATCAAGGCGGACACGCAGACGGCCCGGGCTCTTGGGGTTCTCCAGCAACGGCGACCGCCCTTTCGGAGCGGCGGAGGCAAACAGGGTGCCTCCAAAGGTTCCAGTGGCGGATTTTCCACCTACCGTCAAGCGGCCCGTTCGTCGTCACAGGAAGCTTACAGGGGACGAGGCAAGTCAGGCGGACCCCGCCGTCGTCGCCAAGGAGGACAAGGCGGCAAAGCCTCGTCGAAGCAGGACTGAACCGGCCGTGGGGTCGGGCCCCCACCGAAGCACCCCGGTGGGAGGCCGGCTGGCGAGCTTCGTCAGCGTGTGGGAGTCCATCTCCACCGACCGTTGGGTGCTGGAGGGTCACGCGCTCGAGTTTCTAAAGAGGTGCCCGCGCGTCCCCTCCTGTGGCCAGGAAAGAACATCACGTCCCTCAACTTCTCTTGGAGGTAAAGGCGATGCTCAAGAAGGGCGCCATCGAGCTCGTCCCAAAGAGGCTTCGGGGCTCCGGAGTTTACTCAAGATACTTCCTCGTGAAGAAGAAGACGGGAGGATGGCGTCCCATCCTGGACCTACGACGACTGAACAAATTCATCAAGGCACAGAAGTTCCGGATGGTCACCCTCCAACACGTCCTGGGTCAACTGGAGGAGGGCGATTTCCTGTCGTCGTTGGATTTGGAGGATGCCTACTTCCATATAACCATCCTAAAGGGACACCGAAAGTTTCTCAGGTTCGTGGTCCAAGGGAGTCACTACCAGTTCAAAGCCCTTCCCTTCGGATTGAGGTCGGCACCCAGGGTGTTCACCAAGTGCCTCGCACCGGTGGCGGCGCAGCTGCGCCGAGAGGGGATCCACGTCTACCCCTACCTGGACGACTGGCTCATCCGAGCAAAGACGAAGGAGCTCGCCGTGGAGCACACGGCAAGGACCGTCCAACTACTCACGGACCTGGGATTCTCCATAAACTACGCCAAGTCTCACCTGGTGCCCGCGCAAGACGCACTGTTTCTGGGAGCGAAGCTCGACACAGTGTCGCTTCTGGCCTCTCCGTCGGAGGAAAGGACGAGGGCCATCTTGGGCAAGGTGCAGCGGATGCTGGCTGCGGACACGGCCAGGGTGAGTTCCATCAAGTCCCTCCTCGGAATGATGTCTTCTTGCATTTATCTCATCCGCCTGTGCAGGCTCCGGATGCGCCCGGTGCAGGAGTTCCTGGACGCGTGTTGGATCCAGACGACGGGCAGCTTCGAGGAGAGGATCACACTCGACGAGAGTTTCCGACGAGCGATCCGGTGGTGGGGCACCCGCGCGCATCTGACGGCGGGCATGGACTTCCAGACCCCCGGCCACCAGGAGACAGTGACCACGGATGCCTCCCTGGAAGGGTGGGCAGCGCACACCGAAAATCTGCACGCGTGAGGCCTTTGGCTTCCGACGGAGAAGTCTCTCCATATCAACGTCCTGGAGCTCCGTGCAGTGTTTTGGGCCCTCAGGTCCTTTCTTCCGTCCCTCAAGGGCAAGGTGGTGAGGATCTTCACCGACAACACCACCACCATGTTCTACATCAGGAAGCAGGGCGGTACCAGATCCCCAGCCCTGTCCAAGGAGGCGCAGGATCTGTGGCATTGGGCCGTCGCCCAAGGGATGTTTCTGGTGCCGTTTCATCTGGCAGGGATAAAAAACACCATCGCCGACTCGCTCAGCAGAAAGCTGCGCTTGTGCCACGAGTGGGAACTACATCAGGATCTAGTGGACCGCCTCTTCCGACGGTGGGGCACACCCCAGATCGATCTGTTCGCGACGGCGACAAACTCCAAGTGCCGGAGGTTCGCCAGCAGGTCTCCCCAGCCGAGGAGCATGGGCGATGCTTTCTCGTTCCCCTGGGAGGGCCTGTTTCTATACGCGTTCCCTCCATTGCCATTGCTGATCCGGCTCATCAACCAGCTCAAGAGGTCACGGTGCAGGATGATCCTCGTCGCACCTGCGTGGCCGAGGCAGATATGGATCCCGGACCTTCTGGACTTGTCAGCGTCCCCGTCAATCAAGCTGCCAGTGGACGCGGATCTTCTCTCCAGGGAAGGAGGCGCCATCCTCCATCACGACCCGAAGTCGCTGAACTTGCAGACCTGGCTCCTGCAGCGTTAGAGTTTGGAGGATACGACATACCGGCCGTCTGCAGAGAGGTTCTTGCAAAGGCCAGGGCGTCCTCAACTCTTAAATGCTATGGACACAAATGGAAGAGGTTCTCTGTCTGGTGCCACGCACAGAAGATTAACCCTCTACGGATTACAGCTCCCCAGGGACTGCCATACCTTCTGACGCTGGCCAAGGCTGGACTGGCGCACCCGTCCATCAAGATTCATCTTGCTGCGATCTCCCGATATACCAGAACCACGGGGCGGACCACGGGGCGGACGTCTTTGTGGTCTCATCGTCTGGTGAAAGAATTAATGAAGGGACTGTTCAGATCGTTCCCGCCGGTGAAGGCTCCGGCCCCGGCGTGGGAGCTCAACGTGGTGCTGACCAAGCTCACGGGACCTCCGTTCGAGCCTCTGCACTCGGCTTCGTTGAAGTTCTTGTCGTGGAAAACAGCGTTTCTTGTGGCCATCACCTCCGCACGAAGTGTGGGAGAGATCCAGGCCCTTTCCTGCAAGCCCCCGTACTTAGCTTTTCACGACACGAGGGTAGTGCTCAGGACGCACCCCTCCTTCATGCCCAAGGTGCCGTCGGACTTCCACCTCAACGAACCCTTGGTGTTGCCTGTTTTCTTCCCGTCGCCTTCGTCGCCGGCCGAAAGGACTTGCACTCGCTGGATGTGGCGTGGACCGCACAAAGTGTTTTCGGAAGACGTCACAACTTTTTGTGAACTTTGGACCTGTCAATAAGGGGAAGGCTCTCTCAAAGGCCTCCATTTCCAGATGGCTCTCCGGCTGTATCATGTACCGTCATCGGTTGGCAAACCGAACGCTGCCTGGCCGTCCGAGAGCCCATTCCACCAGAGCGATCGCAGCTACCACGGCATTCCTATCTGGTGTGCCCTTGCTGGACATCTGCAGGGCTGCTACGTGGAGGTCGACGCACACCTTCACGAAATTCTACTGCGTCGATCGGGATTCCAGGGAGGAGTCCAGGGTCGGCCAAGCAGTGCTGCGCAACCTGTTCGCCTAAGGTGAGCCTGGTGAGGAGGTAAGAATTGCTTAATGTTGAGTTTGATGTAATGCTTAATGTTGAGCCTTTGCCACCTCCCGTGGTTGTGCATGTGTGTACTGCTATGTATTCTTTATTCATGAGCATGTGAATCCATGCCAGACCCCATGCTGGAGAAGGAACAAGTTACTTACCTGTAACTGTTGTTCTCCAGCATCGGTCTGGCATGGATTCACATGCGAACCCTCCCGCCTACCCCTCTGCGACTCTTCACTTGGTCATACTGCCACTTCACGTGCTACCAAATCTGAAGATGGCTGCCAGAGGCGGGGCTTAGGTAGAGGGCAGTCATTGGCTGTGGTCAGTATGACGCAGAGATCAGTGATTGGTTACTACTACGAAAGACAGATCAGAAACGAAACTGATACTGATTTTTTCTTTACCGAGGATTCCCAGCCTGACGATGGGGAATATTCATGAGCATGTGAATCTATGCCAGACCCATGCTGGAGAACAACAGTTACAGGTAAGTAACTTGTTCCTTCAGCTTCATATTCGGCTTTGGCCGAAAAGTTGACAAATTATTCGGTATTCGGCCGAATACTAAATATGCTATTCGGTACAGCCCTAGTTTTAATATTGGGTACCGCAACCCAATCTAGGGTGTCATTACAAAGTTGTTATAAGCCCAAATTGCCTAAAGAGTCTTCAAGAGTATTAGCTAAGGGATTATTGCTATTACCCAGCCATAGTTAAAGTCTCCTAGGACCATCGCTTTAGTATTCAATTTGAGGATGGGTAGCAGAATATTGCACAGTTACATCAAGAACTCTGGCATAGTAGAGGGCGGTCTGTAAACCAGAACCATATTAAAAGATTTTTCAGCATCAGTTCTAATTTTAATCTGTTTTATTTCATTCCCTTTGATGCCTAGAACCTCAACTTCACAGACATTTATTTAATTATTGTGCAATTGTAAGGCGCTTATACACCAAGAAATTGTGTTTCAAAGCGCCCACATTGCAAATGGATAGGGAACATGGGAACTAAAGGCAAATAGAAATAAAACTGATTAACAGGAAAGAGGCGGTCCTACTAGGCCTTGTGAGCATTCAGAACATGCAAGTGCAGCGAGAGAGGGAGAAGGGAGATTCCACAGAGGGGAAGTACCAGGGAGTCGGTTTCAGGCAACAGGTAGGTGCCTGGCAGAGATCACTTGATAAGGAGTGGTCACCTGACAATACAGTGAGTGCAGGCCTGTGAGGCAACACAGGCCAGTGGGTGCCCAAAGGCAAGTGCTGGGAGATGGCGGAGGCTGAAGGCGATTGGGTGGAAGGCCAGGACCCAGAAAGAGACAAAGGCCCAGACCACCAATCTCAGGGACTGTGTGGTTTAGCACAGGAGGGAGAGGGGGAAGGAGGAGGTGAACAGGGAAGTCTTGAGGAGCTTCCGGAATTTGAGGAGATCCAGAAGGGAAGGGTGAGGCTGTTCCAGAGGAGGGAGTCAGCAGAGGAGGGAGTCAGCAGAGGAGGGAGTCAGCAGAGGAAAGAGATTGGCCCCCAGCTCGCTGCTTAGAGAAGCACTTGACATGCAGAGAGTTGGAGCCGGAGGAGCGTGAAGATCTGGAGGGATAATATTTGGTGAGAGCAAGTTGTAGTGTGTTCCCTGGCCCCAGACAGCTTTATAGATGATGCAGAGGGATTTGAATTTTATCATTGCAGCAACAGGGAGCAAGTGGGAGAGATTTTAGGGCTGGAGAGATACAGTCCTCGGGTTTCAGGACAAGGATCAGTCTTGCAACACTATTCTGGATGAGCTGGAGTGGGTGGAGAGAGGAAGAAGGAAGATTAAGGAAGAGGCGGTTGCAGTAATGCAGCCTATAGAGTACCAGACCTCTAGAGACATTGAGCATCTGAGGAAAAGTGGGCAAAGGAAGGATCCCTTTAAGGAGGTGGAGTTGAAAATGGGCCTTCTTGGCAAGGTCCAGGATGTGAGGGAGGAAAGAGAGAGGAGTCGAAGATGACTCCAAGGTTTCTGGCTTCAGGTGAAGAAGAAGGGGAGAGCCCATAGCAGGTGGACAGAGTGAAGGGGAGAAAGAGGGAGCAGGACTGAATTGCAGATAGGTAGTCAGGAATGGTACAGGAAGTAAGAAGAGGATCAGAGGGAGGTTGAAGAAAAGTTGGGTGTAAATTGCACAGCACTGGAAGTGGGTGGAGAAAGTGCAAACAAGTTGAGCAAGCTGAGCAAGATAGACGCTAAAGTGCCAGTCAAACATCCAGTTTGGACTTAAAAATAAAATCTACCCCACCCCTTTACCCTCTTGTCTGTCCTGGCACCTCATATCATAGCCCGAGGGAATAGCTAGCGCTAGTGTAGGTCCAGCTGCCCCGTAGTCTCAGTGAGGGCACAGATATCCACATCTTGATTAGCAATGTATGTTGCCACATCCAGTACATGCTTCATCAATGACCCAGTATTTAGGACAAGTATTTTTAGATTCGAGTTGCGCGCACCCGTGAAGTACATCGAAGTACTGCTTACTGCGGGCGGGTGCTGCTGGTGTCGTGTGTTCATTTCATCAAGTGTGCCTAGGCTCAAGACAGGAGAACGTCTTTGTGCGTTCTCCAGCATGGGGTCTGGCATGGATTCACATGCTCATGAATATTCCCCGTCGTCAGGCTGGGAATCCTCGGTAAAGAAAAAACCAGTATCAGTTTCGTTTCTGATCTGTCTTTCGTAGTAATAACCAATCACTGGTCTCTGCGTCATACTGACCACAGCCAATGACTGCCCTCTACCTAAGCACCGCCTCTGGCAGCCATCTTCAGATTTTTACCGCACGTTCATGTGTTGGGATCCTCGTGCTATTGCTCTCGAGCGTTAGTGCTATTTTTTCGCGCTTTTTACAAAAAACTTCGATTCTTTCGGTCAAAAGAGCCTCAAGCTCCACCGATCCTACATCCGATCAACAGGGACCCGTGTCGGATTCATCTGTGCCCCTCAAGGGTGAAGATTTCGTCGAGCTACACTTCGGAGGACTCCAGAAGCTTCTCAGGCCCTGTCTCGGAGATGGCCCAGGAGAAGGGAAGCTCGACGCCCGGAAAGCTGTTCAGGGTCTGCCCTGGATGCCAGCTGCAGAACGTCTTCAAGGAGGACGAACACTCTTTCTGCCTTTACTGCCTTCATGAGGACAAGACGCACGTGGAGAAGGACTGTGCGTTTTGCGGCAACATGTCGGAACGGACCATGAAGGACCGCCATCAACGTCTCGCCAACTGGCTGGAGGGTAAGAGCCCGTCTGGCGAGAAGAAGAAGAAATCCGAGCGGTCTTCTAAGACCTTTGAGGGCGCCCCGGCGACGGGGGCCCAACATAAGGCCAAGCACCGCGAGTCCGCTGGCACCGGGAGCGCCGAACGGTCGGGCTCTACGGGCGCCAGGCAGGGCGCACCCTCCCCGGCACCATCAACCACGAGCCAACGCTCTGGGTCGGGTAAGAGGAAGGCCGAGCACCCGGCGAAGCTCCTGGAGAGGCCCCGGTCGAGCTCTAAGGCAGAGGAGGAGCGTGGCAGTGCCCCCTCCCTCAAGGATAAGGCGGTGAGCGCACCTAAGGTGGTGAAGGCCTTGATCCATCCGACCAAGCCCTCTATCGAAACGGTCGCGGCGGCCCTGGCTCAGCCTGTGGTGGCTGCACCAGTGGTGGCGACCTCAGGGCCCAGAATCTCCCTGCCTCCTCGGAGGGAGTCTTCCTTTGTGCCCATCGATAGGACCCCCGTGAAACCCTCCGTGGGGAAGAAGAAGGGGGGGCAGGGCGTCGTCGTAGAGTCGGCCTCAACCTCAGAAGAGGAGCTGATCGAGGTCTTAAGCCACGGCCTAGGCGTGGAAGAAGGCCAGCCCGTCGGAATGGACCCCGACGCAGGTGACGACGACGACATCGTCGAGGATACCGACGGGGCCCCTGCTCGCCCGTCGGATTCCCCTCTGCCAGCGCCGCAAGACAACTCGGCGGCCATTTTGTTGGCCATACAGTCCTTATGCTCCGAGATAAGGACGAGGCTACCGTTACCGACGGAGGAACCTCTCCCGTCGGGGGATCCAGAACCGGGACCTTCTGGTGTTCCCCCTACCAAGAAAAGAAGGATCCATCCACCACCTCCTTTTCAACCGTCGCGCCCCTTCCAGCCCTCCTCCCCGTCCACCCGAGGGGATGATACGGGGACTGACACGGCAGCGACGGGTACGGACGACGAGGCATACGACGAGGATTTTCCGTCGTCGCCTCCCACCAGGGCCTCTCCGCCCGACGAGATCGGATCTTTCCACTCCATGATCTCCAGGGCTTCCGAGCTTTTCCAACTCTGCCCTGAGGAGAAGAAAAAGGAAGGCTTCCTTTATCAGCGGCGCGAGGCCAAGAGGAAGACGGTCCTCGCAGTGCCTCTGTTGGACGACATTTGGGATGAGGGCCTTTCCCTCCTCAAGAACCCTTCCACGACGCCAGCTAGAAGAGACCGGTACGAGAAAAAGTACCGGGTCCCGGACACGGCCCCCCTATGCCTCCGGGCGCAGCCTACCCCGGACTCCGTCGTCTCCGCGGCAGCCAGGAAGAAAGCGGGGGGGGGGTGCGGCCTCCACATCGACTTCCCCGCCGGACGGCGAGGGAAAGAAATTGGATACTATGGGGCGTAGAGTCGACGACGATTAAAGCGGCCAACGCCTTGGCTATCGTGGCCCGCTACGACAGGGAGCTCTGGTACAAGATAGCTCCCCTGCTGGATTTTCTGCCGGACGACAAGAGGGCGGAGGCCCTTGAGATCCTGCAGGAAGGTGAGGTGGCCTCGGACCACGCCATCACCGTGGCGACGGACATCGCCGACACTGGGTTCCGCCAGCTGGGCAACGGTGTTTGCCTTCGACGTCGTGGATGGCTCAAAGCTACGGACTTCCGGCAGGACGTCCAGACCAGAGTCCTGGACATGCCCTTCGACGGGAACAACCTGTTTGGGAAGACAGTGGACGATTCCCTTCAGGCCATCAAGGCGGATACTGAGACGGCCCGGGCCCTTGGAGTCCTGCAACGACGGACGCCCTTTCGGAGCGGCGGAGGCAAGGGCGCCTCCAAAGGTTCCGGCGGCGGTTTCGCTTCCTACCGTCAAGCGGCCCGCTCGTCGTTGCAAGAGGCCTACAGAGGACGAGGCAAGTCTAGCGGACCCCACCGTCGTCGCCAAGGAGGTCAAGGCGGCAAGGCCGCGTCCAAGCAGGATTGAACCGGCCGAAGCACCCAGGTGGGAGGCCGGCTGGCGGGCTTCGTCAGCGTGTGGGAGTCCATCTCCACCGACCGTTGGGTGCTGGACGCCCTGGCCCGGGGCCACGCGCTCGAGTTTCAAAGAAGGTGCCCGCGCGTCCCCCCCGTGGCCAGGAAAGAACTTCACGTCCCTCAACTTCTCCTGGAGGTAAAGGCGATGCTCAGAAAGGGCGCCATCGAACTCGTCCCAAAGAGGCTTCGGGGATCCGGAGTCTACTCGAGATACTTCCTCGTGAAGAAGATGACGGGAGGATGGCGCCCCATCCTAGACCTGCGACGTCTGAACAAGTTCATCAAGGCGCAGAAGTTCCGGATGGTCACCCTCCAGCACGTCCTGGGTCAGCTGGAGGAAGGAGACTTCCTATCGTCGTTGGATTTGGAGGATGCCTACTTCCACATTCCCATCCTAAAGGGGCACCGCAAATTCCTCAGATTCGTGGTCCAAGGGCGTCATTACCAGTTCAAAGCCCTTCCCTTCGGACTACGGTCGGCACCCAGGGTATTCACCAAGTGCCTTGCACCGGTGGCGGCGCAGCTGCGCCGCGAGGGGATCCACGTCTACCCCTACCTGGACGACTGGCTCATCCGCGCCAAGACGAGGGAGCTCGCCGTGGTCCACACGGCAAGGACCGTCCAACTCCTCACGGACCTGGGATTCTCCGTGAACTACGCCAAATCCCACCTGGTGCCCGCGCAAGTCGCACTGTTTCTGGGAGCGAGGCTCGACACAGTGTCCCTTCTGGCCTCCCCGTCGGAGGAGAGGACCAGGACCATCTTGGGCAAGGTGCAACGGATGTTGGTGGCCGACGCGGCCAAAGTGAGGTCCATCAAGTCCCTCCTCGGGATGATGTCTTCCTGCATCTACCTCATTCCCATGTGCAGGCTCCGGATGCGCCCGTTGCAAGAATTTCTGGATGCGCGCTGGATCCAGACGACGGGCAGCTTCGAGGAAAGGATCAAGCTCGACGAGAGTTTCTGACGAGCGATACGGTGGTGGGGCACCCGCGCGCATCTGACGGCGGGCATGGACTTCCAGACCCCAGCCCACCAGGAGACTGTGACCACGGATGCCTCCCTGGAAGGGTGGGGAGCGCACACCGAAAATCTGCACGCAAGGGGACTCTGGCTCCCGACGGAGAAGTCCCTACATATCAACGTCCTGGAGCTCCGTGCAGTGTTTTGGGCCCTCAGGTCCTTCCTTCCGTCCCTCAAGGGCAAGGTGGTGAGGATCTTCACCGACAACACCACCACCATGTTTTACATCAGGAAACAGGGCGGAACCAGGTCCCCAGCGCTGTCCAAGGAGGCGCAGGACCTGTGGCATTGGGCCGTCGCCCAAGGGATTTTTCTGGTGCCGTTTCATCTGGCAGGGATAAAAAACACCATCGCCGACTCACTCAGCAGGGAGCTGCGCTCGTGCCACGAGTGGGAACTACGGCAGGATCTGGTGGATCGCCTCTTCCGACGGTGGGGCACACCCCAGATCGACCTGTTCGCGACGGCGACGAACACCAAGTGCCGGAGGTTCGCCAGCAGGTTTCCCCAGACGAGGAGCATGGGCGATGCTTTCTCGTTCCCCTGGGAGGGCCTGTTCCTCTACGCGTTCCCTCCCTTGCCTCTGCTAATCCGGCTCGTCAACCAGCTCAAGAGGTCACGGTGCAGGATGATCCTCGTCGCACCTGCGTGGCCGAGGCAGATATGGTTCCCGGACCTTCTGGACTTGTCAGCGTCCCCGCCGATCAAGCTGCCGGCGGACGCGGACCTACTCTCCAGGGAAGGAGGCGCCATCCTCCACCACGACCCGAAGTCGCTGAACTTGCAGGCCTGGCTCCTGCAGGGCTAGAGTTTGGAGGATACGACATACCGGCCGATTGCAGAGAGGTTCTTGCAAAGGCCAGGGCGTCCTCGACTCTTAAATGCTACGGACACAAATGGAAGAGGTTCTCTGTCTGGTGCCACGCACAGAAGATTAACCCTCTACGGATTACGGCTCCCCAAGTACTGCCGTACCTGCTGACGCTGGCCAAAGCTGGTCTGGCACACGCGTCCATCAAGATTCATCTTGCTGCGATCTCCCGATACACCAGAACCACGGGTCGGACGTCCTTGTGGTCTCATCGTCTGGTGAAAGAGTTCATGAAGGGACTGTTCAGATCGTTCCCGCCGGTGAAGGCTCCGGCCCCGGCGTGGGAGCTCAACGTGGTGCTGACCAAGCTCATGGGACCTCCGTTCGAGCCTCTGCACTCGGCCCCGTTGAAGTTTCTATCGTGGAAAACAGCTTTTCTTGTGGCCATCACCTCCGCACGACGAGTGGGAGAGATCCAGGCCCTTTCCTGCAAGGCCCCGTACTTGACTTTCCACGACACGAGGGTAGTGCTCAGGACGCACCCCTCCTTCATGCCCAAGGTACCGTCGGACTTCCATCTCAACGAACCCTTGGTGTTACCTGTGTTTTTCCCGTCGCCTTCGTCGCCGGCTGAGAGGACTTTGCACTCGCTGGATGTAGCTAGAGCGCTGAAGTTCTACGTGGACCGCACGAAGGGTTTTCGGAAGACGTCACAACTCTTTGTGAACTTTGGACCTGTCAATCAGGGGAAGGCTCTCTCGAAGGCTTCCATCTCCAGATGGCTCTCCGGCTGTATCATGTGCTGTCACCGGTTGGCAAACCGACCGCTGCCTGGCCGTCCGAGAGCCCATTCCAACAGAGCGATCGCAGCTACCACGGCGTTCCTATCTGGTGTGCCCCTGCTGGACATATGCAGGGCTGCTACGTGGAGGTCGACGCACACCTTCACGAAGTTCTACTGCGTCGACCGGGATTCCAGGGAGGAGTCCAGGGTCGGCCAAGCAGTGCTGCGCAACCTGTTCGCCTGAGGTGAGCCTGGTGAGGAGGTAAGATGCTTAATGTTGAGTTGATGTGATGCTTAATGTTGAGCCTTTGCCACCTCCCGTGGTTGTGCATGTGTGTACTGCTATGTATTCTTTATTCATGAGCATGTGAATCCATGCCAGACCCCATGCTGGAGAAGGAACAAGTTACTTACCTGTAACTGTTGCTCTCCAGCATGGGTCTGGCATGGATTCACATGCGAACCCTCCCGCCTACCCCTCTGCGGCTCTTCACTTGGTCATACTGCCACTTCACGTGCTTCCAAATCTGAAGATGGCTGCCAGAGGCGGTGCTTAGGTAGAGGGCAGTCATTGGCTGTGGTCAGTATGACGCAGAGACCAGTGATTGGTTATTACTACGAAAGACAGATCAGAAACGAAACTGATACTGGTTTTTTCTTTACCGAGGATTCCCAGCCTGACGACGGGGAATATTCATGAGCATGTGAATCCATGCCAGACCCATGCTGGAGAACAACAGTTACAGGTAAGTAACTTGTTCCTTACACATCTTTGCTTGACCTCGGATAAAGTGAAAAGGTGACTGTCTGTGATTCTTATGAGTGGAACTTTGCCAGAGTGGTTTGTCCGTGCGGGACATCCGCATGTTGGGCTTTAGCATCCGAGACTGATGTGATCCTACGTGCTTGATTCTACGTGCTACACGCTCTCCATTGTTGTTTAATTATACACGCCCTAGTGGCTGCTTTGAAAGCTTCCAACACAAACGTTCACTTACACGTTTTTTTCTTCTTTTTCTTTCTGGTTTCTTTAGGGTGTGTACTCGGCACGTGGCCCCGCCCCTTGGCATGGTAATCCCTCCTTGCCTCCTATAAGATACGTGGATCCAGCGCACCCGCGCGCGCACCCGTGAAGTACATCGAAGTACTGTTTACTGTTCACGGTGCGCAGGGCTCGGTCCACGACCCCTCAGTGGGGCCACTTTGTGCAGCTTTTTTTTTCTCAGATTTAAGTCCTGGGGGTGAAGGCCTGGGCGGGCAACCCTAAATTTAACTTCTACTGGAATTCCTCTCGACATATGAGGATAGTGGTAAGTGGTTTTCCTCCTCTATGAGGGTCACACCGATTAGGATCCACTGAAGGGGCGATATTTCCTCTGTGTTATACTGAAGCTGTCTACCATCCAATGAGTTGCTTCTTCCAGTAATCATTATTAGGATGATTTTCTGAGTATCTGTATTTGGGATCCTGCTTATTACAAATTACCACATTGTGGATGGGGTGGTGGGTGTTGAGGACCTCACACAGTGATACTCCTTTTCCGTATGGATTAGGAGGGGGTGGATAGTCTGCAACCGAGAAAGGCCAGACTCAGATACTTGGAATATTAGAGCTTATGCTTGCATTTTTTTGTGTGTGGTTGGGGGTTGCAAGTTAGACTCTTTAATCCTGCACTAATTTGTATTGCAACCCACCTTGATAAGGAGAGTGTAGAGAATATTGTGTTGGTAATTGGTGGGGGGAAAAAGGCAATTGTGAATTGGGCTTTAAGTGTGAGGGATTCTCCGTATTCGGAGCATGGTGGGAACCCTAAGGAGTGGTACGATACCAACACTGAGTGAGACTCACAAACATTTTAAGCGGCAAAATAAAAGTATCAAATCGGAAAGGCAGAATACAATCATAGCAAGTGGGTCTTTTGTGTTCACACAAACAAGTAAGATCGAATACACTAACCCCCGTTCAACTAAAATGAATGAGGGAGATGTTAGGGATACATTGGGGGGCGGGGGGAGAGACAGAAAAGTGGGAACTAAGTGGAATTGATTTTCCTCCCTTGCCCAATGTTACAAGTGATCGCATAAGGGCCCAAATGAAGTCCTTTCAGAAGTTGGACCTTGTTGAAGAGATTGTGCAGAAAAGCTTTCTAAGCGTCCAAGACCTGCCTGTTAAACCCTCAGTCTTAAATATGGAGGACTCCATCCTCAACACACCCCAGTTGGATACGTCACTTCTAGCACCTGTGGTGTCTGCCGAACTGGATTGGAGGGTGAGACTCTCTATGGGCCCTTCAACTCCAGCAAGGGCTAGGGGTGGTGGTCTGGATAATGATTATCTCTATAAATCCATTCTGGAAAGTAGGGAGAAGTTTGGTGAACACAGTAAGGGCCCCATGATGGACCTTTTTGGGGATAGCGGAACAGGAGCACATAGGGTAACTGCAAACAAATGCTCAAGTCCGACTAACCCCGTCCAGCCAGGGCGAGGAGATTTTGAGGAAAAGATGCACATCCAGGATAGTAAAGAAACTGTGGTAGAGGATAACATGCTAGAATCTGAGTCATTCCCGGTATTAACCAGAATCTTGAACCTTTTAGACAAAGGTCATGAAAGGACTCATGGGGAACTTCAGGAATTAAGATGTATGATGGTTGAATGCATAGATAAACTGAGTAGATTGGAAGGTTTCGTACATGCCTTGAGCATGAGAGAAACTTCCAGATCTCCACTTACGGAAAATATAAGGACTTTCAATCAAGGCTCCCAAACAGGGAACAAACTATGTACCCAGGAAGGAGATGTAACCTTGAAAAATGGGAATGAACTAAAAAGACTGATACTAATTAATCAGGAAAAAATTTAAAAAATGGAAAATCAAAATGAAAATAAATGTGGAAAACTGGAAAATACCACTCTAAGTACCTCTAAGCAGTTGGTAGAGATCAAGCTGGATAGTCCATCGGTACTTGTGGAAGTGATGTAAAATGAGGAAGTTAAAATGCTGGATCAGGAGCAGATAGCTGGGGAAGACTCAACCCAGGAAGACGTGACTCCTTTTGTGTATGTTATCACACGAAGAGAAAAGAAAATGCGGGCTAGGGCTCTCAAAAGAAGAGCCAAGAGTGAGAAGGGAGCGAACAAAACGGAAGCTAAAAAACTGAAAAATCAACCATCACCGAAGATAAAAAACACCAATATAAATTTTTAAGACATATGTAGTCTATCAGGAGAGGGAGGTCACTTAGACTTCACACAGTTAAACGAAGGAAGCAAAATAGCTCTGGAAGTGAAGGAAATGGTAGATAGACAGGGATCAACTAAGAAGGACGTCTCAGAAACTATAGAAGGTACCTCACTGGAGACAAGTGGTAAGGAATATGGTGAAGCCAAGACTACTCTTTCAGAAGCTATGAACCACAAGGGTAAGAGGGGGAAGGGCAATCTCAAATGTAGATCAACAGAAACAAATAAGAAAAAGAACCCGAAGAAGATGAATGGAAGTAAATCAGAGGGAGAGAAGGAGGAAAGGGGTATAGAAAACAAACCAAAGCCAACTACTGATAAGATGCAGGAAATTGCAGAGAAGGTACAAGAGGATATAACTGTGCCCCAGGTTGATGAAAGCCTCTTTAAATGCAGAAATCTAAGGCCGTGTGAGGAAGTAGAATCTGAGGGAGGGCCTCTGATTGAGGTGACTAACAGTAGTGTGCCATCTATGACACCTAGTGAAGATATCAAAATACTGGTTCAAGAGGCACTAATCAAATTACTTGACTTCCCCTCTAAGCAAGCATGGACACCCTCCTCTCCCTAGAGCAATGTTATCTGACGAAAAAGGGCTTGAGGGAGAACAGCATAGGTTAATAATGATTGAGAAAGTAGATGGGAATGAAATAGAAAAAAAAACAGATTGATCAGAGTTCTAATACTCAAACTACCAATAATTACCATGATATGAGGCAGAGTGTACATAACCAAGGGCCCGTCCCTCCTACCACACAGGAAAGTGGGAGGGATTTGAGAGAGGAGCGTAAGGATGGGGGGATACTAATAAATAAACCCTGAATTGAGGGTATGAGCTTTGAAGAGAGGATACGGGAGATAGCCGAAATGTGGAATATAAAGCAGGATCTAGAACAAAATAGAGAACACAACCAAAATAGGGAATGGATGAGGGATAATGAGAGAGGAGAAAATAGGAAGTGGGAGACAGGTGGACTTCAGAGGGCCGAGGGACACGATCCAATGCTATCTAGCGCCTGGCCAGATGATCAAAGTGATTGGAGGGAGCCGAAATTTGCTGATGACCCCAGCGTCATACTAAACTTTATGCTCACAATAGGAGGGCCTCCTTGCTTAAATAGAGGACGGATTCTGTCACTGTTTAATGAGCTCCCCCGGCTCTCTTTAATCACTTCTAACGACATTAAGCTTATTGATTATATTCACCCAACAAGATTCGACTGTGTCAGGATTGTATTCTACTCCAGGGATACATATGATCTTGCCCTGACGGAAGGAGTGGCTTTGCAAAGTTTTGGGTACGATATAGTGAACTTTAGCCTAGGCACACAGAAACAACAGAGGGGTTAGAGGGGAGCGCTCCCCAGAGAGATGCAGATGAGAAATCAAAGAGAAGGAGCAAGAGCCAAGAACGCTGAGATTCACCCAGATGAGGTGGCGGAGCTGAGATGGTTGGCATCAACCTTGAGGGAATCCATATCCAAGATCCAAGGCTTGAAAGGCTCAACCTAGAGTAGGGTGAAACTTACTCTCGCATCGTGGAATTCGAGGGGATCACGTGCTCTATTGCATTCTTCTAATATATGTACGGAACTCTTGTCTTATTCGTTCCTATGTATTCAAGAAACCTGGGCAGAAAACGCAATTGTTTTGGATGGTTTTACCATTTTTCAGGAACCTGCAACTAAGAAATCAATGGGGAGACCTTCGGGTGGGCTATTAATCGCGATTAAGAATAATATAGCCTTTACAACCCAAAAGGAGTTCCATATAAATAAAGGGTGTTTAGTAGTACTAGTGAAAATAGATTGTAGGAGATCCCCCACGATCCTATTAATTATAAACATCTACTGGCAACCTGAATGTGACTTAAAGGCAAACATAGATGCAATTGATTCTGTAATACATGAGTGCCAGGCTATGAACAGGGATCTACATATGATCGTGGCCGGGGATTTCAATACTGCAATATGCCTAGATGAAGGAATAAATGATTGCAGGTTTGGTCGACTGATTGGAGAAAGAATCGACCAATGGAAATGTCACCAGGGGGACATATGGGCCCTCTTCCTGGGTGGTTGGGGCTTGCAGGGGGTGAATGAACTGCTGGATGACTCCGCGGACAATTTTACATGGTCTAATGGAAGATGGTCATCTACCATAGATTATTTTTTTGTCTGCAAGCATACATTTGACCTTGTTCACGATTTCGGCCTGTTAGATACGAAGGAAAGTGATCACAGATTGCTTAAAATGTCTCTTGTGGTAGATATGGACAGGAGAGAGGTAGACAAATGGGAAACTCAGGTCACAGTGAATGTCCAATCGAACAGAATTGCTTGGCATATTAATAACATTGAGAAGGTTAACATATTTTTCCAGGCTGACTTTTATAATAATGTTTTTGCCGAGAAAAAAAAGATGTACTGTTAGGTTTCCTTTGAGAATTATGTTGAATCGGTAATCCGAGGAAAGGCCGGAATAAAGGAAAAGGCCAAAAGTGACAAAAGACACAGACATATCTACTCTGTGGAAGTGAAATCACTCAAACAGAGTAGAAATAGCGAAATTCGAGTGTTCCGCAGATGCCACCCATTACCCCATACAGTTGCGGAAGCACGTGATTTCCACGCAATAAAAAATAAATGGAAAAATAAAAGATTTTTGCGGGCAAAGCTCTATCAGGGAGACGCGGAATCTATGTTGAGTGCGGTGTGCAATGTAAATACACGCAGATTTTGGTCCTTGATCAAAAATGATGAGCAGGAACAAATAAAGTCCCAAATCTCTTGTATAAATTCAAATATATGGGAAGGGCATTTTTCGAGTATTTATTGCCCCCCCAGTGTGGCATGGGTTGTTCCGTCAGAGATCGAAAATGCCTCATGGAATATTTTGTTTAGTGTAAAAGAAATTGAAGATATCATTGTAAAGAGTTCACCATCTAGGGCATCTGGACCGAATTTGCTCTGCAACCGGGTCTTGAAGGGGAAACCAAATTTATGGGCCAAAATACTATTTCTTTTATACAAAGACATTGTTAAGATCCACCTTCTTCCAAACAGCTGGAGAATGTCCTATATTATACCGATTTATAAGAAAGGGGACAGGGCCCTACCTACTAGCGATAGACCTATTGCCCTGTTGGATGTGGACTCCAAAATCTTTGCCAGCCTCGTTCTAGAGCATATTCGGTGCTGGATGGACCAACATAAAATTCTATCGTCCCTGCAGTTTGGTTTTAGAAAAAATGTGGGTACCGATGCGGGTGGCCTGTTAATCAATGTTATGCAAAAGGCAACCTGGACACCTGGAAATCTCCCCATATATTTAGCATCAATTGATCTTACATCCGCCTTTGATCTAGTGAACAGAACAATTTTGTGGAGCAAACTAGCTAATCTGGGGCTGCCTGCCCCGCTTCTTTCAATTGTATATTTCATGCACCAAAACTCCAAAGTAAAGGTTCGAATGAGCATAGAGGGAAATCTGTCTCAGGAAATCAAAGTAACTAATGGTCTGCGGCAAGGATGCATATACGCCCCAACATTATCCAATCTATATTTTTCTGATTTGGGAGCGTGCTTCAGTAAACTGGTTACAAACTCACCTAAAGTGGAGGGCATCAAGGTAAAGTGGATCGCTTATGCTGACGATGTAACTCTGTATGATCATACACCCATTGGTCTGCAACGTTTGCTAACTGCTTTTAAAGAATACATCCTTATAAACGCCCTTAAAATCAACTACTCTAAAACAGTGATATTATGTTTGACGCACAAGAAAAATCAAAAAATAACTGCATTGTTTCTTAATCACGTGAAATTACCAACAAAGTCAGCAATTAGATATTTGGGTTATCCAGTGTTCGGAAATAAGAACAAGGTCAACCTCCGGGCTATACTGGAAGCAAAAATTGCCCCTATGAAAGCACAATTATGTAAAATCGACTCAAAGTATGAAAAATTCTCTCTCATGCCATGTGTTCGTTTGTACAAAAATAGACTAGTGCCTCAATTCTGCTATGGCCTGGAACTCGCACCTCGATGGTGCAGAAAGGAGGCGTCGATCTACGAATCCAAAATCCTGAAATCCATGGTTAAGTGTTTGCCGAAGTGTGTAGCATTGGCGGTAATAAGATATGAGTTTGGTTTACATTCAATTAGAAGTACCATTGAATGGCGTAGAATGGCACTAGTCAGGAAACTGTTAACCTGCAAAGACACCACCCTTTATGACATCATGGGTAGGGGTTTCAGGAGTGGTGCTCCTACTTCTAAGTACCTCAGGGACATGTTGGAAGAGGCAAATGAGGTTCTGGACAATCTGGGGGTCCCTAGAGATATGCTTATCGCAAACCCCATGAAAGTAAAAAAATTACTCCTTCATGCTGACTGGAACTTAACTGTTCAAGAAGTCAAAATGTCTAAATTATATAATCACATTGCTTCTGATTGTAAAAAGATGGGGGAATTGGAACCATATCTATCTAAATTTCCTGATAAAAAGTGGAGGCAGGAATATATGCGATTCCGATTTAATGTCTTGAGTACGGGACAAATTGCTGATATTAGAAGTAGACAAGAGTGTCGGATCCTCCATTTGTAAACACTGTAAACAGGGGGAGAATCTAGAGACTTTGCAGCACTTACTGACTGAGTGTGAAGGTTTGAGGAGTGAACGCATCAGTCACTTCAGTAAATATGTGCCAAACACCGAGTGCGTGGATCTGGATTTGTTATGGTTAGACATGTTGCATGGTAATCGTGTTAAGCTTCAGATCGCTGTTGTCAGGTTTTTGAAGCAGTATTGTTGTCTTTAACTTATGCGAAAGAAGTAGATGAGTGAGTATCAAGTCCCTTTATGAATATTGAGAGTAATTTTTGTTTTTGGTTGAGGATGAGTTAGTTTTTTAGGTATATGAATTCTTTTAAATTGTATACTGATGCTTTGTTATTTAGCAAAAAAAATGAACTGAAATGGCATGTGGTAAATGTGAACTCATGTGTCTGCATATTAACTTGTGTAATATAATGTGATATATTTAAAAAAAAATACCTTTTGTAAAAGTTACTATGTAACTATAAACAAATAAAAAAAATAAAAAAAAGATTTGAGTTGCAGGTTCTCTTAGAGCAGTTGTCCCTCCTATCTGAAGGGGTGTTCTTTTGCTGGCCGATATCTCCCTGTCCATTTGAGTCAACAGCTTGCTACATCATTGCAGCATTCTGAGTATTCGTCATGACTTTAGCGGCTTGCTTCGCTTGAGCTCAAGCCTGTTACGAGCTGTTCTCCCATTACCCTATGCGTAACTACCGGCTCAGTGGACTCACAGAGTCCGCAGTCAATGTTGCGTGAACTTGCCTTGCTAAGCATGGCTCCCCAGCAAGATACTGTTGCACTATTTGAGATCTACGTGTGCTTGCAGGCATATATGGGCCTACATTCATATTAGTAGAATTAAGTCTGTTCTTAGCATCTGCTATCACAGCATTTACATGCATAGTAAGAGCAAATGTTACTCACCCAACTCTGTACCGACACAGGCAACTGGCACCACAGCCCGCCAAGGACCAGCAGAGACACGCTGGCACTGCCGCGCCTGACTTATAAGAAATAGGTCTGAAAAACTGCAAAAATGCCAGGAGTTGTAGTTCCCGTGCGTCAAGCCCCAACGTGTGGAAAATCGAAACTATAGAGACAGCTAAAGGCCTTCTCTCTTCTAATCTTACTCCTTTATGTGAGGCCAAGTCGAGAAAAAGTTCATAACGCATTTGGCCAGAGCATGTAAACTTCAAAATGGGATCAAAGATGGATTAAAAGTATTTGGGCCAGTCCCCTTCAACCTTGCGGGATCTTAGTAGAAAAACACTACCAAGACTGGGAGCGTGATGGATTCGAGAAAGTTCCTCTCAGGCTTAGGTGCAAAGCATGTACCCTGGAGTCAAAAGAAGATTAAATAAGAAAACAAAAACCCAGATAGCAATGCAGTCAAAATCTGCAACAGGATAATCCTCCCTGGTCATCAGAAAAAGAAACACGGACGGTAAGAGACATACAGAGACATAAGGGGCTTCCAATACAGGGTCAGGCGGGATGTGCATGTGGAGCTCTCCAGCTCCATTTTCTTAGCTGTGCACTACACACTCGTCCAGATCTGGGATCCAAAGTGCTTGGAATGAGAAGGAGGCTGAAGTAGCACATCCAGTAGGATGGGGAATGTGTTATGCCCTTTGCCATTTAGGAAACAAATGTCCTTTAATGAAAAGACCTTAATGTATTTCTTTTCAACGACAGCTGAGGAGCAGCCCAGCAGCGAGATGCAGACCTGCTCTGGGAGTCCATAGCGAGAATACCAAAGCATGGTCAAGAATTCACATCCAACCCTTAGACTCTGCTGAAACAGACTACAATGAGAGATACGTGCCAATCAGAACTGAATGCTTCAGAGACTAAAGAATAAAGCCCTCTGTACCACTGCTGGGCACATGTTTACCCCAAGATCTAGAGGTGATACATGCAAGCCCCCTATCCCCAACGTATTGCCATGGTTTGAAGCTGTGCCCTCTCCGCACAATACACACTTACATCTAGAATCCTTCTGCCAGGCCGCCAACAAGGCCTCTCGACAATCAGCATTTTCTGAAACAAGGGCCTTGAGCAGGGTTTCGGTCCGAGGTTGGAGTCTGTAGGAAATAATTGTACATGTTTAGGAGAATGACTGTGCAAAAACCTTGATACCACCAATCGAAGTAATGTCGAACGACTATCATGTTGCCATCTCTGGCGCTCAGTGCTTCCCACGGAATCCCTGTAATAATCATTGCTTCTCTGGTACTCAGTCTATCTGACTGTGATAGTCACTGGCCCACTTCAGTACTCATTGGCAGCCAGTAGCATTCTCTGGTACAGTTCTGAAATGAATGCCACCTGCTTTGTAAATGCCAGGTGTGACAACATCTACCTTTATTATTTAAAGAGGCCTTGCATGCAGTCAGAAAATAAGGATTTTATAACACCATCTAAAGCCGGGGTAACCAACCAGTTGTTTTGCCCGACAACTCTCACCAGTAAGTGTATTTAGTTGAAAAGCATCATGGGAGTTGTCAGACAAATCATTTGGAGGTGGAATTTCCCTTGCTCAGAGAAAGGAACTTTCTTAGGAGTGGGCAGTCTCTCCCGATGGACATCATCTCGCCTTGAATACATAAAACCACAGCAGGATGATTTTCACCTATGCCTACTCTCATAGCACAGATTAATAGATCACAGTCACTAATTACTTACTTGGACCAGGTTTTCAGCATGGTGACCGGACTGGACAGAAGACAATGGGTGTATGATCCTAATTTCTTTATCACCTAAAATGAAGTGAAAAGCTTGTTTACCAGGGCAACTATAAAAAAGCATTGCCAGAGTTACCAATCTACTCAGGCCCATACCTTCATGTCTAGAAGACAAGCATAAGAGTACTGTGAACCCCATGGGAGCTATAGAAACATGTGTGTTGCAGGAAAGCAGTTTTAAGCACCAATCTGAAGGCATCACCTATGCCCCCATGCCTGCTGGACATGCATTCTAGAAAGCAAAGGTTTGAAGCAGCTTCCTCGTCTACCAGCCTCAGACTCACCTTGACCAGATGCCTACTTGTTACTCGAGAACGGGGCAGGTAGCGGAACTCTAGTGTGTGGACAGTGCAGGGGAATTGAGGGAGTGCATGAAAGTGACCAGCCATGGGCAGACTTGTCAGTTTTGTACTCTGTCCCAGGGCTGCTAGTCATGCAGCCTGTGGAAGAGTAAAGACTCAACAATTCCTCACTCTGACCCAGGTTAGTCACCCCAACAGTACAACCCAGATATGTGATATCCTGAGCCTACCCCAAATTTAGGAGTGCCAAGAGCATCAAAGTGTGTTTTTACACAGCCCACACAGCATTCAATAACCCACCGGGGGACCAGTACATGTAGTGGAAAAGACAAATACGTAATCGGAAAGCAAATGAAGCGGGTCCAACATGTACCTTTCCTTCTAACAAAAACTTGGCAAAGTATTTGTAGCGATCAAGGCCTTCAGGGTAATCCACCTCCACAGCAGGTAACTGCCAGCCCACACGATCTGAAAACAGACATCAGGAATGTGAGTACATTGACAGACAAAACATCTTGGAGGACTGCATGCGGTGATTTTATTTAGTAAAGTCAACAGAGGCTGTTTAAGGAGGATATCTACACAAAAACAGGTCTATAGTCACACATATTACCTTTTATTTTGGGCTACAATCCATTGCAGCAATTATAATAATTTCCATCCGTTTCCAACACCAAACACACAGCAGCTCACTGCACAGGCTGCTGTGCACAACAAGGCTTAGGAGCACCTCAGCGCCAACCTATTACATTCAAGGTTCTGGAGAAGTCTCATAAGCAACCTTCCCAGTACATGGCTGCTTCAGAGTGTCCTTGGAGCACCTTCATGTTTGAGCAGACTGGATATAAAGCACCACTAAAGAGCAGCAAGGTGTCTTAAGATGGGGCAATTAAGGATAAACACAGAATTAGAAAACTTACAGAAGGTGCTGGCTCTGTGGCACTTCACTCGGCTGGATTCAGGACAGAAGGATGGCGGAGGGTTTGCCAACGGACTGCCAAAGTGACAGTACTGAGGCAAGAGGACCGGGATCCACTCAGCGACAACTACCGAGACACCTGGGAAGAGAAACAAAGGCATTATTCAGAGTTCAGCCCATCCCAGAATAAATGCAGACATTTCCCAAGAGTGATGTCAGAATCCAAGAACAAGGAGACTGCTTTGCCCAGAACCAAATCTTTACAAAAGAGGTGACGATGCGCGTCGGGGGAGCGCCCAGTGTTCTTCCCTTCAAACTGCACCTTCGCTCTGGTGCAGAAGGCAACGGGAAGGTCATACTCTGCCCCATGGCTCCCACACAGAGCAGAAGGTGAGAAATGGAGATGCTACAGCACCCGAGCATTGGGGCCCTGTTCTAGGGGTTCAACTCTCTAGGGTGGAAACGTCCAGCACCTAGGGCTGAAAGAGCAAAACAACTCCCTTGTAATGGGTCATTATTTTGGTTTCCTGCTGTTCTGCTGTATACAGAAGGTGAGGTGGGGGCTCTCACTCTATTTCGGGCCGTTTGCCTCTCAGCAGTTTATAAAATGTTCTCAGGAGCCTGGGGGCGAGGGGTGTGGTAGGGAGTTTGTGTTCCACTTCACATACTTGACCCCCAACAACCTCCTTTCACTGCTGGGTGGAGGGCAAGTGGAGGAAAAAAAAAATGAACATTGGTGTTAGCAAGTATTATTTGCTTTCCATCCCGGGCCCTACTGCAGCAACCTCTGACCCAACAGTAACAATAGCAGCACCAAGAGTATTAAAGGGAAATCAATGACAGGGGCAGCCATTTAGGAAACCCCCAAACAACAGCCAGGACCACCAGTTCAACAACATTTTTGAAACCTACAGGTTTTTAAATATTGGGGAAATTACTTTTCTCTGAAGAGGTGCTGCAACGAAATGACTACTGCTCTGCAGGGGAACAGGGATGAGTAGTGGCTAAAGGGTCTCCTAGGCCCCACACTACTACTAAATCCGCAGTGATCCCAATCATAAATGTGAAATCGGCACAGCCGAAAAGTATACCTTTTGCACCTGCTTCGGTAGCGCAGGCTTAGCACAGGCTGTATGCTCAGGAGTGGCATGAGCTGATAACAGTAGAAACCAAACAAAGTAAATTCAATGGTTCGGAAACAAAAAAGTACAATCAAGGTTCTATAAAAATAGATACTTTAAACCACAAAAATGAAATCAAATCATTAGAAACCATTTGAAAACCCTGTCCCTATTAAAGAAGACAGAGGATGCAGACTTTTTTCACTATGGTGCCAAAAGTGGACAAGAGGACAGGGCTTCTTCACAGTACCTTATTCATGTATTTGGGGGCTCAACAGCATCGGACTGGCTTCTTGGCACTTGAATTGTGGTTGAGGCAAGGTCAAGACATTTCGAGGTGAAGTAATCCACTGGAGGTCAGCCCTGCGTCGATTCTATGGTGCTGGCTCCCCAAAGGGTTGAGTCGGCATTCGAAATGGTGAGACAAGGTCTTCCAGTGGTCGAGTCAGTGGTCAAAGGCCTCCGCTGGATCGAAATCGCATTCATTACGGCGAGGTCGATAGCTTCCAGGAGGTCGAGTTGGTGCTCAAATCACATGCTCCCACGAAGGTAGAGCCTGCGGTCTGGTTGTTCAAGATGGTCTGCATCAATGGTTCCATGTAATAATTTCGCCACAAAAATCTCGCCATGCAAAAATATCGCCGAAAAATGGCCGTTTTTTGTGGCAACATTATTGCATGGAACATGTGGGAGACACCCCCGCAACCCCGAAACCTTTTTCTTTTCTTTTTTTTTTGCCCCTGTCCCCATATATATGGTCACCCAAATAATATTGCCACAACATTTTCCCGGCGATATATTATTTACGGCGACCATATATATGGCGATATTATTACCTGATACCGTATCAATGGGTTGAAGCTGGTGTCTGGATGGGTCGAGATGCAGCAATCAGATTGGAGTTTGCTTACAGTGCCAAAATCAGTACTGCAGATACCGAAGCACCCTCAAGATTTCTAGTCAAGTCAATCTGCCTCAAAGGCATCTCGATGTGATGCCGGAAATGCATCTGAGGGACAGGGCCTCTGAATCCTTGTCCTTTCTCTGTTTTTACCGTGTGTTCTGTTATGTTTTCTGCCCAGGAATCCATTTGGGACTCCTGGCAGTGCAGCTCTCTCTTTTGGTTTGGTGAACAGACCCCTGGGATACCCTTATGGCACCCATGGGTGGGGGGGTACAACCCTGTGCCCCTAGTGTATGTTTTTGGGCACCTGTGGGTGGCCCACAGAGCAGGGTATGGGCTGGTGGCAGCTCCATGCTGAATTGGACAGGTGCTCTGGGTGTCCTCCATTTTGGGATACCCAGGCCCTGCCATTGGGATCAGTTGATTCCTGATAGAAACAAGATGGCCCCTGTGGCCTCTTGCTTTCTATTGCCTGTTGTCTTGTTTTCCCAAAGTCCTGGGATGCCCTGACTCTGTCCCTTCCCCCTGACTGGCTGTTGGGTGGAAGTTCCATATATGGTGTTGTTGTGAAGGCCCAGCTAGACTGACTGGAGCCTTCCCAGTGACTGTATGTTGTGGGTACCTCCTGTGGGTGGGACCTGGGTGAATGGAGTGTGTGACCAATATACACTCCTTGTTGTGGTTGTCTGGTTTCTGGCATGAGAGACAAAGACTGAGACAGCCCTGCCCGAAACTGGCCTGAATGCAGTGTGTAGTGTTGAATGGCTGGGTACTTGTCCCAATCCACATTCCTTGTTGTGAGTGTCTGAAAGGGAGGAGTGTGGCCTGAATGCACTGTGTGCCTGATTGGCTGACTGACTGCCTGAATGCCCTTCTGTGTGATTGGCTGCTGTGTGTGTGCCAGCAGTGTGGATGAGAGACAGAATAGTATATCTGGGGACCTCTCACCACTGGAAATTGTTCAGAAGCATTCAGAAGCTGAGTCTCCACTCAAGAGTAACTGGATTTGCTGATCCTCGACGTCCAGCTGGAAGAAGAAGACTTGCTGTGGCATTTGCTTCGACGGAACTGAAGGTTGTCGAAATCGTCGAGGACTGACCCGAGAGAGGACCTGGTAAGGCGCCCTCTTCCCGTGCTCCGAGGGACCATCGAGCACCGCTGAATCTTCGCCGAAGCGCCCTGGAAGTCAGACCCTCGAAAGGCTGCCGACCCGAGACGGGACCGCCGAGGAGATCGAAGTGAAGCACCCGGACCTCGACGCTGTCGAAGTCCATTGCCGTCGACCAGGGTTCGCAGGTCTGTGTAACCGCTGGAGGCCCGTCGAAGTTGTGTTGCCCAGCCGTGGGAACCACTTGACGCCGTGCCGCCGACGACCGGAGCCGTCCGCTCCTTGCCTAAGAACATTTGAATCGAAGGACTCCCTCGACCGCATCGTCGACCGCTTATCCTGCCGGAGAAAGTCGAGGACGACCAACGCGCCGAGGAGAAATCCGCCGGTGGGTTTCCCGCCACCTCACGATCCCAAAGACTCGAGCGACTCGACGCCCTTGCTGGGCTCCCGTCTCTACAATCTTTGCGGTCCAGAACTATTGTCATCGAGGTGCCCCGCACACCTCCGCCGTGCAGGACGCCGACGCCCCGACGCCGACGAGCACCGCTCGGACGAAGCTGCCGCCTCTTCGACATCGTTCTACCTCGTTCGTCGACGGACGTTCGACGCCCCGTGCCTCCCGCTTGAAAGGGAAGGCATTCAAGAAGGGCCGTCGATTCCCCGTCGCCGAACCCCGAGGTCTTCGACGTTTCTCTACGCCTCTCGACGATCCGTGACTCCTGCTTAAAAGGGGGTCATTCAAGAAGGATCTGTCGACGCCTCTTCGAAGAACTCGACTCCACCAGGTACATTGGGGGGGTAAAAACATTGTAGGAGAGAATAAGACTGTTGAACAATATATGGACTGGGCTGGTGTTATATCTCTTTATTTTGCAGGTTGCCCAGGTGGGGGGATCTCCACACAGAACTGTGTCCAGTAGCAAGGGCCAGTATTCTGCCTATTGTTTCAACCCTCTGTTATCTCTCCTCTCTCTATTGCTGGTTTCCTTCTTATTGATCTGTGTGCCATTTCTACAGTATTGTGAATGCACTTTAATGAGGTCTAATATTAGTGGTACCACTTTAGAATTGTAGATATTTACCATTGCTGATTTTCCTGAGCACAAAGTGCGTTATTGTGATAAGTGTACATAACCCTTGAATATTAATTATATAAAGACTGTGTTTTCAGTAATACAGTGTGTGGACATTCCTTTGTGGGGGCTTGGGGATACACTGTACTTAAGAACCAGCCTGCATCACCTCCTGAGAAGCTAGGCCTTGATTGCTCGCCCATCGCTACCGTATTAGAGAATCTTGGCTGGGGTCCTCTGTGCCTCCCCTCTACCATATAGAGAGCAGAAGTACAGACCCCCCCACCGGTCTTCTTTACAAAGCTGGTGGCAGCGGTGGGATGCTTATGGTTTTAAGACTCAGTGTATAACCGTGCCACTTACAAAATATCCGCACTTTTATTAGATTAAGGTTTGGGTGTGTACCAAATAACTGCATTACAAGCAATGGAGGCCATTGCAAATGGTAAATTGACTCGGATGAGCTTAGAGGCTCTCCAGAGTGCTTGTGAAGCCAGGGAGTTAGACTTTGTGGATAAGTCTAGGGCTGAGCTGATAGCTGCCCTGGTGGATTACCAGACTGATGGTGAAACTCTTGAGGAAGGGGGGGATGCAACCAGTGAGGACTCTGCCCCTGGGGTTGTCGCTGAATCTGTTTCTGGGAATGCCACCATTCCTGCTGCCTCTGTTCCAAACCCCAGCAATTCCATGGAACTTGAGTTATTGAGGATGAAGTTAGCCTTTGAATATCGCAAGTTGGAAATAGAAGCTGAGCTTAAGAAAGAGGAGCTGGCACAGCAAGTGGAACTCAAGAATAGGGATCTTGAACTCAGAAATAAGGACCTTGAACTCAAAAGCCAGGACACTGAATGTCAGAGAATCCAGCTAGAGAAAGCTAGAGTGGAGACTTCAGCTAGATCCAGTGAGAGTGTCAGGTCCCCAGCCACCAAGTTTATGAAAGATTTGGTTGGTGTGTTTGTGGAGGGTTCAGATATCCTCCAATGGATTGAAGCGTTTGAAATGGCTTGTGCAATTCATGATGTAGATAAAAGAGATTGGGCTAAGTGTTTGTTAAGCAGAGTGCCTCAAACTGGATATGACTGTATTCTGAAGCTGAGTGTGGAAGAAAGGGGTCAGTATGAGTGTATGAAGTCTGCTTTGATTGCCAAGTTTGGCAAGACACCTGCCCAATACCTTAAAAGGTTCAGGGAATTTAAGAAAAGAGAGAATGTGTCTTGGGTTGACTGGGTGAGTACTGCGCACATGAACATGATGGGGTGGATTGATGGATACAAGGTGAAAACTTTTGTTGAGTTGTCCCACCTCTTGTTTTTTGAGCATTTTTCTGAAGCCTGTTCACCAGAGCTGCGTCAGTATGTGGCTGACCAGAACATTTTGGACCCCTTTAAGCTGGCTAGGTTGGCTGACAAGTGGGTCTCCCACCGGGTGTCCCCTAAGGACTCCAGTGGGAAGGACAAGGACAAAGAAAAGGGGGCCTCTCAGAAAGCTGAGGAGTCCCAAAAGCAGTCACAGTCGGGTAAACCAAAACCTTCCTCTCCTAAGACCCAAAAATCTAGTGGGGATAAGTCCTCTGTGGGTGGGAATAAGAGTAGTGGTCCACCTGCTGCAAAGCAGGCTCCCAGTGGTTCCAGTACCGTACCCCGCACTCCTGGCACTTGTTGGGATTGTGGGGCTCTGGATCACAAAAGGGGTGACCCCAAGTGTAAAGGTAAGGCACTTGGAGTACAGGCTGTCAGCCTGACCTACCCTTACCCCGTGTCTGAGGTGGAGGCCACTGTCCTCCCCTCCTCTACCGGAATCACCTTTGGTGCTCCGGTAGAGATTTCCTTAGTGTCCCTTGGGGCCTGGGACCAGTACGCAGAAGTACTGGCGACTATCCCACAGAACACCCGTAGGTTTTTGAGAAGTGTCCTCTTGAATGGCCAGCCTTCTACTGGTTTGAGAGACACTGGGGCAAGCATGACAGTGGTGGACAGGACCCTGCTCAAGCCAGAGGACTATGAAGGTGCTCCTCTGCAAACCACCAGGTTAGCTGGTGGGCCTCCCAAATTATCGCCTGTAGCCCTAGTCACACTCATGATTGGAGACAAGACAGCAAAGCTTCCTGTCCTGGTTCAGGACAATGTCCCTGCTAACATTCTGTTAGGAAATGATCTAGTAGAGTTGGGGTTGATCTCGGATGGTCTTCCCATGACTGCTGCTGCAGTCACTAGGTCACAAGTGACACCGGGTCTGGCTGTGAGTCAGGTATCCGAGCCAAAGGCGAGGCCTAAGGCAAGAAGAAGGAAGACCAAGAAGGCCACCTCTGTGGAGGGAACACCTTCTCTTCCTGCTGTTCCGACAGCACCCAATGGGATCCATGCTCCGGACGGGCTGGGTCCAGCGGAAAACCCAAACTCAACTCCTGTGGGAGAAGAGACAGAAGACTCTCCTGTGGGAGAGGTTCTCAACCCGGAGGATCATCCCGACCTTCAATGCTTGTTAGCTGAAGGGGGACCCTCCCGGGCAGACTTCTGTAAGGGACAGAGAGAGTGCCACTCTCTCGAGGGCCTGAGGAAACAGGCCCTGTCCCAGGCACAAGGTGAAGTGCCTAGGACATTCAAGATTTATTGGGAGGGTGAGCTCCTTGTTAGTGAGCCCACTAAGCCCGAACCTGGTGCCCACAAGAGGTTGGTGGTACCCCAGGTTTACAGGCCCTTCCTACTGCAGTTGGCGCATGAGGTGCCCTTGGCTGGTCATCTTGGGACCAAGAAGACTAAGCAGAGGCTCTCTGCCCATTTCTACTGGCCACGGATGGGAGTAGAGGTGGAGTCCCACTGCAGGACCTGCCCAACTTGTCAGCTGTCTGGCAAGACTGGAGGCAGGGTCATTGCCCCACTGCAGCCATTACCAGTGGTTGGCACCCCATTTGAGAGGGTGGGCATCGACATCGTCGGTCCCCTTGACCCTCCCACTTCAGGTGGACATCGGTTCATCCTGGTCTTGGTAGATCATGCCACCAGGTACCCTGAGGCAATACCCCTTCGGACTGTTACTGCCAAGGTGGTTGCCAGGGCTCTCCTGGGCATTTTCACCCGTGTTGGATTCCCCAAGGAGGTTGTCTCTGACCGAGGATCCAACTTCATGTCTAGTTACATGAAAACCATGTGGAAAGAGTGCGGGGTAACCTACAAGTTCTCCACCTCTTACCACCCCCAGACCAATGGTCTGGTTGAGAGATTTAACAAAACTCTCAAGGGCATGCTAGGTGCTTTGGAAGAGCCCCTAAGGAGGAAATGGGATCTCCTCCTGCCATGCCTGCTGTTTGCTTACAGAGAGGTACCTCAAGAGGGTGTTGGTTTCAGCCCCTTTGAGTTACTCTTTGGACATCCCGTGAGGGGGCCCCTCGCCTTGATCCGAGAAGGCTTGGAAGCCACCCCTCCAGGTCCCGCCAAGCAAGTGGGGGACTATGTGTTAGGCCTCAGGCGGAGGATGACACAAATGATGGGTCAGGCAACAGCAAATCTCAAGGCCAGCCAGGAATTGAATAAGTACTGGCATGACCTGAAAGCTTCGCAAGTGGATTGGACTCCGGGACAGGAAATCCTTGTGATGGAGCCTACCAAGCCTAGAGCTTTGGCAGACAAGTGGACTGGACCCTTCAGGATCATCTCCAAGATGGGCGAAGTCAATTATCTGGTGGACATGGGAGCCTCTGGGGTAGCCCCCCAGGTATTCCATGTCAACAGGCTCAAGCCTTTCCACAGGCGAGCAGAGGTCTCATGTCTCTTGCTAGCTTCAGGGCAAGAAGAGGATGAGAGTGAGCCCCTTCCTGATTTGCTGCATAGCAACCCTCAGGATGGCTCAGTGGAGGGAGTACAACTCTCTCCCGATTTGACAACAGAGCAGCAGAGGGCCTGCCGGGCTTTGCTCCAGCAGTATGCCCCTCTGTTTTCACTGACACCGGGCCTTACACCGTGGTGTAAGCACGAAATTGACACTGGTGACAGTGTGCCTGTCAAAAGCAGGAGCTATCGTATGTCAGATACCGTCAAAAACCACATCCAGGCTGAGGTCGCCAAGATGTTGGATCTGGGTGTTATTGAACCCTCCACCAGTCCCTGGTCCAGTCCAGTGGTCCTTGTCCCCAAGGCAAGTTCCCCGGCGGGTACCAAGGATTGGAGGTTCTGTGTGGACTACCGAGGAGTCAATGCCGTCACCAAAACTGACGCGCACCCATTGCCCAGGGCTGATGAGCTCGTGGACACTATAGGTGCTGCCAAATTTGTGAGCACCTTTGACCTTACCTCAGGCTATTGGCAAATAGCTCTGACGGACCATGCCAAGGAAAAGACGGCATTCTCCACACCTGAGGGACTCTACCAGTTTAGGGTCATGCCCTTTGGGTTGAAGAATGCCCCTGCCACCTTCCAGAGATTGGTCAACCATGCGCTCAGTGGGCTGGAAGCCTTTTGTGTGGCTTACTTAGACGACATTGCCGTCTACAGTTCCACCTGGGAAGAGCATTTGACACATCTGGATAAGGTGTTGCAGGCCTTGAAAAGGGCTAACCTCACTATCAAGGCCACCAAGTGCCAGATAGCTCAGGGGAAAGTTACCTATCTTGGTCATGAGGTAGGAGGGGGTCAAATCCAACCTCTCTCCAGTAAAGTACAGGACGTACAGAACTGGGAGACTCCCACTACTCAAACCCAGGTGAGAGCCTTTTTGGGCCTCACTGGGTACTATCGCAATTTCATGGCAGACTATGGAACCATAGCTGCACCCCTGACAGCTCTAACTTCACCCAAACAGCCTAGGAAGGTTAATTGGACTGAAGACTGTCAGAGGGCCTTTGATGGCTTGAAAGAAAGTCTGTGTAGGGCACCTGTGTTGAGTGCGCCTGACTACAGCCGACCCTTTATCGTCCAGACGGATGCCTGCGACACCGGAATTGGAGCTGTCTTGTCCCAGTTAGATGACAAAGGGAGAGAACATCCTATCATATTCATCAGTAGACAACTCAAGGGTAGAGAACTTAGGTGGGCTACTGTTGAAAAGGAATGTTTTAGTATAGTTTGGAGCCTTAGGCGTTTTAGGCCCTACCTTACGGGGTCTACCTTCAAGGTCCAAACAGATCATAAGCCCCTGAAGTGGCTTATGCAGATGAAGGGTGAGAACCCGAAATTGCTCAGGTGGTCCATTAGCCTGCAAGGGCTAGACTTCACCATAGAGCACAGACCAGGGAAAAGTCACGATAATGCAGATGGCCTTTCCAGAAGGTATGTTGACCGTCTGGATGAGGGTGTCTATCCCGTGGGAGATTAGACACCCTCCACCTCAGTCTGGGGGGGGCGACTGTGATGCCGGAAATGCATCTGAGGGACAGGGCCTCTGAATCCTTGTCCTTTCTCTGTTTTTACCGTGTGTTCTGTTATGTTTTCTGCCCAGGAATCCATTTGGGACTCCTGGCAGTGCAGCTCTCTCTTTTGGTTTGGTGAACAGACCCCTGGGATACCCTTATGGCACCCATGGGTGGGGGGGTACAACCCTGTGCCCCTAGTGTATGTTTTTGGGCACCTGTGGGTGGCCCACAGAGCAGGGTATGGGCTGGTGGCAGCTCCATGCTGAATTGGACAGGTGCTCTGGGTGTCCTCCATTTTGGGATACCCAGGCCCTGCCATTGGGATCAGTTGATTCCTGATAGAAACAAGATGGCCCCTGTGGCCTCTTGCTTTCTATTGCCTGTTGTCTTGTTTTCCCAAAGTCCTGGGATGCCCTGACTCTGTCCCTTCCCCCTGACTGGCTGTTGGGTGGAAGTTCCATATATGGTGTTGTTGTGAAGGCCCAGCTAGACTGACTGGAGCCTTCCCAGTGACTGTATGTTGTGGGTACCTCCTGTGGGTGGGACCTGGGTGAATGGAGTGTGTGACCAATATACACTCCTTGTTGTGGTTGTCTGGTTTCTGGCATGAGAGACAAAGACTGAGACAGCCCTGCCCGAAACTGGCCTGAATGCAGTGTGTAGTGTTGAATGGCTGGGTACTTGTCCCAATCCACATTCCTTGTTGTGAGTGTCTGAAAGGGAGGAGTGTGGCCTGAATGCACTGTGTGCCTGATTGGCTGACTGACTGCCTGAATGCCCTTCTGTGTGATTGGCTGCTGTGTGTGTGCCAGCAGTGTGGATGAGAGACAGAATAGTATATCTGGGGACCTCTCACCACTGGAAATTGTTCAGAAGCATTCAGAAGCTGAGTCTCCACTCAAGAGTAACTGGATTTGCTGATCCTCGACGTCCAGCTGGAAGAAGAAGACTTGCTGTGGCATTTGCTTCGACGGAACTGAAGGTTGTCGAAATCGTCGAGGACTGACCCGAGAGAGGACCTGGTAAGGCGCCCTCTTCCCGTGCTCCGAGGGACCATCGAGCACCGCTGAATCTTCGCCGAAGCGCCCTGGAAGTCAGACCCTCGAAAGGCTGCCGACCCGAGACGGGACCGCCGAGGAGATCGAAGTGAAGCACCCGGACCTCGACGCTGTCGAAGTCCATTGCCGTCGACCAGGGTTCGCAGGTCTGTGTAACCGCTGGAGGCCCGTCGAAGTTGTGTTGCCCAGCCGTGGGAACCACTTGACGCCGTGCCGCCGACGACCGGAGCCGTCCGCTCCTTGCCTAAGAACATTTGAATCGAAGGACTCCCTCGACCGCATCGTCGACCGCTTATCCTGCCGGAGAAAGTCGAGGACGACCAACGCGCCGAGGAGAAATCCGCCGGTGGGTTTCCCGCCACCTCACGATCCCAAAGACTCGAGCGACTCGACGCCCTTGCTGGGCTCCCGTCTCTACAATCTTTGCGGTCCAGAACTATTGTCATCGAGGTGCCCCGCACACCTCCGCCGTGCAGGACGCCGACGCCCCGACGCCGACGAGCACCGCTCGGACGAAGCTGCCGCCTCTTCGACATCGTTCTACCTCGTTCGTCGACGGACGTTCGACGCCCCGTGCCTCCCGCTTGAAAGGGAAGGCATTCAAGAAGGGCCGTCGATTCCCCGTCGCCGAACCCCGAGGTCTTCGACGTTTCTCTACGCCTCTCGACGATCCGTGACTCCTGCTTAAAAGGGGGTCATTCAAGAAGGATCTGTCGACGCCTCTTCGAAGAACTCGACTCCACCAGGTACATTGGGGGGGTAAAAACATTGTAGGAGAGAATAAGACTGTTGAACAATATATGGACTGGGCTGGTGTTATATCTCTTTATTTTGCAGGTTGCCCAGGTGGGGGGATCTCCACACAGAACTGTGTCCAGTAGCAAGGGCCAGTATTCTGCCTATTGTTTCAACCCTCTGTTATCTCTCCTCTCTCTATTGCTGGTTTCCTTCTTATTGATCTGTGTGCCATTTCTACAGTATTGTGAATGCACTTTAATGAGGTCTAATATTAGTGGTACCACTTTAGAATTGTAGATATTTACCATTGCTGATTTTCCTGAGCACAAAGTGCGTTATTGTGATAAGTGTACATAACCCTTGAATATTAATTATATAAAGACTGTGTTTTCAGTAATACAGTGTGTGGACATTCCTTTGTGGGGGCTTGGGGATACACTGTACTTAAGAACCAGCCTGCATCACCTCCTGAGAAGCTAGGCCTTGATTGCTCGCCCATCGCTACCGTATTAGAGAATCTTGGCTGGGGTCCTCTGTGCCTCCCCTCTACCATATAGAGAGCAGAAGTACAGACCCCCCCACCGGTCTTCTTTACACTCGAGGCAGGGAAATAGGATTCTAGCTGCTTCTGATCTGCAGTGAGTCCCAATCTATGAGGCTCGCGGACAAGGTTGGTCCCTCTGTACAAAACTCCCACTCCAGATAGCTTTACCGGCATCTACAGGGATCCTTAACCTTCAGTGAACAGACCTGGTGCAGCTAGAAGTGAGCCTTTGGTCCAGTAACAGCAACTCTTAGTGTTCCCTGAGGATGGTTAGAGGACCAGGCTCACCTCTACCTTTAATGCCTTCCCACTTGACCTCGCTGGTGGAGGACTTTGGAATTAAATGCGCTGCCAATAGAGGACCACAGGTGAATCCTTCTCTTGATGGTCCAAAGATGAATCAATGAAAGAGGGGGTGCTGCTTCCTTATAAAATGGAAAAATGTCACAGGGGATTGGTCCAAAGCAAACCTGATGTAAGGGATCCAATCCAAGCTGTTGTCACAAGTGCCCTTTGCCATATGATATCCCACCCAAAATACTTTGCCTGCAGGAATGGGAGGGAACAGGCAGAGGAAGAGAGCCCTAACAGTAGCCAAGATGGTGGGACCTTCTTCTCCCAGTCCAGTTCGCTGTGGCTACATTTCCTCTGGCTATCCTTTGGCTTGATCAGCTTTATCCAGAGGCACAGTAGAAGATTTTGATAAAGCTGGACACTTCCGAAGGCTTCTGGCAGCAGGATCTTCATATAGGGGTTTGGACTGGTTTGAGCCAACATCTCAATGGTCAAAGCACCAATGAGGGACTTCAATGATCACTGCAGGGTGGTAGGGATTCACCAGGACATAACTGGAGGCAATGCTGGTTGTCTTGAGCCGCAGTCTTATGGTCGTGAGTATTGTCAACGATCTTGGCAACAACTGCAGGACTCCACCTTTTATCCCAAATTCGAGCCAATGATAAGGATCTGCACAAAATCAAACTGGCAAAAGCTGTCCAAATGTGGACAGCCCCTTGCCCCACATCTGCCCAGCAACAGACACCCCACCTGGCTGGAATGTGGATTGGGACAAGACAGTCCCAACTCCCAAATCTGGGTACCAAGCACACACCACTACTTTACACTGGAAACTCAGAGGCAGCTCCTTGGAAAGGGCTTATGATCTATGGAATTTAATAACATGAGAAAGCAGGAAGAAGGCTTTTAAGATCGATGGTGATAGATAGGCAAACTTGAGTTTGCAAACAAGGAAGCAGACCCGAATGGATTCTGTGGGACCGGAAGACTGAAAATGCAGCAGCAGGTAACTTGTGGCACAAGCTGCAAATCCTCAAAGTTCCAATGATGCACTCGGAAAAGCGACAGCTGCAGCGAGGACGCCCTGGAGAGAGTTGGCCAGTCCAGTGGTTGGTCCAGAGACACTTCTAAAGGCTAATAAGGCACAGATCCTCGAGCAGGGGTCGATGCTGGTTGTGCCCACCGATCCAGGGGCTGAAGCACCGACAAGTGTCTTCCTGAGATCAGGCCGAGGAGCAGGTCTTCACCGGGACGGCACTGGAGTTGATGTAAGTCAACTGCAATGGCTGTCCTCAGCAGCTGCAGTTGTCAGGGACTTGACTCCAATGAGGATTTGTGGAATGGCTGCAGAGTCCTCCTTTTATCCAGGATTCTGACTGGAAGCAAGTACAGGTCCAAAAATGGTAAGGATGTGAACCACTCAAACTGGCAATGGCTATCCAAACATGGATAGCCACTAGTCGGCACAATCTTCCCAGCGACAGATATTCAGGCACCTGGATGTAGAGTGGGACCAGACAGTCCTAGCCCCAATCTCCAGACACACACAGCAACCACCTCCTAGCCAGGAAAGCAGCCGCTTTCCCCAAAAAAGGGAGTTCAAGAGAAGGCCATTCTGGCCAAGAGAGGGTAGCAGGAAGGCCAAAGAACATTACGGCCAAATGACAGGCATTGATATTGATATTTTATTTCTATCGCGCTCGTACACAAGTGTTTCAGAGCATGACAAGGCAAGGTGGGGAACAGGGGAGAACAAAACAACGATCTTACTAGGCCCAGTGACATTGAGAACGCGCAAGTGCATGGGAGAGGGGAGAAATGGAAAGTGCGAAGCAAAGGAGAAACAGATAAATAATAATGAATGAATGAATAAATAATAAAGGCAACAAACAGTGGTAGTGCAGCCAGCAATTGGCAAGTGCTAGGTTTAAGGCAGCAGACAGGGTAGGTCTGATAAGTGCAGGAAGAAAAAAGGGTGGGGGGGGGGCTGTATGGGTACAGATACAGATCCCAGTGCAAGGGGTGGCCCGGAGGTAGTGCGGGAGGGTGGCAGGGTGAGCAGGTACCTGGGACCGGAGGACAGAGGGTGGCCAGGTGCACAGTTGTCATGGTTCGCCGGCCATGGAAGCTATGGGGAAGGTGGAAGAAATGGAGAAAGGACTAATCCTCCTTTCAGCAACGCTACGCGCGTTCTAGCCTTCTCCTCCTTTATTAACCCGGAGGTAGCTAACACGCTTGCATTGCAACTTCCAGGGTTTCGGGAAGGGACTCTCAACGCTGCGGTTTGTATGTTTTCCTCCCCGCTCGCAGGCGGTTTGTCCTCTTTTCCCGCTTTAAAGCTTTGCCTGCTCCTATTCTCCCGTTACCTGCCCGCTTGCCTCCTGTCCCTCTCAGTGCTCCTCCGGCTCTACGCTCTCTCTCTTCTGCCACACCTCTTCCTCAACTCCGTGCGCGGAGTCCTGCAGCCTCAGTAAGTCTACCCGTTCCCGAACGAGATATCCTTCTGTACAGCTATCGTACCTTCCATTGTACGTACCTGGTTTACTTCGCTGCTGCTTGGACCAGTACTTGGACACCCTCTTTGGAAATTACTGCATCTCTACCTTCACAGCATTGCATGCTGGGATCTGAAGTCCACGTCAGGAACATCTCTCTAACAACCTGCCAGGGTTATCCGGCTTTTTCCTGGGGTGGGATCCCTGGGGTCCCCGCTGCCAGGCAAATAGCCTTATTGGCAAAGTGGCCTCCGGTGGAGCTCATCCTCATCTCTCCAAACAGGCTTACCTTGCTTGAATCGCATTGGTGCCGATGAGGCCTCTTCTTTTAATGGGGCGATGACAAGCAAGAGTGGATCCGTGAGTCGGAGCACTTCTTCGTCTTGCGCTAATGTCTTTCTTTATCCTTCTTAGGGGTAGGGACTTCTGTCTCAGCCGAACAGTCGACCGCCCCAGAGATTATGACGGCAGTCGGCCCAACACAAATTTGGCTGCCCACTCCCGATGCGACTTCGGATTCATTTTCATGCACTAAGAGCGCCCCTCAGTGTCGTGACCAATGCCAAGGCACCACACACGGATATCGTGCAGGTCGGTCACCGCCATCTTCGAAGCACAATCTGTGCAACGCTTAAACCCTGAAAAACGGGGGACATCTTGTGGTCGAGAAAAATACCAAAACGGACAAAACATTTATTGAAAAAAAGAGTCGAGGACTCAATGAAGCACTATGTTCCTTTAACAGAGGCTTGTCTAGTGCGTGGGGAAAAAACGAACTGTGGTATGCGGCGTAGTGATGCAGTATATCTACCATGCACGACTTCACATCTGGAGCAGAAGGTAGAGCACCGAGCAAGACGGATCGATGGCTGAGTCGAGGTCCACTACGCCCCCCTGTCGAAAGGTTTCCGAAGAGCAGGGCTGGATGATGGATATCTATCAGATGAGGAATCTGCGGGAGAAAGGCAATCCCTTGAAAGGAGGACACTGGGGAAGCGAATGAAGAACCTGTGAGGCGATTCTGCTAGCCCAGAAGGAGCCAAAGCAAAGGCAGAAAAGCCACAGTCCAGCCAGTAAAGCCAGACAAGATTTTAAGCAGCTCGTCTTCAACATCAGCCTTACAAGAAATCGGGCACAAATCTGAGGAATCCACAGGATCTCCCGCCAATAAGACATTGCAGAGGGGCTGGCCAAGCCAGTCCCCCAATCACTATGAAACATTGGGGGCGTCATGCCACATACATTTGCTGACTTACATTAATTCACACAAATTATTATAGAGTTTAGTAGCCATTTCTCTATTGAGGGCTTGGGGTAGTTAGCCCATTCACATCCTGAGCAAGGTTGCTTTGTATCTGCTGTTGCGAACATGGAAATATACTGACAATTTTCTAGGTCAAATTACACAGATTTTATTAGTTAGGCTGGTAAATTGTTTTTGAATTGATTATTTTATCATTTTCTTTCAATACAAACATAAGAACATTAACATACATAGATGTTACCATACAAAGAGAAACTCACTCTTTACTCTATATACAGGTTACGAATGAATGTTCATAGTCATTATTAGTACATGTATTAATAGTACATGTACTCCTGTAATACAAATGTAGGTAACATATGAACACAATACATCAAATCTCAAACAAAGTATGGATAGAGAAATTACTGAATGCTTTCCTTAATATTGGTTGCTAGAAACAAAGTGTGCTAAATTAATCCTCTCTTTTGACCTCGCAGAGGTCAAGTGCCAGACAGGAAGGTGACTTAACCTCACATCACATCACAGGGCTACAAACAACTGTGTTGGAGAGCAGCCAATCAGACTGGGTCTAAAATCTGCCAAACACAGTAGCCCACCCACACAGAATGTAGAATGGGCAGTTTAGTGAATGTTAAATGAGTCTACACCAGTTTAAACTCAAACTAACAGTTCTTTTGTGGGCATAAAAACGCATCAGTGCCCCAATGGCTACCATATGGGTTGGTATGAAAGATTTATCACAAGCCAAAGGTGAAACCTAAGGCTAAAGGAGAAAAAAAACTACAAGGAAGGGGGAAAGAAAATATTCCCCTGCCATACCAGAAAGTGAGGTTGAGGTAGTTAGCCAAGTCCCTGAAACTGAAGAGTCCTGGCATCCCTACTGCATCTGGCCCGGTGAAGCCCTGCTCCTCTACCTGATCTCAGAAGACCCTAAACGGTGCTTCAGCCCTTGGACTAGTGGGACCAACTTAGTCTTAACACCTTTGAGGATCCAGCCGCCCTGAGCCTTCCGAAGTGTTCCTGGACCATCCGGTGGACTGACCGCTCTCTTGTGGGCTACCTTACCAGAAGCGTTGCCGTTCCGTAGTTGCACTCAGAACTTCGGTGGTCGCAAGCTTGTGGCACAAGTCGTCATCCCTGCGAATGTCAGCGTCTTGGCTTCAATGGATCATGTTTTAGAGAAACTGCAGTGGCGGTCGCTGGAACTCTGTTACGCTGTCGACTGGTTAAATTGCACCAGTCTGCTGGAAGGACCTTTGTGAATATCTCACTAATTTGCTTTAAGTAAATGTTCAAAATTTTCCAAGAATTCTTCAAAAATAATAATAAGTTCAATTAGTTGTAACCAAAAAATCTTTTATTTAGAAATCTGCATTTGTCTGAGGCCTTTATCAAGCATTATATTGTCCAATGCATTTCGGTCTGTGCTAGACCTTCTTCAGGGACTATTAGTGATCAAAAGATAAAGAATAAAAAATAAAGATCATGTTATCTAATATGTTAATAACAGTATACATTTTCATTTAATCTAATGCAACATTTTACATTGTACTTAAAGTTTGCTCCAAAATATACCTGTATTAAACGATGCTTCTAATCTTAGGCCTGTTTGTATTCAATTCCTTATTGGAGAATTATCCAACTCTGCTTCACTCAAACATGCTTGTTTATATTTTGTTATATGCCCTTTGTGCAGCTTGCTTCTGTTCTTGATAATCTAAATGATAACCAATGTATACTTTAAATTTCAGCAAATATCTAGTCACAAATGGTTCTATCAACCAGAGTTTCACTTGTTCTCAAAAAGAGTCTTACCTGTAGTAAACAGATGTAGAAGCAGCCGGGCACCTTGCTCGCGTGAAAACGCGTTGCTTGTTGCTCGGGCTGCTTTTATAGTGCAGAAAATGGCGCCGGCGCGCAACGTGATGACGTCATCAACGTGATGACGTCATCGCGTGCCGGCGGCCATTTTGAAATGTAAAAAAAAAAAAAAAAAAAAACTTCAATTGGATGTCGACTGTTCCTTTGTGTGTACCAATGTACATATACAAACTTATGATGTGTTTAACTTCTGGGGTATTAGATCTTTTTTAGTTTCACACATAATTGGTTTCTTAGAGTATTAACTCTATATTCCTGAACAAAGTAAAACCAGCTACAATTCACATGTTCCATATTATGGTATAATTGCCACACATAAATTGTTATATTATTAGTTATTTTCTCATATGAATTATTGCTGTTGTAATTCCACATGAAGTTCTGTATATGTTGTTTCAGGTACATGTAACGCGACTATCAACACTTTAACTTACTTAATATGAACACCCAATGATACGAACCAATTATTTACTGATATGCTCCTGGTTGCTATATACTTCAACTTTGTATACATATTTTGGACATTTAATAATTAACAGCATACTCACATTCATGTGTTGGTACCTAATTTCAACGTAATTTCATTTCATTAAATTTACTTTAAAGAAAACATGCAAAGTTACATTCCTCATTGAGGCCACCCGGATGCATAGAGTTGAGTTTTTCAATCCAGTAGGTTTCCTTCTGATTTAGAAGTCTGTTAATGTCAACTCTCTGTCCTTGAGTAACTTCCAATACATCCAAAATTTGAAATTTAATTTGCGCTATTTGATGATTAGCTTCTCTAAAATGTCTTGCTACTGGAGATTTGATGTTTCCTGTACGAATATTTGAACGATGTTCGTTCCATCTTGTTTTCGCTTTACGGGCGGTTTGTCCCACGTAGTACTTGCCACATGGGCACTTGATACTGTATATAACATTCATAGTGTCACATGTTGCGAATTTCGTCAAGTAGATTTTGCGGCCTGTGTTTGGGTGGAACACAACGTCCCCTTTCTGAACCATGTTACAATTTGAGCAGTTCAAACATGGAAATGTTCCCTTTCTTGTTGTTCTTGTTTTTTGTGTTTGAATGTCACTCCTTATCAACATATCTTTAATATTCCTGCTTCTGGTGTAGGCAAACATTGGAGGAGTGGTATAGAGGTATCCCAGTATTCTGTCCTCTGATAGAAAATGCCAATGTTTCAAAACAATTTTCTTAACTTTATTACTCTCTGTAGAATATTTAGTCACATAGATAAATGGTATTTCTTTAACTGACGTAGATTTGGTTAATACCTCTTGTCTATCCATGGTTATCACTTTGGAAATAGAATCATTGATCTCTTGTATAGGATAACCTCTTTGTAAAAATCTCTTTGCCATATCTTGTATTTGCTTACCACATTCCACTTCATCTTGCACTATTTTCTTAACCCTTAACATCTGGCTGTAAGGGAGACTTCTAAGAGTATTTTGAGGGTGAAAACTTAAACGATGCAGCAGATTATTACGATCGCTCGATTTTCGGTACAAGGTAGTGGTAAGTTTGAGATCCTGATTTGACACAGTGACATCCAGAAAGTTAACTTCTTTTTTACTATAAGTTGTTGTGAATTGTATATGTGTGTCGATTGTGTTCAGGAATCTTGTAAATTGTACGAACTGTTCTTCACTTCCTTGCCAAATTCCGAATACATCGTCGATGTATCTTCCCCAGTATTGGAGATGATGTTTCCAAATGTCATGATTCAGTATATTCTCTGTTTCGAATTTATACATAAAACTATTGGCGTAACTGGGTGCCATTGTGGCTCCCATAGAAGTTCCACTCGTCTGTAAATAGTACTGTTGTTGGTATCTAAAGTATGAATTTTGTGAAATGAAATCCAAGAGAATCATTAAAAATTCCTTAGATGCTTCTACCCCTCTAGTATTTAGTAACAACCATTCCACCGCTTCTTGTCCTTGATTATGAGGAATTGAGGTATACAAACTACGTACATCTGTGGTAAATAAAATACTGTTCTCATTCATAGTAATGTTCGTGAGAATATTCAAAAAATGAGTGGTATCCTTAATGTACGTGTTAGTATTTTGTATTATAGGTTGCAAAAAATAATCCAAATATGTACCTAGAGGTTGTAAAATGCTGTTAGTGGCTGATACAATAGGTCTGCCTGGTGGTTTTTCTAATGTTTTATGAATTTTCGGAATAGTGTAGAAGACAGGTGTTCTCGGATTTGTAGTGGTTAGGAAACGTCGGGTCTTTTCTGTAATCCACTTGTTATTCTCCGCCAAATCGAGTATGTATTCCAAATTTTCTTGAATGTCATTGATAGGGTCCTTATCTATGGGTTGATATACTGATCTGTCCATCAGTTGTTGCATGCATTCTTGATGGTAATCTGCAGTATTTTGAATTACCATGGCTCCCCCTTTATCTGCAGGTTTAAATGTGATGTTCTTGTTCGAAAATAGTCTACGAATGGTACTTAAATCATGTTTACTAAAGTTACCATGTCGCGGTGATTTATATGAAAGTTTTTTCAAATCGGTGGTGACCATTCTTTGAAACAAGTCAATTATAGGATAATTTATAGGAGGTATGAAAGTACTCTTGGGTTTAAATTCTTTGTACTCAATTTCTGGTGTTGGATACTCTATGTTTTCTTCCTCAATTGTAGCAAAAAAAGCCTTTAATCTAAGTTTTCTTGAAAATTTGAATAGTTCTACTTTCTTCTCAAATAAAGTAGAGTGATATGTTGGAACAAAGTTAAGTCCTTTTTGTAATAGGTTGTTCTCTTCTTTAGACAAGTGGTATTCTGACAAATTAATCACTAAGTTTTCCTGGGGTTCAATCGTGTATGTGGACGCTGTTGATTTCTGTCTGCGTCCCCTCCTTGTCCTCTTCCGCGTTGGCCTCTGTCTAAAAAAGTACCCCTGAAATTAGTTCCTCTTCCTGTGGGGCGTTTATCGCCAGTACTTGTTCCTTCACCTGCGTCTTGTCGCTCTGCACCCGATGTCTCTGGTCCACTAGTATCTGGATCTGATGAACTTGACGAATTTCTTGGAACTGGTCTCTGATTGTATTTATTCATCGCCTTCCCCATCCGGTTAAGTATCCTGAAGAGGCCTGCATTGGTGAATCTTGCACTGGGATGACGGAACCACATCTCACCTGCTCGCCGCACCCTACACTGGTTCCCAATTGGACGTTGGGCCACCTTCAAAATCCTGTGCATTACTCACCAAGCAGTGCATTAAGCAGGCCCCAAATACTAACAAGAAAAGATTACACCTTACCACCCAACCCGTGCCCCAAGATCAAGCAGAACCCTCCTCCTAGTGGTCCCCGCTTCCAATTTGGCCAGGATTGCAGCGTCCGCCTACTCAACCCTCGCGCCAACTTTGTGTAACTCACTGCCTCCCTGCATTAGACCTAGGATTACATGGCTTTCCGGAAGGCACTCCAATTATCTGGATCGATTGTTCTAATCCAAGCTCTAATAGCACTTCTGTACCAACGCCATAACTATGCTTGATCATTGCCCCCTCCAGATAAGCACAACGCTATCAATCCAGGAGATGACTATCCTGCTTTTTCCTACCGATCTGGAAATCTTTGAGAAGAACTACATACCGAGGACGTACTAGCACTTATATCTTTTTTAATCCTACATATCTGGGAATGTATTTAGCAGAACTAACGACCGTGGGCCTCTCTCTAGCACCTATATTGAAACAATATGATTTGGGCTATATCTGGCCGTCATCATCCAACTGACCACGCCAATAAGTAATGGCAGACCAAAGAAGACACAGGGAGGACCTTAGCCTAATAGCGCCAAACCCCAAAGGGATACTGTCCCCTCAACAGGCACTTGAAGTTCATCAGGAACAGGGTCCCCCTCAAATCCACCCAGACACTCAAACACACCAATATGCCAATTCTCTCCTCTGCACAAACAAATAATAGAATGCAGTTATACCCCCGATCAATTCGGCCTAGCTTCACACATACCTGTACTCCTCCATGATTACCCAACAGTCTTTAGAACGCAGCTATACCCCACGAAAAACAGCCTAGCTACACACATAATCCCAATCACAAACACCAGCGCCTGCCAGAATACAGCTTCCCAAGGGCCTTGCTGCACACATTCTACTGATCTCACAACCACAGTGCCACGCCTAGCACTAGAATGCAGTTACACACCACTTAATCCGCCCCGACTGCACACATACCGTGTGCACCCAAGCACTATTTACTACACTACTCTCTCCACGGACCTGAACTATGGTTCACAAGGGGTTTCAACCCACAGCGCTTTGGAATCATATCAATGGTGAAAGGCGCCATACAAATACTCAATAACATAACACAACACGTCTTCATCGGCAGGGATTGCATCTTGGACCCGGACCTGACCGAAAGAATCCTTGCACCCGAAGCTCCTGGGAACCAATGAGGGGAAATGCTGCCTCCAGCGACCCATCAAGTCATCTGGGAAAATCTGTGTCGGGGGTAAGTAAACACAAAGCATGTTTCTCCCTTTATCTCCTTAGGAAAATGCTGGGCACCAGTCCCTTTGTATCCCAACATTCTCTTCCACTGCCTTTTGGTCTTGAACCTGGGTAGTATCATCTGAAAGATAAGAACACAACTTGCATACCTAGTATCCTTGTTGAATATCTTTTTTGAACTCACCAACACAAGCACAATTATAACTTACATGCCTAGACTACATTCTGGGGAGATGAACTGTGGCTCCTGTGACTTTGGACACATGTCCCCATTTGTCAGAGGGACTGGACTGCTGAAATTAGGAGAATTCACTTGTCACTTGGTTCCACCTTTACTGATTTAATGTACTTATTTCTTATATTAAGTGTTCAGATGGATAACTACAATCTGGCATGGTGGACAGATTTCAGGAGGTCTGCCCAGTTATACTGAACAGGGGAACTCAGACGTTAGCCAAACCCAATCAAGGTAATCGTGGAGAGTGGTCAAGGCTTAGTCTCAGGATACAGTGAGTGGGGTCAGGGGTCCACAATGAGTCGACACATTGAAGCACACAATAATTCTACTTAGACAGGTAAGTACAAACATACTCTGTTTATTAAAGGCCCAAAACACAGTAGAAAAATGAAACATGCAAGTAAAGTTCTCATGAAACACTCAGTTATCAAACATATATACAGTCACCTTAGGTTTGTAGAAATGCATACAATAACCTTTTCAGCAAAAGGAAGGGAAGTAATTATGCAGTAAGGAAAACCAGTTCACGAGAATAATGCCCTAACTTTAGAAGTTCAATCCCTATGTTGAATGAGGCCTTGTGCCCAAAGGTCACAGTTTCTTCTAGGAGTTGGGACAAATGTAGGAAGAGTTATGACTCCAATTTACCCAAGTGACTAGGCAAGTTGACTGGGAATCGCTGGAGGTAGGTTTTCCGGCCGTTGGAGCCTGTAAAAGATGCCCAGGAGCTGCAGGTGAAAGGAAGATTCTGGTCTGGTCCAGGAGCTGAGTGCAACCCTTTTCTACGAGGAAATGTAGCAGGTGCTGATGCAGCCTCTTCACGACACTCCACCGGTGTGTGCCAGGAACACGGGCGACAACAGGCATCTCTCCAGTCACGGTGGAAGAAGACCTTCCAGGACAGAATCCCTTGATGATGGTAAGCTGAAACCTGTCAAGAAGGCGGCCTGTTGCATGAGCTGACGACCATCAAAGTTCCGGGCAAAAAAACACAGAACAGTGACAGTTCTGTCGAGTTAGCCCACTAGAGAGTTGGTCGGTCCACCGGGTGGCCAAGGGACGATTCTGGAGGCTCCCAAGAAGGGGACGAGAGTGGTTGATCCCACAAGTCCAAGGGAGGAAGCACCCCAGAGTGCATTCGCAGATCAGGTAGTCCAGCAGGGCTTCACCAGGCCAAACACAGGAAGGGATACCAGGCCTTTTCAGGGGTCATCCACGGATTACCAGTTGGCCACTCTTCTGCACAGGATACTTGGCTACAACGCCGATTTGAAGAAATGGGTAGCATGAGTCCTCGTCCTAATCTAAATCATGTCCGGGAGCAAGTCCAAGCCCCCCAATGGTAAGGATGTGCACTATTCAAACAACCAGCAGCGTTCCAATCAGGGACCAATGTGGGTTTCACTCATGCATACAAATTGCATGCTGTAGACCGCCAAAGCAGCAGTTTTCCCGGGCAAATAGATGACCATATTAGGGATTTCCTGACCTGAGAAGGCAGGAAAAAGGCCAAGTAACTACATGGCCAAAGAACAAGCCAAAATCTTGCGGCACAGCCATTTTAGGGTACTAGCCATGTTTAGCCGCAATCCCGTCTTGAGATCCATATCTTGCAAGGCAGAGGTGGCCGTGTAGTGTCGGAGGGGGTCGTGTTAGGTGGTGCAGCCTGACACTGCGTCGATCGAGCATAGGGTATTTTCCAATTTCAGTATTACGCGACGGTGGAGCAGTGAGTAGCGAGCAGCGAGTACGGAGCTGCTAGCAAAGATGACTACCCGTCGATGCAAGACCGAGGATTGTTCCTGGGGCTGTCACAAGGTAGATTTCCTCCATGTTCTCTCTGTTTGTTTTTGGGCATTTGAGCGTTTTTGCCCACGGTTTAAGGTCCACGGCCTCGGCCCTTGCCACCCGCACCTTTTGGCAGTTCTTTAGGCTTTTGCCATGGCCGTGCGGCAGTGCCCACACTGGACAGGGGAGCCCGGCTGCTTCATTTACGATCTGGGGAACGGCCTTAGTTATCTTGTTTCCCAGGCTTTCTTAGTCACTCACTGTGTCTGCGTTTTGGTGGTGCCGGTGTTTGAGTCTGCAGACCTTAGCTTCCTGGGCTGGTATCGGTGCTGGGGATCTGCACTGCTTCTTGGGGGACCTTGAGGTGGTTATGCACCCAGCGCCGCTGTCCAGCCGAGTATTCAGCAAGCCTGTGGTAGTTGCCTGTGGGCAAGTGTACCTCCCTTTCCAAAACAATGCCTTCCTCCTGGTTTTTTACCTAATTACCTACCCTCTGGTAATTAGGGTACCACGACTACGAGGCTGCAAGCATTGCATACCATGCCCAGCAGGGACAAGGATACAGTTTGCCCCCCCTCTGAATCACTTACAGCTCCTAGTTTAGAAGGGGATGCAGCGGATATCCAGCTTGCTGTTTTCTCATATATAGTCACCACCCTGTGCTCCACGTAGGAGTGGTAGCCGTTTTAGGAGGTTTTGGCCTTAAGCGCCAAAAGGAGACAGAACTTACACAAGGAACATCTCCTGTTCACAGATATTTGTCCAGAAACAAAGACCCTATGTGCATGGATAGCACGGTTGGGTCCCCTTTGAGTAGGTCTATGCAACCTTTGGCCAAGGTCACAGACAGTTACAATGCCCATGGAAGGACAAATGGAGTGTCATATGATGACAAGGTCCCTGACGAATCAGAAAGTCCTGTATTAATGAGCTCTCAAGTTCTGTTAGATCAGTAAAAAGAAATAAAGGAGCAATAAGCGTGGAGAAAGGATTGAATGGCTGCAGAGCACCAGACAACTGGTTTTGTTTCAAGGACCTTATGTTGCGGAACCTTGTGACTTGCTCCAGTTTCGAAGACTTTCAGTCTTGGGTAGGCACTGTTGGGTTGAAGCTGTCCTTGCCACACTTACTCTCCCCACATAAGTCCATCCATGCAGAGCCAATAAAAGTGGACAAGGCCTCCCAAATATCTGCCTATCAGAATTGGGCCCATATGGCCTGTCAAACAGACCCCAGTGAGCCACTACATACAGATCCGCCTTTGCGGGTAAAGTCAATCTCCTCCACGTCCTGCCCAAGAAGTACAGTCTCTTCAGAAGGCATCCTGCCCCACGTGTCAACTTGTATCAAGCTTGCGCTTACTACGGCCCCCTCTGGCTTTAATGACATTCGCCAAAGAAAATCATCCATGCCCAGAATTGTGGATCCCAAAGTATGGAGTTTCGCTCTAGACTCAAGAAATATATTAACTAATCTGGATAAGTCCAGTAAAGAGGAGTCAAGGGAGTCACTCAAAAATAAAATCATAGCATGGCTTTAAAGTGGGCCAAATTTGCATTAGATCACAGGACTTGAAAGTCCGTCGTAGACTCCAGATTGGTAATTGGTGTACCGAAGAGAATACGGATTGCATTCTTGTTGGATGTGGGTCCAGCAGTCGGCCTGTGTTTATATATAGATAGACTCAGAAATGTTCAGGACATGTTCTCACCCACAAAAATAAGAATTGTTCTGAATGAAGTCCCTTAGCCTTGTATGTTTTTGTTTACTTCTTAGGTTGTTCTTGATGACTGTGCATCGCCAATGTATTGATTCTAGAGCGCCATCTTATTTTAGGTGACTGTTTTGTTTTGTCGTGTATTGTTTGTTATGCGCCTTGATGCCCTAGGGCTTTGGCGCTCTATAAATATGCAAATAAATAAAGAAATTAGTAGCTAAGCATTGCAAAGGTGAATGTGCAAACTAAAAGTACTGCAAACATTGTAAAAATATAACTGCTGCACCCAGACTGTCTTTAGGCACATTACGGGTGCAGAAGTACAAGTCTGACACAGTGGTGGCATGTTTGTTGGCAGAGACTTTTATTTAAAGGTAAAAGAAAAGGAAAAACCTATATTGCCTATTTATATGGGGAGTTGCTCTACCTCAACAAAAATACTAAGGACTAAATGTCAACTGTCATTTGGCCAAACTGATTTCTGTCCCTTACACTCTAGACTAATGAAGGAAAAACTGTGTGTCTTCTTGATCCAGAATGAGACTCCTCTCCTTCTGGATACAGATTCAAATGTTAATTTCTTGATGACAAAAAACAATGAGTGATTCTTTAACTTAGAAGTTCTAGACTGTGGCTGCTCTTCCACATGTATACAAAACACAACACGATTTAACAGGGATTTGTCTCCCCTCTTTTTTCTTTCCCTGTCTCTAGTTATTACAAAGAAAAACAGTTCCCAGATGTCAGGGGTGATCAGTGGTGTTTCTTTCCCTCTTCTTTCACCAATGTAACATCAAGTGTGGTTTACTGTCTGTAGATCCTAACAAGACAGTTCCCAAGTATCATGTGGGAGTCTCTTCCCCGGTTCTTTCTTTGGCTCACATATGTTGCGTCAAGTCTGGTTCACTATCCTACCAGACTCGACTGTCGATCTTAGAATTCCAGAAAATTTCTTCTTTTGGCAACGGGCCATCGACCCCCTTTTTTTTTTTTTTTTTTTTTTTTTTTAACATCTTGCACCTTCCTTCCTCTCTCTCTTATGTGGATCCCAGAGCCCTCTGTGTTGTCTCGGGATCTCGCTGACTTGCGTTCTCAGATATAACATCAAGGTAAGGATTATCTTCCCCCTTGTCCACTATTCACAATGCCAGGAGTTTGCCTCTCCTCTCTTGGCTTCTCAAACAATACCAAGGTGGTTACAGTATTCACAAAGTTCTGGCACAATCCTGGTTCCCTTTCATACAACATGGAGGGAAAGTTGCTTCTATGAAAGATTTCTCTTTTAGAAATCAGCTTCACTCCACTGGGATTTTGCTCACGTTATGGGGAAACTGTCTAGTCCTTTAGGCTGTCAGTATTTTTTCCCTTAGTCTTTCAACTTAGTTACTTTTTCAGATAACTTTCTATCATTGCACCGTGCATCTTACAATGCTGTGCAATGGGGTTTCTTTTGTATGACCCTAGACTACACTCAAAGGGATTTTTGGTTACTTTCAGGTGTGACTAAGGACAAACTGTGTCAGCAGTAACCTTTTCTTACTTTTTACTGTACTTTTTGTCAGCCTTACAGCATTTTCCGTGTTTGGCTACTAACAGTGGCTACAGCCAAAAATAGCTGTGCCGGGAGGTATTTTGTTTGTTCCTTGGCCATCTTGTCCTTTGGACTTCTTCGACCCTGCCAAGCCAGGAAAATCATTTTATGGCCCTGCACTTGCCTGGGAAAGGCTTGCTTTTCACTAGCTAGTTTATAACACGCGAGTGGGGTCCCAGGAAGTGGGCTGGGACTGTCTGGTCCCAATCCACATAGTGGCATCTGAGAGGCTGGTGTGCATGCTTGCCTGAAACCCACAGAGGTTCCTGATTGGACCACTGCGGGTGTGCATGTGTGGGGCAGATCTTGCCATTGCATGGCTGTTCGGAAGATTTATCATTTATATGCTTCATCCCCTCTCCTAGTGAGAACCCCAGCACTTTTTGTTGGACATCTGGACCCCTTTCTTTCAATCCCGAATGAGTGGAGCCCTTTTCAACTCATTCATTCTTATGGGCTCTGTCTTTTGGAACTCCATTCTTTGTATTCTACCTGTACTATGGAGTCTGTCTGTTCTATAGCTCTTAAAGACATCTGTGTTTTTACTACTGCAGCACACAGCTCTTTATGGGCAGTGTTGCTAGGGACTCATAAGGTTCTCCTTAAAGACTCCTTTTTCTATATCCTCAAGTAACTACTGTTTTGAAGGATAGAGAGATACTTAGTATCTCTCCCAAAACACTATAGTCTGGCAGTTTGGCACACACCACTTTCAGTGGAGTGCCAACGGGATACATAGTATCCCCCTTCTCTCTGCTTCAGTGACTTTTTAGTCACATAGACAATCTCCTAGTTATGGCTGGTGGCATTGGACGTGTTCTACCAACTATTGTGTAGATTTTATACCGCAGGCTATGACAATAGCCTCGGAAGTGCACAATAGGGGCACCCAGGAACCAACTTATTTTTTCACCATTACCAGCGTGGTTGTTCTTTGTTAGCCCGTCTTCTACCATTCTGGGAGGGGGAGGCCGATGTGTGTGTTTTGCCTTTGGCGGGAACTCTTGGGTATCCCCGCCTATGCTCCAAAGTGTCTGGGCCGGCAGTAAGCGGGGGAGGAGTTTTCCACCCCCCCTGTCCTTTGTCTGCCAGAGTGCCTGAATATGACCAGCTCACACTGGGGGTTGGCTGTACTGATTGGACAGCCAAACGCCCCTTTCTATAAATTGCTCAGAAAGATTGCAGAGGAGTGTGTGCTGGAACTGTATAAAAGGTGTGGCTTCTGGAGTGAAAAGCAAGTCGACCACTGGAAGCTGAAGTAACCGAAGAAGACGACAACCAGAGACAGCTGCAGACCCTTTGCAAAACCATGAAGCGACCACTGCTGTCCTGACCCCGTTTTCTGTGTGACAGAGGAGCTCCAAAGAGGACGACTCCTTACCTTGGGCTGGTGGGAACAACTAGTTGCAAGAAAACCTTTGAATTGAGCAATCTGCCAATGTACTAGGAGTTTCCAGAGCTGCAGAACCCCAATTTCAGGAGACCCGCTGCCCTACTTCGAGTGCATCATCGTTGAAAGGCTGAATTCGTCCAAATCTTTGCTGAACCAGTAAGGACCCTTCAGAGATCCGATCCAACTCAACCAGACACCCTCACTAGAATGACCAGGAGATCCATGTCCTTTGTTGGTGCTACAGAAAAGGCACCAAAACCACAGAGTGAACCAAGTTGTTGTTGAAAGTTGTGCCACAGGTCCTCCCCTGAGATTGCTGCTGAGAGATCCTGTCCATTGTCCTGGCTTCAGTCATCAGACAATGGAATAAGGAGGTTGGGTCCAGAGCGCAACAATGCAGAGTATCCAGCACAAACGTTTTCTTCAAACCTAAGGTACTGTGGGGAAAAAGACATTGCTTCCCCGAGTCCAAGAAGTCGCTCCAGAGCCTCTGCGTAGTGCCCTTCTGTAATGGCCTGGCAGGCGAAGAACGATGGTCTGGAGGGTTGCCCAGAGCAATGCCAGAGGTTAAGATTCATTCTAAACCTTCCAGTCATCACCTCTTTGTTTTTGCTATGTCACCCTGAGTGGGACGGGTATGCCCAGACGTGGGTCCCGTGCCTGCTGGGCCTACAGACCCAAGCTACTCCTCACTGATGAGGCTCAACAAGGCCGAAACATATTTGGGGATGCTTGTGGTCTCGTACAGAAGGGAGGTGACCTAGCAGCTCGGGCTGGACTGCCCCTTTTCGGGCGGGGCCAAGCCTGATTTGCATATGGTCTTTCCCCTTCTGTAATGGCTTGGCAGGCGAAGAACGATGGTCTGGAGGGTTGCCCAGAGCAATGCCCGAGGTTAAGATTCATTCCAAACCTTCCAGCCCTCACCTCTTTGTTTTTGTCCATCTTCATGTCCCCAGAACCCCTCTACTAATTCTTTTCCCCAACTCCTAAAAAACATTGTGAACTTTTGGGACCCAATGCCCCATACAATTTAGGGTTGGACTTCTGAAGTTAGGATTGTAAATAGGGTGGACAGTTGGTGCTAACCTAATTACTTTCCTTCCTTTACAGGTATAGGGGGTGGGATCATTTTATTTTGCATGAACTACAGTGACTGTATATATGTTTTTTAGTACCTAGAATTGTGTGATATTTGTACATGCCAATAGTCATGTGTTTTCTGGTCCTATAATAAATGTGCTATTTTTTTTTATAACTGTCTCAGTGTAATCATGTGGCCCTCTGACCCCACTCACTTCTCCTGAGATTTAGTCTTGGCCTCTCTCCATGCTACCTTGATTGGTTTGACTAAACTCCCAGAAGTTGCTCCCTGTTCACTATAACATGGGTGGCTTCCTAAACCCCTGTCCACCAGGCCAGAGTTTGGGAATCCATTCTAACAGCGACCTAAGAGAGAAACCTTTCCTAACATTAAGTCAATTAAATGCATTATATGACCCCTGATCCCACTCACTCTGCAGAGAATAGCCTTGACTGCTCTCCCCACTTACATTGATTGGGTTTTGGCTAACATCTCAGTGGTCCCTGTTCACTATAACTAGGGTGGCCTCCTAAATTCTGTCCACTAGGCCAGATTCTAGGAATCCATTTTTAACAAGTTGGTGCTCAGTGGCGACGATACGGCATTGAGTACCCCAGTGTTGTTCACTGGTGTAGTACTATAATTCTATTTACACAGAACACTGTTATTTGAAAGCAGTAGGATCTTATTAGATATGGAAACATTTACCATGACTACTCTCAGTGGTCTCAAAGTAGAACATTTTAAAAAGTTGTGTTTGGATAGACAATTGCTATGCTCTGGTACAAAGGCTGATTTAATATAGACATGATGAGATCACCAGGAATCTAGGACTGTTCCTTTATCAGTAAGTAGTGACAGAGTGGATGCTGGGGCAGGTCCCAGCAGTAGCAATGGGTTTGTAGGTACGCCACTATTGATAATGCAAAGGAAAAAGAGGGTTCTTCTCAAGTTTCTATGCCAACCTCAGAAGCTGAGGCCTTGTACAAGTTGAAGAAGGAAACGTTTAGACTGCAGGAAAAGGAGTTGGGTTTATCAGGATAGAGAAATAGGAAGACAGAGAACACCCATTGGAGTTGGCTAGACTGCAAGGGTCTCAAGGCTCCTACAGAGGTTCTGGGACCTCTTCTTATCCAAGATTTCCTAAGGGTCTGTTGAGTATGCACGATGAGAAATATGGTATCATTGATTGGCTGACTGATTTTGAATATGCTTGTGAGGTGCAAGAAGTAGAAGAGCATGATGAGATTGCTTGGTTGATTAAACTACGCTGCTCTGGCTGCAGTGCCAGTATTGAAATGTCTAAGGCTGACAAAGAATTTGATACATGGAAACAGGGGTAGAAGGCCACAAGGTAACCACTTTTGAAGGCATGATCAATCTAGTCATGCTGGAACATATTCTTTCTTCTTGGAGTTACATCCTAAGAGGCTGACCATTGCTACTGATTAGGGTCTACCACAGAGTGCCCCTTAAGAACAAACATGCTTCTAGTAAGCGTAAAGGAGGGGAAAAACAGAAAGAGGGTGAGTCTACTGAAAACTCTTCTTACCATAAGACCTACCATAAGACCAACAAAAAGTTCCATAAGGGGAATTATCTACATGGAGAGGGTAGTGGGACTCAACATCCCAAGCATGAAGGTGGACACTATAAGAGGCTCTACATGCCAAGGTCCAGTGGATCTTGTGTAGCCTACGGAGCACGTTGTAACGTTTACTTGGTCTCCACGGGAGCGTAATGATCCAGGGGCCCTGTTGATCTGCTGATCTGGTTCTGAAATGGTTGTTTCTGCCATGAAAGAGAAATAACAAGGAGGGAGGTACTGTAATTGATATTAATGATGACATTCTTCTAAGACTCTCTTCTGCCTTCCACCCTAAATAAACTCCCCTTTGAATTCTAAGACCCACACTCTTGTAAGCGTCTGAATGTGTGTCTTAAAACATAATAATAGTCTCTGACTGAACCAAGGAGAAAGGCTGATGTCTCGGAGGTAAAAGGTTCTAAAGTTGGTGAGATCTCTCTTGATGACTATTTATTCTTCTTTCCTTTTGTAGGTTCTCTGAGGAAATAAACTTAAACTGAAGAATTTGGAGTTTTTAAAGGAAATAATATGAAAACGTTTGCTTTAGGTAAGTTGGCCAGCTTGCTAGGGTTGAAGAGAGCAAAAACGGAGTGTCTTCATAAACCTGACAGGGTTTTTTGACTGTGGTAAGTATGCACGCGTATCAGGGAAAAGAACATTACACAGAGAAAGTTCGTTTTCTAAAACTTTAGCCTTCTTCTGTGAAACGTGGCTTTTAACTGGGAGGAAAACTCATGGGAGCTTCAGGTAGGTATGCGCGTAGGAATTAACTTTCACTTTTAATTCTGTAATGTTCGTTCTATTACTATGGTACCTTGTATTGCAAGTCTTCGGAAGTCGGAGAAAACCTCGGAATGTTGCTGCGGCTGTGAACAAAGGCTGATGACTGAACTGGAACTATGACGGAAGAAATTCTTGTTTTAAAACTGCGGCGACGGAAACATTAGTCAGGTAAATTCAACGCTGTGGTCTGTGAAATATTCTGCGAGTCTTCTCACGTTATTAACATTTCCATGTTTCTCTCTTGAAACCCACCGTCACATTGAGTCTCTATCCCTGTGACGTGGGAATAGGTCCAGCAGCGGTGGCACCACAGGAGGAATATGAAATTCAGGCCATTCTGGATTCAAGGAAATGTAGGGGAGATGTACAATATCTGGTACACTAGAAAGGGCATGCTAAAGAAGACAGATCATGGGTTGCCTCCGAAGATATGAATGCCCCTGGTTTACTCGGGAGATTCCATGACAGATACCCTGATAAACCCAATTCCAGGATCGCCTTGTTTAGGGCTTCCATTAAGAGGGGGTATACTGTTAGGAACTTACTTGGATGGAAACCGCCTTGCACTTACTTCCCGGCTTACTACGCTGGGGCTCACAACCTTCCCTGGAAACTATGGTGAACCTGATCAGGTTGCCGTATTACGCAGTGATCACGTGATCCTTACGCGCTATGGCCTTTCTTCTATTATGCCTTAGACACGTGATCTGCGCCACCCTCCAGAGAGTATTTCAGCCGCTAAGAAACACAAAGGTGTTCTCGCAATGTTTCCAGTTTGTTGCTGAATCCCAGACTTCGGATTTGTAATGTATCTTGATTCTTCATAAATATCTTGCGTAGGTAATTAGTTTGAGAGTGGCTCTGAACTTGCTAGGTTCATTTCTGGATTGTATTGGAGCTACACTGTTTGTTTTTCTTCATAGCCCTACTACTAGTGCTCCAGCTATTATTGACATCAAACCTGAATTGTTATCCTTGTATATTTTCTGTATCCTTCTAGTTTTCATTATAAATACTGTCATACCCTGCAGCTCATGAATCCACAGACCTATTGATGATAGGAGGTGTGTCCAGTAGCACTCCCGCCAAGTGGAATTCAATACACTGAGTGGTTTAAACTCGCTGGTGAATTGAATTCTAACTGGTTGGCCGTGTCATTTCTTCATGCTCCTGAGAGACCGTCAGGCTCGCTGTCATCGTTAACATTGGGGTCATCGATGCCGAAAATGGACTGCATCGAGTGAAAGATCTCTATAACGGCACAAAAGAACCATCGCCGACTGTCGGCGCAGAGGGCTTGACCGCCGACTGAGTAGGCTTCGAAGCCAAAGTGGCTTTCTATGCTGATGGTTCCTTCGGTGCAGAGGGATGCTTGGACGACTGATGGAGGCCATGGGACTCGGCCTTGTGGCCTTCCGGCAATTTATGCCTAGTGGGTGTGACGCCCGAAGTTGTTTTTGACATTGACTGAGAGGCCGGAGAGGGGTCGGAAGCACCGAGCGCCGATATTGTTGCCAAAGCTTGCTAGTCGGGCGCCAGAGCCGTGCCTATAACAGCTTGCTGTTTAAACATTTTGAGCATAGAAGTTTTCAAACTTTCCCACTCTTACCGAGGGCTTAACTCGTTCCGACGACAAGATGGTCTCATGTCAATCGTACCGGTTCTTCTTCCGCGCGGAAGACAGCTAGGAATGGCTCCTGGAATGGGACCGTTTCTTGGTCTCCTTGCAATGTCGTTCATTCCCCTTGTCGGGTAACGTGCAAATTCCCTCCACCTTAGAGACGCCCAGCAACTTTGCTGGATTTTGAGGACTTGATTTTCTTACCTGGAGAGAGTGAAACCCTTTTTTTCCCACACTCTCATGTATTTTAATGTGATTTCTGAACTCTGTGTTTCTTTTGGTTGTGGAGTCTGACAAACTCCATAGGCATCATCTTTTACATTGTCTCACACAGCACCTCCAGTGCAGTGGCACAGGGAAGTCTTTCAGATTTCCCAAGGTTTAAATACCTTTTCTGGGATAAACTACTGTTTCCCAGAGCAGTTAAGTGAAATTTACTTTACTTACATTTGTAACTTTCTAGACCCAGCACACACTATCTTACAATAGGGTGCTGGAGGGGTTACCTAGTATCCCCTTTGTCTAGCTTCTCATGTAACATTTTAAATGTTACCCTTTCCTCACTGAATGGATGGTGGCAGTGGTTTACTTTTAACTACTGTGGTGTGCATTTACCGGGGGCTGCGTTCGCAGCTGCAATAAAGCACCCAAGCGGGCCATTTGTGTCAAAATGGCCCCGGTCTTCTTTTTTCACATTTCTTTGTGGAAAGGTCCTTCTTGAGATTTACTCTGCGCGCCAAACCAGGTTTGGTCCCTTTGTTCGCTTTGCCTTTGGCGGGATTAACGAGTGAAGCCCGCCTCTGGCTCCAGGGTGTCTGGGGTGGGCAGGAAGTAAGGGACGTGCCCGAAACTCCCTGTGCTTAGTCTCCTAGGAGACCCAAATGCACGCTGTAGTTATTGGCTGGGGACTGACAGCTAGGCTGGAATGAATGGGAGAGAACTGAATAAAAGGCGAGGCTTTTGGCTTGGAAGGCAGAGTCGACCACTAGACGAAGGAACCGAAGAAGAACTTGAAGAGGACACCTGCTGCAACTCCTGGACCGTTGGGTTTCCCAGTTAAGCCCTACTGCTGTGCTGAAACTCCAAATTTGTATCGACAGAGAAGCCCCTGCAAGGACGACTTCTCCCCTTGAGTTGGTGGGACCAATCAACTCCAAAGTAAGCCACCTGGACATTCTCTCGGAGCTGGTTGACTTTCCAGAGTTGCTGCTGGAAACCGAAACGCCAGGTAGAGGAACACCAGATTGTGGGTGTTGCTTTTAAGCTACCCAAGAGCTCCAGGAAGATCCTCCAGACTCCCAGTTAGCAGGACTGACCGAGCCTGAACTCCCTCAACAGAGTGCGGGACCCCAGAAGCAAGGAAAGCACATTTCAACAGCCACAAACCGCAGTGTTGCTTTTTGAGGTAGACGCGAGGAGCTGAAACACTGAACAACCACTTGTTTGAAGATTGACGGTTGCGAGCGGTGACCGTCCCATTGCAGTGCAGGAGTCCCCAGAAGTCTTCCCTCTTGTCCCCACGACTGAGGCCCAGGAACAGTGAGATCTGCAGAGCTGCTCAGGAACAGAGGTCATCTGTTGCACTTTTTCTTCAATACAAAGGTACTGTAAAAGTCTGAGAGAACTTGCTGTAGAGTTGCTTGCATCTTCTACTACTCACAAGTCTAACAGCTTGTGGCCCTACATTTATTCTTCTTTTTCTTCAAAGACTTCTAAAACATTGTGCAAAGACTTTTCTTACTTACCTGCAAAGAAGTGCTTCAGCTCATATAGACTTTTGCCCATTGACTTTGGCTTAGCCTGTTCCCCTGAATGACTCTTATTGGAGAATCTAAAAGTATTTGCCTGCTTAAGAATATTTGTGGTCTCTTGTATGTTCTAATAAACTTTTCCTTTGACTTATTCTTAAATGACTCTAAATGCAACAGTGATATATTAATGTCCCCAGCACCCTAGCTATTGAAGTCACCTGAGGGTGTAGGCTGTGTCTGCGGGCCATGCCAAAAGGGTACTTAGTGATTTAGAAATATTAAGAGTGTGTATTTTGTGAAGTATATTTGAGTGTTACTGTTATATTGTTCCCTTCTGAAGGCGGCTTGTTCTAACTGACTGATAAATTAATAATTGTTTATGCAAGAAACATTATGTGCAAGTGTTTAATTGAATACTTGTCACTGTGAATCTCTGTGTAACTCCCCAACAGCTCACATGGACCACGCTTGAGCTAAGCCTGGCTGCTCAATACGCTACCAAAACTGTCTAGTACAAGCTTATACCAAAGGTTGGGTTTCCTATTACCTGTAGTCAGGGTTGTTGTAGTGTTCCCAAAGGGTACTGCATACAATCGTGCCTAACAGACGGTTGGCCCAAAGCCAGTTTCCCGGCCCTCTCATGTAGGGACTCCAGCTGCATCTTTGCGCACAACGCGCAGTCCTATGTGTCGTTACTAACACCTAGACACCACAGACAGACATTGGGTTGGTCACAGACATTTTGGCTTTACAATCGCAGCATCACTTTAAGCCCGAAACTTGGCGAGACGACATCACGACAAGGTTTAATAGGAAAACGTATAATTAGGTTAAAAGATAGTCGAGTAAACGCGAGTCGTGTTCTCGATGCAGCATACAAGCACGCAGAAAAAAGCAACTGAAGCATGGGGCACAGTGAGGTGCTATATATACACTAAGCTGTATGTCACTTCCGGAGCCAATGATCGAAAGATGGATCGACGATTGAGTCGAGGTCCACTACGCCCCTTGGGGAAAAGTTTCCAAGCAGCAGAGCTGGATGATGGATAGCTATCAAGATGAGGAATCTTCGGGAGACAAGTAATCCATTTAAATATTCATACAATTTTTATGTTATTTCTAGTGTGCACATTTGTGTTTACCACGTATGGCTACTAAATGTGGCTAGTGCAATGAAATGCCACAGCCATGAGATTTTAGTTTGTTCTTTAGCCACATTGTAGCTGGCCAGGTCAAGAAATCCAATAGAGGGCCATGCACTCACCCAGCAAAGCTGCTGCTGTCTCAGGCTAGTGCTGACTTTGTGTGTGTGTATGTGGCGCAGGAAGTGGGTTGGACTGTCGTGTCCTGTTCCACATCTGTGGCGCCAGAGTGTCTAGGTGTGGGGCATGAGTGAAACCATGAGTTGTCCCTGAGTGGACACCTACTTGCTGTTTCAATGGTGCAGATCGTTACCATTGGAGGGCTTGGACTTGCTGTCAGGCTGGGTTTTGGATAAGAGGACTCCTGAAGCCATTTCGTCAGACCAGATGGAGCCAGGAATCGCTTGTAGAGGAACAGAAGACTGAAGATCCAAAGAAGACTCCTGAAGAGGCCTGGAATCCCTTCCTGCATCTGGCCTGGTGAAGCCCTATTGTACTACTTGATCTCCAAAGACCCTCAGCGGTGCTTCAGCCGTTGGACTAGTGAGACCAAGTAGTCGACGCTGGCGTGAGGATCCAGCTATCCTGAGCCTCCGGAAGGGCCCCTGGACCACCTGTGGACTGACTACTTCTCTTGTGGGCTGTCTCAACAGAAGCGTCCGTGGTTGCACCCGGGACTTCGGTGGTCTGTAGCTTGTAGTAAAACTCAGCTCCCTGAGAAGTTCAGGTTCTTGGCATTAAGGAGTCCTATCCTAGAGAAGCTTCTTTAAGAGCAACTGGAAGGATGCCCGCCGTCATCTGTGTGTGGTGGCCGTTGCTGTAACTCGCCTTACCCTGTCCTGTGAAGTGTCCCGAAGAGGCCTGCATCACGGAGATCTGGTCACAGAGTGCGTTTAAGTATTCTTGAAAGGGCCACATGTGCCGCTGACAGTGCTGAGTTAGAAGACTACAGGAAGAAAACATCCTTAGGAGGAATTTCAGGGCGCTGACCAATGTCACTTGTTTCCTGGAGGGCAGGCGGGTCTTTGCCCGAGATCGTTTTTAGTTGAGCTCCCAGAAACCGCATCTGCCGGAAAGGAAGTAACAAGGAACGCTAGTAATTTATGGAGAATCACAGCGAGTATAAGTAGCTTATGGTGGACCCTGTATTCATAGAGCATGTGTATCTATGAAAGATCCAATGCTGGAGAAAGAAAACTGTTTAACATAGACTAACAATAGCTACCTGCCTTACCATATAGAAACTTGCCTAACCTAAAACACAAGGACATAATGGTCCACGAGCCAAGCTCAAAATACTTCTGTAAACTCAGAGAAAATAAACCAAGAATAAGACAAAAGAGGAATACATGAAAAGCACACTGACGAAGATAGATGCTACAATCAACAGCAACTTCGACTGGGAGCTGAGGGAAAAGATAAAACACATAAGAAACCTGATACACTATCAATAATGATCAAAGATGGACAGAATACTTTAGAAATTTCGGCAACATCCCCACTGAAAACCTCACAGAGAGCCAGAAAATATCCTCGCACAACTAAATCTCCTGGAGGGGATGATTAAAAACCAGCAAAAGCCCACAAACAAACCTGTAACAATCGAGGAATTAAAAGGCGGCACCCAAAAACTAAAAGCAAAGAAATTCTGTGGCCAAGATAAAATACTAAATGAGATGCACTTTCCAGACACTGAGGAACTCATGTTGCTCTAACATGTAATTTGACGCCAGGGACCTGGTACATTTGCACTCGGGCATAGCCAGGTCCCTGCCTCCAAATGTTTGTCATTTGCTGGGCAAAGTGAAAATGTGCAGGGCAAAAGGCAGCGTACACTCTGCCGTGCAAATGAGGAAACGCTGTCTACCATGCTCGTATGACAGTGAGAATTTACAATTACAATTAAACTCTGCCAACAATGCCTGAATGGCAGGCAACGTTTAATTGTAATTGTAAATGCTGCCTGTCATGCTCAAATGGTAGACCGCATTTAAATGTACAGGCTGCCTGAATGAAAATGAGTCATGGCGTAATTTTACCTATAACGATTATGATCCCCTGGTACCAAACAACTATGGAGGAATCTGTGTAAACAGTAACCACAGCACACTACTCTGCAGCCTCATGAACCATGAACTAGTGAAATTCCTAATTAGCAATAATATTTTACATACAAGTCAGTTCAGAAATATACCGATGGCTCAGCAGGCAAACGGATGGCACATAAGCAAAAACGGCCATTGAAAAAAGACAAAAGTGGTGGTGACGAAAGACAGCCGAGACCAGCAGATATGTCAGGTTATACAGGTTGTAAGGAACACATGGTGGCAACAGTAAAGACACACACAAGTGATCACAGTTCAAGGGTGTTAATTGAACTTTATAATGGGGGAGATAAACATCTAATCTAAACCTAAATCTAAGATGGGAGTAAGCTCATACCTTCAAATAATAATAAGGCAGTCCCTGGGGCACCTTGTCAAATAAAAGAGCCATACTAAATAAAATTTAAAAAAACGATTGCCAATCGTTACCACTAAGTTACAAAAAGAGTGTGGGATAATGTTCACCAGAAAAGAAAAGTGTTCACAAAATGATAAGTGAGGATGATATGGCTGCGTCTCCCTTCACCACGTTTTGAGCACGGGACACACATGGGCCTCTCCAGCACGAGGGTCACAATTCCAGTTCAACGATACCAGAACCTTCACGGTCCAAGTCTCCTTTGTACAATGTCTCTTGCCTTAGAAGGCCTGATGGATCAAAACAAACAAAAAAAGTTCCTTCTGTAATCTTGTACTTTGGGCGATTGCTTTGCACCCCTTGGATCTCCCTCCGCCGGGCTCGGATCCTTCTTGGAACTTGGGCCTCCCTCCGTCGGCTTTACTACAGCCTTACAAATGTAGCTTGCAATATCCAAGAGCTTTAATGGCTTTAAGAAACTATCCACTGCGGACAACCCTCAGCCGGGTTCACTCTTGCCGACACAATGTTCACAGTGGTATTACTCTTCACCCAAACTCGCAGGCATCCCTCAACCGGGTTCACATTTGGCAATTTCACAGTACACTTTGCTGTAACACGATGCAGGATTCAAATCCCTTAGCTTTGTCTTGGCAATGGGTCAGAGGCTTTTGAGTGTACAAGGGATTTGACATGACCTTAGTAGGACCACTCTGAAACCTCATGTCGCCCTTTCCTAGGGCCTTCTGGTACTTGCAGTTGAGCAAAAAAAGGGGCCAGTGAGAGTCCTTCGAATGACCACTCCTGCGGTGCCCGAATACTCTTCAGCTGGCCCTTCTCTGGGCTTTCCCAAAAGTTCAAACACATACAAGGTGTGCTCATCTAATATTGCCACTTGCAACCTTAAGCTCAACACAGTTCAGTTTGTTATCAGCTTCCTCCAACTCAACAATTGTGTTGAGTCCCCTGGCTTGGCTTGCTTCTGGAGTCAAGGACGGTACCACAGTAGCCAGCGTGCCTACCTGCCTGTGTTATAAATGCGAGAGGCCCCCATGCACCATTGACATCTGTTACTCCACATGTCAGCTGTACCTCTAGGTCTTATAATTCCCTTTTCTGACACTTCGTGGGTATGAGTTGAAAAGGGCAAGGGCAGTTCTTCCTTAGTCGTACTTCCAGGGCTTGCCACGGTCCTCCTCCTTTTGAACTGCCGGTTCGGTGTAGCCGTTTCCTTGTGCGTTCAGCCTTGCTCGTAGTGTGCTCTCGTGCTCCACCTTTTATCCCTGTGGGGAAGGTAAAGGGCCATCGGGTTATTGTCAATTGCCTGACTCTTCTTGACCCATGTGTTGGGTAAACGACTCTGGTGTTAGTCTGTTGTTTGTTATGGTGTAAGAAAGTGTTTGTGTCGAAAAGGGGTGGGGGCAGTGCTTCTAAATATCCTGCTGGGCAAGATGGAGGAAAAGGTGTTACAAGGAATGGGGTACCGCGTTTCAACCTTCAGTTTCCCACTTCCACTCTCCAAAGATCCCTCATCCAGGTGATCCACCCCCACTGGTGCACCCCCAGGAACTGGTTACAATAGCGATTGCCATGTCCTGGCCACCTGGATGACAGATCTCTGGGCACTAGTGAGTGAGACATCTTCAGGTTTCTCACAACGTCCCAACACCATTCAGGCGATGACAGCTTCCTAAACCAAGGTGGCAGACCCTAGCAGGGAAACAGGGTAAGCGTTAGTAAAGCAGCCAGAAAAAAGACCTGTGATGGAAGGTCTGGCCCAATCAGATGAGGAGGACCAGTTGGGCGAGTCAGGAAGGGCACCCAGTAGCTAAAACCCCAAAATATGAGCTATGCCCAGGCTACGGCATCGAGGCAGTATGATCTGGAGAGAGCCTACAAATGTAGCAACTGAGACAAACAGCAGGAAATCCGCTAGAAGGTAAGCTAACCTGCCCACCTTTCAGAAATTCAGCAGCATTGAGCTCAGGGACAGGTTTTCTCCTGTATGTCCTTTCACTCAGATGGCTGGCTTCTGCCGGCTGACCAAGCCCATTAGGGGTTTAAAACCTACGTTTTGGTGGCCAGCAAATCAGATTGGCCACGAAAACCGACAAATACCCAAGCCCTTGCCCACAGGAACGGTAGTGGCCAGGCCAAGGACAGGGGCTGGTCTAAACCTAGTGCAAACCCCTATGGAGACGGTCAGACTGAGAAAGAGCCCACATGGGTATAAAAGCGATTTAAGGCCTACCTCGTGGTTTTCCTGAACAAAGAAAGACCCCAACAGGAAATGGCAGAGAGAAGGACTAAAAAACAATAGTGCTTCAATGAATACCATAAAGGTACATTGGGCTACTAATTAAATAAATCGGCGTGAACCCCCAGTAAAGCGAAAACTAAACATTAGCTGTCGAAAATAATGTAGGGTGTGAGAGGAACCAAGAATGACACGCGGACAGAGGACTCATGTTTGCTGCTACAAACATTTATTAAATAATACAGGGGTTGGAAAATGTCTCACTGTCCCTAATCTAGGAGGTATTTCCTTACATCAATCAAGACTAAGGGTCTGTCCTGTGTCAAGATGTCGAAAGAAAAAAAGTAATACGTCCAAAATCCTATCCTAGCCCTCTCATCTAAAAGTAACTCTAATGTGTGAACGGTTTTGTCTTTGGCTTTCAGAAGTGCACAAATATTCATGTTCAATCAAAAGATGCAAGTTCAATGCAAAGTTTCAAACTGGACAATGTTCACAATTTCCAGGGAGGACTCCCTTGCCCAGGTTTCTCGCCACAAAACAAACAGTTCACCAAATGAGCATCCATGTTCATTACAGCCTACGAGGTAAACTTCCTCCTCGTGGTATTCACTTCACCAACTTGGCATGACTTGGTATACTCTCCTGCTAGGATTCTCTTAGCCAATTGACTCAGTTCGCAACTCCAAGGGTATGAGATTTCCTTAGAATTCTTCCCATGTACTCGGCTCTGCCTGGTATACTCTCCTGCCAGGACTTTAAGGTACAGTTCACTTAGGTCACAATCCCCAAGGGCATGGGTCTTCCATAGGATTATTTTGCCCACTTGGCTTTGCCTGGTGTACTCCCCTTGCAGGTCTTTCTTATACAGATCATTCAGTTCACAATCCCAAGAGCACGGGCCTTCCTTAGGATTCTTTTTCACATATTTTCCTGATGCAATTTAGGTGCGGGTTACAGACTCGCAAAATACCTGGTATACTCCCCTGCCAGGTTTCTCGCATATACTCAAACACTTTCAAAATATGCGGGTATATATTTTCCCCCAAAGTTTCTCTTTTACTGTTGTATTTGTATCTCCCCAAATACAGGGCTCATGAAACTTAGTTTTTGGTGTGAGCAGTAAGGAACTTGCTCCCGTTTCAGTTAGGGACCAAGAATGGCTCCTCCAGCTCGTCCCCGGTGCCCCAACCTTCCTATCTGGGCTCACCGGTTCTTGGAGGGCTCCTTGGGCCTCTCTGGGCTCTCTCAGGTTCCTTGCTGCCTTTGCTCCCCCTTTCCAGCTCGGGCAGCGCTTTCATACAAACTGAGGAGGTCTGCATGTTGCTCTGGTTTCTCGTGACGGTGCAAAGCTCTTTCACCTCACGTTTGGTTTAGGCGGCTATCTCGCCGTCTTCACTCTTTTCCCCAGCTCGGGCAACTTGGTTCTGTAGCAGCTGGAGGCATTTGGTGTGCTTCTCTGGCTTTCATTCCCGATGTGAAACTTCTCTGCTTCCCGTCCCATTTCGGCTTCTCTCTCGCCAATGGGAAATTGTCTTCCCTCGAGTTACCACCACCTCCTCTCTCTGTGCTGCTTCTTCACCACACTCTCCAGATTCTTGACTGTCTCGTGTCTCCTTGGCCTTTCCCACAGCACTTAGCCATTTGGCTCTCTCTGTGTTTCTCCATGGCTCATTTTTAAACTCCTGCACTACTGATGGGAGTTGTTTGGAACCATTTGGATTTCCCCAGCAACTAAACTGCACACTTTGGTACAAATGACAATCTTCATTCTGGTTGCCCTTTTCCTCGTGTCAGTCTTTGTTACAGCTGTAACTACATGATGTTTATAAATGTTATGGCTAAGTGTTGGAGAATGTTGTGGGTTACTGTCACAATATGTCATGAGGGCCTGAGGTATCGAGTGGGTATCCCTAAAAGGCAACGGGAATACCATGTCTCATCCAATGATGCCTGTCCCTTCCTCCGAGGGTTGTCTCCCCCATGCGGTCCTCCCTCAAAGTGCCGCCTCCAGGGTCAGGATCAGGTAGCGGCTGCCGTCGCCATGCCACATGAGGTTTCCCCTGGAAAAGGAGTGGTAACATCATCAAATTCATAACAGGTGATAAGATGACCCTAAGGGAGAAATGGCTGCCTGAGAAGAAGGTAAAAAGGGATATAATGGTAGGGGGGCTTCAGCAAAAGTCCCCCTGACATCCAAAATAAATTAGAATCCCCCAAAAAAATAAAGGAGGAAAAAGCAAAAAGAGTAGGGGCTCCTCCTGAGCTGCTTGTTCTACTCCATCAACTGTGTGGCCTTTGCATGCAGGATTTCCCCATCCAGCAGAAGCTATGTCTCTTCCACCCTGCTCTGGACTAACCTCTGCAGCTCGGCCCATACTGTTCCAAGACCTTTCCCTCAGTTGGGTCTCTCTTTGGGAGTCACCAGGCTCACCTTTGTGGCATGGTTTCATCGGCCAGGTGCTACATGGCTCCCAGGCACACCATTAACAATACAGACTGCAGTATTAGAGGCTGGTAACATCAGAGCTCCTTTATTTGGAGTATTTTTCTACAAGATCTATGGAGAGCGCTTGTAAAGAGCAACCACCTGGAGTGTATGTACAGGGATCCCACCAAGTGAGTCCTTACTCCGTCTTAGGAGGGTTTCCAAAGACATCACCTGGAGTTGGGCATGGAAAGTAGCACTAAAGTTAGCAAGGTAATACACAGACCCAGTTCAGCAAAGCCACTCTCTTAAGCAACGTAGACCAAGCAGCAAGGCTGAACAGGGTGTGTAGTACAGGTAACACTTAGCAGAAATTATAAGGAAAAGACCCACACATGTAAGTAATAACAACAACACTAATTTATTACAAAACTGTACTAATGCACACTTTAAATATTTCAAGGTAAGTAAAAATGCTTTTGTTAAAACTCCCAGAGGTAATGCTCTGGTCTTGTAAAGAAGACCACACTGAGCAGAATATGTTCAGTACGCAGTCCCAGTACTGCGCTTAGAGGCTAGAGCCCGGCATGAACCGCAAAATAAGAAACCAATTTCATTTTTGTTTCAACAAGCAGGTAGGTAACCTCATAGTTTCTTTTAGTTTATTATTTATAGAGCACACCAAACCCGAGGGGATCTGGGCATATTTGCTTATGCAATCCAGAGGTGTTACAGAGAAAGCAACAAATGCCTGGTGTTACAGATCTAGGCATACATCCAGGAGGGGCATGTGAAATGTGCTGAGGAGGTTTGTAGGCCTTAGCTTTGCTGGGCAAAGAGCCAAGCTTTAGCCTTAGTTCTGAAGGACCATAAAGAGGGTTTGGCTCTAAGTGCAGTCGGCAGGGAATCCCAGATCTTAGCTGCTAGGGCTGGGAAGCTAGAACCGCCTGCTTTTTGTGGTTTATATTTGGGAATATTTAGGCAGTGTGAGTATTTGGAACTGGTGAGTGGATTTCTGGTTAATTTGTCGACCAGGTATTTTGGGGCAGAGTTAGAAAGGCATTTGTGGGTGATCACCAACAATCTGAATGTGGTCCTGTTTTACACTGGGAGTCAGTGGGCACTGGGCCTAACTGATGAGATGTGGTTAGATTGTGGGATGTTTAGGGCCGTTCTGAGTGCATTGTTTTGAAGCACTTGTAATTTATTCATGTTCCGTATATTGGTGCATAAGTATAAGGTGTTACAGTAGTCCAATTTTGATAGAATAAGTGTTCTGGCCAGAGTGATGCAGCTGTTAGTGGACAGAAAGGGCCTACATGCATTGATCAACTTAGAGGTGTAGGATGTTTATGACGCAGTTGCATTGACATGTCTGGTGAGGGAAAAGGGTGGAGTCCAAGTATATGCCTAGAGTTTTGACATAGTTGGAGAAATTGAAATTGTTTCCATCGATGTTGAAGAAATTGTATTGTGGGTCTAACTTATTAAGACGAGACCGTGAACCTATGAGGAGTAACTCAGTCTGATCATCATTAAGGCAGAGGCCATGAGTGGCCATCCAAGCCTGGAGTCCAAGGTAAATTTCATTCAGGATTTTGGTATCTTTGTTGTAGGAGCCTATTAGAGTGATGAGGATTTGCGCGTCATCCGCATAGTTAGTGTAGATGACACCCAAATCGTCTAAGTGGTTGAACAGTATCTTGGTAAAGATATTATATAATGTGAGGGAGACACAGGAACCCTTGGGGACTCTGCATTGGATTGGTGCAGATTCAGTCGAAGCTGTTGGTGAGAAGACCCTTATGGTCCTGGCTGCTAGGAAGGATTGAATCCAGGTGGCGGCTTTTGTTGAGAAGGCAGCTGCTGAGGTCAGGTGTTTAGTGAGGATTTTGTGGTCGACTAAATCAAAAGCTGCTGACAAATCGAGCAGGAGGAGGGGGGGGCGGCTTTCCTTTATCTTTTAATTTATACATCTATATTGTTACAATACATGTATACAGGAGGCATGTTACTGTACCGTGTCTTGGCCTAAACCCTTATTGACGGAGGCTAAGAAGGTTGTTGGATTCAAGGTGATTTTGGATTTGGAGGCATGCCGCTCTATCCAAGACCTTCAAAAGGTACGGCACTGTAGTTATGGGCCTGTAGTTGGTCGGGGTGCTAGGGTTGAGGTGTGGTTTTTTGAGAAGCAGCATGACCCAAGCATCTTTAAGATTGTTAGGGAATGTACCAGTTTCAAAATGGGTGTTAATCAGGGACGTGATGAAAGGAGCGAATTCCTTTGCCACCTCCTTTATGAATGGTGCTGGGCAGATGCCCCTTGGCATTTTGAAGGTTTAAGGCTGGTTATGATAGCTTCTATGTGTTTGGTGGTGGCCTGGGGCGAATCGAAAGGTTATCAAATTTTGGTTGGAGGGGTGTGGAAATCGCTGAGTTTTGAGCCGGATATCAAACAGAATTTTTTTTTCCATTTTAGACTGTAGTAGAGCGATTTTATCTAGTAAGGCTTTTTGAATACTGGCACACCAGGCGGCATCATTGGTACAAGATTCTGTTGGTGGAGCTGGTGACTGACTCCCTGAGGATAGTGAAGAACAAGTTACTCTCTTACCTGGTAACGTTCTTTCGATGGGATGATCCGACGACGTATTCCATATCTATGACAGTAATCACCACGGCTGTGCTGCTTCGGAAAATCTTTCGCCGTCTGCATCTTGCGTCAATGACGTCGATACGCCGTGCTCGAGGACCTCCTGCTACGGCCGACGTCACCAGATGTTATAAGTAGGACACACGACGCCCGTAGCCTCAGTTGTAGTTTTTTCCCAGAACGTGTGGCACCAATCTTCTGCCAGTCTGACCACAGAAGCCTTGCGGAAACATAAGCTGCAATCACATAAGAAATTCTGTAGAGGGGAAGACAGGGAGGGAGCGATATGGAATATGTCGTCGGACCATCCCATCGAAAGAACGTTACCAGGTAAGAGAGTAACTTGTTCTTCGAGGTGATTGAGTCCTCCGACGTATTCCATATCTATGTCAGACTCCCAAAGCAGAACCAACGAAGGAAGAATTTCGAAATTTAGAATGCCCAATCAAATTGCAGAGTAAAGGACCGCATTGCCAAAGGCTAGATCCTGCCCACGGATAGAATCGAGGGAGTAGTGACGTACAAAAGTATGGACTGAAGCCCAGGTGGCAGCATCACAGCTATTACGAATAGGAACACCCCTCTGCAGGGCAGTAGAGACAGCCATACCCCTGGTAGAATGGGCCTGCAAGCCTACCGGAGGGTCCTTACCCGCCAGGCGGTAACATTCAGAAATTGCCAAAATAATCCATCGAGACAAAGTCTGCTTAGTAACAGCTTGTCCCAAACACCTTCCAGCGTAACCAATAAAGAGTTGATCGCCCACTCTTACCCGGGACATGCGTGAAATGTAGAAACTTAAAGCTCGCCTAGGATCTAACCTATGGAGCCTCTCCTCGTCCTTACCAGGATGCGGAGGAGGATAAAATGCCGGAAGAATAACCTTCTGGCCTAAATGAAATTCCGACACCACCTTCGGAAGAAAGGAAGGACGAACTCTAAGGACAACCCTGTCCTTATGAAACACAGTGAAGCGTGACTTAACTGAAAGTGCATATAAGTCATGCACTCTGTGAGCGGAAGTGACCGCAACTAAAAAATACAGTTTTAAGAGTTAACAGTCTCAAAGGGCAAGAATGTAAAGGCTCAAACGGAGCACACATTAGAAACTTGAGAAAAAAGGTTCAAATCCCAACCGGGCACCTGGAAAGGTGACGGAGGGAACACATTAGTGAGCCCTTTTAGAAACTGAGAAATTAAAGGAATTTTATAATAAGAACGCTCCTCAGACGAGCGCTTAAATATGGACAGCGCCACCAGGTAACCTTTAACGCTAACCACTTGCAAGCCCTAAAGAAAGCAAAAAAGACAGAACCACAGGAATATCACATGAAAAAGGATTCACATTCTTAACCCTGCACCAGTCGCAGAACTTTCTCCAACGGCAACATCTTCAGGGAGGTCCCAATCCCTATACCTCAACCTTTCAGAAGCCAAGCGTGAAGGTTGAGGGATCTGACCTCTGGATGGAGAACCTGACCCCCCCTCCCATGAGAGCAGATCGTCTCGGTAGGGAAGACGACATGGAGGTCAGATGGACACGTCGAGAAGGTCCGGGTACCACGTCCTCCTGGCCCATGCCGGAGCAACGAGGATCATCCGGGAACCGAACCTCCGTAACCTCTGCAGCACTTGCGGGATGACGGGGACTGGAGGAAACGCGTACAGCAGTGGGAATGACCACTCCACTACGAACGCGTCTCCTAAGGCTCCTCTTGGAGGAAATTCCCGCGAGCAGAACCTTTCGCACTTCTGGTTGACACTGGAGGCGAAGAGATCCACTTGAGGGGTCCCCCAAAGGGCAAAGATCTCAAGGAGAATCTCCTGAGCCAACTCCCACTCGTGAGAGATTGCGTTCTGCTTGCTCAGATGTCTGCCGTCTCGTTTTCGTCTCCGGCCAGATGAACTGCTGAGATCGAAATTTCCTGCTGGATTGCCCAGAACCAGAGCTGCATCGCCTCCCTGCACAGAGGAAGTGACCCTGCACCCCCACCTTTTGTTGAGGTAGTGCATGGCCACTGTGTTGTCCGTCAGAATCAGGACATTCTTTCCTCGCACAAGCAGCAGAAAAGCCTTCAGGGCAAGCCTGACGGCCCTCAGCTCCAACGGATTGATATGGAGTCTGGACTCCGACGGAGACCAACGACCGCTCACTGTCAGTTCGTTGACATGAGCTCCCCATCCCGTGAGGGACGTGTCCGTCACGATCGTCACCTCCGGCTAGGGCAGCCAAAACGGAGCCCCCTTTGTCAGATTGCTTTCGACGGCCCACCACAGAAGGTCCTGGGTGACCGAGGGCGGCACCTGAACGGGGTCCGACATCCTGCCGGAGGACTGAGACCACTGGAGCTTGATTGCCCATTGCAAAGATCTCATCTGCAACCTGGCCTCTGGCACCAGAAGAATGCAGGATGCCATGAGGCCGAGCAATCTCAAGAACTCAAACGCAGGGAGACTCTGGGCATGTTAGAACTTTTGCACCATCTGCTGAATGTGATGAGCCCTAACCTAGGGAGGAAAACACTGCCCCAGGGACGTGTCAAGCACTGCTCTGATGTACTGGAGCCTCTGAGTTGGTGTCAAGTGGGACTTCTTTAAGTTGAGGGAGAAGCCCAGCTTGTGGAGGGAGTGGCAGGTGATGGACAGATGATCCATGACTTACTCGGAAGAGCGCGCCCTGATCAACCAATCGTCCAGGTAGGGGTATACGTGAATCCCCCCCTTTCCTGAGATGCGCTGCCACCACTACCATGAGCTTGGTGAAGACCCTCGGGCTGAGGTCAATCCGAATGGCAGGACCCGAAACTGAAAGTGTGAGTCGCCAACCGCGAACCTCAGGTACTTCTTGTGCTTTGGATGGATCGGCACATGAAAATAAGCGTCCTTGAGGTCGAGAGACACCAACCAGTCCTGAAGATGAAGGGCCTGGAGCACTTGAGAAAGAGTAACCATCTTGAACTTGTCCTTCCTGAGGAGTTTGTGCAAACCGCGCAAGTCCATGATGGGTCTCAATCCCCCGTCTTTCTTTGAAATAAAAAAATAAGGGTAATACCATCCCTTGTTCCTCTCCACTACAGGCACCAGTTCTATGGCGCCTTTCTCCAGCAGGGCTTGAATTTCCTGCGCAAGGAGCGGATCCAGACTCTTCAAAGAGAGATTCCCTGGTGAATTGTCGTGAGGCCTCTGCCGAAAGGGAAGACAGTAACCATGGGCTATGATCTCCAGAACCCACACATCTTAAGTAATGGCACGCCATTCTACAAGATGCTGCGCCAGCCTTCCACCAACTGGCGAACCATGGGACATGGCCTCATGACTGAGCTGAAGCGGCTGCGGCGTTGCCTGAGGGCAAAGAGGCAACTGCCCGAGCAGTCTTGGCACCTCGAGTACCTTGTTTTCCACCTCTGGCACTCCTACGGTGGCCCCTTTGACTAGCAGCTCCTCTCGCTTTACTAAAGGATGAGTAATAACGAAAGGAACCTTCCCCTCCATTGCTGTCCCCTAGGACGAAAAGGCGTAGGTTGTCGAACTGCAGCGCTCAACGACTTCGCTGCAGCTTTTGAGGTCTGCAACCTCTCAAGGCTCTCGTCAGCCTTGCTGCCAAAAAGATGACCACCATCAAAGGGCATGTTGAGGAGCCGGGCTTGCACATCAGGAGCAAACCCCGACTTCCGCAACCACGCAAACCTGCGTATTACGGTGCTCGCCGCCATGGACTGGCTGACGCAATCTGCCATGTCCAGACCCGACTGAACGGCCTCACACATGGCATCCTTGACATCCTGTATCATTGCAAGAAAACCATCCCGTTCGTCCCCTCCGGGAATATGTTCAGCCGCTAAGGAAACACAGTTCCACAGAGTGTGCGTGAAACGTGACAAGGCACATAACTGAGTTGGCTGCCTGAGGAGCCATACCCCCTGAAGAAAACACTTTCTTCGCCCAACCATCAAAACGCTTGTCATCCCTATCAGGAGGGATGGTAGGATATGACGCCTGCTTTGCTGGGGCCGTAGCCGCCTGCACCACCAAACTCTCCGGAGTGGGGTGCGTGGTCAAGTAGCAGGGGTCGACACTGGCTGGGTGGTATTTTTGCTGCAAAGGCTTGCCCACTGCCGGCAGACTCTCCGGAGCAGTCCAAGCCGCCGACACCCTCCTTTGCAGAGCCATATGGAACGGCAGTACCGGGTCAGTTGGTGGACCTTGGTCGAGGATATCCGTCAGGTCATCCTGCAGAAAATCCCCTGGTGGAGCAGACCACCCCAAGTACTCGGTGACCCTCGACATAAGGCGCCGGTACGAGGACTCGGCATGGGTGCCAGGCTCAGGCCTACAGAACTCCACCTCCGGAGAGGTGTCCAGACCACTGGCGTTGTGCAGCGACTGACGCAGGTCCTCCATCTGGCTATGTCCAGAGATATTCTCGTCTGGTACCGTATCAGGAACCATCCCATCTTCAGAACCCTCATCCACCTCAGAAATATAATCAAGATGGTGGAAAGTGGGCACAGAATGGGGGGCAAAGACATGTTTGGCCTTGGCCACAGACTTTCTAGGGGGTTCCACCTTGCCACGGGGTACCTCCGACAGAACAGCCTCGAAAGGGGTCGAGGGCGTCAAGTGAAGCGGCATCGACGTCGAGCGCGGCGCCGACAGCATCAGCGGCTTCGACACAGGCCTCGAGGTCAGAGCCCCGAGCGTGTCCTTCGACAGCCTGGGCGCCGATGGCATCGATGACTTCCTCAGAGGCAGAGCCTCGAGAGAGTCCCTCGACAACCTCGGCGTCACAGGCGTCGATGTCTTCTTAGAAGACTTCACAGGTCCACACGGTCTCCAGGGCATCGAGGACCGGGATCTGGAACGGGCATGACTAGAACGATTCCCCTTGTCCGAGCGGGACCTTTCTTGCGAATCGTGCCGCCCACCCAAACCCGAAAGCATACGAGCGGTGTCTCTAGTACAGTCACGCCGACCCCACTCGGAGGCACGGACGGACCGGTGCCCTGCGATTCAAGAATCGCCAACATTTTCTTACCGAAGGAAGCCCATTCCTCCAGAGTCGCATGCTTGGTGGGATAAGCAACCCGCCGACAGGTGGACTCCTCGGACGAGGAAGGCAACCGATGACGGCGCTTCCGGGAGTGCCTCGAAGAGGCAGAGAAGTGGCAGGACCCACCCCGGGACCGAGACCCCTGAGACCTACGACGACGATGCGGAGAGTCGCCCCTCGAATCATCCATCGAAAGCCCAGTGGACCTCGACTTCCGGGGCTTGGACACCTTACTGACTGACAGCTTCTTCTTACGCTCCCGCAAGGCCTTGGATGTAAGCGACTGGCAGTCGACACAGTCATCCGTGTCGTGGGCCTCTCCGAGGCACCAGAGGCAGGCGTCGTGTGAGTCCGTCACCGAAATCTTGGACCTGCAGTCCCCACACTTCTTGAAGCCCGGACGTGGGGTGGAAGAAGAGGAAAACATCCCGATAAACTTCACAACAAATAGGTTCAAAGAACCGAAAGAACAGAAACTCCAAAGAGCCGAGGCACGCCGAGATCTCCGAAGCGAACATGTTCGCGGAAAAAACAGAACTGAGGCTACGGCGTCGTGCATCCTACTTATAACATCTGGTGACGTCAGCCATCAGAGGAGGTCCTCGAGGACGTCATCGACACAGGAGCCGAAAGATTTTTCCGAAGCAGCACAGCTGTGGTGATTACTGTCATAGATATGGAATATGTCGGAGGACCCAATCCCCTCAAATAGCTCTTTGGAGCCGGATTTAGCATTTAGAATTCTGTCATTGAAAGTGTCACTTTTGGTTTTTAGGATGGCTACATTGTAAACATTGGAGGCAGTTGTGAACTTTTCCTTGTTCAAGTCAAGAGGGGGTTTTCTTCCAATTAGCTTCAGAGGATCTTTTGGAGCAGCGTATAGCTTTCAAGTCTGAAGTGAACCACTTGTTTAGATGTGCTAGAGGTTTGGCTTTCCTCATTTTTAGCACAGCGATTCTGTCTAGGGCTTGGAGCAAGGTGTGGTTATACGCATCCACCAGATGGGCCGGGTTCTTGTCTCGACAATTAGGCTGATTGGTGATAGGCTTAAGTAGGGGGCTTAAGTTCTTCACAGTGACATTACGATTGTTACGTGTTAGGGCCGGAGGAGTTTGTGTGACATTGTGATCAGGGCAGCGGCAATCCTCTATGGTAAAGGAGATGATATGGTGGTCGGACCAGGCACATGAGGAATTGGACAACATCTTGGTGTTGTAATTTAGGTCTGCAAGCCAGTCTAGGGTTCTTCCATTGCTGTGGGTTGGGCCAGTGATACGATGTCAGAAGCCTAGCTCGGAAAGAGTGTTCTCTAAGGAGATGATATGGAGGTCGGACCAGGCACATGAGGAATTGGACAACATCTTGGTGTTGTAATTTAGGTCTGAAAGCCAGTCGAGGGTTGTTCCTTTGCTGTGGGTTGGGCCAGTGATACGATGTGAGAAGCCTAGCTCGGAAAGAGTGTTCTCTAAGGAGGCTGCATTAACATCATTGGCGTCATGGAGGCCTGGATTTAGATCTCCCAGCAACATGATCTGGAAGGCAGGTTTGGTGTTCCAGGTGAGGAGGTGTGATATCTTCCTCTAGGGAGGATATTGGGCCAGGGGGTCTATACAGGAGGTGTATCAGTAAGGTACGTGCTGATGATAATGTGAGTTTAACAGAAGTTCTCCAGATGGGACTGGTTCTTTGGAAAATTCTCTAAGGCCTAACTGGTTTTTAGCGATAAATGCAACTCCACCCCCTCTGCTGGAGCCTTTATCTGCTCTGAGGATAGTGTAGTTTTCAGGTAAAGCTAGAGAGAGTGATGGGCCTGCTGTCGGGTGTAATCAGGTCTCGTGATTGCTTAGTTGGTTGGAGGTGATGAGGTCTGCTATGTCTAACATGTTAGCAATCAGTGACCTGGCATTGATGAGGGCTCCTTTAATAAGGGGTGCCTCTGCAAGGGGTGTGTCTGTGTTTTGGAGTTTGGTAGCCTGAGAGAGCGAGCTATTGTTGGAAAAATTACAATCAGGGTTGATTTGTTACAGACCTGGTGGGTGAGGTTTTGTTGCGCAAGAAGATTTTGCGGTGAGTGTTGAGCAGTCTGGTGTTGTTGAAGCGAGACCCTAGTCTAGTGTTTCTAATGCTTAAAGGGCATGGTTGGGGGAGGCCACCAGGGGGCGCCCAGGCAATGGCAGCCTGGGTTCAGAGCTCCCTCGCTTAACAGGCCGTTTTGGGATCTGAGCCCCCCGTAAACAACCCCTCATCTGTGAAGTGACTGCAGGGTCATGAGTGGAAACAATCACTGACCATCCGTGTGAAGTTTTGTGTTTGGGGCCATCCTACAAAAGGGTGAATCGGACAAGGCATAGAAGCGACAGGGAGAGGAAGAGCCTCCCCAGACCTGAAGCCTAACATGGGAGGATCCAGAGGAGCTCACTGCCCCCCCACCCCTCCAACACGCGAAGGCCCCTGAGCGGGCGAGAGGACGAAGTGACAGCCTCCCGGCGAGGGACGAGGTGGAGAAAGAGCACCGGAGTAACACTTGAGTCTCGTCTAGGTGCGAGTGGCACCCCCCATCCTCAAGTCCCCAGCGCCCAGTCATTGGCGCCATAGGAGCAGTGCCTCGCAGGGGAAAGGCACAGTGCAGTGTCATCGTCCCGGAGGGGACTGCGAAGGTAAGGAGGCCTGGGCCAGTGGAAAGGACCCACCAGACTGTAGGAGGGGGCAGAGTCTCCCTCACTGTGTACCGCGCCCCCCTGCCGGTATAGTACAGAACCCCAGCAAGGGCCACTGAGATAATAAATAAGGGGAGAGTGTATTGGGCTGGCCCCCTTTCCTAGGCACCAAAGGAAAAGCGCAACATACGGAGAGGCGCAACAGAGGCATCCAGCTTAATCTTCAAAAGTTTCAAAAACGTTTTTAAAAAAGGGTTCAAAGGTACTCACCTGCTTCAGAATATTTGTGTGATCTCCTGTCTTTTTCCAAAACCTCTTTTCTTGGTATCTGGTCTTTCCATCTAACACCTTTCCATCGAATACCTTTGCATCGAATACCTTTGCATCGAAAATTATTAATTGAATTGCCTTTCCATCGAACTGCATATTCATTGAATAATTTTCGATGGTTAATTTCGAAGGTTAGGGTTTGGGTTTGGGGTTAGATTTAGGGTTAGATTAGGGTTAGGTTTGAGGCTAGGGTTAGGGTTGGGGCTACGGTTAGATTAAGGGTTAGGTTAGAGTTAGGGCTGGGGCTAGGGTTAGATTAAGGGTTAGGTTAGGGTTAAGGGGGGGTTGGCGTGGGGGTTGAGGGGGAATATCCCCCCAAATATACAAAAAAATATTAAAACGTTACAAGGAGCTGGCCAGTGCCAAAATTTCAGCACTGGTCAACTCCATGTAAAGTTTTAATGTAGAAAATAAACACATGGAAATGCTATCTTTTACATTTAAAAGTACATCTCCATTCGATGGAAAAGTTTCGATGGATATGTACTTTTAATGTAAAACATAGAATGTCAATGTTTTTATTTTCGATGCATTTTTTCGATGCATTGTCATTTCGATGCAATGACCATAAACCCTTTTCTTTGTCAGTATTGCTCTAAATGTGCCAGTGATATATAAATGTCCACAGTCTCCTAACTATTTAAGTCACCTGAGGGTGTAGGAAGTGTCTGTGTGCCATCCCAAATGGGTACTTGCTGATTTACCGAAACTAAGAGTGTTTATTTTGAAGGGTATTTGTGTGTTACTATTATATTGCCCCTTCTGAAGAAGGCTTATTCAAACTGACTGTTAAATAAATTAATAATTGTTTAATAAAGAAACCTTCAGTGTGATTATTTGGATACTTGTCACTGTGAATCTCTGTGCAACTCCCCTACTGCTCACATTGACCCCTCTTGAGATAAGCCTGGCTGCTCAGCCACACTAAAACCTGTGTAGTACAGACATATACCAAAGGTTGGGTTCCTATTGCCAGGAGGACCGGGTTGTTGTATTGCACCCAAAGGGTACTGCATACAATCTTTGCCTAACAAGCAGTCTAGAAGAGCAGAGTTTCCAGAAAACGGCAGAATTGGAAGTGATTCTCGACACGTCTAAGGGTAACAGGTAGCTCATTCCATAATTTGGCAGCGGCAACAGAGAAGGCACACCCACCAATCCTTGAGAAGTGGAATTTAGGAATAGTCACTAAGAGCATTTCTAAAGCAAAGAGCGCGACCAAGGTAATCAGCTCCTTGTCCATAGAAGGCCCTGTGTACCAGACAGAGATTTAAAGTCAATCCTCTGGGTGACAGAGAGCCAATGTACAGAGTGGAGTACTGGACTAATATGAGCACGACAAGGGGTGCTTAGGCTTAGGCTGTGCAATCATGCAATGCTGCCAGGCTCACCTACTTCTACCTCACAAGCATACTCAAAAGATGTTTGTCAATCTATGATGTCATTCCTCTCATCATACATACTGAGCAGCTCCTTAAGAAATCTAGGATAAGAGGACCCAGAATCTCTGGAGGTGCTTTGAAACCCTTGTAGTCTGGCTAACTTCAACTGATGATCCCTATCCTATTTTTCCACCCTGTGAAATTCCAGCTTGCACAAACGCATCCCCTAAAGCTCCTCTCGGGGGAAATTCCGTTGAGCAATATCTCTCTCACTTTTGGTTGGCACCGGTCGCGAACATATCCACTTGAGGGGTTCCCCAAAGGGCGAAGATCTCCTGAAGGACTTCCTGAGCTAACTCCCACTCGTGGGAGACGGCGCTCTGCCTGCTCAGAGCGTCCGCCGCCGCATTCTCCACTACAGCCAGATGAACTGCTGAAAGTGAGATTCCTTGCTGTATCGCCCAGACCCAGAGCTGCATTGTCTCTCTGCACAGCGGGAGTGACCCTACACCTCCCTTTTTGGTGAGGTAATGCATGGTTACTGTGTTGTCGGTCATGATTAGGACGAGTGTCCATCTTCCCTCGCCCAAATGGCAAAAAAGCCTTCAGGGCTAGCCTGATGGCCCTCAGCTCCAAAAGATGTATGTGGAGTTTGGACTCTGGCAGAGACCAACGACCGCTGGTGGTCAGCTCGTTGGCGTGAGCTCCCCATCCTGTGAGGGTAGCATCCATCACTACTGTCACCTCTGGCCACGGTTGCCAAAAGGGCTCTCCCTTCATCAGATTCCCTTCACTGGCCCACCACAGAAGATCCTGTGAGACCGTGAGTGGAAACTGAAGGAGATCCGACATTTTGCCTGAGAATTGCCATCACTGTGTCCAGAGAGCCCAATGAAGGGATCTCATCCTCAATCTGGCCTCTGGCACCAGAAAAATGCATGATGCCATGAGAGCGAGCAACCGTAAGAATTGGAAAGCCGGGAGAATTTGGGCATGTTGAAATTTGTTGACCATCTGGACAATTTGATGAGCCTTCACCTTGGGGGGGGGCAAGCACTTCCCCAAGGATGTGTCTAATACAGCCCCGATGTAGTGGAGCTGTTGGGAAGGTGTCATATGTGACTTCTTGAAATTAAGGGAGATGCACAGCTTGTGAAGGGAGTGGCAGGTGAGGCTGAGATGATCCAAGGCTTGTTTGGGAGAACGCGCTCAATCAGCCAGTCGTCCAGGTAGGGGTAGGCGTGAACTCCTCCCCTCTCCTGAGATACACTGCCACCACCACCATGAGCTTGGTGAAGACCCTCTGGGCGGAGGTCAACCCGAATGGCAGGACCCGAAAAAGTGTGAGTTGCCAACCGCAAGCCTCAGGTTTTTTCTGTGCTTTGGATGGATTGGCACATTAAAATAAGCATCTTGTAGGTCCAGTGACACCAACCAATCCCGAAGTCGAAGGACCTGAGAAAGAGTGACCATCTTGAACTTGTCCTTCCTGAGGAACTTGTTTAAGCAACCTAAGTCCAAGATGGGTCTCAGTCCTCCGTCTTTCTTGGGAATCAAAAAATATGGGGAATACCAGCCCTTGTTCCTCTCTGCCACAGGCACTAGTTCTATAGCGCCTTTCTCCAGCAGGGTAAAGATTTCCTGCAAAAGGAGCGGATCCAGAATCTTCAAAGAGAGCTTCCCTGGTGGATTGTCTTGAGGCCTGACTTAGGAAGGGTAGGCAGTAGCCGTGGGCTATTGTTTCCAGAACCCACGCATCTGAAGTAATGGCTCGCCACTCTTCGAGATGGTGAGGCAGTCTGCCCACAACCGGCGAACCATGAGACCTGGCCTCATAGCTGTGTTGGAGCAGCTGCGGCAGCGCCTGGAGGCAAAGAGGCAGCTGCTTGAGTGGCTTTGGCACCTCTTCTCCGTCCACAATGAGGGACTCTACGATGGCCACTTTGGCCGCTCCTCTCGCTCTACCAAAAGAGGAGTAGTAACGAAAGGAAACACCCCTCCACTGCTGTCCCGCACAGCTGCGCCCAAAGATTTAGCAGCTGCTTTGGAGGTCGGCAACCTGTCAAGGCTCTGGTCAGCCTTGCTGCCAAACAAATGAGAACCGTCAAAAGGCATGTTGAGAAGATGGGCCTGCACATCTGGTGCAAACACCGACTTCTGCATCCACGCAAAACTTGCATATCACGGTGAACGCAGACATGGACCAGCTGACACTATCAGCCGTGTCCAACCCAGACTGAAGGGATTCAACACATGGCATCCTTTTCATCCTGCACAATAGCAAGGAACCCATCCCTTTCTTCCCCTTCAGGAATATGCTCAGCCGCCAGAGAGAATTCCACAGTGTGTCCGAAAACTTTGCTAAGGCACAGGTGGAGTTGGCCCATTTCAGTGCCATTTTCCCAGCCGAAAATACCTTGCGTGCCCATTCATCGAAGCGCTTGTTGTCCCTATCAGGAGGGATGGTAGGGTACGCCGCATGCCTCGAGGTGGCTGTGGCTGACTGAACCACCAAAATCTCAGGAGTGGGGTGTGCGGATAGGTAGCTGGGGTCGCTACTTGATGGGCAGTATTTCTTAGTCAACGACTTGTTGACCGCCGGAAGAGACTCCAAGTAGCACCCACCCCTTTCTGTAACGCCATGTGAAAATGTCTGTCAGGTCATCCTGATCGAATTCAACTGGAGGCCTGGACCACCCTAGGTATTCCGTAACTCTCGACATTAACCTCATGTAGGAGGATTCAGCATGAGCCCCAGGCTCTGGCCTACCAAATTCCATTTCAGGAGATGTGTCAAGGCCACTGGCATCATGTAAAGACTGACGCAGATCCTCCATCTGACTGTCCTCAGAAAAGACAATGTCAGGAGCTTCAGGTGTTTCACCAGGAATATCAAAAGGCTCCAACTCCACATCAGACCTCTCCTCATCCTCATATATGTTCTGTAGAGAATTAAATAACTCCTTCCTAGGTACAGAAGCAGACCTTGATTCAAGAACAGGCCTCACAGTCTTAGACAGAGCCTTTCTCGGAGGATGCACAGCCAAAGGGGCCTCCAACAGCAAATTTTGGCCTTTAGGCCCTGAAGGCGTCCAGAGCACAAACGGCTTCGGCGTCGACAAGGGCACCGAAGGCTCCAAGGGCAAAGGCCCGACAGCCGCACTATGTGCACGGCACCGACGGTGTCAACACTTTCCTCGACACCTTCCCAGACTTCGATGGTTTCGTCGGGGATTAAGACTGCAACCTGGATCTGGCACGTCTCTGGCGATCTACCAGAGCATTGTCCGAACAGGACCTCTACGGTTCCGGATGTTTATCGCGCTGACTGCCCGGGACCGAGGGCGCGCAAGCGTCAGACCGAAATCGTTCAATCGAAGGCGCGGACGGAACAGTGCCCGGAGATTGAAAAATGCCTACCATTCCTCCGGAGTAGAGGATTTAGTGGGACAAGCCACTTTCCTCGCAGAGCCATCATCCGATGAGAATGGGGAAGGCGAACGGCGACGCTGCTTCCAGGAGTGCCTCGACGAGGACGACGAATGGCGGGAACCACTCCGGGACCGAGATCCCCTGTACTCCCTACGACGGGGAGAGTCACCCCTTGAGTCATCAGTGGAAAGACCAGTTTTTGGATTTACAGGGTTTGGATACCCGACCTCCCTGCAACTTCCCCTTACGCTTCTGCACGGCCTTGGCAGTCAACGACTGGCACTTTGAGCAGTCGTCCGTGTCATGGCTATCGGCCAGACACCACAAGCAGATACTGTGGAGGTCCGTCATGGACATCTTGGACTTACAGTCCCGGCATTTCTTAAAGCCAGACCGCGGGGTTGGCGGGGTAGAAGAAGAAGACATTCTCAAAGTAGATAACACGAGGCGCGCCAAGTTCTCGAAGCAAACACGTTTGCAGAAAAAACGGAACTGAGGCTACGGGCGCCGTGCGTGTTACTTAGAACATCCCGATGACGTCACCCTCGATGGAGGCCTTCAAGGGACATCGACCCAACGCCATTGACACAGGTAGCCCTCTGCCGAAAAAACTTCTGAAGCAGCACAGCTGTGGACATTACATGTCAAAGATGTGGAATATGTTGGAGGACACAATCCATTCGAAACCTAATGCTTGCCCTATCTTTTGTACAAAAAGTGTATAAAGCAGATATGTATGTAAAGGAAAATCAGTGTTCAAATATAAAGAATAAATGTGGCTGAATCAGCTCTCCTACCCACGTTAGACAGCACAGAGTAAGGCGGTCCCCGTAGGCAAGATGACACACGTGGGTCGAGGCCTGCCTATACTTCCCTGTTAAAGTCTCTTTCCAGTCTTCCAATCAATGTTTTAACAGAAAGTTCCCACCTGTCCCACTCTGTTGGGCACAGACCTCTTCAGAACAAATGTTCACGTTGGCCCTCCTCTGTCAGGCTCAGACCTTTCTAAACAAAAGTTCAACAAGAGTTGCAGGGGCCTCCAACAGCAAATTTTGGCCTTTAGGCCCTGAAGGCGTCCAGAGCACAAACGGCTTCGGCGTCGACAAGGGCACCGAAGGCTCCAAGGGCAAAGGCCCGACAGCCGCACTATGTGCACGGCACCGACGGTGTCAACACTTTCCTCGACACCTTCCCAGACTTCGATGGTTTCGTCGGGGATTAAGACTGCAACCTGGATCTGGCACGTCTCTGGCGATCTACCAGAGCATTGTCCGAACAGGACCTCTACGGTTCCGGATGTTTATCGCGCTGACTGCCCGGGACCGAGGGCGCGCAAGCGTCAGACCGAAATTGTTCAATCGAAGGCGCGGACGGAACAGTGCCCGGAGATTGAAAAATCTCCAGAATGTTGTCCCTGAATGCCTACCATTCCTCCGGAGTAGAGGATTTAGTGGGACAAGCCACTTTCCTCGCAGAGCCATCATCCGATGAGAATGGGGAAGGCGAACGGCGACGCTGCTTCCAGGAGTGCCTCGACGAGGACGACGAATGGCGGGAACCACTCCGGGACCGAGATCCCCTGTACTCCCTACGACGGGGAGAGTCACCCCTTGAGTCATCAGTGGAAAGACCAGTTTTTGGATTTACAGGGTTTGGATACCCGACCTCCCTGCAACTTCCCCTTACGCTTCTGCACGGCCTTGGCAGTCAACGACTGGCACTTTGAGCAGTCGTCCGTGTCATGGCTATCGGCCAGACACCACAAGCAGATACTGTGGAGGTCCGTCATGGACATCTTGGACTTACAGTCCCGGCATTTCTTAAAGCCAGACCGCGGGGTTGGCGGGGTAGAAGAAGAAGACATTCTCAAAGTAGATAACACGAGGCGCGCCAAGTTCTCGAAGCAAACACGTTTGCAGAAAAAACGGAACTGAGGCTACGGGCGCCGTGCGTGTTACTTAGAACATCCCGATGACGTCACCCTCGATGGAGGCCTTCAAGGGACATCGACCCAACGCCATTGACACAGGTAGCCCTCTGCCGAAAAAACTTCTGAAGCAGCAGAGCTGTGGACATTACATGTCAAAGATGTGGAATATGTTGGAGGACACAATCCATTCGAAACCTAATGCTTGCCCTATCTTTTGTACAAAAAGTGTATAAAGCAGATATGTATGTAAAGGAAAATCAGTGTTCAAATATAAAGAATAAATGTGGCTGAATCAGCTCTCCTACCCACGTTAGACAGCACAGAGTAAGGCGGTCCCCGTAGGCAAGATGACACACGTGGGTCGAGGCCTGCCTATACTTCCCTGTTAAAGTCTCTTTCCAGTCTTCCAATCAATGTTTTAACAGAAAGTTCCCACCTGTCCCACTCTGTTGGGCACAGACCTCTTCAGAACAAATGTTCACGTTGGCCCTCCTCTGTCAGGCTCAGACCTTTCTAAACAAAAGTTCAACAAGAGTTGCAGGGGCTCCCTTCCCCAAACTCAATGCAGCCTTCTGCTTTGGGATTTGGCCTTCCCCACGTGTCTTTCGCTGCCTTTTGGAGGCAGCAACCTCCTGCAGGGAACTCCTGGGGTTCTTGACCCGCTCTCTCGTCCCTTGGTCCATCGCTCTGCTCTAGTAGGTTCGCCTTTGCCCCAGAGGTTCTGCTCTTACTCGTATTCCACCTTGCTCAGAAGTATCTCTCTAGGTTCCGCCTTTTATCCGTGTGAGGAGAGCGAATTGGCAACAGGTGTATGCACTTAAAGTCAAGTGCCTGACTTTGGCTGACCCGATTAACGCGACATGTCCAGTGCGATGTATAAGAGTTAATCTTGTTACTCTCAGTCTCCCTCTTCCCGGTGTTTGTGTAGAAAGGGGAGTGTGGTGGGGAGTTGGGACATCAGATAATCCTAAAAAATAGGATGGGTTAGGTGTGCAAAAAAGGGAGGGAATACCGTGTCTCAACATCAGCTGCCTCACACCCACCCCCAGAAGACCCCTCATCCAGGTGATCCTCCAACACTGGTCCACCCTCAGGGTTTGGATCCAAAGGCGATGGCCATGCCCTGACCACCTGAGAGAGAGAGAGAGATCCCCGGCTACTAGTAGGTGAGACAACCTTTGGTTTCTCACAATACCAAAAGACGTAATAAGGCCACACAGTGGTGTAGGCAAAAATAACTCACAGCTGCCTCCAGCTTATGACCCAAGAGACTTGCTGGGGGACAGAAACCATCCACATCCAACATGACTAGGTGGTCATGCTGGCTACTGAGAGCATCACAACAAACAGTTGGAGCTTTCAGGGAGACATCAGTAGGAGACTTGCAGCAAAAATAAGTCTGGATTCCAAAAGAAGGCACAATGGTTAGGGGCCTACGACACACAGTATTTATTTTATTTATGCCACAAGACAAAGGGGAGAGAGGGAACATAGGACGATAAACAACAATATACAGTCCTAGTAGGCCTTGTGACATTTGGATTGGGCAAGTGCAGCAAACAGGAATTGTGGGGGGCGGGGCGGCTGCAGGTCAGAATGAAAGGAAGGTAAAGAAAGGGAGCGGAAGGGGAAGGGAATGTGGGGGAAGAGGGAGTATGAGGGAGGGTAGACCCAGGGGCTGGGTAAGTGCGAGGGGGTGTCTGGAGGGCAAGTGCACAGGGAGACAGGATGGGGTCAACAAGTGCAACAAGGAGGCGGGAGGGTGGACCAGATTCAGTAATCTAGTCGTGCAAGGGTGCTGCAGGCAAGTGCTGGTAGGGTGGTTCTGAGGTAGACAGGTCAAAGGAAGGCCAGGCCCCTGTAAGACTCAGAAGGGACCAGGCTGCCAGTCACAACAGCTGGGGGGCATTAGCAAGGACAGGGGAGAGGGAAGGAGGAAGAGAAAAGGAAGGTCTTGAGAAGCTTACGGAACTTAAGGAGATCCAGCTCAAGTCTGAGAGGGGCAGGGAGGCCGTTGCAGAAGGAGGCTCCTGCCGAAGAAAGAGATCTATCCTCCCACTCTCTGCTTGGAGAAACTTTGTATCTGCAGAGAGTTAGAGCTAGAGGACCGAAGGACTCTAGCAGTGTGGTTTTTGGGGAGAGCACGTTGGATGTAGCGCAGTCCCAGGTGCCAGAAAGCCTTGTGGATGATACAGAGGGTCTTGAATGTGATCCTTGCAGCCACCAAGAGCCAGTGGAGAGATTTTAGGGCTGAGTGATTCGGCCCCTGGGTTTGAGGCCAAGGAAAGTCTTGCAGTCCTATTCTGGATTGGTTGAAGAAGACGGAGGGATGAAAGAGGCAGATGGAGGAAGAGGCTTTTGCAGTAATCCAGCCTGGAGGGAATCAGAGCTGTAGAGACATTGAGTATCTGGGGGAAGGTGAGGAAATGGAGAATGCCTTTGAGGAGGTGAAGCTGAAAGTGTACTTTCTTGGTAAGGTCAGCGATATGTGGTGAGAAGTAGAGAGAGGAGATGAAGATGACACCCAGTTTTTTTGCCTCATAAGAGGGAGAGGGGACGCAGCCCAAGGAGCGCGACCAGAGAGTAGGAGGGAACAAGAGGTTTGGGCGGAGTTCCCATGAGAAGCAAAAGGAGAGCATAAAACGGCTTTTTGGCTTAATATAAAAGTAATCCAACTTGTTGTCCTTGGTGTTATAAGAGGATTTCCTTTTCTTGAGGTGAGTCAGTTTCTTACCTTTCAGGTACATTTTGGAGGTTTCCACGATTTCCTGGTACACCACAAACTCTGGAAGTTGTTTGAAAAGGACAGAGCTGGGATGAATGAAGACTGGATCATCCAGGAGCGGCGTCTGTAAGGTAGAGTGGTTACATAATTAGTGAAAATGTTTTTTGGAAAAACAGGGGGCTGGGAGGGGGAATCATGGTGCAGGCAAGGCAGATGGATAGCAGCAGGTTGTGTTAAGTCGGGTTTGGGGGTGGGGAGGTAATGAATTCAGAGCAGTGCATTCCAGGCAAATTAGCAATTGCAAAGGAACATACGTCTCTGGAACGCCAGGTCTTTATGCAACAAATCCACTGCGTTCCTGGACATTTTTCTAAGATTGAAATTCTATTTTCTATGCATCACAGAAACATGTATTTTGCCTCACAATACAACTATTGTTGCTTCCTGGACTACATCATTGACTTCTTTTGATTATGTCCGCCGTGCCACTAGTCGCGGCGGCGGTACTGGCCTATTCTACCGTTCCTGTGTCTCTTCTATTCCTTCCCCACTCATTATTCCATCTTACTCTTCCTTTGAATTCATTTATAAAATCTTTACTACAGCTTTTTATATTTCAATCATCATTGTCTATTGTCCCCCCGGTCCAGTGGGCTTTGTTTGTGAAGATATCGACCACCTTTTGCCTCACATTTTGCCCAGTCCTACTCATGTCGTGTTGCTAGGCAACTTTAATCTTCATCTATCTTCTACATATTCTACTATTCCTTTTCTTTCTGTTCTTAATTCCCACTTTCTTTTGCAACTCCTTCATCTCATATATCTGGTTCTTCTCTCGATTTAATTTTCATCTCAACTCTCACTGCTTCTTCAGTGTCAGCTTTACCTATCTATCGTTTGGATCATTAGTTACTCTCAGTGTTTCTATCCCCCCCCTCAACTTCCCAAAATTCTTCTGCTCTCTTCCCCAGCAACATTCTTTCGACGTGATTTAAGAAGCTTCAATGCCACGCTTTTTAATGCTACCTATACTTCTGCCCTCCCTTCATTGCCGCTCTTCTCCGCCAATATGAGGCGGCTTCTGTTATTTCTTCATCTCTTTCCTCATCAACTTTATCCTCTGTCTGCCTTTCACCCTACTCAGAAACCATACCAACCATGGCTATCTTCTCACCTTCGTTCTATGGTTCGTTCCCTTCGCCGACTTGAAAGGCGCTGGCTTAAATCTAAATCAACACCTGATCATCCTTCTTACTTTTCCCATCATGCTCTCTATGATAAATACCTACTTTCTGCTAAGCATGCTTATTTCTATGATCTTCTACATACTCAATCCACCACCCTAGGCTTCTCTTCCAACATAGGTGTCTCTTCCAAACCCTTGCATGAATTCTCCTCCTCCCCCTGACTACTCTCTTAACTCCATGTTGTCTGCCTCTGACTTTGCTCATTTCTTCTCTTCGAAAGTTCTTTCTCTCTGTCGTGATATGGAAGCTTCTCTTCCACCTGGCACATCTCCTTCTACTTCTATTCCTCAAACTTTCATTTCCCACTTTGCTCCAGTTTCCAATACTGATGCTCTTCTTCTACTAGCCAAAGCTCACCCTACTGCCTCTCCCACTGATCCAATTCCCTCTGCACCTATTCCCAAAGTATATCCTCTTCTTGTATCTTATCTTGTTTCTTCCTTTAACATCTGTCTCACTACGTCTACTTTTCCTGCATCTTTTAAACATGCATCTATTATTCCTATCTTAAAGAAACCTACAGCTAATCCGTTGACTGCCTCTAATTTCTGTCCTATCTCTCTTCTATTATATCTCTATAAACCTTTAAAGCGTCTTGTCTATACCCACATTTCTTTATTTGTTACTGACTCTTCTCCCTCGATTTCAATCTGGCTTTCGTCCCAGCCACTCTACAGAAACTGCCCTGATTTCTGTGCTAAACTCTCTTCGTTCGGCTCTTTATGCTAAGCACTCCTCTTTTCTCTGCTCTCGACACTGTGGATCACTCTTTACTCTTGGCATCACTTCCATCATTTGGTATCAAAGGTCCTGTTCTGTCCTGGTTCAATTCCCATCTGTCCAACCAAACTTTTTCGGTCTCTTTGGCGGGCAAGACTTCTACACCCTTCTCGCTCGATCATGGGATGCCTCAAGGGTCAGTTCTAGGCCCTTCCTTTTTTCCTTATACACATCACATCTTGCTGCAATTATCTCTTCCTTTGGTCTATCACATCATTTCTATGCAGACGAGTAACTATTTCTATCTTTCTCGTCCTTTTCTCTGGATATTCATCACACTCTCTCAACCTGTCCTGTTGCTATTAAATCCTGGATGTCCTCTCATTTTCTCACACTCAATGCAGGCAAGATTGAGGTTCTGTTCTTCCCTCCAAACACTCTTCCTCCTCATCCTACGCCTCCTTTTACATCTTTCCCACCTTACAAGCTTTCAATTTCAACCACAGTTCGTAATCTCGGTCTTCACTTTGACTCAAATCTTTCTTCCTCTCATCATCTCTCCCTGTGATGGGGAAACAGTAGCGGCCACTACTGAACAAAGCAGGAGGGAGATCACACCAGATCATTTAATGCCAAGTCTAAGAGACACGAGTGAACAAGTAAAAACCCAGACTACATATCCCAGAATGTCCCACCAGTCAACTATCACACTGGACAAAACAAAGCTAAATCTAAGAGAAACGAGGGAAGAAGAAGAGACACAGACTACATATCCCAGAATGCCCCACCGAATACATAATCAAAACAAAAGCCATAAAACGGGAATAGAAATCAGACAAAAAAGATGAAAAACCATGTTTTCCTATACTGGGGGTTCCGGGCAGTCGGGGATTAAAACCAAGGCTAACTCCGTGAGATTGAAGCTGGGAGGAGGTGAATTAGCATCAGATATAAGGAGCCCAGGGCTGGAAACGCCTGACGCTAATTGCTGGGGAGGAGGCACATCAGGGTTAAAAGCATCGGAAAACAACTCAACTTGGCTCTCGCTTTGCAGGAGTGGAAGGAGGCTGACGGAGTGGGCTCGGAATGGTACAAGGCCAGTACTCCATATCGGTGGGAGTATTAGAGGGAAAAGGAAATCTCACCGGAGTGCCCCATACCGGTCCTGCAGTCAAATCCGACTGCACAGCAGATGAAGGCGTCTGACGAGAAAGGAGTCTCAACAGCGTGAAAAGGAAAGTTTGTTTATTTACTGAATTCCAGCCCGAGGCCAGCGTGGAATGGCTGAGTCCGGGAACCTGCAGCAGAGCGGGGAAAAGAAAGCTCTGAACCATTCGGGCGTGTGGAATAAAAACGCTTGACTCCTTAATACATGTTGCTTTAAGGAGGATTTTACTCCGGGGTTTTCAAGGTACGAACTGCCGTTTTGGGGAAAGAAAGGCTGCCATTCCCGTGTTTTCCACGTTATGAACTGCATTCATGTGGAATACTGCAACTTTGAGTTACACGTTACGAACTTCATTTGTGGAAATATTGCAATCCTTGAGTTCTGGTGTTACGAGCAGCCTGTGAAACACCTTTTTATTGTTTTGCCTTACGAACTTTAACCAAAGCTAATTGGCTGAGAAGAAGACTGTTGCACCCGAACCGATTAACTACTGGTGTGCTGTACAAATAAAATCTTATTGGTTACCTTACCTTCTTGTCTCTGGCTCACTACTTAACAGTGGTGGCAGGGGTGGGATTTGCAGAGACACGTCTACCCTAAAACCATGGAGGCAGCCATAAAGGCATTGGCTGAGGGGCAACAACAGTTACAACAACTAGTGCAGGTGCAAGGTCATCAGTCCCAAGCAGATCGTCAAGCCCTGCAACAGGCTATACAGGTACAAACAGCAGCCCAAGAGCAGGGCAGGGAAGCCCTGAGGATTCTGCGGGAATCAGTAGCGGCACACAGGTCACATCCAGCCATTCCCCCTACAGTGCTTCAAAAATACCAGGCGGGAGATGATCCCAGTTTCTTCTCTGTAAATTTTGAACGAATAGCTCAAGCGGCACAATGGCCGCAGGACCGACGGTCTTTCTTTCTGGCGCCCCTTCTCACTGGATTGATGCAAGGAGCCTATCAGGCGGCCAATCCTAATGGGGACACCCCATATGCAGACATCAAGAAGTCAGTACTGGAGAGGCTAGGAATGGACGATGAATCCTATAGGCTCCAATTCCGGGAAACCCAACTAAAACGCGGCGAAAGCCCAAGGCAGCTCTTTTATCGAGTACAAGACTTAACAGAGAAATGGTTGCAAACCAAGACAGCCACAATTGGGCAAATAAAAGAGAAGATAATGCTTGAGCAATTAATTGAAGCCTTACCAGGGCCCATCCAAAGGTGGGTTAGGCAACATCACCGCCTGACCCTGTCTGAAGCTATTGATGTGGCCAGAGCCTACCAAAAGGCTGGAACCCCTCGCAATATTTCAACGCTACCAGCAAGGCACCACCATGATCTTCCCACCTTGCGCAGTAACAATAGGGGAGGCACGCCGGAGCAGAGAACAAGACCTGAACTGAAGACCAATAACGGCACCAGCCTAATGAAAGGACAGATGCCCCAATGCTTTGAATGTGGGGAATGGGGACACATCGCCCGGTTTTGTGCCAAGAGAAACAAGACCGAACCCATGGAAATAGGGACCTTACAACAGCATGGAAATCGGAAAAAGTTGCCCTATGTGATAGAGGTAACAGTGGATGGACGTCCTGAACAAGCTATGATGGATAGCGGAAGTTGACAGACGGCCATACAACCACATGTGAGTGAACCAGATCCAGGACAGGTGAGATCTATTGACATTAAATGTGTACATGGGGATATTAAAGGGTACCCAACAAAAGAAGTTGTGTTAGGGCTACAGGGGAAGAAACTACCGGTTAAAGTGGCCATTATCCCCACCCTGCCCGCTCCCGTCCTAATAGGGACAGACATTCCTGAGTTTGATCAATGGTTAAAGGAAGCCCCATTTGTCCAAACCGAGATAAGAGGTAGGGACATAAGGGGAAAACCCACTAGGAACCAGAAAAGGAATAATAAACACAATGGGAGAAAAGAAGAGGATTTCCCCTCATAGACTGGGGATTGGGGGGGGGATCATCTGCCATCCTTCCGGACTGAAGCAGGGCTAGACGAAACCCTAAAACGAGCATGTGAACAAGCCTTAAAGCAGAGTGAAACCCCGGCTACCACTCCATACTTCAAGAATAAACAAGGGCTATATTATAGGTTGACCAGAGGAACAGACAACAAAGAGAAGGAACAATGTTGGTTCCCCAGTCATATCGGAAGACACTGATTCAACTAGCACATGATTCCACAGGAGGTCACTTAGCAGAAAACATGATGGGGGAAAAGGGTATTACAGAACTTCTACTGGCCAGGGATATACGCAGATATAGCCAAATACTGCCAGGAGTGTGTCATATGTCAGAAAACGAGCAACCACACACCAACCCGAGCACCCCTGCAACGAATGCCCTTGATCAAGGAGCCCTTCTAGAGGATAGGAATGGACATAGTAGGCCCATTAGAACCCTCTAGTCGAGGATTTCGGTTCCTCCTAGTAATAGTGGATTACGCCACCAGATACCCTGAGGCGTTCCCTTTAAGAGGAACCTCAGCCAGACAGGTGTGCGATGTCCTATTACCCTTCTTTGCTAGAGTGGGAATACCCCTTGAGATCGTGACAGACCAAGGGAGCAATTTCATGTCAGTCATAATGAGGGAAGTGTGCAAAACCCTAGGTATAAATCACCTAAAAACCTCAGTGTACCACCCACAGACAGATGGGTTGGTGGAAAGATATAACAAGACAATTAAACAGATAATAAAGAGAGCCACCAGCCCTACTGGATTGGGGTGGGAACGGGTTTTGCCATGGGTGCTAATGGTTATAAGGGATACACCCCAATCGTCCACAGGGTACTCCCCTTTTGAGCTGTTATTCGGGAGACAACCCAAGTCGGTGCTGGGATTACTAAAGGACAATTGGGAACAACAAGAAGAAACATCCCTCACAGACTATGTTCACGACCTGAGGGAGCAATTGGGGAAACTGAGGGACTACGCTCAAGAAAACCTGGGTAGTGTACAAGAAAAGCAAGAAAAGTACTATGACTAAGGAAGCCGACCCAGATCCTTGAAGATAGGTGACAAGGTACTGGTGCTACTGCCTACCCACACAAACAAAATGCTGGCCCAATGGCACGGGCCTTATCAGGTAACCAAAATCTTGGGACCAGTAAACTATGAGGTGGAACAACCCGAACGGAAAAACAAATATCAAAACTATCATATCAATCTACTCAAGCTGTGGAAAGAAGGAACCCAGTGTGCTGTGTACAACCTCATCAGATATGTCCGTCCCAGAACAATTGGTCCCAAACAAATATAGTAGCCTACAGGATGTGCAATTGGGGGAGCAATTAAATAAGAACCAAAGAACTGAATTATTTGCTACGTTGAACCCGGTAGCCAAGACCTTTTCTGGTATACCAGGACGGACCCATTTGGCGACCCATTCCATACCTACAGAGGAGGGGAAAACGCTACACCTTAGGCCATACCGAATTCCGGAGGCAAAACGTGGGGAGATCGCCAAGGAAATAGAAGAGATGCTGGCACTGGGAACCATTGTGCCCGCAAAAATGATCTCCAGTCGTCTTAGTGCCAAAACCAGACGGCTCCACCAGGTTCTGTATGGACTTTAGGCAACTGAATGCCATTTCAAAGTATGAAGCGTATCCAATGCCCAGAATTGATGAGCTCATAGAAAGACTAGGTTTGGCCTCGAACCTGCTGACCAAGAGAAGACAGCGTTTGCCACACCCCAGGGCCTGTTCCAATTCATGGTTTTGCCCTTTGGGCTACATGGGGCTCCAGCTACCTTCCAGGCACTAATGGATAAAATACGGAGGCCACACGAACAATATGCGGCTGCATATCTAGACAACATTATAATTTTCAGTAAAATGTGGGACGATCATTTGTCACATTTAACTCAAGTAATACAGATGTTAAAAGAGAGTGGTTTACACATTAACCCCAAAAAATCGAAACTGGCGACCCAAACCACCAAATATTTGGGGTAAGAGGTAGGGGGTGGAATCGTAACCCCATTGCTAGACAAACTACAAGCCATACAAAAGTTGAGAATGCCGGAAACCAGAAAAGAGATTCAAGCCTTTCTAGGGTTCGTGGGGTACTACAGGAGATTCCTGCCCATTTCTCAACCATAGCAGCCCCCCTTACGGATGCTCTGAAAACAAACCGTCCCCTGCACATCTCCCCTGAGGAAAAACAGGCTTTTCAAACGTTAATACAAATGATTTCCTCCAAACCCATTCTCCATTGTCCTAACTTTGCCAGAGAGTTCTACTTACAAACAGATACCTTGGCATGCGGTTTGGGAGCAGTACTGTCACAGGGTACCGAACAAGACCTATGTCCTATAGCTTTCATCAGCAGGAAACTCTTACCCCATGAGATCCCGTACTCTACTCTAGAAAAGGAATGCCTAGCAATTAAGTGGGCGGTAGAGACACTAAGGTATTACCTACCGGGAAGGCGGTTCACCCTTTTTACTGATCATGCTCCTCTGAAATGGTTGGCGACCCAGAAAGACTCTAGAGTCCTACTGTGGTTTTTGACTCTACAACCATACCACTTCATAACAGTACACAAACATGGAAGGTATCAGTTGGTGGCGGACTACCTATCCCGAGCCATAGACATGCCCGAACGGCATGGGTCTTTGGGGGGGGTATGTGATGGGGAAACAGTAGTGGCCACTACTGAACAAAGCAGGAGGGAGGGGTATGAGTCTAATATCACACCGGACCATATAATGCCAAGTCAAGAGACACGAGTGAACAAGTAAAAACCCACACTACATATCCTAGAATGCCCCACCAGTCAACTATCACACTGGACAAAACAAAGCTAAATCTAAGAGACACGAGGGAAGAAGAAGAGACACAGGCCCTCATTACAAGTCAGGCGTTAAGAGTTTAACGGCGCCGAGTTTAATAGCACCATGGTCCAACGCCTGACTTGTAATGAGGGCCACAGACTACATATCCCAGAATGCCCCACCGAATGCATAATCAAAACAAAAGCCAGAAAATGGGAATTGACGAAAAAACACATTTCCCTATACTGGGGGTTTCGGGCAGTCGGGGGTTAAAACCAAGGCTAACTCCGTGAGGTTGAAGCTGGGAGGAGGTGAATTAGCAACAGGTTTAAGGAGCCCAGGGCTGGAAACGCCCGATGCTAAATGCTGGGGAGGAGGCACATCGGGGTTAAAAGCATCGGAAAACAACTCAACTCAACTTGGCTCTCGCTTTGCAGGAGTGGAAGGAGGCTGACGGAGTGGGCTCGGAATGGTACGAGGCAAGTACCCCATATCGGTGGGCGTATTAGAGGGAAAAGGAAATCTCACCGGAGTGCCCCATACCGGTCCTGCAGTCAAATCCGACTGCACAGCAGATGAAGGCGTCTGACGAGAAAGGAGTCTCAACAGCGTGAAAAGGAAAGTTTGTTTATTTACTGAATTCCAGCCCGAGGCCAGCGTGGAACGGCTGAGTCTGGGAACCTGCAGCAGAGCGGGGAAAAGAAAGCTCTGAACCATTCGGGCATGTGGAATAAAAACGCTCGAGTCCTTAATACATGTTGCTTTAAGGAGGATTTTACTCTGGGGTTTTCAAGGTACGAACGGCCGTTTCGGGGAAAGAAAGGCTGCCATTCCTGTGTTTTCCACGTTATGAACTGCATTCATGTGGAATACTGCAACTTTGAGTTATTTCATTTGTGTAAATATTGCAATCCTTGAGTTCTGGTGTTACGAGCAGCCTGTGAAACCCCTTTTTATTGTTTTGCCTTACGAACTTTAACTGAAGCTAATTGGCTGAGAAGACCGGTTGCACCCGAACCGATTAACCACTGGTGTACTGTACAAATAAAATCTTATTGGTTACCTTACCTTCTTGTCTCTGGTTCACTACTTAACACTCCCTCACTTCGCTTTCCTGTCGTTTTCATCTCCACAACATCAGCAAAGCTCACCCATAACACTTTAAGCATCCAAACCTTTAATCTCCTCTCTGATCTTCGCCAGACTTTTCTATTGTTCCACCACTCTGTTTGGTCTTCCCAGATCTCATCCGGCCCCTCTAAACTCAGTCTTTAAATCTTCTATCCATCTATTGTGTCTTCTTCCTTACTGCAAATATTTCTTCATCTCTCGCAACACTTGGCTGGCTTCCCTTTCACTCTGAAATGAAATGTAACTTTCTTTGCTTGTTTTTAAATCTCGTTATGGCCTTGCTCCCAACCATCTTACTAAATACATATCTTTCTATATTCCTTCTCACCCTCTCTGGTCTTCCAACCAATTTAGACTTCTGGTTCCTCGCTCCCCCCCCTTGTGCTCAGTCTCATTTTCGATCTTTTGAACTCCTTGCTCCTCTCCACTGGAATGCTCTCCCACTTTCTTTTTGCTCGATCACTGTCTATTCTCTCTTCCGTGGTTCTCTAAAAAACACACCTACTTCAATACCCTGTGTTTGTCACCTGGATTTAACTGTTTATTCAATTTTATTGTACCGTGTTTCAATTTTAATGTTCAGCGCTTTGATTTAAGGCGCTCTATAAAAGACAAGTAAAATACAAATACAACATACTTTCAGAAAGAAATCTGTGAAACATGACTTACTTGTAACAGTATTTTTGTACCTTGCATTTTTTCACTTTTTTAAATAATGTAGTCCGGGTTGAAAGCGTTCTTAAACTGCATACTCACAGATGATGGTTGAGCGGGTTCATTTATTTTCAGGCTTCAAGGTACTTCAGGCACGGCTTTTAAAATGGATTTCCAAAACCAGCCATGGGGGGAGGGGATTTTGGAATCCCACTATTATGTAGAGCTGGGAGAGACCGGGTTCCGTCAAACCCAATCAAGGCGAGGTAGCAGAGAGATCAAGGCTTAGACTCAGGAAGGATGTGAGAGTGGTCTAGGGCTAGAACGAGGCCACAGAGAGCAATACGGCAATAATTCCAGTTAGGAAAGTATACAAATACACAATGATTTATTAGCACTAAGCAAGTAAAAGGTCTAGTTAAATATTGTCACACCTAGACTATCCAATGGATCTATACGCTAAACCTTAGGTGAAATAGAATAGCACTGGATTTAATGACCAGTGAAACAAAGGTAAGTACTCTGATGAATTAGAACTAGAAAGAACACTTCAGGATAATTAATCAACATCTTTCCGAGCATTTATAGTGCCCATATTTAAGATGGCTTGGAGCCTTTTGCCCAAAATTCCTCAGTTACCAAAATATATACGTCACAGGTAGGTTTATGAACGGCGATGCCAGTGGTTATGAGTCAAAAAGTTAGATAAAGTTCATGTAAGTAAACTCACTCAATCCCAGTCCTTAGGATATGTAAGGAAGGTATGGTATTCAAAAGTAAGACAGACACAAGCAATCACAGTTCAAGGGTGTTTATTGAACTTCAATTGTGTTTGAAAAATGCCCATCTAATCCTAAATCTAGAGACGGGAGCAAGCTACGACCATCAAATAATAATAATGCAGTCCTAGTTGATTCTGTCAAAATCAAAAAGGCATATTCTAATAAACCTATTGCCAATCCTTACTTCTAAATACAAATATTATAAGTTACTCAACATAGTGACTAACATACTCTTAGTCCTTAGTCCCCTTTCCTCCATACGGCATGTGCGGGAGACAGAACCTTTTTCACCAGTAAAAACCTTCTTCCTCTTTAACTTTAGAGGCACATAGGGGTGTGGCCCTGGGAGCATGCGCTGCCCTGACTCCGCCCTCCAGCACCACACCTCAGTCCCCATAGACGCGTCGACAATAGATTAACATTGACTAATGATGCCAGTTTTATTAGGGGGGGGAGATGGTGGGACGTATGGAGGAAAGGGGACTAAGAGTACGTTAGTCACTACAGTGAATAACTTATAATTACTCTTACGTCCCGGCCCCTTTCCTCCATACTGCATGGGCGATTACAACTGAGTGTAGCCCCAGGGTGGAGAGGAGACCCTCCTTAAGCAAAAAGGTTTCTAAGAACCGCCTGTCCGAAAGCCACATCTGATCTAGAGACGGCATCCAAACAGTCGTGCTTGCAGAAATTCAAAGGGGTAACCTATGTGGCCGCTCTGCTTATGACCTGCCAGGGGACATGCTGCTGGAATGCAATGGCCGTTGCCTTGGCTCTGACCACGTGGGTGTGCATATTGGCCGGCAGTGGCTTATGCGGTCCCTTGTACGATTCTTTGATAGCCAAGACCATCCAACGGGCTATGGAGGACTTGGAGGCCTGATATCCTGTTCTTGCTCTGCCGAAAAAGTGCATACGGCTTGCGGAAGCCCTTGGTCCTGTCTAAGTAGAATTTCAGGGCGCGCCTGACATCCAGGCAGTGAAGAACCCTCTGTTCCTCGTCCTTGGGCTCAGCAAAAAACATAGGTAGCACTATTTCTTCGTTCAGATGGAATGCGGAAGGCACCTTAGGTAGGAATGCTGGGTGTGTCCGCAGGACTATTTTATCCCTGTGAAACATAGTATAGGGCTCTGAGGCGACCAGCGCCTGGATTTCACTTACCCTGCGAGCCGAGGTGTGGCCGACTAGTAAGGCCGTCTTAATGGTGACCAGTCCCATGTCCGCGGATGCCATTGGCTCAAATGGCTTATGCGCCAGGGCACCCAACCCTATATAGAGGTGTGTGGGATATATTTACCCACTCAGCAGTACTTCCCCACATCACTAAGCTGCACTTCAGCAGAACCAGCAAAATGGCTACGCTGGCTCCTGTGAGCACCATTGCACCCAAACTGCGTTTTGCAGCGACAAAAGGATGGCTGCACTGTTTTGCCAAGCGCCATTGGGCAAGATGGAACGGGGATCACCCCGAGAAAGGCTACTAGGGTGGGTTATTGTTTGTCTTAAAGAAATGAAGTGAACAGCACTGTTTTGCTGCAAGCCCAAAATTCCCATTGAAAAAGGGAATATTTCACCTTTAAAATGATGCCGCTCTGATGCTGTTTTTTCCTGTTTTCATCAAACTGCTTTTATGAAAAACACCCTGTCATGCCCAGTCATATTCACATTGTGCTCCATCAGAATAGATCCTTATTCCTGAATGACAGGCTGTGCCAGCCAAACCTGAGAAAATCAACAAAAACATTTTCTTCAGCTACACGGGAAACGCTTAAACTTTTGCTACAAAATGTCAAAAATCACTGCTTGAATAGGAGTTCCAGCTTTCTGTGCCTCTGCCAATTTCAGGAGACCTTTGCCTTGCACAGACTGTTGTGTAAAATAAGCTGGCTACAGCTACATAACAATATTGGGAATTAGATGGAAGAGAAATCCCAGAAACATTTACCATGGGTCAAAATGGGCTTGTGCAAACCAGAAAGAAAAAAACCCTGTTTTGAAAAGTACCATGTTGAACAAAAACTTGTCTGTGCCTAGCAATATAAAGGGGTTTGTTGCTGGGGAAACATATAGGGGATGTTTTATCCAAAAGGTTTGTTTTGATCCAGGACCAAATAAAATAAAATAAAATAAAATAAAATAAAAGGAATTAAACTGCATTGGCTGAATTTTGCAAGTTCCAGAACAGGTTTTTCCCTCCTGGCTAAGCTAAGGCTTCCCCCAAATGGAGCCACCATAAACTTCCAGGACACTAAAGTGATAATTGCTAGGGTGGAAAACATTGACTGACCAGGAAAAAAACTTCACATACTAATCAGACTTGCGTCTGGGCTGAGCCATCTTACAATGGAACTTCTAGGACACAGATGTACAAGAAGCTTCAAAGAAAAACCCTGGATTTAGGGGGGTAGCTTGGAAGCTATTGCCGTATATGGGGAACAATACTGAACATTTGTTTCCAAAGACTATTTTATGAATAAAATTTGTAAGACTTTTAGCTTTGCCACAGGACTTTCCAAAAAATGTGAAAAGTTAACAGTTTAAATGTGATTTTATGGGCTTTCATTTAAGACGTCATAGACTTCACTGACACATGGGGAATAGAAATGGCAGAGAATTGGGTATTATAAGGAAAGTATCCATGATGCCATTGCGAATTTTAACACTTACATGCCTAATGATAATCCACACCCATGTATAAAGTTTTAGAATTTTAAGTAATATAATTCTCACTGAAAAGCACAAAAAACTGGTAGAAGGGCAAAACAAGGTCCCACAACCGTGAGGACTGGACTGCTATGCTCTACATACAATATGTAATCTGCCCATGTGATTGGTTAAAGTGCCACAAATGTATAAATATGTAAATTAGGTTGTGACTGATTTTTGGCAAAAAAGGACTGTGGGATGGCTTTTTTACCTCATAAAATGCAACCTCATAAACTGGGACTCCTCGAGGCGGCAACCAACATTGATTGTCCTATCTGCTTCTACGAGGTAGGCCTAGCTCAGTTCTGCCCACCAATACTTATGAGATGTTACTATGCCCTATAAATAAGAGTCGTTGACAGAGCTCCACACACTCTCTCCTGAATTTCCTGCGGCTGCGTTCCTGATCTGCGCCATTCATCTTGCTGATTCCAGAGTTCACTACAAGGCCAAAACATTGCTGACCCTACTCCAGCAAGGCCAAAGCATTGTTGATCCTGTCCCAGCAAGTCCATTTATCCAGAAAAACCCACTTAAATCCAATTAAAAAAGGGAAAAGCTGTGGTACCCTTTGCATCCTGAAATCAGACCAGCTTGCTGCCCGCTACCTGCATGACCGCTGCAACCCTACCATCCGGCTGTCCTTGCCCACCTTTTCCTGTAAGGTGCGCCCGCCGTGTGGTGACCAGACCCAGTTGGCTGTTCCATAATTCCAAACCTACGCGGGGAATGGGAGTATCTCCCCATCACGGAGAAACACAGTCTCCCCATCCTGACCCTTTTGTCTGTATTACACTCTCTAAGCAATCCTATTTATACCCTGGTAACGTGTTAAAACTGTTATAATTCTCTGTGCACCCTGTCCTTGATTTCTAAGTGATAGCGCCATCTCTCTTCTCATTTCTGTCTGGTGTAAATCCTAAGCCCTTAGTAATATTTTGAGTAATCAAACTAATTTCCAGTTAAGGTTGGGCACTGGGGTGATAAGGTTGACCTTGCGAATCAACCTTGGAGCTTACTGTGTTCCTCTTTAACAATATACTCTAGGTAATTTAGTTTAAGTAACATTTGCCTTTCTTCCAAAACCGAAGTTTTCATTTTAACTGCTCTATTTTTCCTAAAACTGAACCCCATTCAACCCCGAAAATCTCATCCAAATCTACAGCTAACACCATTCTTTCACTTTAATATTGTTCCGGTGATATACATCTGTCCCCAGACCAAAAACCGCATTGCGATTTCCAGTATTTCACCCGTTTTCATAAAACACTGTTTGGGTCATTTTAAACGGGAATTGAGAAAATTGCAACTTTCCAACGTGTCATTCGGATGCAGCATGTTCTAACTTTCCACCCATTTTCAAATTGTATGCTTCTTGTTGATCCATTGCATTGTGATTGCTAGTGTGTCTGCATTCCTGTTGTTGGGAGAAATCATATTTGCCTCACACATTTAACCGCACATTATTTATTTGTCCATTTCTGAGTGTGATTTCATGCCTTTGCAAAGAGTTTTTTGCCTCTCATTGTGCGAGAGAAGGTCGGACTTTTATTCAGTTTTCTGTCCCTTATTCCTGACTAGTGGCTGTTTCTTTCTATCCATTCAGAATCTGATTAATTGGGGGTTGAGGGAACATTGCAGGGGGAAACCTTACCTTGGGTGTTATCTATCCCAATTCAAAAAGTGCCCCTATTCATTTGTGCTTTATATATGTTCTACTAAAAGGTTAACCTAGTACATTGCTTCCATTTCCATTGTAATTATCACCCCAATGGTGATTGCTGCCCCATATTAAAAATTGTATGATTTCTTTTGAATTTTAAAAATAAATAAATATTGCAATTATACCAACCGGCTTGGTTCATGGTCCATTGTGACCCAGGGTATTTGAAAAAGGGGGTGTGCGAAGAGTTGTGTACCATCTCAAATTGAATCTGCATAAAATAAAGAGAAAGGCATCTCAGTTGTGCACACATACTAGGTTGTGACCAAGGTGTGTGTCGCCTGATTGAAATCCTTAACAGGTCCCACGTGAGGTGTGACCTCTTGATGGGCGGGTAGAGTCTGGCGAGTCCCATCAGATGCTTCTTGACAATCGGGTTGGAAGAGGAGAAGATCTCTTCCTCTGAGTTTCTGTAGGCCCCAATGGCTGCCAAGTAAGTGTGGCAAGTGTCCACCTGCACTCCCGAGTGGCTAAGGTGCGCCGAGAAGGAGAGCATGTCGTCCAATGTACATGCAAGGGGGTGGAGTCTGCCCAGTGGCAGAACTTGGTCCAGTTGTTCTTATACTGGCCCCTGGTAGCTTTGCTCCTAGCACTTGTATGATCTCTAGATTAGCCTGAGACAGGCTGAGGTGTCTTAGCGTGACCTGCTCAGGAACCATGCTGCGAGAGCTAGTTTCTGTGGCACAGGGTGAATGACCCTGCCCCCCTGCTGCACCAGAAGATGTGCAGGGCCCATCGGAAGGCGAATGGGAAGTCTCTCCGAGAGGCTGAGCAGCTCCGAGAACCATGGCCTGGCTGGCCACCATGGAGCTATCAGAATGACGCCAAGTTGGCGAGACTCCTTCATCTTGCATACCACCCTGTGTATCCGTGGCGTGGGTGGGAAGGCGTATGATGTCATGCCATTCCACTGACTCTGAAATGCGTCGCCAGGGAGCCGGGGCCTTTCCCCTGCCAGGAGGCAAACTGTTGGTACTTCCTGTTGTCCCAGGAGGCAAAGAGGTCCACCTGGGGGTGTTCCCACCTGCTGAAGATCTCCTGCAGTACAAGGTCGTTTAGCTGCCCCTCGTAATTGTCTGCTCCCAGCCTGGTGAGCCTGTCCGCCTCCAGGTTGGATTCCCCCAGAAGGTGGACGGCCGTGAGGTAGATGTTGTTTTCCAGGGCCCATTCCCACATGCCAGTCTGCACAGTGGAGGAGACCTGGTACCCCCTTGCTTGTTGAAATAGAACATGCTGGTCGAGTTGTCTGTCTAAATGAGGACAACCATGCCCTCGATAACCGGAAGGAAGGCTCCGAGCGCTAGCCAGATCGCCTTCAGTTCCAGCCAATTAATGTAGCACTCCTGCCGAGTCCAGGTGCCATGGACGCTGTGGTTGTCCAGGATGGCCCCCCAACCCTTGCGAGGGGAGTCCATAGTGAGGGTGACCTGTGGGGTAGGTTGCCGGAAGGGCTTGCCCATCCACAGGTTGCAGTCCCTAGACCACCAAGTGAGGTATGGGTGAAGAGAAGGAGGAACCATGATCATCTCTGCCTGAGAGCCTCGTTTCTGGTTCCACAATGCCGCAAATTGCAGCTCTATCCTCCTCATCCTGAGTCTCGTGGGGTATGGCCAATAGGACCGCTGCCATAAGACCCAGTAGGCCGTCGTCACTTCTCTGCTGAGGAAGTGCGCTGTCTGTGGCCCTCTTGATGGCAGTGATCTTGTCCTCCGAAGGAAAAACTCCCTCAGAACCTGTGTCCCAGATGAGCCCCAAGAAGGTCACAGTCTGCGTAGGCTGCAGCTGCGACTTCTTGAGAATGAGCGAACAGCCCAGATCGTGAAGTGTGTTCATGAGGATGTGAGAGGTACGGTGCACCGCTTCCGGAGATGAAGCCCTGACGAGCCAGTTGTCGAGGTATGGATAGATTTTGTGGCCCTGAGGAGGGCCGCCACAGTATTCATCAGCCCGGTAAAGACCCTGGGGGCCGAGTTGAGGCCAAAGGGAAGTACCTTGTATTGGAAATGGTAGCCCTGATCCTGAATCGTAGAAAAGAACGATGAGGCTGCCAGATCAGGACGTGTAAGTACGCGTCCTTCAGATCCAGGCAGCACATGCAGTCTCCCCTGCACAACGTCTCTGCTATTAAAGCTGGCATAACCATCTTGAATTTTTGTAGAGGTAGGGAGAGGTTGAGGGTGGAAAGGTCCAGCACAACTCTCAGGCTTGCCTGGTTCTTTTTCTGAATGACTAAAATCCCTGGGAGGCTGGGACTTCCTCCACTGGCTGGCTCTCGACGAGCGACCGGATCTCCGCTAAAAGAGTTGCTGTCCAAACCTGTGGGAGTGGAGGGGAAGAGGGAGGAGAGGCAAGGATGGGTAGGCAGTACCCCGTTGATACTACTGAGAGGATCCAGGGGTCCACAGAACTCTGGCGCCAGCACTGTGGGCTGAGGCTGTTGCAGAGGAGGGGGACTGGAAAAAGCCCTTGGTCCACCCCTTTTTGCTGTTTGCGCCGATGTTGGTTCGGTGAACATGATGTCAGACTGCCTGGGTCTCTGCATTTGGAAGCTGCAGAACCCTCCGTATGTACACCCCTTGTCCGAGCGTTGCTGTGACTGTGTGTACGTTTTGGGCATGGTCTTTTTAAGGATGGATAAAAGACTTTGCCGTTTGTGAGCTGTTTTTCTTTTTGTCCAGCTCCTCGTCCGTGGTGGAGTGGAAGAGGTCACCCCCTTCGAACGGAAGGTCTAATATGTGTTCCTGGACATCCCGGTTGAATTTAGTAGCACAGAGCCAGGCTGTTCTTCTAATGTCCGTGGCAATGCAGATGACCCGGCCAGAGGTTTCAATGTGGGCCACGGTGGACTCCATGATGTCTTGTGCCCCCATCTTGGCTTCTGCCAATCCCGCCTTGAATCGTGATTGGCTCTGCGTTGGAAGCTCTGGGAGGAAATCGGAAATTTCCAGCCAAAGCCTCTGGTTAACGGCTGCCAGCATGGCATCCGCATTGGCTTGACGAAGATGCAGGGACGGGTTGGAATACAGCTTCTTCCCATACGCGTCCAAGATCTTCTCCTCCTTGCCTAGCAGCGCCGCGAGTACGAAGCAGAGGATGACTGAGGCTTGGAGTATAGTGATGCCACAGCAATCACCGAAGAGTGCGGCTGAGGGTGGGTCGATAGCAAGAGTGTATCCTCCTTCATCTGCCTGTATTTGGCATCCAGGGGTCGACCGACCGGCTGGGCCAAGTGGGGCTTGAGCCAGCCCTTTTTGGCCAAGGCGACTATGTCCTTCTGCATAGGGATCCCTGTTCTCGCTGCGGGACGTAGCGTGAGGACTTTGGCGAGGACCCCCTCTGATGGTTGCTCGACCTCTGGTTGAAGAAGGCCAAGTACTCGGTTAGCTGCGCAAGACGTTAATGGAAGAAGGCCTTGGCTGCTGATGGCGTGTTGGGTTCCTCCTTCTCATCTGTGTCCACCTGAGGGTCTGGTCGGGTTGGCACCGGTGGAGGGGTACTGGGAGCAGAAGGCTGGGGAGTGGAGACCGGAGCCAGAGGCTGCAGCGGAGGCCAGAGCGGGCACGTCCCTGATGGTGTCCAGGAGGATGACCCCTATCCGAGAAGACTGCATGAGCCTAAGGAACCTTTCAAAAAATCTGCCCTCTTAGGCTGGAGGTGTGGTAGGCGATACCGACGGTGTAGCGGGCGGCTGCTGGAGCCGGTGCATACCCTGCCAATACGGACGCAGCGGAAAGGAAGGGTAGGCTGTAGGCCACGTAGCTGGCTGACACAAGCCCACATTGACACACGTTCCTCCACCTGCTCCCTGTCTTGGTGCAGTATCGGGCGGATGTCAGAAATGTCTGGCACGGTTGCCATTTTGTCGAACTGCCTTCCACATGCCTGCGTCGTGTTGCTTGGCTCACTGGGCCCAGCCCCGTCCAGTAATCTTGAGTGTGGATCATGAGGCCTAGCCTATTGCTCAGGTCGAGGCCTGGTAGGTGTTTCGCCCTCGGCAGATCTGCTGGTATAACTGCGTAAAGGTGCCCCCCTCAGACATGTTGCCGGTACTTGGGCATGGCCCCTTGGGTAACAACCCGGTAAAAGAAACTTCCGGTCCCTCAACACTGTCACCGGGAGGATCAACTGACCCCTAAGCCTGCCATCCGGTAGCTAATAAAGCCTTGGTACTCATGCTGGTACGAGGACCCGAGTGGTCCCTCCCGCGCGGGCGAGTCCTTGGAAAGAAGTCTCCCTTGCGGGGTGCGCTGGAAAAGAACGGCACTACCTTGGACTTGGAGCGATGATAGACAAATTCCTTTAGGTCCTCTAGAGGTGAGCTCTGGAAGAGCTCCCTCCACCTGGCTAGAGTGTTCTTCAGAGACCTCGAGGACAAGCTTGCCAGCTGTGGTCTGGCCCAAGGCAACGTGAGGCAGAGGGCGTGGGGGTCTTTAGTTGGAAAGAGCCCGTCGCAGGATGGATATCTGCTGAATCCTGTATAAGTCGACATGCGCCGGGGAGGAGCGCGACGCCTGAGGGCTGAGTAGTTGAATGATGAAAAGACAGAAGAGAAGAAGTATCTGTGCGTGGAATTACATGGCTGAAGCCAAACCCAGGAGTGCTGGGGAATTCGGCACGTTACCGTCGATCCGGAATAAGCGACTGAGGCATGATGCCGCAGGGCAGAGTCAGGGCAGCGCATACTCCCAGGGCCGCACCCCCACGCGCCTCTAAATTTAAAGCAGAAGAAGGTTTATTCTGGTGAAAAAGGTTCCATCCCCCGTCCCTTGGACGGGACGCCCATCCAGTATGGAGGAAAGAGGACGGGACGTAAGTGTGGTAAACGATGTTATGCAAAAGAAAAGTCTTCAAGAAATTATATGTCAGGATATTCAAGCCATTGGCTTCCCTTCCCCATGTTTTCAGCACGGGACAAGGCGGCACACTTGAGTTTAGCACACTCTCTGGTCTCTCTAGCACTAGGATGCAGTTAAAAAGTCCAACATCAGGGCCTTCTGTGCCAAAGTCTCTTTGCCATTCAAAGTCTCTTATTTCAGAGAGCCTGATGTAACACGACAAACATTAAAGTTCCTTTCTTCTTAGGATTCCACATATACAACTTTTTGGGTGATTTACTGTTCACCCTGGGCCCCCCTCAGTCAGGCTCAGACCCATTTTAACACAAAACCTACAATCGGTCTCCCTCCGCCGGGCTCGGAACAAATTCATCTACTTTCTAAACTTTCCCTACATAATCAAAATTTGGCTACACGTAGGATTTTGCTCGACTCGTCGCAGGACCACTTTGATTTGATTACTCGTTCTCTTCTTGATATAACCTTTTTCTCACTTTCACTTCTATGACTTCTCAGCTGGATACCGTACAGAGACCTTCGATTGAGCACCCACTCTGTCAAAGGTATTGTATCTTGCTTTTAAAGTTCAATCACACATTAGCAGTTCAACTTTACTTGCGTCTCTTAACACAGAGCTTACAATATTGCTGTTTGCAACCTTGGCTTCAACACAGACCGGTCTTGTATCGCTCACCCCGACTCACCAGCTATGTTGATTTCACTGACGCTGCTTTGTTCATGGAGCCGAGGACGGTACTACGGCAGTTTATGATTTTCCCTGCCTTGCTTATGGACACAGGAGGGCCCTGGGTATCTCACACACACAATGCAGGATTCTTTAGCCTGGTTTCCTGGTCTTATGCATTCTATTCTCGAGGCTTCTTGAAAGTAACGTTTCCTTGTCGAAAAGGTCAAGGAAACTTCCCTCCCTGCAATCCCCTTCTGTTTTGCTGTCTTTCTTCTCTTGTTCAGCTGCTGTCTCCAAACTGCTTTTTCCTTGTGTGCTTTGCCCCTCTCAAGAGTGTGCTCTCGTGCTCCGCCTGTAATCCGTGTGGGAAAGCTTAATGGAAGTCAGGTGTGTGTAATGGTCAGTAATTGCCTGACCATGGCATTGGGACACATCAGGTATACTGCTCGGGTGTTAGTCCGTTTTCTCTTTTAGCGGGCTGTCCGTGTGAAAGTATTTGTGTTGTAAAAGGGGGTCGGGGGAGTCGTGTTCCTAAATATCCTACCTGGTAGGCTGGGGTAAAGGTGTTATAGGGAATGTCTCACCATCCAGTGTACCACTCCCTGAAGACCCCTCACCCAGTTGATCCTCACGCACTAGACCACCCCAGGAACTGGATCCAAAAGCGATGGTTGTGTCCTGGCCACCTGGATGACAGATCCCTGGGGACTAGTGGGTGAGACACCTTCTGGCTTCTCACAGATAGTCCTAGCTAGGGATCCTTGACCAGGCCTCCACTGACCAAAAGCAGGAAAAAGTGATTTAGGAAGAGGACTTTACTTCCATGTAAACCTATGGAGGACAAGGAGGGACAGAAACAGGTCTGTTAACTTATCCCCTGACACTTATTTCTCCAGAGACGACTGCTGGTTGTCCGGAATCCGCTGTGGACACACTATTCTGTGATTGGTCCCGTCCATGAAGGCCCAGGGGTCACAGGTGCAGAGGCACCTTTCAGATGCGGGATATAGTTTGTCAGTCGAGGTGCTTAGGAATCGGTTTTAGGCAGCCTCCAGTATAACACGCAAAGAAAGATGAAGACTTCTGCAGGGCAGACCACCTCAGGACACCTCGAAGGAGTGAAGATGAATTGCAACAGGAGTCACCACGATCAGGCAATGACAGGTGATCTTCAATGGACAAACAAAGGAGCAGGTCCAGCACAGCTTATGCTCTTGCAAGAAAGCTGAAAATGGAGGAGATGGAGTCTTGTTACACAAGTTCAAGATCATCCAAGGATGTACTTGGAACGGTGATGACTGCAGTAAGGCAGCCCAGGAGAGAGTGGGTCAGTCCATCGGTTTATCCAGGGACACATCTGAATACTCAAAAGGCATTGATCCTCGAGCAGGGGCGAGAATGGTTGTTCCAGGTGTTAAAGAATGGACATGGGCCTTCTTGAGATCAGGATAGAGGAGCAGGGCTTCCCCGGGACAACACTGCAGTCAATGCTGGTCAACTTTAGGGGTTGTCCTCTGGTCTTTAGCGGACTGCACTTCTTCATAGAGGTCTTGGCTCCAATGAGGATCTGTTGAAGAACTGCATGAGCACTCCAAGAGTTGTGCTGGGAGCATATCCAGGTGTAAAGACTGGCGGGGGTATCTGTACTTCTGCCCTCTAAATGGCAGAGCAAAGGCACAGAGCACCCCAGCCAAGGTTCCCTATTGTGGTAACAATGGACAAGCAACCAAGGCTTAAGCTCTCAGGCGGTGATGCGGGCTGGTTCTTAAGTACAGTGTAGTCCCCAAGCTCCCACAAAGGAATGTCCAGATACTATGTTTTATGCTAATACAGTTCTTTATATAAAAATAAGGTTCAAGATATATACATCAACTAATAATACACTTTGTACTCTGGCAATTCTAATATGGCAAATATCTACAATATCTATGTAGTACCACACTTAGCTATTGACACCTTTAAAATGTATCAACTGCAGACAGTTATAATGGCATATAAATCATACATCAATGTGTATCAGCATAGATCATAGGAAGAAAGGCAAGTTAGGTTAAACAATGGCAGAATGCTGTCTCCTCTACCTACAGGCAGTTCTGAGTGAGGACCCCTCCACCCCCCAACCTGGGCAACCTTTAATAAAGAGTATTAACAAGCCCAGTCCATTAATGTTTAAATAGCCTGGTTTCCTGGTAAAAATATTCAACCACCCCAATGTGCCTGAGATAGAAGAGTTTCTTCTAAGGTCTGTCGACAGATCCCTCAAGAGTGGACTCCCTTTAAAGCAGGAGCCACAGGGCGTCGAGATTCATCTAGACAGCAGCGTGGACCTTCGTGGTGCTCTTGGACGATCGATCGCGTAAGTCCTGTGAAGATGAGGCATGCAGTCCACTTCGATGCAAAGAGTTTGTGCCACAAAGAAGACTCGGTCATGAACGTAGGCCCAACAGCGGGTGCCGGGTGTCAGGACAGCTTGGGCGATCGGGACTCGACCACACCGTCAGCGCCTTTGTTGGTTCAGGGTGGCAGGAAACCCACTGGCGGCCTTTCCTCGGTCGTCAACGTCCTCAACTTTCTCCGGCGGGACGAAGCGGTCGACAGTGATGGCAAGGGAGCCCTTTGTTCAAATGTTCTTAGGCAAGGTGGAGCATTGCGGCTCCGGTCGCCGAACAGCACGCGTCACTCTGTCCCCACTTTGGGGCAACAGGCTTCGACTGGCTTCCAGCGGTTACGGAAGTCCTCTGGACCCCGGTCAACAGCAATGGACTCTCTTATAAGGCTAATTTCCCAAACCTAGTGAGTCCCCCAGCAGCTTTGCTGGATTTTTGGGGTTTGTTTTTTTCTCCTGCTAAGAGAGAGACTCTTTACCTCCCACTCTTAGGCATGATTTGAGGTATGTCTGACTTTTTGTGTGCTTATGGGCTATGGGGTCTTTTACTCCATAGGGTATCATCTGTTTTTGTGTGTGTTACACAGCACCCTCAGTGCATTAACACAGGGGTGTCATAGCGACCCCCAAACATAGGCTCCATACTCTGGGACTGACTACTGTCTCCCAGGGCATGTAAAGTCACCATTGACTTTACTAGTCCAAAATTGTGAACAGAACCAGTACAAACCATCATAGTGCGGAAGTACTCGAAGGAGGTAATTAGATTGCCCCTAGGTCTGTTTTCAAGGGGCACTGTGCAGTCCCCCCATGTCGAGTTTCTGGCTGGTGGCAGTGGTTACCACGCAAAATATTCCACCGGAATATTTCCTATGGGATTTTCCCATTGATTGTAAACGCACCACTTTTTGGTGCAATGTTACATATACCGCCGGGTTATTTATTTAATATTAAATCAACGGTTGGGTCTTTTTGCCAGAACTCTTTCCTAAAATGGCGTTCGTGTCTGTCTCTGTAACTCTAACCAAGGTCGAGCCCTTTGTTCCACTTTTTGGCGGGCTTCTCCACAGAAGCCCTCAAACTGGTGCTACTCTGTCTGGGTTCCACAGGATGTGTGGGTGGGGGAATTGGCACCCTGGACTGCGTTGCCTTAGCAACCCAAGTCGCACTCTATTCTGATTGGCCCAGTGGTGATTCGCCCGGCTCACCACTTAGCATGTATGAGTGACAGCTAGACTGTTGAATGGGGGTTTTTCTGCATAAAAGCAGGGCTTTTGGGACTGGAACTTCAGAAGTCGCCACAGGACCTAAGAATCCAAAGAGGGAAGAAGCTGAGCCATCTGCAACGACGACACCACCGTGGAGCCCTGCTGCAACAAACTCACCACTTTCCCAATGACAAGAGAAGATCTTCTGCTGGACGAGTCTTCTTCCTTTGAGCTGGTGGGATCAACCAGTTCGCCCCTTTCGCCTTCCAAAGACGTCTCTTGGTCGAATCGCCCGTGCCAAGCACCCCGGCGGCCGGATAGCCAAGCTTCACCATTTTGACCGCGAATAACAGGAACGCACCTTTTAACCAACAAACTCCGCGGCTGGTTTCATCCCTGTGCAGTGCATCGACTCCCTTTCCTCCTTGACGAGATCCTCTCTTCCCCTGTGTTAGGCAGAAACCTGTGCAGTTCCCTTGGGGAACACTGCAAAAGATTTAAGACTACAGGTATAGCAGTAAACCCACTTGGTAGCAGTCTGCACCACCCAGATTTACCTGGTAGCTGTGGCTGAGCAGTCAGACTTCCCTCAAGAAGAGTTAGGCAGTATGCAAAGTATACACAATATGTACTCAGACACAATAGCACAAGCAAACACTGACCAGAGCTTGGTTTCAAAAGTATATAGTTATTTATTTTAAGAACACATAAGTTGAAAACACTCTAGCAATATATAGTAAAACACTCCAAGCACAGTTATATGGAAAGCAGTCCCAACCCTTATTTCTAACTAGACAACTCTTGGTTAACACCACATAATTCAAACAGAGGTGAGTGCTTAACTTTAGATGACACTCTAGTAGGTTCAAAGAAGGGAGGGAGAAAGAGCAGAATTAGGCTAAACACACCACTCTAAGGTCAAGAACACTTTCAGGAAGCTCAAAGAAGCACAAAGTCACAGGTGAGCAAAAGTCACTAGGCAGGGCCCACTCTTAGAGCGAACAGAGCGAAAACGTGCCCAAGATCACACAGTTTTTTGGGATTCAGAGTCTTGCAAAAGAGTTCGGAAAAGAGTTAGAGAGGCTTAGAAAGTTTAGCCAAGGTGTCCCAGGCAATCCCAGGATCGAAAGCCGGGGGCTAAAACTACCCCGTACAGTCGGTGGCAAGGGAAGCCAGGCGGAACACGGTACCTTAACGGGAAGGATCCTCCAGCGGTGGCAGTTGTTCCAGGCAGTGGCCGCAAGGCTCGACGTCGGTCAGGGGAGAAGAAGATCTCGCTGAAGAGCAGAAGAAGAAGGTCGTTGCACTGCCCGGGAAGAAACCAGCCGCGGAGTCCTCCGGTTAAAGGGTTGTACCGACTTTCGCGGTTGTGGTACAAGTGGGGGGTATTCCGGTTGCCGGGGTGCTTGGCACTGGCAAGGCGGCCACGAGATACCTCGAAGAGCGGAAAGAAGGTGAAAACTGGTTGTCCCCACCAGTCAAGGGAAGGAGCCACTCCGTTAAGAGTTCTCCTCGGTTGTCGGGAAAAGTGGTGAGATGGTTCAGCAAGGCTCCACCGGCGGTGTCGTCGTAGCAGGTCAGCTCAGCTCTTCCCTCGTTGGATTCTTAGGTCCTGTGGCGACTTCTAAAGTTCCAGTCCCCAAAGCCCTGCTTTTATGCAGCAAACCCCCATTCACCCAGCCTAGCTGTCACTCAAACATGCTAAGTGGTGAGCCGGCCGGCTCACCACTTGGGCCAATCAGGATGGAGTGCGACTTGAGTTACCTAGGTAACTCAGTCCAGGGTGCCTAAATCCCCCTCCACCCCTCCTAAGTACCCCAGACAGAGTGGCACCACTTTGGAGGGCTTCTGTGGAGAAGCCCGCCAAAAGTGGGACAAAGGGCTCCACTTTGGGTCAGAGTTACAGAGGCGAACGCCAACGCCATTTTAGGATCAAGTTTTGGCAAAAAATCCCAAAATCCCAACCGGAGTTATAATAATAAATATATAAACCGGCGGTATGTTTAAGGCTACCGTAAATAAATAATTAAATGTGTTAGCCTAAAACAATGGGAAATCCCATAGGAAAATATTTGCGGTCGAATATAAAAAGTAGTTTCCACTGCCACCAGCCAAAACTCGATCAGGGGGGACGGAGACGTGCCCCCTCGACTAACAGACCCTGGGGCAATCGAATTGCCCCAGCCAGTACGTCCACAATATGATGGTTTGTACTAACACTCGCCCCCCCCCCCAGACTAAGGGACAGGAGGATTTAATCCACTCATGGATGAACCTCATACCTCTAGTCGATGATATACATCCTAGAGAGTCCATCAGCATTTTGATGGTGGCACCCTGACCTGTGCTCAATGGTGAAATCAAACCCTTGCAGGCAGATTGACCATCTCAATAGTTTTGGATTTTCCCCTTTCATTTGCATTAACCATCTCAAGGGTTGGTGGTCAGTCTGAATAACAAAAGTAGAACCATACAAGTATGGCCTAAACTTCTTCAGTGCCCACACAATAGCAAAGCATTCTCTTTCGATTGTTGCCCACCTTGTCTCAGGATCCTTCAGTTTCCTACTGATGAAGCAAATGGGGTGCTCCCTACCTTTCTCATCCAGTTGGCTTAGAACTGCACCTATACCTACATTGGAAGCATCAGTTTGTACAATGAAAGTTTGGTGGTAGTCAGGAGCTCTTAATACTGGAGCTTGGCAAAGAGCTCTCTTCAGTTTTTCAAAGGCCTGATTGCATTCCTCATTCCATTTTACCTTTTTAGGGAATTTAGGAGAGGAGATTGCATTCAGGGGAGAAGCTATGGTCCCATAGGTCTCAATGAAATTCCTGTAATACCCAGTGAGGCCTAGGAAGGCTCTCACTTGGGTTTGAGTAGTTGGTGTTGTCCAATTTTGCACAGCTTCAATCTTGCTGAGCAAAGGCCTTATTTCTCCACCTCCTACCTCATGCCCAAGGTAGACCACTTTACTTTGACCAATCCGGCACTTACTGGCTTTGATTGTCAAATGGGCCTGTTCAAGGGCCTGCAACACATGTCCTAGGTGGTTCACATGTTCCTCCCAGGAGTGGCTGAAGACTGCAATGTCATCCAAGTATGCCATGCAGAAATCTTCCATCCCAGCCAGAACTTGGTTCACCATCCTTTGGAATGTGGCAGGTGCATTTTTTAGTCCAAAAGGCATGACCTTAAACTGGTACAAGCCAACTGGGGTTGAAAATGCAGTTTTCTCCTTGGCATGGTCTGTCAGGGCTATTTGCCAATAGCCTGACGTCAGGTCAAATGTGCTGAGGTACTTGGTTGCACCAAGTTTATCCACCAACTCATCTGTCCTGGGCAAAGGGTGGGCATCAGTCTTAGTGACTGCATTTAGAGCTCTATAGTCCACACAGAATCTCAAGTCTTTGGATCCTGCCTTTCGTACTAACACAACTGGGCTAGACCATGGACTAGTAGAGGGCTCTATTACCCCGAGATCAAGCATCTTCTTGACCTCTCCTTTGATGTGGGTTCTGATATGTTCTGACATTCTGTACCCTCTGCTTTTGACTGGCAGACAGTCACCAGTGAGTATATCATGCTGGCCCCAAGGGGTCAAGCCTGGTGACAGTGAGAACAGGGAGGCAAACTGATTTAACATAGATGTGCACTCCTCTTGTTGCTCAGGTGTCAGGTCTGAAGAGAGATTGACTCCTTCAACTTTTTCATCTAAAGGCACACCTCTGAGGAGATCAGGGAGAGATTCACTCTCTTCTTCCTCTGCAGCTGAAGCTAGGAGCAAGGCTCCTACATCAGGCCTGGAGATGTATGCTTTTAGTCTGTTGGTGTGGAAGACTCTAGGAGCTTCCCTGGGTCTGCCCAGATCCACCAGATAGTTGACCTCTCCAAGTTTTCCCACAATCTTGAAGGGTCCCATCCATTTGTCTTGCAAGGCCCTCTGCCTTGTTGGGAGCATAACTAGAACTAGCTGGTCTTGAGTAAACTCAACCATGTTAGCCTTCTGGTCATGCCAATGTTTGACCAGAGCTTGACCAGCTTTCAAGTTGTCACTTGCTTCTGCCATCAGGTGTGACATTCTCCTCCGGAGACCTATCACGTAGTCAGTCACTCTGACTGGCTTGAGGGGAGGAGCACCTTCCAATCCCTCCTTAATCAGGGCCAATGGACCTCTGACCGGATGGCCATAGAGAAGCTCAAAGGGAGAATAACCTACTCCCTCCTGAGGGACTTCTCTATAAGCAAAGAGAAGGCATGGCAGTAGAAGGTCCCACTTCTTTTTAAGGGGTTCCTCTAAAGCACCTATCATGCTCTTCATGGTTCTGTTGAACCTTTCAACCAACCCGTTTGTCTGAGGGTGGTATGCTGTTGAGAACTTGTAAGTAACTCCACAGGTTTTCCACATGGCTTTCATGTAGTGGGACATAAAGTTTGACCCCCTGTCAGAGATTACTTCCTTAGGAAACCCAACCCTGGTAAAAATACCAAGGAGGGCCTTAGCCACAGCCGGAGCTGTAACAGTCCTCATAGGAATTGCCTCAGGGTACCTAGTAGCATGGTCTACTACAACAAGTATAAACCTGTTGCCTGAGGAGGTTGGGGGATGAAGGGGACCAACAATGTCAATCCCTACCCTCTCAAATGGGACTCCCACAACTGGGAGAGGCACTCAAGGTGCCACATTCTTGGTACCAACCTTACCAGAAGTCTGGCAGGTATGGCAGCTCTTACAATATCTATCTACTTCAGCCCCCATTTTTGGCCAATAAAAGTAGAGAGAGAGCCTTTCCTTGGTCTTCTTGAAACTCAAGTGACCAGCCAAAGGTATCTCATGGGCTAGTTGTAAGAACTGTTGTCTGTTCTCTTGTGGGACTACAAGGCGCTTGTAGTCTCCAGGTTCAGACTCAGTTGGCTCACTGTAGAAGAGGCCATCTTCCCAGTGTAACCTATACTTCCCAGGCTCTTGCCCATCAGCCTGAGAAGCTGCCTGGTGGCGGAGGCCTTCCAGAGTTGGACATTCTCTTTGCCCCTTACGAAAAGCTGCCCTGCTAGGCCCACCTTCTGCCAGTAAAGACTGCAGCTCAGGATGGTCCTCAGGGTCCAAATCTCCAATAAGGTTGGGGCCTCCTTCTAGCTCTTCCTCAGAGTCTAGCTCAACCACACAGGGTTGTACCTCCCTCTCAGCCTCAGCTGGAGGTGGAGTTACAGGTGTAACTTTGGACAACCTAGGGGAAGTCCTTGTTGGAAGTACTGGAGTGCTTGCTGCTGGCTTTTTCCTAGGAGTCTTGGGTTGCCCCTTTGCTCCTGATTTGGTAGTTACTGCAGTAAGTTGCTCCAGTGGGATATGAGTGATTTCTGTCATCACCTCCTGAGATAACCCTCTCAGGGTTTTCTCTCTTGCAGGTTTTGTGAGCTCCTGTAACCTTTTACTAGGTGGTCTGGGGGTATGTGACACAACTCCAAGAGCGTTTAGGTCATTACCCAACAGAACCCTACCTGGCACTTCACATTGTACACTGACAGGTATTTTCACAGCCATATCATTACATTGGATGAGAACTGGTAACTGGGGACACATCTGCACAGGCCCACCAGCTAACTTGGTGAGGCATTTGGGTGCCTTAGCAACATCCTCTGCCTTGAAAAATGATTCATCCACCACAGTTATGCTGGCTCCAGTGTCCCTAATGGCAGGAGTCTCCTGACCATTCACCTGGACACTGTCTTTATAATACTCTTTAGTATTATCTGGTATAGCGTTATAGACATCTAAATTCTGTTGTTCCCACAACCCCAGAGAGACTAAAGAAACACTAGCTGAGACTCCAGTGGGTTCATCAGCCAGTAATAGAAAGTTTCCACTTGCCATATGTACTTCCTCTTCTGGAGCGAAGGCTAAGGAGGCAAGCTGGACCCCTGAAGGTTTACCCTTACATCTGGGATCTCCTTTCACATGGTCAGTAGCCTTACAAACAAAGCATGAGCCAAAGGCTCTCTGGAATGGAGGCTTGTTCTGACCTCCTTCTGGTCTGGGACCAGAAGGTACACTAGCCTGATTCGGTTTCCCTTGTGGCTTACCCTTATAGTTTTGTTTGGGGCCCTCTTTGGAATTTGTAGTATTAGAATTCTCTTTGGAGTCCTTTTTAGGCTGTTTTTCCCCATCCTTCTTCTGAGTTACCCCAGAATCCTTGTGAGTGGCCCTGTTGGCAACCCACAAGTCAGCAGCCTTAGCTAGTTTCCGGGAATCTAATTCCTTGGAATCAGCCAAGTGTTGTCTGAGCTCAGGAGAGCAGGCATCATAAATAGTCTCCAACATAAACAAATTCTTCATACCTTCATAAGTGTTCACCTTGTAACCCTTAATCCATCCCTCTAAGTTTTTCAACCCTTCACTCACCCAGGTAGCCCAAGGGGTACCATCATGCTTTTTGAGGCTTCTAAACCTCTTAAGATACTGGGAAGGGGTCTTCCCAAACCTAGCTATTAAAGCTAGTTTCACACATTCATAATCCTTCTTATCCTCCTCCCCCATCTCCATTACCACATCAGTTGCAACAGGGGGAAGCCTAGAGAACAACCAGGTGAGTAAGTCATTTCCTGTGATGTTCTGGAGCCCATGATTATATTCAAACAGAGACAACCAATCCAACACATCCAACTTAGGCTCATACATACCAACCAATTCTTTAGGCATCCGGGGTCTTTTAGGACTGGAACTTCTAGAGGAGCCAGAGAGAGAAGCATTCTCAACAGATAATTTCTTCATTTCTAGGCATTTCCCTTAGCCTTAGTTCTTTGTCAGTTTGAGCATTAAGTTTCTTATACTCCAATTCTAGTTTCATTTTCTCCAGTTCAAAGTACTGAGGACTAAATGTGGGACCTGGTAAAGGCCCAGTAGGTACAGCAGGTAGAGCAGGCAGAGGCCTAGGGGGGACAGTCACAACAGCCTCACACTCCTCTTCTGACTCTTCATCAACATTTTGTTCCATGTTAATTTCAATACTGTCATCTACATTTGCTGGAGTGGTAGGTTCCTCTGAACCATCACCCAGACTTTGGTTAGCTAACAATCTTTCAATCAGCTCCATTTTCTTGCCCTTAGTCAGGAGATCCTTATGTTTACAGAGCACTCTTAAACAATCAGCAGTTTTGGCTGCAAGGGACTCTTGACTATAGCTTTCTATAACTGACATGTTAGAAGATTACTTTTACAGTGCTAAGCTTTGTGGTTAGTTGCACTAAGGTATCTAAAGCACACTAAAATGTATACTCAATACAAATCCCACCGCTGTACACCAGTGTTAGGCAGAAACCTGTGCAGTTCCCTTGGGGAACACTGCAAAAGATTTAAGACTACAGGTATAGCAGTAAACCCACTTGGTAGCAGTCTGCACCACCCAGATTTACCTGGTAGCTGTGGCTGAGCAGTCAGACTTCCCTCAAGAAGAGTTAGGCAGTATGCAAAGTATACACAATATGTACTCAGACACAATAGCACAAGCAAACACTGACCAGAGCTTGGTTTCAAAAGTATATAGTTATTTATTTTGAGAACACATAAGTTGAAAACACTCTAGCAATATATAGTAAAACACTCCAAGCACAGTTATATGGAAAGCAGTCCCAACCCTTATTTCTAACTAGACAACTCTTGGTTAACACCACATAATTCAAACAGAGTTGAGTGCTTAACTTTAGATGACACTCTAGTAGGTTCAAAGAAGGGAGGGAGAAAGAGCAGAATTAGGCTAAACACACCACTCTAAGGTCAAGAACACTTTCAGGAAGCTCAAAGAATCACAAAGTCACAGGTGAGCAAAAGTCACTAGGCAGGGCCCACTCTTAGAGCGAACAGAGCGAAAACGTGCCCAAGATCACACAGTTTTTTGGGATTCAGAGTCTTGCAAAAGAGTTCGGAAAAGAGTTAGAGAGGCTTAGAAAGTTTAGCCAAGGTGTCCCAGGCAATCCCAGGATCGAAAGCCGGGGGCTAAAACTACCCCGTACAGTCGGTGGCAAGGGAAGCCAGGCGGAACACGGTACCTTAACGGGAAGGATCCTCCAGCGGTGGCAGTTGTTCCAGGCAGTGGCAGCAAGGCTCGACGTCGGTCAGGGGAGAAGAAGATCTCGCTGAAGAGCAGAAGAAGAAGGTCGTTGCACTGCCCGGGAAGAAACCAGCCGCGGAGTCCTCCGGTTAAAGGGTTGTACCGACTTTCGCGGTTGTGGTACAAGTGGGGGGTATTCCGGTTGCCGGGGTGCTTGGCACTGGCAAGGTGGCCACGAGATACCTCGAAGAGCGGAAAGAAGGTGAAAACTGGTTGTCCCCACCAGTCAAGGGAAGGAGCCACTCCGTTAAGAGTTCTCCTCGGTCGTCGGGAAAAGTGGTGAGATGGTTCAGCAGGGCTCCACCGGCGGTGTCGTCGTAGCAGGTCAGCTCAGCTCTTCCCTCGTTGGATTCTTAGGTCCTGTGGCGACTTCTAAAGTTACAGTCCCCAAAGCCCTGCTTTTATGCAGCAAACCCCCATTCACCCAGCCTAGCTGTCACTCAAACATGCTAAGTGGTGAGCCGGCCGGCTCACCACTTGGGCCAATCAGGATGGAGTGCGACTTGAGTTACCTAGGTAACTCAGTCCAGGGTGCCTAAATCCCCCTCCACCCCTCCTAAGTACCCCAGACAGAGTGGCACCACTTTGGAGGGCTTCTGTGGAGAAGCCCGCCAAAAGTGGGACAAAGGGCTCCACTTTGGGTCAGAGTTACAGAGGCGAACGCCAACGCCATTTTAGGATCAAGTTTTGGTAAAAAATCCCAACCGGAGTTATAATAATAAATATATAAACCGGCGGTATGTTTAAGGCTACCGTAAATAAATAATTAAATGTGTTAGCCTAAAACAATGGGAAATCCCATAGGAAAATATTCGCGGTCGAATATAAAAAGTAGTTTCCACTGCCACCAGCCAAAACTCGATCAGGGGGGACGGAGACGTGCCCCCTCGACTAACAGACCCTGGGGCAATCTAATTGCCCCAGCCAGTACACCCACAATATGATGGTTTGTACTGGTTCTGTTCAGGATTTAAGACTAGTAAAGTCTTTGGTGACTTTACATGCCCTGGGAGACAGTAGTCAGTCCCAGGGTATGGAGTCTATGTTGGGGAGTCCCTAGGACACCCCTGGGTTACGGCACGGAGGGTGCTGTGTAACCCATATTACAAAAACACATGAGGCCCTATGGGGTAAAAGACCCCATAGCCCATTCAACACAAGGTAAACCACAGGAACACACTTCAAACATGCCCAAGAGTGAGGGTAAAAGAGTCTCACTCTTGGCAGGAGAAAAAACAGAAACCCCAGAAATCCAGCAAAGCTGCTGGGGGACTCACTAGGTAGGGAAATTCAGCCTAAACAGAGAATTCTCCCTAACACCCTGGTCGAAACAACGAACTGCACCCGCTGCCAGGAACAACTGCCACCGCTGGATCTTCCTCTCTCTTTAAGGTACTGTGTTCTGCCTGGCCTCCCTTTCCACGGATTGCTAAAGGTGACCCTTAAATCCTTGGCTTTCCAACTGGGTTGGCCCCAGACCTTCTAACTTTACTACTTGAATCACCCCAACCTCTTTTGAACATTCTGCAAAGACTTTTAGTGCATTTTAAACTGTGTGATCTTGGGCACATTTCGCTTTGCTCCATTTAAGGTTGGCCTGGACTATGAACTTTGGCTCTACAGTGTATACTGCCTTTACTCACTTGCTTTGAACTTCTAAAAGTGTTGGGAACTGTTTTATTTTTATGCCCTGCCTTTTTCTCTCCCTTTAACTTAACTATTGGAGTGCCATCTAGGTTACGCGCTCACATCTGTTTTAACAAATAGTGGTGTTTTAACTCTGACTTGTCTAATAGTTATCAAGAGAGGTGTTTATACTTTACCTGACTGTGTTTTAACTTTCTTTTGATTTAGAGTGCTAGTGTATTGCCTAAAGTGTGTTTTAAATAAATAATTATATACTTTTGATACAAAGCTCTGGTCAGTGTTCGTTTGCTCTACTGTGTTTTTAGCCCTATTGTGTATACTCTATATACTGCCCTGCTCTTCTTGAGAGAGGTCTGACTGCTCAGCCACAGCTACCAGGTAAATCTGGTTGGTACAGACTACTACCAATTGGGTTTACTGCTTACTCCTGTAGTCTTAATCTTTTTGCAGTGGTCCCCAAGGGAACTGCACAGGAGTCTGCCTAACAGACTTCAAAGGCCTCAATGTCATGGTGCTTTACTTCATGATTCTCTGTGAACCTCTTCTCCGGATGACAGCCTTTCAGGACTAGCTTCCAGGGCACCTTGATGAAGATCAGCTTCTACACGAGATTCCCTCATAGCTCGCATAGAGGTCTCCTAGACGGGTCCTTTCTTGAATCAGTCCTCAACAGACTCAACAGCTTTTAGATTTGGTCGAATGAAAGCAGCAGCAATTTTTCTTCTTCCAGCTGCGCTTCAATAATAAGCAGTTTCAAGTTTCAACTTCAGCTTCTGAACAAATTGGGAAGCGAGAGGTCCCCAGATATACACACCTGTCCCTCATTCACTCTGCAGAGCCAAGCTCAGTCAATCAATCAGACAGAAGGGCCTTCACGTAGGCAGGCAGCCAATCAGGCTCACATGTATTCAGACTATTCACTTCCACTCAGAAACCAATAACAAGAAATGTGGATTGGGGCAAGCACCCAGTCTTTCAGTACACCACAATGCATTCATGTCAGTTTCAGGCAGTGCTGTCTCATTCATTGTGTCACACACACAGAAACCAGACACAGAATGCATATTGGACACACTCACTTTATTCACACAGGTCCCACCCCAAGGGTGTACCCACAACATACAGTCCCTGGGAAAGCTCAACAGCCAGTCAGGGGAAGGGACCGAGTCAACGCTTCCCAGGACTTTGGGGGAAACAAAGTAACAGGCAATAGAAACCAAGAGGCCACAGGGGCCTTCTTGCGTTCTATCAGGAATCCACTGATTCCTATGGTAGGGCCTGGGTATCCAAAATGGATGATACTCAGAGCACCTGTCAAATTCAGCATGGAGCTGCCACCAGCCCTTACCCTGCTCTGTGGACAGCACACAGGTGCCCAAAAACATACACTAGGGGTACAGGGTTGTACCCCTACCCATGGGGGCCATAACGGTATTCTAAGGGCCTCTGTTCACAACAAACAAAAAGAGGAAGAGCTGCACTGCCAGGAGTACTAACTTGACTCCTTTGCAGAAAATAAAACGGAGCACACATAAGGGAGTACAGGACAAGGATGTGGAGGCCCTGTCCCTCCAATGCATTTCCAGCATAACACCAGGCCCACCAATGGTAAGGATCAGCACCATTCAAACAGGCAGTGGCTAACCAATCATGGGTAACCACTGGCCACCACATCTGCCCAGCAACAGTCATTTGGTCATACAAATTTGTACTGGTATCAAAGTCCCAGCCCCCATATCCGGGCTCACACACATATCGCCCCATTGGCTAGTACTCTAAAATGGCGGTGGCACAAGATTTTTGTCTGTCTTCTGACTACATTGTTCTTTCTGCCTTCTTCTTGCCCACTCAGGCACGGAATTGCCTTATACAAATTACCCTTTCCCCCGCTACTGCTTTCACAGGTAAGGAGTGGTCTGTGTGTGTGGCCGGATATGGGGACTGGGATCTTGTGATCCCAGTCCACATCCTGGTTCCTGAATGTCTGTTGCTGGGCAGGTTGTGTGGCCAGTGGCTATTCATGATTGGATACCCACTGCCAGTTTGAGTGGTAGACAGCTTTTCCCCACTCTGGTTAGAGAGGTTTTTCAGCCTCAAAAACCTACTTCCCATTCTCAGTGACAAACATGCTGTGATGTGATATACTGTGGGACCTGTTGAGGCAAGGTGCCATTCAGCCTCAGACCGGGAAAGGCACTACAACTTGCATAGCCTCATAGTCTCCACATTACTAGCCTGTGGAAACAGCAACCCTTCGGAACCGAAGGGGGGGTTTGGGGAGGGGCGTGTGTGCTGGTACATCCTGACTGAATCAGGACAACGTTACTATTGGTAGTGTTAGTGTTAATCCACTCATGACAGCCCTCACTTACCCGGATAGCCCCCAAAAAAGTTATTTGGGCATCCTAAGTTTTGCCAGAGTTTTATTTGGCTCAGTGCAAACACCGGGGAAGCTTGAATACTCTTCATGCTGTCATTTATAAGTAAAGATGCATTGATTCGGGCCACCCCACGTATCCTAAATAAAGATCCATGTTTACAGGATTATGGCACGTTTATTGCTACATTTTTGGCTATGTTTGAACTAAAGGCTATTACGCAGCCAGCTCATATGGAACCATTACATTTGAAACTAGGAACAGGAGTATTCATCTCACATGTGGCAAGATTCCAGCAACGTTTGCCAGCTGTGCCCTGGACAGATGATTCAGCAGCAGCCTTTCATGAAGGGCTTAATGACTCCTTAGCACTAGTGGTTAATAGGCTACCCAGTACCTCGGGATTATTTACATTTACACTACCAAAGAAAACCCACTTTGTCACCTAACCATGGGTGTGGAGGAGGAACCATTAATCTAAGTGTTAGCACTAATCTTAGCAAGATGATGCAGAACCTCTGCAAATAGGGAATATTAAACACACATTAAGCAGTAACAAAAGAGACGATGCAAAGAACATCTATGCATGTATTACGGTTAAAGCTGCCACTATGTTAGGAACTGCCTACAATCAGCGGTAAATACAACGGATTATGTGATCACTGCGACCACATATGATTGCGACGCCCGAAAAGTCTGATTTTTTTTTTTTAATTAAACCCCATTTACACCACCCCCATATTACTATAATATCCCATAACCCCATATATATGTGGTGTAAAGGGGGCGTTTAAAAATAAAAAGAAGTCGGGCATTTCGGCCGTCACAATTGTGAGGGCGACATTTTGGGCCATGGAGGACAATGCATGCACGTCAACCAGCGATCGAGGTGGTGTGATGGTCAGAAGTGCATTGGAAAGGAACACAGCCTCAGTCTCAGAAAGGAAGCAGAGAAATTGCCACTGCACAGGGTGTACACCCACCCCACAGAATGACTCCCGGTGTCGTAATTCCACATGGCAGAAAATAATCTATGCAGTGACAGACAAAGAGGGACAGATTTACAGAAATATCTGGATGAGAGTTTAAAGAAAATGATCTATGAGACACTTCCACTCGCCAGCAGGGCACAGATACTTTCCATGCCCAAAGCAGCTGAGACCTTGAGTGCATCTTTGGGAGTTAAATGCAATCACAGTGATCAATAGATACACTTTCCCATTAATTGTAGTGCTGATGGAGGAAATTTGCTTTGTGAATGTGTTTACTAGAGCAGTTCATTTGGGGCTCATAAGCGAAGGTAACGAGTGGAAAATGATATTCGGTACCATGCATGTGCATTTTGAGTGCCTTGTGACACACTCTGGTTGATGCACACTGGTGCAATGCTCTAACATCTCCTCAACTATATTTGTATAATTGGACATATTTGCCATTGTCTATTTGGATTACATTCTAATTTGTTATTTATTGCATTATTTTAACACCCAAACCCACAGGTATCACAGCGTTTGCACCACAGGAATGAGTAGCAGAGTCAAGCAAGATGATGTAACGCAGATAAGAAAAGTACTTGGAGCACATTCTGATGCAGAGGACGGGGCCCCAAAGGCATGGAAGAGTTAGCCATGTTCATCAAACTGCCAGGTATTTAGTAGTCTCTTGAAGGCTGTTTAGATGGCTCATTTCTGATAAGTGGCGGGAGAGAGTTCCAGAGGGTTGGGGCAGTGACGCCGAAACGTACACCACCTGCCCTGACACATATGAAAGGAGAGCGGCTAGAGTAACATGGTTTGAGGAGTGAAGGAATCGATCAACTCTGATGTTTCCTCGCGATGCAATTGTTCAGGTAGAGGGGAGCTTCTATTCATAAGGTTTTAAAATCAATCTGGGCTTTAATGGGAAGCCACCAGTGGTGTTCACGCCCAGTCATAGTGATGTGGTCAGAGCGCTGAAGCCCAAGTGTGGCACAAAGTGCTTTGTTCAGAAGGAGCTGGAGCTTTGTCAGGTTGACAGCTCTTGAAAGAGTTAGGCAGTTGCTGCGAGAAAGGTACCGTCTGCTCAGTGAGATGAGTTTGGTGGTGTGGGCTGTGGAGGAGGCAAGGGCATTGATGTGCCTAGTCCTGGTTAGCTTGGCATCTAAGTAAACCCCTAAAGTCTAAACGTACTTAGGGACAAGAATGGCTGTGCCATCAATAAGGAAAGAAGAGTACAGTGGGTCCAGAGCTTTCAGGCGGTGGGGTAATCCAACTATTAGTAACTGTCTTATCGTCATTGAGGCAAATGCTGTGCATGGCCATGCAGTTTTGGATGTAGTTTAACACCTTATTGATGGTGATGGAGTCCGTATGTGGCCGCCAGATGGGATGAGATCTTGAGTGCCATCTGCAAAGTTGTTATAAGTGATACTGTAATAGTATGCCTTTCCCTTACCCACAGGGATAAAAGGTGGAGCACAAGAGCACAATACGAGCAAGGCAGACTGCACGCCGAGAGAGCTGACCCAACACGGTAGTTCCAGAGGAGGAGAAAGACGGCACAAAATCGACAGGGTGACAAGGGGAGAAGCAACCTTGTCCTTTCCAAGCCAGGCCTGTGAAACCTCCAGTGAAGGAATCATAAGACCGCGAACAATAGCTAACGTATGTTGCAGCAGATGTCAACAGTAGACAGGGCCCTCATGTGCTGATAAAGCCGTGGAGAGACGCTTGCCACCGTGGTACCGGCCTTGACTCCAGAGACGAGAAAGGCCAAGTCATTCATAACAGCCAGTAAGTCGAGGGGAGATACGATAAGAAACGGAACTGTGTTGAACGAAGGTAGCAAGTGGCTAATTAAAGTACAAAGAACTGTTGATCCGAAAGGGGAAAACCAGCTACAGGGGAGTCAGGCACTACGTGGGTGCTCACTCGGGAAACTCGGTTGTTGAAACTACCATTATCAGAAGGCCTTGGGAAAGGCGCGAAAAGGGTCAAAGTGGTCATACAGGGGTCTAGTAAGATCCTCTGAACAGTCGAAAGTCTTTGACCGACAAATGATTGTGAAGCTAAGGGAAGTGAATCTGGTATCGTAAGAACTGTTCAAGAAACTGTGAGATTGACAAAGTTGGCAAGAGTAAGCCATAAGTCCCAATGAATAGTGTGTTGACAAGAGGGAACCCGGAAGAGAGATGTCCACAATGAACTGTTTAAAAAGACATTAAGACGCATGAATCTCACAGGTGAGATTGTGTTGAAAGCAGTAGTGAACCCGACGGAGAGAAGGCAAACAGTCGAGAGGGGTTTGAGCCAGGAAGAGGGGGACCCAGGGGTGAAGAATTATCAACTCATGCACAATCAGGAAGGCATTTTTGTTTATTATTTTGAACCCATCAGACCCTCGGGGAGCAAGAAACGTAACTACAGAAGGTCCTGATATTGCAAAGAATAGTTTGGCGGATCTGAGACCGGAAGAGGGGATCCAGGGGTGAAAAAGCATCACCCAATGTACAAGCAGAAAGGAACTTTTGTTTATTATTTTGGAATACATCATGTCCTCAGAGGCAAGAGACTTTTTGTAGAAAAGAGACTTAAGCACAGATGGCTCTGGTAGCTGAGAGCGGAACTGTTGGCTCGTGCTGGGAAAGCTTGAGAGGGTGCTGTTGGCTTGTGCTGGGAAAACTTGAGCGGGTGCTGTGCTCAGGAGTCCCGCCTTGTCCCATGCTCAAAACGTGGGGAAGGGAGACCCAGATTACCACATCCTGACTTATCATTTGTGAACACTTCTTTCTTTCTTATGAACATCATCCCACACTCTGTTTGTATTTAGCGCTAAGGGTTGGCAATAGGTTTTTCTTAGTATAGGCCCTTTTATTTTGACAAGATGCCACAAGGACAGCCTTATTATTATTTGATGGTTGTAGCTTGCTCCCATCTTAGGTTTAGGTTTAGATTAGGTGTTTTTCCAACCCGCATATACAGTTTAATAAACACCCTTGAACTGAGATCACTTGTGTCTGTCTTTATTGTTGCCACAATGAGTTCCTTACACATCACAAACAACACCATCCCCAAAAACCTACGGGAAACACCAACTGGTTAGCTCGGGTCTACTACCTATAGAAACCATATACATATGCATCCTCATTTGTCTAGCATGTCAGGTGGCTTCGCCCTAGACTTCCCCAAAAACTATTACATTGTTGCAGGGTCGCACAAGGACCATTGGCCTGTGCAACATTCTATACCACCCCATGACCTGGGTGTCTGGATTGGCTAAGTCGGGTCCTCCCAGGCCTGGGACCCTGTTCTGTTCACAGAGATTGGTGTACCTTTTCAAGGTAATGGGAAAACCCATGTTTTCCCATTGTTGCCACTGGTCTGATCACCTAGCCTGAGAGAGTGCCTGCATGTTGCAGTTTTGCTGTACAACGCATGTATCAATCTTGTCTGCTTCGCCGGGAACTGCTTCTCGTCTCACCATGAGTAAATAGCCATGGTTCGGTTCTGCTAGGTCACGTGTAACCTGTGTCACGTGGAGACCGCAAAATGAATCCGCCTTTATTCTGAATTTCGCAGGTGGCTCACTGCCTCGGGAATCAGGAATGTTCCACCCGCCATTGTCCTTGGCAGCGAACACCGTCTCTGTGCTTCGCGCTGGAGAGCCTGCGTCCCTCCTTCAATGTATTTGTGGCCTGTAGTTTCACGTGTATTCACAACTCATTCTATAGTTTCCCATGTGTTCTAATATCTTCATAGAGGTTAGTCACGGTAGATCCCTATAGGTTCCTTATATGTCCCTGTAGCTCCTTATGATTAGTTGTGAAAAAGCAGTTGCGAGCTTGGTCCACATATGTTTGCTTTCTTGCGTTTCTGCCTTTAGCTAAAGAAAAAGGAAACGCTTTGGCAGTATGTAAATGTATCCGTCCTATATCTACAGAAAGTGTAAGCATGTTCTTCATGTATGCTTGTGTGTGTCTGCGTATCTTCATGCAGGACAGCAAATTTGCTTCATGACTAACGCTGCTATGTCGTGTTGCCACTAGTGACGTCATCACGGCTGGACTTTGTCATCAGTCAATTTGGTCCATCGATGAGGCACACGTCTCCTGGAAGCCGTCAATTGGATACGGTTTGAACGGTCGTCTGAGAGAATATCTCTTTGCATATGTAGGATACATTGGTGCGCCTGGTGATTGGCCAAACAGCGACTTACATCTTTTGTTCTTTATTCTAAGTGTTGGAACTCGCCTAGGGGACATGAGGGCCATTCCAGGGACCCCCCCCTCTTCAATACCAAGGGTGTCAAGGATGTCAGAGTGTTAGGCAGAAACCTGTGCAGTTCCCTCTGGGACCACTGCAAAAGATTTAAGACTACAGGTGTTTGGCAGTAAACCCACTTGGTAGCAGTCTGTACCACACAGATTCACTTGGTAGCTGTGGCTGAGCAGTCAGACTTCCCTCAAGAAGAGTTAGGCAGTATACAGAGCATACATAATAGGTACAGAGGCGCAGTAGCACAAGCAAACACTGACCAGAGCTGGTGTAAAAGTATATAATTATTTATTTAAAAGACACACTTGTAAATTACACTAGCACAGAAAAAGGTAAGTAAATTCAAAACACAGTCCTAATTACTATATGTACATCCCTAGTTATTTGTTGGACAAGTCTTAGTTAACACCACTTATTTCCAGACAGAGGTGAGCGCATAACGTTAGATGGCACTCCAACAAGTTGTTCAAAAAGGGAAGGAAAAGGCAGAATTAAGAAAGCAATACGGCAAAACACTTTTCAGAGAACCACAGTAAGTATTAGAGAAGGCAGTCTTTTGAGGAGCAAGGAAGTTCAGTGCCCGGCCCACTTTAGGGAGAGCCAGGCCAAATATGCCCAAGATCACACAATGTCACAAAGTCTCAAAAGTCTTTACAGGTGAGTAGAAAAGTTATGTTAAGCTTAGAAAAGTTTATTTAGGGTGTCCTAGGATAACCCAGGTTCGAGAGCCGAGGGCTAAATCTACCTCGTACAATCGGTGGCAAGGGAAGCCGGGCGGAACACAGTACCTTCAAAATGGAAAGGATCCTCCAGCGGTGGCAGTTGTTCCTGGTAGTGGGTGCAAGTCGCGGCGTCGTCCAGAGGAAGAGAAGATCTCGACGTGAAGGAAAGCTGGAGGTCGTTGCACTACCAGGGAAGAAGCCAGCCGTGGAGTTTTCCGGTTAAAAGGATGTTACCCCTCTTTCGCAGTAGAGGTAAAAAGTGGTATTCCGGTTGCCGGGGTGCTTGGCACAGGCAAGGCGGCCACGAAATGCTCCAGGGAGGCGAAAAAAAGGCAAAAACTGGTTGTCCCCACCAGTCAAGGGAAGAAGACTCTCCGGACTGGAGATCTCCTTGGTCGTTGGGAAGTGGTGAGACGGTGCCGCAGGGCTGCACCGGTGGTGTCGTCGTGGCAGGTCGGCTCAGCTTCTCCCTCTTCGGCTTCTTAGGTCCTGTGGCGACTTCTGAAGTTCTAGTCCCCAAAGCCCTGCTTTTATGCAGCAAACCCCCATTCACCAGTCCTAGCTGTCACTCAAACATGCTAAGTGGTGAGCCGGGGGGCTCACCACTGGGCCAATCACACAAGAGTGCGACTTGAGTTGCCAAGGCAACTCAGTCCAGGGTGCCTAAATCCCCCTCCCACACATCCTGTAGACCCAGACACAGTGGCACCACTTTGGAGGGCTTGTGTGGAGAAGCCCGCCAAAAGTGGAACAAAGGCTCGACTCGGGTTCAGGGTTACTGAAGTGAACCCAGACGCCATTTCGGCGGCGAGTTTTGGCAGAAAATCCCAACCGGTGAATTAATATTAAATAAATAAACCGGCGGTATCTTTAACATTGCACCAAAAAGTGGTGCATTAAAATCAATGGGAAATCCCATTGGGAAATATTCCGGTGGAATATTTCCGTGGTATCCACTGCCACCAGCCAGAAACTCGGCGAGGGGGGACGGGACAGTACCCCCTCGACAAACAGACCCAGGGGCAATCTAATTGCCCCTACCAGTACTTCCACAGTATGATGGTTTGTACTGGTTCTGTTCACAATTTAAGACTAGTAAAGTCAATGGTGACTTTACATGCCCAGGGAGACAGTAGTCAGTCCCAGAGTATGGAGTCTATGTTTGAGGGTCACTATGACACCCTTGTGCTACTGCACGGAGGGTGCTGTGTAACACACATACAAAAACCAATGATAGCCTTTGGGGAAAAATACCCCAAAGCCCATAAGCACATAGTAAGTCACAGAAACACTCTCACGTCATGTCCAAGAGTGAGGGTAAAAGAGTCTCACTCTTGGCAGGAGAAGAAAATAAACCCCAAAGATCCAGCAAAGCTGCTGGGGGACTCACTAGGTTAGGAAATTCAGCCTAAACAGAGAATTCTCCCTAACACAGAGAGGGGTTTGGTGTATGTGTTATACAGGGTGGGGGGAGAGGCAAGAACCTTGAGAGACACCGAAGGGGGCAGGGATGGGGGTCAGCGGAGTCATTGTCAACGAAAAAACTCACTAGGTACGTTCACTGAGGAATGATTTGACCCAGTTGACTACCTCTGTGGAAAAATGAAAGATGGAACTAAGGTTCTGCCAAAGCAAGTCATGGTCCAACAAGCGAAAAGCAGGTGAAAAGTCAAAGAGGAGGAGGATAGCCAAGTTACCGGCATTTCACGTGCAGTCGAGCTGTATTTTTAGGTCAAGTAAGGCTGTTTCCGTACTATGTTTTGGGCAGAAACCCGACTCTCTGGCTCCCAGGAGTGAGCAGTGTTCAAGGAAAAGTGAGACTTGAGTAGGCAGTGCGATCTATGATTTTGAGCAGGAAGGGCACTGTTGTGATGGGCTGGTAGTTGGTGGGCATGGCTGGGTAAAAAGACGTTTTTATTTTTTTAAGGAGCGGTGTAACCCAGGCTGCCTTAACGTTGATCAGTAACACACAAGTCTTAAAGGAAGTATTGGCAAGTCAGTGATGATCGGGTTGACAGTGTAAGCGCAAAGGTTGATGATGAAGGCCGGGCTGGTGTCACCCTTGCAATTGGAGGGTTTTAGCAACTGGATAGTGTCTAGGACGATGGTTTGGGCAACTTGAGAAAAGGAGAATGGCAGGTGGGGTTTGGGGGAATTCATTTCGAGTAGAGGAGGTAGATGGGGATGGACCCAGAGTGCTCAGGGGTGAAGGTTTGATTGTGAATAGTATTTTCTTAGCAGTGATTCTGCTACGTAGCATGTCAATTTTGGTGGCGAGGGCAACTTTAATAGTGGTGCACCAGGCTTTTTTAGTCCTAATTAGGTTGTTGGAGGAGCCAGGGTTTTCAAGTTCTCTCAGAATGGAGAATAGTTCTCTAGAGTTAGAAATAGCATTGGAAATTCTATTCTTGTAAGAGGAGGCTTTATTCGATAATACGGCAATCATAAAACCCTGGGAGATAGTGGCAAGGTTAAGGGTACTGGCGGGGTGCATCTTAAGGAGCTGGTCGAAGGCTGGTTTTCTTCTGCAGAGGGTGACACGCTTGTCTGAGAACCAAGTATTGGCCGGCTTAAACGATGTCAAGGTTTTGAGTTTGAGAGGAGCATGTTGCTCAAGCATCGGTAGGAGGCTCTGGGGACCGTGGTCTGCAAGGTCTTCCAGACTATCAGGGAAGGAATGAGGGGAGGCAAGGAGCGGCAGTAGAGTGGGGCTTGAGAGTCTTGTGGGATAGTTTACAAGTACTTCTAGCCAGTGTCTTGTTGCGCACAGGGGAGGTGATCGGGACAAGTTTGGGATTCAGTAAATTAAATTCTATTAGGTGGTAGTCAGACCAGGGCACTGAGCTGATGTCTGATATCATGATGGAGGTGTAACTGGTCAGTATCCAATCTTGGGTACATCCCCGAGTGGGGGCAGAGGCAAGTTGGGCAAAGTTCATGTCCTGGAGCGACTGGTTCAGTGAAGCAGCTCTGTTATCCGCAGGATCATTGTAGCCCAGATTGAAGTCTCCCAGTATTATGCATTTGGTAGCCGGTTTGAAGAGGGGATGACTAAAAGAGTTGGGTTGGCGATAAACGAGGAGCATGTTGTAGGTGGCTTGAGGTTTAATCGATAGTTTTAGTAGTAATGTTTTGTAGCCTATGATGGAAGGAGAGGGATAGCTGCAGATATGGAGTGAGGATTTTGCAATAAGAGCAACGCCTTATCCAACTGAGTTGGTGCGGTCACCCTGAAGGTAGAGTAGCTAGTCGGAATGGCAAGTGTGAGCAGAGGCCTAGAGGCACTATGGAGCCAAGATTCTGCCATGGGTAGAATGTTGAGTCGCTTATCAATGATAAGATTGTGTATCCCGATGGCATGTGTGCCCAGGGAGCATACTGTGATTAGTGCGCCGTTGAGTGTGGAACCCTGGTCAGCCAAAGTAGTGGGGGACAGGCTAAATGAAGTAGGGAATGGGAAGGACATAGGGGGTGACTCATTCAAGAGGAGAGTCTTGATCTTATGGTCTCATCCAGAATAGGGTAAGAGGGGCTGTATGGTACTGTACTAGGCATTTTATGGAGCGTATGCTGAAGAGTCTCTTAGTGGGCTAAAATTGGCTCCAACCATAGAAGTGCACAGTCAACAGGTGAGTGATGTCTTGGTGCAGGTTGAGGAAGAACAAATTTCTTACCTGCTTGAGGATCTGTGCCTGGGACCAACCAGTGGAATGACCAGCTCTCTCCTGGGCTACCTCGCTGCAGCAGTCATCTTTCTGAGTAGATCCTTGGAACATTGCAGATCTCCAGCGTATGCCACAAGTTGCCTACTCCTGCATTTCCAGCCATCACACTCTAAGAGAAGCTGTGCTAGATCTGCTTCTGTGTTTGATGTGGTACGATTGCTTGACTGTGATGACTTTCGTTGGAACACTCCTTCGATCCTGTCCAGCCAATCATTCCCAAAAAAGTGTGGAGAGTGCATCATTCGGCAGTATGTCCGCGATGTCATAAGGCATCAACAGGTTGCTTTTCAGTGTGGCAATTAAAAACATCAAGGATCAGATGCCATACCAAAGAATAATAGCAATAGAATTGAATATAATGCGTCAAATAAAAATGACCATAGTGAAATGCAAAGTAAAATAAGTGCAAATCATATATAAATCATAAATCACATTAGGTCCCAAGACAAAAACAAGAACAAAATTGAAAACACAGAGAAAATGTGGAGGTACAAAAGAAAAAATGTAAACACCAGGTTCAGTTTCATGACATTTCATGAGTATACCCTCACTCCTGCTAACCAAGTCAGACATGTTAGCATGGAGTAAGTAATTTTTATTATTGATGGAGTACGTGCACCATGAACACAAATCTATAAGTGAACCTGCCACCAGTGAATATACTGGCTGAGTTAGTATGATACCAAACAATGCTCCACTATGAATGCTTAGAACAGAGCGTTTTAATGTCATGAAACTGAAACCGTTGCCATTTTTTCTTTTGTACCTGCAAATTTCTCTATACATTGTCAATTTTGTTGTTTTTGTTTCGTGGCCTACTGTGATTTATATATGATTTATGCTTATTTTACTTTGCATTTCACTAAGTACATTTTTATTTCACGCAATCTCATGCGATTATATTCAATTCTATTTCTATTATTCTTTGGTACGGCATACTGAGCCTTGATTCTTGATGTTTCTAATTGCAACACCGCAAAATAATGTGTTGATGCCATATGACATTGCTGACGTACTGCCGAATTATGCACCCTCCTCTCTTTTTGGGAATGATTGACCGACTTCGTGGCATATGGTTACCAGAACCTGTACCAGGTATGTATTTCCGGTTATAATTTCTTTTTCGTATTTTCTGATCTATTCATTGCTTTTTGATATAATCACTGCTGATATGAATGGTTGACATTGTGATGAACAGATGATTGAGTTATGCCCTGATGAAGGACTATGCTAAAGTCTCAAATGCATTGGCATTCTGCGCATCTGCACGAATAAGCAACTATTTTTGTTGTTGACAACTCATTACTGTCATGAAACATGAATAAATATTTTTGAAGTTTTAAGCAAAACCACCAAGTGGATCTCAGAGAGTGCAGCCCTCACTGATGGCTAGATAGCCTTGGTCCTTTTTTTCCCAGTCCTATTCTTGTGCCCAGAACAGAGGCACAAATCAGAGGGTTTGCACCCCACTCACATACTTTCCTTATTAAGAAAGTATTTACTGAAAAAGTTTTATTAAAAGGAAACAGACATATTTAGCAGTGCCCACTCACCAATCATAATTCTGGGTCTTCAACTGGAAGCGGACTGGAACAGATTTCTGTGCACTGTGACCAACCAAAACTAAATCGTGTTGCCAAAAGTGACATTGTCACGACCCTCGCCCAAAACCCCCTCTGGCAAACCCATTGGCCAGGTGGAGTCAGGACTCGGGCCTCTAATGCCTGGCATCCTCTTCAAAAGCCCTCATGGGGCCAGTCCTGGCGCCAGGCTCATACACCATGAAAAACAATGTGCTTGGGAACTACTTTATTGTATTGTCAGCCAACATGGAGGAATCCACATAGCTTGGTTCCTAAGAACCAAGCTATGCGGTCTAGTGTTTTGGGTGTGGTAGCTAGGGACTACTTTACCTGGACTATTTTGTTGGGGCTATTTAAACCACACCTGAGCAAGACAACACGCTTCGCGTTACTTTGCAGCTTGCAACGTGACGCTCACCGTATCCAGCTATTCCCTCAAACCTCGGAGAAGCAGAACCTGCAAGGAGACAAAAGGAACATCATTAGCAGCAACATCTTACCTGCAGTCTTCATCTTTAAACACTCGCAGCTACTGGGAACAGCTTCTTCGAATCTGCACGCCTCTCGGACAGAACGACCTGAAAGAGGAAGATAGAGGCAACATTAAAGAAAGCAGTAGAGACATTTACAAATTACGAACTGCTCAAAAGGCTTACCTAGCTGGTCGCCTCTCGGGTGGCACCACTCCGGACATTCCACTCGCGCTGAAGAACACCGCGACCTACAAGGAAGGAAAGAACAAGTTACTTCTTACCTGGTAACGTTCTTTTGATTGGATGTTCCTCCAACGTATTCCGCATCTTAGATGTATTCCATCCAGCTTTGCTGCTCTTCGGAAATTTTTTCGGCAGAGGGTGCTGTGCGTCGATGTCGTCGAGTCGATAGTCCCTCGAGGGCCTCCGTCGAGGGCGACTTCATCGGATGTATAAGTAGCACGCACGGCGCCCGTTTGCCTCAGTTGATTTTCCCCTCTTTTGTATCTGTGATCTTGTACTGTGTAGATTGTGCCGGCAGACAGGTATCAGCCTTGCGAGATCTGAGATGGCAATAACCCAGAAAAAATCTACAGAGGGGTAGGTTGGGAGGGCGATGAGGAATACTTTGGAGGAACATCCAATCGAAAGAACGTTACCAGGTAAGAAGTAACTTGTTCTTCGAGTGGATTGTGTCCTCCAACGTATTACTCATCTTAGATAGGCTCCCAAAGCAGTATTTTGCATAGTTCCTCTGGAGGAGGGGCAGATTTTTTTACATTTTTATTGCCTTTAGATGGCAGAATAAAGCACTGCTTTTCCAAAAGTTAACTCCCTAGACTGGGAAGCATCCAGGTTATAGAATTTTGAGAAGGTGTGAAACGAAGACCAAGTTGCTGCTTCGCAAATGGACCTTATAGGGACACCTCTTAGAAGGGCTGTGGAAGAGGCGATGCCCCTGGTGGAATGAGCTCTTAACCCTTCTGGTAGGTCTTTTTGTGCTAGTCTGTAGCATTCTGAAATGCAAAGCACGATCCAGCGTGAAATTGTTTGTTTTGTTACTGATTGACCCAGTTTTCTTCCAATGTAGCCTATAAACAACTGGTTGTCCACTAAGTCTAGAAAGCCTAGAGATGTAAAAGCTTAAAGCTCTTTTAGGGTCCAGTCTGTGAAGTCCTTCCTCCTCCTTAGAAGGATGAGGTGGAGGATAGAATGAGGGTAAAACAATTTTCTGATTTAAATGAAATTCAGATATTACCTTCGGTAAAAATGATGGTTTAACCCTCAACACAACTCTGTCCTTATGGAACACAGTATAGGGGGGCCCAGAAGATAGTGCCTGCAATTCGCTCACTTTTCTTGCTGATGTTAGAGCAACTAAAAAGGCTGTTTTCCATGTTAATAATCTTAATGGACACGTGTGCATAGGCTCAAAAGAGGCACACATTAAGAATTTTAATACCAAATTTAGATCCCAAATCGGTACTTGAAATGGGTGAGGAGGAAACACATTAGTGAGACCTTTTATGAATTGTGTTATCAAAGGAATTTTGAAGTAGGAGCATTCTTCCGATGAGCGCTTGAAGATGGAAAGCGCCGCAAGGTAACCTTTTATTGTTCCGATATTCAGACCTCTATGTGCTAGGGTCAGAAGGAAAGATAGTACTTCCGGAATAGAACATAGAAAAGGATCGACATTCTTTTCCCTGCACCATTTGCAAAACCTTTTCCAATGGCAATGGTACACAGACTTTGTTGCTGGCCTTCTTGCCGAAAGCAACACCTCCATATCATCATCTGGAAGGTTCCAATCCCTGTATCTCAGCCTTTCAGATACCAAGCATGAAGGTTGAGTGTTCTGACCTCTGGGTGGAGAACCTGACCTTCCATTTGAGAGAGAAGGTTCTCTCTCTGAGGAAGACGTACTGGAGGACAGATGGACATATCTAGGAGGTCCGGATACCACGTTCTCCTGGCCCAATCCGGACAATTAGGATCATGCGGTTCCCAAAGCGTCCCAGCCTCCTGATGACCTGAGGAATGACGGGAATCGGAGGGAACGCGTACAATAGTGGGAAATTCCAATCCACCACGAACGCGTCCCCCAGGGCTCCTCTCGGGGGAAATTCCCTTGAGCAATACCTTTTGCATTTTCGGTTGGTACCGGTTGCGAATTGGTCTACCTGAGGGGTTCCCCAAAGGGCAAAGATCTCTTGAATGACTTCCTGAGCAATTCCCATTCGTGGGACACCGTGCTCTGCCTGCTCAGAGCATCTGCCGTCATATTCTCTTCCCCGGCTAGATGAATTGCCGTTAAAGAGATTCCCTCTTGAATCGCCCAATACCAGAGTTGCAATGCCTCTCTGCACAGGGGTAGTGACCCCACACCACCTCTTTTGTTTAGGTAGAGGATGGGCACTATGTTTTTCCGTCATTATCAGGACATTCTTTCCCCTGACAGATGGCAGGAAGGCCTTCAGCGCTAGTCTGATTGCCCTCAGCTCCAAAAGGTTGATATGTAGTTTGGACTCCGATGGAGACCAACGACCGTTAATTGTCAAATCATTGGCATGTGCTCCCCACCCCAGGAGTGAGGCGTCTGTCACTACTGTGATCTCTGGCCATGGTTGCCAAAAGGGCTCTCCCTTTAAGATGTTCTCTGCACAGGTCCACCATAGAAGGTCTTGTCTGACCTTGTTCGGAATCTGAAGAAGATCCGTCATTTGACCCGAGAACTGGGACCACTGGGTTTTTAGGGCCCATTGAAGGGATCTCATTCTCAAGCGTGCCTCTGGCACCAGAAAAATGCAGGATGCCATGAGACCGAGCAACCTTAAAAAGTCGGAAGCCTGGAGATTTTGGGCATTTTGGAATTTGGAAACCATCTGAAGAATGTCTTGAGCCCTCGACTTGGGAGGCGAGCTCTTTCCCAAGGACGTGTCTAATACAGCTCCTGTGTACTGAAGCTGTTGGGAAGGCGTCATCTGTGACTTCTTGAAATTGAGGGAGAAGACCAGTTTGTGGAGGAAGTGGCAGGTGACTTTCAGATGATCCAGTGCTTGCTCGGCAGAGCACGCTCTGATCAACCAATCGTCCAGGTAGGGGTAGACATGATTCCCCCCCCTCTCCTGAGGTGCGCTGCCGCCACTACCATTAACTTGGTGAAGACCCTCGGGGCGGAGGTCAACCCGAATGGCAGAACTCGAAACTGATCGTGTGAGTCGCCAACTACGAACCTCAGGTATTTTCTGTGTTTGAAATGAATCGGCACATGAAAATAAGCAGCCTGGAGGTCCAATGACACCAACCAGTCCTGGAGTTGAAGGGCCTGAAGGATCTGAGATAGGGTAACCATCTTGAACGTGTCCTTCCTGAGGAACTTGTTCAAGTTTCTTAAGTCCAAGATGGGTCTCAGTCCTCTGTCCTTTTTGGGGATCAAAAAATACGGGGAGTACCAACCCTTGTTCCTCTCCGCTGCAGGTACTGGTTCTATAGCACCTTTCTCCAGCAGGGTTAGGACTTCCTGCTGTAGGAGCGGGTTTGAAAGTTTCAACGGGTTTCTCCCTGGTGGATTGTTTTGAGGTTGCTTTAGAAAAGGAAGGCAATAGCCTTGGGCTATTATTTCTAGAGCCCAAACATCTGAAGTAATGGCTCGCCATTCTTGCAGATGCTGCGACAGCCTGCATCCTACAGGTGTTTTGTGGTGCAAGTCCTCAAAGTGGCTTTGTGGCGGATGTTGCAGCTGCTGATGACAAAGAGGCTGCAGCTGGAGCTGGCTTAGAACGTTTTCCTCGTCCACCACGAGGGGCCTTTCTTTGGCCCCTTTGACTGGCCATTCCTCTCGTCTTCCCGTATGAGGTGTAATAACGATAGGATCGTCCCCTCCATGATTGCCCTTGCGCACGAAAAGACTGAGGTTGCCTAATAGCAGCTCCTAAGGATTTTGCCGCTGCTTTTGAGGTCTGCATCCTCTCAAGGCTCTCGTCAGCCTTGTTGCCAAAAAGATGAGACCGGTCAGGAGGCGGTTCTGTACATCCGGTGCAAAACCCGACTTCCGTAACCACGCAAACCTGCGCATTACCGTGCTAGTGCCCATGGACCACTTTACACTATCCGCAGTGTCCAATCCAGATTGAAGGGATTCCTGCATGGCCTCCTTTCCATCTCAAACCATGGCTAGGAATCCTTCCCTTTCTTCCTCTTCTGGTATGTGCTCCGCCGCCATTACAATGCACTCCCATAGAGTGTACAAAGATTTTGCCAAGGCACATGTGGCGTTGGCAGATTTTAATGCCATGCTCCCGGCTGAAAATACCTTCCGTGCCCAACCGTCCACACGCTTATCGTCCCTGTCTGGAGGGATATAAGGGTACGGAAGTTTGTTGGAAGCTGTGGCTGCCTGTATGACCAAACTCTCGGAGTTGGATGTTTTGACAGATAGCCGGGTCGCTACTGGCTGGGCGGTATTTTGATGCGAGGGATTTATTGACCGGAGGAATAGAATCCGGAATTTCCCAATTCTTGGCCACCCTGTTCTGTAAGGCTACATGAAAAGGTAGTACTGGGTCTTCAGTGGGACCGTGGTCCAATATGTCTGTTAAATCGTCCTGGACGAATTGGGCTGGTGGTCTAGCCCATCCCAAGTAATCTACCACCTTGGTCATTAACTGACGGTAAGATGGACTGGCATGCTCTCCTGGATCTTGTATACCGAAGTCATTCTCAGGAGAGGTGTCAATGCCACTTGCATTGTGCAAAGACTCCACCAAATCCCCCATTCTGCTTTCCTCTGAGATCAAGCATTCTGGGACATTTGGGGTGCCATACTCCAATCCAAAAGGTACATTTTCCTCCTCGGATCTCCCCTGTTCCTCAAAAATTGAAGTCAATGATTTGAAAAACTCCTTTCTAGGGAGAGGCTTGAAAACCTTCTCTGGGAGAGGAGGAGGAAGAGGTGTAGTACCAGGCTCTGAAGGAATTACATGTTTTTTAACTTGTTCCTTCTCTTTTTCTGGCTGCCCTGGCTTGGTTGGAGCCTTTGGCGCAGAGGGTTTCGGCGGCACGTCGATAAAGGCGTTGACGGCGTCAAAGACATCGTGGTCGTCGACAGGGTCTGCTTCGAGGGCGTTTCTCCTTTGAGGTGTGAAAGGTCTCGGACGGCGTTGGTGACCTTGAGCGATCGACTCGACTCGAGTGTTTTTCGCTCTGCGTCCTGGAAGGTTCCCTATCCTTCCTTTTACGATCACCCGGGCTCGAGGGCGCGCAAGTGTCGGAGCGATGACGCTCCCGGCCGGCTTCCGAAGAAGGCGCGGACCGAGGCTTCGCTTTCTCAAACACCTCCATCATTTTGACCCTAAATGCTTCCCACTCTTCGGAAGACAAATGTTTTGTGGGGAAATCCACCAGGGGGCGCAGAGATGGACTGACGCATCTCCGCTCGTCTCCCCAGCAGGGCACAGATCGCGGGACCTGAGCCCCCCCCCCCCCCCGACGCCCCAGGAGTGAGGAGCTGGCACCACCCCCGCCTGTATGAAGGTGGCGGGCGCCCCTAGCCCGAATCTGAGCCCCCGAGGTGGAACCGATCCGGGATAGAAGCCCCTCCCCCCTGCGGCGCCGCGGCTCTGCGGAAATCTACGGTGAGCCCGGGCCTGAGTGAGGCCTGCAGAGGGCCCTGGCGACCCCGGCCGGCGGCTCCCCCCCCCTGCCTGGTACAATCTGGTGGTGGCGATACGCTCCTGGGGGCAGACGCGGCTGATCCGGGTGCTAGAGATGAAAGCACAGTGAAACGGGAGGCCAGGACGAGGCCTTCGCCAAAAGGAGCGGGGGAACACCCATTGGAGTAAGCGGATCCTGGTGAGCCCGTGCAGGGTGAATTGAGGGTCCGGGTGGCGGCGCCAGCAGTGCGCAGGAGGTGGGCCTCTCACGGGCCTGAACGCGCAACGCACGGACTCCCTCAGGCCGAGTGGCGCACTCGAGCCTAGGAGGTAAGGAGGTCCGGGCCTGGGCTGGGCAACCCCCGAGAGGGTTATCAAGGTTGGATGCAGGAGAGAGGCTGAGGTGAGCCCCCGGTATACACTTGGGCAACGGGGCGTCCACCTAACAGTGCAAGCCCCAGGCAATCTGAAGGGGCATATGGAGCCCCGTTGAAAGAGATCACCCCCAGCAGGCCGCATAAAGGGATAGGCACGGGACCTTGAGTCTTCTCCTCCACGCGTCTAGCCCCTGGAGTGTCAAACTTTATCACTGATTCGACGGAAGTGAAGTTGAGCTGTTCAAGGAGTGTGAGGCATGGGGGGAACCCTGCAGAGGAGGAAACCTCACCTACAGGAGGAAACTGGTCGGAGACTCGGACCCCCCAGAGCTGAGTCGCTGCTCCTTGCCCCAAGGCAGACACTGGCCCCCACCTCCGGTAACGCTGTCAGCGATTGAGATAAGTAGGCCGTCTGGGATACAAACATTTGGGGGAAGCCCCCGTAGAGCAGGTATGCTTGGGGAGGGCCTATGAACTGGAGAGAATCCTTGCAGAAGTTTCGTCGCACGCCTCCCGAGCCCCTGACGCCCCCTGAAATGGCGGCCCATACGCAACAGGAATCGGCGGATGCAAGCACAGTCACCAGGGGTATGGCGGCCCTTCTGGAAGAAATTAGAGGCTTCAGGGCGGACATTACCCTACGACTGGACACCTTAGACAAAAAGGTGGGCAATATAGATGGCAGGGTCCAGGCATTGGAGAACACTACAGCCTCGAGCGACGTCTTCGAGACACAATTTGACATGCGCCTGTCGGAGCTCGAGAGAAGAGAAGAGAAATGTTCCTTAAAAATGGACGATTTGGAGAATAGGGAATGCCGCTGTAACTTACGTTTCCTAGGCTTCCCGGAACACGATGGTGAAACGCAAGCAGACATCATCAAGGCCGTCAATGCGGTAATTGGAGTGCTATTTGAGGGGGCCAACACCAACGAACCCACCATTGACAGAGCCCATAGAGCAGGGGCATCCTCCAGAGGCCCCAGATCTGTTTTAGTCCGCTTTCACTACTTCTCCGAAAAAAATAGGATCCTCGAACTGGCTCGCAAGAAGGGCCCGGTGGAGTGGGAAGGAGCCCAGATCTCGGTATACCAAGACTTGTCGGCCTTCACCCTTGCAAGACGTCGCCTCTGCTCTCCGCTGACAAAGATGCTCCAATCCAAGGGAGTCCGATACAGGTGGGGGTATCCATTTTCACTCTCTTTTGAGTTCGAGGGCTACAAGTACGCCCTGATCACTGAGGACGATATCCAGAGAGTGTCGGGCGAGCTATTAGACAATCCAAGCCTGGAGATGGGGGACCAGGATCGTGAGCGATCCCCGACAGGCCCAAAAGGGAATAAAGCTCCGAAGGAAAGGCGCAGAGTTCGTGGCCAAAGGAAATTCAGGAGAGTGGCTCCAGCATCGCCGGCCCCCTCGAGTAGCTAAAGCGAGCTTCTGGTGCCCGACGAAGAAATTGACATTTGACTTTGTGAATGGAGGGTGATGTAACAGTCTGTGATTCGCATTGAACCCGGGGTTGGGGGGGCTCGAGTTGTGATTTATGAAGAGTTAATGAGCCCGGAGGGGGGAGACAATGGTAGCCTGGTTTGGGTTTTTGGATGATGCCACGAATCAACCAGGCGATTAGGGGGCAGGGGGGTGGGATGAGGGGGAGTTAGGTTGCTGGGGTTACAGTTATAGCGCGCCAAGTTTTGGGGTTTTTCTCGCACCCCGGGGGCTGTCTCGAGCCATCTGTGGGTTGCAAAAGCATTGTGGGAGCAACAACGCTTGCTGTTCTGAAAGTGGAGCTATGAGCCTCGACCTGTGCTCTAATGGATGATTCACTCCAATCCTTGACAGTGGGGTCATTGAATGTCTGTGGGCTTAACTCGCCTACAAAGAGGTCGCTACTCATGAGGGAATTTGTGAGGCTGCGGCTACATTTCCTCTTTGTGCAGGAGACCCATTGGGTTCAGGGGAAAGAGCCTAAGCTTAAGGCCAAAACCATAGACCAGGTGTTCACGGCCTCTATACAAGCAAAGAAGCGGGGAGTAGCTCTGTTGGTGTCCCCCGGGGCCCATTTTGGGTTTAAAGCTTCAAAGGCAGACCCGGAGGGTCGGTATCTCATGGTAAAAGGGGATGTGCAGGGCCGTTTGTTGACATTGGTTTGCATATACGCCCCAAACGAGGCGCAGGACACCTTTTGGGAAGGTATGAAAGGGACAATAATGGCATTCTCTGAGGGCACCCTTCTGGTGGGGGGGGATTTCAATATGGTGCTTTGTCCCGAGCGGGATAGGAAGTCTGTAAATCCTTGCCCCAACATCCGTCTCCATAGGAAGCTGGCGTTGGCCTTTCAGGAAGTGAATGGGGTGCTGGGTTTGTGTGACACTTGTATACCTGAGAAGGGTCGGAACCCCGATTATACATTCTATTCAAAGCCACATGCTGTTTTCTCGCGCATAGACTACATCCTGGTGGACTCCTCACTGCAGGGAGAGGTCTCGAGCTCAGGAGTAGAGACCGTCCCCTGGACGGACTAAGATATGGTAAAGATTAGGATCGGCCTTCCCCCCACCCCGGCAGCTGGATCCCGGTGGAGGTGTAACGACCTCCTCTTGCAAGACAGGGAGATACGTCAATCCCTCCTGGCAGCCATAGAAGACTACTTTACCCTTAATGACAACGGGGAGTTCGGCACCATGGGAGTATGGGAGGCATTTAAGGCAACTATTAGAGGCACCCTTATTGGTATTGGGTCTGGGAGAAAAAAGGAGAGGGACCGTGAAGAGAAATTGTTGAAGGACAAGATAGAGGCTATTCAACCGGGGGGGGAAGTTGAAAACACAGATGTTTCCTGGGAAGTGGGAGGAACTGCAGGGGCTGCGAGCTAAGTTGGCTGATCTTCAAGTGGGACAAACGGAAAGGAAGCTCTCATTTTTGAAACAAAAGTATATGGAAAAGGGGGAAAAGGGGGAAAAGGGGGAAAAGGCGGATAAGATATTGGCCTGGAGACTTCGTGAACTTAGGAATAGCAGGAGGGTGAATTCAATCCACACCCCGGAAGGGGACTCGACCGCGAGGGACACCAAGATAGCAGAACAATTTAGGCTATATTATGAAAAATTGTATTGCTCAGAATATTCGGGGGATGGGAAAGACGTTGACAGATTCTTGGACTCCCTCCCCGTCCCGGGCCTTCTCCCCGATAAAGCCGAGGCGCTAGAATACCCCATTTCCCCAGAAGAAGTAATAGATACTATATCCTCTTTAAAGAGCGACACTGCCCCGGTAGACGATGGCTTTACAGTTAAGTTTTATAAGACCTATAGGTCTACGCTTGCCCCATTCATGGCTAAGATGTTCAATGCTGCGCTGGACCAAGGCACTCTCCCACCCACGATGAGGTCAGCTTTAATTGTAGTCCTGCCTAAAGAGGGCAAGGATCCCACATATTGCCAATCCTATCGCCCCATATCCCTCCTTAACACCGACGTTAAAATATTGGCCAAACTCCTAGCGAATAGACTGGCAAAGCTCCTCCCTACCCTAGTACATGGGGATCAGGTGGGCTTCATTCCGGGGCGCCAGGGGTCAGATAATATAAGAAAAACCCTCGACCTTATGCACGAGACATCTAGACAGGGAGTGGAAGGGTACCTCCTCTCACTAGATTCAGAAAAGGCCTTTGACCGCGTCGAGTGGCCTTATATGGGCAGGGTTCTCCGAAAGATGGGCCTGGGAGACAATTTCTGTGGGTGGGTCGCGGCACTATATAATGCTCCCTCGGCGAGAGTGTTGATTAACGGAGGCACTTCAGAACCCTTTTCTATTTCTAGGGGCACCCGGCAAGGATGCACCGTCGCCCCTATTGTATGCTTTGGCAATGGAACCCCTAGCCATAGCGGTTAGGAACGACCCGGAAATCACGGGAATACGGTGCGGAGAGTGTGACTTTAAACTCTCCCTATTTGCAGACGACATACTGAGTTACCTAACCAATATTCAAGAATCCCTACCCCGGCTGTTCGATCTCATACACCACTTTGGTTCCTTCTCTGGGTTGAGGATTAACACATCTAAATCAAGTATCATGCCCATGGGCCCGAGGGATCGAGACATCGGAAGCAATACCGATATTCTGGGGGTCAGAATTGAACGAGAATCCACTAGGTACCTGGGCACCACCATCCCCAGAGATCTATCACAACTATACCAGTGCAACTTCCCAGGGATCCTCGCCCAGGTCAGTAGCGACCTCAAAAGATGGGCACCCCTCACGCTTTCTTGGCTGGGGCGCATGGTCACGGTGAAGATGAATGTCTTGCCACGCCTCCTCTACCTTTTCGCAGCTCTTCCCGCTGTGATACCCGAGACCTTTTTCGAGGTGCTTCAGTCCCGTATCCTCCATTTTATTTGGAGGGGTAGGAGGCCGAGGGTTAAGACCTCCACCCTGACTCTCCCAAAGTTTCATGGTGGTTTTGGACTCCCCGACTTCCGGCTTTATTATAAAGCAGCTCAGCTCAGGGTGATGTTGGAGCATATGCGGGACGACATGGGAACATACTGGACATATGTTGAGGACATTCACGCCCACCCGAAAAAAGTTAGGGATTTCTTTTGGGCCTCTCCTAAGGTTCTCCCTTTTCAGCTCAGAACGCATCCTACCCTGGCAGCCCTGTGGGCGCTATGGAAACCCAGTAAAGCTAATAAACAATTGTCCACTTGGCCTTCCCCGCTGTCCTCGCTCTGGGGCCCCCCCATCGACCTGGGCACAAGGGGTTTCCGAGACACTCAAGCCTGGTCAGATATGGGCTTGGAAAGAGTCTCCCAGCTCTCACGTGAAGAGGGCTTCATAGAGTATGATAGCCTGATCGAGGCTCTGGTAGATAGACCCCCCACGGTCTTCGAATACCTACGATTGAAGGGGATATTGTCCCAACCTCGGTGGTCCGAACAGCTTAGTCGCCCCCTCACTCCATTTGAATCTATACTGGCTAAAAGTACGTCACGAAAGGGATTGTTGTCCAAGTTTTATGGTGTATTGATAACGTCAGACCTAGAGGGCAGACAACCCTTCAAACGCATATGGGAAGAGAGGTTGGGGATGCCATTGGATGATCATACCTGGAGGGCTGTTTTTAAATGTATCTTCACGGGTTCCCTGTATACGGCTGCCATGGAACATAGCTTTAAAATCCTCCACTCTTGGCATCGTCCCCCGGCCTTGTTGTCCAAGATGTTTCGGGATGTGTCCCCCTTCTGCCCTAGGGGCTGCCACCAATGGGGAACCTGGTTTCACATGTGGTGGGGTTGTCCGGTTATACAGGTTTACTGGTCGGAACTACTTAGCTGGATCAAGGATATTGAGGGGTTCGGCCCGTCCCTACACCCGTTAGAAATCTTACTGGGCACCCCCTTGCCGGAGACGGAAGCAAATGTGTATCCCAAGGTCATTGGTGCCATGCTGCGAGCAGGGAGGTTGGCGCTCCCTCAAAAATGGAAGAGCGTCTTGGCCCCCTCCAAGGAGGAATGGCTCTGCAAACTCAGGGTGATATTTTCATATGAAAAACTTACTGCAATAGCAAATGATACCATGACTGATTTTGTACAAGAATGGGCTGCAGTTCCTTTGCATGATGACTGTGTTTCCATGCACTTGTAGAAGGGATATTGAGCTGGATTGAACATGGTACACTTCCTCATACCCCTCATAGACCCGGTCTAGCCTTTGCTCAATTGTTTCTCAGTTGCACCCCACTGTCTCAAGTGATACTCTTAATAATCAAGTGGTTAGCAAGTGTTCTCCCCTATATTTCAATAAGTTCGCAACACCTCTAAACTTGGCATGTTAACCGTTTGGGGGGGTGGGGTTGGAGGGGCAAAATGGGAAAGGGAGTTAAGGTAAAGTAAAAGAAAATGCTACTGACAATGTGATTCATATTGCTGTTTTTGCCGGTTGGGTCGGCCATCCTGCCCAACCTTATTTGTTTATTGTCAATAAAAACAAATTTGAAAAAAAAATGTTTTGTGGGGCATTTCATTTTCGGAGACTTGTCTGACGACGAGGTGGAGGGAGATCTATGGCGTCGTTTCTTCGACTTTTTCGACGAAGACGACGAGCAATGAGAATCGCTTCGAGATCTGGATCTATGCCTTTCGCGTCGAGGAGATTTTTCCCCATGGGGTCTCGACTCGACGCTAGAGGCTTTCCGATCCTTCCGACCTACCTGTAGCTTTCCTCTCCTTTCTCGCAAGGCCTTTCCCGTCATCGCCTGACACTTCGAACAGGCCTCCATGTCGCGGCCTTCCCCAAGACACCACAAACACTCGCAGTGTGGATCCGTGATCGACATTTTTGAGCCGCACGACTTGCATTTCTTAAAACGTGATCTCGGGGTCGCGGTCGGCTTCAATAACGAGGACATAATTACTTCTCGTAATATTATATTTCCTGACAGAACTCGAGGCGCGCCGAATGTCTGCAGCAACATACTGCAGAAAAATGGAACTGAGGCCAACGGGCGCCGCGCGTGCTACTTATATACCCGATGACGTCGCCCTCGACGGAGGCCCTCGAGGAACTATCAACTCGACGACATCGACGTACGACGTCCTCTGCCGAAAAAATTTCCGAAGAGCAGCAAAGCTGGATGGAATACATCTAAGATGAGGAATACGAAGGAGGACACAATCCACTCGAAACACAGGTTAGCAAAGGCAAGACTTTGCTGCGCATAGCGCTCACTTACCGCATCATAGCGCTCTTAATGAGCCATCATTTTTTTTATACAAGTATTTCTATTAGATTTTCCAATGTGTAAAACAGAGACCAACAGTGGTAAACAGTCCGGTAAGGTGCCATATGAATTCATTTGACCGTAATAAGCAAAACAATAGGTCCCATTATGAATTGGTTAAACGATAATCAACCCTCCCCCCGCCTCATTTACAACCCCAATTTCATAGACTAGCTTAAGTACCCATAAACATCATATGAGGGTACGATCGGGAAGTACTTTGCCTGTAGCAGAGCGTTCTATCGTAGGTTTCTCATTGTAGAACTTTACAATTTAATGCTTTCCCCAATTCTTCTCCCCGTCAATATTTGCTGTAGCGTTGAGAGACCCTTAAGTTCTTCCGAAGTCAGAGTAGGTGACAACACTGTTCGTCTCAACACCTTGTATCCAGAACTTAGTTCGATATTGACCACGCTTCATTAGCTATAGTGCATTAAATACCTTTTGTGATTGTGTAAATCCAACCTTTGTCACTATAGATGCTACAGCATTTGAACTCTAGGAAGGAAGTTGGAGTAACCTAAGATCTGATACCTCTATACTCTGAGTGGGGGGGAGGGGGTAAATAGGTGAAGAAAAAAGGAGCGTAGAAAGGGAGGAAAAGAAAGAGAGAAAAAAATAAAATAAAAACCGAAACGGTTATTATCTGGACCAGTGGCGTACCTTAGTGAGAGTAGATTAATACGGTCACATAACATATCAACCTTATACCTTATCATTTTAACATTGTTTCAAAAAATAACTGAACTTTTAACCAACTTTATATCTTCAAAAACAATTTCACATATAGCTGTTATAGAGGCACCCATTATATCTTAGTGCACGTCATTTTGGGGCCCCTCTATCAGTCTTTGGCACTACTGTGGTGGTATAGCTTCCAGTAGTATCTTAGTTTTAACTGAAGCTGTACAACAAGTGAGTCCCAGTTCATCTAACGTGAATACTCCGAAGTAGGTGTGGCTTGAAGTAGTAGGCTTCTCTATCTTTCACGAGGTCATGAAAGGGTGACCATGTGGTGAGGAACCGTTGATATCTCCCTGAGTTGAGGGCGCATATCTTTTCCATGGCCATTACTCCCCAGATCTTGACCCACCACCAGGCTGTCTGTGGACCTGCCTCGTTCTTCCAGTTCTGGGCAAGGGTCATTCGTGCTGCAGATAGCAGATGGGTGATTAGGGTAGCATTGGGCCCTGACATTGCATATTTTCCTTCTATGGGCACTCCCAGTAGAATCGATTTTGGAGACATTGGTAATTCTACCCCTGTGATGTCTTTGATGTGGCTCAGAATTTCCTTCCAGAACCTGTTTGCTTTAGGGCATGACCACCACATGTGGAAAAGGTTGCCTCTCTCTCCACATTTCCTCCAGCAGTTTGGGGAGTAAGACCTATTGATTTTGTGTATCCTGTGGGGGGGACAGGTACCATCTGCAGCAGAGTTTATAAGCTGATTCTTTGATCGTTGTACATCTGGAGGTACCCTGCGCTCTTGCCCATATTTGATTCCATTCCTGCTCCGTTATGGGTTCGTCCATATCTCTTTCCCCAGCTCACTTTGTATGGGAGCACGTCTTCCACGTGACCCTTATTGAGTAACCTATATAGTCTGGTCACTCCCTTCGATATCTGACCCATCTGTATGGTCAGTTCGAGACCTGAAGGAGACCTTGTGCCTGCCTGTTTCACTGCTGGGTGGGTTATCCAATGCCTGAGCTGTATATATCTATCTATAACGTTCTTTTTCGTCCAGGCCGAATTTCCGTTGGCATTCTGTGAAAGGCAGTGGGGAGCCATTACTGTAAAAGTCATGCAGAGTCAGTGCGTCGGCTCCGGCCCATCCTGCCCAGAACTTTGTTTGAAGGCCTGGAGTGAAGTCCTGGTTATGCATGAGCGGGGCGTAAGGACCCAACCCCAGTGGGATTCCTTTCCTTCTCCGGGCTTTGTCCCAGTTAAGCAGAAACAATTTAGTCGCTTACAGTAGGAGACCACCTTTCTCACGATCCCGGCTTTTCAGGCTTAACAGAGCTTTTAGGGGTATAGACGTGGCCGCTTGTTCAATATGACCCTATCCTTTGTAATTATCGGGGTTTGCCCATCTTAGTAACGGAGCCAGCTGCGCTGCCAGTATGTAACCGCTCATGTCTGGAACCCCCAGGCCGCCGAGGAGCAGCAGGCGAATCATGATGTGTTTCTGGACCCTTGGTTTCGCCCCCCGCCAGATGAATTTTAATATAGAGTTTTGCAGCTCTTTGATCTTCGCCGGGGTAATAAACAACGGGATGGCTCCCGCTACGTATAAGAGCTTGGGGAGGATTGTCATTTTCACTGCTGTGATTTGAGCGAACCACGACAGCTCCTGGGTTTCCCATTTAAGCATATCTTCCTGCCGCTGTTTCCATAGGCGGATTATATTTGCCTTGTATAGTTTGTTTGGGTCTCTCGTTAAGTGGATCCCCAAATACTCCAATGAGTCTTCCACCCAGGGGACTGGGAAATTCCTCTCCAGCTTCTTGATCACTTCCCCCTTCTCCGAAATGTTCAATGCCTTAGATTTTGCAAAATTAATGGCGAACCCAGAGATTTCTCAGAATTCCTGTAGTTGTGACATTGCTCGGGGCATTGTTACTTCAGGGTCTCTCATGAAGAGCATAATGTCATCGGCATAGAGCGCGATTTTATGGGTACTCTGGCCGAATTGCAATCCTCTGATTTCTGCATCCTGCCTGAACCTCGCGGCACACAGTTCCATTGCCATTGCAAATATTAGTGGGGATAGCGGGCATCCTTGACGTGTGCCTCTCCGAACTTTGATGTACTCCGAACTTTGGCCATTGAGGATGAAGCTCATCGACAGGAATTTGTAATTTGCTAGTACCATGCGCGTGAACTCCGGACCGCAACCAAAACCCTCCAGCACTAACTCCAGGTATCCCCAGTCCATACTGTCGAATGCCCATCTTGCGTCTAGGGCGGCCACTGCGATCGCTTGCTGTGTTTGTCTCCCCACGTCTATTACATTTATTGCTCTTCTCACATTGTCCTGGGTGAGTCGGCCTGTAATAAATTCTGCTTGGTCATCATGGATTATGCCCGGAAGGACCTTCATCAGCCTTTTTGCTAAGATTTTGGTGTATAGTTTCGCGTCTGTGTTCATCAATGCGATAGGACGGTAGTTAGAGCATTCCTGGTGGGCTTTCCCTGGTTTTAGAAGTATGGTCGTGGACTGCCCCATATCTGATGTTACCAGACCCTCTTCTCTGATTGTGTTGAAAAGCTTTGTCAGCGGGGCCAGAAGTTGTGTGCGGAATGTCTTGTAGTAGCCATTACTAAACCCATCCGGCCCAGGGGCTCTTTTCAACGGCAGGGCTGAGATTGCATCGTTTATTTCCTGCGCTGTTATTGGGCTACCTAGTTCTAATCTATCTTGCTCCGCAATATGTGGTAGGCGGGCTGAGCGGATATATGAGCGTTGTTGGTCCCGGTCCAGGCCCTCCCCGCACAGTAGAGCCTTGTGGAATTTCATCATTATTTCAATTTGTTCACGTTCCGCTGAGTGCGGAGTGCCGTTCTTGTCATGCGGTTGAGTAATGTAGTTTCGGGCCTTTCGTTTTCTCAATTGAGCGGCCAAAAATCTATTTGCCTTACCCCCATGTGTATAATAAGACTGTTTCACATTTAATAATGACTAGACAACTCGCGTGGTTGTGGTTCTCGAGCAAAGCTCAGATCTTCCTGAGTTCTCATAGGGATTTCCTTGTTTGTCGGGCCTTGTGTTGGGCTTCAGCTTTCTTCACCTCTACTTCCAGATGTTGTGTCACCAGGGCTCTGTTCCTATAGTATATTGCCGCTTGAGATATAAATTCCCCTCTGATTACCGCCTTCCCTGCGTCCCATACTCCCCTCCAGCTCACTTCCCCGTTGTCATTTTCTCTGAAATAGTTATTGATGACGTTTTTCATGTGGGCTCTTAGGGCTACATATTTCAGGAGGAGTTCATTTAATCTCCAGGGTGGCTTCTGTTTCTGCCCTCCCACTCCCCAATCCACCCCCACTATGACTGGGGCATGATCTGAGCAGTATTCCGCCCCTATTTCTACCGACATTATTTGAGGATAAACCAGGATCATATCTATCCTAGAATAGCCTAGGTGGACCGCAGAGTAATGAGTGTACTCTTTAATTTCTTCGTGGAAGAACCTCCAGGTCTCAATGACTTCCTGAAGAGTTGCCCTAGAGCAGTGGTATTCAAACTGTGGGTCGCGACCCCCTAGGGTCCGCGGGTGCATCCCAGGGGGGCCCTGAGAGCTCAGCATGAAAAAAGATTTTTTTTTTTTTTTTAGATTGGAAGAAATGGGCAGGGGTGGCCCACATGGGCATGAAACTGTCTCAGGCAACAATGAAAAAGTGGCCCACAGTTGTAAATGGATATTCATTCCTTTAGTCACAGACTGGGCCTCATTACTACTATGGCGGACCAGTAACAACCGTTGCTACCGTACCGCCATAGTAAGAGTTGTGCTCGTGGGTGCTTGACAGCCCCCGCCAGGTCTGACCTCAGCTCGTCGGATGCACCAGCACCGTTATTAACGGTGCTGGTGCATCCGAGCTCCCCCTTCCCATTTGAGCCATATGGGGCTCAAATGGGAATGGGGATCTACCGGCACCTTCGAAAGGGCAATTATCATGTCCGCCTAACTCGGCATGACCTAGTAATTGCCCATTCGCGGGTGCCAGACCCGGATGCAACTCCAGTGGCAGCCGTGCCGGTTTTACCGGCACAGCTACCGCCAGAGTAGTTATGAAGCCCACTGTTTCAATAGTACCCAAAGGGGTGCTTTGTGTTAAAATGTAAGTAAATTGTGATATATTCAGCAACAATGGTCAACATTACTAACTGCATAGTGGCCCCTCACCCATTATGGAGGAGCTAAGGAGCCAGCCCAGTGAAACAGTGAGCACTCCCTCAGCTGCTTTATCCAGCTAATGGAGTGCTCCTGGGCTGGCTGAACTGTCAAAGGGAAACACTGTTTCCCTTTGACAGTTCAGTTTAGTTCCCCAGCCGCACATGCTCACTGAGCCATGCAAGTGCTGGGGCGTTTTGCTTCGCCAGCATTGCATAGCTCATTGGAAATGCTGGCTGGGGCACTGCATGTCTGTATGTCCGAGGGGGAGCTCCTGCGCCTCCTCGCACATACGGACAGAGCAGCTGGAGCAGCACCCACACACAGGCCAATGCAGAAGGTACGTTTATGTTCATTGTTTTTATTTAAACATGTGTATGGATGCGTTATGAGTGAGTGTATGGTGATGGATGCTCATGTGAATGATAGAGTGATTGCTGTATGAATGTGCAGCGCCTTGCATATACACATAATCATGTTCATTGTGTTAGGACCAGTGGGGCCCAGGGGACAGGGATGGTATCTTTTTACGGGACATCTATCATTCAAAACCCTCTGCCTTGTCCACAAGGCTTTCTGGGGCCTCGGTCCAAAATACCTTCAGCTATTCCTCTGCAAATACCTCCCCTCTCGAGCTCTTCACTCCTCTACCTCCAACTCCCTCAGGGTCAGTCGTTTATCAAAGAAACGAGCTGGGGGTAGATCTCCGTCTTCGGCTGGGGCCTCCCTCTGGAACAGCGCCCTGCCACTCTAAAACTTGAGGAGAACCATCTTTCTTCCTGCACTTATCAGACCTACCCTGTCTGCTGCCTTAAACGTAGCACTTGCAAATTGCTGGCTGCACTACCACTGTTTGTTGCCTTTATTATTTATTTATTGTTATTTATCTGTTTCTCCTCTGCTTCGCACTTTCCACTTCTCCCCCCTTCCATGCACTTTTCCCCTCACACTTGCGCGTTCTCAATGTCACTGGGCCTAGTAAGATCGCTGTTTTATTCTCCTCTGTTCCCCTCCCTTGCCTTGTCACGCTCTGAAACACTTGTGTACGAGCGCGATAGAAATAAAATATCAATGCCTGCCCCCTGGACTCCCAGCAACAATTGCAAACTGTTTGGCTATTTACCCATTTTTTGTTAAAAGTATGCTCTACAATGCAACATTTTAACCTATTATTTAAAAAAAAATTCACAGGGGGAAACCCCCCCGAACCTCCCCTTAATGCCCCTCCACTTAAAAAAGATTCACCAGCCGCCACTGGCCCTCAGACTGTGTTGGGAACGGGATGGGGGAACCGAGGGACTATGGTGGGAGCACAATGGGCGGGAACCATGGGATAGTGATGGGAGCAGAGTGGGGAGAGCCCTGGGTGTGTGATGGGGTGGGGAGAGACCAGCGACTGGGTAGGAGTGGGATGAGGGAGCCCAGCGACTTTGATGGGAGCAGGTGACGGCGCGCAATATATACTGTCCATTTGGCATTTCTGGGGGGTCCCGACCTGCCCAAATTTTGCTCAGGGGGGCACAATTGTGACAGGCTCGTTGTGGATTTCGGTCTGAGCAGCACATCGTTCCTAGTCACCTGTTCTTTCAAGTTTTTGCTGCGTTTAAACGCAACAACAGGTCTAGGTACCAGTGTCTCTCCCTTTTCCAAGATTGGCCAGTTTCTCAAGACTATCTTCTTGATATCATTTGACAGATTGCTGAAGGTGTTTACAAAGATTATTTTGGAATCTTTCTTGGTTGCGGAATGTTCTTTATATTCCAATAATGACTCCCGATTGTTGTTGTTGGCCCTTTTGAGGGCGTTCCTAACTATCTAGTGTGGGTAGCCTCTTTGGTGTAACTTATTCTGCATCTTGACAGCTTCTTCGTTAAAGTCATCCTTCTTGGAACTATTCCTTTTAAGCCTCAAAAATTGACCCAGAGGGAGGTTGTCCCTTACATGTCTAGGATGTGAGCTACTGTAATGCAGCAGCAAATTTCTGTCTGTCGGCTTGTTGTAAGGTTTGACAAAGGTGCAGTTCTTTATGGGATCTACCATAACGGTAATGTCTAAGAATACAAGTTTGCTGGTGCTGTAGTTGGATGTAAATTTTAAGTATCTGTCTTGGCTGTTTATCCACACCAGGAACTCTTCAAGAGTTGTTTTTGGGCCAGACCAAATAACAAGGATGTCATCGATGTACCTTCGCCAGATACGTATGTATTTGAAGAAAGGGTCAATTATTTTCATGATTTTATTGACTTCGAAGGTTCCCATGTACAGGTTAGCTACACTAGGAGCTAGAGTAGCTCCCATGGCCGTGCCATGTATTTGCTGGAAAAATTCACCATTGAAATGGAAGTAATTTTCAATTAAACTAATTTCCGCACACCAGAGGATGAAAGAGATAGGTGTCGAACCAACTTCATGGTCAGAAAGGAGTTTTTCTTCCAACATTTCGATGGATATCCTCTGCGGAATACTAGTGTAGAGTGCTGTCACATCTAACCCTAGTAAGATTTCAATATTAGGGTCAAAAGGTAATCCTTCCATTTCTTTTATTATTTGTGTAGTGTCCTGAACATAGGATGCCATTTTGCGAACCATTGGTTGGAGAAAGGTATCAGTAAATTTTGACAGAGGTTCTAATACTGAATTGACCCCTGAAACGATTGGGCGCCCCGGCAGTTTGGTCATGGATTTATGAATTTTTGGAAGTGTATAGAATTGAGGTATGCGCGGTTTATCCTTTTTGAGGAAATCAGCCTCTTTTTTGGTGATCCATCCTCTTTGCTCTGCTTTGTCCACTTTGTTGTTAATCAAACTTTGTAATACGAGAGTAGGGTCTTGTTTGAGAAGTGTATAGCAACTGAGATCTAAAAGTTGTCTATTGCACTCAATTATATAGTCTTCTCGATTCTGTAGGACAATTGCTCCCCCTTTGTCTGCTTTGCGAATGACTATAAGTTTTATTTAGGAGGTTTTTCATTGCTTCTTCTTATTTGCTGGTGTTATTATACGTATTCCGATTAGTTGAATTTAGTTCTAATTTAACCAAATCGTGTAAAACGCAATTCTCATAGGTTTTTGCCGCCACGCTCTGCAGTGCAGTGGGTACACAAAACGCTGATTTATTTTGGAGCCCAGAGTCAGATTTCTCAGGCGCATATTCTGTTTCTTGAAAGTGTTGGAATAAATGAATCTTACGCATAAACTGGGCAAATTCTTGGCAAAAGGTAAATCTGTCATGGTAATTCGTAGAGACAAAACCCATTCCTTTTTCAAACATTGTGTATTCAACAGGTGTAGGAGAATAGTCTGAGAGGTTACCATAATGCTTGCATGCTTCGTGTTATACGTGGTTCGAAGCCCCATTCATCCTGGCCTCTCTCTAAAAAAGGTTGTTGTTGCATATTGCCCCTGTTTTGTTGGCTACCGCGGTTTGGCATATTCCTACCTCTATAGTTTCGTTTTCCACGGGGCGTCTGTTAGATCATCCTCGATTTGGATATGAGTCGCCATTCAGGCTACCATCGCTTGAACTGAAGGATGTATTTTTAAATGCAACCTTTTTACTCCCTCCAGTTGGTTGGTCATTTTGTCCAGTCTGGTTATAGTTCTCCTGAGTTTAGGCAAAGGCCTTCTCATGGGTAAATTTAGTTAAGTCCCGGTTCATCCTACAAACTCTTTCCCTTAATGTGTCTTCTTTAAAATTTGTCATCTCCAATAGGAGTGTGTCCTAGTGACTGGAGGGGGTAGTGATATGTTTATGTCCTGTGGCTGTTGTAGGCCCCAGCACCTGGCCAGCTGATTTTTTCGGTTCTTGGAGGAACCTTTAACTTTTGGGGGTGCACTTTTCGACCTGGCGCCAGGCATCTAAACTAAGCGTTAGTGTCTTCTTATGATGTGCTCTCCAGAAGATCTACGTCAGTCCTGAGTCAGCCGCCAATTAGTATGCGCAATCTGTGGGGCTAGAGTTCCACCCACCCTAGAGCTATATATGGTTTCTGCAGGTAGGAGTATGGCTGTGGAAGGGGTGCGTCTGCCCTTATCCCCTGAGCCAAGCCGTGGCTCCGTGGGCCCTTTACTGTTCGGTGCGATGCCTCAAGGGTCTTATCCTCCAAACTTCTAGAGCATATCTTGTGTCTTGGGGGGTGCTCGCAGAGTCTTCAGCCCCCTCCTGTTCCCCTCACCAGGAGCCGCTCCGGCAAAATGCCCCCAGCTGGAACCACGGCCATTGATGTTAAATTATGAGGGAGAGGATGGGCAGGCCCCTACCTTGTCGCTCCGTTTGCTGGGGCTCCCGTATGCCACCCGCTTCCCGTGGGGCTCTCCGTTACGCCTTCCTCCAGGCCACGCAGCTCACATGCCCGCTTACAATCTGGGGCTGTACCTGCTGGGCCCCAGCGCTCAGGGACCTCTGTTCCCCGTGTCGCCGTCTTCTGCGTGAAGGATGTAGGGGGCGGGGCGCCCAGCCTGCACAGGCCGCTCGGGCTAACTCCCGCCGAGGCTCTGGCACCTCCGCCGTGGGCCCGCGGGGCACGCCAACTGTCTCCCTGCTCCACCGCTGATATCTGTGTGGCGGCCGGACAGCGAAGCACTCAGCCCCCCCTTCTGTCCACTTCTGCCGCTTGTGCAGTGGAGCGCGCTCTCTCCCGGGCCTCTGGGTGTCCTCTGCCTCTGGTCGGGTCCCGCGCGGGCCGCCGCATCAATCACCGGTCCGCCGCTCCCCCAGGCTTATCCGCAGACCCCCACCTTGCCGCCAGCTGGTGAGCGCCTTGTGAGTCCTTGGTTCAACGGGTGGTCCAAGGGGGGCAGCGACCGTCCCGATCCGCTGCAGAGCTGCGCTTCCTCCTGCATTGGTGTTCCTTCGGCAGGGATCTCCTCCAGCCCAGCCCCCTCCGGGCTCTCCACATCAGGGCACCGGTAAAACCGCGTCTCATGCAGCGCTTCCCCGCCTGCACTGTGGGCTCACGACTGCCCGCCCCCACATTTGCTGCATCTGTTGTTCTTGCCAAGGCTCTCTGTCCTTTTACACATGCTTTTGACCCCCTTTTTCAGGTTCTGCTTTAGCGGAGCTCCGGAGACTTGCGTCTTCACCTACCGGCGGCCATCTTGGAATCATTAATGTGCCATCATTTACCAGCGGGGCTCAACCAAGCCAGTTCGCCGCGCTGAAGCTCCGCATACCTAAGGGAGAAAAAAGAGACATTTTAAACAAAGAAAGGCATGCAGGATAGCAACAAAACTAAAGAACTGCAATAAGACGTACCTGAGCAATATCAAACGGGCCGGCGTCAGTGAAGTAACTGGACCGCACTCGCCCATGAAAGACAATGCGCCCCTGCAAAGAAGGCAGGACGGAGATCACGCCTAATTCTACCACAAGGCAGAACCTTCCCCGCAGACCACATCAGCGCAAAGCTGAGAAGCATACCAGCGAGTAACCCGGCTGGGTGGCGTTCCTGTGGATACCAGCTGAGCGTAACAGACATCTGTAGCCGTGATCCCTGGGCCTTCTTCCAGGGTCGGATTAGCCCCTCGGCCTTCTGGCCGGGGGCTGGGCCGAAATCGTCCCTGGGGAGTGGGGGCCGGTTTCTGGCCATGCCTGGGGCGGTTTGGAGAAAAAAAAATAGACAAGGAAATATACATATATATTTTTTTAATTCTTTTTTCAAAAAGCCTTTCATCCTTCTTACGTCGATAAATGAGTACCACCACAGGTTGGGTGATATTGTATGCATATTTGCTCTATAAAAAAGAGCTTAAGCGTAAGCGCCATACAATAACATATCATTTGGCCTTGGACGTCTGCTTGGATTCATAGTAATTTAGTGTACTTAGGAACAGTGCTATTTGATGCCACTTCCTGTTTTGTCAAGGGGTGAAAGGTTCGCTTCCTGGGATGTCACTTTGGGGTGGGGTAAATTACATCACTTCCGGTGATGTCATCAGAGGTCAAGGGTCGTGAGGCGAGGGGTGGGCCACTTTTTTGAGGCAAGTGGTGGGACACTTCTTTTTGGGTGACCGGGCCCATTTCTTGTCCCAGTCCGACCCTGCCTTCCTCAACTGGACCAAGCTCAGAAGACTGTCTCCAATGAAACGCCGACAGCAGGCTCTCCGGCCGCTGGAAATCATCTCAGCTGCAGTTTCTTCATCTTCCTCTTCGGTTTTGGTTCCAGTGGTCGACTACCTCTTCAGCTTCCAGGATCAGACTTTTATGCAGGAACCCAGCCATCAAACAGCCTTGCAACATTCAAACTTGCGGGCGTTGGCAATCCTTTCAGAACAGCCAGCCTTCCAGTTTGAACTGGATTCTCGCAGTCAGCTGTGCCACGCCTTCCGGCTCCTCAACCCCTCCCAGATCCATTAGTACCTTCCCATCATAGAGTTTCCCCCGTTTATTACAGCATCGAGCCCTTGGTAGCCCTGTTTACTCACAATGGGAGCTGTTTGGCATGTTGCAATGGCAGTGTGGTGCTTACATAAGACTCCCTCTGATGGCACCACGTTCTGGAGCCCTTCACGGTCATGTGATGTGGAACGCGGCATCGCCTGGGCAATGCCCTATCACAGGCACCCATAAAACTCTGCCTATCCCGCGGTCGGGTGCTTCTAATTAAAGTTACTCCGTGTTCCTGCTTCTGAGAATCATATTGCTTATGCACCCTTGCCGACTTTGCCTATATCTGGAATCCATTTGTCTGGGACCTTTGTCCCGTCATTGTCATCCCCCTTGTTATGACCATTGGCCTGTCCCCGGACTCCACTTGCTTGCTGTTTATGTTTTGGATCCTGACCGTAGGTTGATAACGTTCCCACGCCGGTGTGTGTGTGAGTGTGTGTGTGAGTTACCTTCTTTGCTACGCACTTCTACCTGTGCTCTCGCTCTCCGCCTACGTTGGGCAGCTTCCATTGCTCTACCCTTCCTCTGCTGGAAACTGATTCCTTTACACTTCCTCTGCTGGACACTGCTTCATCTACACTTCCTCTGCTGGACACTGCTTCATCTACACTTCCTCTGCTGGATACTGCTTCATCTACACTTCCTCTGCTGAATACTGCCTCATTCCCCTCACCCTGTACCTGTGCACTTGACTTTTGGACGCTCTGCAGTATCATACTACGTGCACCAACCCGACCCTAGAGTGTCCTTCGTGTTGTACGGGATATTCCCTATACTAACCTCCCCTTTCCTCGTTCCCGTCTTCCTTCCAATCCACCTGGACCCTAAATTTGGACTACTGAACAAGCTTAGGTGAGATACCATACCAACTTAGATTCCAAAGATTTGGGACACAGGGTTGGGGGAGGACAGGGGTCAGCCCACGGTTCCTTGTAATACTTACCTTATCATTTTAGGGATCGCTCCTGGAAGGAGACCCCTTCGATCCCTTACCCGTAGTCCTGGATACATCCACATCCAGGTAAGTGAATCTCGCTACGGGGGCTATGGTAATCTATCCTAGAACACTACTGAACTGTACCGCTTCTCTTTGTTTTCAGCCTGGTGTTCCGGTGATCTTAGACCCAAGCCCTTTCAGGTGAGTTGCTCCTCTAGCTATCCTTACATAACAGCTAGTGAGGTGTATCACCGGGAAGGTCTTTTTCTCTACTAAAAGGAGACCTGAGTCGAGCGCAGCTCAGGAGCCATACCGACTTGTGCAACCACTGACTCCTGCGCATTCCAATAGAAACCATCACTCTGGATGGGGGTAACCTTCCTTGGTGAGTAATCTGTCTAACCTACATTACTGTAAAGTGACAGGCTGGAAGACAAAGGGTTGCAGCGGCTTGGACTTCTGTCGCTCTTCCTGCCTTCACAGACATTCTGGAGCATGGGCAGGAAGTCCACAGGACTCCCGCCGAAGACAAAATGCACACAAAGGAATTTCCCACCCTGGATATCAGGGGAAGGAACAAGAAAGGACAATAAACACTAACGTGGTGAAAAAAAGAAGACAGGGGCCATTTTGGTAAAACGAGCATCCCTGGGTGCCTTTACCGGGGCTTTGCAAACAGCCTGTGGTAAAGGTGCACTGAATTAATAAAAAAGTTCACTACCACCACCCATTAAAGGTAAGGTGTCCTTGTAACATAACCGTTACATTTAAATGAGAAAATGTTACATTTAAAATCAGAAAGAGGATACTCAGTATCTCCACAGCACTCCACATAACGTGGGGGTGCTGCTCTCACCTAAAAAATGTAAAAGGGATCCAAAGAGCCTTTCTACCCTTGGGAACTGTTAGGCAAGATTGTATGCAGTACCCTTTGGGTGCACTACAACAACCCAGACCTCCTGGCAATAGGAACCCAACCTTTGGTATAAGTCTGTACTGCACAGGTTGGTAGCATGCTGAGCAGCCAGGCTTATCTCAAGAGGGGTAAATGTGAGCTGTAGGGGAGTTACACAGAGATTCACAATAACAAGTATTCAAATAAACTCTTACACACAAGGTTTCATGATTAAACAATTATTCATTTAACAGTCAGTTTGAGTAAGGGAAAATATATTAGTAACACAGAAATACACTCCAAAAATACACACTCTTAATATTTCTAAATCAGTAAGTACCCTTTTGGGATGGCACACAGACACTTACTACACACTCAGGCGACTTTAGTAACTAGGACACTGTCGACATTAATATACCACTGTTTGCATTTAGAATCAGATTTAGGAGTATGTCAAAGAAAAGTGTTAATAGAATAGAACAAGAGATCACACAAATACTCAGAAGCAGGTAAGTACTTTTGGTGACCCCCAATGGAAAGTTAGCTAACCCCTTCCTGGAAGGAAGGCAAAACACAATGTCAGAGGGAAGAAGAGTCATTCAGGGAGCCAGGCTAGGCCGAAGTCATTGGACAAAAGTCTAGGTGAGCTGAAGCACTTCATGCAGTTAAGTAAAAGTCTTGCACAATGTTTTAGAAGTCTTTGTAGAAAAGAAGAAATCAAAGCAGGGCCACAAGCTGATTAGGCTTGTGAAGTAAAGAAGCTGTCAACAACTATACAGGGCAACCAAGACAAGTCTCAGCAGAGGTTAGAACAAGAGGTAAGTTCTCTTAGACTGTACAGTACCTTTGGTTAGAAGAAAAGGGCTTTGCTGATCCTGTGTTCCCGAACCTTAGTCGTGGAGACAAGAGGCAGGACATCTGGAAGGCTCCTGCACTGCAACGGGACGGTCAGCAACAGAAAAGGACCAACTTCAATTCAGTGGCACTTCGCGGTTTCAGCTCCTCGTGTTTAAGGAAATAGCAATACTGCAGACTCTAGGCTGTCGAGATGGGCTTTCCTTGCATCTGGGGTCCAGCACTCTGTTGAGGTGGCTCAGGCTTGCTCAGTCCTGCTTCCGGGGAGTCCGGAGGATCTTCCTGGAGCTCTTGGCCAACTTAAAAGCAAAGCACACGATCTGGTGTTCCTCTCCCTGGCTTTCGGTTCCAGCAGCAACTGCAGCGGAATTTCAACCAGCTCCAAGAGGATGTCCAGGTGGCTTACTTTGTTTGGTCCCACCAACTCAAGGGGAGAAGTTGTTCTTGCAGGGCTTCTCTAGTCTAAACGAAATTGGAGTTTCAGCACAGCACCAGGGCTTCACCAGGCAAACCAATGGTCCAGGAGTTGCAGCAGGCGTCCTCTTCGGATTCTTTCATCCAGTGGTCGACTCTGCCTTTAAAGCCAAAAAGGCTTGCCTTTTATGCAGGTTTCTCCCATTAATTCCAGCCTCGCTGTCAGTTACCTAGCCGGCCAATCATCTAAGAGTGCATTCCTGTCTCCTAGGAGACTAAGCACAGGGAGTTTCAGACACCTCCCTCGCTTGCTGCCGCCGCCAGACACCCTGGAGTCGGAGGCAGGCTTGACTCGTGTATCCTGCCAAAAGGCAAAATGAACAAAGGGACCAAACCTGGTTTGGCATGCAGAGTAAATCTCAACACGGACCTTTCCACAAAGAAATGGTGAAAAAAGAAGACTTGGGTAAATGCACACCACGGTAGTTAAAAGTAAACCACTGCCACCAGCCATTCATTGAGGAAAGGGTAACATAAAAATGTTACATGAGAAGCTAGACAAAGGGGATACTAAGTAACCCCTCCAGCACCCTATTGTAAGATAGTGTGTGCTGGGTCTAGAAAGTTTACAATGTAAGTAAAGTCAATTTCACTTCGCTGCTCTTGGAAACAGTAGTTCGTCCAAGAGAAGGTATTTAAACCTTGGGAAATCTAAAAAGATTTCCCTGGGTCACTGCACTAAACGTGCTGTGTGACACAATCTAAAAGATGATGCCTATGGAGTTTGTCAGACTCCACAACCAAAAGAAACACAGAGTTCAAATCACATTAAAATACATGAGAGTGGGGAGAAAACGGTCTCACTCTCTCCTGTAAAAAATTAAAGTCCTCGAGTCCAGCAAAAGAGCTGGGGGTCTCTAAGGTAGAGAGGAATTAAAACATTTCTGACAATTCTCCCTTACAGGAACTGTAGTTCTCAGAAGGTTAGCCAGAGAACGTTAAAAGGGGAGCATCTAGGGCAATCCAGTATACAATAGGCACTTATTGCCAAAAAGTTGTCAAAGAGGATGACTTTTAAAAGAGACTATGGAGAGTCTTAAAAATGACACAAAAAGAGTAAAATATTCTGTGAGTTTGGAAAAAGGTTCTCACTCACTGAGGTACATGGAAAAATAATATATCAGTCCAGCAAACAGTTCTGGTGTTGACACAGGTCAAAAGATTTATAATTGATATGAAAATCTTACCCAACAGCATCTCTTGGTCCTACTCCTTGCATCTTGCGTCAACTGTCGGTCTCTTGTCTAGAGACTCGTGCTGTTCCTTTCTCGGCGTTCCAGGTATCTTGGCTGGCAGGCTTCCCTGCTTTCTACGGCCTTGTCGGTGCATTCGTGTCCCATGCTAGGCATTGTCTGCCTTCTCTTGGCACAACTCCCAGTTGGAGTTCTCTCTGCCCCTGCCGCTTCAAGGGCGACTCGCTCTCCTTTACTAAGTGAGGCTCATATCTTCATGTCCTACCCAGAAAGGCGGCGGGTTAGTTCTACGCTTTCTTGTTTCAGGAAACCACTCATGTAGGAAGTTTCACAGCAGTCCAACATTCAACTCCAACACAATCAATAAAACTTTATTTTTGGGATAAGGGAGGATAACAAATATCCCTAATTTGGGATTGCCTGTCCTCTAAGGGGGAGGGGTCCCCCATTGAGATCCCACTTGCCCTGTCACCTTTAGGGTTGGTAAGCTTAGCAGGCCCATCTCCCTACTCCCAAAGGGGATGCACTTCCCCACCTCGGCGAAAGGGGACAAATTCACTTGATTTGTTACAGACCCCAGCCCAGGGTCCCTTTTGCAATGTCGTTTTGGGTACATTACTGAGTCCCTTAATCCAATACTGTAGAAGTAGTCATCTACCTTGTAGGTTTTACTGTTTGCAGCACAAGCCACCTTCTGTGGAGTGCTGTGGGTACACAGGTTCCCCTTTCTTTATTCTAAGAAGCATTTTTACTACTTTCCAGGCACACACTAAATAGGCTGGTGGCACTCTACTATTTTACCTATTTTGTGAATGCGTTGTCCTGGCCGGTGCTTTTGCAGTGGTAATAATGCACTAACGGGAACATATATACTCAAAATGGCCCCTCTTCATATTTTAAGTCCTGTTCAGCAGAACCTGTTGTTTGTCGTCCTACCTTTCCAGGCGGTGGAGGGTTCCCTTTCTTTATGCACATTGGCGGCCTTCTTGCAAGAAGCCTGCAAATGAACTCCTTTGTATGTGTGCTGACAGGAAGGGAGGAGGGGTTGTCTGCCTCCAATCCCTGTTTCTCCAGGGGCTTGGATATTGCTGCGCAGATTCTTGGAGACGGGTGTCCACTATTGGACAGCCACCTCTAAGTCTGAATGTTGCAAAGTATCCTTATTGAAGGGGTGGATTCGCTTACAGACCCTTTTATGGCTATAAGGAGATGAGCTGGGCCCATGAACCAATCGACCTCTGGAGCTGAAGTATTCTGGAGACAAAGGCCGATGGACGGCGGAGAACTGCTGCAGAAACAAGCACTGGCTCAGCCAATACCACTCCATCGTAAGCCACACCCTTCATATAGGCAGGGAAGACCCCAGTGAGGTGCCTTCCTCCATAAGACTGGTAGTACCAACCAATCACCTGTTCTGCTCAAGGTACATTGCAATTTTCAACATTCTCAAAGCAGAGAGAAAAAGTGAAAAGTAAATGAAGGCAAAATCGCCTTTACTCTTTATTTTTACTCTCCGATTTGAGAGAAAAAAAAACTGCAGCTGGTGTTTCGTATTGGATTCCAATGGAACCCACCTGCCATACAGCAGGTGTAAATGTGAGTTTAGTTTAGTTCATTATGTGTATAGCGCCGCCTGGCCCTGGGGCATCCAGGAGCTTGGCATAGTTACAAAGTTCCAAAAATAGTACAAACAGTGTCAGTAAATAAGGATTACAGGTAGTATAGACATTATATAAACAATTACTGATAGTATAAAGTATTTATATGGTTTGTAGTTGTACAGCTTGTACGAGCAGTATATGGGCATTAGCAAAGGTTGTTGAGAGCACTGTTGTTGCGTTACAGTTCAGCAATATATACAGGAGGATGCACAGAATTAAATATATACATTTGTGTGGCTAATTAGTTAGTAATAAGTTAGCGTTTTAGGCTTCTTTGGCAAGTAGCCATGTTTAGGCACTGTGTCTGAAGCGGTGAAAGGATGGTTCGGATATGAGATTGGCTGGTAGGGAGTTCCAGAGTTTTGCAGAGAGCACAGGGAAGCTTGCGCCGCCTGCTTTTTGGAGCTTAAATCTGGGGATATTTAAGCATTGGGTTTGGGCTGATCTGGTTGTGCGAGTTGGGGTGTGGTGCGTGAAGTTGTCCGTGAGGTAGCTAGGTGCTTTGTTAAATAGACACTTGTGTGTGAGAGAGAATGTTTTGTATTCGATTCTCTGAGGTATGGATAGCCACTGAGTGGAGCGTCTAGCGTCAGAGATGTGCTCGTGTTTGGGTATGTTCAGTGCTGCTCTTAGTGCGTTGTTTTGGATAATTTGAAGCTTGTTGATGTTCTTTTGGCTGGTGCCCAAATAGAGAGCATTACAATAGCCGACCTTTGAGAGTACTAGTGCTCTGGCTAGAGTAGTGCAGTTAGAGGTCGAGAGGTAAGGTCTGCTGGCATTGATGAGCTTACATGTGTAAGCGGTGGCGGAAGAGATGGCGTTGATTTGTCTGGCCAGTGTAAGGGAGGAGTCAAGGTAAATCCCAAGAGTTTTAACGCTGTTGGAGACAGATTTGTTATTGTCGGCAATGGTGAATGTCTGGTAAAGTTTGTCGAGGTTGTCAAATCTGGATTGGGAGCCTAGGAGAAGAAGCTCGGTCTTGTCGTCGTTGAGGCAGAGTCCGTGTTTGGCCATCCATTCTCGGATAATGGAATAAATATTGTTGAGTACTGTGTTATCGGTGGAGTAGTCGCCTGTTAGTGGGATGAGTATTTGAGTGCCATCTGCGTAATTCGTGTAGATGACAACCAATGGTCCAGTATGTCGAAGAGAGGTTTCATAAACACATTGTATAATGTGGGGGAAACACAGGAGCTCTGGGGGACGCCACATGTGACCGGGGCCGGTTCGGCGGCGGCAGTGGGAGCAAAGACCCTCATGGATCTATTATTCAGGACGGACTGAATTCAGGCATTGGCCTTGTCAGAGAATTTAGCTGCTGAGGCTAGATGAATTTCGTGGTTTACAAAGTCAAAACCGGCCGAAAGGTCGAGGAGGAGAAGGGCTAGTTTGCCATTGTCTTTGAGGTTGTCCATTTATGCCTTGAGATCGATCAAGGCCGTCTCTGTGCCATGTTTGGGGAGGAAGCCCGATTGTCTTAGTCCTAGCAAGTTAATTTTCTCTAGGTGGTTCTGAATCTGCAAGCAGAGGCAGGTAGTAGTGAGGCAAATTCCACGAGAATCTTTGTTTTTATGCCTGCATAAAAATCTCATGCAAGCATAAAACTAAATGCTCTTTTGAGAAAAGCAAAGCAGAGATGCGCCTCAGGATTGCTGTAAAATGAAGGAGCGTGAATGAGGAGCTTAAAATGTTTTTACGGTTTCCTTTTATGCTCCACTTACTTACAAAATGACCGTCTAAAATGAAATGGGTAATTGAGAAGTAGTTTTAAAAGGTAGGTCCAATTTCATCACAAAACCCCCTTCTTGTTTCAGAAATTCCTCATAAAGTAATATAAAATAGGGATGGCTAGCGTGAAACCCACTCTTCAACTGCCCCTACCACATCAATCTCCCATAAAAGCAGCTGTCTCCCTGTCACCCCATGATCTCATCTCTCTACTGGAAGACGCGTACAAACCAAGAAAGTTCCTTTATGGAACCACATAAAGAGCACCATTTCCTGGCCATAATTTGACTATAGCACTATTTTCCCCTTTGACACCTTCAAATCCATTCAGCCTCACAATAATGCACAAAAGTTGCGATTGGGAAGAGAGAACTGTTATAGGCGCACCCAGTTTACTGCAGTTTTACTTGAGAAAACAGACACACATGGTTTGATGAATACCAGACTTTGATCTGCGATTATGGGCTACAGTATAAACTGATATAGACTCTGATAACCCAATGCAATGTCAATTGATTACATTTGACAATCAAAAATCCTTTAAGAAAGTTAAGCTGAAAACTTTGAAATCCATTCTACAAATGTGGTGTGACGTGGTGACATCCCACCAGATTCCGGAACGGACTAGGAATCTGCTGGGAACATACCTGGACACTTTCAGGTAGACCCCCAATAGACCACTTGTCTGTCAGGGAAAAACCCAAAACATACGTTTACAGATAAGGATGACATTTTGTTTCAGATGGCAGACGCCAGTTTGGCAGAATTGTTTGAGGAATCTCCCCAGAAGAAATTCTGTATACAATGATGACTGAGAAAACAAGAAAATACGACAAGAACACGGAATCACAGATGCAAAATAAAGTCAGCCATGTTGAAGCTGTTCTTCCCGTGGGATGTCGCACAAGAATACTGACAGAGTACATGAAATGCCGGCAACTGGCAAGGGATGGAATAATTATGAAATTGTTTCAAAACAAATTTTAATTTAAGAAGGAAGACAAATCCAGTTATTAATTCTTAATACCTGGAATTTGTGTGCGTGCTACTGTTATACCGGTCAATTAGGTGCACAATGTCAAAGTTCTCATCACAATCCGATAAGTGGTCCACATCGTACCAGTTGGACATGCAAAGCAGTGTAAACGTATGCAACAAATAGCACAACATATGGAAGAAACCAGCTATGATGGCACAGGGAGATGAAACCCGCCATATCCAATGACCTTTACAGTATCTGCGGTCATGCATTTCTTTAGGCTTATTCTCCTTTGGGGCATATATGCAGTGCACAGAGTAAGTATCTTGTACTTGGCCCTTAAACACTCAAAGGTCTTTCCGGTTAATGCATTTCAAAGCGGTACAGGGATGCACCTACACGCACCCGTCAAACATCCTGTACCCTTAAAAAGGATGCACCCGTGCACCTCAATCACTGAGTAACTTATCCTGGACTCTGACCAGGATTCCCACGTCCCAGTAATGTGTCCTGTATCCTCGCAAGTATGTACTGGAAGCCCCTTTCAGAAGCAGAGTATTACATTTTACTGTGAGCATCTTAATGAATGGGATACAGGAAAGGTAGAAAAGGGCACTTCACCTTGTAGGCATTCTTCCACTTTTCATCAAGCAACTCTTCGGCCTGTATCCTTCGAGCAATATGATCACCAAGGCCAGCCATGACGATTTGCCGCAGGTAAATGACTTGAGTCTCTGTGGGCGGCTTCATCTTCGGATCCACAAAGAGTCCGGCATCCGGGCAGATGGAATTCACTGAAGACAAAAAGAGACCCTTGTGACATTGAGAAAAACACTGAGACAAACTTGCAACAGCTCCTGCAAAGGAATGAATGCTTAGCAGCATTACTGAGTCCAAACACAGTCTGCAAAATAACCTGAGCGCTCATTCAGGTCAGTGTCACTTCTGCTAAGGAGCAGCACCATTTTCTGCCAGGTACAAGAAGCAGAAAACATTTTTCTGCAACTTACCAGCGTGAATAAGAGTTCTTTGCGAGGAGCAATGGAGACTTCTGGCTAGAAAATGATGCAGAACAAATATAACATATCACATGCCTGGCAGGGTACAATATGGCACAAAAAGACATAGCCATCTTACAATCACATGGTCTCTAAAAGTAACAAGCAGCTGGGGCATTATGGCGATTCTCTCTTATATGAGGAGAATAGGCAACCTGCGAGATTTCAGCTGCCGGGAGGAGAGATAGGGAGAAGGGCAAGTTGATTCGTGGGCAGGCCTTGGGAACTTTTGGGTGGGGTTTTGAAGTCAGCATGCCATCATCAGACTACCATTAGGACTGTCTTGGGAATTCTGGGTTTCAGGGTTTCAAGGCTGGGACTTCTCCAAACCAGGATGTCCCAAGCTAACAGCTCTGTGCGGTATCGTCCCTTTGGTGCTGGACAGTAAGTAACATGTATCATTGAATTCATAGATTTGCAAAGCCTGGTTTTAGCATGGTCACTTCAAAGCGCGACCTGGTAGGATAATGTGTGTGCAGAGGTATGATACTTTATTTCTCAAAGTATTGGTTCAGATGGTCACTGTACATGCATTACACAGCCACAGTATTTGACAATAAAGAGCCTGATTTCTTTGGAGCTTTGACTGGTTGCTCGGGGTAAAGTACGACCTTCAGACGAGGGACGGGGATAGGATGGATGGGGAATGGAGTAGAACTTTGAGTTGACACACAGTAGTTCAATCTTGTTCACGATTAGTTTCAAGAAGCACCTGACATCCATGATTCAATGGCAGAGGTGGTCATTTGTAGGGGTTTGTTGGTGAGGTATAGTCTGAGTCGAGGGTCACAGCGTATGAGTGGTAATGGGCTCATGGTCTCTTATGATCATCAGGACAGGAGGAAAAAATGCAAATAACAGGAAACAGGATATGCAAGAGGGATGCCCATTGCCCACCCTGGAAGGAAGGGTATCACCCCATTAATGTGCAGCAGAAAATACAAGATAATGCTGCATTTTCGACTGCGAATTTCAATGCAATTATATTGAGGGGGGGTTAGATTGATAAATAATTTAAGGGGAGTATGGGGTGGGGGCTACCCCCCTCATATAATTGCATTGAAATGTGCAATAAGGTTCAAGTTACTTACCTGTACCTCCTGTTCTCCAGCGTGGGTCTGACATGGATTCACATGCTCATGAATATTCCCTGTCGTCAGCCTTGGGATCCCCAGTGAAAGAAAAACAGTTTCACTTTAGCTTCAATGCTGCATTTCTCCTCTAAACCAATCTCTGTACTCTGGGCATACTGCCCCCATCCAATGACAGCCCTCTCCCTAAGCTCCACCCCTGGTGGCCACCTTCAGATTTAGTAAGCATGTAAAGAGGGAGAATGAACCAAGAAGGGCCACAGAGGGGAAGGAGAGAGGATGTCCATTTGAATCTATGCCAGACCAATTGCTGGAGAACTGGTAAGTGACTTAAACCTTCTCCCGGCATGGGGTCTGGTATGGATTCACATGCTCATGAATAAAGATTACATAGCAGTACATATACACAACCACGGGAGGTGGCAAGGCTCAACAGAAGTAAAAAACACTCACCCCTGGAACAGACTCCCCTCAAGTTTTTGAAAAAAAACATTGATTCTTTTTTTTTTTTTTTAATCGGGGTGGGGGGGGGTCGATAGGACCCCCCCCCCCGCAAAAAATTCTATGGGTTTTTTCAGAAAAATAAATCGCGGTAAAAAACCCCACGAAAAAACATCCCGCGATGAAATGACATGGAATCATATTTTCATATCAATGATACATCTTCCTGACCTGTGTCAACCCCAGAACTTTTTGCAGGATGGTACATTATTTTTCCCTATACCTCTGAGTGGGAACCTTTTTCCACACTCACAGAGTCATTTACTCTTTTGATGGGTGTCATTTTTGAGACTCTCCAAAGTGTCTTTTAAAAGTTATCCACTTTGACAGCGTGTTGGCAATAAGTACCTATTGTTGGTAGGTTTCCCTGGGGGCTGTGAGAAACCTGAAGGTGTCTCACCCGCTAGTCCCCACAGATCTGTCATCCAGGTGGCCAGGACATGGCCATCGCTATTGGATCCAGTTCCTGGGGGTGGACCAGTGGGGGAGGAGCACCCGGATGAGGGGTCTTCGGGGAGTGAAGTGGGAAACCGAGGGTTGAGACGCTGTACCCCCTTCCTAATAACACCTTTTCCCCATCGAACTCTGTGGGATATTTAGAAGCTCTACCGCCCCCCCGACCTCCATTCTCCGAAACGAACACTTTCTTACAGCGTGACAGACAACGTACTACCACCAGAGCCGTTTACCTGACATGTCCAACACACGGGTCAGGCAATTGACAATAACCACACACACCTGACGGCCCTTTACCTTCCCCACAGGGATAAAAGGCGGAGCATGAAAGCACTACGAGGAAGGCCGAATGTACGAGGAAATGGCTACACCGAACAGGCAGTTCAAACGGAGGAGAAAGCCGGCGAGACCTTAAGGGACGACGAAGGCGGAACTATCATTGCTCTTTTTTAACTCAGAACTGCGAAGCCTCCGAAAGGGAAATCATAACACCCGGATTTACAGCTGGCGTGTGAAGGGAATAGTTTCTTACCTGTAACTCCATTTCTCCAGCATTGGTATCTTTCATGGATTCACATGCTTAGAATATTCCCCGTCGTCAGGCTGGGAATCCCCGGTACATTATATAGACCCTTTCCCGTAGGAAATTTTTTTTTTTTCTTTTCGACGCTTATGCGTCCTATCCACCTCGTTTTGTATCATGCGTGCCCGTACCGTCAGGACGTCATGATATAAATACAGGACCCGCCCCCGCGCTCCCTCAGATTTCGGCCCCCAAAGTAGTGGGGGAACCGGTTTGCATGTGCAGGGGAGGCAGGCGGGCGCATTTGAATCCATGAAAGATACCAATGCTGGAGAAATGGAGTTACAGGTAAGAAACTATTCCCTTCTCCAGCATTGGATCTTTCATGGATTCACATGCTTAGAATAGATTACATAGCAGTATCACCCCCAAAGAGGAGGCGTGCGTGCATGCAAACCCATATACTTTCTTCGCAAAGCCCGTTCCTTATCATCATGTATACATTAGAAAACGTTAACATAGGAGAACGAACCACATACAGTCTTAAATTCCAAAGGATGCGACCCCTCAGCCGGGGCTTACCTTATTGGAATAGGTGTCGGAGCACCGCCTGTCCCATCCGGGTATCTTCGGCATGTTGCTGCGACAGGCAGTAATGGCGGGTAAAGGTGTGTGTAGCCGCCCAGGTAGCCGCCATGCAGATGTCCCCCAGAGGGACTCCGGCCCACAGTGCCGTCGACGATGCCGCTGCTCTAGTTGAATGAGCTCTTGGCCGTCGTAGAAGAGGTTTCCCTGCCTTGGAATGGCAGTACGAAATGGTAGATGACACCCATCTTGACAGTCCTTGCTTTGAAATGGCTTTTCCTCTGGCACCAAGACCATAGGCCACGAACAGCTGTCTCGTTTCTCTGAACGGTTGCGTACGATGAAGATAAAACTTGAGAGCCCTTTTTGCATCCAATGTGTGCAACATGCGCTCCGCTCCCGAGCATGGCTCCGGAAAAAACGTAGGCAACACAATAGAGGAGTGTTTATGGAACACCGAAGGAGCTTTTGGTATGAACTGTGGGTTAGTGGCTAGGACTACCTTGTTCTTGAAAAATCGTAAGTATGGTGGGTCTACCATTAGAGCCTGAACTTCTGAAATACGTCGGGCTGAGGTGATGGCCACCAGGAAGGCCAATTTCCACGACAAAAACTTTAGAGACGATGATGACATTGGCTCAAAAGGAGGCTTCATAAGAGACGTTAAGACCAGATTGAGGCTCCACTCCGGCGGAAACTTCTTCTCTGGAGGGAAACTCCGAAAGAGGCCTTTAAGGAATTGTTTAATCAGGCGGTCGCTGAACAATGGTGCCGAATGCCGTTGACGAGTAAACCTGGAAATGGCTGCTAGGTGTACTTTTATTGACGATACCGACAGGCCCTTTTGAGCTAAGAACAGCAAGTATGGAAGAAGCTGTTCCGGCTTAATCGACTGCGGGGCCAAACCTGGTTGATCCTCGCACCATTGACAGAAACTTCTCCATTTGTACGCGTATGAGGCGTTTGTGGAAGGTGCTCTTGCCGCTTGCAGGATACGCCGACAGTCCTCCGGAATCGTTAGCCGACCAAATTCGGCGAAGTCAGGAGCCAGGCCGTCAACTTGAGGCTGTCCGGGTCGTGATGCCAAACTACACCCTCCTGTCGAGACAGAAGGTCGGGGGTCTTCTGGAATCTTATCGGTTCCGCCACCGCTAAGTGTAGCAGGTCTGAAAACCACACCTGTCTGGCCCAATACGGGGCCACCAGAATTACCCGACATGGGTACCTGAGGATCCATTGCAACGTCCTCCGGACAAGGGGAAATGGAGGGAATGCGTACATGAATTTGTTCGTCCATGGGAAGGAGAACGCATCCCCCAGCGAGCCCTGCTGCGGCCATCTGCTTGCGTACTGATGGCATTTCCTGTTGTTCTTTGTCGCAAACAAGTCTATGGAAGGGCGTCCCCATTTCTTGAATACTTGTTGTAGTAGTTGGTCGTTCAGCACCCATTCGTGAACTTCGTTCATTTCTCTGCTGAGGGCATCGGCTTCCACGTTTCTCACTCCTGGCAGGTGGAACGCTAAGATTTGCATGTTGTGTTGCAGGGCCCAGTGCCAGATTTTCTGTGCCTCCGTCGATAGGGACCTGGAACGTGTCCCTCCTTGTTTCCTCAAGTAGAACATCGTAGTGGTGTTGTCCGTCATGACACGCACCACCGAGTCCCTCAGTTGGGGAAGAAAAGATTTCAGAGCCCATCGTACTGCTCTCAGTTCTAGCAGGTTGATATGCAGGGAGGACTCCTCCAGCGACCACTGGCCTTGTACCTGTAACGTATCCAGATAGGCTCCCCATCCGCTCAGCGATGCATCCGTCACCACCGTCTTTTGGAACTCTGGTTCCAGTAGAGGCATTCCTTTCGTTAGATGAGTAGACACCCTCCACCAGCAGAGTGCTTGAACTAGTTGTTCGTCGACGACCAGTCTGTCGGACCAGCGACCTCGGCTCTGCGCCCAGCGGTCCGCTAGAAATTCCTGGCAGGGTCTCATAAACAGACGGCAATTGTTTATCAACGGAATGCAGGACGACATGGTCCCTAGCAGAGACATGTACTTGCGCACTGAAACCTTGGTACCGCCTTTCCATTCCGACGCCTTGCTTTGAAGTTTCTGAATTCTTTCGCTGGATGGTCTTACCAGGCTTGTGTGTGTATGAAACTCCGCTCCTAGAAAGACCAAGGTCCTCGAAGGCTCTACGGAGGACTTGTTGAAGTTTATTGCGAAGCCCAGTTCCTGTAAGAGGGACATTGTGGCCCTTAGACTGCCTCGTGTTTGTTCCCTGGACGAACCTCTGACCAGCCAGTCGTCTAGATATGGATAGACATGGTGACCATCCTTCCTTAAATGGGCCGCTATAGGGGCCAAGCACTTGGTGAACGTCCTGGGGGAGGACTTGAGCCCAAACGGGAGGACCTTGAACTGAAAATGCTTCCTCCCGACGACGAACCTTAAATATCTCCTGTGTCGTGGGCGTATTGGGATGTGAAAATAAGCATCTTGAAGGTCTAGTGAAGATAGATAATCCATGGGTTGCACCGACCTGATAACCTCTTGGAGCTTTAGCATTTTGAATTTTAGGCTCTTTAGCCACTTGTTGAGTACCCTCAGGTCGAGAATGGGCATCCATTTGCCGTTTGGCTTCTTGACAACGAACAACCGGGAATAAACCCCTTGTCCTTCCTGTGCCACAGGAACTTTCTCTACCGCCCCTTTTCGCAACATAAGCGCCGCCTCTTGTCGTAGGATTAGGAGGTGGGGCTGTGTCGAGAATATAGGCGGAAGACGCGGAGGCTTGTCTTTGAATTGTAGCGCATGACCCATGCGAATCGTGTCTAGAACCCATCGATCTGTGGTGATGCATTTCCATCGGTCGAAGTGATGAGAGACTCGACCCCCCAGGACGTTCCGAAGGCCGTCATTGGTTGTTGGTTTGCTTGTTCTTCGTCGACGACGGACCCGAGCCTCGCCGCCTGGAGGCTTGATAGTCCCTGTTTCTACGTGCCGACTGGGACGCTCGTCTGAACCCTTGTGAAGAGTACGAGGGCCTGTTAAAACCACGGTCCCTCGAGACTCCGAAGCGGGAGTTTCCAGAAGCACCCCTAAAGGGGCGAAAAGAGCGAAAGTTTCTACCCGTTTGAAGGGCGCCGAGGGACCTAGCAGTATCCGTGTCTTCTTTCATCCCCTTCAACGCTTCATCAACCTTTTCGCCAAACAGGTGTTCCCCTTCACATGGCATGTCAAGGACTTTGTACTGGACTTCAGGACGGAAAGTAGTACATTTGAGCCACGCTTGTCGACAAAGCACTACTCCATGGTTGATTTGTTTGAAACCAGACTCTGCTAGGTCAACTGCGATATTAATTGCGTGGTTCGAGGCCTCTTCGCCATCCCTCACCAGTAACATAGCTGCTTTCCGGTGTTCGTCTGGCAGGTGTTCTAGGATAGGGGCCAGTTTGTGCCACATTTCTCTATCGTATCGTGACACGATCGCTAAGGAATTGGCTGCTCTTACTGTCGTCGCTCCGACCGAGAGCACCTTTTTTCCAAAGGCGTCCTGCCTCCTAGCCTCGCTTTCCGGTGGCGTTGAACATTTTTGCTGCACCCTGGCCTTCCTAGCCGCTGCCGCCGACACCACCGAGTCAGACAGAGGCTGTGATGTTAGACATTTTGGAGTGGACTCCGGAGCTTTAAACTTTTTCTCAATCCGTCCCTTTATAGCTGGCTCCGAGAACGGATGGCGCATCGTCTTGAGACCTTCTTGCCACACGTGGTCCAGAATTGGGATGGCAAAAACCGATTTTCTCCTTTGACCCATATGGTCAAAAAGGAAACAGTCTTTCTTCTGCTCCTCAGGAATCAAGCCGAACTCGGAACAAGCTTTTCCCATCATTGCATGGAAGGCTCCCACATCATCCGGGGGAGATGGCTGTGTCTGGCTCCTCGTAGACTCTACCTCTACATCCGAACTCCATGTTGGGTCCCTCGACGGTGACAGGGAGATGTCTGACCCTGAGTCACCCAGTATCGAGTCGGACTCCGACAACTCACCCTCCTCCTGAGCTCGAGGACGATCTTTTACCGCCTGGGGAGCCGATGGGTGTTTAGTCGTCGAGCGAGCCGTACAAGTTCGCTCGTCGACGGAAGGTACAGAAAAAAGTGACGATGACGTCCCAGGTTGAGGGATCTGCGTATCCAGCCGCTGCAGGAGCTTCTGAAGAGTATTAAGCACATCCAGAGACAAAACCGTCTGAGGGGTCAGTAACGTGGATGACATAGGTACCATACCCCCACTCGCACTCGTCGTCGACGACGTGGAAGGCCGTAAGCCTAAATCCGATGGCTGCAGAACCGTGTCACCTTCAGCTTCCGCCGAGCAGGCCGTGTCTGGCTGCAGTAAGACCTCAGGGGGGATCGGGTGATAGACCTCTGGCAGCCAAGCCATAGACTGAGTCTCCGTCGACGAAGGAATCCCAACCGCTGCTGCCTGAGCAGTAATAGGCATCGTCAATGACACCGGGGTCGACGAGCAAGTCGTCGTCGTCGTCGAGCCCTTAGACTTCGTCGCCGATTTCGATGCCGACTTCCCGGCTGAAGCATCTCGACTCATGGAAGACCTGGGACGGTCCCCTGAGGAGGATTTTGACAGCGCCTGCCTCTCCGTCTTAGATGAGGAGGAGGAGGGCTTTTTATGTGATGAGGAAGATCCAGCGTGTTTCCCCTTATGCTTGTCCTCAGTGCGACTTTCCGCTGGCCGTACCTTTTTCGATGGAGGCTCCGACTTGCTCCTGGAGGCCGTGGAGCCAACTTCCGAAGCCGGGTAGGCACCCGCTCCGTCATTAAGCCAGTCGACCAGCCTTCTTTTACGGTCCTTAAGGGTTTTTTGGGAGAAACCCTGGCATATCTCACATGTATCCGCCGTGTGGTGCGGGTGGAGACAGTAGATACAGTCCATGTGGCCATCTCCTTCCTAAACTTTTTTGAGGCCACATGTCGCACAAGGGCGAAATAACGCTTTTCCAGACATAATTCACCAGAATTTGAGCGTCGCCGAAGCGAAACAGAAAAAACAACCTAGTTTCCACTAGTAGTAATCACGAGGATCCCACTACTTTGAAAGACGGTTGAAATCTGAGGGAGCGCGGGGGCGGGTCCTGTATTTATATCATGACGTCCTGACGGTACGGGCACGCATGATACAAAACGAGGTGGATAGGACGCATAAGCGTCGAAAAAAAAAAATTTCCTACGCGAAAGGGTCTATATAATGTACCGGGGATTCCCAGCCTGACGACGGGGAATATTCTAAGCATGTGAATCCATGAAAGATCCAATGCTGGAGAAGTAACAGATGTCAACGGTGCACGGGGGCCTCTCACATTGATGCAAAATGCAGGGAGCCACGCTGGCTACCGTAGTATCGTCCTTGACTCCAGAAGCAAGACAAGCCAACGGCTTTAGCACAGCTGGAGAGTCGGAGGAAGCCGATAGTAAACTGAACTGTGTTGAGCCCAAGGTTGCAAGTGGCAACATGATATGAACGCAAGGAACTTGGGAACAAAGAATTTGTGTGTGTTTGAACATTTGGGAAAGCCCAGAGAAGGGCAAGCTGCAGCTTGGTCAGGTGCTAATTCGAAGGACTCTCGATGGCCCCTTTTTGTTTTGTGTTGAAACTGCAAGTACCAGAAGGCCGTAGGAAACGGCAGCGTGAGCTGTCAAGGGTGGTGCTAAGAGTCACATCAAATCCCTTGTACAATTGAAAGTCTCTGACCCATTGCTGAGAGAAAGCTAGGAGAAGGGAAACCACGCTTTCTGATGAGATTAAGTAATTCATGAATTGTGTGAAAGATGGCTATATGAACCCGACAGAGGGATGCCAAGGGAAAAGCTATATTCAGAGTTAAAGGCCGTAGGGAACCCAGCAAAGGGAGGCCCATGTTGCAAGAAGGATCCGAGCCTGGCGAAGGGAGATCCAAGGGGTGAAAAGCAACCGCCCAATGTGCAAGTTCACTGAAGGCACTTTTGTTTGTTTGTTGTTTTTGATCCAGCAGGCCTTCTAAAACAAGAGACTTTGTATACAAGAGACTTGGCCCCTGAAGGTTCTGGTATTGTTCAATGGAATTGTGAACCTTGCGCTGGAGAGGCCCAGGAGTGTGCTGTGCTGAGGAGTTCTGTCTTGTCCCGTGCTTAAAACGTGGGGATGGGAGACCCAGCCATACCATTGTGACTTATCATTTTGTGAACACTTTTCTTTTCTAGCGAACATTATCCCACACTCTTTTATAACTTAGTGCGAAGGATTGGCAATTTTTTTATTTGTATTATAGGCCTTTTTTTATTTGACAAGATGCTACTAGAACTGCCTTATTATTATTTGATGGATGTAGCTTGATCCCATCTTAGCTTTAGGTTTAGATTAGGCGTTTTTCTCACCCATGCATACAGTTTAATAAACACTCTTGAACTGTGATCACTTGTGCGTGTCTTTACTGTTGCCACCATGAGTTCCTTACATATGGTGTCAGAAGTGGGATCTGACTCAATTGAAACAAATTGGGGAACACTACAATTTCAAAAACTTAATCATCGAGCTTCTAACCCTTCTGTTGCCACAAAAGAATCGAAAGGTTTCGATATTTGTAGCAGTAGGGATGCTGTCATTCCCCCTGGGAAAAGATGAAGGATTCCTACCAATTTGGTTTCGATACCCCCTCTGGGGTGTTACATCAGGTTAGCCCCAAAATCTGGTCTAGCATGGAAGTTCGGTATAGATGTTTTAGCAGGTGTCATTGTTAGGGAGAATTCTCCAGAATGGCTAATTTCCCTTACCTTTTGAGTCCCTCAGCAGTTTTGCTGGAATTCTAGGGTTTCTTTTTTTTACCTGGTAAGAGTGTGAGCCATTTTTCCCTACTCTTACATGTGTTTTGCTGTGTGGTGTACATTTTTATGCTCATGGACTATGGAGTCTCATCCACCCCATAGGCATCATCGTTTTACTTTGTGTCACCCAGCACCTTTTCAGACTTCCCACTTTAAACTCCATTTTCTGGGACTGACTACTGTCTCCAAGAACATATAAAGTTACCATTGACTTTACTAGTTTTTTTAAATTTACAGACCCAGTACACCCTATCTTCCAATAGAGTACTGGAGGGGTTAATAGTTATCCCCTTTTGTCCGATTCTCATGGAACATTAGTATGTTCCCCTTTCTCTAAGATTTGGCTGGTGGCAGTGGAATCTTCCATTTTTATTCTACCGCAGACTATGAAAATAGCCTTTGGTACCATTTGAGGCTATGGTGGTAGCCTCAAACTCAAACCCGGTAATCCACTTTTATTTTAACTTGGTTCCGATCGAGTTCATTTGACATATCTTTTTGTAAAGGTCTTTCTAGTGTTTTACTCTGCGCGCCAAACCAGGTTTGGTTCCTTTGTTCGCCGTCCTTTGGCTGGCTTCTGCACAGAAGCCCTCCTTAGGTGCCTGAGTGTCTGGGTGGACAGGATGTGAGGGAGGGGTTTGAGGCTCCCTGCACAGGGTCTCCTTGGAGACCCAAGTCGCACTCTTGTTTGATTGGCTAGGTGGCTGCCCTGCCAGGACAGATACCCTGCTGTGCGATTGACAGCCAGGCTGTGTGAATGGGGGATTTGGTGCATAAGAAGCCAGTCTCTTAGACTGGAAGGCAGAGTTGCCACTGGAACAAGAGAACCAAAGAGACGCTGAAGGAAGGCGATGACACCCGGGGAAGCCCTGCCGCAGGTCCGAATCACCTGAAACTTCAACGACAGAGGAGATCTGCAAGGAATCTTCTTCCCTTGAGCTTGGTCGGCACAACCAGCTTGCCAAACACCAGACACCGGTCCTCATCTGGTCGAATTTACTGTGCATCGCTGCAGTAGATCGGATAGCCAGTGGGAAGAGAACCAGTTTGGGTTTTAAGGAGCGCACCTTTCATTTTGTTGGTTTGCTCCGCTGCTGGCTTCTTCCCTGGGCAGTGCAGGACCCTCCAGCCGTTGTCCTTGTCACCACGACGGAAGCTTCAGGAACCGCGAGCCTGCTGGAACTGCCAGGAACAACTGCCTCAGCTACAGCATTCAGCTACAGCATTCTTCTTCTTTAAAGGTACTGTGCAAACTCGGTCGTTCTTTCCGTCGACATAGGTGAAAGCGCGGGAAATCTTTCACCGAAGGCTTGTCCTTCTCATCTTCTTTAAGTACCTTTTCCTCCGACCAACTGCGTTTTGAACTCTTGGCAAAGACTTAACCGCAAACTACTTTGAACTTTGTGATCCTCTGCAAAGACTCTGAACCATTAACATTGGCCCACACCTATTGACTTGAATCCTAGTTGTAGTAGCCTTTTCTAGATTGCCCTGCCTATAACTTGTTGGTGCTATTGATTTTGGATAACCTTGTCTTTTCTCCCCTTTTAAATTGCTGGAGTGTCATTTTGCTCATACTTCATTTTGAGCTCAACTTGTCCAGAATTTATTGGGTGTTGTAGTATATTAAGACTGCGATTTTCTGCTGCTTTAGGATAGTGAACGGTTTTATAAATGATGGTGTAAATAAATGAATATTTTTTTACTCAGAAACCTTGAATCAGTGTTTGTTTGAACCATAGTAATTGTTGTCCTTTGTGTAATATCTTGTACTGCTCACTTTAATCTTGAGATAAGTCTGGCTGCTCAGCCACTGCTACCAAATACTGTGTAGTACGGACTTGTACTAAATGTGAATTTGTACTTGCACTTGTAGTCTTAATCGTGTGTGGTGTTCCCAAAGGGTACTGCATATAATTCTGCCCAACAGTCATCGACCCTGACTTCCGAGGGGACGTAAAGGTTCTCTTACAGAATCATGGAAAAGATCCCATTTGAAGTACATTGTGGGGATCAAATTGCTCAATGAATTTTGGAAAGGGCACTATTCACTCTGTTTAAAGAAAGCAAACCAGACAAAACAGAATGAGGTGCAGTGGGGCTTTGGGGAGGCTGATAAACCTTCTAACCTCGAAGAAATGAAGGGAGAGAAGCCCACCATCTATCCCGATCTAGCCTTCGCCTAGAGAAACGACCGTGCTCTCGTTGAAGCCTTTCTACAGGCTATTCCGGAAGGAGAGGTATTGGAAAAGGGAGCCCCTTTTTCTTCTTAAAGTAGGGATTGTTGTATAGTAGGGAAACATCGACTGAAGGGTTAATAAAATAACAACTGGTGATCCTTCAGGACCCACCAAAATGTTGTACCAGAGATTGCACATTGCCATCTTACTGGGGGCTACCTAGGACAATCCAAAACCCAAGCATTACTGGTCAGGTATCCACGCCGTTATAAAGAGCTTTATCCAGACATGTGAAATATGTCAAACTAGCACACACGTCCCATTGCCTGCCCCACTGAATACTCTACCAATGATAGCTCAATACAAAGGCTCACTTCTGTTCCTGTCTGGGCTCTGGTTGGGATCCGATCCTTATGTGCAATGCCTGCCCTGCTGCGCAGCGTTGCATCGACTAATGCATGCTATCATGGGGCATCTAAAGGTAAGAGCGCCAATGTGCGTTCCTCTCATAAGTCCACATCTACCGTGATGCTCTCTCCCCCCACCGCTACCCAATGCAGGGCCCCTTGTGCTATTATCTGCTTCTGTTCCGTCACATCTCTGTGCCAAGCTAAGAAAGCTGATTTCTGCCTCGCTTTACCGGAGGCTGTTCCTCCGGCACCTCCGATCTGACCCCCCCCCCACCCACTAACTGCTATTTTGGCTGCTCACTTCAACGTGCCACCAAAACAAACTGTTGCTGTGATTCATTGATTTCTGGTCAACACATGGACTTTCGTATTTAGATGCGACTACACCACTCTTATTTACGCTTTGCTATCCCCAACTACTTGTCGCCGATTTATTGTTATGACTCACCAGCGGCTCGGACACCGGACTGCTTCCTGTTGAACACACCAGCAGATCCGATCGCTGAGGGAACCCTTTCTATGAATGCACATTTGTATGAGTCCTATAGCAATAGCAAAGGGGTTAATTAACTGAAAAAGCGAGTAGAAGAACCAATACCATCAGGTGTACGCCAGCTGGAAATAAAAGTTGGGTCTTATTATGGAATACAGGATGCAGGCAAGAAAAACCAAAGGAATGTGTTAGAACTAACCTTTCTTCCTTGAGGCGCAGGTACTAACAACTGTCTGTTGTCATAGGTAGTTCTTAGTAGAATGGCCACTATAGAAGGGATCAGGGGGAAATAGTAAGGAACTACACTAAAGCAGATTCAGAAAATGAAGTGTCAGGAGCGTATACTCTTACATATATGCGGAAGGGCAATGGGTCAGGAAGGCAGGAGTCAAAGGAAGTCCCATGTAATCCTGGAGGTAAGCAAACGAAAAAATAAAAAAAACAAGGGAAGGAAGTTAGTGGTGTTAGTGGGACCTGAATTCCCAGGCGGCACAAGGGCGCTCTAACGGCCGGGATGGTGCACATATGACCAGCAGAGCGTCTCTTAGTTCCGTGCAATGAAGGCTCCGTTAGGAATCAGGAGAAATCCGAAAGCAGTCCGTGTTTCAGGCGGGCAGCAGAAATACAAAACGTCAGCATGAGGCAGTCTCTAATTCCGTAGCAGGTATTCGGCAGTGATCAAGCAGCAGTAGTACAATATGTTAGGCAAGCGAGGTTGATGTTCAAAAGCAGAAGGTTGATACCGGACTATACATGGAGGGAGTCGGTAGCAGGGGACAAAACAAGAACCATGAACAAGACTGAATTCATGAATCACAACTTCAATCAGAAGCACCGGTGTCAGCGCTCAGCTGAGTTTTATGGGACGTGGGAGGCAGGGCGTAACTTATCAACGCCGGTCAGGTGATCGCATTCACGCGTTGTTCCCTTGACAACGGAACGCATGGTTGCAGAGCACCGCCTCTGGATGTTGCGTCCCAAGTGTCGCTAAGGCAACCTCCAGCGTTGCAGAAACGGGGGGTTCTTATTGTGACAGAAACAGGCCAAAGGTTTCCTATGAAGCGAAGCTGCAGACAAGGCACGCCAAGAGCATGGTGAAACTGTGACTTTTATACACAAACTGCTGCATTGTTGTAACTAAGCCTACCTCACATAATTTGTGCACTATGTGCAATATGTATTTCACTGTGCATCTAAATTACTTTTGCATTGACTTACACTGCTCTCCCATGCCTGCATGTAACCCGAGTTGACGCCTTTACCTTACCTGCCTTGGCTATGCTTGTTGACATCCACATTATTTGTTATCATGCACTTATGAAGTAGCCCCTCGTTCCATGAGGCGCAGCCTTCCCAGAATGTGCACCCTTACCTATTTTGACATGCCCGTCTCTGTGCTTACCTATTTTGTCATGCTTGTTCTCATGCTTATCCAAAAGTAGCCCCCTGTACCATGTGGCGAGGCTCTCCAATAGAACATGTAACCTCCATATGTACCATGCACTTCCTGTAACTAGCGCCTAGATGCCTGAGAGTTTTGTGCACTGAAATAAATGCAAAAATAAATAAATAAAAGTCCAGTTTTCAAGAATCGGAATGGACATTATTGACCTTTAGAAACATTCAGATTAGGCAACAAATACATCCTCGTGATTGTTGATTATGTCACTAGATACCCCAAAGCATTCCCAAAGCTAAATAATACCACACAGCAAATCCTTAAACACCTCCTACCATCTTTTTCAGGGTTGGCTTTCCAAAGGAAATATTGACCGAACAGGGTTCAAATTTTATGAGCAAGCTCAAGGTAGAGGTCAAAGAGCTACACCATATTGCCACCTTACGGACGTCTGTGTAACATCCCCAAACCGATGGCTTGGGTAGAAAGATTCAACAAGACCCTAAAATTAATCCTGTGAAAATTGGTGTACAAGGACGGGAAAGACTGGGACCGAATGATCCTTTGGGCACTATTTGCAGTGAAGAAAACCCCACAGGCCTCTACAGGATTTTCCCCATTTTGAACTACTTTATGGCAGAGAGCCCAGAGATGTCCTGTACATGCTCTGGGAAACCTAGGAAGAACGAGAAGAGGCACCCATTCCCATCTCGCAAACTGCTACCTGAATGCAAGAACATATGACACTTGTTCGAGATCTAGTCTGCACTCATATGGAAAAGGCCCAGAGCCAATAAAAAATCTAACTACGACAAGAAAGTAAGCTCAAGAACGTTTTCTATAGGACAAAAATTATAAGTTACTCACTCTAATGACTAATGTACTCCTAGTCCATAGTCCCCTTTCCTCCATACTGTATAGGCGATTACAACTGAATGTAGCCCCAGGGTGAAGAGTTGACCCTCTTAAGAAAACAAGTTCTTCAACACTGCCTGGCCAAATGCTGCGTCCGACCTGGCGCTGTTATCCAAAAAGTGCTTGCAGAAGGCTGAGGGAGTAGCCCACGTAGCTGCTTTGCTGATAGTCTGCCACAGGACGTGTCTTTGGAAAGCTACCGCAGTGGCCCTGGCTCTGACGGTGTGGGCGTGCATATTTGCTGGCAAAGGCTGCCCCTCATACGCCTCCTTGATGTCCATAACCATCCACCTTGCTATGGAGGGCTTGGAGGCCCAACAGCCTGGTTTTGATCCCCCAAAGATGATGAATAGGGTGCCCGATTTACGGAAGCTCTTGGTTCTGTCCAGGTAAATTCTTAGCGCACGTCTGACATCCAGACAGTGCAATACCTTCTGAGACTCATTCAGTTGAAAAGAGGAAACAACTTTAGGAAGAAATGTTGGGTGTGGGGTGTTCTAAGAACCACCATGTCCCTGTGAAATGTAGTATATGGCTCTGATGCCACCAGGGCCTGGATTTCACTGATTCAGCGTGCCAAGGTCAGGCCCACTAGCATGGCTGTTTTAATGGTAACTAGCCTGATGCCTGCCCAGCACTACATTAAGGGCCCAGACCGGGTGTGGCTTTTTGATAGGTGGATACAATCTGGTCAGACCCACCAAGTGCCTCTTAACCACCAGATTCGAGTTCTTGTAGGCCCCAATGGCCGCCAGATACATGCAGCATGTGTCCCCCTGAAAGGGGTCATCTGAGTGTCCCTCAGATGTGCTGAGCAGGATAGAACGTCGTCCAATGAGCAAGCCAATGGATCAATTTCCTTTGATTCTGCCCAGTGACAGAACCTGGTCCACTTGGTCCAGTACTGGCTCCTTGTAGCGTAGCTCCTAGCCCCTTGTATGAGAGCCGGGTTAGCCTGGGACAGGTGGAGATGCTTCAGGGCAACCTGTTCAGGAACCAAGCTGCAATAGTTAACTTCTGCGCAGCAGGGTTACACCCTGTGCCCCCTTGCTGGTAGAGTAAGTGGACTGGGCCCGCCAGGAGGTGTACCGGAGGTGGATCCGACAGGCTGAGAAGTTCCAAGAACCAGGGTCTCGCTGGCCACCATGGCGCTATCAGGCTGAGACAAACGCTCTGTGACTCCCTTATCCTGCAGATGACCATGTGCACCAGGGGATTGGGGGAAAAGCATACACGCTCATGTTGTTCCACGGGATCTGAATCACGCTGCCTAACGAACCCCTGCCCTGCCCCAGCCATGAGGCAAACTGGGGGCATCTCCTGTTGGTACTGGAGGCGAAGAAGTCCACCTGCGGGTGACGCCACCTGATGAAGATCCCCTGAAGGACCTACTTGTTCAACTGCCATTTGTAATTGTCCACGCCTAGCCTGCTGAGCCTGTCCGCCTCTAGGTTGGACTCCCCAGTGAGGTGGATTGCTGACAAGTGCAAGTTGTTCACCAGGGCCCACTCCCAAATGTCGATCGACAGTCTGCAAAGGGGAGGACACCTGGTGCTTCCCTGCTTGTTGATGTAGTCCATGCAGGTGGAGCTGTCTGAATACGGAAAGATTTGCTGGTGATCATGGGGAGGAAGGCTTTGAGCGCCAGCCAGATAGCCATCAGCTCGAGCCAGTTAATGTGCTCCAGCTGCTCCTGACGAGACCATACTCCATGGACAATATGGCTGTCCAGGGTAGCCCCCATCCCTCTAGGGATGAGTCTGGGGTAATGGTGAACTGAGGTGCAGGCTGCCAGAAGGGCCTGCCTATGAGCAGGTTGGTGTCTGTACTCCACCAGACTAGATTCTGGTATCCATGGTTGCGATATGATGACTTGCTCCGCCTGAGATCCCTTCTCCTGATTTCAGGAGGCTGAGAAGTGCAGCTGCAGCCTCCTCACTTTGAGCCCCGTATGTGGCACTGCGAGGAGACATGCTGCCATGACTTCCAACAGGTGTTGTACCATCATGCCGAGGTCATTGCTCAGCTGAGAAAATCCCCAGTGGTTCTCCCGATAGCTGTGATTTTGTCTGCTGAGGGGATGATCATCTAAGACCTAGGAAGGTCAGACTCTGCATGGGCAGTAACTGTGACTTTTTGAGATTGATAGAAAATCCCAGATCGTATAGTGTGTCCCATGAGGGCGGAGGCCTCCGGAGACCTCGCCCTGACTAGCCAGTCTAGTTATAGATAAATGTGGTGGCCATGTGCCCTGAGTAGAGCTGCCACTCCGTTCATTAGTCTTGTAAAGTCCCTCGGGGCTGAATTGAGTCCAACGCGTAGAACCCTGTATTGAAAGTGAAAACCCACGATTCTGAACCTCAGGATGGACCGATGGGGTGGGTAGGTATCCTTCATATCCAGGGAGCACATCCATTCTCCCAGACACAAGGTCTCTGCAATAAAGGCTGGGGTAACCATCTTTCGGAGGGGAAGGGAAAGTTTCAAAGAATAAAGGTCCAACATAACTCTCAGGCCAGGCTGGTTCTTTTTGTGTATGGCAAAAATATGTGAATAGAAGCCCTTGCCCCGCTGTGAGGCTTGGACTTCCTCCACTGCCTGGCTCACTGCAAGCGAGAGGACTTCCGCAAAAAGAGTTTGCTGTACTAATCTGTGGGAGCGGAGGGAAGGAAGGAGGAGGAGGAATTGGAAGCCAGTGGATTCCACTGAGAGGATACACAGGTCCGTGAACTTTGCCCGCCAGCAGTGTACGTGAAGGGCAAGCCTGCCCCCACCGGAGACTCGTGGATCCGGATGGACCTGTCACCACTTTTTTCCCTCTGAGGCTGGTGCTGAGGAGAGGGACTGGAAAAAGTCCTTGTTGACCGCCTTGTGCTGCTTGCATCTGTGCTGGCTAGGGGATCTGTCTGATTGTCTGGACCTTCTCTCCTGGAAGCCCCTAAAGCCTCCGAAGGCCCGACCTTTATCCGAGCGCTGGTGTGTTTGGCTGTAGGTCTTGGGTGTGGACTTAGAATAAAGATTTTGCTGTCTTGCATCTATTCTTTTTCTTATCAAGTTCCTCATCCGTTGTCGAATGAAACAGGTCGCCCCTTACGAAGGGCAGGTTGAGTACGTGCTCCTGCACGTCAGGGTTGAATTTTGTCGCCTTGAGCCAGGCCAACCTTCTCATGTGCATGGCAATACAAATGGCTAGGCTTGACACAATATCCTGGGCCATGATTTTGGCCTATGCCAACCCAGCCTTGAATCATGCTTGGCTGTGGGCGGGGAGCACTGGAGGGAAGTCTGCAATCTCGCGCTAGAGTTTCTGGTTGTTTGCCGCCAACATGGCATCAGCGTTGGCCTGGCGCAGGTTGAGAGTGGCGTTTGAGTACATTTTCTTTCCAAGCGCTTCCAAGAGCTTTTCCTCCTTGCCCAAGAGTGCAGATGCTGAAGCCGCTGAGGAAGACTGTGGCTTGGAGTATAGTAATGCTGCTGCTATCACAGAGGAGTGAGGTTGGGGGTCCCCTCCCATTTGCCTGTACTTAGCGTTGAGACACTTGTTGGTAGGATGGGTAGAGTGTAGTTTGACCCAGCCTTTTTTGGCAAAGGCCTCGAAATCCTTTTGAAGTGGAATTCCAGTTCAAGTAGTGGGACGTAACGTAAGTACCTCAGCCAGGACCCCTGCCTTGGATGTTCCACCTGTGGCTACGGGATACCTAGGTACGCAGCCAGACCCGCTAGTCTCTCATGACATGATCTGGCTGAATATGGGGTGTTTGAGTCTTCCTCCTCGTCTGTGTCCACTGTTGTGTCCTGCGGATCTGGGGGAGCCGGAAGAGTGCTGGGCGCAGGCAGCTTTGGCATGTTGATTATCAGTGTCGGAGACTGCTGAGGGGGCTGAGCCAGAGCTCTTGTGATTAGGACGGGCATGGGAGCCAGGGGCTGAGCTGGCCCAGGGGCGGTACCGCAGTGGGTGCTTGCGGCTGTACCAGAGGGAGCATGTCCCCAATTATGTCCCTGAGGATAGCACCCATCTGTGATGATCTCATGAGGGCAAGAAACTTCTTGGAGAACCTTTCCTTGCACGGAGGAGTTGTGCCTAATGGAATAAGAGCACCTGCGGGCATAAGGGTCGGGGCTGCAGTGTGTGGTGTGCCCCTCTTTGCCAAGTTGGGTGATGTGTACCTTCCCTGCGAAGCAGAGGGATAGGAAGTGGATCCGCTGAATGGTGTTTTCCAATTCCACCTGGAAGCGCTTTCCCCTGCCTGATCTCCAAAAGAGAAGGACGCCGGGTGAGCAGCCATTTTGTCTGGCCAAGCGGCCATTTTGTCTAGCTCCACGCCATGTGTCTGAGTCGTGGTACTTGCTGAGCTGGATACGGCCACTGAGCAGCGGTGGTTGTGACCTTCCCTGTACCTCAGGTGTAGACCTGGTAGGCGGAGAGCCCTCGGCCATGGTGCCGGTAGTGCTGCGGACAGGCGCTCCCTCAGACATTGGTCTGGTACTAGGGCAGAGAACCTCGGGTTGAGACCCAGTAATAAGAGCCTCGCTGACCCTCGGTGGTAGCACTGGTAGGATCTTGCGACCCCTCGGTCTGTGGTCCGGTAGATGGGGCAGGCTCAGTATTCCTGCTGGTTTTTTAACCTGAAAGGTCCCTCCCGCTTGGGCGCTTCCCTGGGAAGGAGTCTCCCTTGTGGGGTGCAGAGGAGAACAGGGCACCTACCTTGGGCCTGGTCTTCCGCTTCACATATGCTTTAAGGTCCTATGGAGGCGATCAGTTGAAGAGCTCCCGCCACCTGGCAAGTCGATTCTTCAACGCGAGCCAAGTCAAGGTGTTGCACGCTGTACAGTCGCCCCAGCCATGGTCTGGGCCAAAGCACCGCAGACAGTGAGTGAGGGTCGGACGTTGGGAAGGGACCCTCGCAGGCTGGACACCTACTAAAGCCTGCAGTCATTGACATGCACCGGGGAAGAGCATGGGGCCAGAGGACAGAGCAGTACCTAACAATTGGAAGAGACAAAGGAAAAGAGAATAATTCTCTGGGGAACACTTCTGCAACACACGCTGGCTAATGTTTGCAGTCTTACGTTCCCTTCCCGGGAAGTTTCACACGCATGGCTTTGAAAGGGCAAGGTTGCTTCTCTCCTTGTCACCCTCTCGATTTGCGGCACCTTTCACCTCCTCTTGAACTGCCATGCTGAGTTAGCTCTCTAGACATGAGGTCGGCCTTGCTCGTCGATTTATCCCTGTGTGGAAGAGAAAGGGCCATTGGGGTTGTGTGATTCTGGTCAATTACCTGACTTTGCCTCCCCATTTTCTGCCTCCCAGAAGCCCCCTCAGTCCTAGCTTTCTTTCCAACTTCTCCCAATGCGAAGAGCCATTCGTCATCTCGAGAGGCGCTGGTATAAGTCTGACTCTGATTGATTTCTTCTTACGTCACTCTCTGTGATGAATCACTTCTCTCTTCTAAGCACCTCTTTTTCACTGATCTCTTGCAAGCTCAATCTTCTCATCCTCAATGTCTTTTCCAAACGCTTTCTCGGCTTCATCCCTCCTCTCCCGATCATGCTCTCCAGTCAACTTTAATTGTACTTGATTTCTCTACTCACTTTACTTCTAAAGTAGATACTCTGTGTGCAGCTACTGCTGTTACTCCTTCTCTTCATTCTCATCTTTCTTCTTCTTCGTCATCCATGATTATTTCTTCAGTTCCTACTGTTACCAATTCTGATATTTCCATGCTTCTTTCGCAGGCTCTGCCTACTGCTTCACTGAATGACCCCATGCCGTCCATTTTTATTTCACAAAACTATCCTTCTCTCAACTCTTATCTAATTGGTCTTTTTAATATCTCTCTTGTCACATCTACTTTTCCTCAGTCTTTTAAACACGCGGTCATGCTTCCTATCCTGAAAAAAACCTTCTTTAGCTCCTTATCTACTTTCTAACTTTTGTCCTATTTCCCTTCTTCCTTATCTCTCTAAACTCTAAGGTTTTGATTACTCCCAGGTTTCGTCATTTGTCACGCTTAATTCTATTCTTCCTTACTTCCAGCCTGGATTCCGACCTCTTCACTCAACTGGAACTGCTCCTCTTTCGGTTTGTGATTCACTGCTCTCTGCTTGTTACTCCAAACACTCTTCAATTCTTATACTTTTGTATATTACTGCTTTTGACACAGTGGATTTTATATTACTACTTCAGCCCCTTTCTTCTTTTGGTTTCTCTGGGTCTGTATTATATTGGTTTCAGTCTTATCGATCTAACCGTACATACTCTGTCTCATGTGCCAGAACCTGCTCTGATGATCTCTTCGCTTTCTCACAATGTTCCACGGGGCTCAGTTCTCAGCCCTTTCCTCTTTTCCCTTTATAGTTCCCGTCTTGCGTCTATCATTTCTTCCTTTGGGTTATCTCATCAATTCTCTGCTGATGACACCCTCGGCTTATCTTTCTGATATTCAGGCTTGGATGTCTGATCATTTTCTTGTTCTTAATGCTTAATGCTTCCAAAACGGAGCTGCTTTTCTTTCCTGCCTCGACTATTCCTTCTGCGTCCCCTCCTTTTGTCTTGTTACCCCCATCTCGTCTTCCCATTTCCCTTACTACCCGTAATCTTGGTCTTCATCTTGACACTGATCTATCTTTTTCCCCAGCATATTTCTATTATCTCTCGTTCCTGTCTATTTCTTTTTTTTTAATATTCGTAAGGTTAGGGACATTTTCACTTTCAGGGCTACCAAAGGTCTGATATCTTCACTCATTTTTTCAAGGTTAATTTACTGCTCTACGCTGCTCTTTGGTCTCCAATTTCTCCTATCCCTCCTCTAAAGTATAGCTTTAACTCTTCAATTCGTATTCTCTATTTGCTTTCACCTCATGATTCTATTTACACTTCTTTATCTTCCCTTGGATGGTTATCTTTCCATTCGTGACTTAAATTCAACTTCCCTGTACTGTATTAAAATCTCTTCATGGCCTTGCGCCGATTCTTGCATCTTGTCTCCTTTTATGTTCCCACTTGGGTTCTTCATTCTCAAACTCTTTACTATCTGTTCCTCGTCCTCCTTGTGCATAGTCATGTTTTCGCTCTTTCTCCCTGCTTGCTGCCTTTCACTGGAACGATCTTCCACTTTCTCTTAGTTCTATTGATTCTTACTCTGCTTTACATACTGCTCTGAACCGTTTTCTACTACAGTCTTAACTTTACCTGTACTATTTGGTTATTGAATTGCTTGTTTATTGTGCATTTATTTTATCATGTTTCAAACCCTTTCTGTAAAGTGGTTCTGTACTGAGCATTGGTGTAAGGCACTATATAAATAACAAATAAATACCAATAAAATATTTCAAAGGTCTATAACAATTTACCAAAGGAAGTGCCCTCCTTACTTACAGACCAAATGATAGCCAAGGGGCAGGAAACCTGACCAAGGTTTGATGACTAAAGGTGAGTGGAATGGCGATAGGAGACTCGTCTGCCATGTACTCCTATTGAATACGGGGGGTTGGAGGAGGGGGACGACAGGCACACTGATGCTTACTTACCGATCTGGCTTTGATTTTCCCAGATGTCTTTGTGGATCATCTGGGGGTTCGATCTTCTGACGTTGGTTCCAGTGAGATGTGCCCAGGAGATGCAGGTTTGAGGATTCTTCCAGTCAACTGGTAATGGAAGATGTAAATTCCTCAAGGAATGCAGAATCCAACGATGCAAGCCTTCTTGCGACACTTCCCTGGATGGAGGAAGGCAAGTTCCAGAGATGGTCATCATTTGCAGGTGACGACAGGCACAATTCCAGTCGTGGCCACAGCAGCTGCTCCAGGACAGGCTCCCTTGAAGGTGGGACATAGACATCTTGAGTGAAGGAGGCTTGTGGCACAAGCTGGCCATGACCAAAGTTTCAGACTACAACTCGGAACGGCAACAGTTAAAGTGAGGTAGCCTAGAAGAGAGAAGGTCAGTGCACGGGGCATTCCAAGGACACATTCAAATGCTCTCAAGGGCTGGATCATCGAGAAGGTGCTGAGACTAGTTGGTCTGACTAGTCCAAAGGTTGAAGCACTGCTCATGGTCTTGGGAGATCAGGCAGGGGAGCATGGCTAAACGGCGCTGGACACTGGGCCACTTTAGGAGTCATCTTCGGATCTTCAACAGGCTGCTCTTCTCGAGAGATTCTTGGCTCCAACGTTGATCTGAAGAATAGCTGGAGAGGTCCTCCTTTTATCCAAGGTTCAAGCTGGAAGCAAGTCCAAGACCACCAATGGCAAGGATCTGTACCATTCCAACAGCCAATAGTTGCCCAATCAGGGACAATGACTGGTTTCCAATCTGCCACAATAGCAGACCCTCTGGCACCAAGGATGTGGACTGAGACTAGACAGTCACAGTCCCCTTCCTGGCCCACACAAAGCCTCACTAGCCTAAGAAAGCCACAGCTTTCCCGGGCAAGTGCACGACTTTATAAGGACTGAGAAGGCAGGAAGAAGGACAAACTACAATATGGCAAAAGAAGAAGCGAAAATCTTGTGGCACTGCCATTTTAGATCACTAGCCACATTTAGTAGCCATACTTGGTAAATGAGAATGTGCACACCGGGCGGGGCACTGTTGAGCAACAAAGGAAATGGCTGCCTGACTGTAGAGCTCTGTCACAGGCAAAATCCCAAGTTGTGCCAGCTAACAGAGAAGCTCAAGAAGGTGGGCAAAGAGGGAGACATGGAGCAGCAGTCATTGTGCCCTGCAATTTCAAGGTGAAGCAATAACGACGGGGTAGCGGAAGCAAAAAGTGCCGATGAGGAGCAAGGTTGAAACCCAGAATAGACTCCCGAGCAGAGAAGGTGAAGGACACACTTGAGTGCGGTTCTCCGTAGGCCTTTTTGGGGGGAGGAGCAAGCATACCTATAGTTAAGCATAATTATAGCAGGGCCTCTCCTCTAAAGACTCCACAAACGATTGACCAATACAATAACAGATTTGACGGTACGGAAGGATCAGGGCACTAATTCAATCTGACGGGCCTTGGACTACACCTGATTGGAGGAAAGAGGATCACAAAATATTCTGGGGACCTCTACTCTCCCCATAGATGCCAAGGAAAGCGCTGAGCTACGCAGCGTCATTGACCCACCTGCAGCAGACTCTGGAGGGAGAAACCCTACCTGATGCGAGGAGTGCAATCAAACATCTGACAGGCCCTAGGCAGAGACGGAGTGGGGTGGACGCAGTCGAGTACCCCTGCTGAAACTGAAAAATTAAATTAACCCCTGCACTGCCAGCGGTGGTGAAGTGTAATCCGCGCCTGCCCCTCGTTCCACAGCTACCGAGGCTCACGGAGAAGGAGGACAACAGTGCGGTGGGCCGCGAGGGAACGTAACCCAGGGGTGAATGCCGACGGGAAATGTGAACACACATCCGTCTTCAGAGAGGAGGGAAAAATAACGTGGCATTCGGTCATCCATAACTCCCTTCACACTTACTCTCCCAAGCCGAGAGGATACACACTAGCCCGGAACCAAGGTGAAGCAGCGGACCCAATGATACCCCGGCTGGGCACAATAAACAGAAGCTGCAGACATGGCATAAGTCCAACAGGACGGATAGAATAAAGAAGGACCCAACAAACCCAGATCTGCGCTTCTGGAGGGACTGTCACGATCCCTGCCCTAAGCCTGGATAGCCAGGCCAGGTGGGCTACTTCTACCCCCATCAGGCCCTCAAGGGCCTTGACATTTGCCCCCAGATTCTCTTGGAGTCAGTCCTGGCGCCTTTGGCACCAGGCTCATATGCTAGAGCAGTAATCAGGGCCCATAAGGGCATTGCGCAACAACATGGATGCCTCCACATGGCTCAGTTCCTAAACTGAACCATGCGGCTTAGCATTTTGGGTGTGGCAGGCCCAGTGATAACTGTGATGCCTGCAGGCTATATAAACCACACCCGAACTCCAGTACACGCTTCGCGTTACTTTGCATTAAAGCAACGTGACGCTCATCGTGCTCTGCAGCATCTTTGAACCTTGAAAAGTCTGCACCTGCAAAACAAAGGGACATCGTTATTTTCAGCAGCTTACCGGAGATTCCACTGCAGACTGCAATCAGTACCCAAGGAGCAGCAAGCTACTTGTATCTTCGAACCTGCAAAAAGAGACATTAGACATTTACATCAGAGCCGGCAACTTACCTCTCAAGTCGCCCATCGACCAGCACCACTTAGGAGCCTCTTGCTTCGGTGAACGCAGCGGCCAACGGGAATAAAAGACAACAGGTTAGCAGAAGCACGGCACCATAGCGCTACGTATAGCGCCCACTTACCACATCGAGGGGCTCCCGAAACACAATCACTTGCCGGTGAGTCCAAATCCAGCCAACGGTCCACAGCGGACTCTCGCGCATCTACTGGGAGAGAAAAGACATCATTAGTTCAAAGAAAGGCTTACAGAATAACAGTAAGAAGGCCTACCTGATAGACTCAAAGGGGCAGCATCAGTGAAGTAACTCGATTGCAATCGCCCACAGAGGACAACGCGCCCTTGCCAAGAAGGCAGGACGGAGAGCTTGCCAAAGCCCAAAACAAGGTGAGGAAAGGCCTGGGGAGGCGCTGCGGGCATACAGGGTGTTGGGTGGTTATTTCCCCAGTTGCTCTATCTTGAACATTGCCCACCTGTTTTCCAGGAATAACTCCCCGCTGATAATACCCGGGAGCGACCGAGAAGGGCACCAGGGTTCCGGCAGCTGGGTGGCGTGCCCGTGGATACCAGGTGAGCGTAACAGAACGCAAAGCCCACCAAATCTATCCACCTGGGTGCCATGAAAACATCAGAATTAGACCAATTGGCCCACTTATTGGGAGAACTTCGTGCAGAGGTTCACTCTGCCAGACAGGAGACTAACGCTCTTCAGAGAGACTTGCTGGTGACTAAAGAGCGTACCGAAGACATTAGCAAGGAAGTCTTGCAATCCCATGCGGGTCAGACACCTCTACCTGGAAACAACCCACCGATGCAAAATCCTAGTATGTCATCCACAGCCTCTACTCCGGTACAAGTCGTGTTACCAGGTACAGTTCCTTTGGCAGCCCCGGAGAGGTTCTCTGGAGATCCACGTAAATACGCAGCCTTCATAAATCAGTGTTGCCTTAGTTTTCTTTGCAGGCCTGAAGCATTCCCAAATGACCAAGCCTTAAGTGGCAGTGCCGCGGATTGGTCGGTACCGTTGGTGTCCCAGTATGACCCTTTCTTACATAATTTTGGAGACTTTCAAAGGGAAATGGATAAACTTTGCTCGCCATACCCATGAACAAGCTGTGGACAATGAACTCCTTTCCCTTTGACAGGGAAATCAGGATTTGTTAACGTACATTGCTACTTTCAACCGACTGGTTGCTGAAGCTAGGTGGCCTGAGAACAAAAGAACCACATTGTTTCATCGGGGCTTACGAGGTGAATTAAAGGACGTTCTAGCTCAAGTGGTTGACCCTCCCAGAGATTGTTCTGAATTCATAGTCCTGGTTGTGCAACTGGATCACCAGTTGCAAGACCGAAAAGCAGACCGTTCAAAGATGGACCCTCGGCCTGTGTACGCTTGGCCTAGAGACAATGTACCTCGACTACAAGAGAATACTGTGGAACTCATGCAAATTGGACGGGTACGACCCCCTCTAACAAAACAAGAACGAGATAAAAGGAGACAACAACAACTATGTCTATACTGCGGGAAGTCCGGGTATTTCCTGAGGGACTGCCCAGTGAAACCTCAGAGGAAGCTCGTTGGAGCCACGGAAAAAGAGGAAGAGAGTCAGTCGGGAAACTGCCCAGCTCGGCAAACATAGAGGTCAGTTTGTCGAGTGAGGTAAAGGAGCCACCGACCTCACACTTTGCAATTCCAGTGATCTTGATTAATAACCAACAATCGTCAAGAATGCATGCTATTGAAGCATATATATCGACAGCGGAGCTGTTGGGAATTATATAGATCAGGACCTAGCTGCACAGATGGGGCTTCCCCAATGTTCCAAGCGGACTACAGATAAGGTAACCACAGTGGATGGGACTGAAATCGCTTCCGGACACGTAACCCAGCGCACAGCCGAATTAACCTTGCTGTGCCAGGACGGACACCGAGAACTCATTTCGTTTGATCTCATCAAGGCACCTCAATTCCGGCTCATACCAGGGATGACATGGTTAGTTGCTCACAACCCTATGATTGACTGGCGGGCAAGAAAATTAACCTTTCCCTGCAACTGCTCTCCAGCCTGCTATTACCAAGGACCCAAACCTGCTTTCAGTATCTCTACGACTCCAGATGTGGCAGCTTTGGGAGTGAATAATACTTTGCCTGAAGAATACCAAGATTTCCAGGATGTATTCCAGAAGGACCAAGCAAACACCCTGCCTCCGATCGACCTTGTACCGGGTGCGCAGGTCCCTTGTGGCAGGATCTATGCTCTCACAGAACCCGAAAACCTTCATTTGAAGGCTTATCTAGACTAGTACCTCGCTAATGGATTCATCCGCCCATCCAAGTCCCCAGCAGGCAGTCCTTTGTTCTTCCTGCCGAAAAAAGAAGGAGACCTGAGAACCTGTATCAACTACCGTGCATTAAACCAGATCACTGTAAAGAACCGTTACCCCTTTCCCCTCATCCCTGAAATGCTGGACCAGGTCAAAGATGCCAAAATTTACACCAAACTGGACCTTCGAGGAGCATACCACCTGGCGCGGGTCAGAAACGGAGACGAGTGGAAGACTGCTTTTCGCACCAAGTATGGTTTGTTCGAATACCAAGTCATGCCCTTTGGGTTACGCAATGCCCCTGCAGCGTTTCAGTATTTTATGAATGACGTTTTGAGAGAGTTTATAGATGTCTGCGCCCTAGTATACATAGATGATATCTTAGTGTACTCAACCTCAAAACAGGATCACATCAAGCACGTCCGTTCAGTTCTCTCCACAAGCTCCGGGAACATCGTTTATATGCAAAAATGGAAAAGTGTTTTTTTCACGTCACAGAAGTTGAATTTCTGGGTTTCGTTCTTACTCCAGGAGGCATCAGAATCGACTTGCTGTCACGCCGCGCGCTCGCTCGCGGGCGTCGGCGCCACTTACCTGGGTCCCTGGTCCACGGCCACAGCAGTCTCCTCCTTCATGGAGGCTGTACCCGCGGTGGCGACTCTCTTCACGCCGACCCGCGGTTCGGATGGGCGCCGTGGACGCCGCCATCTTGCGAGGATCTGCGCATGCGCGGATCGTCAGTATTCGACGTCCCGCGCATGCGCAGCATCGGAACATGCGTTCCAAGCCTCGTTTTGACCCCGGACCATAAATAGGCATCGCATACACAGGGACAACGCGTCTCAACGCGGTTGTTACTGTGTATGCGCTGCTGGAGCCCTGGTGCTAGGTTTTCAGTCCTCCAGTTTCCAGGTCTACCTTTCCTGCTCAGTCCTGCCTCTACTCTTTACTCCTTCTTACTGGTCCTCCTACCCTTTCTTCCCTTATCTTCGTTACTAGCCAGTCCCTGGTTCAGGGTGGAGGAGGTTTCGTCTGGGTTCCTAGTAGTAGTGGGGACCCCTGTCAGTACTGCTTCTTCTTGCAGTTTGCCTTCCTTTGCCTGTCTTGTGCCCTGCCGGTACCTGTGCCTTACTGCCTTGGAAGTTCCTGAGTTCCTCTCCGTTTTCTTCGGTGATCTCATCAAGCCTTCTCAGCCAGTGGAAACACTGTCCCGACGTCACGCTAATCCTGAGAAGTGCCACCCGTGGCGTTGGGAGTTGGTTCAGTGCCATCCTGTCATATACCGTCAGGAGGGGATTGGGCTAATTCCTCGCGTTACTCTTTCATCGGCTATCAAGACTTCGACAGACTGGCAACCTCAACTCCACGGTCTACAGGAAAAAGAGGTAAACCACGATCCCGTGAAGATTCGTTTAACACTTGCATAAGGTGGACGCCGTTTTGAAATGCCATCTCCAACGTCAATAAAAGTGGTACAGATCATGTTGGGTTTTGCGAACTTCTATCGCCGGTTCATACCAGACTTCTCACAGGTTGTACACCCGATCACCACATTGTTAAGAAAAAATAATAAGAAATTCGCCTGGACCGAAGATGCGGAAAAAGCTTTTCAGGAACTAAAGAGAAGATTCACCTCAGCACCGATCCTGCGACATCCACGTGCAGACCTCCCGTATATTGTGGAAACAGACGCTTCCAGTATAGTTATGGGAGCTGTCCTCTCACAAAGGGATCCCGAAACTGGCCACCTACATCCAGTGGCCTTCTGGTCGAAGAAATGTTCACTTCCAGAAATTAATTACGCCATCACAGACAAAGAACTCTTAGCAATCAAATCCGCCTTCAAGGCCTGGCGACACTATCTTCTGGGAGCCAGACACACCATTACAGTTATTACTGATCACTGAAAACTGCAATACCTTAAAACAGCAAAGGCCCAATCTTCACGCCAACTGCGATGGGCTCTCTTTTTCGCCAAATATGATTTTGTCATAATATTTTTGACCAGGCGTCAAGAACAGAAAAGCTGATGCACTTTCTCGTACTGACACTGATGACTTGGTCTATACAGTGCCAGATCCAGTCCCCATCATACCTGAAGACAAACTCTTAGGCCTCACTACAGCCTTAACCCACATGGAACTGTAAAAGGAAATCCAACAAACCATGAATCCGGATACCCTCCTTGCATGGCAAGCGCAGGGAGAACAATATTCCATCCAAGACCGTTTACCCTTCTTTAAGGGGCACCTATACATCCCCATCAAGAACTTACAACAACAAGTAATTTCTGGTTACCACAATTCCCTGATCGAAGGGCACCCCGGGATTACCAAGACTTTAGCCAAGAACAGAACTTCTGGTGCCTACTTGGCGAAGAGATATCATCCAATACATCCAATCTTGTGGAGTCTGCGCACAAAATAAATTGCAAAAACACAACCATCTGGCCTTCTGAAACCTTTGGACATTCCTCCAGCGCCATGGCACACCCTTTCCCTCGTCTTCATCACTGATCTACCTACCATTCAAGGATTTAATACCATCCTTGTAGTTGTAGACCTATTCTCAAAGATGGCCCATTTTATTCCACTCAAAGGCCTTCCAGATGCCTCCACTCTAGCCAAGGTGTTTCTGGACAATATTGTTAAATTACACGGCTTCCCATCAATCCTGATCTCCGATCGAGGTAGTCAGTTTGTTTCCAACTTTTGGAGAAAGTGTTGTGCAATGGCACAAATTGACATCCGGCTATCCACTAGCCACTACCCCCAAACGGACGGCTAGACCGAAAGGACCAACCAGACCCTTGAGCAATACCTGCGGTGTATGTTACATCACAAGTTAAGAGACTGGAAGGACTTACTTTGGATAGCGGAGTACGCTTATAACAACTTTTCACATTCCAGTACTGGACAAACACCCTTTTATACTCTATATGGCAGACACCCACGTACCTCAGAATTGGATCTCTCAACCAACTTAGAAATGCCAGCGGTAAAAACCCTTCACACCAACATCACTCAGGCTTTCAAAAAGGCCAAACAACATCTAATTAATGCCAAAGACAAGCAAAAACAATTCGCTGACCAACACAGGACTATGGTCCCTGATTATCGAGTAGGAGACAAGGTTTGGCTAGTAACCAGGTTCATACCCATCAAAGGAACCCGGACCTTCCAACCCAGGTATTTGGGACCCTACACCATCAAGGCGGTTATCAATCCGGCAGCCGTCAAATTAGATTTACCATCCAATCTACGCATCCATTCGGTATTTCATGTGTCCCTTCTAAAACCAATGCAGCCAGGTACACGGAGTAAGGCAGCACCAAAACCCATTCTTATCGACAGAGAACCAGAATTCGAAGTTAAAGGCATACTGGATTCTAAGTACTCAAGAGGGAAGCTATACTATCTAATCGATTGGAAAGGTTTTGTACCCCAATATAGATCCTGGGAACCCTGCGAAAATGTTCAGGCACCACGTCTGATCAAAAGCTACCATCGAAACTTCCCAACTAAACCTGGGCCGGACAGAAGAAACACCCTGAGGGGCCTTAGGGGGGAGTGCTGTCACGATCCCTGCCCTAAGCCTGGATAGCCAGGCCAGGTGGGCTACTTCTACCCCCATCAGGCCCTCAAGGGCCCTGGCATTTGCCCCCAGACTCTCTTGGAGTCAGTCCTGGTGCCTTTGGCGCCAGGCTCATATGCTAGAGCAGTTTATCAGGGCCCATAAGGGCATTGCGCAACAACATGGATGCCTCCACATGCTCACTTCCTAAACTGAACCGTGCGGTCTAGCATTTTGGGTGTGGTAGGCCCAGTGATACCTGGGATGCGTGCAGGCTATATAAACCACACCCGAACTCCAGTACACGCTTCGCGTTACTTTGCATTCCAGCAACGTGACGCTTATCGTGTTCTGCAGCATCTTCGAACCTCGAAAAGTCTGCACCTGCAAAACAAAGGGACATTGTTATTTTCAGCAGCTTACCTGAGATTCCACCGCAGACTGCAATCAGCACCCAAGGAACAGCAAGCTTCTTGGATCTTCGAACCTGCAAAAAGAGACATTAGACATTAACATCAGAGCCGGCAACTTACCTCTCAAGTCGCCCATCGACCAGCACCGTTTAGGAGCCTCTTGCTTCGGTGAACGCAGGGCCAACGGGAATAAAAGACAACATGTTAGCAGAAGTACAGCACCATAGCGCTACGTATAGCGCCCACTTACCGCATCGATGCGCTCCCAAAACACCATCACTTGCCGGTGAGCCCAAATCCAGCCAATGGCCCACAGCGGACTCTCGCGCACCTACTGGGAGAGAAAAGACATCATTAGTTCAAAGAAAGGCTTACAGAATAACAGTAATAAGACCTACCTGAGAGACTCAAAGGGGCAGCATCAGTGAAGTAACTCGATTGCAATCGCCCACAGAGGACAACACGCCCCTGCCAAGAAGGCAGTACGGAGAGCTCGCCAAAGCCCAAAACAAGGTGAGGAAAGGCCCGGAAGGCGCTGCGGGCATACCGGGTGTAGGGTGGTTATTTCCCTAGTTGCTCTATCTTGAACATTGCCCACCTGTTTTCCAGAAAGAACTCCCCACTGATAATACCCGGGAGCGACTGAGAAGGGCACCAGGGTTCCGGCAGCTGGGTGGCTTCCCCGTGGATACCATGTGAGCATAACAGACTGTAAAATAAGAACTCCCCGCCACCCGACAAACATCAGAGCAAGAGAGGGAAAAAGAAACCAGCGCAACCAGAGACGTAAGGGCACAAACAGAGACATTTGAACACTCCAAGAGAAAGAGGTGAGGCCACGTTATAGCACATACCCGTGTGCAAGTACTCGACATAGTGACCTAGCGCTGTGAGCACTGCAGCGAGGTCTCCACAAACGGTTCATTGCTACATTTGATACCCCGGCACAGCCGCAGAACCAATTGAGGACACGAAAGAGGTAGAGAGGGCCCCAGAGGGCAGAGTCCGAGAAAAAGTACTTCAATTGAAACGTTGTCTGAACCAACACTAAACTCCTCAGCCAGGACGACGACTGAGAAATTGACGGAAGCGCCACGGAGAGGTTGGCTACTCAGAAACAACCATTGCAAGAGTCCAGATCCGAAGCAAAGGACCACAGTGGGCACTAAAAGAAACACAACCGGTCATACATAAAAGAAGGTAGCGGCATCAAGTGAGCACTGCCTAAATAAAACTACAACATTACAAACACACCCTCATGGCACATCTACATCAACCAGGGAGGGGTACTATGGACCACCGGGGAAGAACTTTAATCTCAAAAGGAAATAGTCAAGATGACAAAAGGTGCAGGGGGGAAAAGGAAAGGCCAGATGTATTTCTTTACCAGCTCGCAGACCCTAGCAGCAGCCATAGCGACAAACCCTAGTGACAATTTACCAACAACACCGTCCTATTACGCCAGAGAAGACCAGTTGTTGACAACAGTGTAAACCGTTTTTATGTCAAACTTTAAGCTGGACGACAAAGTCGCAACAATTGGGTCACTCAAGTCAAAACTAGAGAATAAAAGTGGGAGGATAAACAAGGCCGAAACAAGGATCAGCGCAACGGAGGACAAAGTGGACCAGCACGATCGGGACATAACACATCTGAAAACAGAATTGTTCAAGATAAAAGGAAAAAGCACTGATTTGGACTCGCGATCCAGAAGAAATAATGTGCGCATAGTCGGGGTCCCGGAATCAGCCTGCAAAGGACAGATGGAAACATTTGTGGAGTCGCTCCTCAGAACCCTGTTCACTACAGCCTCGTTCTCCGAACACTTCCTGGTCAAAAGGTCGCATCGTACCCATTGCCATCCCAACCCCACCAGAAATCCGAGACGCAGACCAGAACCGTATTCCGAGACCGGAGAACAAAAGAGAGGAACCCACAGATTGAAAAATTGCCTCAAATGTATCCTTAATGCTCTGGTTTGTAGTGCTAAGATGTAGACAGGCACAAAGTAAAGAAGTTTAAAATGTAGCCTGAGCGGTAGCATCCAGCTGGCATCCCAAGTAAGGGTAATTGCTACCAACGTGAATCAGGAAAGTTCCACAAGTTACTGTGGGGTACATCATCATCATGTTGGGGTAGATGTTGAGGGTGGGGGGAGCAGACGGGGAATTCACAAGTCTGAGACCAAGTTGGGACTGGGGCTCTGAAAGAGTTTGGGGTGAAGTTACAAAAGGTTGGAAGGCATGCAGACAGACACGAAGATGATCACCGGGAGGATACTAGAACACAGGTACAATAATAACGTAGAAATAAAAAGGTGAGGGGACAACACTAATCACATGGAACATCCGAGGTATGAATTATCCAGTCAACGATAGAAAGATACTGGCTTACATCGAGAGACATTCCCCTAAAATTGTATTTTTCCAAGAAAAACACACTCTGGGTTCCACTAATACAGGATTCGCACCCAAATGGGGGAGACAAAGATATTACATCACTTATTCTTCACAGGCAAGGGGAGTCTTAAGTCTGATACACAAATCGTTAAAGTTTACCCCACGTGATGTACAGATAGACCAGGAGATAGGGAGATATGTCGTGGCCAAAGGGGAAATAGAAGGGGAAAGTATTATGCTAATTAATACATAAAGCAAAAACATTGATGATCCCAATTTCTACACCTACATCTCCAAAATACTGGGAACTACGCCCAATATCCCAGTGGGATGGGGCAGAGATTTGAACACAATATTGGATACATTGACAGAACAAGCAATAAACATAGGTGAATGACGGCGGCTGCACAGGCGATATAAGAAATAATGACCACCTATGACCTAGTGGATGTATGGCGGGAGGAACACCCAGAAGGGAAAGAATACACATACTACTCTATGGTACATGATGCAATGTCACAAATAGATCTGTGGCTGGCCTCTGCAAAATGGATGCACAAATTACGAGGCACTAAAATCTTGCCCCGGACCTTGTCAGATCATCTGCCACTATTACTAAGCATCTCATTGAGCACAGGACCGGGACCTAGACCACTATGGAAAATCTCGCTGGCAGCGTTAACAGAGGCAGCTCTCGCGGAAAGACTCCGTGAAGCGATAACATGGTTCTTTGAGGGCAATGAGGGGTCTGTAACGCAATACGCTATCATATGGGAAACATTTAAAGTATGGTAGCAGGGCATGGCCATGTCGATCACCTCAAGCACCCTTAAAAACCCATGAGAGCTAGGTGAATTGGAGAAGGATATATGCAAGCTAGAAAATGAATATGGGATAACTGGGGCTAGAGCCCTGCTAGGTCTGATTATGGGAAACCTAACAAAGTTCAGTGACATGGCGAATCGGGAAGTGCATCTTATGATCAAACCAGAACAGGCCCGTAGATATGGGGAGGAGGATAGACCGGGACGATACCTAGCCGGAGTGATAAGGCGAGAGAGAATCACAGCTGATCGTAGGCATCGAAGATTAAGAGGGGGCGGTTAGCAACCAAAACAGAGATTAATACATTCTTCGATAAATTTGATTGATTGATATTTTATTTCTATCGCGCTCGTACACAAGTGTTTCAGAGCGCGACAAGGCAAGGGAGGGGAACAGGGGAGAACAAAACAGCGATCTTACTAGGCCCAGTGACATTGAGAACGCACAAGTGCATGGGAGGGGGGGGAGGGGAAAAGTGCATGGAAGGGGGGAGAGGTGGATAGTGCAAAGCAGAGGAGAAACATAAATAACAATAAATAAATAATAAAGGCAACAAACAGTGGTAATGCAGCCAGCAATTTACAAGTGCTAGCTTTAAGGCAGCAGACAGGGTAGGTCTGATAAGTGCAGGAAGAAAAAGGGGGCGCTGTATGGGTACAGATACAGACCCCAGTGCAAGGGGTGGCCCGGAGGCAGTGCGGGAGGGTGGCAGGATGAGAAGGTACCTGGGCCCAAAAGACAGAGGGTGGCCAGGTGCACGGTGCCAAGAGAGAGAACAGATCAACAGGGGAGAGGGGGAGCGAAGGCAGAAGAAAAGAGGAAGGTCTTGAGGAGAACCAAGACCAACCAGACCTACGTACCCACATTCAAAAAAAGCAAAGCCGGGGGGTCTAGCTTCCAACACCTAGCACCCAAAAACTGGAACGCACTCTCCACAGTGCTTAGGAACGAAAACTCTTACCATGTCTTCCGCAGACTACTCAAAACTATGCTGTTTAACTAACTTCACCCCACCTTCCTAACTGTTTTTTCACAACTGTATGTAAATAAGCACAACTGTATATAAACATGCATATATGTTCAGCACTGTATCTATATCTATACCATGTTTGCCTGTAACAAGTAAGAATCGCTTTCAGCGCCGGGATGCACCTGGGCAGATGTGCGCTATACAAATCCAAATAAATAAATAAACCATCTTCGGGTCCGGAAGCACCTCAAGTTTTAGAGTGGCAGGGAGGCTGTTCCGGAGGGAGGCCCCAGCTGAAGACAGAGATCTACCCCCAGCTAATTTCTTAGAAAAACGACTGACCCTAAGTGAGTGAGTGAGTTGGATGTAGAGGAGCGAAGAGCTCGTGAGGGGAGGTATTTGCGGAGGGATAGCTGAAGGTATTTTGGACCCAGACCCCAGAAAGCCTTGTGGACAATGCAGAGGGTTTTCAATTTAATCCTTGCATCCACTGGGAGCCAATGGAGATATTTCAGAGCTGGAGAGATACGATCCCAGGGCTTGAGGCCAAGGACAAGTCTTGCAGTCCTCTTCTGGATTAGTTGCAGAGGGCAGAGAGTAGAGGCAGGTAGATGTAGAAAGAGGCTGTTACAATAGTCCAAGCTAGAGAGAACCAGAGCTTGGGTTACCATGAGCTTCTGGGGGAAGGAGAGGAAAGGCAGAGTACCTCTGAGGAGGTGCAGTCGGAAATTTGACTTTTTAGAGACCTCAGAGATGTGGGCAGAGAAGGAAAGGGTGGAGTCAAAGATGAGCCCGGGGTTCTTAGCCTCGCAGGTGGGGGTAGAGGAGGGCCAAGGGAGGCCGGCCAGAGAGTGAGGGGAAAGGATGGTGAAGGTGTGCCGATGAGGAGGATCTCCATCTTGCTGGCATTCAGACAAAGATCCTTGGCGGCACACCAATCTTGAATGGCAGTTAGGCAATCAGAGATGAGAGAGGGAGAGGGCCGAGAATACTACAAGAAACTATATGCATGGGCAAACACTAGCTAGAAAATGAATATGGGATAACTGGGGATAAGGCCCTATTAGGTCTGATTATGGGAAACCTAACAAAGTTTAGTGACATGGCGAATCGGGAAGTGCATCTTATGATCAAACCAGCACAGGCCCGTAGATATGGGGAGAAGGATAGACCGGGACGATACCTAGCCGGAGTGATAAGGGGAGAGAGAATCACAGCTGATCGTAGGCATCAAAGATTAAGATACAAGAAACTATATGCCTGGGCAAACACTAGCACAGAAGAGGAAACGACTCTGCATACACTGAGTGATGAAGCCTGATCAGCGCTGGATGATCCAGTGACGATAGAAGAGATAGAGGCCATAACCACACTAGTCTCGGTCAAATCCCCCGGCCCTGACGGACTAGGGACGGAAGTATACAAGGCACAAAAGGAAATTTTGGCTCCTCGCCTATTAAAGGCATGTGTAACGGGTAGGCTCCCACCATCAATGATTGACGCAGTCCTAATGGTGTTGCCGAAACCAGGGAGACCACCGAAGGAGGTAGCCTCATGCTGCCCACTATCGTTGATAAATGCGGATGCCAAAATAGTAGCCAAGATATTAGAAAATAGACTGCTCCCATACATGTCGACCTTGATATACTCTGACCAGGCGGGCTTTATTCCTGGAAGGTCTATGGCCTCTAATTTATGGCGACTATTCACAATTATCTCACAAATAGATCCCCAGGCTTCCGCAGCGGAGAAGGTGTTCGACTTTGTCTCTTGGGAGTTCCTATTTGGCTTACTCTAGTGTTTTGGCATGGGCAAAAACTTTTGTAAATACGTGAGATTACTTTAGGAACACGACAGGGATGCCCTTTCACGCCCATCCTGTTCACGTTAACAATAGAACCACTGGCACAACGGATGTGCAAGCACCACGGACGCAGGGGTATACAAATAGCTGAACCCCCGAAGATCATCTCTCTGTACGCAGATGATACATTACTATATATATGTAATCCAGAGACTAATATAAAACTGATTATGGAAGAAGTGGCCAGATTCAAATACCATTCAGGATACAATATAAACGCAGTGAAATCGGAACTAATCCCACTAACCGACAACACTAATGAACCAAGAGACCTATGTGGGTTTCGATGGGTCCCTTCCTCCCTAAAATATTTGGGGATATTAGTATCCCGTACACAGAAACATTTATACGAACAGAACCATGAAAAGTATCTCAAAACACTGAAAGTGAAACTAAATATATGGTCTAAGTTCCCGATGTCATTATATGGTAGGGTGTCGCTGCTCAAGATGGTTGTGGCACCCAAACTACTATATTACTTTAACAACATCCCATTATGGCCAGGGCGAACGTTGTTCATGGAACTCAGATCATTAGTCACGCAATTTGTCTGGGAAGGGGGCGCGGCCCGAGTGAAATGGAAAGTCCTTGTAAAACCATATGATCAAGGGGGACAGGCAGCACCAGATTTTTTATTGTACTATTTGGTGGCACAGGTGCATTTTGCGGGACAATGGTAACAAAAAGTTGCCAACTCTGGATACTGAATGCTAGAGGGATACAGCGCTGCCCCAACATACCTCAGAAATGTCATATTAGATGATCACTACGTGGATTCCTGCCCGTTTGACCCCGTACGTACAAACATATTAGCATGGCATTGTATATTTAAACGAGTGGACTTGCACACTCCATACAGTAGTAAAATCCCTCTGTGGAATTGTTCAGGCCCCTCCAACCCCCCCAGTCCCTCCCGGACATACGATTTAGATCTCCAAATAACATGGGACCTAGGGAAAACAATGAAACTAGGAGACCTATACCCAGGCGGTAGATTTGTAACCTTAGAAGAATATAAAACAAAAGTGGGAGAGAATCCGGTTAAAACACTGCAATACTACAGAATATGTGCAGTGGTCAAGAAAAGATGGCTGATGTATCCCCGGTAACCAGACCCTTGTGAATGCTGAGAGACTGTAGTAACTGGTGCAGAAAGTAGAGGGCTGATCTCAAGGTTATAGGGGAAAATACAGAACAGTAAGGCACATAACATACTGAAAGAAAGATGGGAGAGGGACACCTTCACAACTATTAACGACACAAAAGTACTAAACAGGCTACACTACACCCCCCCTCCAAGGTTGTAAGATTTTCCCGGGAATCATCAGACAGGTGTATGAAATGCAGGGTAGAGGAAGCCGACACAATCCACATGTTCTAGGCCTGTCCACATACAGCTGACTTCTGGAAAGAGGTGGTGGGTGCTCTACATACTATGACAAAAGTCCCCCCTGCCCCTCAAATATCTACTGGGAGATATCGGGAAAATGAATATTAAAACATGCAGACTGTTTAACATGGGTTGCATAATTGCGAAAACATTTATATTACAACAGTGGAAATCTAAGACTGCACCAACAATACATGATTGATTAAAGGAATTAACGCATGTGCAAAAAAGGGAAGATGGGTATATAGGAAAGGTAATAGCAACCAGTAGACCAAAAGACACACAGGCCCATTTTGGGGATATTTGGAAGAAATACAAAATAAAGAGTAATAACTACCAGATACTGTAATGTATACATCTTGGACACCGGTAAAAAGTAATTAATTGCATGAATATGCAAATGTGAATGTCTTGTACTGCATGCCTGCCTAAACCATAAATAAAACTGGGAAAAAACAATGTGCACACCTAAAATAATGCAAAAACAGTAAAAATGTACCTGCCTAACTGATCATTAGGCAGATATAAAAGAAACCAAAGATCCTCTCTGTAAAAAGCTAGGGTGATACAAAAGTATCCCTGTTGCACTGCATTGTAAGATGCGGTTTGCTATGTTAAAAATACAGAACTCCAAAGGTTTCCCAATACTGATAGTCTGAAGGACTGCAGTTTCCCCATAACGTGTGGGCAAAGGGCAGGGGAAGTGAAGCTGAAGACTTTTCTTCCCTTCAAAGAATCAGGATAGGACCAAAAACAGAGCAAAAAGAATGGTGTTTCAGAGGAAACTATGTAGGGAATGTTGCAAAGAAAATGTTTCCTAACACCTATCAATAATGGGAAACTTTGTTTCCATTTTGGAATTCTTGTGTTTTGGTGTGCACATTCATGTTCACATCTCTCCAGGACTGAAATTTCGGCACTGGCTCCCAGTGGCTGCGAGGATTAAGTTCAAAACCCTCTGCATCATTACCTTTAACTCTCTTTTCCTAAATACCTTCCTTCACAAGCTCTTCGCTTATCTGCCTCCAACTCCTTCAGGGTCAGTCGCTTCTCCAAGCAACAAATTGGTGGCAGATCTCTTTCCCTCTGGAACAGCCTCCCTGCCTCCCTGAAACTTGAGGAGAATCATCTTCGGTTCCGGAAGCACCTCAAAACCTTTCTCTTTGTGTCTGCTTTTTCTCCTCCTCTCCCTTGCTGATTTCCTGGCTGACACTGAAACTGCACTGGTTACCTGGCTGCCCTCTGATCTCGGGTGCAGGTTCCCTACCCCGCCAGTCGCACTGCTGCAACCCTGCACTTGGTGACTGTTTTCTGTACCCCTACGGTCCCACTACAAGCACTTGACACCTGTTGTCTGCACTTACCCTTGCACTTGCCAACTGCTGGCCGTACTTTTACTTATTGTTTATTTATTGTCTTATATAATGTACTGCACTGCCCTCCCTTCCCTCCCACCGCACTTCTCCTTCCCCTTCCCATGCACTTGCGCAATCTGAATGACACCTGGACTAGTAGGATCGCTGTCTGTCTTCCCTCTGTTCCCCCTCCTTTGCATCGTCGCGCCTTGAAACACTTTTGTATAGGCGCATTATAAATGCCATACCGTATCATACCATATCATGTTTACTGTGAATGGCTACAAACCTGGCTAGTGCCCTAAAATAGCGCTGCTGCAGATTTTCGCTTGTTCTTTAGACATGTTATGATTTGCCTTCTTCCTGCCATCTCAGGTCAGGAAAGCCCTAAAAAGGTCATGCACTAGCCCGGGCAAGCTGTGGCAACTGAGCCTTTTTGTGTATATGCCCAAGAAGGGGGCTGGGACTGTCTAGTCCCAGTCCACATCACTGGTGGTAGAAAGTCTGCTCCTGAGGCAGACGTGAAACCAGTAGTTGTTCCCGATTGGACAATTACTGGCTGTTTGAATGGTGCATATCTGTACCATTGTTGGGCTTGGACGTCCCTACAGCTCGGATTTTGGATAAGCTTTTGCAGACCCTTGGAGCGTGGTGAGTGTGTGCCCAGTTGAAACACCCACCTGGTGTTTGTTTTAGCCTTGTAACCTGTGGGCCCGTGCCCAGGAGCAGGCCCTTTCATCCCCTCCCTCCCTGCACCCCTTCCTGGTTCCCCAGTCCGCCCGCCCGCCTCCCGCTCCTCCCTCCCTCCCTCCCTCCCTCCCATTGGTGCATCCAGTTCCTACGCCGAGTCTACCGACTCGCAAGGCCCTCATCGGCTCCTTTTGCAGACCCTTAGGGCGCGGTGAGTGTGTGCCCACTTGAAACACCCACCTGGTGTTTGTTTTAGCCTTGTAACCTGTGGGCCCGTGCCCAGGAGCAGGCCCTTGCATCCCCTCCCTCCCCGCACCCCTTCCTGGTTCCCCAGTCCGCCTGCCTGCCTCCCGACCCGCCCTCCCTCCCATTGGTGCATCCAGTTCCTACGCCGAGTCTAGGGACTCACGAGGCCCCCACCGGCTCCTTTTGCAGACCCTTGGGGCGCGGGGAGTGTGTGCCCAGTTGAAACACCCACCTGGTGTTTGTTTTAGCCTTGTAACCTGTGGGCCCGTGCCCAGGAGAAGGCACTTGCATCCCCTCCCTCCCTGCACCCCTTCCTGGTTCCCCAGTCCGCCCGCCCGCCTCCCGACCCGCCCTCCCTCCCTCCCTCCCTCCCTCCCTCCCATTGGTGCATCCACACTTCATCATCGGTCCTCCCAGGGCAGCCCTCTGCCCGGCAGCCCCCACCGGCTAAGGGCCCCAAGGCCAAGGGCGACTCCAACAGAGGCGACTCCAGGAAGTGTCAGCAGGTGTCCGCAGGGGAAGCCAACCCAGTGGCCAGCCGTCAACCAGCAACTACAAGGACCAGTAAGGTAGGGGGGCTGGGGTCGGGAGAGGTACAGCTCTACCCTAGATACCTGGCCATTAGGCTAAACCAATGTCTACCAATGTGATCACCCCTCGTCGCCCCAAAAGGCATTGATAACCGGGCCACCGTGCCCAAATTGCACTGTCTGTTCTCCAAACTGCATTGATAGGCTTCCCTCCCACTATACAGGTGTCTCAAACTTAGCAGGGCCGCCGTGCCCAAATTGCATTGTCTGTTCTCCAAACTGCATTGATAGCAGGGCTGCCGTGCCCAAATTGCACCGTCTGTTCTCCAAACTGCATTGATAGGCTTCCCTCCCACTATACAGGTGCCTCAAACTTAGCAGGGCCGCCGTGCCCAAATTGCATTGTCTGTTCTCCAAACTGCATTGATAGGCCCTTTCTCCCACTATACAGGTCTATCAAGTTCAGCTGAGGTTCGGTCTCCGAATTGCATAGTATGACACGCAGATTGCATTGATAGGCCTCTCTCCCACTATACAGGTCTCTCGTGTAGTAGGGTTCCGTCTCCATATTACATTGTATCATACTCAGACTGCATTAATAGTCCTGTCTCTCAAACCTAGCAGGGCTTCGATGCCCTGACTACATCAAGGAAGTAAGCCCTAGCTGCGCCCCTCAAAGTCATTCCAGGGCCAGCGCGTGCCCCCCGCTAAACATACATGGCTAGCTCACCACAGTGAACCATGCTCAGGGAGACGGAGACCAAAGAGAGCCACTGTTGAAACCCAACTATATAACTATACAACCCTTAACTCCACCCTTATACCCGACCGAGACAACAAATAAACAAATAGTCAACACTATCAGCTGAAAATACGACCCACAAACAAAGACTAAAACCGGTAGCGGACAACATCCACACCAAGTACTAATAAGACTAAAACAACTCGGAATCGTACAATGCCGCGCAAACGACCCACCCAGAGGGAAAGAAGAGAAGAAAGAACAAACACTCCGAAACTGCAACTAAGAACCGGAACAACGGAACACACCCCCACAGACAGGTTCAAAAATCGGACCAACACTTAAAGAAGAGACAAATCCCTCTACCTAACTCCATACCTCGATGAGACCTGCTCACCAGATCGAACCAATGCAAGGCCAAAACCAACTACATTAAACAACCTAACAAAATAACGAAGAAGGACGAACCCCACCAGATACAACAAGCACACAACTGAAGCAATAACACCTTAAATCACCAAAGCAGGAAGAACCCCCAACCCACAACCACAACCCCTGGAAGACGAACCAGATGAAAACAAAAACCCTAGACTAAACCTAGAAGAACTATTCGAGGACGCCGACAACCTGAAACCTGCTCCGAACAAGATCAGAAAACGACCCTAACAAAAAAAGCCAAACCAAACTACACCTGTAAACTCCACTGCAATCTAATAAATGCAAGATCCATGTCAAAACACTCTACAGAGATCTTCGACCTACTCGACGACAATGGCATTGACATCCTCTTCATCACAGAAACTTGGCTGGACGACAACTACAAAATCACACTCCAAAGCTGCCTTCCAGCAAACTTTAAATGCCTTCAAATAAACAGGAAAAACAAAAAAGGAGGAGGCATCGCAACAGCATTTAAAGAACAGCTAAAAATAAGAACAGACAAACCACTCAACATCCTCAACTGCGAGTCCTTGGTCATACACCTAACAGCTACCCCAAACACCAACATCACATTCATCCTGGTGTACAGACCCCCAACTTATGATGCATCCTTCGTCGACAACTTCATAGAAGCCATAGCCAACATAGCCATCAACCAAGAACACTTAATCATACTGGGGGACACACCCTGGACGCAATTTTCGCCGAGGAAAAACTCATCACCACGGCACCGCCAATACAAATGCTGTGGAGCGACCATCTCATCATCCCATTCGTAATCACTCTGCCTACTCAAGTCTGCATCCAACCTCCTAGACTCACAACCACCACCAAAAGAAACTGGAAAGACTTCAAAAAAGGCAACCTATTCGAATAATTGGAGTTAACCAAGCCCTCAACAACAGAACTAGACCTAGCTGACCTAGACGGGAAAGCTGAGATATTACACAAATAGATTGCAGATACAATTGACAAGATGGCCCCAGAAAAACCATTCACACCATCAAAAAAGAGAGCAATGGCAAAATGCTTTACCCCACTACTAAGCACCATGAAAAAAGAAAAAAAAATGGAATGGAGGAAATATTACAACCCAGACAAAAAAACACTGTTCTCCCAGACAAAAAAAACACTGTTCTACAAGCAAATTCGCGCATACAAGAAGGAAATTCAAAAGGCAAAGAGAAGGCATTATGATGACAGAATCACAAATGCCACCAACACACAAAAGAAATGTTCCGCATCATTAAAGAAATGAGAAACCCACCAGGCTGTGACAACACCCCAACCCCCTCGGAGAAACTATGCAACAAACTTGCAGACCACTTAAAAAAAAAAAATCAATGACATCCGACAAACCATCCAACAGAGGCCAACCAGCAGCGACAAACAACCAAACGAACCGAACTCAGAACCGCAGCACAAACTCAATAACTTAATATCAGCAGAGGCATTCGCAATGCTGGTAAACCACAGCAAGAAAGCGGGCTCACCGATGGATCCCTGTCCCCCGGACATCTACAAATCAATCCTCACACAAGGAACGCCAGCAGAATACTTCAGAAACCTTCTAAATCTATCACTAGCAACAGGAACCGTACCAAGGATCTTCAAATCGGCTTACATCAAACCACTTCTGAAAAACACAAGCGGGACGTAGATGATCTCTCCAACTACAGACCAATCTCCAACATCCCCTACCCGGCCAAACTCCTCGAAACCTACGTATACAAACTAACCCAAGAATACGTTGAAGAACACCACCTGCTAAACCAAGCTCAAGTCGGTTTCAGACCCACAAGAGGTACAGAAACAGCACTACTATCCATCTGGGATGACCTAAAAACAAACGCAGACTCCAACACAACATCAGCCCTTATTCTGCTCGCCCTCTCCGCAGCCTTCGACACAGTTAGCCATGACACCCTAACCAAAAGACTAGAAGACATAGGCATAACAGACACAGCGCTACGCTGGACTAAATCATTCCTAGCAGACAGAACTGAAACCGTTTGGATCAAACCCTTCAAATCCACCCCACGAGTCAACCTGTGGCATACCACAAGGATCCTCACTATCACCACTGTACTTCAACATCTACCAAACCCCAGCCATCAGAATCTTCAAGAAACACAACAACAAATGCTACAACTACGCAGACGACACTCAAATCATCTACAAGATCGAAGACACCCAAGCCGATCATTCAAACTTAACCGACTGTCTAAAAGAAGTCTTCAACTGGATGAATGCCAACAACCTGAAAATCAACCCAGGAAAAACAGAAATCATGATCATATCCAAAGACCAAGAGAAGGAAACCGCCATCCCGTGGCCAATGGAAATGGGACCTGCACTATCACCATCTAAGGTAGTAAAAAATCTGGGAGTCCTGATGGACAACACCCTAACCTTAGAACCGCAAATAAACGCAACAGTCAAGAAATGCTTCTTCCTCCTCCACACGGCAAAAAAAATACTACCTTTCCTCTCCTTCACACACAAAACACTCACTATCGTCGGCCTCATCATGTCAAGTATCGACTATGCAAACAGCCTCTACCTCGGTATACCGGAATACCTACTGAAGAAGCTACAACAGATCCAAAACACAGCAGCCAGACTACTCCTCAAACTATCCAGAAGAGACCACATCACCCCGGCCCTAAAAACACTACACTGGCTCCCAGTAAAACACTATCACCTTCAAAACAATGTGCATAACGCACAGGGCAATCTGCGGACAAGGAGCAGAATTCCTACAAAAGAAAATAATCTACAAGCCAACGAGACCGCTCAGGTCAACCAACGAAATCCGACTGGAACTAAAACCTTACATCAAGAAAAAACTCGGAGGCACCGCCTTCTACCACGTAGCCGCGAAAACCTGGAACAACATCCCAAAAGTAATAAGGAACACCAAAGATCACCTTAAATTCAGAAAATTACTAAAAACCTGGCTCTTCAACACCAGAGACTAAAACCGAAACAGTAAAACAAATGACTCAACAGGAAAGGACATTTACAAGCCCCTAGAACCGACAGAAGTACTCTGAGCACCAGTAGGGCTGACGCTGGACACAGGGGTCCACCTGCGAGACCCAGGGAGACGGAGGCAATAACCCCAGCCAATCCTTACCTTCCCTCACCGCCCGTACAGCTACAACTAGGTACCACGGGGTTGTGGAACGGACGAGATACCAACAATCACCACACAATCTGAAGTATGGACACTAGCAGGTGCGCTGGTCATGTGGGTGGGGGCGAGGAGCATGCGAAGTTTTTGAGAGAGCGGACGGAGGGGACAGCTAAATGCTCAAGGGGCCTCGAATGCAAAACGGGGACATACCTTCTGAGGCACAGGGTGCGCAAGCACCCTGTCGTGTATGATTACACGAGCCCAACTGGTCAATCCAGGGTAGAGATACCAACTAACCAATACCACTAACAATTTCCTTCTCTGCATACACCTCTCAAACTCCAAACCAAACACAACCACAAACCTCCAGCACAACAAACCGCACGAACTTCACTACACTGCAACAACAAAACAAAAACACACAGACTCGCACATCAGAACACGACGACTACCGGCCGCATACACCCCAGGCCCAGCCGACGGAACCAACGGGCTGAGGCTGCCAACAGCACATCACTGCAATCTTGCACTTTTCCAGCCTTCACCCACTAACCCACCTCTCCCTCCCTCTTTCAGAGCCGCCAGAGCGCCAGGGGACCACTCCGGTGGTGATAGTGCACGGTACAAATGTCCTTTAACATTAACATTCACATAAGAGGAGGACATCTGCAGCTGGTCTTCAGATCTACATTGGAGCCAAGAATCTATCGAAGAAGAGCATACCATTGATTATCCGAGTCCAACTTCAGCAGTGGACCAGCAACCTCTCCAGTGACCAGCCTGGTAAAGTTCTGCTCCTCTAACTGACTCTGAAGACCCACATTGGTGCGTCAGCCAATGGACTAGTGTGACCAACTAGTCTCAATGCCCTAGAGGATCCAGCCCCTCAGAGCCGCAAGGAAGTGCTGCTGGCCTGCCCGGTGGACGGACAAGGCCTCGTGGGCTACCTCGCCAGAATAACCGCTGTTTTGTGTTCAAGCCCGGAACTTTGGTGGTTGTAAGCTTATGCCACAAGTCGCTCTCCCCAATTTCCAGCTTACTAACTCTTCAAGGGAATCTTTCTTGGAACAGATTCTATGAACGTGACAGGAAGGACGCCTGTCTTCGCCTGCAAATGGTGATCATTGCTAGAACTTGTCTTCCTCCATTCTGTGAAGTTCCTGAAGAGGTCTGCATCATTGGAAATCACATTGCTTCATCAAAAGGGATTGCTTCTTGCAGTTGCACCCTACCGGAAGAATCATGGAACCTACAACCCCATAGCATTTCTCACTGGAACAAAGTACGGAAGACCACGCTCCCAATGACCACCAGTCAACCCATCGTGATCTCTGGTGAAATCGGAGCGAGGGCGGTAAGTAAGCATAACTGTGCCTGTACCGGATAGGATAACATTGGGAACAAGTCCCTTTGTTTCCTTATTTCCCTCTTATTTTGATTCTGCATTTTATTTTTTGTATAAAGCGCAGATCAAGCTCGAGAGCAGCACAGCGCTGTACAGAGTGTGGGTAGCCAGCATTTGGGCTGCCATCTTTTAACAGTAGCACAGTACAGTGAGGTCTGTGCATCAGTATGTGCATCTATTACTCTTACTTACCTTTGGTCGTTGATGTTGGGTTGGGTATCCTGTTGGGGGGATTGCGGTGAGGGTGGTATAGGAGAGGGTTTCTGGGGATGTAGAGATGGTTCCAAATGTTAGATAAGAAAGTAGTCTAATGAATAAAACTGTCCCAAGCCTTCAGAGTGCTTGCGCGAACAAGCAATGGCAAAGCCAAACTAATATAAATGTTTCAAAAGTTAGGAAAACCTTTAAAAGGGTGGTTCTGACTGTAGCTCGTCTCCTGTGCTCTGGTTCTTCTTGGGAATTGCCAGCTCTTCAGAGGGTTTCCAGAGGTCACATTTCCCCCCTTTTCTTCCAAACCTTGTGGCCCAGGAGTTGCCGGTTCAAATGAGTCTCTGGTTGGCCACAGATGCTGGTGCAACGTGTTCCAGTACAAGAATGCAGCTCACTCTGGTGCAGGACGCCTCTCAGCACAAGACTGGATGCGGGAAAGCAGTTTATGGCGACAGTCACCATTGCAGGGCGACAGCAGAGGACAGATGTTGCAGTCAAAGTCAGCCTCGTATCTCTGGTCCCTTTGATGTTGGAACACCGAAATGTGACAGAGACGACCTCTGTAGGACAAGCTGAAGTCCCCAAAGTTCTGAGGCAAAAGGGGAATCCCACAATTGGGTTATCACAATAGGAGCGTGGCAGTCCAATTTTGTAGTTTGTCAGCCCACTGGATGGCGCAGGGACACTTCTGAAGACTTCAATTGGCTTGGGCACCAGGAGACGTCGGGACCAGTTCCCACTGGTCCAGAAGGTCGAAGCATCCACAAAGGTATCCTGAGATCAGCAGCTCGACAGGGCTTCACTGAGACTTCAGCAAGAGTTGGTCACCAGCCTCACCAGGGATCATCCACAGGTCTTCCTTCCGTCTTCACAGCTGCACAGGATACTTGGCTCCTCTTCTGATCTCCTTATCCCAAAGTCAGGTGAGTGATCGGACTCAGCCCTCCAACGGCAAGATCTGCCCCACTCATTCACACCAGCATTAGTCCAATCAAAGACCACTGTGGGTCTCATATAAGCATGCTCACCAGATATTCCCCACCCCTTTCCAGGGACCCCACACCCAAGCCCTGCATTAACCCATTTGCTGCCTGCTGTAGCCTCTCCATAACACGAGGTGAGGTTTAGCTCGCATGCACAATCCTACCTACTTGACCCATATGCTGTCTGCTGGAGTCCCCCATAACACGAGATGAGGCTTAGCTAGCATGCATAATCTTACCTACTTGACCCATATGCTGCCTGCTGTAGCCCCCATAACACGAGGTGAGGTTCAGCCTGCATGTGTAATCTTACCTATTTGACCCATATGCTGCCTGCTGTAGCCCCCCATTACACGAGGGGAGGCTTAGCTAACATGGGTAATTTTACCTACTTGACCCATATGCTGCCTGCTGTAGCCCCCATAACACGAGGTGAGGCTCAGCTAGCATGGGTAATCTTACCTACTTGACCCATATGCTGCTTGCTGTAGCTCCCACAACACGAGGTGAGACTTAGCTAGCATGCGTAATCTTATCTACTTGACCCATATGCTGCCTGCTGTAGTCCCCCATAACATGAGGTGAGGTTCAGACCGCATGCGTAATCTTACCTACTTGACCCATATGCTGCCTACTGTAGCCCCCCCATAACACAAGGTGAGGCTTAGCCAGCATGCGTAATCTTACGTACTTGACCCATATGCTGCCTGCTGTAGCCCCCCATTACACAAGGTGAGGTTTAGCCAGCATGCGTAATCTTCCTTAGGTGACCTATACGCCGCCTTATGTAGCCTCTGCAAGATGATGCGAGGCTCTACCAGCTCTGTGTAACCTTTACCTTTCTGACTTAAATGCTGCATGCAGTAACCCCCGTAACTTGAGGCGAGGTTTGTCCAGATTGTATACACACACTTCCTACCTATTTCTGTAACCGTATGCTTTCGCCTGCACTATTGTACCACTTTCTGTAACTAGCGCCTAGATGCCTCAGGGTTTTGTGCACTGATATAAATGCAAAAATAAATTAATACATTGAATTATTTAAGGAAGAAACGGTTAGAATAAGATTTAGAACATACTGTCCACAGTTTGTAAAACAATTACAATCTCCTTAAGGGAGGCAGGTAAACTTATATCCCAGCAATAATAGTGTCAACAATTATAACCTATGAGCGAACAAGTACTACCTAAGCCAGTAGGTTCAGAGGAGTCCCTTTAGGGAGCCAGGACAGCCAAAGTCAATGGACAAAGTCAATCGTTCTGATGCACCTCTTCTTAGATAAAGTCTTGACAAAGTTAGTAAGTTCAGAAGAAATCACTGTAAATCAAGTGAGCTACTCTGTAGAGAGCACAAGTTAGGCCAGTGCAGGTGACTTGAGATCAACTCCATCCAGTACTTCACAAGATAGGAAGCAGAACTTATGGCTAAAAGGTGAACACACCAAGCCCCACAGTATCAGTGATTCAGAGAAAAATGTTCCAGCTGGATTCCTCATTGCTACTGTTTGGAAGATCCTTGTTCCTGGACCTTGGTCGTGGTGACAAAAGGGGAGGATGTATGTTGGGCTCGTGCAGCAGTACTCGGGAGAGGTACTCCGCATCAATTATTTACTTTGTTTCAGGGGCACTTCAGTGTTTTGGTGCCTTTTCCTCGGCGTCAATGAAGAACGAAAACTATGGTTGGAAGAAGCTTGCTCCCTCGGTCCTGGACTCTGGTGAAGGGACTCTAGATCAAGACTTTCTGCTTCTACAGGGTCCTCTGGATCCCACAAAGATTTATCCTAATTCGGACTTCGCAAGACGATGCACTCGTCAATGGTCATAGGACCCCTGGCATTGGGCTTCTGCAGCTCTGGTGAGGCACAGCAAGTCGGGGGTTGCACAAAATGGAAGCTTGTCTTGAGGTTAGTTGATTCCACCAGCCCAAGGGAGGAAGTTGACCCGTATGGGTCTTCCCAGTTGATATGAAAACAGGGTCAGCACAGCTGCCAGGCTTCACCGGGCATTTTGCAGTCTAGGAGGGTGCAGCTGGCGCGTCGTCACGTCTCCTTCTTCGGATGTTCCTCTCCAGTGATCGACTCTGCCTTTAGTCCCAAAAACCTCGCTTTTTATGCAATTTCCCATTCATTGACAGACTAGGCAATCACACAGCAGGGTTGCATGTCCTTTCAGGACAGCCAGTTGGCCAATCAGGACTGGTTTCACTCAGGCACACCTACGGACAAAGAACAGGGAAGTTTCGGGACCCCTCCCTCACCTCCTGCCTTTCCAGGCACACTGGAGCAAGGGCGGGATTCAGGGCTCAAGCCCGCCAAAGGCAAAATCACACAAAGGGCGCAAACTGGTTTCAATTAACAGAGGAAAAGCCAAGAAAGAACTAAACAGAAAATGGCATAAAAGTGGGGTGTTGTACTGCAGCTGAGAGTTCAACCTGCGGTAGCAATGCACACTGGTAGTAAAAGTAAACCACTGCCATCAGCCATTTAAAGTGAGTTAGCATAACAAAAAATGTCACGTGAGAAGTGGGACATGGAATTACTAAGTAACCCCCCAGCACTCCACATAGGGTGGTGTCTGCTGGTCCCACAAAGAAAAAGGTAAGTAGGACAGGGATCATCTTACCATTCTTGGGAATGGTAGTTAACCCAAGAAAACATTAAGAGATGTCCAAGGGACGTCTTGGTGGCACTGCACCTAAGGTGCTGTGTGTCACTATGCAAAGCAGATGCCTATGGAGTTTGCCAGACTCTATAAAACAGTAAAACACAAACATCCTAGTCATGAAAAATACATGAGGGAGTGAGAAAAAGGTCCCATTCCCTCAGGAGCAAAAAATCACAAACCCTATGTCCAGCGAAGGAGCTGGGGTTCTCTAAGGTTGAAGGGAATTAGCACAGAAAGGACAATTCTCCCTAAGACCTATTGAAGGGCTGGGGTTACCCTAGCCCCTTTTCGTATATAAGACGAGCTGGACTCAGGAACATGAGTTGAACACTGGACCACAAGAGATCTGAAGAAGACGACAACCGAGGGAGACCAAAGGACTGCATCAATGACCAGTACTGGAACAGTAGAAACCACTGCGTCGTGCACCTCAACCTTCAAATTGACAGGAAAGACCTCTTTGAGGAGCCTTCCTTCCTAAGACTGGTGTGAGCAACCAGTCACCTGTCCTGCTGAAGGTTGGTTGCTAGATTTCCGCCGCTGGAGCATACACAGCCGCATTTGCCCTGCAGGCTCGAAAATAGCCAGCTTCTGTTGCATGCACTTCTGGCTTCTTAAACGGCTGGAACTCGAAGTGGGCATCTTAAAAGCTTTGCTGCTGACTCTAGAAAACTGCTGTGTTACCCTGCACCAGGATATGTACCATCAGGACGACCAGAGTTCAACCACTGAGTTGCTTAGTGTCTCCTGACCGGGGTCAATGAAAGAAGTGCATCAGTGAAGAACTCCACAAGGGTCCCTTTTTCATTGTAGAACCGAATCCAGGTATCCTGCCCAGTGTCTGAGGCCACTTAAGGCTTCCAACTAGGATATGAGGTTACAGACATTGAACCCGCGACGAGGCGAACCTGCCCAACAACTTCACCAGTCAGCCTTGCTTCTTGAAGCGATTTGCTATCACCTGGGCCTGTTCCTAAACTTTCGGGGAGATTGGGGGGGTTGAGATTGCTTATCTCTATTGACCTATCCCCCCCACCCCCTCACAGGGTTTGCATTGGGCACAAAGTGTTGCTTACATTAGAGCTATTCGGGGCGGACCTAGGTCAGCGGTATCCGGGTCAGTTAGTCTGAGGTTCAATCTGAAGACCCCCCCAGGGGTGGTAGTTGCTCCTCTTCTAACGAGAGGAACCCAATGCTCCCCCTTCCCTTTGCCCTGTGGGCGCTTTGAATCACAATTTGTCTTGATGTATAAGCGCCGTAAATAAATAAATGAACCCCCCATTGATCTCTATGGCCTGCATTGAGTAAACTGTGTACTTTACCTGCCTGAACTAAGTGTGTCCTGCTGCCTACTCATCTCCATCCTCCAGAACCTTTTGGGACCACTAAAAGAACTTCAGAGACTTGGGGTAGACTAGGGTTGGACTTCTAATGTGTAGTACATGCTACTGGGTCTACCTATGCGATAACATCACTTGTTCCTACTTTGAAAGGTTGCATTAAACGTCTATGTTCTATTCTAAAGTACTTTCAAGGTAGTGTGGAACCCACATGGGTGACCTACTGTGAGATGTATATATGTACTAACGTATTTCGACCTAACATTTGATATTTAAATGGTGCCTTAGTGTAATGTTGTAATAAAAGTGTTATTCTTACAATTTACCTGTGTGGGTTGTGACAAATCTGAGGGGGGAGAACTTTCCCATGGGGCCGGCCCCGGGTGGTGCGTCCAAAGTACCATAGTCTGCCTGGGGGTGATGCACCAAGGCTGGATCACCTGGTGGAGGAATCCCCTTATGGGATTAGGGACGACAATCTTCAGAGAACGTGGTATTCCCCCGCAGTACTGTCCCTTAAATCCTCTGCAATGTTCAATACTCCCCTCTCCTCTTTTGACCAAACCAATATTTGTTATAGTCAGGTTAGTGAAATCCTAAAAAAACGCAAGGTCTGTTAAAACTGACTTCAGGACATGTACGGAGAAGAAAAAGAGGTTCAGGACTCCTGTGTTGGGAAAGGAAGTTGCTTTGGGACAATCACGTTCATAACACTCATCCTGCTTTTCGGCAATGACCCATGGACACCTGATCATCTTCTTCGTCTCAATCCTTGAGAATAAAAGTTTATTACCTGTGAAGGCATCATGTATGAGACACAGACAATGCACTGAAAGTTTGGGCTAGAAACGTTTATTCAAATTAAAGAAGGTTGGAAAAAGGCCCATCTTGCCCTAAGCTAAGGTGAGAGTTCTCTACCTCAATAAAACTAAGGATAGTCTGTGTCAGGAAGTCCAAAGCAAATGTCTGTGTCCAAAACCTATACTTGCCCTCACATCTATTTGTACACAATGTGTAGGGATGTCAGCCTCAACATGATAAGTGTTAAAATCAAAGTTCTGAACTTCGTCCAGCTCTTGGTCTAAAGGTTTCCCTTCCCAAAGGTTAAAATAGCTCACAGTACAAAAAGGGGTTTCCTTCCCAGTTTTTCAAGTCTTTCAACAGTTTCAACAAAATTCCTTGGAATCCTTCCCAGTACTTCCCGCTTGGTTCTCTTTCACCAATGTCAGAGTTCAACTCCTTACTTTCAAATCACACAAGGTTTCCTTTTAGAATCAATCACAAGCTTCATTGTGATGCTTTAAGTGGCTTTTCCATTAAGGGGTGTACTCGGTCTAGACACAATTGTTGGACAACACTGTCCACCCATTTGTGAGAAACCTGAGGGTGTCTCACCGTCTAGTCCTCAGGGATCTCTTGCTCAGGTGGCCAAGGAACGTCCATCGCCTTTGATCCAGACACTGGGGATGGTCCAGTACGGGAGGATCAGCTGGGTGAGGGGTTTTAGGGCAGTGAGATACCCAATGGTGAAACGTGGTATCCCTCCCTTTTCAACACCTTTACCCCATCCTATTTTTTAGGATATTCCGATTTTCCAACACCCTCCACTTTCCTGCACAAACACTGAGCTGAGGAAGAGGAGGACTGAGCGAAGAAAGACTAACACTCAAACATTACACCGGACATGTCCCGTTAGTACGGTCAGGCAGAGTCAGCCAATTGACCACAATTGCATACACCCGATACCTATTGACATTCCCCACTCTGTAAGTGACTTCAATCCAGCACTCCAACTAAGTCAATGCCTAGGTCTCGGATGCCCAATGGAAGCCCTTATTTATATATATTTTTATGTCAAAGTTCTTAAATCTGGATGATGAACCCTTATACAACGCCCCTCTCTTTGAATCCCCCTGACCTCACTGAGCCAAGAAGTAGGTTTGTTTTGCAAATTAAAAGGTTTATTGGAAAAATTAAATAATATATATATATATATATATATATATCACACTTTTATGAACAAAATAATAACTGATAGCACACTTATGAATATAATAGTGGTCAACAATGGGTAACATTACAATAGCACACTCTCTTTAATCACTTAAGAGTTGGTATAAAAAAGGATAAGGTAGCAGAGAATATTTTTATGGTTCAAGGAAATGCAAGATGGGAAGGAATGCAGCACAGAAATAAGCTTGATATGGTTTCAATCAGAACATAATATGGTCACTTTTTCCCCTGTGATTACTCACTCCCCCCTATGCAATATGACGAGATGGAATTGAGAGCACACAGGTTTCAAGAATACAATCACTATACAGTTCAATTACAGTTCCCCCAGCAAGCTTAGAGAAAACAGGGATGATTTTAAAGCAGGCAAAATCCTTTTAAATATGAAGTGAAAATATGCTAAAAATGATTTTAATTCACTAAAGGAGATTCAGGGTAGGTGATAGTTACTTTGGATTGGTACAGATCAACACTAGCAATGATTCAAGAATGATTATCAGATTGAAAACGAAAGTCAGCAGTTGCAAGCAAAAGACAGCTATTTTGACCGAAAATGAAATGGAGCTAAATTGCAATTCGCGGCACTTTTTCCGCGTGCGTAGATCGCGATTACGAAAAAACTATAAAGAGTTGGAATGTCGTTTTGGGTTTGTTGGAAAGCTTACGATCTTAGCCTTAAAATGACAGCTTCTAGGACATGCAGTTCAAAAGATACGGATGTTTTTGTGGAGGTAGAGTTTCAAAAATAAAGTCAAGATTTCAGAATGACAGATGACGCTTTTACAGATTTGAAATCACAGAATGGACACAAAATTCTCAATGCAGTTCTGGACAGGTTGAAATGGATGGGATAAGATTACTTTAGACTAAGAGATTGGTTCTGTACAGTTCTAGACTGGATACTCACTCCTAGTTTTGGAATAGAATGGACCTCGTCACAGATCTGGTCAGGTTTGGGCTGCGGTTCTCTTGCCACCGGACAGGTCTCGGGCCCTATGGGTTCTGCTCACAGCACGGCCTCTGGTCTGCTATCGGCACTGCACGCCGGTCTGGTCTCTTGAACTGGATCTGATGGGTTCTGGATACAGCTCTGCTTTCTCTGGATCTCGGTTCTGGCACAGGGTTCTGGGCTAGAAGCGAACAGCACGGCAAGGCTGTTTAATAGTTTGGTTAGGTTGCTGGATTTTGAGGCCTGCTGGGAAGAGTTCAGCTTGTGGATTAGGCCTCTGCTTCTCCAAGGTTCTAGAGTTGGGGTTCTAGAATTTTAGTTCTGGAGTGTCTGGAGTTTTCTGGCAGAGCGCTTCGCAAGAAATCGGTGAGTAGTGGAAAGAAGTCCCTATCTTGGTTTCAGCAGTCTCTTTTTATGTGTTCTCAAAGTGGGTGTGGAGGCTGACTTTCTATGCCCAACCCACTACGGATTTGATAGATTAGAGGATTCTCTGTGCCCTGACTGGAGAAAGGAGTAGTGAGTCAGAGTGATGCTGCCATTTTACAATCTAGTGAAGAAACTCCCCTTTGCTTTTACTTAGAAATCAATTTTTCATAACAAAACATGTTTCCCAGATACACAAGTTGTTGAGAATACATGTAAACATCACAAATTAATTAAGGTGCATTCTGTTCCAACTCTGATTTTCCTAAGAGCTTTAGTTCAGAAATGACAACTTATTCACGATTTTGGTAGGTTTTGCAATATTGGTTTTGCACCAAATCTTACACAGACATACACACCCTCTCTAAGCATATTACTGTATGTTGTTATGTTTCTAGCATAAACACTGTACCCACAATATTAATAAATCCCGGGGTTTGGTCTCAGAACATCGTACGGATTTAAACTGTGAGTGAATTTTTCATATTAAGAATCTCAAAATTGTAAATTTCTATCGGCTGGTTACAATTAGTTATCAGTATTCTTATAAAACATATATTCGCATTCCATTCAGTACACCCATTGGTTTGTCCCCGCCCCCAGAATCTGGCTTGACTCAGAGGTCACATGTCTTGTGTCTCCCAGAGCTGTGTTGTTCAGGCACACCCAAATCAGCATATCCTATTCAGCTGAAATAATCCATTGTCTTGACTGAGGGCAGCAGACCAGGGTGCCACTCTCCATCTGATTAACATGACCATGCAATGTCCTGCCTTCTGGTGTATAGGCCTGAGGTGTGAAGGGTTCTCATGGGAAAGCAAACCTTTTGAAGTATGAACTGCATCAGGCTGCCTTCTAGTCAATTGCAACTTAGTTCCTTGTACAAAAAAATATAACATTAAAAACTTTAAAATAAGCAATATCTCCTTAAACCAAGTCTTTTTCAACATGAAATCACTGGGTGGCACTCTATATGGCATTTTGATGGAATTCTCTTGCTTGGCATATTTAGTTTCTGAAATACAGCTCTCCTGTCAGAATTTAGATCGCCAGTGCCTGTCGGAGGCGAGCAACGGTACTGCACCCATTTTTGACAGCTGTCCATTTTTTAAAAGGGGATTTTACTTTGATGGCATAGGATTCTTGCTAATATTGTACTGATGTGGATTCTTGCAGTAGAGTAATGTGGAACACCCCCCAAGAAGGTTGGATCTTTTTGGTGGTTTTGTGAGCCATGATTTTAGCAATTTTTGACACCAAATAAAACAGATTTTTGAACAGATCTGTATTCCTTTGCAATCAGCATTGCTTTTTCCAAGTGGTTTCAGGCTACTGTGTGGGTATCCCAATGGTGGTTTTAGGCAGTGATCTCCTGTGCTCACTGACATGGGAAAAGTAGATGGCAGCCTATCTTTCAGATTTTTACTGTGCATTTTTGGATGATTTCTGGCGAGCAGCATGCTTTCCGGTGGCCACTCTAATGTTTCTGCTGCCAGCGAGGCACAGTACTGTTGTAGGGCTTGGATGCGTGGGTGAAAACATCCCACAACACGGATAAAAGGTGGAGCACTAGGATACACTCCAAGCATGGAAAGGCACGAGAAAGAGCAGTTCTTCCAGGGTAGCAGCGAAGCAGGTGGAGGACGGCAGGCCGAGAAGCCGAATCAAGGAGTGGAGAGACCTTGGGCGTCCCAGTGAACGATGGTTACCTCCAAAGAATCTTGAAGGTTGCACAAGTGACCCAGACGAAAGAGAACCGTGAATCCGGCATTGTGTGTGAAAGATACCAGGAGCCTTCCTGGATGAGCGAACGAGTTGGGGAGGTGAAGCAGCAGTTGGGGTATTAATCTTGGCTCCTAGATCAAAGACGCATGTACAGAAACCAGCACAGCCAGAGAGTTAAAGAAAGCAGTGAAGGCCAGTCTGTATTGAAGATAAAATGTACAAGCAGCAACAGTGTATCACAAGAATGAAGGCTGCGCGTATACTAAGCAGACGCGATTGAAAGTAATGGGATTAAGCTAACTGAACTGTGAATCGATCAAGTGAGACATGGAGAGATAATAGAGTGGTCCGGCATAGCATAGTGGTGCAAGTGGAAAAGTGAAAAGATGACAAACACATGAATGACAAATGTTTCTGACAGCAGTGGGAAAATGAATATGTAAAGTGAACTGTAATGAAAGTGGTCATGCTGGGGTATTTGTAAAACCCCTTGCATATTTGAAAGTCTTCGATAAGACTAGCAAACTGTGAGTCATTGTGATTTGGAAGGTCCGAGCCCGACTGAGGGAGACCTATGTGAACTATAAAGCCTGAAGTTTGTAAACTATGAATCTTGGAGGAAAGGAACTTTTGTTGTGGTGGATGAACTAAAGGCATCCTGCGAATAAGAGACTTTGTGAGACCAAGAGACTTTCATGGAAGTCCCTGGTCCGCGTCCTGAGCTGCATCCTTGTGTCTAAAGCCAGAGTGTGTTCTAAGACCCAAGTATGCCACCTTATTCCGTGCTAAAAAGTGGATTGCTCTGTTACCATATTGTTTTGAACACTGCTTTTTCCTTTAGATATACATCTTTCCCAATACACATTTATTGTAGTAGAGTAAGGGCAGGCAATAGGTTTTTTAGTATTGGCCCTTTTGTTTTGACTGACAGATGACTAGGACTGTGTTTTTTACTTCAATGGTTGAGAGTACTCCCATCTTTAGCTATAGGGCAAGCTAGGAGTTTTTCAAACCCAACTCTCAAGTTACAATAAAGGTTTTTGAACTTGTGTGTGTGACTACTTGTGATACCATGGGGCCCTTATACATTACAGGTTACGCAACCGACACACCTGACTTGCTCCTTTCTTCAAAGGCACGTTGTCACGGTCTCATCTCTACAGTGGTGTTTTGAATTATACTCTTTCAACATCCTTATAAAGCTTTACCATTGCTTATTTTGCCAACATTCACTTGTTGCACTTTCACATACTCTCATGGCTCTTGCTAATGCTTGTTCGATCAAGGAATATAGTTCCTTTATGGCTCTTGCCAATGCTTTTTCGCTTGAGCTGCAGAGTTTGTAATTATATCCTTGTGGCTCTTGCAAATGACTGCACAGTTCCTTTAACTCGTGCGATTCCGCAACACAACTTTAATTCATAACGGTATTCAAACGTGCTTGCTTTCATTCAAATCGGCCGTCAAAGTTCAAAATATTTGCTTTCATGTAAATCAGTATTTAATATACATGTTTTCATCAAAATGCTTGCTTTAATTTAAATCGTCATTCAATAACTTCCTTTTAAGTCCAACATGCTCGCCTGCCGTCCCGGTGTCCCCTTCTCTAGACAAGACTCACTGGTCGGTGCTTACGGCCTTCCAGCAAAGCTTCCGGAGATATTTATATATGTGTATGTGTATCTCTCTCTCTCTCATCCTCGCTTCGTCTCCAGATCGGCTCTCCGTGGCTTTGCCCACACCAACAATGCATCTCTCGCAGCTCAAGCCTCACTCAGCAGCTTCTCCTGCTCACGCCGGAACCTCATCCGTACTCTGCCACCGGTCTACAGCTTCCTTTAGCCACGCTTCCCTTTGCATACACTGTGCTTCCTCATGCACCCCTTCTGCCACGCCACCTTCCTGAAGAGGTCTGCTCTCGCACAGCAATCCTGATATCTGCTTCCGCAGCTGCATACATGTTCTTCAATCTTCCTTTTAAAGCTACCACCAGGCTGATTAGTAACAAAAAAAGACTAGACCGCTCATTGTTGGTTTGGGAGTTCTGTGTTACTCTTGGTTGCCTCCTCTTCATCCCAGTACCTAACTGGTGTTTGTATGTGTGCGTATCAATAAAGATAGGCTGTGTGTCTCTAGTTGGTCCCAGTATATAACTGGTGTGCTTTAGGGAATTATTTATAGGAAAAGTAGGGAAGGGATTGACAACAGCCTATAAAGGCTTTGGGGATATTGGACTTGTGGTGAAAGGGAAATGGGGGATACCATGTCTCACCTAAGGGTGGCTCATCCCCACTCCCCAAGTCTCCTCCACCCAGATCATCCTCCCTCGCATATCCACCCCCAGGGTCAGGTTCCAGTAGCAATGGTTTTTCCCTGGCCATTTGGGAGGAGGATATATTGGGGAAAGAATATTGGTCCTCAGACCACAAAGATGCAACCATTGATACAAGATATTCATAACGCGCCTGTACACAAGTGTTTCTAGGCGCGACAAGACAAGGGAGGGAAGACAGAGGGAGGACACTACAAACAATCTTACTAGGCCTTGTGACATTCAGATCGTGCAAGTGCGACAGCACCAAAGTGCAGGGGGAAGGAAGAGGGTTAAGTGCCAAGGGAAGGTATAAGGGGACTGGGGGGGGGGGGGGGGGGAGTGCGAACAGGGCTGCAATGCTCCGAGTACGTTTGTTTGTTTATTTGATTGGTAATGCGCACCAAACCCTTAGGTAGCTGGGCGGAGCAGGACAAGTAAACTTAAAGCTTAGTTACAGAACATGTAAGGTACATATGCATACATACAAGAAACGGACAGCATGGCACTGGTTAAGTGCAGGGAGGCAGGGGCTGCAGAGGTTACAGTTACAGCCCCTAAAAGTGTGCAGTGGCCAGGAGGCAGAGCAGGGGACACTAATCATGGAGGAGCCTGGTACCCATTATGCTAAGAGAGTAGCCAGGCAATCAGTCGGTGCGGCAGACAGGTAAGTCAGTAGGGAAGGGAGAAAGAGAAAGCAGAGGAGAAATGGAAGGTTTTGAGCTGCTCCCAGAACTTCAGGTGGTTCGGATCAAGTTTGAGAGGGGCAGGGAGGCCATTCCAGAGGGAGGCACCTGCAGAAGAGAGAGAGCTACCCCAAACTCTCTGCCTAGCGAAGCGCCTGACCCTCAAGAGAGGTGGAGGTAGCGGAGTGAAGCGCTAAAGAAGGAAGGTATTCTGGAAGAGAGAGTTGGCTGCAGTGAGGGCCCTGACCCCAGACAGCCTTGTGGAGGTTGCAGAGGGTCTTGAACTTGATCCTTGCAGGCACGGGGAGCCAGTGGAGAGAATTCAGTGTTGGCGAGATACAGTCCCTGGGCTTGAGGCCAAGGATAAGTCTTGCAGTCCTGTTCTGGATTAGTTGCAGAGGGCTAAGAATAGAGGAAGGCAGATTGAGAAAGAGGCTGTTGCAGTAGTCCAGGCTAGCGAGAACCATGGCTCGGAAATGGTGCGCTTCTGGGGGAAAGTGAGAAAAGAAGGAATACCTTTGAGGAGGTGCATTTGGTAGAGGAACGTCTTAGGGAGGACCGAGATGTGAAGAGAGAAGGAGAGAGTGGAGTCGAAGATGACACAGAGGTTTTTTGCCTCACAGGAAGGTGAAGGAAGAGGGCCCAAGGAGGGCGGACAGAGTAAGGGGGAAAGTGTGAGCAGGGGCCCCAATGTGAAGGATCTCCGTCTTATTGGCATTAAGGCAGAGATTGTTAGAGGGGCACCTATACTGAATCGCGGAAAGACAGTCAGGAATGAGCGAGAGAGAGAAGAGGAGGCTGAGGGGAGCCTGAAAGACAGCTGCGTGTCATCCACGCAACACTGAAAGTTAAAAGAGAAAGTGGAGTTCAGATGGGGCAAGTAGACATTAAAGAGCCAGAGTGAGAGGTTAGAGCCCCGGGGGACACCATATGTGGAGAGGGAGCTGGTAGAGAGAAAGGACCCAAGTTGTACCTGGGAAGACTGGTCTGAGAGGAAGGAGGTTAATCACTCCAAGGCCTGATCCGTGATGCCCAGGTTCTCATGGAGTTGATTGATCAGGATGGCGTGATTGACCGTGCCAAAGGCAGAGGAAAGATCAAGGAGGATGAGGACAGAAGGAAGGCTAAGCACCGTCCAAAAAACTGTGTCTGAGTCTTACTTCTGACCCCTCAGTGTCTTACCTGTTCTGCTCAGTGTTAAACATACAACACAACAGTGCCCCCTTACTCCTTGGTTCAGCCTGGCTGCTTGTCATGCTACTACAGTGAGTGGCTTTGCTCAACAGGGGTTGAAAGAAACCTTGCTAACCCTAGGTTGGCTTTTACAAGTCCTATCCCAGGTAGAGACTTTGAAAAACCCTCCCAACACCCTCCTTAATTAATAAAAAACCCTGAACCATCTCTGGGAGTTGGAGTCACCTGCGACACAATATACTACATTTTTCAAAAAATCACTTCGGAAAACATTAAATTAGCTCATTATTCTCCCATAACCTCTGAGCTTCTACCTGTTGTCGTCAGCTGTCCTCTCAAACGGCGGATCTCCAGCATAGCTTTGTATCGCAGACCATTGTCTTCACAGAACTTTTGAGAACATCCAACATATTCACAAGCTCCCACAGCGCCTACAAAACAATGAGCTTTAGTTTTCTGTATGCAGCCTGCATAGCTCATTACCACATTTTAAAAGGTGCATTGCTAGAACAGAAGAGGCAATAGAAAAACCACAGAGAAGCCCTCTGCCCCAGGTACCCCGAGAAGCACTGAATAATACCTAGCATGACCATCAGGTCCCCGAGCTCCTGTGAGGGTCCCTGTCCAGCCCAAATTCTCTGCATCTGGAGCACACGAGCCTTCTTCCCCTTTAGCTTCTCCTTTTCGTCTTCATTAACGATCGGCCTGGAAACAATATAAAACTTATTACAAAGGATAAAAATGTTTTTTTCCCCGTTCTGTTAACTCAGTCCCCCATTTCCGTACGGTGGTCGGGTACTAGCTGGTTGGTTTCACGCTATGGCAATCCCATACATCCAGAGGGCAGGTCTGCCCAAGCAAAGTGTTAAGCCAACACTGCCAGTCAAGGGTCACTCAATTTGTCCTAGAAGGGATTAAGCTAAATGCTGAGTTGGTCACATTCACAAATAAAACAGACTGCTGGGTAATCTCACAGTACAATGACATCCACGGGAGCCCAAACACCCTTCATAAGCTTTGTTACCATCTCGGCTGACAAGCAATTCACAGTGCAAACCCTGGTCGAAGTCCAATCATCTCCGAATCCAATAAGGCGATCGTGGGTCTCTCCTGTACCTTTACGGGAATATGGAAACATTGGTCAGCCTTGCCATGGAATAAACCTCCCAGGATGTTGGCTCTTTGGGTTCCTCTTTATCCAGGAATATGTCTGGGGAATACTCTGAGAGGTTACAGCATATGGAACAAGTTACTTACCTGTAACTGTTGTTCTCCAGCATGGGTCTGGCATAGATTCACATGCTCATGAATATTCCCCGTCGTCAGGCCGGGAATCCTCGGTATAGAAATAAATCAGTATCAGTTTCGTTTCTGATCTGTCTTTCTTAGTAGTAACCAATCACTGGTCTCTGGGTCATACTGCCCCCAGCCAATGACTGCCCTCTCCCTAAGCCCCGCCTCCGGCAGCCATCCTCAGATTTGCTAGCACGTAAAGTGGCAGAATGACCAAGTGAAGAGCCGCAGAGGGGTAGGCGGGAGGGTTTGCATGTGAATCCATGCCAGACCCATGCTGGAGAACAACAGTTACAGGTAAGTAACTTGCTCCTTCTCCAGCATGGGGCCTGGCATGGATTCACATGCTCATGAATAAGAGAATACATAGCAGTACACACATGCACAACCACGGGAGATGGCAACAGGCTCAACACTAAGCAATACAACAACTCAACATTAAGCAACTCTTACCTGCTCACCTTAGGCGAACAGGTTGCGCAGCACTGCTTGGCCGACCCTGGACTCCTCCCTGGAGTCCCGATCGACACAGTAGAATCTTGTGAAGGTGTGCGTCGACCTCTACGTCGCAGCGCTGCAGATGTCCAGCAGGGGCACACCAGACAGGAACGCCGTGGTAGCAGCGATCGCTCTGGTCGAATTGGCTCTCGGACGGCCGGGCAGCTGTCGGTTTGCCAACCGGTGACAGTGCATGATGCAGCCGGAGAGCCATCTGGAAATGGAAGTCTTCGAGAGAGCCTTCCCTTGATTCACAGTCCCAAAGTTCACAAACAGCTGTGACGTCTTCCGAAAACTCTTCGTGCGGTCCACGTAGGACTTCAGCGCTCTAGCTACATCCAGCGAGTGCAAAGTCCTCTCAGCCGGCGATGAAGGCGACGGGAAGAAAACTGGCAACACCAAGGGCTCGTTGAGGTGGAAGTCCGACGGCACCTTGGGCATAAAGGATGGGTGTGTCCTCAGCACCACCCTCGTGTCATGAAAAGTCAAGTATGGACGCTTGCAAGATGGGGACTGGATCGCTCCCACTCGTCATGCGGAGGTGATGGCCACGAGGAAAGCTGTCTTCCATGACAGGAACTTCAAAGGCGCCGAATGCATATGCTCGAATGGGGCCCCCATGAGCTTGGTCAGCACCACATTAAGCTCCCACGCCGGGGCAGGAGCCTTCACCGGCGGGAATGATCGGAATAGTCCCTTCATGAATTCTTTCACCAGGCGATGAGACCACAAGGACGCCCGTCCCGTCGTCCTGGTATATTGGGAGATTGCAGCCAGATGTATTTTGATGGAGGCGTGAGCCAGTCCAGCTTTGGCCAGCGACAGTAGGTACGGCAGTACTTGAGGGACCGTAATCCGCAGGGTTAATCTTCTGTGCACGGCACCAGACAGAGAACCTCTTCCATTTATGTCCGTAGCACTTGAGAGTTGAGGACGCCCTGGCCTTTGCAAGAACCTCTCTGCAGTCGGCCGGGATGTCGTACCCTCCAAACTCTAGTGCTGCAGGAGCCAGGCCTGCAAGTTCAGCGACTCCGGGTTGTGGTGAAGAATGGCGCCTCCTTCTCTGGAGAGAAGGTCTGCGTCCGTCGGCAGCTTGACTGGTGTGGAGGTTGACAAGTCCAGAAGGTCCGGGAACCAGATCTGCCTCGGCCACGCTGGTGCGATGAGGATCATCCTGCACCGGGACCTCTTGAGCTGGTTGATGAGCCGGAGCAGCAACGGCAGCGGGGGGAATGCATAAAGAAATAGGCCGTCCCAGGGGAACGAGAAAGCATCGCCCATGCTCCTCGGCTGGGGGAACCTGCTGGCGAACCTCCGGCACTTGGAATTCGTCGCTGTCGCAAAGAGATCGATTTGGGGTTCGCCCCATCGTCGATCCACTGGCGTAGTTCCCACTCGTGGCACGAGCGCAGCTCCCTGCTGAGTGAGTCGGCGATCGTGTTTTTTATTCCTGCCAGATGAAGAGGCACCAGAAACATCCGTTGGGCGACGGCCCAATGCCACAGATCCTGGGCTTCCTTGGATAGGGCAGGGGACCTGGTTCTGCCCTGCTTCTGTGGTGGTGTTGTCGGTGAAGATCCTCACCACTTTGCCCTTGAGGGACGGAAGAAAGGACCCCAGGGCCCAGAACACTGATGTTGAACAAAATGTTGATGTGAAGTGACTTCTCCTCCGGGAGCAAAAGGCCTCTCGTGTGAAGATCTCCGGAGTGTGCTCCCCAACCTTCCAGGGAGGCGTCCGTCGTCACCTTCACCTGGTGAGCTGGGGTCTGAAAGTCCGTGCCCGCCGACAGATGGGAGAGGGTACCCCACCACCGCATCGCCTGACTGAACGTCTCGTTGAGAGGGATCCTGTCCTCGAAGCTGCCCGTCGACTGGATCCAGCGGGCGTCGAGGAACTCCTGTAAGGGTCTCATCCGAAGCCTGCAAAGGCGCACTAGATAAATGCAGGAGGACATCATCCTGAGGAGGGACTTGATAGATCTTACCCTGGCCATGTCCGTGGCCAGCAGATGCTGCACCTTGCCCAGAATGGTCCTGGTCCTTTCCTCCGACGGCGAGGCCAGCCGCGCCACTGTATCGAGCTTGGCTCCCAGAAACAGGGCGACTTGCGACGGAACCAGGTGGGATTTTGGAAAGTTGATGGAGAATCCCAGGTCCGTGAGCAGCTGGACGGTCATCGCAGTGTGCTCCACGGCGAGCTCCCTTGTCCTTGCCCGGATGAGTCAGTCGTCCAGGTAGGGGTAGACGTGGATCCCCTGTAGGCGCAGCCGCGCCGCCACCGGTGCGCGGCACTTGGCGAACACCCTGGGTGCCGACTTCAATCCGAACGGGAGGGCCTTGAACTGGTAGTGCCGCCCTTGGACCACGAACCTGAGGAACTTTCGGTGTCTTTTTAGAATGGGGATGTGGAAGTACGCATCCTCCAAGTCCAACAACGACAGGAAATCGCCCTCCTCCAGCTGTCCCAGCACATGTTGGAGGGTGACCATACGGAACTTCTGTGCCTTGATGGCATCCTTCTTGAGCATCGCCCTTACTTCCAACAGTAGTTGAGGGACGTGATTTTCCTTCCTGGCCACGGGTGGAACGCAAGGGCACTCCTTCTGAAACTCGAGGGCGTGCCCCTGGGTCAGGGCGTCCAGCACCCAACGGTCGGTGGAGATGGACTTCCACACGCTGACGAACCTCGCCAGCCGGCCTCCCACCGGGGTGCTTCGGCGGGGGCCCGAACCCCACGGTCGGTTCAATCTTGTTTGGAGGCCGCCTTGCCTCCTTGACCTCCTTGTCGACGACGACGGGCACCACCTGACTTGCCGCGTCCCCTGTAGGCTTCCTGGGACGAAGATCTTGCTGCTTGGCAGTAAGCGGAGGAGCCACTGCCAGATCCCTTGGAGGCACCTTGTCTGCCTCCGGAGCTCCGAAAGGAGGGCCGTCTTTGTTGGATCACTCCCAGTGCCCGGGCAGTCTCTGTGTCTGTCTTGATGGCCTGAAGGGACTCATCAACTGCCTTCCCAAACAGGTTGTTCCGTCGAAGGGCATGTCCAAAACCTCGGTTTGTAGGTCCTGGCGGAAATCCGTGGCCTTGAGCCATCCTCGTCGTCTCAAGCAAACGCCGTTGCCCAACTGACGGAAACCGGTGTCGGCGATGTCCGTTGCCACCGTGATGGCGTGGTCCGAAGCAATCTCCCCCTCCTGTAGGATTTCAAGGGCCTCTGCCCTTTTGGCGTCCGGAAGGAAGTCTAACAGAGGGGCGATTTTGAACCACAACTCCCTGTCGTAGCGGGCTACGATAGCCAGGGCTTTGGCCGCCTTGATAGTCGTCGCTGCGGATGAGATGATCCGTCGTCCCATCGTGTCCAACTTCCTGCCCTCGCCGTCCGACGGGGAAGTTGATGTCGAGGCCGATGCCCCCCCAGCTTTCTTCGTTGCCGCCGCCGAGACGACCGAATCCGGGGTAGGTTGTGCCCGAAGGCACAAGGGGGCAGCGTCGGGGACCCGGTACTTCTTCTCGTACTGGTCCCTCTTTGCCGGCGCCGTGGCAGGGTTCTTGAGGAGGGCGAGCCCCTCATCCCAGATGTCATCAAGAAGCGGTACGGCGAGGACCATCTTCCTTTTAGCTTTGCGCCATTGGTAAAAGAACCCTTCTTTCTTCTTTTCTTCTGGGCAGAGCTGAAAAAGCTCGGATGCCCTGGAAATCATGGCATGAAAGGATCCAATCTCATCGGGCGGGGACGCCCAAGCAGGGGGCGACGGGGGACACGTCCCGTCGTCGCCTCTGTCGTCATCTGTACCTGTCGTAACCGTGTCCGTGCCTGTATCATCCCTGTGGGTAGTAGACCGGGGGGGGAAGGCAGAGCAGGCCGCAGAGGTGGGAGAGGTGGCGTAGGATGCGCCCTTCTCCTCTTATGCGGTGGACTCTCCGAAGGTCCTGGCTCCGGTTCCCCCGTCGGGTCTGGCTCAGGTACCTCCGTCGGGGGAAGGGGCAACCTTGTCCTTCTCTCCGAGCATAAGGACTGATTCGCTGACAAAATGGCCACCGAGGTGCCCTGCGGCGCCGGAAACGACGGGCGCGAGGGCTCTTGAGGAGCCTTGTCGGCGACACCATCGCTCTCGTCGTCGCCCTCGTCGGGATCCCTCCCGATGGGCTGGGCCTCTTCCACGACTTCGATGAGCTTTTCTTCAGAGGTCGTGTCCGTATCCACGATGGCCACCAGCCCCTCCCCCACCTTTTCCAATGAGGACTTTGTGGGGGTCTTCTCAATGGGCCTGAAAGACGACTCCCTCCGCGGTCGCAGGGAGACTCTGGGTCCTGAGGGTGCCTCCACTGGTGTAGCCTCCACAGGCTGAGCCAGGGCCGCGGCGACATCCTCAATCGAGTTCTTAGCAGGGTGAATTAAGGCCATCGTCACCTTCTGGACGCCTGGGGCCTTCACCTTGGGGGGAGGGTCAGAGCCTCGCTCCCCCTCTGCCAGAATCTTCGAGATCGACCGGGGCCTCTCCAGAAGCTTCGCCGGGTTCTCGGACTTCCTCTTACCCGAGCCAGAGCGTTGGCTCGTGGTTGATGGCGCCGGGGAGGATGCGCCCTGCCTGGCAGCCAAGGAGCCCGACCGTTCGGCGCTCCCGGTGCCCGCGGACTCGCGGTGCTTAGCCTTTTGTTGGGCCCCCGTCTCCGGGGCACCCTCACAGGACTTAGAAGACCGCTCAGACTTCTTTTTCTTCTTCTCGCCTGACGGGCTCTTCCCTTCCAGCCAGTTGGAGAGATGGAGGTGGCGATCCTTCATGGTCCGCTCCGACATGTTCCCACAAAACGCACAGTCCTTCTCCTTGTGCGTCTTGTCCTCATGGAGACAGTAGAGGCATAACGAATGCTCGTCCTCCTTGAAAACATTCTGAAGCTGGCATCCAGGGAAGGTCCTGAACAGCTTCCCGGGCGTCAAGCTTCCTTTCTCCTGGGCCATGTCCGGGGTAGGCCTCGGAACTTCTGGAATCCTCCAAAAGCGTAACTCGACAAAATCTTCACCCTTGAGGGGTGTAGAAAACTCCGAAACAGATCCCCGTTGATCGGATGTAGAAACAGTGGAGCTTGAGGCTCTATTTAACCGAAAAATGAGAAAAATCTCCTGAAAAAGCGCGAAAAAGCAGCAAAAGCTCGAGAGCTACAGCACGAAGACTCCCAACACTTGAACATGCGGTAAAAATCTGAGGATGGCTGCTGGAGGCGGGGCTTAGGGAGAGGGCAGTCATTGGCTGGGGGCAGTATGACCCAGAGACCAGTGATTGGTTACTACTAAGAAAGACAGATCAGAAACGAAACTGATACTGATTTCTTTCTATACCGAGGATTCCCGGCCTGACGACGGGGAATATTCATGAGCATGTGAATCCATGCCAGACCCCATGCTGGAGAAGTCCTGTTATGCTGCCTACCTCTGGTCGGGAGGGGTCCCTGTTCCCCCGATAGGATCAAGCTTCTTACCCCATTAGAGCGGTTACAGTGAACATCCAGCTGCACCCCAGTTCCTCCCCACAGGTACAGAAATGGCAGCATTCACCCCAGGGAACTCCCAAGAACAGATGAGGGCCAGGTTCCAGGCCCAGCTCTCCCAGGACACAACAGAACACAGCCAAGCCAGACTCAGCCCCACAATGCAAGTCAAAGTGAGGTTTTCCTGCAGAGGTCTTCCACCACAGACCACAGGGACCCCTGGGGGTGAAGATCAGAACAGCCCACCAACCCAGGACCCAGAGGTACCTATTGACAATGTTTGCTCCTGAAAACACTGTTCTAAGAAAAGCAGAACAACCCGGTAAGTAAACACTTCTTTTTAAAGGGCAAAATGAACAATCTGCCAACCAAGGGACTTGAACCCAGAGCAATGATGAATGACAACTCAAACGTACAACAATCCTTCTTCACAGGAGTGGGACCAACCAATCCGGAAGTGAAATTGCTGATGGAGAAGGCTCTCGGAGGATGGAGGAAGCTGCAAAAGGCAGACCCGGAATCTCAGTACAAAAATAAATGGAACACGAACAAAACAGCACCTGCAGTAGGACAACAGTGATGGCGACTCAGGATGGCCCAGAGAACCAGATTTAATGATGTATTGGGCTCCCAACACCTTTCCAGGTGGCAGCAGCTTCCAAAACCGATGTGAGAAATACTGGCATTCAACTATACCAAATTGCAGGAAAATGGACTGGAAAACTGTACAAGGATGGAAAGCCTGCCCCAAGCAGGTGATCCCCTCACCTGCTTGGGACAGACTTTCCATCCTTGTGCGGTTTTCCAGTCCATCAGCAGGATGAGGAAGACAGTGCGAGGAAGACCGGCAAGGATGCCAAGCCCCTGTGAATGCAAACCAGAGCACAGGTAAGGGACATCAGTCACATCAGCAAGGCTCGACTGGGTCTCAAAATTGGTTACAATGGTTTTTGGCAGAAAAATGGTCCCGTAGGTAAGCCACCCTGCATACCTTCCAAAAATGCGGCAGTGTTAGAGTAGATTTCCTTTTTTGTGTGACATTCTCTCCGCTTGTGATTCCCAGAGAACTGTTTGCAGGACCACTGGATTTTAGATTAGTTCTGAGTGACTGGGAACCTTTTTTCACACTCGCTCATTCTTTTACTCTGCTTTTGGGGAAAACGTTCACCTATTTTTGGTATTTCATTTTGGAGTCATGCTTTCCTCCAACTTTTGTGGCATCTACATTTTGCTAAAGCAGCACACAGCACTTTCTGGGCAGTGCTGTTGGGAGCTCCTAGAGATTCCACTTTAGTGTTGCTTTATTTCCCCTTAGTTACCTCACTGCTACCAAGGCATAGATAGGGATACTTTGTTCTCTACATCAGCACACCCCACAATATGTGGAGTGCTGAGGGGATCCAATGTATCCCTTTTCTCGATTCTCCAGTAACATTTTAGTTACTGTGACAAGCTCACTGTTCAGGATGGTGGCAGTGTTCATTTTTGGGCACTTTTGTTGCAGGCTGTCTTCGCCTAGGGGACACAAGGGAAAACATTTACACAAAATGGTGAATGCACTTTTTTAAGCGCTGAACAAGAGGTCTTGTACGTTCTGGTGTCTTCTTCTACCTTTCTGGGTGGGGGAGGATTCCCTGGTCCCTTTGTCTTCGCCGGGCCCAGGAAAGGGAAGCCCAAGAAGGGTCTCCGAGTGACTGGCAGGACAGGAAATGGGGTAGGTGACCGAAACTCCCCTGCCTTTTGTCATGGAGTATGGCTAGCTGAAACCAGTTCAGACTGGGAGACTGGCTGCCCCCATTGGATAAACACCCATTAGGTTTGAATGGTGTATGGGTCAAGATTGGTGTACTCAGCCGGTGTTCCTGGATAAATCCTGAGGTCCTGGAGTTGAAACCCAGTCGACCACTGGAACAGAAGATTCCAAAAAAGAAGCACGAAGAAGGACGCCGCCAGCAACTGCCAGAACCTGGTGAGTAACCGCTGCTGTTCCGACTTCAACTTTCAAGTGACAGGGAAGATCTGAACACAATGACTTTCTCCCTTGGACTTGTGGGCTTAACTAGTCACAAAACAAACTACAATTTATGCCATCCCTGGAAGAGCTGCGACCTCAGCGGCCTGCAATTCACAAATACCCTGGGACCTGTTCTGCATCGCTGTGCATCACTGCCTCAAGTGCGGTTTCCCCTCGAACTTTGTGGGCATCCTCCTAAACCTAGAGTGACTCACACCAGCTCCCCAAAGTTCTCTCACACGAGATGAGGACCGAGGAAAGGAGAAGAGTGTCTTGCCACAACCCTCAGCTTTCATCGAAGCCTCAAAAAGGCGCCAATAAGCCAGGACTGCGAAGATCCTCCTCTGGGAATCCATCTGCACGAGAGCTGTCGCCAGATCCAAGAAGTACCTTTCTTCTGTTGCCAAGACCGAGAAATCAGTGACCTGGTCTGCTGTCACCTAACCGTTGGGACTGTCCTGCAGCAACCATTTTCGTCACTTGAAGGTGCTGTCCTGCTCCTGGTAAAACCTACCTGGAGTCTCCTTGTTGAATCCTGTGATCCTGGGGCTGCAGATAGCCTGTATTGCGCACCCCTCCAGGTCTCCATAGAATTAGATTGAGGTGCACAACCCATTGTACTCTAATCCTGCCTTAGGACATTTGTCCTTTGGGCAACCCCTCAAGGAAACCTATTGACTTCCTTGACTTGTGAAACCTTCTTATTTACCTGAAAAGCCAAGAAGAAATGCTGTTGGACTCCGACACTGAACCTGATACTCTGTCGTTCCACCTTTTCTGCCCAGCCCCTGATCACTGGTGGCCCCTCTGAACACTGTGAGACTCTCATAAGATAAGGTTGGAATCTTTAAGACAGGTTAGAACAAAGTTACTAAAAGTTATATAAGAGTTGGAAGATGTATATATGTTTCAGATGGTTTTACTATGTGATTTGTTACTGAAAAGGCTATTCTAGTGTGACTACAACTGTAGCTTATTCTCCCAAGAATATTGCAAGTGTTTGTCTATTATATTACTGTTCTAGAACTTACTTGACTTGAAAGTTACAACAGTGTGCCTTGATGTTTATCTTAAATAACTATTTTATATGTAACCTCTAAGTGCATCAGTGTTTTCTTGGACTAAGTGTATGCTCTGAGCTCTTTTTATCTCGCTACAGCCTCCCTCCCTCCTTAGACCAAGCCTGGCTGCTCAACATTCTACCAAACCCTTGTGCGGTTCAGGCTAAACCTAAGTAGTGTAACCCTGTTCACCCAAGGTGGGCTTCCCTAAGTGCTGTCTCGGACGGTGCTTCTGTAAAGCCAGGAACAGCGTTTCACCTACATGTACCTTCACTTTCAGGGGCTAGCTTATGCCAGCCCACCAATTGCATTAGGGGTGTGAGGAATCAGGGTTGGCACAGACGTGGAGTGCTAAAATACGCCTATTGAGACATTATGTGCTGGAAGGATAAGGAAACTTCAGTTCCCAGGATCCTTTGTGTTATTTTGTAGTTTGGCCCGTGCGCGCCTTGCCAGCTGTACTGCATCAAGAATCAAGGCAGCTTAAAGGCAGGCAACGGCGGTGGGCAGGTGTGGCTTATTGTTGATTGGGAGCAGGAGTCAGGCTGCTGCGTTCGGCAACAGGAGGAAGGCGTCCGCGTGCGACGAAACGAGATACAGAGGAGGAACGCTTGATCGCACGCGTTCACAGTGCGGTAGGAGCAGGAGGGGCGCTGAGTAGTCGGCAGAGACAACGCTTGCTGTTCTTCGTCTGGGAAGTCCCACGGGGCTCCCAGACTCAAGATAAGTACTCGTGAGGGCAATATATTTCCTGAACTGCTTGGAATGATTTACCGCTGTTTCATTATTTGTCTGGGAAGTCCCACGGGCTCCCCAGACCTGAGATAAGTAACGCCCTAATCACTTTGAAGTCAATCCGTATGAGAAACGAAAGTGTGTTTGTTACTCGTATAATTCAAGAACTTTGCCAATCTCGTATGGGTTAATGCAGGAAGTACTGCACATGGACAAGCACATTTCACTAGTGCCAGGAACTAAAGGAAATGCATTTATGTTGTATGTTGCTAACGCTGCCCGAAGGGCCATGTGTATTGTCTAATCATTTTGGGAAGCTTTCCCTTATGTGTGGTCATATTGCTTGCTTATGTGTTGTATGGGAATGATATTTCAGAGTAGGATACAGTACACGTATTAAGGTGTGCTATTCAGGAATCAGGTACATGTTATAGTGCAGGTGATCGTTCTGTTCATTCTATGTGAGTTAGAGTAGGGTTTTTTCCTGTGTTTCCCCAGTCCCATCCACCTTAAGAGTTTCCTTATCCTCTTTCCGGTGTTCCTAATTTCCCCTCCCTATCCACAACCTCTCCCTAACCCCTCTTCCCCCCCATTGGCTGCCATGTGGCAACCTGTTTACTAACTCAGGCGCCTGTGCCAACCACGGTGGGAGGGTCGAGTTCATTCGGCTTCTGTGGTTCGGGGGAGAGTGTCGATCTCTCTTCCTTCCAGTTAGTGTGATTGTGACAAGGGGATGAAAAACAAAGGTATGGCGTCCAGTTAATCAGGCCCCAAAACCTGCCAAACACACAGGCCCATCCCGATAGGAAATGTAGTGGCCAATCCAGAGCAAGGAGCTGGTCTAGACGACTTCAAACCACTGTAGAGGGAGTCATCTTGGGCTCACAAAGGAGCCCAAACTTTAAGGCCCATCTCTTGGTTTATCGGAACAAAGGAAGTCTGTAAAACAAAATGGGGAATGGAACAAGTTACTTACCTGCAACTGTTGTTCTCCAACACGGGTCTGACATGGATTCACATGTTCATGAATATTCCCTGTCGTCAGGCTGGGAATCCTCAGGGAAAGAAAAAACTGTTTCACTTTCGTTTATAATCTGTCTTTCTCCTATAAACCAATCACTGAGCTGTGGGTCATATTGCCCCCAGCCAATGACTGCCCTCTGCCTAAGCCCCTCGTCTGGCAGCCATCTTCAGATTTGTGTTTTGCTTTTGCTTGGCCACGTGGGGGGAAACTCAGACTTACGTTTCCCAGGCCCCTGAGAAAACCAGTTATTGGACTCAGACAGGCAAAAAAAAAAAAAAAAAATCAATCACACTTCGACCAATAGTTATAGAAAAAATGTAAATGGCTTGTTATAGACCCTTTATTCGCCTCTTACATATATACACATCACACAGACATATATAGTAGATTATACATAGACATGAAGAGAAATCATCACCATTATCATAGTTGCAGAAGACACCTTAATCTAGGCCACCAGCAACCCTGCTTAGCCCCAGAACAGGTAGGCAGAGATTCACTCGTGTTAACAGGATCTGGGGAGGAGCGTCCTCCCTCTTAGCGAGACTGCATCACCCAGGGGTTCAAATTCGAACTCTCTTCCATAGACCCTCAGCCGAAGAGCAGATCACAATTAGAAGTAGCAAAGAGTGGAAAAAATCACCCGGAAGTGGTAAAACCCAGCTTCCCTCTCCTCGCATTAATTCCCAGGAACCCTTATCACTGCACCTGCAGAGTGCTCCTACTCCCTCTCTGGCTCGTCTTTCAGCAGACAATACAATAACTATTCCTAAGTCCACTCACCAACAATATTTATGTGACCTTGCCTTGCAATATTTAAACAATATTTATGTGACCTTGCCTTGCCTTCGCTGCCGAGATACACATTTACTTTACTGAGCCCACGAAAGATGTTGCCATTCATTGCAGTGATGGGAGGTGAATGCCCAAGATGGCTGCGCACCGGCGCCATGTTGTTTTAGCTTGCCTTTTCGCATAAGCATTACAATTTGATAGCACGTAAAGTGGCAGTATGAACAAGAAGAGCCGCAGAGGGGCGGGAGGGAGGGTCTGCATGTGAATCCATGTCAGACCCATGCTGGAGAACAACAGTTACAGGTAAGTAACTTGTTCCTTCTCCAGCATGGGGTCAGGCATGGATTCACATGCTCTTGAATAATGCACAGCAGTACATACATACACAACCAAGGGAGGCGGCAAGGCTCAACATAAGCAATTAATCTTACCTCCTCACCAGGCTCACCCTTCAAGCAAACAGGTTGCGCAGCACTGCTTGGCCGACTCTGGACTCCTCTCTGGAATCCCTGTCAACGCAGTAGAATTTTGTGAAGGTGTGCGTAGATCTCCATGTAGCAGCCCTGCAGATGTTTAGCAGGGGCACACCAGAAAGGAACGCTGTCGTCGCAGCGATAGCTCTGGTGAAATGGGCTCTCCAACGGCCAGGCAGCGGTCGATCTGCCAACTAGTGACAATGAGTGATGCAGTCGGAGAGCCACTTGGAGATTTAAGCCTTGGACAAGGCCGTGCGGGCCACATAAAACCTCAGCGCTTGAGCCACATCCAGCGAGTGCAAAGTCCTTTCAGCTGGCAACGAAGGCGTCAGAAAAACACAGGCAACACCAATGGTTCGTTGATATGAAATTCCGACGGAACCCTTGGCATGAAGGAGGGGTGCGTCCGCAGCACCACCCTTTTCTCGTGGAAAGTCAGTTAAGGCTGCTTGCAGGACAGGGCCTGTATCTTACCCACTCTCCTGGCAGAGGTGATAGCCACAAGGAAAGCTGTCTTCCAAGACAGGAACTTCAGCCGAGCTTGATGCATAGGCTCAAAAGGGGCCCCCATGAGCCTAGTCAGCACCAAGTTGAGCTCCCACGCCGCGGCAGGCGCCTTCAACGGCAGGCACAATCGGAACAGTCCCATGATTAACTCCATGACTAGACGGTGTGACCAAAGCAAAGACCGTCCTGGAGACCTGATGTAGCGGGAGATAGCTGCCAGATGCAACTTGATGGAGGTGTGCGCCACCCTTGACTTAGGCAACGACAACAAGTACGGAAGGACTTGCGGGGCTGTGACCCTCACAGGGTTAATGTTCTGCAACCGGCACCAAGTTGCAAAACGCTTCCATTTGTATCCGTAACACTTCAGAGCCGACAACACCCAGGCCTTGGCGAGGACCTCCCTGCAGTCTGCAGGCAGCTTGTAACCACCAAACTAATACTGCAGGCGCCAGGCCTTCAGGTTCAGTGATCCTGGGTCGTGGTGCAGGATTGCGCCACCTTCTCTGGCGAGAAGATCTGCGACCACTGGTAGCTTGACTGGAGGGGACGCTGACATGCTGAGATGGTCCGGGTACCAGATCTGCCTCGGCCACGCTGGTGCAACAAGGATCATCTTGCACTGGCACCGCCTGAGTTGAGCGATGACTCACAGTAGCAGCGCAAGTGAGGAAACGCGTACAGGAATAGGCCTTCCCAAGGGAAGGAGAATGCGCCCTCCCCATGCTCCCCAGCTGGGGCAACCTGCTGGCGAACCTCCGGCACTTGGTGATCGTCGCTGTCGTAAACAGATCGATCTGGGGACTGACCCACCTGAGGAAGAGGTTATCCACTTGATCCTGCCGAAGCTCCCACTCGTGACAACAGCGCAGCTCCCTGTTGAGGGAATCGGCGACAGTGTTTTTGACTCCCACCAGATGAAAAGCAATGAAAAACATCACCTGGGTGACAGCCCAGTGTCACAATTCCTGTGCCTCTCTGGAGAGTCCCGGGTATCTGGTGCCCCCCTGCTTCTGGATCTAAAACATTGTGGTGGTATTGTCTGTGAAGACCCTCACCACTTTGTCCCTTGAGGGACGGAAGAAATTACTTGAGAGCCTAAAACATAGCACGCAGTCTCTATGGAAGGATGGATCCCATGGTTGTGGGAGTCGATACTGTCCCTTCACTCAGGACACTGTCATTTTGGCCATCTGCGTTGGGTACTTTTCCAGTGGCGGTTCCTACTATTAAAAACCTGAGTGTTAAACTATCGGCTTTCCTTTCTATGGCTTCTCAGATTGGTTCGGTCTGCCAGGCTGCCCATTTGCAACGTATATTCCGCTTCACTGGTGCACTCAAGATGTCTCTGCCCTGGTTATCAGTAGGATTGGCTATTTTAACTCTATATATCTGGCTCAGTCAGATTACTTAATCCATCGCCTGCAGGTGCTACAAAACTCTGCTGCTCGCCTCGCAACTGGTACTCTGTACCGGGAGCATATTTCACCCATTCTCCGGTCTCTCCCCTGGCTCCCAGTGGCAAAGCGTGTGTCCTTCAAATCCCTTTGCTTAGTGCATAGGGCTTACGATGCGGCTGGTCCGGAATATTTGCAGTTGAAATTTCAACCCTATGTTCCTGCTCGCGCACTGCGTTCTGCTGACCGTTCCCTCTTGGCTGTCCCTAGAGTCCATCGTGCAAGAATGGGAGGCCACTCTTTCTCAGTTCGAGCTGCCAGGCTGTGGAATGCCCTGCCGATTGCCCCCGGGCCCGTCTGATTCATAAACACTTCATGAAAGCTCTGAAAACTCTTTTTGGTGTTGGTTGCGCTGTACCTCGGTACGAAATTCTTCAACATAACATTTATCATAAAAAGGAAAGCCGCAAAAAGAAAATGTTTCCTAACACCCACCAACGGTAATGACCTGCATCATTCGATCGGGCAGTGGCTATCGAATCATGGATACCCACTAGCCATACTGCTCAGCAGCAGACGCTCAGGGAGCCAGATGTGGGCTAGGACCAGACTGTCCCAGTTCCTACATGAGGCCGCACACAGACTGCCACTTGGTCCTGGCAAGCACTGCTTGCCCCAGAAAATGCCATTCCATACATGGTAATTCCAGACGAGAGAGGGCAGGAAGAAGGCCAAGGACAGGCGAAAATCTTGCACCACAGCCAATTTATGGTGGTAGCCACTCTTAGTAGCCATTTGTGGTAATTGCAAAAGTGCACGAGTAAAAAGTTCAAAACACAGTACAAAAATATCCACTGCTACCAGCCAATCCTGGCCCCATTGTATTTGGAACAAAAAGGATACTAAATAAAAAGCTTTAAGGGTACAAAGCATATCCTAACCACACTTCAATTTAAGGTGAGGTGTGCAGCATGAAAAATAAATTGAAGCCACTAAGGAAGCCATAGACTCCCAGTACTAATAGACTGATCAGCTCCACAGACTATGCAATCTGCTCTGTAGTGTCCTCAGTGGTTGTTTGTAGATCCTTTGCTGCCCAACAACCCCCCTTCTCCTCCTCCCCCCTGCTGTTAGCTACCTGCTCCCTTGCACTGATCTCTTGAAATCCGGGTACTTAATAGTAATAACAATAACTGCAAATTTCCAGAAGAAAAAAAGATTGCAGCTTTTTTTAATGCTTCTGGCAAAATGTAGGTTGGCAATAGCTTGGAAGAGTGCACAGGCCCCTGTGTTAGCACAGTGGCTGGCTGACATGTGGCAATGTGTAGCTGCAGAAAAGCGGATAGTGCCAGACATGGGGAGGAGAGATGGGACTGGGGACAAGGGACTTGCATGGAGCTTGCTTCTGAACGATTTACTTCCCTGATGATCTGCCCCCCTGAGGCATGGGTCGAATCAGTGTACCAGGGAAGGGGCTGGCATAATAAGCAAAGTCGCTACCCGCCAAGAGGCGCAACCAGGAAGACAATGGACAGGCATGAACCAGGGGTAGGGACCCAGCTGACAATTGGCAAGGGTTGGGCTGGACTGGGGGGGGGGCCGGGGGAGGAGGGTGTGTTGGGGAATGGTTGTTCATGTTACTTGCTTGGTGAAAATCAAAGATATTTTACAAAAAGAATCAATAACTGCAAAAACGCCTGGAAGAAAAAGACTCCCTCACCGGTGTCTCGAGTGGAAGCTTCCAGAAGGAAGAAATATATCACCTAACACAACACCTGAGGGCCTGTGTATTCATGAGTCCCTCTGCTCTTATGAGGACTAGTTTATTCTTGAAAGATACTAAATTAAAGTGTTCTCACCAGCCCCCAAGGATAGTATTTAATCAAGCTCAAGTGTCTATGGGGGTATCGGGGGGGGGGGGCAACAAATGAAAGAGGTAATTTTGAATGACTAACTACATTTATTTTTATTTATTTATTTTAGTTATATAGCGCACAGACAGAGCCAGAGGACATGGGGGCGCTAAAAAGGATGTACATACACAAAAGAAAAAAAAGGGAAAGAAACAGCCGTGATCATTCGAAGGGAAAGGGGACACAGCAAGGAAAATGCTGTTTTCAAGCCGCTTTCAGAGACAGAGAAGTGCAAGCTCGTAGGTTGAAAGGAAGCTCATTCCATAATCTCAGGGCTGCATGCAGAAATGACCCTCCTGTCACACTGGAGTGTTTGGACCATCGCGTCACCAAACGAGGTGTTGTTCGAGCGCAATATCCTGTGAGCAGGCAACCATAGAAGAAGTTTCACCAGATATTCTGGACCCAAGCCATAAAGGCATCAGTGTGTTATGCAGTGCACACGTAACAGGACACGGCTATTCACCGGCAGCCAGTGCAATGCCCTTCTGGCTAGGGAGATATGGTCCGCCCTACCCAGCACCATCACAATACGTACAGCATTATTCTGAATAACCTGTAATCAGGTTACTTCCCCTTTGGCTACCCCCAGCAGAAGGCTAGCACAATAGTCCAGCTTGGCCTCTATGATAGCGCAGGCAATCATGACGCAGTTGGTGCTGCTCAAAAAGGGTTGAAGCTGAGCTAAAAGTTTGAGGTAGTAAGAGAAACAGGAAACTAGGCTGCTCACATGTGCTTTCACGGACACGTTCTGATCAAGGGTGACTCCCAAAGTCTTAACCTTGGATTGTGTTTTAATCGGACAGCCTGCTATGTTGAACTGGCAATATTCCGGACTACGTTTCTGTAGTTGGGGAGCTGTACCCACAATTATGAGTTCAGTCTTCGAGTCGTTAAGTGCTCTCCCCATAGATAACATTGAGGGCAGTGGAGTCAGTGATCTAGTCACTTGGCAGTGGCACAAGGCACTGCGTATCAGCATAATGAGCATAAATGTTCACTGCTGCATCCTGTTGTTTAAATAGTGGGAGCATGAAGATATTAAAGAGCGTTGGTGATACGCCAGAACGGACGTTCTGCCAATGAGTCCTGAAAGAAGACACTCGCAGTACGGTCTGACAAAAATGATTGAACCCATCTCGCTGCTGCGATAGAAAAATGTGCCGTGTTACATAGTCTGTGTCGCAAGGATGGAATGATCCACAATGATTTAAGCAGGCAGAATGTCAGACGAAGTCATCAATAAAGGAAACTAAAGTAGTGCCAGGAAGTCAGGCCATGCCTCTGGAGGGCTTGACATCACAGGGCCTTCAGGTTCTATGGCTACTATGGCTACTGCATATGTCAGACCTTTAACGAAAAGAGCCTAGATTTTATTAAAGGGTTTGAGAGCTTCCATAAATGCCTTCTTTTGTCAACAGGTGGACTGTACAGACATGTTACTCTTCAACCATGGGGCAGGAGCCCAGCTGGCCAATATGACATTAAATAACCAGCATTCAATGAAGCAGATTTGGTTTCCTTCTTTGTTAATCATTCGAGTGCATGGCATGTAATTAAGGTCTTTCACAGGAGGCGGGTAAGTGAAAACAGGAGGTCTTGTTTAACTACAGGCCCTCTCTAGGATCTGTAAACATGAGCCCATCACTTCGCCAGCAAGATTCCAAGTATGATATTATGAGGCCCATGTTGACCTCACACTCATCGATGATCTGAGGGGCAGGATCAAGTTAAGCCTTGTAGATGAATTGTGTAAAGAACATTTATTTATTGTTCACTTGTTAGGCGCTTATACAGGAAGTAAATACTGTTTCAAAGCAACAGGGACGGTACATGGGATGACAATGGGAGACAATGCAATAACAATGTTAACTAACTAAATACAACAAAATAAGAAGAGACAATGGGGAGGGGAATACAAACCTACTATGCCTTGTGAGTGTTCAGAACGTGCAAGTGCAGTACACCAAATAACAACATACAACATTATTTAGAAAAGACAAAGCTAGAAGAAACACCTTACCTGTCAAACTCCTCGAAGAGCTCGCGTACCGTCATCGCTGATACTATGGTGATGGCATATGGCAAGCAATCATGCTGCTTACTCAACGCCAGCATTTTAGCATATCGAGGTGCAACAGGGAATGATGCCATTGTCCGACCTAGAGGGCTTATGGGACAGCTCAGCTTTGCCTTCTGCAGCTCCTTTAACCTGATGGAAGTAAAACAATATTTTACACCTTGTTTTTAGTACAACAGTCACCATTCTAAATTTACAATTGTCAATCCCAGCCAATCAACTGGTGCTTGAAAATGAATGATTAACTTTTGGGGATTAGGAAAATAAACATCGTCTTCAAAGAGTTGAGCAAGTGCAAATGCTTTACTGTAACAAATGTCGTCTGGTAAGACAAAGGCCCCTCGTTCAGTCACACTGCCGGCTGTAATAGAGACGGATGCAGCTTTCCAAACACAAACTCTGGTACTATTCCCAATAACCATAGCACCCCCACTGCTACTACCTTCCAGCTTTGGGTGGCTCCTGCAGGGCACCCAAGGAAATCAATATATCTTCAGCAGCTATCAGAGCTTCTGTGGATGGAGGAGACGGAAATGGGAAATTGATGACCTAGAGTAAAGAAGAAATGATTATAATGTTATTGGCTCTGCTGCCCAAGATAGCAGATACTAGCACAGCACTGCATATCACAGGATTAAACACATCAGCAAAACCTGTCATTCTAAGAAGGACAGGAACGAAAGATGCATGTGGATTTGGCTTACACTTTTAGCTGATTAATGACCAATAGATGGGTTAATTAGCACCCGGGGGAGTAGTGCTGGCCAATCAGGTAGCCAAGAATGCAGACCGGATCCTGCAGTATCTGCCAGCGTTCTTTGCTGGCCTCCCCCTACTCTTCCTTGGTAGCTATCTTTTTGCCTTCTCTGCAGTTCGCCCAGACAGACACTATACCCCACCCCAAAGGCCCCTTGCTGCCGTGCCTTCTGCTGCATCCTGGCCGCCTAGTGAGTTTCAGTCTTGGAAATATATTTTTTTGTAAGGAAGTAGTCATGTCAGAGTTATGCAAATTTTAAACCATCAAAAACAAAAACTTACAAAAACTATTATTAGCACCCCGGATGGTACCCTGTGGTGCTTATAGTGTTATCCCCACAATCAGGGGCTGAGAGAGGTGCCAAAATGCCAAGGCGCACAGGCTGGTGTGATGAATCCAATGGTGTCATCACTTCTTTCCTGGCGGTGAACTCTCCCCATGTGGCCAGCAGCCGCTACCTGACCCTGATGGCAGCTATATGAGGGGAGGATCACATGGGGGGGAAAGCCTCCGGGAGAGTATCATGGCATCATCTGACGAGACGAGGTATACCCCTTCTTTTGAGGATACCCTATCCCTGCCTCATGCAATAATGGCATACTGTTACGCTTACCCTGATCCACCTAGGAGAGATGCTAAAGACCTTCTTATAAGGGTTGTATGTACGTCATCACAATCTGACTTGCCATCTAAAATTAACAACATCTCCTTCTCAGCCTCTACTTACAAGTTATCTACAACTGACTTACCTTTAAAGAACAATTACCCAGACTTTGCCTATAGAAATTCAAGAATGGACTTCCATTTCCATAACTACCAGAGAACTGCAACGAGGAAGATGAACTGAGGAATGCAGATCAAGGAAGTCCAGGAACAAAGGCTGCGCTCTAGGCATTGCGAGTGCATACCTGTACCCAGGAGATTTTAAAAAGTTAAGCAGCTGACTAGAGAGCTGATAGAGAGAGAGGGCTGCTTCTCTCAGAACAAGCCGAGAGACCTTGAGGCTGGAGAGAGAGCGATGGAGCCGACCGGCTCGAGAACCGAAAACAGGGAAGCTGGCCATTAAAGAAACTTGCTGCATGAACGGCAGAAGCCAACAGAGGGCTCTTCGGCATTCGCAGGTGTTTGGAGGCAGCCTTCATTTTACCGGAGCCTGAAGACACGAAGCAGAAGAGCCCAGCAGGGGCTGCGAGATGCAGAGGAGCCAAGAAGCAGATAGGCAACCAAAGAGGAGACGCTGTACAACCGCTTCTGCCTTACAGCAGGAGAAAGAGAACACACCAGCCAAAGCCAGTGAGTCCACCCAGGGGAAACAGGGACGCCGGGGTGTATTGGCAGCCATGCCAAAATTGAGTAAACGTTAAAGAAGCATATGAGAAAGAGCAAAAGAGTATTTCTTACAAAGAGGCAACGGAAGGAAAACACAAGACTTTCAAGTTTGTGAGTGTACGCGATATACATGTGAAAGACGCACTGGCAGGATAAAATACTAGACAGATATAACATCAGAAAAAGTAGAAACAAGAGACTATCCATTTTGGAGAGGGGGCGCAGAGCACACCTGAGAACAGCCCTGGCAGGGAAGTATACCAGGCAAATGAAAAGTGTAAAAAGGATATATGAGAAAGCCCTGGCAGAAGAGTATACCAGGCAGTTGCAAGTGAGTGCATTTAAGAAAGCCCTGGCAAGAGAGTATATCAGGTGCTTGCAAAACACCATTTGCTCTAGGCGCCTTATAAATATTTAATAAATAAAATAAGTGTGTGCATCTATGAAAGCCCTGGCAAGAGAGTATACCTGGAAGTTGCAAATGTGTGTCTTAGGGAGATGCATCATTGTTATGCTTCATCCCCTCTCCTAGTCAGACCCTCCAGCACTTTTTGCTTGACTTTTTTCAGAAATCCTGAATGAGTGGAGCCTTTTTTCACTCATTCATTCTCATGGGCTCTTTGTATTTTACCTATGCTATGAAGTCTATTTTCCTCCATAATTCTTAAAGGCATCTGTATTTTACTATTGCAGCACACAGCTCCTTATGGGCAGTGTTGCTGGGGACTACTAGGGTCCTCCTTTGAGATACTTTTTCATTATCCTAGAGTGACTACAGTTCTTAAGGATAGAGAGGTACTTAGTATCGCTCCTAAAACTTTATAGTCCGGAGAGATTGGCACACACCACCTTATTTAGAGTGCCAAAGGGATGCCTAGTATCCCCCTCTCTCTGCTCCAGTGACTTTTTAGTCATATAGACAATCTCCTAGTTATGGCTGGTGGCAATGGACGTGTTCTACCAACTATTGTGTGATCTTTCTACCGCAGGCTATGTCCATAATAGGGGCACCCAAGTGCCACCTTGCGGCCTCCCTTCTTTTTCGCCATTACTAGCGTGGTTGTTCTTAGTCAGCCCTTCTTCTACCATTCTGGGAGGGTGAGGCCTGTGCGGGTTTTGCCTTTGGTAGAAACCCTAGTGTGTCCCGTCCTAGGCTCCAGAGTGTCTGGGCAGCTAAGAAGTGGGGAAGGAGTTTTCCACCCCACTGCCCTTGTCCACCAGAGGGCCTGAATGGGACCAGCTCCCACTGGGGGTCTGGCTGTCCTGATTGGACATCCAAAAGCCCCTTCCTTTACACTGCTGAAGAAGATTGCAGAGGAGTGAGTGCTGGCACTGTATAAAAGGCGAGGCTCCTGGAGTGAAAAGCAAGTCGACCACTGAAAGCTGAAGTAACTGAAGAAGATGACCAGAGACGCCTGCAGACCCTTTGCAACACCGTGAAGCTACCACTGCTGTCCTGACCCCGTTTTCTGTGCGACATAGGAAGTCCAAAGAGGACGACTCCTTCCCTTTGACTGTTGGAAACAACCAGTCCCAAGACTAAATATGATCTGAGCCATCTCCCAAGGTCCTGCGAGTTTCCAGAGCTGCGAAAGCCCAATCTACTTACTGTGCATTACTTGACTTTCAGCTTCACTCCACCCACTGGGCTTTTTCACACATCATATGGCTGTCAATACTGGGAAACTACGTAATTTGTTGCCTGTTTGGGTAACTTTTTATCATTGCGCAATGTATCTTCCGATGCAGTGCAATGGGGGTTCTTTTTTTGTGACCTAGACTCCACTCAAGGGTTTGAATTTGGTTACCTAAAATGTGCTAAAGGGCAAACTGGTGGCAGCAGATACTTTTTGGTACTGTGTTACTACATTTTGGGTTAGCCTCATCACAATTGCTGCGTTGGCTAGTGTCCTACAATGGTCGTGCCACAAAGTTCTCGTGTGTACCTTGGCCATTTTGTGTTTTTGCCTTCTTCCTTCACTTTAAGATCAGGAAAATCCTTTTATGGTCATGCACTTGCCTGGGAAAAACAAAGGTTTTGCAGGCTAGTGCAAGGCATGTGTGGGAGGAGCCAAGAAGCGGGTTGGGACTGTCTGGTCCTAATCCACAACCTGGCTCCAGAAAGTCTGGTGTGCATGAGAGCCACAGTGATCCCTGATTGGACCACTGCTGGTGTGCATGGGTGGGGCAGATCTTGCATTGGAGGGCTGAATCCGAACAGTCGCCTAACTTTGAATAAGAAGAGGAGCCCTGCAGGCGTTCCAGGAGGTCTGAAGAAGGAGCCAAGTATCCTGAGAAGACAAGCAGATCAAGGACGATCCTGAAACCCACTTCACGAGGCTGGGCGACTGATCTCCGAAGGCCTTCCTTGGTGCTTCAACCCTTTAGAGTGATGGGACCAACCATTCCCGACAACTCCTGGTAAACCTACAAGAGAGCCTGTTCGGAAGTGTCCCAGGGCCATTCAGTGGACTGTCCAGCTCGAATTTGTCTACCACAATAGAAGCACCATAGTTGCGCGTTTCGACCCAGGGCTTTGGGGATAGCCAGCGTATCCAAATATTTCGTCTTCCCAGTACCTTTGGCTCCCGAGATAGAAGGCTGCGTCAGACCACAACTGTTATTGGTGCCAGTGCTTCCGCGGACCCCATTCCCATGGAGTCCTATAAGACTCCATGGGAATGGGAAGTTACAAAATTACTGGCACCTGACTTCCCGGCCGCCGGGGTTGAAATACCCCGGTGTTACCCGGAAGTCAGGAGCCAGTAATTTATACGGGGTCTAGCGGCAAGCCGCCGGTATCACCGTCAGGCTTACCGCCAGACCCGGAATGAGGCCCATTGTCTCCATCGAAAGGAATGTCTAGGACTCTCGTCTGAACTTACTGCCTAAAATTGGTGGCTTTCAGCCAGCCACGATGACAGAGGCAGACACTGTTCCCCATCTGTTGGAACCCTGTGTCCGCGATGTCCAGGGCCACGGTGATGGCATGGTCCGATGCCACCTTGCGCTCCTGGAGTATTTCCAGGGCCTCAACCACTTTATCATCGAGGAGACAGTCCAGCAGCTGGGCCATCTTGTACCACAGCTCCCCGTCATAGCTGGCCAGGATTTCAAGAGCATTCGCTGCCTTGACCGTTGTTGCTGCCGAGTAGATCACCTTTCTACTTATGGCGTCCAACTTCTTCCCATCGCTGGCCAGGGGAATGGACGTGGAAGATGATGGATTTGAGGACTTCTTCCTCTCAGCCGCCGATACCACCGAGTCTGGGGGGGGCTGCGACAGCAGGCACTTGGGTGCAGACCCCGGCACCCGGTATTTCTTTTCCAGCCGGTCTCTTTTTGCCAGGGCTGAAGCTGGATTCCTCATCAGCACCATGCCATCATCCAAAACGTCGCCCAGGAGAAGCACCACCAGAATGGTCTTCCTCTTAGCCTCCCTTCACTGGTAAAGGAAGCCTTCCTTCTTAGTCTCTTCTGGCGTCAGCTGGAAGAGCTCAGATGCACGGGCGACCATGGAGTGGAACGAACCCACTTCGTCTCGGGGAGAAGCTCTCGGTGAAGGGGAGATGCCGCCGCCGTCGTCCGTCATCACTGTGTCCGTCTCCGTGTCCCTAGGGGGTGAAGGCACGTGCGGCGGTTGATGAAGCGGCGTAGGGTGCCATTTCCTCTTCTTCGCCAGGGCACCTGGTGCCTCTGGGGCCGTCGCCATCCTCTTCTGTATCCCCGACACCAGCGTGTGAAGAGTGGAAAGGATGTCCAGCGCTATGTCCCTGGGAGGTGTCGGGGGTCGGCTTGCTGGGCCCAGCACCTAAATCGTTGTCAGCTCTGCCGTCGTCGTCCCCCTCAGCTTTTCTGCCGTCGTCGTTCCCCATGTCCTCCGGGACCGTGTGAACTGGCACCATGTCCTCTTCATCCAAAGAAGAAATATCCGTGCCCTGCAGCATGGTAGAGGCCTCCACGCCATCCCTATTTTGCATCCTGAGAGGTTGGTCTCGGAGCTCAGAGATCGCATCCTATTCTCCAGGGTTTTCTCCACCGGCTTGGGTGAAGCCTCTGGCCTGGGAGGAAGGGCCACTCTGGGTGTCGCAGGGGTCTCCCGGACCAGGTCAGCCCATTTAGCCTTCGAGAGGGCGGCAGCCACCAGCTTGATCGTCGAGGATTACTTTTCTTGGACCACCTGGGCTTTCAAGGGTAGGTCGGAAACCTTACCCTGCGCCTTGGCCTTCTCCGGCTTCTTCCGCAGCTTCCCAGGGTTAGCCGATTTCCTCTTCGCGGAGGAGCTGGAGCAGTGATTTGAGATGGAGGCAGATGGCGAAGATGAGCGCACCCTGCTCGTTGCGGGACCTGCGCAGCGCCCCCGACGGAAACAGACTCACGGTGCTTGGCCTCATCTTGGGCCCCCATGGATGGAGCGCCGTCAAAGGACTTAGAAGCCCACTCCTCGGACGGGCCGGTCCTGGGTGAGGCATGCTCCTGTTTGCCACATGGGGTAGAGGCCTTGGCATTGAGCCACGTCGCCAATCTACTGTGCCGAAAACTTGACGGTGCGTCTGGTGAAACCCAGGCAAATCTCACAATGTGCTTCCTTGTGGTCCGGGTGGAGACAGTAGAGGCACTTAAGAGTGTTTGACATCCCCAAACACTTTCCTCAATTTGCAGCTGGAGCAGAACTTGAAGAGAGAACCCTCAGTCCTTCTCCTCCAACATGGTCTGGCGTGTGGTGTAGGCTCGAGACCTTCTGGAATCTTCGATGAACTCTCGACGATTCTTGCGCTTGAGGGGCTATGAGAGACGCCGACAAACGGATCCCTGCTTGCCGGTCAAAGAAGCGAAAGAGCACATAGGCTCTATTTGAGAAAAATAGGAAAACCTTAACGAAAAAGCGCAAAAATGCAGAAAAGCTCTCGGAGCAAAACACAAGGACTCCCAAAACTTGAATGTGTGATAAAAATCTGAAGATGGCTGCCAGAGGGGGGGCTTAGGGAGAGGGCAGTCATTGGCTGGGGGCAGTATGATCCAGAGTTTAGTGATTGGTTTATAGGAGAAAGACAGTTTGTAAGTGAAAGCGAAACAGTCTTTCCTTTTACCGAGGATTCACTGCCTGACGGGGAATATTCATGAGCATGTGAATCCATGCCAGACCCCATGCTGGATAAGTTTGTTTCCCTGAAAGGTTGACAAAAGTTTAAAGCTGCTAACCAAAGAGCATTGGGAAGTGGTTGCAAAGTTGTTCCAAGTTAAAGATTGCCACTGAAGCACGTTCTATTTTTGAATAGTTGTTCAGGCAGGGAAGTATACCCGGAGGGCAAACCTTTGAAGTAGTAAGCCAGGCATGGGAATAGATCAGTTAGTATATGACAACGTGCTGAACTGGGGTCCTGATATTCAATGTTATATCATTTATGTTGCTGAAGGAAGAATTGTATAACCCTGCTGTGGAGGAGTTATATTTATTGAAAGCATTCAGTTGTGGCAAAAATTATCCTGACAAAGACCATTTTTGTTACCTTGTGGAGTAGATTATTTGGCGATACATTCTTATGCAAAGCAGAGAAAGGACACTATTTTGAAGTATTGGAACTTTCTATGGTCCAATGGAAGTTACATGACCCCCCCACAGCAAAGGACATTAGTTTGACCGGCACCAGAACCTGCTCCAAAGGTGCCTATATCCATCAATGCACAGGCCTAGCATGTATCAGCTGCCCTAGACATCACCTGCTCCCCTGCCCAACGCCATTCCTGCCCAAAACGGCAGCCTTCTCTTCCATAGCCTACAAAACCAACATCACAGTACAAACCCTCACCAAAAGGACAACAGTCACTGAACTCACTCTCACTTCCTGCCATGTTAGCACAGTAAGTTTCCCCCACGGCTACTATCAACCTTACTACCCCTTGCCTAGGATCCACACGTCAGACACGTCTCAGATCCAGAACCCTAGGCGTCACCAGGAGACTCAGACTCTGCTTGCACCTACCAGCGCCCTTATGCAAAAATGGAACCGAGAAACCCCCCTTTCAATCACCACTGCACCGTAAACTACCACCCGCATAGGATACCCATACTACCAACCCATAAGTCAATCACTCTAGCTAACACACCTCAAACCAAACTACAATATTCCCACACCAAAGTCCAGCCTAATAACACAATTCTCACAGTTCCACCGTCCACACCCTTCTGAAACAATTCTTATCCCAATACACCCTTGAAAGGTGCGCTACTAAATGTGTGATACTTAGGTGCACATGCCATCAACGTACCCAACATCATATTGGAACATCAACTAGACTTCCTAGTAATTACTGAAACATGGCTCCACCCTGCTTCAGGCCCTCTACTCACTCTAGCCATCCCCCCAGACTACACCATTCTCAGAAATGACCGTCCAGACGCCATGGGAGCAGGTTTAGCCATTATTGCCAAAACCTCCTTACAGTTTAGATCTTGTAAAATAGAACCATTAGACGGCTATGAGCTCCTAGCCCTTACCACTGACCCCGAAACGACCATCAACTTCCTCATAATCTATAGAGCTCCAAACTCTTCCCATCACCCGGCTTTAGACATTCCATTACTTATTACCCCTCTCATTAAACACAAGACTAAATTTATACTACTAGGAGAAATCAACCTGGGCTTCAATGACACTCGTGACCACAAAGCCACAGCCATCCACAACGAATGACTAGAAATGCAGTTCTCCCAAATTGTCAATGCACCCACTCATATAAAAGGTAGAATCCTAGATTGGATCCTAACCCTGAACACTGAAGCAACACTGGAAGACATCCTAGAAATCTCCTGGTCAGACCACGTTTTAGTTTGCTTCAATATATCTACTACAAAATCCCAAGATCTACCCTCACCCCCATCCATTCCAATAATGGTGAGAAACCCAAGCAATCTCACATCAGAAAATCTGACCCCAGTTCTCAGCAAATTACCCAATGCACTGCCCAAAATAAATATGAATCCTGACAGCATCTCCCTTTTCTACCACACCTGCCTGAAAACAGCTATCGATGAAATAGCTCCACGCAAGTCTAAACTACACAAATCTAAGCGAAGTAACTCATGGTTCAATGATGAATTTATCGAACTCAGATGAAACAAAAGAGCATTAGAACATCCAACTAGAAAAAACCCCTCCAATGAGTTGAAAAAAGAGCTCCAGGCAATCGCACAAAACGATTTGTGTCTAAGAATTTATGGGATGCAGCAACATTTTTTTCCCTCATCCATACAGGGAAAAATGATCACAAAATTCTAAAACTGTCCCTCAATTTTTAATCACTTGTGGCCAAATGTGAGCAGTTTCCCCACACATTGGAAATTAATAGTTCTCGCAATATAATTTCTTCACCTCTGAATTCAGCAAAAAGTTAACCTTATACACACATGACACATTTGAGCATTACGTGGAATCCACTAAGGTAGAAGGCCACCCCTCCTACCCCCCAAGGAAAACGAGCATTGTAAGTGTCAAACAGACACACCTTCTGTGAAGGGGTAAAAGAGATGAAAAAAGTAATGAATAGGGCGTTTAGATGAATCTGCAAATTACCACTTCTGAAAGAGACACAAAGGTCAAAAATGAATGGAAAAGGTGAATGAAAAACCGCCACGCCTCTTTGTATCAGAGGGACTGTGATAATATGTTATTAGCTCTTACTGATCCCTCGTCCCAGAAATGTTGGGCCCAGATTAATGAGGGAGCTGTATTTCAAACCATGGCGCAAACCACTTCCATTTCCGAGGACTCATGGAGAGGACATTTTGGTATCCTCTATTCTCCCTCAAAAAATGGAATGGACCATACCTGCCCACAATCTTCATTCCTCATGGAGCTTCTCCTTTATGCAGGAAGATTTTAAAAACCCGGTTTCTCGAGCATCCACCTCACGCCCCCCTGGTTCCAACCTTCTAGCCAATGTTGTTCTGAAAGGGAATCCTGAACTATGGGCAAAAATTCTCTTTGTCTTATTCAAAGACATAGTCGTGTCTAGATGCATTTGTGAAAGCTGGCATCTATCGTATATTGTGCCCATTTACAAGAAGGGCGATAGGGGCTGTCCTTCCAACTACAGACCCATCGCCCTTCTTGATGTCAATTCCAAGATCTTTGCTGGCTTGGTTTTAGGGCATATTCAGGACTGGATGGACCAAAATAATCCATTGTCTATTTTCCAGTTTGGTTTCAGGCAAAATGTTGGCACAGATGTAGGTGGCCTCCTATCAAACATCTTACAAGAAAAAGCGTGGTGGGTCGGGAGTGTACCAATCTATGTAGCTTCAATGAATCTTTCTTTAGCTTTTGATAGTCACAACGTTGGTCTGTTGAGATGCCTGTGCACCTTTTATCAATCCTCTACCATCTCCACCAGGGTTCCAGAATTAAAATTCGCCTGAACAACATGGGAACTCCATCTCATTCTATCCGAGTACTGAACGGCTTACGACAGGGATGCATATTTGCCCCCACAATTTTCAATATCCATGTGGCAGATGTTGGCACAACACTGGCGAAAGCTGCCTTTGCATCTCCCAAGGTGGAAGGAAAGAAGGTGTGTTGGACGGCATATGCCGACAATGTTATGTTATACGATCACACCCCAAAAGGTCTGCAACGTCTCCTATGAGCCTTCAGAGACTTTACAACGGCTAACTCACTTAACATTAACACCAAAAAAACGAACTCCACGTCTAACGGCGAGAAGAAGCCCTATAAAATACTCCTGGGGCCTAAACCACAAAAAGTTGTTGGTTAGGCAGGTAATTAGATATCTAGGCTACCCCATTTTTGGGGATAGAAAAAAAAAAATCAATTTTAGAGAATGTTAGGAAAGGAAGACGAGTCCCATGGTTGCGCAATTGAGGAAAATGTAATCAAAGGTTCTGGAAATGTTAATTCTTGCTGTGTATGCTATTTAAAATATTATAGTTTACATAGAAACTTTTCATTTTACATTAATCATTTCTTTTCCAGATTCTTTTTCGGAATTAAAAATTTATATTTCTATTCAACATGAAATCAACAAATCTTAAATTAGGTTGCAGTTCTATTTTCACACTTCAAACTGCTGTTATATAACTATGCTATTATACAAATGTAAGGTTGTACCACAGTTCTGCTATAGCTTAGAACTTGCTCCTCTGTGGTGTAGAGAGGAACTATTCAAATATGAATCAAGAATCCTGAAATCAGTATTAAAATGCTTACCAAAGCCTGTTCCTATAGCTGCTGTGCGGTATGAGCTTGGTCTTTACTCTCTGGGAAGCCTAGTAGAATGGCGTTGACTTTCTCTAAATAGAAAATTACTAACTTCTAAGAAATTAACATAGTATGAAATTATGGGGCATGGTCTTCGCAATGGTCCTCCTGATTCCACCTATCTAAGCAGAATGGAAACTGAATGCCATGACATTCTGGATAACTTGTGAGTCCCTCAGGAACTTCTAATCTTTAACCCTCAAAAGGTAAATAAATTACTTCAACTCAAAGATTGGAATAATACGGAGGAGAAGGTACTTAAAAATAAACTATACTGCCATCTTATATCTTACCATAAAAAAGCTGGGGTTATCAAGCCCTATCTATCCACATTTCCGGACAAATTCTGGAGACAGGATTTCATACACTTCAGGTTCAGCGTGCTTGAGACGGGGGAAATCAAGATTATGAGAGAGAGCAATACTGAGAACCCATCACCCTGCAGATTCTGTAATCAAGGTGAATTTCCTGAAACATTAAGACACCTATTGATAGAATGTGTTGCCTTAAGATCTGAGCGTTTTAACAGTTTCAGTAAACATGTCTATAATACGGATTGTGTCGATTTAAATCTATTATCGATGGAAATGCTGCACAGCAGAAAAGTAAATCTACAGATTTCGGTAGTAAGGTTTCTGGTTGATATCTGTAAATTCGGAGAAGCAAAAAGGAAGAATTGTTGAGGAGGGATCTCTTGCTTCAGTTACCAAACTCATCTGTTTATGCCATCAATATATGTGTTGGGTGCTTTCTGTTTATCTTTTCTGCTTTTTCTTCCTTTAGGAAATGTTCATACTGTAACCTTATTTTTGAATTTTAGAAATTAGATTAATCTCTACACTGGCATTTCTAGTTTTTAAATTGAGTTGCTGTTTGTATTTGTATTTTGTTTATTTGTATAGCCCGCCTGGCCCAAAGGCATCTGGGCACATATCTTAGGTTACATTACATGGTATACAACATACTAGATCTACACAAAAGCATGAATAGAGAGTAAACAAGCTATACATACAGTGGGCAATGAGGGTAAGAGCAATATACATATAAGAAGCTGATATTGCAAGTGATATTAAAAAACACACCTTAAGGTCAAATAGGAAGGATAACCAGTACATATACATAGTTAGTGTGCAGAGTGCCGGGTTTAGGAATCATGGGTCACCAGCCACATCTCGGCTTTGTGCTTAAATGTGTGGAAGGAGGGTTCATTCCTAATAATGTTGGGCAGTGAGTTCCATAATTTAGAGGCGAGCACTGGGAAG